>NC_092879.1:26962731-28362731 GCF_028372415.1 Notamacropus eugenii | reverse complement strand
TGTAAAGATCAGATAAAGTAATATTTGTAAAGTATTTTGCAATCCTTAAAGGGTCATATAAATGCTAGCTGTTCTTAGTATTATAATCATCATTATCATTAATTATTGCTTTAAAACAGAGGTTCCCAAACTTATTGGCCTATCATTCCCTTTTCAATAAGAAAAATTACTCAGCATCTCCCTGGAATTCTACTACAACTTTAACTCTGTTACACAACAGATGAAACATATATGAATGGTTTTTCATAATTGTCTTCTCTTCTTTCCTTATGGCTTCCAACACCCCCTTTTTTATTCAATGCCCCCCAGTTGCACCTGAGGTTACTACTGCCCCCCTACATTGTTCCAGTGCTCCCCAGGGGGCATTATTGTACACTTTGGGAACCTATGCTTTAAAGTAATCTAGCTCAGCCCCCACATTTTACAGAGGAAGAAACTGAGGCCTAACACTGTGAATGACTTGCTAGGTTCAGTCTTGGATCATAGGAGAAAACTGAGGCCCAGGGAGTTGAAGGGACTGGATCTAAGCTGAAAGGGACCTCAGAGACCATTGAGTCCAACCCCCTCATCTTATGGAGGAGGAAACTGAGACCCTGCAGAAGGGTAGTTCCTGTTCCGGAGTCACACGTAGGATCCTAGATCTAGAGCTGGAAGATACCCTAGTCAGCCTCGTCATTTGACCAGTGAGGAAATTGAGGCTGAGGAAGGTGAAGTATCATGGCCCAAGTCACCCAGTTAACAAGTGGCAGAGCTGGGATCCAAACCCTAGACCTGTGACTTCCCATTTAGTTCCCTTTCCCCTGTCACATCCTGATCTTTTGTCATTTGACCAGTGAGGAAATTGAGGCTGAGGAAGGTGAAGTATCATGGCCCAAGTCACCCAGTTAACAAGTGGCAGAGCTGGGATCCAAACCCTAGACCTGTGACTTCCCATTTAGTTCCCTTTCCCCTGTCACATCCTGATCTTTTGGATAGGGGTAGGAGCCTGGGAACCCTTTTTTCTGACATCAAATGTTCCCTTCAGGCTCTGATTCAGAAATAAGTAACTAGCTGCTCTAGTTTGCCACTGATAAAAGGGGCGCATCCCTACTGCCTTACCTAACATTGTTTGGACCTTGTTAGAAAGGATATGATGCCCAGTTACTGAATCAGGTGGTAGTGGCACCATAAGTGATTGACCTTCTCTTGATCCTTTGTGAATGTCCTCTCTGAAGTATTATTATGATGGCACACAAGTGATAGCAGGTTGTTGGACCTTATGCCAGTGGGACACATCCAAAGACTGGCCTAACCATGTTAGGCCAGCCTCATTGTTAGAGGGAATGATTGTTTTCTGGCCCCAATTGTGGAGGGGAAATGATGGAGGAAAGGATGAGATCACAGATTCTTGGAAGTCTGATTGACAGTCAGGATCCAGAAAGATCTTGACAGGCTAGAGCAGGGCTTGGAGGCCATTGAACAAGAGTCAGTGGACCGGATTTTACCCATGGGCTGTAGTTTTCTGACCCATGGGTTCAAGCATTAGACTGAATCTCATAAGATGAAACAGAATAGGGATAAATATAAAGAATTATACTTGGGTTCAGAAGGTAAAATCACAGAATTACTGTAAATCAATTCAGGTCAGCCAGGAGAAAGTCCTTGGACTGGTACTGCTCACCAGAGGCCATGGAGCCTCATATTCATGTACTGGGTCTAGAGTTTTTGTTCTTAGCCTTACATGTCAGAACTGACTTTCTGGGTCCAACCCAGGGTTGGCATTGTTTTTTTGTCTTTTTTTTCTGGGTTAAGATAGTAACCAGCAAACCTAAGCTAAGCTGGTCTGCTCATTGGTTTGCATCACGCTTAAGATTTCATTGATGTGGGGAAGTTTCTCTGCCAGGGTTCTTAATCTGAGGTCCACACATCCCTAAGGGATTCATGGATGGATTTCAGGGGGTCTATGGACTTGCATGAGGAAAGAATTGCATCTAGATTTCAATATCATTGGCTTCCTGTATAATTCCATGTATTTTATTTTATACATTTAAGAATGTGATTCTAAGAAGGGGACCATGACATTTAAAAAGGCCAAGAATCCCTATTTTAAGGAGTTATCTAGAGCATGTGGCCCACAGTACCTCCAAGCATGTCCTGAACCAGATTAAAATGTAGTTCCTATCTGATTTTAGTTTAGAGATATATTAATAAAAAAAGAAATATATTAGAAAATGTATTTTCTGATATATATGATATGAGGCCCCCATTAATAATAATAAGGCAGGAATCCTTATGCATGGTTTAGTGGCCTCTGTTTTTGTTGGTATCTGATACTGTTTGTCTAGAGGACTATAGAGCTAGAGGTTGTGTGACTTGCCTAGGGTTACACAGCCAGCTCAGAAGAGGGACTTGAACCCAAACCTTTGAGTCTGCAAGAGCAGCTCTCTGTCCACTATACCACACTGTCTCTCTATGTCGTTATTAGGTTGGTAAAGTAATCTAACAGGCAGCTTCTGGGTACCTTCCTGTTCAATATGCATCATGGGATTTGAAACATCCCTGGAGTATTCTAGTCCCTCCCATAACTAAGCAGGAATCCCTTCAAAGATATCCCCAGAAAGTGAGTCATCCAACTTTTGCCCAAACATCTCTTGAGATTGGTAACTTGAGATGGCCCATTTGACTGGGGTTAATGGAATTCATGCTGCAAAGTTGGAACTTTTCCACAGAGAAGGAGCCTTAAGATCATCTAGTCCCTCCTCTCTATGTTGTAGATGGATAAACTGAGACCCAAAGAGGGGAGATGATTTGCCTAAAGTCAACGATGTATTAATTATCAGACCAGAAGTTTGAACTCAGACTTTCTGGTGGCCTACCGGTGATCTTTCTGAATGGGTGAGAAGTTTTTCCTTATCTGGAGGATAGGAATCTGCTTCTTTGAAGTTTCTTTTGGTTGTTTGGAGCTCTGCCATTTGGATCAAGAAGAAAAAGTTTAATGAGAGCTCTTTAAGTACTAAAAGCCATCTTTCCCCTATACCTCCCACCTTCAGCCTTCTATTTTTCATGCCTTTTTCACCCCTACTCCCTTCAATTGCTCTTCCTGTAGCATGGTGTCTGTTCCCAAAACCCTCCAGTACTGGTTGCCCTGCTCTAGGACTCTCACCAATTGAATTGTCCCTTAACTTTCTCATTTTCTTTTTAGACCAGGAACTATAACTCTGCAGGCCCTTTCTGAAGCCAACAGACGGCTATGGATGGAAGCAATGGATGGAAAAGAACCAGTGAGTTACCTAAGGCATTGCCTTCCAGTAACACAAGTCTTTGAGAACAATGACCTCTAGTGGTAGCACATGCTAACTTGCTTGAACAAACAATGAATCTGGCATGGAGAGCGAGCCACTGTGTTTGGTGCTAAGATCATAGGTTCATAGGATTTCGAGCTGGAAAATATAATCTAGTCCAACATCTGTTATTCAACAGAAATCCCATGAGATAAGTGACACGTGTATTTGAATTATTCGACTGCCTAACTGCGTCTAATCTCCGAAAGTCCAGATGAATGAATAAAGCATTTAATAAGCACTTACTATATACTAAACACTGGGGATAGAAATAGAAAATTCTGGGTCTCATGGTCTAATAAGGGGAGACAACACCTAGGGAAGGGATCTGCTGCAGGTCAGATGGAAATATTCCATGATCCTTAAGGGAAGGTGGCAAAGCAGGTGCTGATGCCTCTTTTTGAAAGTCATTTGCCTTGATTAAATGTCAGTCTCTGCAGTTGAACTATTTGGCAGAGCCTTGGTAGCAAGGACTTTCTTTTGACTGATCAAAGGATCTCTAGCTGGAAGGGGCCCTTGAGGTCAGTCAGTCCAATCTCTTCACTTTACACATGAGGAAACAGGCTCCGCAAGGGGAAGGGACTTGCATAAGTGCACAGAGTTATTTAGAGGACCTAGAGCTAGAAAGGAACTTACTGGCTGTCTATTTCAACCTTTTCATTTTACCAGTGAGAGAACTAAAACTAAAAGAGGTCAGAGACAAGTTCCCATGGTCACATATTAGATCATCCATGGAAGGTTGGAGGGCATTACAGAGGTCATAGAGGGTTGAAGGGCATTGTGGAGGCCATGGTGGGTTGGAGGGCATTCCAGAGGCCATCTAGTCAAATCCTCTCATTCCACATAGGATGCAGCTGAGGCCCCCAGAGCAAAAGTGATTTGCCCAAGGTCACACAGGCAGTAAGAGTCACAGGTAGAAATAGAACCCAGGTGCTTTGACTCTAATCCCAGGGTTATTTCTGCTTGACCTCTTGCCTCCATATGGTCTAGAATTTACATCTGGAATTTGTAACCAGTCCTGAGGTAGGCACTCTGACAAAGGGTCACAACAGAGTGGCCATTCTGCTAATTAGTAGTCTGAAAAATGTGAAAAATATTCCTCAGGGTGTGCTTCCTAGGCTTCCTCCAGCAGGAGTTGCTGCTCATCTGGTCTGACAAATGTGCGCTTATCCACTGGGAGTGGGTGGTGGTGGGACATGATCGGATCTGAGGCTGGGTAAAAATGAATTATTGTGTTCAGCAGATTTTCCTTTATGTGGAAAGTTGTCTTTTTTTCAGTGTGTTTGCATTTCTGAGCTTTTGTGCTCTTATAATGTCTCTGAGTTTCCTTGGGGATCCCCAAGTGGTAGAAAGATCTGGGTAGAATGACAAGCTCCTGCAAACAGATTGGGGGCAGGGAGGAGGGAGGAGTCACTCCAGTGAGTGGCACATCACAAGAGCAAGCTAGGGGTGCATCCAAAGACTGAATCTTCTCTCCCTACTGCTGCATGTCACTTCTGTGGCTATACGACTTTAGTTATGAGTTGTTTTTTTGAAGCAGTTGGAATTTTGCAAAGATTTGCTTAAATTTGGGGGATTGCTAGTTCAGCCAGAGAACTGTGGATTGTTTGTCAATACTTCAGAAAGGCCAGGCATGTGTGTACATGTTTTTACGTGTATATGCAGGTGTATTTGAGAACAGTGCTCGTGCAGATGTGTTCACATGTAGGTGCACACAAATGTTCACATGCATATGGTTTGTTTTTGTTCAGTCATTCAGTTGTGTCCAACTCTTCATGACTCCATGGACCATAATGTACATGGAGGAGGTCCTGGAGTGGTTTGTCATTTCCTGTTCCAGCTTATTTTACAGAGAAGGAAACTGAAGCGAACAGGGTGAAGTGACTTCCCCAGGGTCACAGCCAGTAAGTGTCTGAGGCCACATTTGAACTCAGATCTTCCTGATTCTAGGCCCAGCACTTTCTCCACTGCAGCACCACCTAGCTGCACCTATGCATGTGGAAAGCCCTGAATTTGAATCAGGGAACCTGAGTTGTTTCTTTGCTCTTCCAGTTTGTGTCTGTGTGAGCATAAACTGGCCTCAGTTTTTTCATTTATAAACTCAGTTGCTGTGTGTTGTCAGTTGTCTGTTCACAACATCCTTGGAGTCCCCCCATAGCTGCCCAAAGCATCTCCCTAAAACACAAATCTGCGTCTTACTTTTAAGAAACAATGGTAGCTCCCTATTATGTCATAGCCCCAGTGCAATGGAGAGGGCTCTGGGCCTGGCATCAGGAAGATCTGAGTTCAAATGTGACCTCAGACCCTTACTAGTTGTGTGATCCTGGGCACCTGTTTGTCCTGTTGCCTCAGTTTCTTCTTCTGTAAAATGAGAATAGCAGTACCTGCCTCAGAGAGTTGTTGTGAGGATCAAGTGAGTTAAAGTTTGTCAAGCACCTTACAAACTTTAAGGAGCTGTAGAAATGTTAGTTATCATCATCATCTTCATCATCAACATCAACCTGGCTCCAACCTACCTTTCCAGGCTTCTTACTCAATCCTCCTTTCATGAATTATATGTGGCTGTCAGACTGGCCGACTGGTTTCCCAAGCATTCCAGTTCAGGCACCACCTTCCTGGTGCACCTACATATTGGTGCTTTTTTCCTCTTCCTCAAATGATCAGGTAAATACTTAAGTGTTTAAGTGTTGTATCCTCTTAGTAGAATGCACATCTTGAGAGCAAGGACTATTCTTTCCATTTGTCTTTGACTTGTACAGTGCCTTATCCATAGTTGGATTGGAGGGAGGGCCTCTAACTTCTCTTTGACAGTTTGGACATGGGTACATGAATGGCAGCATGGCAAGATCATTGCATCTGGAGCCATGATGTCTGAGTTCAAATTCCGTGCTTTGGTTTCCTCATCAGTAAAATGAGGAGGGTTAGAAGAGATGATCTCTAAAGGTCCATCTAGCTTTGGAATATCTTGGACTTTATTTCCCAGGTATCTCTGAACAAGTCTTGTCCTGTCCCATTGAATCGAAGCTTAGGAACACAGGTATTTCAGACAGTGAATCAGTAAGCAATTACTAAGTGCCTACTATGTGCTAGGTGCTGTGGCTACAAAGGCCAAAATCTACTATACCTGCTCTTTAGGACTCTGCAGTCTATCAGGGCAGATGTGTATACACATGAGTAAATGCATCATATGAACAGAGTAAGAAAAATAATAGCTTGGATTTATATATTCCTTTAAGGTTTACAAAGTGCTTTAGAAATATTTTCTCATTTGATCTTCACAACATCCCTTGGAGAGATGGGGGTTGTTATCCCCATTTTACAGTTGAGGAAACTGAGGCAGACAATGGTCAAGTGAGTTACACACTGGCAAGTGTCTGAGCAGGATTTGAACTCAAGTTTTCCTGACTCCAGACTCAGCACTCTATCCACTGAGCCACCTAGCTGGTAATTTCAGGGGAAAGGCACTCATTGCTGAAGAGATCAGGAGAGAGCTCTTATATTGGTTGAGTCTTGAAGGAAACAGGGGATTCTACAAAATGGTGATGAGAATGAAGGGCATTTCAGGCATGGGCCACAGCCTATGCAAAGGCCTGGAAGTCAGAAATGGAATATATGGGTGAAGAATAGCAAGAAGGCCAGATCTGGGCCAGATCAGAGAATGAATGAAGGGGAGTAAATGTACAAGGAAGCCTCAAAGGGTGTTGGGTTCTAGATTGTGAAGGGCTTGAAATGTTCAAAGAAGTTAGTATTGACCTTGGATGAGCCCCTGGAGTTCATTAGGCAAGAGAGTGATATGCTCATCACCGAGCTTTAGGAATACTCCTTTGGCAAGGCTATATAGGGACAGGGATGAGGGCTGGGATTTCCCTGATATGGGGAACTTCCATATGAGGAAATTCCTACTACCAGTGCAGACAGCACCTCATCTGCAAGTTCATAGACACATTGAGGCATGCGCTGGGCCTGAAGTCAGGAAGGCCCAAGTTCAAATCCTGCCTCAGATACTTACTAGCAGTTTGACCCTGGGCAAGTCACTTCACCTCTTTCTGCCTCAGTTTCCTCAACTGTAAAATGGGTGCAATAATAGTACCTCCCTCCCAAAGTTGCTTTACAGACCTGATGGTGCTCTAGAAATGCTTGTCATGATGATGACACTCTGTAGGCCATATTCTAACCAGTGTAATTGAGTAAGACATAGCAGAAAGGACCCTAGATTTGGTGTCAGAGGCTGGGTTTCAATCCCAGCTCTGCCATTTGCTCCCTGTGGTGGCTGTGGGTTAGTCACTTAGTTTATCCAATAAGGTTTCATTTCCTCCTCTATAAAACAAGGGGATTAGATTATATGACCTTGAAGGTGCCTTCCAGCCAAGGCTGTGTTGATAAATGTTTAACAACCAGCTCTCTGGGAAAATGTAAGCAAGACACACTTGTTCCTTTAATCTGCATTATTAATGCTTTCTCCCTCATTTTCTTAAGTCTAGATAATCGATAAAACAATAAATCAAGCCCTGATTTGTCCCAATTGTAGATACTGAATTGGAAATCTTCATGCTGAAAATTGATGAAGTCCTGGACTCCTCTGTTAATACCACCCCCAATGCCTTGTTGGAGGTTGGAAGGGATTTCTTACTTGCTCCTCATTGGCCTTGAGCTTGGACAGTCTCAACAGAGCAACCTGGGCCACATGGGGCCCACGACACTCCTGGACCTGGTTGGTCCAAACCAGATTAAGATGTAATTGGCAAATGTTGAACAAAAGAAATAAAAATATAAGAAAACATAGATAACATTCCATTTGAAAACTAAACCAGTGTGTAGCCCAATAGGGATCATTGTGTATGGATTCTTGGCCTTCATTTCTATTTGCATTTGATACCTATAGCTCTGTGATTCTCTCACTACTAACCCAGACCTGGGTGAAGACATGGTGTAAATTGGCTCTCATCCCTGCAAAGAGCTTGTTCAAGGCCCAAGGCATCTAGAGCACCCGTAGAGCCAGTCTGGGGCAGGAGGAGGTGGCCTGGGGGACAGTTCTGGTAGCAGAGGTGACAGCTTGAAATGACATCCCCCAGCAGCTGCGGTTCTATCTCTTTCTCTTCTTTTGTAGATCTACCACAGCCCCATAACGAAACAGGAAGAAAGTGAGTCCATCACGTATCTGTTGTGCTGACCTTATAAACTACCAGCTGTTCCAATTTGCAGCAAATGCTACTTGTTTTGGGATGTCTGGGTACAGGTGGGCAAAGGAGTACGTCTTGTTGGGTGAAGATCAGACTTAGCTGTTGGCTGCTGTGTAACATCTGTCAAGTTGACAAGCAAAGGAAGCCACTTGTTTATCTCCGTGTGGGGTCAAGGGACAAGTATAGTTGTAATCTAGAGACATGGAAATCATTCTTGTTTATATGTCCTCCTTCCTCCTAAGAGGAAAATTAGAGCCATTTCAAGCGTGAGGCCTACTATTTGATTCGCCCCCTCAACCCCCCACTTCCCGCTGTTCCAGGCTGGTTAGTGATGAGCAGCCAAGCCTGGAACTCCTTAGTATATCAGTGAGACAGCTGGGTTGGAACACCGGCCACTGTGGTGACAGCTAACTGTCTCCCTTTTCCTGAACAGTGGAACTCAATGACGTCGGGTTCAAATTTGTAAGGAAGTGTACCAATGCTGTGGAAGCCAAAGGTAAGAAAAAGCTGGGCATTGGCCCTCCCCACCTTCTGCTATGTTTTTACCATGGAGAGAACATTGTACAGAGAGCAGGACCTCAGGGTTCTGGTCTTGGCTACTCCATGGCCTTATTTGGTGACCCTGGGCAAGTAATTGGTCCTTCCTGGACACCGTTTTCTGTCTTTCAAATGAAGATGCTAGTTCGAAACTTCAACAATACAGAATTGCCTCTTCTGTTTACTCAAATAACCACACATTCATTCACTCACTCACTCACTCACTCACTCACTCACTCACTCAGGGAATTACAGAATCCGAGAGCTGAGATCTTAGAGATCTTTAACGCAACCCTATCGTTTTATCTTTTGAAATACTTTTTGCTGTCTCTCCTTTGTTTCCAAATATATCTTTACTCTCTCTCCTACCCACTGAGGGTTTCTGATAACAAAGAAAGGGGATGGGAAATAGTTAGCAAAATTAACACAGCAACTGAGTCTGAGAGGGAGATGCATTTTCTCAGCCCTCCTCCTGGAGGGCTGTTTCATTGTTCCGTTTCATTTTATGTCATTGTAGTCAACGTGTGTGTAGCTTTCCTGGTTCTGCTTTATTTATGTTGCATCATTTCATAGAAGTCTTGCCAGGCTTCTCTGAATTCTTCCTATTTGTCATTTCTTTAGGCACACTAATATTCCATGTCCATCACATACTGTAACACCCTAATCCATATCAGATCCAGAGTCACATAGAAAGTTAGTGGGAGACCCAAGACTAGCACCCAGGTCTACTACACTGTAGTCATTTATTGATTCATTCATTTTTTCATTCTTCCTTCCTTTCAACAAGCCATTTATTACATACTAACTGCTAAAAAACCAAACCAAACCAAACAAAAAATGATACTAGGTGGTGCAATGGATAGAATACAGCTCCTAAAGTCAGGAAGATCTGAGTTCAAATCCAGCTTCATACATTTACTAGCTATGTGATCCTGGGCAAGTCATGTCATCTTTCTCTGCCGAAGTTTCTTCAGCTATAAAATGGGAATAGTAAAAGCACCTATCTCCCAGGGTTGTTATGAGGATCATATGAGACTATATCCGTAAAGTGCTTCACATAGTATCTGGTACATAATAGGTGCTTAATATTGATTAAGCTTGCTTGCCCTTTTCCCTTACTCTCATAGATCTTATAGTCTGGCTCATATGCACAATTCAGCCCTTTTTCTCAACTGACTCTCTTTCCCTTCAATTTTGCTTGAATTTGTGGCCCCACAGTGCCTTAGCACAGTGCTTGGCGTATTAGCAGATGCTCAATAAATGCACACTGCCTTGTCTTGTTGCCTTGAAGGCCATGTTGAAACAGCAACATGAACAAACTGCATCTTGCAAAATGTCAGCACATTCCATTGGGGTGGGATCCAAGTGTATTTACTTTCGACAATTTGTGGCTTCCTGCTTAAAAGCGAAAAGAGCTTCAAATGGCTTATAAAGTGTTTTTAGAGAGCATTTGGCATTCTCCAAGTAGTGTTTTGATGAGTCAGATCTGAGTGAATTTAAACATGAAGATTTAGTTTCTGCTATAATCCATGTTGATTTAAATGTTAAGGGAGGCAGAGAAAGAAACAAAAAGCAAGAAAATGTGAATAGTGGAGTTCTACCAGGAGACAGTGTGATTCAGTGAGTTTGTTAGATCCTTGCACTACCTGAAGTGCAGCCTATCCCAACCCAAAGTATATAGCCTATCCCTACTGACGTATGGCCTATCCTAACCAGAAGTATGTCTTATCCCTACCTGAAATACAGCCTATTCCTACCAAAGTATGGCTATTAGGTGCTTTCCATGGTCTAGGCTCTGGGGAAAGAAAGATGAAAATGAAATAGTCTCTGCTTTTAGGAAACTCCATCCTCTGCCCTGCTCAGGGCACATCTGCATGACTGGATTCACTTCTAGGCATCATAGTTTCCTATACTGATAAAATCACAGGGCCTGGTCAAAGACAATTCTAAATCAGACAGTTTTTTTTTAAAGATTACTCAAATTGTGCCCATATCTTTAAGAACAGCACTTGTTTTATGAAAGAGGAAAGGGCAGTTCCAATGAAAAGAGATTGGCGAAGGTCTTTGGATGGGTCATGACCTCTTTCTTTTTTTTATTATTTTATTTGTTTTCAGTGTTCTACAATCACTTCCATATAACCTAGACTTTTTCCCCTCCCTCTCTCTCCTTCTCCCCTACCTCCCCCTTCCTCCTTGAGGCAGCATACAACTCTATATAGGTTCTGCACATATATTCCTACTAAACACATTTTCACCTTAGTCAGGTCATGACACCTTTCCACTCGATTCCATTACCTCTTATCTCCAGTTTGGCTAGGGTGAGAGGGTGTAAGGTGGTCCTTTGGAGGAGGCTGACCTCTATTCCCACAGAAAGAGCTCCAGTCAGCCTTTGGATCGATGAGTCTGGACAATCAGTGAAGATTGTTTTCATCCCTGTGGAAGCTGCTCCTTTTCTACTTTGGGAGCCTCAGGAGCCCTAACTCAAAGCCATCTGCTCTCCCACCCTTAGGCATCACAACAGAGGGGGTTTACCGGACCGTGGGCAGCAACATCCAGGTTCAGAAGCTACTGAATGCCTTTTTTGGTAAGATGATGTTCTTCACTGGTTTGATGACAGTAGGTTAGACAGTAGGAAGAATTTCCAGGCTGTAGAATTGGCAACATGGGGACATTTGAAGGTAAGTCATTTACAGAAATTGCTTCCAATACAACAATCCATGGTGAGCACTCAAACTTCTGTTAGCCTAGAAACAGCCAGTGTGAAAAGAAGAAAGGAGATAGAGGGGTAGGAAAGCAAAAACTGGTCAGGGTGGGAATTTCATAAGGTTTGGACTGCTCAAACAAGAACGGGACTAGAAGAGAAGATGGGAGAAAGAAGAAGCCTTAGAACAGAGAATATAAGAGAAAGGAGGTGCTTTAGAAGACAGACTGTCACAGAAAGAAGGGGTCTTAGATCTCCAGAGAAAGAACTGATGGTCTGGATACAGATTGAAGCAACTTTTGGTTTTTCACTCTCTCTATTTTTCTTGAGTTTTGGTTTTTTTTGGCTATGTTTTGCATGACTACGCATATATAGCCTGTATGGAATGTCTTGCCTTCTCAATGACAGGTGTAGGGAGGGAGGAGGGGAGAGAATTTGGAACTCCAAGTTTTAAAATCAAATGTTAAAAATCATTGTTTACATATAACTGGGGAAAAATTATATGCTAAATAAATATCAAAAAAAGAAGGGGTCTTAGAACAGAGAATGTGAGAGAAAAAAGGGGACTTAGAACAGAGAATGTCAGGAAGAAGGACCTTTATCAAACAAGATTGCTATATTTATCGACTACTGTCTTGAGTACCTAACCTTCCACATCCAGAGAAAGAACTATGGAATTGGAACTCAGAATGAAGCAGAATATTTTCTCTTGTGTTATGTTTTGGGTTGTTTTTGGTTTTTCTCATGGTTTTTCCCATTCATTTTAATACTTCTATGCAACATGACCAATGTGAAAATGTGTTTAATAGGAACATATGTGTAGAAGCAATATAGGACTGCACACTGTCTTGGGGAAGGAAGGGGGAGGGAGGGGGAGAAAATCTAAGACTTATAGAAGTGATTGTAGCGAACTGAAAACAGATAAATTAACAAAAATAAGAAGGAAGGACCTTTAGAATAAAGAATATCACAGCTATGAGGGCCTTTAGAGCATAGCATGGCAAAAAAACCCCCACAAAAAATGTGAGCCCTTGTAACTAAGAATATTTGACCTTGGAGGGACCTGAGAACCAAGAATGTCAGAGCTGGCAGGGTCCTTTCAATACAGAATGTCAAGGCAGGGAGGTGACTTAGAAGAGAGAACTGCAAAGGTGGATGGGACCTTAGAACAGGGAATGTCAGAACCATAAAGGAAACTAGGCTATATAATACTAGAACAAACTTCAAGAGACCTTACACCTGTTGTTTCCCTCAACATCCCCCTTTTCTGCGAAAACATTGTTGCACCTTTTCATAAGACAATCTCTGCAAACCATTTTCTTTGCTTGTATTTAATTCAAATGAAATGAATTTGTTATAAGTTTTATTCCTACACAAAAACAAATTTCAAATGTATTATAAAAATATAATAAACATATAAATAAATATTATATAATAAAATTATATAATAATGAAATGTATAATAAATATAATAATAAAGCAGATTTTTTAAAAAGGCAATATAATATTCAATTGTACTTCCTAATGTGAAGAATACTGAGAAATGCAACTGATTTTTCTGGTCTTTTTTACTTACTCACAAAGATTGTTTAATTTGTAATTGACATAATTCCCTGAAGAGGCCAGCTGCTCATACTCATGTGGGTGAGGAGCCCTCCTAGACCCTCTGGACTGAAGGCAAAGGTTGGAGGCTGCACCCCCTCCCTCAATCATGATTCTATGTGCATCAGCTCAGTCAGTCCCCAAGCACGTATTAAATGCTTCCCATGTGGCAGGTGCTTGGGTACAAATACACACGTACACAATACAACCATCCATGACACTCTACAGTCCTATGAATGCCAGGTACTTGTCCATGTGGTGATGCCTGAACCCCCTTTCCAAAACCTTGAGGCAGGAGCAGCTCACAGATGCACCCAAACCTCCTCCCTGACCTCATCCCTACCTAGAACTGGAGAACTCCAGCACCAAAACTAAGCTGACTAGTCAGTGTCCAAGTCACCCTGAGGATTCTGGGAAGAATTGGTTATGCAAAGCAGTAGAGGTAGGTCTGAGCCAGGGCCAAGCACTCCATCCAGATGCAGTAAGCCCCTTCTTGAACTCCTGAGATACCTCCTTCAGTTCCCAGTTTGCACCCATTGACAGATGACCTTGGCCTCCTTCAGCAGCAGGCTACATGAAGGCCATAACTTGTCCGTGCTCTGGCAAAGAGGGTTACCACCACCATCCTGGAGAGCCCTGCTATGCCCCCACCAAGGTGGGCCACCTCAAACTTGACATCTTTTGTACGCATGCTCTGAAAGAGCAAATTCTTCATGTTAGAGACTTGCTTTTGTTGACTTTGGTCTGCACTTTGTTTTCATTGTTTTAAAAAGGGGTTATGCTTCTATAGGAGAGCATACCTTCAATAATTGTGACTAGTGCTTCATGCCCAGGCTTTCATGCTCCACCATCTAGAAATCTCTGTCTTAGAACAGAATGTCAGAGCTTAAGGATCATCTAATCCAATCACCTTTCTAGTTCTTTTTGTCAAATGCATTGTTAGGTCTCATTTGGGCACAACCAGACTGAATTAAACAAATCCCTTTCCAAAGTGCTTCCTTGCCCCATCTCATGTCCTCCAACCCCAACTTTTTTGGCTATTGAGAGAAAGAAGGGATGCAAACTCTCACTTGACTGGTGCAGCATGTATGGAATTTCATTTCTGCGTGTGACCCAACCTTTTTTGACTCTTCTAGTTGACTTCACGTTGTTAGAGTTGCCGTGAGTTGTCACGTCGACTGTTCTTTTGGCCCTGAGTTTTTCCCTCTGCATCAGTTCAAACCAATCTTCCCAGATTTCTCTGAGTTTGTCACGTTCTGTTATCTCTTTACAATGGTGTAATGTTACATTAAGCCACATTCATAACACACTTTATTCAACCATTCTGCAATTCTGAACTATGGATTTTGTTTTCAGGGTTCTGCTCTCACAAATAACACAGTTGTGGACAGTTTTGTACATATACATGGGCATTTTCTTGCTAGCATAAGTTCTTTAGCACTTAGGCCCAATAGTGAAACTCCTTGGTCAAAGGGAATGAATGGGTACATTTTCATTTTTGGCTCAATGCAAGTTGTTTCCCAGAATGTTTGAACCATCTCCTAACTCCACTAGCAGTGAATTAGCATGCCTCTCTTCCCATAGCCCTACCAGCCATTAGTTTTCCCATCTTGTAGCATTTTGATTAGCTTGGTGGATATGAGACGATAATGCAGGATTGTTTTATTTTGCTTTTTTGGTTATTCTTTATTTTAAACATTTTGAGGTAGCTTTTCATTGTATTCCATCTTCTGAAAGTTGTTTATATCCCTTTGCTACTTGTCTGTTGAGCAATTTATTGTATCAATTCCCTATGGATTTTGGATGCCAGACTTTTATCAGATATTTAATGTAAAGATTTTTCCTCAATCCATATTTCTTCTTCTGATTTTGGATTTTAAAATTTTTAAACAAATTTTATTGAAATTTCCCCCCACACCTTATCTACCTCTTCCAAACAGCAATCCTGTATAACCAAGAATATTTTTTTAATTTTTATTCATTTATTTTTAAATTAATTTAGTTGTTTTCAGTTTTCAACAATTGCTTCCATAAGTTTTAAATTTTCTCCTCCTCCCTCCCTGAGATGGCATGCAATCTTACATGGGTTCTACACATACATTCTTATTAAACATGTTTTCACATTAGTCATGTTGCATAGAAGAATTAAAATGAATGTGAGAAACCATGAAAAAACCAAAACAAAACCTAACACAAGAGAAAATAGTCTGCTTCATTCTCTGTTCCAACTCCATAATTCTTTCTCTAGATGTGGATGGCATTTTGCCTCATTAGTCCTTTGGGAATGTTTTAGGTCCTTGCAATTGCTATGAACGGCTAAGTCTATCAGAAATAGTCCTTGCAAACTGTGGCTGTTACTGTATATGATGTTCTCCTGGTTCTGCTCATTTCACTCAGCATCAGTTCATGTAACTCTTTCCAGATTTCTCTGTATTTATCACATGCATCATTTATTATAGCACAGTAACATTCCATTACATATGTGGACCACAATGTAATTAGCCATTCCCCAATCAATGGGCATCAGCTTTGTTTCTCCTTCTTTGCTACTGCAAAAAAAAAAATGCTGCTATAAATATTTTGGAAGCTATTTACATTTTGTATTTGTTCTGTTGGGAAATTGATCTATTCAATTGAATGCCTACTATGTGCAAGACCCTTTGCTAATCTGATATTTGTGGAGCTTTCCACTCACTATTCCAGGCTGCTTCAAGGTTCCATTACTAGTATTCTTTAGCCAGTCATCAGCTGGTAAGCAAAACTCGTGCCCACACTAACTAGGCTTAATGGGTTAGTGTCTGTCTAATTGTGTTTTAGCCTCACCTCCTTATTTTATAGAGGATGGAACCAAGGCCCAGGGAGGTGAATTCTCATGCCTGAGCCCAACCAAAGTCCAAGGGCTTTAAACAACTTCTCACACTTCACACCTAGGGTGCACCCCACCTTCCTCTCCCCTCTCCCTCCTCTCTCTCAGTGGAGGGATTAAAGGAGAATTCCAATCTGGAAATATCAGCTTTCTGTATATGGGTACAATTCATAGAGGACTGTCACCCCCGGTGTGAAGGCTGCTGAGCCTTTCTGAGAGCTGCTCATCTACCATTGCGTCTGTCTCATTCACCCAACTTTCACGTGTGACTCCAAGAAGCTGTAGCATGTGTAGTAGCCACACCCAGGTAAAACGGTTTCAGTACATGGGCCAAATCAGGCTGAGGGTAACTGATAGGCTTCAAACCTGTTAGTGAGTTAGGGGGAATGTCAACCCTGAGAATGGGAAGACTTCCCCCAGTGGAATGGGCGGAAGAGAAAAATTTGCTCTGATGATCATGTAGGTGGCTAAAGCAGGTGCTGTGGAGCACTTAGAGCTTGGTCAGACATGGAGGACACCAAGGCCACCCACTGCATCACAAGTCATTACCTGTTGTCTTGAGTTTTGTCCTGCCTCTGGACTTTGATGACTCTGGAAGAGAGAGGAAGGCCAACTTTGTACAGCTCTGCGTTGCTTAAATTGAATTCACTCACATGTCAATAATCTTTGGTCCTCTTTGAAACAAAGGATGAACAATGGAGAATGTTTAATACATGCTTTACTTCCCTGTTATTTCCCATCCTATCCTGTATTAATCCCTTTTGCTTTTAAGAGTCATGCATCCTTTCTGTGGTCTGTTAGAGGGGTATAGTGATGGAGGATCAAGCTGAGGTTTTGGATAGTTGACAAGACAAAATAATACAGACAACTTAAACCTAGGAAGGCATGAAAGGTCCCAGAGCTACGTGGGAAACCTTTGGGGGCTCAGTACTACACTAAGACACTGCTGGGGACACACAGTTAACTATCTTTAAATGATACTTTTTATTTTAAAAAAGTTGGGAGCTTGACTTTTCTTCTTTTCTCTTTCAGATCCCAAATGTCCAGGAGATGTGGATTTGCAGAATAGTGATTGGGATATTAAGACAATCACCAGCTCCTTGAAATTCTACCTCAGGTATTTCTGCTTGGCCAAGGAGGTTAGACCACACAACCATTGGCATTTGTGTGAGCTTGTGGAGCTGGGGGGGTTAAAACAGATGAGAGGAGGTATGATATATTTATAACAAACATTTCTTAAAAATGTGTGTAGAATCTTGTGCAAAACCCCCTGAGAGGTACAAATTTAGTTGGTCTTGAACCTAATAGGGTTTACCGTCTAGAGATGGGTTGAAACACCAGAACACATAGCTTAGGAGCACTAGGGAAGGTCTCCTTCATGAACAGGCATCTGAGTTGGGCTGTAAAGGTCAGACAGACATTCAGCAGGTCTAATGGAAAGTGAAGAAACTCCCTGGTGAAACAAGTGAGGCAGCAGAGGGCTTTGCAGTATGACTGGTACATATAGAGGAGCGTCATAGTCCAAGGTAAGAAAGATACTGTATTGTTGGATTGTGATCAGCCTTGAATGCTAGTCAAGGGAAGTTAAACCCTTCTCAGTAGGCAATAGTGAGCCATTGATGGCTTTTTGAGCAGATGACCTGACAGTGGTATCAACGATGAATAAAGAGAAGGGCTTCCCAACTCTTTTTGGTCCCTGTTCCCCTTGACTTTCAGTAAACCTTCCCATACCCCCTGTATTCAGTATAAAAGAAAATAAATTCTAGAATTGACCATGTCTCTGCTCAGGAGAAATAAAATTAAGATAGATCAATAAATTCCTAAGAACACCGTTCCATTCCTAACAATCTTTTCACTAACACAGTAGTGTTTTTGGAATATTTCAGTTGGATAAAGTAATTTACCTAATATTGCCCATAACCCCTTGCCAAGCTTCTCATGCCCCCTTTGGTGGGGAATACCTGGAATTAGGGGCATCAGGGAGTGGAGATAGAAAGTCCTATTAATAAACCATCATGGTAGTCCAGCTTTGGTGAGGTGTGATCAGTGAGGGCCAGTGCCAGTGGGCCAGCCGCATGAACTAGAGGAGGTGATAGATTCAGTTTACCATCCCTGGAGGGGCGTAGGTGGAGGCACTCTTGTAACTTTAGGGCAAAGTGAATGTTTACACGCCATCCTGAACCCACCAGACCAGATGGAAGGAAAATTGTCTGGCTGCCAAAGTACAGGCTGTATTGTCCGGGCCCCTGGGGCCTTTGTCATGCTTGCCAGGAGGCTGATTTTGTGGGCTTTTTTTTTTTTTTTTTTTTTTACCATTTAGAAGAAGCGTTGCTTCTTAAAGGGCTGGCTTAGTGGGGCCTGGCCATAATGTAGGAGGCGGGCACTAGGATTTAGTAACCTCTTTTCTAGATTATAGGATGGTGTTGGTTTTAGTCTCCATCATTCTTTTGTGAATTCCTAGCACCTGGTGACTGTGCCATAAAGAATAATGAGGAAGGGGACGTTGGGGACCAGAAGGGGTGGGGGAGGAATTGGAGGAACAGATGGAGCCACTGAAGTGGGCCAGAGATTGCTCTGGTGGTCCTAGGCCCTGAGGGATGGGAAGGGAGGGCGGCTGTTATCAGCCTCTTGGAAATCCTTCCCTCTAGGGCAGGAGAATTTCTTTGCTGGCCCCTCTCCTCCCAAAGGAACTCTTTGTTCTCTTCTTTTATTTTAGGAATCTTTCGGAACCTGTTATGACATATAAGCTCCACAAAGAGCTGGTCTCTGCCGCCAGTAAGTAAGTCCTAACCATTTTGTCATGTTTTCCTTTCCTTGGACAAAATTGGAATGTGCTGAGTCAGCCCAGAGATCCCAGCAGGACAAAGCCTCCCAGGAGGGAGCAGCATTGTGCTATAGTAGTGAGAGTATTGGATTCAGAGCCCAAGATGTTGGGTTCAAATCCTATCTCCATCACTTGATAAATTTGCAAGCATTTATTCATCAATTACTGAATATCAGGCACTGTGCTAAGGGCCAGAGATACAAAGAAAGGCAAAAAACAGTACCTGACCTTAAGAAATTTACATTCTACTGCGGAAGACAGCATAGGTATATACCAGATAGCTTCAGAGGACCTGTGCAGCCTCAGTTTCCTCCTCTCTAAAATGAGAGGATTGAAGTAGAAGATATTGAAGGCCCTTGCCAGGAGAGAGAGGGAGGGAGGAGAGCAGGACTGGCTTGCTAGGGCCGGACAGAACAGATCTGTAAGTGGGTGTAAAGATTTGCTTTCTGATTTCATTGCTATAGGGAGCCCCTTCCCCCAGGCAGATCAGCCCCTCCTCTGGAGCTTAGTCTTGTGGAGTTGCCTGGGTGATTTGTCCAGGGTCACACAGCCAGTGGATATCAGAGGCAGGGTTTGAACCCAGCACTTCCTGACCCTGAGGCCAGCTTTCCTCTCACTATTTCAGGCTGCTTCCAGGGTTCCATTACTAGTATAGTAATGCCAGTTTAGTCAGTCACCAGCTGTCAAGCAAAGCTCCTGCCCACACTAACTAGGCTAAATGGCTTAGTGTCTGGCTAATTGCAGTTTAGGCTCATCTCCCCTGCCCTCCTTATTTTATAAGGGACAGAACCATGGCCCAGGGAGTGGATTCCCTTGCCCAAGTCCAAAGTCCAAGGGCTTTAAATAGCTTCTCAGACTCCACACCCAGGACTCTCCCATGGCACCCCAACATGGCAGCCCCTGCCTGCTGCCATTGCAGAGGCCATCAGCCTGGAGGAAGAGAAATCATGGGCAATAAAGGAGCCATTCCTCTTTGCTCTCTAATTCAAGAGTCCAGCCAATGTCCCCTCTCCTGGTTTTAGCAGAGGAGCTAGGAGAGACAAAGTGAAGGGTGTCCAGGGCCTGGGTTCAAATCCTACCTCTCCTGTTTACTGTTTGTGTCATCTTGAGCAAGTCCCTTCCCCTCTTTGGGCCTCAGTTTCTTCCTCTGTAAAATGAGGGGGTTGGTCTAGCTGGCCTCTGTGGTCCCCTCCGACTCTCAAGCTAGGATTACCTGATCCTACGTGGCAGGCCTTTATGTCCCTTCTTTAGAAACAACTGGCTTGGTCCCCTTTGGGTGATCAGGAAGGACCAGGCCAGGGGTGGCAGCTTTTTTCTGTTAAGATTGTTAATCTTTTACGCTGTGCTGTGAATCATTCCTCCTATAGCAGTATCCAAGTTTATAGATGGGGAAACCGAGGCACATAGCCAGGGCAAGTGAGATGCTTAGAATATTAATTAAGCAACTAGGTAGCTCAGAGCACTGGGCCTGGAGTCTAGAAGTAGTGAGTTCAAATCCAGCCTCAGATACTCCTTAGCTTCATGATTGTGGGCAAGTCACTTAATTTCTGTCTACCTCAGTTTCCTCAACTGAAAAACAGGGATAATAAAATAGGGATAATAGCACCTACTTCCTGGGGTTGTTGTGAAGATCAAATGAGATCACATTTCTAAAGGCACTTAATATCATGCCTGGAGCATAGCAGGCCCTTATTAGCTACCATTTCTCCAGGAGTCTAAGGTTTATAAAGCATGAGTTAGTTCAAGCATGATTCTCCCCATTTTATGAGGGAGCAACAGAGAGAGGAAATGATTTATCCAGGGTCACAAGACTCATAAGTATCAGAGCTGAGATTTGTATCCAGGTCTCCTGCCACTGAAGCCCAGGGTTATTTTCTGATGCAGCGCTTTGCCTTTGGAATTTTCTGGGCTGCCATTCAACCATTGGTTTGCCTACTAACAGCTTCATTTGCCTTTTCCTCACCATAAGGCCTAGAGGATCAGAACCTGAAGCCTTAGCTTAACTAACTCTTAGTTATCCTTAGCTTAACTTAACTCTTAGCCCTGGGCACTGCAGCTGATTTTCCCCTGACCCTGGAGGACCCAGTGGGCCCAGTTTAGGGGGAAGGAACATGACCTTGTGGAGAAACCAGAAACTCTCATTTCAGATTTCCAGGGACCCAGGGGGTACAAGAGCTATCCCAGCAGGCTGTAATGTCATCAGAGCCCTGGATTTGGGGGTCAGAAGAGTGGGTTTCATATCCTGGTTCAGCTGTATTCTTAGCTGGGTAACTCTGGCTCACTCACCTTTCCTCTCTGTTTCAGTTTTCTGATCTGTAAAGTCAAGGGGATTGAATTAAATGATTTCTAATGCCCCCTCCAGCCTGGAATCCCATGATCCCTCCCATTTGGGACCAGCAATACCTGTGGTAGCACAAGGACCCAGCTTCTGGGCTTGTATTTGGGCATTTCACCTCTCTCCCGCTCCCTCTCCCTTTCTCCCTCCCTCTCCTCCCTTTCTCCTTCTCTTTTCCTCTCCTCCCTCTTCCTTTCCCTCTCCCTCTCCTTTTCCCTTTCTCCCTTTCTCTCACTCTCCCTTTTCCTTTCTCCCTCCTTCTCTCTTTCCCTTTTCCTCTCCCTCCCTCCCTCCTTTTCTACTTCTCTGTCCCTTTCTGCTTCTCTTTTTCTCCTTGCCCTTTTCCCTTTCTCTGTCTCTCTCAGTTTCTTCTCTGCTTACAGGCACAGCTATACTCTGAGGCCCCAGTTCCCAAAGTCCTCTACTCCCACAGCCCAAGTGGTTAACCCATCTCTGTCTCTTGATATTTTCTCTTAGAGTCTGAAAACCTGGATTACAGACTGGGAGCCATTCACGCTTTGGTCTATAAGCTTCCTAACAAGAATCGGGATATGCTGGAACTCCTCATAAGACACCTGGTCAAGTACGTATCTGGTACAAAGGTCTCCTGCAAGAGGGACTGACCAAGGGCTAGGCCTGATTCTCTGGCAGCTGAAAGAATGGCATTAAGAACATCAGTCGCTCCAACTCTTATTTCTGGTCCATAAGCTTCTAGAAATTCTCTAACCCTAGACATCAAAGTCTACAGTGACCTCTGTCAGGTAGGGAGTACAGCTGTCTTCTCCCCATTTTTCAGATGAAGAAACTGAGGCTAGTGGAGAGGAAGTGAGTTGCCCCAAAGTAGATGATTGGTAAGTTGTGAATCTAGAACTTGAACCCAAGACTCTGAACTCCAAAGTCTCAGGGTCTTTCTACCTTCCCAGGAAGCTTCTTTGAGAGGATACCAGATGTAGAAGTCTGAAGGACCTGGATTAGGGTCCAAACTCTGTCATTTATATTCTGGGCAAGTCATTGTCTGACTCAGCCTCAGTTTCCCCATCTGGAAAATGTAGAGAATAACACTTTTCCAACCTTCTTTGTGGGACTTACAAGGAGCAAATGATGCCAGAGGTGAGAAAATACCCATCTGGGTGTCTATTTTATAAGCCCCTTTGGGCAATTATCTCTCTATTTGGTGACCTGAGAGAGCTGAGCAGGGAAATGCCTTCAGTGAGGGGAGAAGGCTCTGTGCTGGCCAGCTAGGATGGGGACAGCCTTGTGAGTGGCCTGAGTTTGACCATGAAGAACAACAGACCACTTCTCTTTGGGATGCCCTGCGGCACACTTAGAGCACCTGGCTGGGAGGACCCAGAGGACATAGATTCAAGGCTCAGGTCAGCTACCGAATATTATGTAATGCCAAATCACTATGAGGAATGTAGTTTGGAAAGCTTAAAATTACATTTTACAAAACACATTCCCCAAAATGACCTTTGGGAGTAAGTAGTAGGAATATTATACCCATTTTATTGATGAGGAAACCAAAATGGAGGCCACAAGTATAGATGACCCTTTCTGTGCATTAACCTATGAGAGGAAGAAGAGCTCAAGCTTGGAGGGAAGACTGGATCAAGTGAAGACTTTTTCAGTATGGGGGAGATGCCTCTGTTTAGCAATGCAGGCCCACCCTCATCTGGCTCACTCTGGCTAGATTACACTGGTTTACTTGCTATTGTACTTCACATATGATATCTCATTTCTTGTCTCTGAGTTTCTGTCCCCAAAGTATGGCTTGTCCTCCTGCCTCACCTCTATCTCTTAGGCTCCCCTACCTTCCTTCAGGGCTTAGCTTCAGGTATGTCTTCTACATGAGGCCTTTCCAGATCCCTCCCCCCGCCCAGCTGCTAGCCTCCCCTCTACTCCCACCCCATTATCTTGCATTACTTTGTCTGTTTTGTGTTTACTTCTCTGTGTTCATATCTTCTTCCCTGATAGAGGATAAGCTTTTTGAGGGCAAGACCTTTCTTACTTGTGTGTGCCTGGCACATAGTAGATACTTCATAAATGTTTGTTGATTGACACCTTGACCTGGGCATCATCATATAGCTGACATTTATATTTCTGCTTTAAGGTGTGCAGAGTACTTTTATAGCATTGTCTCATTTGATTTGCAGAACAAGCCTACAAGGTAGGTGTGATTATTATCCCCATTTCATAGATGAAGAGCCTAAGGCTGTGAAAGGCTATGTGTCGCAATGGAAAGGGCTCTGGAGTCGGAGGATCTGGGTTCCCATCTCACTCTGGTGATTACTACCTGTGTGACCTCAGTTTCCTCTTCTCAGAGGTCCTTTCCAGCTCTAGAGCTAGGATCCTATTGACTTGGCCAACAAAGGTCATAGAACTAGTCAGTATTAGAATCAGGATTTAAACCCAGGTCTTTCAGATACCTAATCCCAGTGCCTTATACACTCAAGGTGCCTTGATGATTTAACAGATACATAATAATACATGATAAGTGCCTTAGGGAGGTGTAAACTGGGTGTGTATAGGGGGAAAGAGGATGTGAATAGAGGGACCCTCACTGTAGCCTCCCAACATCTGGTAAGGTTGCTACAGCAAGAATTATCATCCTGTTTTAAAAGATAGGGAAATGGGGAAACTGAGACTCACCAAGGTAAAGTGATTTGGGTAAGGCTACATAACTAATAGGCTGTTAGGCCTTGAATCTAAATCTTCTGACTTTCTGTCCAATATCCTTCTGCCTATACCAGTAAGTAGAAAATGTCAGATACGCAATCTCTTTCCATGGTACACAGATCCCTGCTAGTGTCTCCCAGAAAATCGGGAGAAGAGAGAACCAGGGAACCTACATGGGAAACTCAAGGCTTCCCCCGGTGACATGCCAAGGTGGTCTTCTCTGAGGAAGGAGTCTTAGTGTTTAGAATCTGAGCTCTAGAGCTAGAAGGGATCGAAGAGGCCAGCTAGTCTAATCTCTTCATTTTACACATGAGGAAACCAAGGTCCAGGGTCACATACAGGATTCTGGATCTGGAGCCAGAAGGGGCCTTAGGGACCCTTAGTTCAACCCCCTCATCTTATACCTGAGGAAACTGAGACCATGGGAAGGGACTTGCCTAGGGCCACACAACTAGAGTGACTGAAGCAGGATTCAAACCCAGGTACTCTGACCACAAAGCCATAGCTCTTGGTTTTTTAGGCACAATTTATGTGCCACTTCCTCTTTGTTGTTGTTCAGTCATTTTTCAGCCATATCCAACTCTTGGTGACCCCATTTGGGGTTTCCTTGGTGGGAGATATTGGCTTGGTTTGCCATTTCCTTCTCCAGCTCATTTTGCAGATGAGGAAACTGAGGTAGAAAAAGCAAAGTGACTTGCCCAGGGTCACGCAGCTAGACAGTGTCTCAGGTAGAATTTGAACTCAGAAGTCTTCCTGACTCCAGCCTGCTCTATCCACTGCAGGACCACCCAGCACCACTTCATCAAATCACTCTTTTTACAGAGTTGATCTGTGTAGACTCTTTATAAATTAATATACCCTGGAATTATATAAAGTGATATATAAATATAATATACCCTGCAATGTGAACTTTGATTATTACCTGTTTCCTCTCCACCACCTCCCTCCTCAGGAAGCTGACTCTATTTTCCTATAAATATCTTCAACTTTATACCTCTCCTTTTACTTAAGAGATTCTAATTTGTATTATAATTATTTATGCACATGTCGTTTCTTTCTTTCTAGACTCCTGGTGGGCATGGATTGGCCTCTTAATAAGATCTTAATAGTATTTCAAATGAGTCAAGTCTAGTGCATGCTCAGCTCTGTGGGTCAGGCTGAGCTAATGTCCCCATTTCTGCTTTGCAGTAAAGAGAGTTAGGGTGGAAACAGCATTGGATTTGGAGTGAAAAGAACACGGGTTTGGGAATGGGAGGATCCAAGTTCCAGTACCACCTCTGGTGGTGTTCCTAGCGATGTGACCTTGAGCATGTCACTGCCCCTCGATGAGCCTTTGTTTCCTCCTCTGTAAAATGAGAGGGTTGGACTCTGAGGTCCCTACCAGTTATAGATCTAGGATCCTATGTGTGACTTTGGGCAAGTCATGCTATTCCCTCCTCCGCCATGCCTGTTTCCTCCTCTGTAAAATGTTGGACTAGCTGGTCTCTAATGTTTCTTCCCCACTCTAGATCTAGGGGCCTATGGGTGAGCTTCAGCAAGTCCTTCCCCCTCTGTAAAATGAGGAGGTTGGATTAGATATGGGCCTCTGGAGGCCCTTCCAGACTTAGAGCTATGAAGGAAAGGGAAGGAGATGGAGCAAACATTCCTTTAAGTACCTACTCTGTGCTAATGAGCACTTTACAGATATTGTTTCATGATACTTTGGGCCTCCAAGTCCTAGCTCTGCTCTTTAGTAGCTGGGAGATCTGCAAAATAAAGTGACTGTAGCTGCTAAGGGAGGGAAGGTCCTGTGAACCTAGGGTCAGTGAGGTCTCCTCTCCCACTTCAGCTTTGTGTGCCCCAATAAGAAGATGTACACAGCAAGTGCTTAATAATGACTGACCTCTGAATATGAAGAAAAGGGCCCTCCCACCTATCCACCCATCCAAGCTATAGCTCCAAAAACTTGGAGTGCCAGGCAGACTGCCACATCATTTCCTCAGCCTCTTCCAGGAAGCAAGCTTCCTTGCTTCACTGAATGGCAGCATCGAGTTGATTTTGCCTTTGATGCTTAATCTCCAGAAGTCTGGGTAATGGGAGACAAAGAGTTGCTGCCAAAAGGGTCAAGTCATTAACCTGAAAGGATCAAAGGCCTGGGTGGCTGCTGATCGTTACCATTTGAATGATAATGTTTATCAAGTGCTTAACTATTTTGTATTAAAGTCAATTAATTTGTCTCCTGCCCTCAGGCCTCAGTCTGAGAAAAGCAGCCTGGGTGGGAAGGAGTAAAGTTTGAAAGGCCCTCACCTGGACCTGTTTGGCTTGCTGGGAGCCTTGGGAGGCCGGCTGATCTGACCCCCCCCCCCCTCCTTCAAATCGGCCACATTCAAGGCAGTTCCAGCAGGGCTGTCCACCTCTTACTTGGGGTACTTGGGCTGTTTGGGCAGAAGCTGTTCTGCATCTTGGCTGGGGGTGGAGGTGGGGAGTGGGATGACAATGGGAGACCAGCTGCTGGGCCTGGGTGGCAGTTGCTCCCAAAGTCTTTTCCCTGTCTTCATCTCCTGCCCCAACTTCCCTAAACTTTATTGCCATGTTCTCTTTAGACTTTAGGGGCAGGGAATTGCCTTTCTTAAGTAGCTTTTTCTACTTGAGATGGCCTGCTTCCAACACCCCCTTTGCTCTCCTTCTCTATTAACCCCTGAATCAGGTGTAACACGTCTGGTTGTTAGCAGCTCTGCCAAAGCAAATAGTCCTGGCACTTGGAGCATTACACTTCAGGTAACTGGGCCTTGGTGTCTGTTTGGGTCAAGTAAAAGATATTGAACCTGATTATTTCTCTTATGCCTTCGAGCTCGAATATTATTCAGTTATCCCTTTCCCTTTGTGACTTTCCCCATCGTGGTTTCCATATCATGAGTTGATGTAAGAAATTAAATGGACATTTGACGGCAGTTTTGCAGAAACTGCAGATGATCTGTGAAGGCCAGCAGATGACACGGAAAAAGTCTAGGAACTCAGAAATGCATAAAATATATGTATGTATATGTATATATACATATATGTATAGTATATATAGTATAGTGTAGTATAGTATATATACAGACTTCTCTGATAGGAAGGGAGGGCCAAAAGGTTTTCCACAGATTTTCCAGATCATAGGGGCACCACACCCCTAACCCCCTCCATGTGGAAGGAATAACTATGTTCTATGTCATAGTAGAATCCTAGGACCCTCGATCTAAATTTTGAAGGTCCCTCAAACCCCCTCATTTTACAGAGGAGGAAACTGAGGCTCAAGGAGAGGAAGGGACTAGTGTGAGATCACACCAAGACCTCAGAGGCTATCTCTGTAAGTCAACAAGCATTTATTAAAAAATTAAGTGCTGGGAACATGAAGAAGGGCAGAAAACCAGCCTTTGCCCACTAGGGACTCAAGGTTGTGGTTTGTCCTTTGGTCGAGGACTGTGACATCAGGAAGATGATACCAGGACTTGCGAGCCAATTGGATTTAAGTGAGGGGGAGGGCTGTGCAAAGTCACCAGCCTTACTCTCTCCTCTAGAGCCATCTGGGGCCAGTGGCCAGATATAGATCAGGATGATTGGCCCTGGATGACACACTGGTTATACTGAATCTCAGTGGTTTGTCATTTCCTTTCCATATCGTTTTACAGATGAGGAAACTGAGGCAAACAATTTATTTGCCATGGGTCACATAGCTTGTAAGTATCTGAGGCTGGATTTGAACTCATGAAGATAACTCTTCCTGATTCCAGGCCCAGGGCTCTATCGACTGCAGTGCCACCTAGCTGCCCAGCCTGACTTCAAGTACTAATTTTCTAATCAGAATATACAAGTTTAGACCTTGGCTAAATTATATCCCTTCTCTGGGTCTCCATTTCTTTCTCCATAAAATAAAAAGTTTTGAACTAAATGGCAGAAGAATGCTATCCTGGTCTAAATGCTATGGTCCTAAAGCAGGGATGGGGAACCTGTGACCTTGAGGCTACATGTGACCCTGTAGGTCCTCAAGTGTGGCACTTTGATTGAATCCCAACTTTACATATTTTACATCCCCTTAAGAAAAGGATTTGCTGGGTGGGGGAGATGGGGAAAACATTTGGAACTCAAAATCTTGTGGAAATGAATGTTGAAAACTAAAAATAAATAAATTAATGAATAAAAAAATAAAAGAAAAAAGAAAGAAAAGAATTTATTCTATAAAACTTGGACTCAGTCAAAAGGCTGCATCTGAGGACTTAGAAAAGCTGCATGTGGCCTCAAGGCCACAGGTTCTTCACCGCTGGCCTAAGGTCTCTTCTGGATGTAACAAGCAATCAACCAACCAATAGTCCAGGTTCTAACTTGCTAGGCTTCATTTTGAATTGAAGAAAGTGAGGTTCCCAGATGTTAATTAAGGGTCTTACCCAGAATCACTAGCCTGGGGAGGGGAGGGTGTGGATGTTGATGTGGGTGTGATAGAACCTTGACCCCAAACTAAGGTCTTCTGGCAAGTCCAGCCATCTTAACAGTACAGAAATCCAGCCCTCGTGCCCTCCCACCTTGTGTTATTTAGAAACTGTTGGCCTTCTTTCCCCAACTTGTTCTTTATCATCTTTCTCTCCACATTCCCAGCCCAATATCTGGCATCAAGAGACTCATTTGATTCATTACTCCATCCTCTTTCTCACAGTGTGTGTGAGCACAGCCGAGAGAACCTGATGTCTCCCTCAAACATGGGAGTGATATTTGGACCCACTCTGATGAGGGCTCAGGAAGATACTGTGGCTGCCATGATGAACATTAAATTCCAGAACATCGTGGTGGAAATTCTTATCGAACACTTTGACAAGGTATGTGTGCATCCCACCCTCTGCCTTCCCCATTGTCACCCTCCTTCCCTTGGCAGCCTGGCCTCGTGTGTTCCCCTGCTTCCCTTGGTGGCCTGGCCTCAGTATTCACACTGGTTGCAGCCACATGTGCTCCTATAGGCTTTCCCTGATTCAGGTTGGGAAGCTGATGAACAAATCCCACTTTTGTTCCAACAAATGCTTTTCTTTTTTTTAATGGAAAGTGATTTTATGAATTGAAAGTGCGATGTAACACAGCCTCTAATGGGTCCCTAAGAGGCTTTCTGGTAATAATATAGTTCACACTTCCATACCTTGGGCTTTTGCAGACCAGTTTCCATCCATTAGCAGACCTGCGAGACTATCTGGTCCAACCCCGTTGTTTTGGAGACTGAGAAGCCAAGGTTTTGAGAAGGGCCAATCTGGCCAATTTCACTTAGTTAATAAATATGACTGGAAAGCAATCAGTGACTTGTGCTCATTCTCTGTTGCCAGATTCCTCCTTCATTTTGAGGTAGCTAGAGCAGGCCTGATCTGATGGTCCCCATTTTATAGAGTGGCTGGAAGTTTGCAAATGACTTTACATCCTTTGATCTTTACCATAGCCCTGGGAGGTAGGCACTATTATTACCCCCATTTTATTGATGAGAGAAGTGAGCCTGAGAGAAATTCACCAAGCTAGTAAGTGGGAGTCATGATCTTCCTGTCTTTGAGTCCAGGGCTGTGTCCATTACATAACCTAGCTGCCCTAAATGAGGAAACCAAGTCACCTCCTCAGAGCTCTAGAACTCACGCTTTCAGACTCAAGAAGTCAGTATTCTTTCCATTCTATTTCCCCTATTTTTGCTAATCCTAACCCATCAGACCATAGAATATTAGAACTTCAAAGGCGCTTCAGAAACCCCCAGACTCTCAACCCTGTGACTTTATTAGTCTAAGAAATGCCCTGAAGGGGGAATGCTGGCAATATCACAGATCAGGACCTCTGGGCCATTTGCCATCCTAGAGTGACCCTGGAGTCACTCCACCAGCATATGTCTGAGACAGGAATGGAAACCAGGTCTTTGTATCTCCAAGGCCAGAACTCTCTACCTTAAGGCCTCTCTAGAAGAGACCTCGGAGAAGAGAGAGTAGAACTGAAAATAGAACATGACAGGAACCTATAACAGCATACATGTAACACTGCCTAGGACCTCAATGCATACTCCCCCAGGCTGGGTCCTCAGTGGGATGACTGCTCCACAAATGCTATACATAGAATGCTAGGACTGAGAGGACCTCTGAACTTCAGAGATGGGCAGGACTTTAGAATGTAGAACATCAATTGTCAGAGCTGAAAGAAATCTTAGAACATGGAATGATAAAGTACAGAGTACCTGGGAATATAAAATATCATAGCTGGGAGGGGCCTTAGAATCCAGAATGTCAGAGATGCAAGGGGTCTTAAAACCCAGAATGTCAGAGCTAGGAGGGGCCTTAGAACCGGGAATGTCAGAGCTGGGAGGGATCTGAGAACAGGGAATATTAGAGCTGGGAGGGCCCTTAGAACCCAGAATGTCTAAGCTGGGAGGGTGCCATAGCAGACAGAGGGCTGGCTTGGGAATTGGAGGACCAGGGCTGGAATGCCCGTTCTTGAACTTATAGCTGGGTGACTTAGGAAAGGAAATTCACCCCTCTGGGCCGTAAGTCAGTAAGCCCCGAGTTCAAATCCAGCCTCAGACGTTTACTAGCTGAGTGACCTAGACAAGTCACTTAACCTCTGCCTGCCTCACTTGTCTTAAATATAAATGGAAGCCATAAAAGCACTTTCTTCCCAGGGTTGTTGCGAGAATCAAATGAAATAATATTTGTAAGGCACTTAGGACGGTGCCTGACACATAGTAGGAGTTTAATAAATTATTGTTTCCTCCCTTCCTTCCTCTGGAAAGCAAGTAGATTGTTCTAGATCAGGCTTCTTAACCTGGGGTCCAGGAGTAAATTGCAAGGGGTCAATGAACTTGGATGGGGAAAATGACATGTTGATTTTCTAATCCTTGGTATTTTATTTTACACATTTTAAAATCCCGATTCCTTAAGGCACTCTAGGCCTCGCCAGCCTGGGGCCAGGGCACAAAAAGGGTTAAGAAGTCCAGGCCTCAATGATCTCCAAGATCCAAACATGGACTCCAGAGCTAGGGAGATCTCTCTTCCTCTCTGAGGTTCCTCATCCTTCACTTTAACTCCAGAAAGATTCTGCTGTCAGTAAAATGTGGCTTGTTAGTTAAGACAGAGAGCACAGCTTATTCTTGTCTATAAAAATGTATGACAAAGAGCCCAGCTCCAGAACTGGCCTTCTCTGCTGATACAGGAGAAAGAGAAAACTGGAAGGAAGGAATGCTTGTCCATCCTGCTCCCTCCTCTCCCCAGCCCACCCAATCAGAGGACTCTTACTCTGATTAGCCACAGAGAAAATGATGGGGGGGAGGGAGGGAGAGAGAGAGAGACAGAGAGAGAGAGAGAGAGAGAGAGAGAGAGAGAGAGAGAGAGAGAGAGAGAGAGAAAGGAGAGAGGAGGGAGGGAGAGAGGGAGGGAGGGAGAGAGAGAGAGAGAGAGACACAGAGACAGAGAGAGACACACAGAGAAGAGAAACAGAGAGATGGAAGGAGACAGAAAGACAGAGAAAGAAGAGGAGAGAGATGGAGAGAGAAGAGGGAAACAGAGTGAAAGAGAGGAGAGAGAAGAAAAGACAGAGAGGAGGTAGGTAGGGAAAGAGAGAGAAAAGAGAGAGGGAGAGAAATAGAGGAGAGAGAGAAAGAGAGAAAGGGAGGGAAGGGGAGAGAGAGACAGAGACACAGAGAGAAATAGAGAAGGGGGAGAGGAGATAGAGAAAGAAATAGAGAAGGGGAGAGAGGAAAAGAGAGAGAGAGAGAGAGAGAGAGCGCGAGAGAGCATGCCTGCGTTTGGTGGCTCAAAATGTGGGGCCTGTGAAGAACTCCACAGCTGCTCATATGAATGTCAGGCAAAGCCCCAGCCTAGCAACAATGGATTGAGTTCTCTCCAGAGGTAGTGAGTTTCCTGTCCAGTGCAGGATGCCTGCTGGCCCAGACTGCTGCTGGGGCCTTTCCTGCCCAGGTTGAACTGTGAGGTCTCTTTAAGATCCTGGGTTGGATCTTGTTCGTCTGACTGACTGCTGCTACATTGAATTTCTTCCCTTCTGGACACACCGCATGTGTACCTGGGTATCTATCTCAGATGTGCTCCTTATAATCCCTGTGACTTTGGGTGAATTGCTTAGGTCCTCTGTGCCTCAGCATCCTCGTTTGGGAAAAGAGGGGCCTGTGGGGGACAATTGCATGTCTCCTTCAGCTTCATAGCCCGTGCTCTCTTGGTCCTGCTGTCCTTAGGGAGATGGCTGTCCTGGCCTCAGTCCATCTCTCTCTTCCTTCCAAGCTCCAGACTTGTTCTGAAAGCCAACTTCTGTGGCCTGTTCCCAACCAGCAGAGGGCAGCATTGCAATAAGACAACGTGTCTGCACCAGCCCCTCCTGAATGACAACTAGCTAGATACTGCTATAGCTATAGAGATAGAGCTGTCTGTATGTATAGAGGAAGAGGCCAAAGGGGAGAGAAGCATCTAATTAAGGCAGGTCTTCACTTTCTTGCTTTTAATTTCTGAAGTGATAAGGTTAAGCCAAAAGTTATTAAAAAATAACATTTTCTTCATCTGTACATGGGAGGACATTCTTATGGTCTAATATATATTTAGCTTGGGCGTTAGCAAACATTTGAAATGAATCTGCAGAAAGTGTCTTTTAAGTGGAGAGTTATTAAGACAGAAATGTAACAGAAGTGTTCCTTAGTCCCAGTGAACCAAAGGGAACACAGCTTGGAATTTTCAGTTCTAGCTAAATCAACTTCCCCCATGCTCTGAATCCCTGTCCTCCTGAAGTTCAGGCAAGTTTGGGGAACATTTCTAGTGGACTGCAGATCAGGTCATGGCAACAAGAAGGGACTTGGCTTAGGTCAAGAAGGGGGGACTCTCACCTTTCTCTCGTCCCTGCTTGTAATATTTAGAGCTGATAAGGACCTGAGAGACCACACAGGCTAGCTAACCCCTTCATTTTTCAGATAAGGAGGCCCAGAGCGTTGCCCTGTGGCACATAAATAGGTAGAATTCAAACCTAGGCCCTCTGACTCTTGCCCAGTTATTAACCCAATTTGACCCCACCTCATTCTGCCCTCTAGGGCCCATGGCACCCTAAATTTCTGATTCTTCCTTCTTCGTTTACACTCTGAGAGCTTTCTTCCTTGATTCTGGATTATCTCAGGGAGGATAATCTGTGCTGAAAGCCAGGTGGCTACTTCCTGGAGTAAACCTGAGAACAAGGATTGCCTTTGATGGATGACAGCCCCTAACCTTTCCTGGTTTTGGATCCAGGCTGTTGTTTTAACATTGTTCTCAGGAGGGTCTAAGTTCATTGTGTTTCTTTCTGATCCCCTGATCCCAAAGCAGCTGGCCCAGACGTGGGCAGAGAGACAGAGCATAGCTGATAGGCCCCTACAGTCCTTATTCTAGGCTGAAGACTTAGGCTTGGACAAGTAAGACTGCACAACCTTCTCAAGGTGCAGACCTTGTCCCAAAGCAGGTCTGATGATACCCTCTTGACAAGCTGAGCTCCGACTACCAGAAATTTTTTGTGGCTAAGGAGACAAATTCTGAGGATCAGAGTTCTAGAGCTGAGAGGAACCTTAGACATCATTGGTTCCAACCCTCTCATTTCACAGAGGAGGAGACAGGCCCCAGGAGGTGGGATGATTTGCCCAAGGGCATAGTTATGTGTTAGTGGTAGGATTTGAATTTGGGTTTTCTGACTCCAGTTGGTGCTCTGTTCCCTATACCAGACTGCCTCCCTGGGAGAATCCCAAATCAAAGAAGAAAGGTCTGGAATCTGAAGAGAGGAAGGAAGAATCAGGGGCTTAAGGTTCCATGGGTCTTGGAGGGCAGAGTGAGGAGGGGTCAGGTTAGGTTAACATCAAAATCAGGTATTGGGGGAATCTAGCCAAGGATCAGGGAGGGCCTCAGAAAGGGCTCAGTGCTCTCGCTTTCTTTTGTCTGTAGCTCCCTATGCCGTGGAATAGCAGTGCTGATACAAATGTGACCCCTTCAAGATGCTGTTGATTTTGTTGTTCAACCATTTTTCAGTTGTGCCCAACTCTTTGTGATACCATTTGGGGTTTTCTTAGCAGAGATACTGGAGTGGTTTACCATTTCCTTCTCCAGCTCATTTTGCAAATGAGGAAACTGAGGCCAACAGGGTGAAGTGACATGCCGGGGGTTACACAGCTAGTAAATGTCTGAGGTCAGATTTGAACTCAGGTCTTCCTGACTCCAGACCTGGCACTTTATCCACTGCAGCGCCATCTGCCTGCCAGTACTTCCTGCCAAACTGGGTTGATTTGAATTCAAGATTGAAGCTTGAAAGTGGAGTCTCTCTCTGGCCTTAACCCTTGAATCCTGAACCCAATAGACCCTTAATAAATATGTTGCCTGAATTGATCTTATGCTTCAAAAAAAAATACAGTTAGCTTCATTTGAGTAATTTGAAACACTAAGATTCCGTTCTTAGCAGTCCTTTTGTGGTCAACATCAAGGAGAAAAATTACTATGTCTCCTATTCATTGTCTTCCTAACATTTAAAAATTTTTTTTTAAATTAAGTATTTTTTCTCTCCTCCACTCCCTCCCTCCCTCCCCCAAGAAAAAGAGACCTCTATAACAAAAATATATAATCAAAGGGCCCCATATGGACACCTTTCTTTTTAAGGACAGACTTGGGGATTCTATCAGGCCAGATGGCTGAATGGGCCTTGGCCAGAGTGTAAGCGGAGACTCAAGAGAACACTGGGCTTTTTCTGGCTTAAGTTCTCTTGGCTAGATTTATCATCATTTGAGTTGCATTTTATAAAACCTGGTATTTCAGCCTTGAAATAGTATCTGGGGAAGAACTAGATCACTACTCAAAACACCCATGACTTCCAAAAGTTAGAGTGATACTAAAGCTTTTGCTCATCATAATTTGAAATCCTTGAGCCCAGACCTAAAGATACCCTCCAGGCCATAGAGAAGGGGCAGGGATTGGGCTCCCCCAGGCTCTGACATGCAGATTCTTTGGATCCCCCCAAACTTGTACCCTGTTGACTGAAGTGCCCAGCAGCCAGGGCCCTCCGTGGGCCTACCCAAGAGCCAAGGGGTACTGGCCAAGACCAATCTGAACTAAAAATGGTGATTCTAGACTAGGGAGTGGCCTCAGCTCTCTAGGTCAGCCTGGTTCTTTTCCCTCAACGTCTCCTAGAGGATGGCTGGAGGCTAAGCTGTTGCCAGAGCAGAGTCTCGATTGGAAGGAGCAGTCAAGGCCAAGATCTAAGTCCAATAGAACATGATGGAATTCCTTGGTCTCTTAGGGCTGTAGGTTTCTTGGCTGGAGAGTGATGTGGGAAACCTGAGGGATCCTTTCAGAAGTCATTGTCAGAGAGTGTCCCTACTTGGGCCAAGGAAAACCCAGTCTTTATTCCCCTTCTCCTTCGAATTTGGGAGGAAAAAATGGCACTCGGCCAGTGCCATCACCACAAGAGAATTTGTTTTCATATCCTAGGTCTAGATCTACAAAGACTCTCAGAGGCCAGCTAGTCTAACCCCTTTATTTTACAGAGGAAGAAATTGAGGCCCAGGGTAGGGAAGGGACTTACCCAAGGTCACACATAGGATCTTGACTCTAGAGCTGGGAAGGACCTGAGAGATCATTATATCCAACTCCCTCATTTTACAGAGAAAGAAACTGAGGCCCAGGAAGGGACTAGCCCAAGGTCACACATAGGCAGCAAGTGCCAATGAGGGCATTTGATCCCAGGTCCTCTGACTCTGGAACCTGCTCTTTCCATTGTACCTTAAAATGGTTTCTCCTCTACCCACCAAAAATAATACATTATGAGAAATCTCAGGCATTGTTTCTCTGTGAATCCCCTTACTGAGATCACCACAGTAGATAGTGAGGGCAAGATCTATGTTTTTTTATTCATCCAGGAAGCCCCCACTCCTATTCCTTTTGTACAGTACTCTGCCCTTAGCAAATGCTTACTAAGTGGTGTTGTGTTACCTCTCACCTAGAATTAGGTGGCCCTCCTGTGCTCCGTGGCCCTTGGGCAAAGGTCCTGGCACATCACTTACAATCTTCCAAAGGAAGCACCATATATAGGGCTGGTCAGTCAGCCTCGATCTGGAAATCTGTACCAACTGCAATCTTCCAGGACTTGTGCTTGGTATTGGAGAGACCTCAATAATCCCTCAGGACCTTATTGGCCCTCAGTCCCCAGAACAGCACGAGAAAAGCATCTAGGCCCAATCTCATTTTGGAAACAAGGACATTGAAGCTCAGAGAGGTTAAGACACTAACCCAGTCACACAGCAGAGAGTCTAGAATCAAAACCTGGGTGGTTGACTCTCCATCTGGGCCTCTTTTTCAACTTCCTACTGCCAATGCTCTATATACATTTGAATCATGCTACAGCTGTTTTGTCACCATTTGTCCTCTCTGATTCAGCCTCAGGGCTCACCGTGGGGAACAGCTGGAGGCCAGGGAGCCTTGGATACAGTGACCCACACCAAGCTGGGCTTGCCCTGTGGGCTGAGGAGATGGGAGAATCCAGAGGATTTACTCTGCTGGGGCCCTGTGACTGACTTTAAGGAAAATTCAGTGAGAAGGGACTTCCCCCGTCCATCAGTTACCTTTCAAGAAAGTCATCATAGCAGTCCTAATGCCCACCCTCACTGCTTTCCCAAGGTTCCCACCCACTCCTTCCGCAGTTTCAGGAAGGTCAGCTTCCCTGGTCTCTGACAGGGACATGATCTATTGCTTGGCCCCAAAGTCATCCACAGAACAATGCTTTCTCCCATCTAAGGGGGCAAACCATCCGACCCCTTGGTGTTCCATTGCATAGACTGGAAGGAAAAAATACCCCAAACCCAGCTTTGAATCAGTTGGGGCCAGTCCAAGGCCTCTGAGTAGCCTCAGAAATCCCACATCTGGAGAGGGACTCCTCAGCAGAGGAGCATTTCCTCCTGGCTCCTAAAAGAATCACTTGATCGTGGCCCTCGATTTGACAAGCTCCCTCCCCTCCTTTAGGAAATTTCTTGCCAAGCTCAGTGACTAGTCCTGACTCTTCTATTAACTCCCTACATGGATGTGGGCAAATGACTTCCCTTTGTAAAATGAGGATATTGGATGAGGTGGCCCCTGAGATCCCTTCTGGCTTTAGATCTTGGATCTTATGTGTGACCTTGGACCAGTTCCTTCTCTCTCTGGGCCTCAGTTTTCCCTTTATGAAATGAAGGGGTTGGACTAGGTGACCCCTGTAGATCCTTCTAGCTCTAGGTCTTGGATCCTATGTGTGACTTTGGACTAGTCTCTTCTGTCTGGGTCTGTTTCCCCTCTGTAAAATGAGGGGGTTGGACTAGGTGGCCCCTGACCTCCCTTCCAACTCTAGAGTCTTACAATCCAGAATCAAGGCTAGGTTTGTGGCTGGAAGGGACTTCAGAGGCCATTGAGTTCCGACAGGCTGAAATTGTAGAAATGACTCATCCAAGGTGATGCTGTTAGTGATAAAGTTGGAACTACAACCCAAATCTCCTGCCTTGTAATCAGTCCACAGTTAGAAGATTCCCAAGAGAATGTCTGGTCTCCCTTCCCCACATTCCCCTTTCAGGGGCTGTTCTTGGGGAAATAGACCTAGTATTGACAGCAGCGAAGATTATTTCTGTCTTTGAAGCCCCAAGCTTAGCATAATACCTGACATGTAGCAGAGATTGAGGAAATTCTTGTTGACTGATTCATAGTTGTATCATACATCAAGTTGGTATGGAGGCATTCTCAGTAGTGATTTCATGTTTACCCATAATTGTGGTTTTTGAGTAAATCTCTTCATTTGACAGTTATTCAATGAGAAGCTATGGAAGACCCTAGCAGTAGTGCTGCAAAAAGCATATTGGAGCCTATGGAATCCCAGGATCCATATAGTTACAAGGGATGTTAGAGACTGCCTATTGTTAAAACCACAGTAAGAATTTTGGGACACCTTGTACAAGCACATAGGATAAGTGTGTGTGTATACATATGTATGTGTATGTATATACGTTTTCTTATTTTTATGCAAATAGTTTTCCAATAAAGAATCCATCTCTTTTTAAAATTTCTAGTCAGATATGCCTCTAGACAAGAGGAGTTTACTGCCTTCTCCTGCACTTTGGGTTAGCACAGTTTAGCAGGAAACAAAGAAGGGATAGCCTTATCACAGGATCCAGAAAGTACCAGGATTCTTCCATGCATATGGGGTTTTTTTAGGGGTTACCCCAAGTGCGGTATTTGTTTTTTTCATTTTCCTTCTGGTATAGGAAAATAAAGAAAAACTTCATTCAAATAAAAATACATGGATACATTTGTTTCCTGTCGATTAACTTCCAAACAGAAGTTTAAGCCAATGATGACATGCATTTTTACTCCATAAGAAGGATCTTTGCTTCTTAACAATGTTTGTACTCCTGGTTGGTTTTGTTTTTCTTTCTAAGAATCCTTTCCCTCAAGTGATAATCTCAGAGGGAGTAAAATCCCTGAGAATTTAATATTTGTGATGAAAAGGTTTGTAGTCCTTGTTCATTTCTACAATTGTTTCAATGGTTAAACTAATTGGAGGATGGAGTATGTAGACAGAAATGTCAGCTGTAACATGTGGTGTTCATTGTTTCTGTTAAGAAAAGGGATGATGTTAATCTGAAAGGTTTTATTTTGCTTTCTCTGCCACCATCCATGAGCTGTCTTCCAGGAAAAAGTCACTGCCAGTCTTCCTGGGGTGCTTACTTATTTACTCAGGTAAACTCTTAGGGTCTTTGCTCGATGTTTAGGTCCTTTCCAGATCAGTAAAAGGCTGTGCTAGAATGAGTCGATCTGGAATTTAGGAACATTGGGTTGTTTTGAGATAGATTTTTTTGTTTTTCTCATCCCAAGACATGTTTCTGTCTACTCTTATAACCTAGAATACAGTTTGCCCTACGACATCATGACTTTCCCCATCACGACATAAGAAATTAAATGGGAATTTGAGGGAAGTTTTGTGGACATCACAGACCTTTAAAGACCAGCAGACAACATAGAAAAAGTTTAGAAACTCAGAAATGCATAAAATATGTGTACTGTACTGTATAATAGCAAGAAAAACGAGAAGGAAATCTATGAAGCTGGGAGATTTCTTCTCTGGTATGAAGAGAGGGCCAAAAAATTTCATGCAGATTTTCCAGATCAAAGGGGTGCTGTGTCCCTAACCTCTTGTGATGCAGAAGGGATAACTGTCTATGCTTTTTCAGTCTCAGCATTTCTTTGCATGGTTTTAAACATAGAGCTATATAGAAGTCTAGAGGGCTTGTTAAGTGCTGAGACAAAAGTCTTTATTATTGGACATTCTACAACTGATGAGATATGGGTCAGTAGGCAAATACAAGGAGACCCCCAAACCTCCTATTTCAAACTAGCCCTAGGCTACACACATGCCTGTGATTACATTTAACCCTCTAAATTTGTTTCTCTGGTTGGCTTTTGAAAAGTTTAAATTGTATTCAAAATTAAATTAGCATATGTAAAATACTGGCATGCCTCAAGTCAAAACACTATGGAAATACTAATAAAATTCACCTACTTTTTCCTGACTGGAGCTATCCAAAGCTCTTTCCAGCTTCCCTCTGTCTTTCTTATCCTCTCTCTTCAAGTCATTTGGTGGAATCTCAAAGGTGCCTTCAAATTCGAAATTCTGTGATACCATGCCCTTTCCTTGTCCAATTCATCCTCAAATGGTTACTGGATTCATATACCTAAAGCACAAATTGATCCATGCTTCTCCCCTGCTATAAAACCCTCTATAGCTTCCTGTTGCCTACAGGGAACATTCAGACCAGGCCACGTTTAAGTTTTTTCTTGGCCTGTGCTGAACTTGAAGACAAGTGGACCCAGGTTCAAATTCTACATCTGACATTTACAAGCTCAGGGACCATAGGCAAGTCAAGTCACTTCCTCTGGCTGAGCCTCAGTTTCATCATCTTTAATTGGGGATAATACTTGCCTCTCAGGGTCATTATGAGGTTCAAATGAAATAAAGTATATTGTGAACTTTGAAGTTCTATGTAGAAGTCCATTATTATTCTAGGGTAGAATATAAGCTCCTTGAGGGTAGGAACTATTTCTTTTCTATCTTATCATTTTACCTTTATTTCCCCCATATCTGGTACAGTGCTTGGCATATGGTTGTTATTATCTGTTGTTTCTTGATTGAATATGAGGACCACAGAAAGCAATGTGATAGCAGAAAAGCACTGAACGGGGAATCAAGAACTTGGGCAAGTCATTTCTTGTCTCAGGCCTCAGTTCCTCATCTATAAAATGGGTGATCTCTAAGGTACCTTCCAGTTCTAAATTCTGTGATCTCTACCCTCCTTTGCCAGTAATCTCTTCTTGAGTTCATCTTCCACACATTGCCAGATTCATATTCCTAAAGCATAGTTCTCCCCCTGTTCAAAAATCTTCCATGGCTCCTCATTGCCCCTAGGGTAAACTGAGTCACTTTAGCTTTTGATTTGAGGCCCTTTTTAGTCTGGCCCCATTATTCTCTGAATGTTTCACTCAAGCCAACATGTTCTATTTACCCTTCTCCTTAAGCTTTTTATCTTCTGGACCTTAGGTCCTGCTCTTTCTTCTCTCCAGGTAGTCAACTCCTGCCCATCCTTCAAAGCCTTTCTCACATCCCATGGTCCTTCAGGAAGCCTTCCCTGACCACTCTAGCTCAACATCATTTCCCTTTCCTCTCATCATCTCTAATACTGCTCATCTGACCACTGGATATTTTGACAGAATTAGACAAGCATTTAAGTACTTAGTAGGTACCAGACCTAGTCTAGTCTAGATGCTAGGGATACAGAGGCAAAAATGAAATGGACATTGCCCTCAGAGAGCTTCCGTTCTCTAGGGGGAGTAACAGCATGTACACAGATAAATAAATACAAAGCATAAAAAAAAAATCAATGGAAATTAATGGGTAATAAGGGAGGCCTCTTGAAGGAGGTGGAACTTATCAAAGCCTTGAGAGAATCTAGGTGTTCTGAGAGGCCAGGTGAGGAAGGAGAGTATTCTAGGCATGAAAGACAGCCTGGACAGAGGCATAGGGGTTTGACTGGGCCAAAGAGTGCAGGAAAGAGAGTAGTGTGTCATTTGCCTAAATAGATAATTTATTATGTGCTTACTATGTGCCAGGTGGGGCAGCTAGGTGGCACTGCAGTGGATATAGCACTAGACCTGGAATCAGGAAGACTCATCTTCCTGAGTGCCAATCTGCCTTCAGACTCTATGACTCTGGGCAAGTCATCGAACCCTGTTTGTCTCAGGTTCCTTATCTGTAAAATAATCTAGAAAAAGAAATGGCAAAACCACTCCATTATCTCTGCCAAGAAAACCCCAAATAGGGTCATGAAGAGTCTGAAGTGACTGAACAGCAACAGCGTGCCAGGCACTGGGGATACAAATGCAAGCAAACTAGGCAGGTCCTGCCCCTGAGGAAATTCAGTTCTAATGAGTAAAGACAATGTGAAGGAGAAAGGGGGGTGTGAAGGAGAACTGAAGGGAAAGGAAAGGAGCTCCAGGATGGCATGGAAGTGTCTGAGAAGTAGAGTGGAGATCTGGTCATGGGCGGGAGAAGGTAAAAGCTCTTGTAGTAGAGCCATGGTGGTTCCAAGGGTGGAGTCCCAGCTTCCTAGGGGAGCCAGATAGAGTGAGAATACGTATTATTACCATAATGAGATAGTAGGAATAACTTTGGCCACTTAGCATAGCTCTTCAGTCTAGCTGAATCAGTTATTTTGAGGGAGTGGAAGTGGCATTGTATGGAAATGATCTGAAAATCTAAGCCAGATTGAAGAAAATTTAGACTTCCAAGCAAAGGTGTTTGTATTTGATCCTAGAGGTAATAGGGAGCCACTGGAATTTGAGTGGTAGCGGAAAACCTGCACTGTAGGAAAATCAACCAGACTTGTGAAGGATGAATTGGAGAAGGGGAAGCCTGGAGGCAGTGAAACCAGTAAAGACGATATTGCAATAATCCCCGGGAAAAGACTTGCATTTAGGGGGTTATGACGTGAGAAAAGAAAAGGGAAGGACAGAAACTGTGTTGAAACTATGGATTGGATGTAGGTGGAGAATGGGAGCAGAGTGATGAGTAAAGGACAATTCCAGTCTTGTGAACTGAGGGGACTGGAAGGGAGCTGGCACCCTCAGTTGTACTTCAGAAATTAGGGAAAAGGGTGGCTCTATGGAGAGAGATAATGGGGCCCATTTGGGACAAGGTTAGCGTGAGGAGTCTGTGGAACGTGCAGTGGGTGATGTCTAAGAGGCAGCTCAGAGGAGAGAGGAGGGTGGGAGATGGTGATTTGGGAGTCCTCTGTGGAGCCACGGGCATGTGCTGCCTTATGACATTATCTGTTGCTCATCTCCTGTCTCATTATTTAACTTAACTTTTCTTGTGTTTATATATGAGCTCCTCAGATAGAGGGTAAATAATAACAACTGACATTTATACAGAGCTTGAAAGTTTGGAAAGGGCTTTATATTATCTCATTTGACTCTCCCAGAAATCCTGGAACGTGCTTTGTAAACCATAAAACATCAAATAAATGTGAACCTAGAATTTCCCAGATGAGAGGAACCTTAAAATGTGGACTATCCCAGTTGAACAGAACCTTAGTATTCTTAGGATTTTAAACCCTCCCCCCCCTCTTCCCACCTTTGGTTTCTCCTTCTTGCTTTGGAAGCGATGAATCAGTGGGACCATTGCTCCTGAACTAGGTAGAATAGCCATCTTGCCCCATGGCTCCATTCATTGTTTCTGTGACTCCTCAAACCAGGACTCCCTTCCTTGGATAACAGTCCTCTACGTGTGTTGTGTCTTCTTGGTAGAATATAAGTTTCTTTAGGGCAGGGACTGTCTCATTTTTGTATTTTCATCCCCAGCACCTAACTAGGTACTTGGCACATTGTAGGCGTCTGATGACTTTTGGATAAGACCCAGATCTTAGACCATGAAATGTTACGGAGTCACAGGCAGAAAGGGCTTTCCAGAACACCTCTCACAGCTAGTAAGTGTTTGAGTCAGGACTAGAACTCAGATCTTGGTGCACCCATTTGAGTATTCTTTCTGGCACGCCACTCTGTCTCTCTCTTCCTATTGGCAGATCACTATGCCCTTTCAGGAGTAAGTAAGTGAGCAGGTAATTGCTGGGAACCAGAGAGGGAGTGAACTGACACATCATCTGGAAAACTCTAAAGCTCAGGACTGGAACTCAGAATAGCATTTGCCTCAGGTTAAGGTTCTAGGTATTTATATGCAGAGCTGGCAGAGGAAAGGGAAAAAATCGAAAAGAAAAAGAAAATGAAAAAAAATCACTTCTAGGGAAGGTTACTTTGGAGGGGGCAGTGACTGGCTGAGGCCCAGCTAACATGGCTTCTGGGAGGATAAGGACACTGGTGATTTGGGAATTCCATAGTGAATGAGCAGAGCAGCTGTCATGGAAGGATTGGGAGCAGTCCTTTTTTTAATATTAATTTTTTTATTATGAAGTTGGTAGCAGAAAACACAAGTATCTCCATAAGCAAAGAAGGATCAAAGAAGGATTGCATGTGAAAATATGTGTATAGCTTTTTATAAAGTGCACATCAAATTGACCGTGAGAATACCAACACTGATGTTCCTGTCTGTCCTTCTGCTCTCTTCTCTGTACTGTTTAAATATTTCATTGATACTTTTTCATGAGGAGCATCACTATCACCCAGAACACATTCTTCTTTCCAAAATAAAAACTCTATGTAGTAGCAAAAAAAAAAAAAAAGGACAAGGATGGAAATACAGTGGGAAGAGCTCTGGTTCTAGAGTCAGAGGACCAAGATTCAAATCTTGCCTCATGATTGTTTTATTCGTATCCCCCATAAGATTGTGAGTCCTTTGGGGGCAGGGATTGTCTTTTGCCATTTTTTTATCCCTGGCACTAGTGAAGTACCTGGCACTTAGTATGATGCTCATCAAATGTGACCTTGAGAAAGTCCCTTTACCTCCTCCTTGGGCCTCAGTTTCCTTCTCTATAAAATGGGGGGGGGGCTGGATGAGATGGCTTCTGAGGCCCCTTCTAGCCCTAGATCCATCATTTCAAATATATACACTCAAGCAAAACAAATTGTATTGTGTTGACCTTGTCCAAAAACATGTATCTCATCCTATGCCTGCAGTCCATTTCCTCTCAGTCAAAAGGTAGGGAGCAGGCTTCTGGAGTCATGGTTGGCTATTGCATTGATTAGTGTTCTTAAGGCTTTAAGACTTGTTTGTCTTCAAAATGTTGTTGTTATTGTTTAAACTGTTCTGATTCGACTCACTTCCCTCTGCATCAGTTCATGTAAGTCTTCCCAGCTTTCTCTGAATCTGCTTTTCATGTTTTCTTCTGACTCAATAATATCCCATCACATTCAGAGATCTTCATTTGTTCAGCTATTCCACAACTGATGGGCACCCCCACTTTGCTTCCGGTTCTTTGCTACAACGAAAGTGCTACTATAACTATTTCTGTATGCAGAAATCATAAGGTCATAGATTTAGAGTTGGAGAGGAACTTGCTCCAACTATCATCATCTTACAGATGAAGAAAATGAATCCAGAAAGTTTAACTGACTTGCCTAGGGTCACCTAGCTAGAAAATTAGTGTCTGAGACAGAATTTGAACTCAGGTCTTCCTGACCCAAGCCTAGCATTCTATCCACTGTACCACCTAGCTGACTAAAGGGTCCTTTCTCTGGTCTCTTAGAGTTATACACCTACTAGTGGTATTTCTGGGTCCTATAGGATGCACACAATTTGAGCATCATCTTTGCCAAGCTGATAGCTGGGAGGTGGAACCTCAGAGTTCTTTGAATTTGCATTTCTCTTGTTAGTGGTTTGGAGCATTTTTATATGATTGTTGATAGCTTGCGTTTCTTCTTTTGAAAATTGCTTCTTCATATCCTTCAGCTATTTAACTATATTCATATCCATTCCCTAAATGGATTTCCAGTAGACATCTTAGACTCAGCATGTCCCAAACCGAAGTCATTATATTTCCCCATAAACTCTCTCCCCCTCCCCACCCCTCCAACTTTCCTATTACTGTTGAGGTCACTACCACCTTCTTGGTCCCCCAGGCTCAAAACCTATGAGTCATCCTTAACTGTTTACCATCTCACCCCCTCCATGTCCATTCAGTTGCCAAGGCCTATTTCACCTTTGCCACACCTCTTCCATATGTCCCCTCTCTCCTCTGACATAGCCACCCCTTATCACCTCAAGTCTGGGCTATTGTAATAGCTGCTTGAGGAGGGAGAGTTCCACCTGCCTCAGTCTCTCCAAAGCATCTTCCATTCAACTGCCAAAGTGGTTTTCTTAAAAAGCACAGATTTGACCATGTCACACACACTCCCCTTCTCAATAAACTGAATTGGTTCCCTATGGCCTCTAGGAGCAAATAGAAAAACCTCTTTTTGGTATTCAAAGCTCACAAGCCCTCTTTCATCCTTCCCCCCACCCCTTACCTTTACAGTCAGGTTTTACTGGCTAGTCTCCCTCCCCTCCTCTCCCCTTCCCTCCCCTCCCCTCCCTTTCCCTCCTTTCCCATCCCCTCCCCTTCCCTTCCCTTCCCTTCCCTTCCTGCCTACTGTACTCTGAAGCTCAGACACCATGGGGCCCCTGCCCCTTGCCTAAAGGCTCTCTTCTGGACCCTCCTGGCTTCAGAGCGATTTTCAATAGTAACTGTTGCTGTTTCCCTCCCAGCCTGATGTCTTTCTTTTTCTTGGCCTCATTAAAGGGGTCATGCCTTGACTACTTCTTGTAAACAGGCCCCTTCACTGAATGGGCATTACCTTACCCTAAGTGAGTACCTGTATAGACCTTGGCCTAAAGGAGCCAAGGTCTCCCAGTCCATCCTGGGTCATCTCCAGTCATCCTGAGGAATATCTGGTCACTGGACTCAGATGGCTCTGGAGGAGAAGTGAGGCTGGTGGCCTGCACAGCCCTCCCTCACTCAAAACAAAGTCAAGTGCAAGTCATGTCATCATTTTTCTGATGTCATGGTCTTCTTTGGCAACGAAGGACGAACACAACTTCCTGCTATATACTCAATCCAGTGACGCTGACCTCCTTCCTGTTCCACAAACAAAACTCTCCATCTCTCTGCTCCAAGAATTGTCTCTGGCTATGTCCCCCATGCCTGGAATGTTCTTACTCATCCTCTCCACCTCTTGACTTCCCTGACTTCTTTCAAGTCCCAGCTAAAATCCCACTTTCTATGGGAAACCTTTCCCAAGGCCTCTTAATTCTAGAGCTCTCTCTCTTTTAATTATATACTATTTATCCTGTCTAGGATAATTATTTACTTGTTATCTCTCCCATTAGATTGTGAACTTCTTGAGGGCAGGGACTGTCTTTTACCACTTTTTGTATCCCCAGTGCTCAGTGCTGTGCCTCGCACTTAGTAGAATGTAATAAATGCTTATTGTTTGATATATTTTTAGATATAGGACCTTTATCAGATAAATTTACTACAAAAGGCCTTTTCCCCTCCCAGTTAATTTCTTTCCCTTCTGATTCTGACATCATTGATCTTGCTTTTGCTAAAGCTTTTCAATTTTATGCAATCAAAATTTTCCATTTTATCTCTTCTGTCCTCTCTGACCTTTGTTTAGCCACAAACCTCCCCCCTGTCCATTATATCTCCTTTCCTGCTCCACTAATTAGTTTATGATATGACCTCTCATATTGAAGTCATGTGTCCATTTAGAGCTTATTGTGGTATGAGATGTTAGTCTTGGCCTAATTTCTCCTAGACTTATTTCCACAGGGAGTTTTTCATCAAATAGTGAGTTCTTTGCCTGTGTTTACTGAATGCAGTGCTATCACATTCAGTTACTTCTGAGCCTTTTGGACCTAATCTACTCCACTGATCACCTTTGATTTCCTACCTAGTACGGAGTCATTTTGATGATTGCAATAGTTGATTGGTGCTTCTAGGCACTCTTCCTTCCCACTTCTTTTGATTATTCCTTTCATATTCTTGACCTTTTGTTCTCACAGATGAATTTTGTTATATTTTTGTCTAGTTCTTTCAAGTGAATCCTTGGCATGGCACTGAATCTGTCTCTTACAAAAACTCCAAAAAGCTTAAGTAATGTTGTTGTTTGGATTATATTAGTATGACCCAACCATGAGCAATCAATTCAGTTCAGTTAATAAGTATTTAGTAAGCGCCTACTATGTGCCACACAATCAATTGCTCTTCGATTATTTAAGTCATCCTTTTTATTTTTCTGTAAAGAGTACTTGATAGTTATATTCCTGTAATTCCTGTACAAGTGTTGGTAGGTGGACTCCGAGATAAAATCCATAGTTATTTTGGATGGAATTTTCTTGGTAATCTATAGAAAGGATGATGATTTGGGTGTAGGTTATTTTATATTCCGCTAACAGTTGAACTGTTAGTCTTCTCTAAGTAAGTCATCATATTTTTGTCAAATTACCAAAGAAGACAATTTTGCTTCCCTCCTCTGTGCTCATTCCTTCAATTCCTTTTTCTCATTTTGTTGTCCCAACTAGCACTTTTGTAACTGTGTCAGGTAATAGTGGTGACAACGGCCAGCCTTGGTTTAGCTTTGATCTCACAGGAAAGGCCTCTAGACTTTCTCCATTATGGAGAACGCTTCTACTTGGGGTTCATCCTCTAATGTTCTCTGAGGGCTCTGCTGGTTTAATCAGCCAACCAAAGGGTGTGTCTTGATTGTATGCCTTGCCGCTCTTTGTGTCCATCTGGTGCTAAGGGAGTGTTTGACGCAGATGCTGACAGTGTAATCACTGTGGGAAAAATGGGTGACAGATAGAATGAGTGCCCTCAGATTCAACTGTGTGCTATATGGCTGATGCCTCTGAACAAGATCTTCTGTCACCTTTCTTCTGGGATAGCCAACAATAGAAGCTGTGGCCTCTGATACAGTGGGAGAAATGCAGAGAGCCAGATTGTGGCTTACTAAGAGGGAAGATTTTCCTAATAATTCAAGTTGTCAAACAATGGGAATGGACTGACTTGGAAGGTCTTGTAAAATGAGGGGCAGGCCTTACATGGCCTCAAAGGTTCATTCCAGTTCTAATGAATTGTATGAATCTTTCTCAATGTTTCCTGGATCTTTTAACCCCACAGATCTATTCGGGCCCACCAGAAGACAATGCTGCACCTCCAGTGCCTCCTCCCAGGGTGACGGCAAGAAGACACAAGCCTATCACAATTTCTAAGCGCCCACTGCGGGAAAGGACTGTTTTCTATACTTCTTCAGTGGAAGAAAATGAAGGTCAGTGCCAACAGCTTCTTCACAGTGAGTAACTTCCTTTCATCAAGGGGAGGGAGGACTTACACAGTGGACTCACCTATTTCTACTGGGTCTAGAATAACAAAAAAACATGACAGGAGTTTATATCCCAACTTTTCTCTGGGAAGGCCTAGTAAGACATCACTATTCCCCAAAAACCCAGTAAAGAATCTGAGATCCTGCCAAGGTGGTGGCCCTGACATATTTTAAAAAATTCAATCTTATTTGATTTTTAGCTCTCCTAACTCCCCCTCTCCCCTCCACCCCCACCTTCCCCCAATTGAGAAGACAAGAAAAGCAAAATCCATTATGATCATATATAGTCAAGCAAAACAAATCCCCAGCTTCTGGGATAAGAACTCACTGTTCGACAAAAATTGCTGGGAAAACTGGATAACAGTGTGGTGGAAATTAGGCATAGACCCATGCCTGACACCGTACACAAGAATAAAGTCCAAATGGGTATATGATTTAGGTATAAAGATTGATACCATGAATAAACTGGAGGAGCAAGGAATAGTGTATTTATCAGATTTATGGAGAAGGGAAGAATTTTTTACTAAAGAAGAGACAGAAAGCATTATGAAGTGCAAGATGGATAATTTTGATTACATTAAACTGAGAAGTTTTTGCATAACCAAACCCAATGCAATTAAAATTCGGAGGGATGTAGTAAATTGGGAAAGAATTTTTATGGCTAAGCTTGGGGATAAAGGCCTCATTTCTAGAATATATAGAGAACTGACTCAAATGTATAACCATACAAGTCATTCCCCAATTGATAAATGGTCAAAGGATATGAACAGGCAATTTCAGAGGAAGAAATTAAAGATATCTATAATCATATGAAAAAATGCTCTAAATCACTATTGACTAGAGAGAGGCAAATCAAAACAACTCTGAGGTACTACATCACACCTATAAGATTGGCAAACATGACAGAACAAGAAAATGATAAATGCTGGAGAGGATGTGGGAGAGTTGGAACACTAATTCATTGTTGGTGGATCTGTGAGCTCATCCAACCATTTTGGAGAGCGGTTTGGAACTATGCTCAAAGGGCTACAAAAATGTGCATACCCTTTGACCCAGCAATATCTCTACTAGGACTGTATCCCCTAGAGATCATAAAAATGGGAAAGGGCCCCACATGTACAAAAATATTTATAGCAGCCCTCTTTGTAGTTGCCAAAAACTAGAAGTCAAGGGGATGTCCATCAATTGGGGGATGGCTGAATAAATTATGGTATATGAATGTAATGGAGTACTATTGTGCCATAAGAAATGATGAACAGGAAGACTTCAGGGAGGCCTGGAAAGACTTATATGAACTGATGCTGAGTGAAAGGAGCAGAACCAGGAGAACTTTGTACACAGCAACAACCACAGTGTGCGAGAGTTTTTTCTGGTAGATTTGGAATTTCATAATAACGCAAGAACTTATTTAAAAAAAAATCCCAATGGTGGTTTTCTAAGGCAAAATGCCTTCCACACCCAGAGAAAGAAATATGGAAGTCATTCGCACAATGTAGCAGATCATGTGTGTGTGTGTGTGTTTTTGTGTATCATGTTTTGATTTGTTATGTGATTTCTTCCATTTATTTTAGTTCGACTACATAGCATGACTATAGTGAAAACGTACTCAATAGGAAAGTATATGTAGAACCTATACAGAATTGTATGCTGTCATGGAGAGGGAGGGGAGTAGTGGGGGGTAGGTGTGGGGGGGATAAAATCTTAATTTTATCGCAGTGATTGTAAAACATTAAAAAATAATAATATTAAAATTATATTTAAAAAAAAAACAAAAAAAAACCCCCAAATCCCTGCCTTGGCCATGGCCTCCGCTTCTCCCCTTTCTTCCTGAAAATATGCCTCAGTGTGCAGTCTTAGCCCATCACTTCTCTCTCTGAAAGTGGTGTCCCTGACATATTAAAACACATGAGAGAGGTGGAGGGCTTGAGACCCTGTGAGGTGCCTACCACTAGTAGTCTATGTGTCCTTTTCTCCTGTTCATGCTTAATTCAATCTCTATCATTTCACCCGTGTTCTCAAGTTACTTTGAATTCCTCATAATGCAATGATATTTCATCATGTTCATAGATTATAATTTGTTCAGTCATTTCTCCATTTGATGGACGTATCATTTGTTTCTAACTTTTTGCAATGACAGAGAGTTCTTCCTGGTATGTGTGGGATATTTCTTTCTGTCACCAACCTCCTTGGTCTCTAAAGCCAAAGACAGGCCTGCTAAGTTGAAGGGTATGAACATTTTGGTGCTTTTCTTGCTTTATTTCAAATTTTTCTCCAGAACTGGAGGATCAACTCACATTTCCACCAGGAGTAAATTAACGTGTCTTCTTTCCCATAGTCCTTCCAATATTTCTCTGTCTTTTACCATCCTTGCAAATTTTATGTGAGCAAACTTAATGACTAACAGTTGTTTGAATTTGCATTTTTAACATTAGTGATCTTGAACCCTTTTTTATATGACTGTGGTTAGTTTGCATTTCTTCTTTTAAAAACTATTCTTTGACCATCTCTTGGGAAATGGCTCTTAGTCTTCTAGATTTGTGTCAATTCCCTGTCGTTTTGGACATCAGAGTTTCATCAGAAATGTTCATAGTTTTTTTTAATAGCGTTTATCTTTTTTTCTTGTTCTGGATACATTGATTTTCTTCATGCCAAAGCCTTGAGAGAACACTAGATTTTGAGTCAGAGGATCTGCTTTGAATTCTGTCTCTACTGCCTACCTCTCTAGGTCTCAGATTTTTGACCTGTAAAATGAGGGGGTAGGATCAGATGATCCCCATGGGCCTTTCTAGCTTTAAATCTCTCATTCTGCCATCTAATTTGATGTACTCAAAATTGTATATTTTGTCTTTTATGCTCTCTTCCACCACATGGCTGTTTAGGAATTCTGCTATCTATAATGGTGAATGATACAATTTTCCATTTTTCTCCAGTAGTTTTATGATGTGAATTTTTATATTTAGATCATTTATTTGAAACTTTTGTGGTTCATGGTACTAGGTGCTAGTCTAGACTTATTTTCTGCCAAACAGCTTTCCAGTTTTTTCAGCAATTCTGATTAGATAAAGGATACCTTCTTCAATAGTTGGTATTCTTATTTATTGAACGCAAGACTACTGTAAATGTTTGCTTCTAGGTCTTATCTAGCCTATTCCACTGATCTCCCTTTATCTTTTTTTTCTTAGCCAGTAGCAGATAGACTGTTTTTTATACAAATCTGTTATTTACTTTTTTTAGCATTTGTTTTTTAAAATTTTGATTTCCAAATTCTCTCCCTCTCTCTAGACTCTTAAGAAGGCAAGCAACATGTTACCCATTATGCATGCAAACTCATGCAAAACATATTTCCATATTAACCATGTTACAAAAAAGGCAAGAAAAATAAAGAAAGTGAAAAATAAGATGCTTCAGTCTGCGCTTAGAGTCCATCAGTTCTCTCTCTGGGGATGGAGCATATTTTTCCTCTTAAGTCCTTTGGACTTGTCTTGGATCCATTGTCTTGACCAGAGTAGTTAAGTCTTTCACAGATGATCATCATACAGTATTGCTGTTACTGTTGACAACATTCTCCTAAATTTTGTAGTAGTTAGTTTGGATAATTACTGCTTTATAATGTAATTTGAGACTCAGTAATGCTAAGTCAACTTTATTCTTATTTTTTCCCCTTTAATTCCCTTGATTTTCTCCACATTTGACTATTCAGTATGAATTTTGCCATTGTTTGTACCTCCTCCTACTTTTCTAGAATAATTTAGCACAACACTAAATTAACGTGGCCAGTCATGCACATTGAACATCACTTTAAATATTTCGCTCTTCCATTATCTCTGTAAATATTACTTTGGAGTTCTATTTTTGCCTTTCTGCTGTCATGGTAGGTTATGCATTTTTATAATAACTTTAAATAGATTTTCCCTTGTTGGCTTTTTAAAAAGTTATGTGCAGAAATGTTGATGATTTTTGTGGATTTATTTTGAATCTTGCTACTCTGCCGAGGCAATGAGTTGTTTTGATTAGGTTTTTTTCATTATTTTCTGGGGTTCTCTAAGTAAACCATCTGCAGATAAAGATAATTTTGCCTCTTTGCCAATGTATATTTCCTTAATATCTTGTTCTTGTCTGATATAGCTAGTATTTCTAGTTCTATGTCAAATAATAACCAAAACATGAAACAGCTTTGCTTCATTCTTGATCTCCTTGGGAATTCTTCCAGTATTTATCTATTACAAATAGTTCTGCCTCTGGATATTCACTAAATGTATTTGATCATTTAAAGGAAGCCCCTTGAATTTCTCTGGAACTTAATTTTTTTTTACACTTATTAGTTGTGTGACTTTGGGCAGGTCACTTGATCTCTGTTTGCTTTTTTTCCCCTCATCTACAAAATGGGGATAATAATAGTCCCTATCTCCCAGAACTGTTGTGAGGATCAAATGAGATGATTGTAAAGTCCTTAGCACAGTGCCTGACACATAGGAAACACTATTTAAATGTTAGCTTTTATTATCATTATTAACATATGTAAGTATTGTATTTAAAGGCTTTTTCTCATCTTTTTTTGTATTTTATTTTATTTATGGCTTTTATTGTATTTGTTAATCATGCGATTATGATAAGTTGGCATAAATACATCTTAGTCATAATGATAACTTTTGGTATGTCTTTGCTAATGTTTAATTTAACGTTTTAGCATCACAATTTATGAGTGATATCAATCTATAGTGTTTTCTCTGCTTTATCTCTTCTTGATTTAAATATCAATACCACGTATTTGTACCATGAAAGGAGCTTGACAGATTACCTTCTCCATTTTTGAGAGCCATTTACTTAGCATAGGGATTAAGTGTTCTTTATACGTTTGATAAAATTCACTTGAGGTGATACAAAATGTATCCATATAAACATCTATGGTGATTTGACAGAGAAAAGGACAGTAACTCAAAGGGTGACCAAGAGAGGATTCTTATAGGAGCTAAACCTTGAGTGAAGTTTGGGTGTCTATAAGGCAGAGGGAAAAGGTGTGGAGGCTGGAGATGAAATTTTGAGGCCATTAATTTGTCCACTGTCTGCTGGTTTTCCTCTGGGGTTTTTTCTTGGGATAATTTCTTTCCTTTCTCCTCATTTTCTGTTGTTTTACTTTGGTGCATATCTTGCTGCTTTGAAATGTTGAAGAGATATTGCGCTTAGTTGGGCCACTAGAAGTGCCAGATCTGGAATTGGAAAGGCCCGAGTTCAAATCCAACCTCAGAAACTTCCTAACTGTAGGACCTTGGGCAAGTCCCTTCATCTCTGTCTCAAACAGTTTCTTCCTCTGTAAAATGGGGATGATAATAGTACCAGCTACCTCCCAGGGTTGTCGTGAGGATGATCTTCACAGGTATTTGGAAAGCACTTAGCACAGTGTCTTGGCACATAGTAGGTGCTCTGTTCCCTTCCCTTAGCCATGGCCACTTACTTAGTCACCTTGCTGGGCTTCTAGGCAGCTCTTCCAGGTGGGGGATTAGCTTAAACCAGATGGGTGGTCCTTGGGCTAGACTGCACAGTGTGTCTTCTTCCCTGAGAGTACTTCTTGGCTGTCCTCTGTGTCCTATCTCTGCCTGCAGGTGTGTGTGACCCTGCAGTTGTCCAAGATTAGAAATTTCAGAGAAAGTGCTGAGTGGGTTTCCTCACTGAGCGGAAATCCCAAGTCCAGTCCAAAGAGGTGTTCAGTGATGGCTACTCGGGTGAAAGGAGCAGTTGGAGGAAGAGCACGGAGAATCCAGAAACCTGAATCTGAGTCCAGCCTCTGTTATAGACTGACTATATAACCTTGAGCAAATCACTCTATGAGCCTCTGTTATCCCATCTGCAAAATGAACCCATTGGATTAAGATGATTCCAAAGGTTCTTTCTGGTTAGACTCTGACATGCTGGATTCTGGGGTCTGACATTTGGTGATTGCCTGTATGACTCACTGCCCTTTCAGGTGGTTTGTTCTTGTAGTGAGGACAGATTTGAGGTAATATATCTCTGCTCTCTCAGGCAGTTGACCTTGTGACTAAGAGCAAACATTAATAAGATGACTGGCTAAGGTCAGGACCCACCTGCCCAAACATGTGGCTATGACCTGGACCAGAGGGGAGTAGGCCATGTGGTATCAGACCTGAAACAGGAACAGGCCTGAGAATAGGAGGTAGTATAAAGATTTTAGGAGGAAGTCCGGTACAGTGGAAAGAGTGTTGAATTTGAAAGCAGAAGACAAGGGTTTGAATCCTAGCCTTGTCTATGTGACCCTGGGCAAGTCCCTTCCCCTCCCTGAGTCTCACTTTCCTCCTCTGTAAAATGAGAGGGTCGGATTGGCGGACTCTAGATCGCCTCTTTTCAATCCCTTGCATTTGCTATAATTCCTCTCAAAGTGGAGAGGATATACCTTGGAAGCTGGCATTGGATTCTCAGCTTTGCCCTTTAATTTGCCTGAAGTAGCACATAGATGGTGGAGTACCGAGGCCTGGACTTGAATCCTGGCTATGCGATTTCTAGCCATTGTAAAATCCTGGACAAATCACTTCATGTGGCTAATTCAAGTCCAGATTATAAGGAACTGCAGCAGACTTTGGGCTATAAACTTTAGGAAAAATTATGGAAATGTACTGTGGCATGCTGTAGCCGGCTAGGTGGCACTGCAGTGGATAGAGTGCCAGGCCTGCAATCAGGAAGACCTGAGTTCCAATATGGCCTCAGACGCTTTCTAGCTATGTGACCCTGGGCAAGTCACTTGTCCTCTATTTGTCTCAGTTTCCTCATGTGTAAAATGACAGCCTAGAATTTAGCATAGTGCTTGGCACATAGTAGGTGCTATAGAAATGTTAGTTATTTTTATTACTTACTAGCTGTATGACTCTGGGCAAGTCACTTAACTGCTATCTGCCTCAGTTTCCTCATCTGTAAAATGGGGATAATAATAGCACCTACCTCCCAGGGTTGTTGTGAGGCTCAAATGAGATAATATTTGGAAAATACTTAGCATGGTGCCTGGCACATAGTAGGTGCTATAGAAATGAGATCTGTGGACTCTTGGGCCAGCCACTGAATGATTCTATAACTCAGAAAACTGTGCCCCAACTCTGGAAATCCCAAAGGCCTAGGAACAATTGGATGAGTTCAGATCAGGTGAGGGAGATTTCCAGACCAACTCCCATCTAGAAGCTTCCAAACCCATGTTACATTCTCCTCTGCTGAAAGCCCTGAAGAAAATCTGAAGAAGCTCAGAATCAAGTTAATGAATCAAGAGCCAAAGCAGTCATTCAGGGCCACTTGCCACCTGCCATTGGGATGGGAGGCAATGCTGAACCATGGGAAGTTGGAGGGGGCCCTGGATACCCCAAGTGCGTCATGAATTAGAAGGGTACAGATGGGATCAGACAAGAATCTCTGCCCTCAGGAAGGTACGTTTATAGGATGGCTGACTAGGTCAGGGCCCACTTGGCCTAGAGCAGTGGTGATTAGGCTGCACAGGGATCAGACCTGAGGTTTCAGTCTCTATAAATAGTCCTATGGTGTCTTCTCTGTTTGTTTTTGTTTGTTTGTTTGTTTGTTTGTTTGTTTCTTTTTATTTTTCATTTTTAACACAGTTCATTTCACATAAAACAATTCCAACTTTTGGTCAGGTGATACTTCTTTTAAAGCATTTACAATGTAGACAACAAATGATTTTTTTTTTTTAACATTAACCAACTGAGACACAAATAATAACTATGCATGTTAGTCTCACAAGCCCTTGACCTAACTGTCTCCACACTATTACTAAGAATTAAAGGATCCTAACTTATTGTTGTTAGTCTAAAGTCCTAAGCATAATAGCTTAAGTTTAGACTTAACCTCGGATGTTCCCCTAGCAACAATCTATAATTGAATAGATCTGGTATTAAGCTTACAAACCTTTTGATTATAGGAAATTGCCCCTAAGAGTAGGGACATTGCAGGGAAACAATATCTCCCCAACTTCCTGTCAATTCCAGGTAGGAGTAGATTGTCAACTTGCATTCAGTCAGGCTTAAAGTCTGCGAGGTGTCAGTGGGGAAATTGAGTCAGGAGAATCCTACCTCAGCCCACACTGAACAGCCGCTCTCCCAGCCTTCCCATGAGATCACCTTTTGCTGTTCATACCAGCATCTCACAGGCTTACTGGCATCATGGATTGGAGGCTCAGACAGCCTTTCTTGCTATCTATACCTGGAGTTAGACTCAGAAGAACAGTCAGTTAATAGTCCCATAGAATCTTAAAATAGCAAGTTCCAATAACCAGGTTTCAGATATGATTATAATTTCACATTGGCTAAGGAACATCTTTTGAGGCAAGTCTTAGGTGGCTTACATGCCTTTCTATACATGTTCTAGTTCTTGATGAAATACAATCATAAAATCAAATTTACCATTAAAACCTTAACTTTTCTATCAATGCCAAATTTTACCCGAGGTTACCTGCCTCTAGGAAACTTAGACTAACATTCTTTTCCCCAAACTAAAGTTGTCTCTGATTTAGTCTCAGTAATTAATTCAGTCAATTGTTTTAATACTAATTGCTTTTACATCACTTTATAACATGGCCAATTTTTCTCCCCATCTCTCCCCTCCCCCCACCCCCTAATACCTTGCATTCTGATTACCCTTTCCCTCAATGAGCCCTCCTTCTATCACACTCCACCCTTCCCTTATCCCCATCTTCTCTCTTTTCTTGTAGGGCAAGATAAATTTCTATACCCCATTACCTGTGTTTCTTATTTCCCAGTTATATGCAATAATAATTCTCAACATTCATTTCTAATACTTTGAATTCCAACTTCTCTCCCTCCTTCCCTCCCTACCCATCCCCACTGAGAAGGCAGGGAATTCAATACAGAGGAAATACGTGTCTTTTGCAAAAGACTTCCATAATAACCATGTTGTGTAATACTAACTATATTGCCCTCTATCCTACTCTATCCCCCCTTATTTTTCTATTCCCTCATTTGACCTTATCCCTTCCCTTATTTCTAGTTATTCCCTTCTTCCATTTGCCCTCCCTTCTATCATTTCCCTCACCCCACTTGTCACCTCCTCCCCTACTTTCCTGTAGTGTAAGATAGATTTTCATACCAAATTTAGTGAGCATGTTATTCCCTCCTTAAACTATATGTGGAGAGAGTAGCTTCATTTTTCCCCTCTCCCCTTCTCCCTTTTCTCCTCCATTAAACAAGATTTTTCTTATCTCTTTTATGAGTTATAGCCTGCCTCATTCCATTTCTCCCTTTCTTCTCCCAGTATTTTCCTCCCTTACCCCTTAATTTTTATTTAATTTTTTTTTGTGGATATCATCTTTTCTGATTCAACATTACCTATACTCTCTGTCTATGTGTGTGTGTGTGTGTGTGTGTGTGTGTGTGTGTGTGTGTGTGTATGTACAATCCCTCCACCTACCCAAATAATGAGAAAAGTTTCAAGAGTTACAAATATTGTCTTTCCATGTAGGAATGTAAACAGTTCAACTTTACTAAGTCCCTTATGACTTCTCTTTGCTGTTCACCTTTTCATGCTTCTCTTCATTCTTGTGTTTGAAAGTCACATTTTCTCTTCATTTCTGGTCTTTTCATCATGAATGCTTGAAAGTCCTCTGTTTCATTGAATGACCATTTATTCCCTTGAAGTATTATACTCAGTTTTGCTGGGTAGGTGATTCTTGTTTTTAATCCCAGTTCCTTTGACTTCTGGAATATCCTATTCCAAGCCCTTCGATCCCTTAATGTTGGAGCTGCCAGATCCTATGTTATCCTGATTGTATTTCCACAACACTCAAATTGTTTCTTTCTAGCTGCTTGCAGTATTTTCTCCTTGACCTGGGAACTCTGAAATTTGGCCACAATATTCCTAGGAGTTTCTGTCTTCGGGTCTCTTTCAGGAGGTGATTGGTGGATTCTTTTAATATTTATTTTGCCCCCTGGTTCTAGAATATCAGGACAGTTTTCCTTGATAATTTCATAGAAGATAATGTCTAGGCTCTTTTTTTGATCATGGCTTTTAGGTAGTCTCATAATTTTAAAATTGTCTTTCCTGGATCTATTTTCCAGGTCAGTTGTTTTTCCAGTGAGATGTTTCACATTATCTTCTATTTTTACAAACTTTTGGTTTTGTTTTTTAACTGCTTGGTTTATCTCATAGTCATTTATTTCCCTGAACTCAATTCTCTCTTTCAAAGAACTGTTTTGTTCAGTGAGCTTTTGAACCTTCTCTTCCATTTGGCTAATTCTGCTTTTTAAAGCCTCCCTCTCCTCATTGGCTTTTTGGACCTCTTTTTCCAATTGAGTTAGCCTCTTTTTAAAGGTGTTATTTTCTTCAGCATTTTTTTGGTTCTCTTTTAGCAAACTGCTAACTCGCTCTTCAAGTTCTTCTATTGTCTAAACCCAGTTTAAGTTCACTTTAGAGGCCCTGGAGGCAGGGGCCTTGACTTCCTGTGACAGTGTGCCTTGTTCTTCCTCATTTGAAAGGATGGGAGGAGACACCTGTTAACCAAGAAAGTAACCTTCTGTAATCTTAATTTTTTCCCTTTTTTGGGCATTTTCCCAGCCAGTTACTTGACTTCTGAATCCTTTGTCAAGAAGATGGTCCTGTTGCCCCTCCTCTTCCCAGTATCACGTTCAAGGCTGAGATTCAACTCAGCTGCTCAATTCCCTGAGGATTTGTTTGGGGGCAGGGCCACCACCGAGGGCCGACGTTTAGATCAGCTGCTCCCTATTGCCAGAGGCTTTAAGCTGAGTTGCCTGGACAATAGACCCAGGTTGCTTCCTGGCTACTGTAGCTGCCTACAGTCTGCTGCTGTTGTTCCTGCCGTTGCCTGGGGCTAGTGCTGGAGGAACCCACTCCCCTCTCACCCAGCTGGGAAAGCCCTCTCACACTGACCTTTGGAGCTTTCTTTGTCGCTTGTGGGTTGAAGGATCTGGGAACCCTCCCTGCTGGGAATTCTGCCCTGGAAGTCTGTTCAGATCCTGTTCCTCCCAGTGCCACGTGACCAGGGCTGGGCTCCACTCCGCTCAGCGTCCCGTGAGATAGACCTTTCCTGTCAGCCTTCCAGGTTACCCTTGGCTGGAAAACTCTTTCACTCTGTTGTTCTGTGACTTCTGCTGCTCTAGAATTTGTTGAGAGTCGTTTTTTACAGGTATTTTGTGGGCTTTGGGGGAAGCACTAGAGTATATGCATCTTTTTGCTCCACCATCTTGGCTCTGCCTCAGTCCAGTGGCTTCTTACCCATCCTAGACTAGCCTTATCTGGGACTGGATAGTGCCAGGAGAGGTTAGTGGCAGGTGGTGGGGAGATCTTGGCAGGGGCAGTTCTATAATATTCTCTGAAGCCAACAGAACAGCACATGTGAAAGGAACAGTCAGGAAAATATGAGATTCAGGAAAGTTATAAACTTGAAATGAACAGTACCAGGGGTGGGGAACCTGCGGCCTCGAGGCCACTTGTGGCCCTCTCAGTTCTCAAGTGTAGTCCTTTGATTGAATCCAAACTTCACAGAACAAATCTCCTTCATAAAAGGATTTGTTCTGTAAAACTTGGACTCAGTCAAAAGGCCACACTTGAGGACCTAGAAGGCCACATGTGGCCTCAAGGCTGCAGGTTTCCCACCCCTAAAGTCTAGACTGTATATTTTAATTCCCCTATTCTGCTCTGCACTTAACTACATTCTAGTCATTAGACTCAACTTGGCATCAAGGAAGACCTGAGTTCCAATTCTGCCTTTTAGTACTTAGATCACCTTGGGAAAGTCCCTAAATCTCTCTGAGTCTCCATCATCTCCGTCATCAGTGGGGATAATAATGATAGGTCCTGTGTCCCAGAGTTGTTATGACATTCAAAGAAGAACTTGTGTGTAAAAAGAAATGTAGATGTGTTGGCTATATTATCATTCCTGCCCACTGTAGCTGCCTGCTACATCAAGGGGTGGAGGGAGAGGCTGACCATATAGAGATATATTATCATCATAGGGTTATAGATTTAATTCTGGAAGGGACATCTGGTTCAACCCTGTCATTTTACAGAAGAGGAAACTGAGTTCCAGGGAGGGGGGAGGGACTTGCCCAGGGCCACACAGAGGATCTTAGATCTAGAGCTGGAACAGACCTCTGAGGCCATCAAGTCTAAGCCCCTTATTTTACAGGAAAGGAAACTGAGGCATGGAGGGGAAGTGATTCCCCCAGGGTCATATAAGTTGACAGTAGTAGAGCTGAGATTCAAACTCAGGTCCTCTGACTCTAAATCCAGTGCCCAGTCTACAGCACCACACTCTTTCAGCATTATTTATTGTTGCCATCCTTTTTATTGATCATGTCTGTGTAGAAGCCAGGGAAACCAGTGAGAGTCTTTTCTCTTCAGACCTCACATTATAGAGGGAAGAGCACTAGGCAGAGTCCGAGGATCTCTTTTTGATTCCGGGCCAAACCTGAATGTGATCTTAGGTAAGTCACTGGCTTCTCTGTCTGTCTCCTCTTCTGGAAAATAAGACCACTAGATTCTATGGTTTGCCAGGCTGCTTTCTCTTTCTAAAATTTTCTGACAAATCCAAGGGCTGCTTGGTAGCTCTGTGGATAGAGCACCAGGCCTGGAGTCTGGAATATCTTAGTTCAAATCCGACCTCAGGCACTTACTAAACGTGTGACCTTGGGCATATCACTTGACCTCTGTTTGCCTCAACTTCTTCAAATATAAAATGGGGAAAATCATGGCCTATAACTCCCAGGATTATTATGAAGGTCAAATTACATGGTAATTGTAAAGTCTTTAGCACAGTACCTGGCAAAATAATGTGTTTTTTTTCATTATTTTGTGGGGTTCTCTAAGTAAACCATCTGCAGATAAAGATAATTTTGCCTCTTTGCCAATGTATAAACACTAGCTATTTATATTATTGATACAATATTTCCAAAGTCAAAAGAGATAGGCTTATAATAGAGCATAATTTACTTGCAAAGTTGAGTACTAGCCTACAGGGAAAAATGACCCTGCAGTAGAATAGCGTACTTTCAAGCATTTTTTTATTGAAAAGATTAGAGCTAAGTAGGAACTTTGAAAACCAAATATGAACCTAGAGAAATCTAGAAAGGCAAACTTATTTGAACAGTTGGGTAGAATTAGCATTCTAATGAGGGGAAAGAAACATGTGTCCCTACAGAATCTTCATGCCTTCAAAGAGTATTGAGGGAGTTAAGTAAAAAAGACAGAGGTCCTTGGGGGTAGATTGGTTCTGAGGATTTGAGGAGGAAAAACAGGAGGGGGAATTAGGAGGAAGAAGAGGAGAAACAAAGATGGCAGAAGGGCTGAGGGGAATGGGTGTCAGATAAACCTCACTTCTAGCCTAAGCATGCAAAAGAGGGTTGAATACAAATACACTCTTCAAACCGTACTAGGACTTTGGGGATAGCCTGTACATCAGATTCAACAGGGAAACAATTGAGGCTGGGGTTGGGGGAGAAGAGTTAAGTGGGAACATAATACCTGATCGTGAAGGGGATGATTAAAAATAGAAAAAGAAAAAAAATAGAATCAGATAGGGGTAGGGACCAAACAAACTGGCATATGAATGTCGTGGAATAATATTATACGGTAAGAAATAATGGAAAGAGATGATTTCAGAGAATCTTGGGTAGTAGGAATCAGTGCAGAGTGAAGTGGAAAAAACCAGAACATAGTAAAGAAAGCACAACCTTGAAAGCTGTAAGACCTTTGATCAGTGTGTTGAGCAACCACTATTCTACCTCCTGAGAAAGAGATGGCGTACCTTTGAACATGACCACTGTGGGGGTTTGTTTGGTTTGAATATGCTTATCTGTTACAAGGGTTTGGTTTTTCTTTTAATGGGGGTGGTGTAAAAAGTTCAAGAGACATAGTTTCTGGGTAATTAATCATTTTATTAATTATTGCTAGTGGATAATTAATAAAAGGAGTGAGTGGCACTGTCAAATGACAGATTCCCCATGGAAGCCACTCATTGCTTATATGCCTTTGGAAGAGTGGGTATTCTAACTGGTTAACAAGTAATGAGAGAATGAATGTTATAATGAGAGACCTATTCTAATGAGGGCCTGGGGACTGATTTTGATCACTCTTAGAAGAAGATCACTCCAGCCTCAAGCAATCTAGATAAAGGATTTGCCCTGCTTCTCTTCATTCCGCCCCGCCCCGCCCCCCCCCCCCCCCCCCCACACACACACACGGTGCCTGAGTCCACCTGAGTGGAACACAATGGGCCAGAATTCACCTTAGATTAAATTTTTTGTAATATTTTCTAGTTGGGCAGGGCCTCCTACCCAGGACTAAAAAGCAGGTACCCTGGAAATTTGGGCAATCTCATCCATCAGCAATGTCCTTCAGAGACTTAATAGGGCCATCTAGGTGGTGCAGTGGATAGAGCACCAGAGCAGGAGTCAGGAGGACCTGAGTTCAAATCTCACCTCAGACACTTGACACTCACTAGCTGTGTGACCTTGGGCAAGTCACAACCCCAGTTGCCTCATCCTGGATCATCTCCAGTCATCCTGAGGAATATCTGGTCACTGGATTCAGATGGCTCTGGAGGAGAAGTGAGGCTAGTGACCTGCACATTCTTCCCTCACTCAAAACAAAGTCAAGTGCAAGCCATGTCATTATTTCTCTGATGGCATGGTCTTCTTTGGCAACAAAGGACAAACACACACAGTCTACAGGTTTCTTGTTTCTGAGTGAGGAAATAAAAAGGGGAAAACTTCAATTCTAATTTAATAATTGATTATTAATATAAGAGAGAAATAATCATCTTCCTCAGTGGGGATGGGGTGGGGAAGTGAGGGTTCAGAAATATTGTCAAAAAGGGAGAATCGCTAACATTTTTAACAAATGTACAGAACTAAAGAAAATACAGAAGGAAACCTGGACAGTTTTGAAAGCCATGTGCAGAATTTATTATATACTTAGTATGAAATGGAGACTTCTGGTTTCATATAGGATCATCTTTTTAGGTCCCCAGAGATGTCCTTTTTTGTCTAGGGGCTGCATCTGTGATGGAGGCCTTGGGGCCTGGGGCCTGGTGATTTTTAGGAGTTGTGATTGTGTCAAAGTGGGCACACTGGCTTCTGTCCTGAGACATGGTACTACCTCCATTACAACCTAAATTTTCCAGAACTGCTGAATTCTGACTGGTTCCTGTCCTTATGACACCCCAGAGACAGGAAAGAGGCTCTTTTTAAAATGAAGACATCACAGAATGGCAGAATGAGAAGGAGCCCTGGAATGTAGAATCTACACGATCACTTGCAGACCAGCTGCTGACTTGCATTGATAGGAGGGGTTTCCTCGTCTGGGAATTCCCTGTACTAGCGAAATTACAGGCTGCAAGTATTGTCAACACCTTCTAAACGTTGGGGTCCTGTAGAACCACCCCTACCCCCTAGTCGATTCTATGTAGGAAATGACAGGAGAGGAAATGTCTTTGTGGAAGGGGTGGGGGGAGAGGCCAACCACATAGATATTATCTTTATTGTCTCGAAATATGAGGAACCAAAAATGTTGACATTTGGACAAACCAGTTTTGGTGTAAGGGCAGGGGTAGCGAGTGTGGCCAAGAAGGAGGAAGAACTTCAGTCTGGAGAGTCCAAAGAAAGATCTATCTGAGTTTGAGACCTGGCTTGAACCCTTCGTAGCTTTGTGACCCTTCTCTGAGCCATGTTCCCTCTGGGAAATGGGTGGCCCACCTCACAGGATTATCATAAAGATCTCTAAAATTTTATTATCATCTTCAGCCAGCCAACCAACCAACCAACCAGGTGTTGCTGTAGTCCTTCCTAAGTGCCAAGAGCTAGGAATAAAAAGAAAAAGTCCCTGCCCTCAGGGAACTTAATAAGGGGAGGGAGAGACACCATCTCTAAATCATAATATACAAGATACACATAGTGTAGATAGAAGGGAACCTTAGAGAAAAGAGGCCTGAGCAGTTGATGGGACCAGGAAAGGCCTCTTGGAGGAGGCCGAGTGGTAAAAGAAGCCAAGGAATCTGAGTTGGAGGTTTGGTGGGACAGTATTCAAGCGACGGGGACCAGCTAGTGCAGAAGTGGAAATGGAGTGTTGTTATTGCTACTGTTATAGCTGTTACTGAGAGATCGATTCATTTATTTATTATTATTTGGGGCTGGGGATTAAGAACTTTCAGATGAGGAAGATCTCCACCAAGTCAGGTCAGCAACCCCTCTTCTGCATCTTCTAGGCTTAGCTGCTGCCTGGGCCCTCAGTAGGGCCCAGGATCCCGCAGCCAAGATGAGTCAGAGGGAAGACTTGGACCCAGATCTTAACTCCAAGGCTTGATTCTATCCACTGCACCCTCCATTCCAGCATGTTGCCTGTCTCTTATTTTTATTAATGTGTTACCTTATCATGGGGCAGCTAGGTGGCATTGCAGTGGATAGAGCGCTGGGCCTAGAGTCAGAAAGACCCAAGTTCAAATATGGCTGTACGACTCTGGGCAAGTCACTTCACCCTATTTGCTTTAGTTTCCTCATCTGTCAGATGAGATGGACAAGGAAATGGCAAACCCTTCCAGTATCTTTGTCAAGAAAACTCCAAATGGGGTCATAAAGAATCAGACCTGACTGAAATGACTGAACAAGAAATTATCTTATCATGGGTTGGTGATGACTCTGGGGACTCAATAGCTGTATCTAGAGAGTGTAAACTCTGGTAGGTCCCACCAAGCTTGCAAGACTTCATGTATGGTGGAATGTCTGTTGTCCAAGGACCAGGTCAACTCAGTTCTGAGAGGCTTATTACAAGATTGGCCACTGGGTAATGATTCGGGTTGAGGGGGCAACAAACCCTCCCCTGACTGCTAGTGCTCCCCCCCAGTTATATTTGTAGGGTAACTCCCTTGATGGAATGTAAGCTCCTTGTTTTGTCTTTGTATCTATCCCCGGTTCCCAGCACAGTGCCTGACATACAGTAGATGCTTAATAAATGCTTGTTGATCAATTGATTTGTGTAGCAGGGCCCAGTCCAGCCCTGCTACCCAAAAATGATGAAATTTTAGTTATTTGAAGTGTTTGTAGTCAGGAGACCTGGGTTTAGATCTTGGCTCTGAAAATGACTGGCTATGTGGAAGGAAGGAGGGGAGGAAGGAAAGATCCTGACTCTCCTACCCTCCCCCCCTTCACTGGGTTGGAGGGGCACGGCAGCCCTTTTTCAACTTATAGAAAAGGAACTTCTGTTATTTATTACTCAGTTGCCTTGGGATTCTCAGTACCTTTGAGTTGCTATCTCTTGAATAAACCATCTTAAAGTTGTTGAACTTTGCTATGTTATGTTGATGACTATGGAGAAACCATTGAAGCTCCAGGTCCATCAAGACCAACCTCCCCATTTTACAGAGAGGGAAACTGAGGCCCAGGTTGGAGAAGTGACTGGCCACCCCCAGGATCATGTGCTCTGTGAGTGGCAGATCTGGGATTCAAACTTAGCTATGGTGATTTGAAGTTCAGTGAAAAGCATGTTATTCACAAGCCTATTTGACTAAGTGCATCTGTATATAAGTATGGTCAGGGCGAGAACCATTGAGTTTTGGAGCTAGTGCTGATTTGAGAAGCATTGCAGCCTCATCTTTCCAAAGGGGTGCCAATGGTGGTAACACTACTCATTGCCTGCAGACCTGACAGTGATTCCCATTTCCCTTTGTGTCCTCCTTTTCTAGATGAAACCCTTAATGGCCCCATCACTGACAGCCTGGAAAGTTCCAGACCGCTGCCTCACCACAAGTTGCCTCTGCAGAGGAGTGGGGAACCCGAGCCGGGGAGAAAATCCCCACTTAGGCCCAGTTCTGATGGCAAGTTGGAGCCGTGCCCAGAGGTGGACGTGGGCAAGCTGGTGTCCAGGCTGCAGGATGGAGGACCCAAGCCCCCCGCCAAAGTGGCCAATGGTCTGATGATGGGGCCAGGGCCTGCAAGGGTCCCCTCTCTTCATGTAAAAAGGCCAGCACCCAGGCCTCTGGCTCACAGCAAGGAGGGTAAGTGTGCACTTTGGGGTGGGAATGGGGATAGGGGATGTTCCATGACCCAAAATGGAGGCAAACCATTACCTTTCCTATGCTTCATGAATGTGAAGACCCTCAGGGTTGCTGTTCTAAAGAGAAACAGTTACCATTGACATTCCCTCTAAATTCACTCAAAGCCAGGAGGGCCCAAAATAAAGCCATTAAGTGAAGCTTGGGCAGTGACTTATTGTGGTTCAATCTATGAGCTTCAGAGTGAACTGGGTTTAAGGTTGAAAGAGAGAGAGAGAGAGAGAGAGAGAGAGAGAGAGAGAGAGAGAGAGAGAGAGAGAGAGAGAGAGACGAAATGAATGTGCCACCAGGATTACACTGAAGTCAGTGAAATTTGAAGTTAACTGGAAGTGACACTTTGGAGGAAATCAAGAAAAGTTGGTTCTACAACCCTCTGTTTTCTAACTTAATGGAAGGAAGGGAAAAACCTGAGCTGTGCTCAGCAAGACTTTGGGTTTCTGAGGACATTGTAAAATGAAAATGTTGCTGTCTCTATGAAAATGTGAGGTGGACCCCAACATTTACAGAGACATGTTAGAAGGACAGATCCAAGGCCCTGGCCAGCCAAACTCAGGGTTCCCCTCCTAGCATAACCTTAAGAAATGGTATCTCTACTAAAACCCTGGGGCTGCTAGGTGGCGCTGCAGTGGATAGATTACTGGGCCCGGGGTTAGGAAGACCTGACTTCAAATTTGGCCTCGGACACATTCTAACTATGTGACCCTGGGCAAGTCACTTCACCCTGTTTACCTCAGCTGCTCATCTGGAAAATGAGCTGGAGAAGGAAATGGCAAACCACACCAAAAGAACTCCAAATGGGATCACAGAGAGACAGACATGACTGAAAATGACTGAGCAACTACAACTCACCTGTAGCGCTTCCCTCTGGCTATTGAAGGCTCAGGGACAGAGTACATGTGTCTGTCATCCGATGACCAGTAGAGTCAAGTTTCAAGATGGAGGTCACTAATGGGAAGGATTATTTTGGCCCCAAAGTGGCTCATTCACCTATTTGCCGAGGTATACAGAGGAAGCCTATATCATGCAAATCTTGGCCCTTGGAAAATATTGAAGTATATATCTAGAAGCCAGGAATGTACTTTGCCCCTGGCCTCAACAAACGACACAGGCCTTGCCAACCGGATCCTTTGTAACTGCATCCTTTTCTCTTGTTAAGATGGAAGAGATCAAACATCTTGATGAGACTTTTGTGTGGCTGGGGAGCTAGGAACACCTATTTCTCCTCCCTGAAATAGGGTATGTTTTGCTAAGAGCCAGACCAGAACATCAGGCCAGTTCAACACTGATGGCCCCCCAGTGACTTTGTTTTTTCTATTGATCGCCTCAGTTGCTAGTCTCAGGTGGTGCTAGGCTCTTCATTGCTTCTCTTCCCCTTTCTCAGATGACCCCGGGTACTGTCACATGAACTGTGAAAGAAGGGGCTAAGTGAATCCCAACACTGAGCTGACCCCTTCCACCACCACCCCCAAGCCCTCGGCAAGACAGACTCAAGAGCTTTGAATCAAAACAGTCTGGCCCTGCCATTAGTAAGAGGCCTAGAATTACCACCCACTTGGCAATACTCAAGGGTCTCCAGGGTTTTCCAATGGCAAGGTGGAATGGAGGAAGGAGCTAAGTGATGTTTTGGTTGCAGTCATGAAAAGCTTAGCCTTGAATATCTTCACCATAGCCCATCTCCACATGGCTAGCTTTGGGGGGAATGGATGAAAAGGCCTCATCAACATTGAAGATGGGTTTCTATGAAGACCCCTGTTTCCAAGCTGCTGTCTCTTCACTTTAGCCTACTGAGGCTGCACAGTCACCTAAGTGGCCTGGCCAGGAATGAGGTAGGGTTTAGTTCCCTCAACCTGCTGCTTCATGTCTTCCCACCAGCATGATCGGATGGGATTTGGGAGATAGTATTCAATTGGCTTGGATGATTTGGGATCATAGAGTTTAGTGCTGGAGGGAACCTTAGAGATCAGAGAATTCAAGCTCCTCATTTGCCTGAGCTGGAAATTGAGGCCCACAGAGAAGAAATAACTTGTTCAAGACCACACAACTAGAAAGGAGCTAACCCAGTATTCAGACACAGGTTCTCTAACACCAAGTCCACCTCTCTTCCTACCATGTCACACTGCCCAAGGTCTCCATAATTGGATTCCTTCCTCTAAAATTCTGGTATCTGCAAATCATGCCTGGGAATGGTTTTAATTTCCCCTGCTTCTAACTGATCTTTCTAAACTTAGCTCATTTTCCTCGTCAGATTTATAATGCCTTTCTCTCTTCCTTTCTTTGGATGCTAGCTAGGGTCAGAGATTTTGAGCTGTCAGGGCCCTCAGAGGCCAGCTAGACTAACTCCCCTCATTTATGGAGGAGGAAACTGAGGCCAGGGAGGGGAAGAGACTTGGTTAAGATGACACAATAAGATCAGAGATCTAGAGCTAAAAGAGGCCATTGAGTCTACTCCCTATTTTGTAGAGGAAGAAACTGAGGTCTAAAGAGATATTGTCAGTGGAGCACCATCACCCCTTCCTCTGCAGCCAAGTGGAATGGGAGAATAACCCCCAGACCAAGAGATTTGGGCACTAGTTCTGGTCCTACTTCTTATGTGTCTTGGGGCAAGTCTATTTCTTTCTTTAGACCTCAGTTTCCTCATCTGTAAGATGAGGTTGTGGGACTAGGTGGCTTCTAAGGACTAAACAGTCCTCTAGTGCAAGGGCCTCCATCAGCTTCTCTACAGAAGGATGATCTTCCCCAGTGCTGGTAGCAGACACTCTGATGTCTGAGGCAAAAAGGCCTTAATGTTGTCACCACATATTCATTGAGCATGTCATCCACCACTGGTGCTGTGCTAGGTGGCCATGGGAGTCATGGCTCTTGCCCTTATTGCCTAGGTGAGGTGAGTGTCAATACTTGGATAGTTCTTGACCTAGTTGGTGTGGCTACTCTCCCCCTAAAAGGGGCCCTTCCTCTTTTCCTCTCTTTCCATCCTGTGGGTCCTTCTCGGAATTTATTCCAAGAATCTAGATCTAGAACTAGACCTTGGAGGCCATCATTTTTCTATGAGAGAAGCTGAGACCCAGGGACAGGAAATGACTTGCCCAAGGTCTCATAGGCACTGGATGGCAGAGCCAGGTTTAAAACTTAGTTCTGAGGGAACACTCAATATATTGTCTGCTTCTCCTGATAGAGGATTTCCCCAACTCTGTAGACCTTCCTTTGTCATGTTGTATGGATACTGAGACCATCTGTCATCCCTCCCTCTTGTTACATTGCCAACCCACTTCCCTTTCTGGTTAAGGGATACCTTCCATTGTGCATATAATCAGATTCTTTTGTATATACATGCATAGCAAATGCTTTTCATTCATATACAAAAGAGGAAAGTGTCCCAACTTTTGTTCCTCTAGACAAACAGGGGGAGGACATGCCAGTGTGGGTGAGAGTTAGCAGAGAAGGAAGGACTGGGGCCGGCACTGAAAGATGGAGAGGATGTGATAATCACCCTATTACAGCAATCATTCCTCCCTCTCTCCCAACAACTTGGCTTCAACCGAGAGATGAAAATCTCTTTTTGGGCAGTCTGTACTGTATGTTTCCAGGACTCAAAGCTTCTCTGTTCTTGCAGAATGTTGAAGAAGAACCTTCCCATCCTCCCCTTCCAAATCTTCCCCAGCATCTTCTTTAGGCCTCTGCTACTCTAGTTCTTGGCCTAGATTTTGGGAAAGTTAATACCAGAAAGTGGAAAGAATTGGCAGGACCTGGGTTTGCATTTGAGTTCTGCTGCTTCCTGGCTTTAGGCAGGCCTTACTTTCCTCCTCTGTAAAATGAGGGTTATTAGACTATAGATGGTTTCTAATACCCTCTAAGAATCTGATCATATTCTCAGCCCTTTGATTCTGTGAACGCAACCTCAGCCCAATGGTCCATTTTTATCTCTTGCCACTGCATGCCAGGCATCTCCTCCAGCCCAAAGTTCTGTTATTCTCCCTTCTCTTCGTGAAGTAGTAGTGTTTCAGCAGGATGAGGATCAAGGCCCAGAGGAGTTAAGTAACTTGACCAAGGTCACACAGCTAATGAGTGGTGCAGTGGGGACTAAAACCCAAGACTTTCTCTGATATGATACTTCCTTCCCTAGTACTTCTCGTGGAGCAAGGGTCTTCACTCTTGTGGCCTGTCCCAGTGTTCCAGAAGCTTCTCCTTTTCCCCAACCACAGACCTCCTCCTCCACCCTTCATGAAACCACACCTTCAGCCAGCTCTCTCTCTTAGCAATTAATTGTCCCCATGGAACAATTCAGTGGTCTGCTCTGGGAAAGCATGAAAACCAGCCATGGTGGATTGTTAAAACATAATGAGTCTAAATGAGGAAATGTGGCTAATGGACAGTTAGTACGAGCCATTATTGAAAGAGCTCATGTTCTCCTAAATACTCCAAACTTAGCTGCATTAGTTGCTCAGGTGGAGGGAGCTCTGAGGGCTGCCTTGATGAGTTAGTTAGGGCAGTTACCCTTCTCCCTGGTCTTCAAAGTAGGCCTTTTGGCTGCTGCCCTGCTCTCTGCCCTCTCTGCTCAAACCAGCAGCGCCATTAAGTGAGACTCTTGGACTCCCTCCACCCCCCAGAGGAGACAGGAAGTACTAAACTGGGGGCTGTCAAAAAGCTTGGCTCCCAGCAACCTCTAGGAACCATGGCAGGGTCTCAGGCCTGCCTTTCTTTGTGTCCACATGCCTTCCTGCCTTTGTAGCCTACACAGGACACTGTCTGGCCTGAGTCCCTGGCTCACAAGTTTCATACACATCTCTCTCTGCCCAAGTGACTAATGAGAGATATTGAGGAGGCCGGGAAACCCTGTCACTCTAGGAGAGCATTGGTTGAATTCTGTCGCTTCACTGCTTGACAAACTCCCGTGGCTCTGGGGCCAATTGCCTCTGTGACAAAACACACCTCCTCTGTTTGGCATTTAAAGGCTTCCACAGCCTGCCAACAACTGGGTCTCATTTGAGTTAGTTTTTTAAGGGTGGTTGGAAAAGTAAGGAGGGAGAGTGGGAAAAGGGATGACATCCTAAGCATTAGAACAGTGTGAGCAAAGGCCCAGAGTTGGGAAAGGGTTTGATGAGCTAAGGGAAGGGCAAATCACCAAGTTTACCTAGAGCATAGAACACCTGAGCAAGAAGGCTGGAAACGTGAAGGTTGGCCTGGAGAATAGGATTGAAGAATGCATAAGAAAAGAACCACACCAGGACGGAGGAAGGACAAGTTCTATTTTCTACCTAATTTCACTCAGCAGGGTGCCAGCTACACAGACTGGGTGTATCCTCAGTTAAAAAAGTCTGAACATTGCAAATCAGCCCTGTCAGGAACAACTGATAACACTTTGAGCTCCATTAGACATCTTTAGAGATCACTGAATCTAATACTTTCATTTTTCAGAGGGAAAAAACTGAAGCCCAGAGATGATAAGCCCATTATCACCCAGTCAATTCAAACGCAAGCCTTCCAACCACATACTCATTGGTCTTGCTTCAGTGCTCAAATGACCAAGAAAAACATTCAAGGGATTGACTCTGATTCCTGGCAAAATTCTAGAACAAATTATGAAAGTGATTTATTTCCTTCCTTTCTCCCTCCCTCCTTCAGAGCTTTTATAGTGAAATATAGGAAATGTAGCAGACATAGATTGCATCATTTTAGCAAATATTTGACCAAGTCTATTACTCTCCCTGTGGACAAGCTGAGGAGAAGAGGGCAAGATGATGGTACTGTTAGGTAGATTTGGAATTAACTGAAAGCTCAGAATACTTAGTGGCTCAGTGTCAATAGGAAAGGAGGTTTTTAGTGAAGTTTCCTCAGGATTGGTCCTAGGCCCAGTGCTATTTAATGTTTTTCTCATTGACTTGATTAAAGTCACAGATGGCAGCTCATCTAACTTGTAGATGACATTGGGTCATAGGGTCAAGATCAAAAAGCATCTGTCCCAGCTACCTGACATGTTGACCCAAGTCTAAGCAGATGAAATGTAATAGGGACAAATAGAAAGTCTTATGCATCAGCTTCGCAAGTATAAGGTGGAGAGGCTGTTGACAAAATCGTAATTTGTCAAAAGATTTGAGGCTTCAGTGATACTGTAAACACAGTAGGACCCACTGGGGCAATTATAGTAGCTTGACATTGATGGCATTGAGAGGAGCATGTTGGCTCCAATGCGAGAGGCATTGACCCTGTTGTCCTTGGCCCCTGTCAGAACACGCATGGGCCATAACAAGTGAACCACCAAAAATGATTTTATAGAGGTAGAAAAAATCATAACAATTCATCTGGAACAACAAAAGGTCAAGAATATCAAGGGAATTGATGAAAAAAAATGCGAAGGAAAGTGGCCTAGCTGTACCATATCTAAAACTATATCATTAAGTATCATCAAAACTATTTGGTACTGGCCAAGAAATAGAGTGGTGGATCAGTGGGATAGGTTAGGTACACAAGACACAGTAGTCAATCACCACAATAATATAGTGTTTAATAGATCCGAAGACTCCAACTTCTAGGAAAAGAATGCACTATTTGACAAAAACTGCTGGGAAAACTGGAAAATGGTATGACAGAAACTAGGCATAGACCAGAATCTCACACTGTATACCAAGATAATGTCAAAATGGGTATATGATTTAGGCATAAGAAATGATACCATAAGCAAATTAAGAGAGTAAGAAATTGTTTACCTGTCAGATCTACAGAGAAAGGAAGAATTTATGAACAAGCAAAACATAACATTGTGAAATGCAAAATGGATAATTTTGATTACATTAAATTAAAAAGTTATTGCATAAACAAAACCAATGAAACAAAACAAAATACGTACGGGATATTACGTTCACTTCTGGCTTCACTTACAGAGATAACAATTAGCACCTTAAGGTTTGCAAAGCATTTGATCAATTTCTCATTTGATCCTCACAACAGCCTAGGGAGGTAGGTACCATTAGTATCTCTGTTTTATAGATGAAGGAACTGAGGCAGACAGCCATTAAGTGACTTGACCAGGGTAAATTTGCTCAGCTGGGAAATGTTTGAGTTTGGATTTGAACCCAGGTGTTTCTTACTCCAGGCCCAGCTCTCTGTGGTGCCCCCTAGCTGAGAAGCTAAGTGTCACCAGGATGACAAAGTGCTTTGAAGACTTAGGGGAGACCCAAACTTCAAGTATTTGAAGGATTATCATGGAAAGGGGTTTAAGAGGGGTTGAATTTGGCCTAGGCAACACCTGAGTTGGTGTTTGTGTAGGAGGAGTGGATTAGAAAAATGACTGACAGTGTGTGCAGGATGAACTGGAAAGGGGAGGAAGCTAGAGGCAAGATAGGGCTGGAGGTTGTTGTAGTATCTGGGATAGAAGTGAGAATGGAGAAGAGCAGAAGGAAGAATTATGTTACAAAGAACAGGAATGGGGATGTGGGAGCCAGTGCTAGGGGCCCAAGGAGGGTGGGGCTCCTCAGCGAGTTGCATTGATTTTAACTGACCATCCTTGGCCCCAGGTCATACCACCTTTGAACCCCTGATAGATAACTTGTGTTTCCCAATTCTAGGTGACTATGACAGCTTCAGTAAAGTGCGCTCCCCAGGAGACAAACCAGCAATAACTCGGCCTCCGGTGCGCCCCCCGGATCCTCCGTGCCGGGTAGTTGTGCCCCAGAAGCCAGAGCCCAAGCCAGAGCCTGTGGCTGGAGGAGCTCCTGAAACCATGGCCTCTGTGTATGTAGCCTGGGGGAAACCAAAGACACAGCATGCATCGTGCTAGGCTGGGCAAAGCCTACGGCTGAGGCTTGGCCTCCAACGCCTGACTCTGCCAGGGCCTCAGTGGGGGGGCTGTCAGGGTACGATCTGAGACCCATCTTTCTCAGTTGCTTCTCACCCCCTTTAGGGGGATGAGGTTAGCCAGCTGGTTTCATGCTCTCTTGATTCTGAAATGTTTTGATTTTTGTTATTATTACCACTGGATTTTCAAGTAATTTAATTCCACCAAATGGAATAAAGTTCTCCAGAGAGGCTTTTGGTGGAGGAGCAGAGCCAGAGTCTGGCAGGCCTTCCAGAGGCCAGGCCAAGAGCCAAGGAATCCGAACAGCAGTTGCTGGGGTAGAACTGAGGCCCAACAACAGTTCTCCCTGAGTTGCCCAGCCTGTTGGCCCAGCCTTTCCAGCCGGAACTGGGGCTGTTCACAGGGTACTTCCTTCCTTTCTCCTGGCCCATTGTTTGAAGGGTCCATGAGATGGAACAAGAAGAAAAAAAAAACAAAAACCCTCCTCCCTTTTGGCTAATTAGGAAAGTGATTTTTACAAAATGATGAAAGATTCATGTTGGCACCAAAATCAAGGATTCTTTCCGTATTTTCCACCAATAAAAGCTTAAATATAGTCAGAAGTGATTACTTAGACTCTCTGAGCAAATGGGGGCTTGGAGAGGGCAGGACGTGGAGAATGGTCCAGGCCTAGAATTCCCCAGCTGTCCCTTGTCCCAGCAGAATCCAATGGTTGGGGTTCCTGAGAGACTGAGCTTTCTCCCAAGAGCTCAGGCAGCCTTTTCCCACAAGAGAATGGAGCCATCCTACCTCAGTCAATCGACAATCCTGGTCAAGGTTTCTTAAGCACCTTCTGACTCAGGGACTTGATGATCATTTTTTTTTTTTTTGATGCAGGAGCTCAGACCTAGTGTGGTGAGGTGGGAAGCATCCTAGATGTAGAGCCAGAGGACCTAAACTTGGATCCAGCTATGCTTTCTGAATCTATAAATGGGAAACAGAAATAGCTGGCCACCTCTACTGGGGTCTTCTTCCAATCCTGTCTAGGAAAGGCTTTGCTGGGGAGCAAGGGATCTGGGCCTTCCCAGTTGGCCCAGCTTTGGACTAGATGTGCCAGTTCCTGGCATGTAGTTGGTGCTTAATAAATGTCTGTGACTGACCGAGTCCTCCTCCGCAAAAGGCAAGGCTGAATCTGGACCATGGGAGATCTAAGGCCTGTGAGGTCCCTCATGCAGATCAGCTCATGGCTCATGAATTCCTGATGAGTAAGTGTGAGTGACCTCTGGGGGCATGGACATGAGGGCACCAAAGCGACATAACCTGTCTGCTTCTCTCTGCAGGGTGGCTTGCCGGACCCGGTTCTTTGAAACAGCGTCTCGGAAGACAGGAAGGTAAGAGACACAGGCTTTCCTCCTACATGCCATTCCCAATGAGGCAGAGATGCTGTACTGGAGAGGGCACTGGACTTGGAGTCAGGAAGATTGGCTCAGATACATACCAGCTGTGTGACCTTAGGCCAGTCCTTTCCCCTCCCTGGGCCTCAGTTTCTTCCTCTGTAAAATGAGGGAGTTGGATTTGGTGGCCTCTGAGGGCTCTCCCAACTTTCAGTTGCATGAACCTGTGATCTAAAAAGTATTCACACAGGTGCCTTATAAAGAGCCCCGCAGGGACTGGCAAGCTCTCTGCCCATTCCCTTGGAGGCAGAGCCTTCAGTTCTTCCATCCACTGGATCCCTCACCATCCTTGAGGGTTTGTATACTACCAATGGAAGGACTCAAGGGGATAGAAAGGTGAGACTCCTAGGACTTGCAACCTCTGCAGAGATGAGTAGTTTCTGGCCAACCTAAGCAGCCTGTCCAAGAAGTGATGTTGGCTGAAAAGGCCAGACCCTGGAGCACCATTTAGCAGTCAAAGGATTTATCAGGGGCCCAGGCTAGCTCTGTAACTGGCACCCTGGTGACTCCATTCTGGGGATCAGTCTCGGGTGCCCTGGCCTCCCTAGAATGGGCATGATTTCCCAAGAAGAGTTAAGAGATACAGGGGAGGGGGGGAGAAGGAAGGTGACAGCATCACTCAACCTGAGGTTTACCACCCTCCCCGCACCATGCTTTGTTCACTTATATCATGGTAGACACGCACAGGCCATGAGGGTATGCTGTGGTCTCTCAGATTGGCTGCCTAAAGGCTTCCCTGACACCTGAATCCAAGAGATCTCAGAGGACACCTACTCCAACTTAGACCTCAGCCACACTCACCTCTCCAAGTCTCTCTCACCCAAGTAGCCCTTCCACAACATTCCATGACTGGGAAGTCATTGTACCTCAACTCGGCTGGTTCTCTTTGGACTGCTTCCTGTTGGGTCCAAACCAAACTCCTCAAGGCACCTTAAATTAACCACGTCCCAACTCACTTCTCTCCAATGTCCCTTTTCATGATTCCCCAGTATGGCTCTGGAGGATGAGAAGAATACCAAGGCATGTTCTCTTCCAAGATCAAAGTTGTGCTCACCCTTCCCAGACAGCTTTCTTAACCTAGGGACCCACAGTGCAGGTCTCGATGGAAATCACAAGGGAGGAATCAGAGCACCATGTCTACCCTGCTCTCTCCTAGTCTTCAGGGGGCCAGGGGGGCAGCCTCAACAAAATTTTCTCTTCTCCTCCTTCCCGTTCCTACTCCAAACATTCTGGGATCTTAATCATTGAGATTTTGCTTCTTCTTTCCACACAGTTCCTCATCTCCACAAGGAAGACTCGCTGGGGATGAGAGTTGAGGCCCAAGGTATGTATATGGTACCCATCTCTGGTTCCAGGACCTTACCCAGCTCAGATCAGTCTTACTAAATCAGTCATGTGGGCCATAATACACAGTGGGTCCAAAGGAAGAAGCTGTGCCCTGAGTCCTCTCCCCTCTGTAATGAGTCCTGGCAAGAACAATCAGGGAAGTCTCTTTCTAATCTGCCCTTTCTCTAGGGTTGGTACTTGAGGGATCTGTGATATTATCAGGGCCTCCAAACAGACCAGTTGTAGGGCATGTCATAGTGGGATGCCTTTCGTGTAAGTCTGAATTGGACTCAGTGGCTGCAGCAGGCTCTTCTAACTCTCTAATCCCATAATTCTGTGATTCTCTGATTCAGAGCCAAATGACCCTATGGCTTTTCTGAGATTCTATGGCTGAATATGGCCACCCTTCCAGCAGTGATCCTCCTTGATTTTACCTAGGCTGGTTCCTGAACAACAGCTGGCACGGGCCTGTTCTTGATGTCTTGTTAGCTTGGCAGGGGTGATCACTTGTCCCCCCAGTCTTTTTGAGCCCTGGCTCACTTCCAAGAGGAAGACAAGAGAAGAGAACTTGAGGAGTAGACAGTCAGATGGAGAGGTGGGGAGGGATCTTCGTATTCAGTGCAAGTACCTGCAGTTTGAGGCCAGAAATTTGCAACAAACACCCCATCACAATGAGTCAACAGGGCCTGTTCTCTAGCACAGGAACTTAGGAGCAATCTGCTCTCAAACCTTTCTCTGCATGTGCCACTAAGGAATTCTTGCACCAGCATCTGCGGTCATAGAATTGTTCAGTATGTCCTGTTTGGGTATCTTTGCCTTCCTCCCAAAGAGTCCCATGTGACAGGGAAAATATTGTCCTTTGACTAGGAATCCTGTCTATATGACTGTCGAATTGCTTTTAACATGTGTGACCTTGGATGAGTCCCTTCCCCTCCCTGGGCCTCAGTTTCCCCCTCTGTAAAATGAGGGATTAGGCTTGATGGTCTATGAGGTCCTTTTCAGCTTCAGATCTGGGATCTTATTTGTGACCTTGGACCAGGCCCTTTCCCTTCCGGGGCCTCAGTTTCCTCCTCTCTAAAATGAGGGAGTTGGACTAGCTGGTCTCTGAGGGGTCTTCTAGCTTGACATTTGGGATCTTAGCATGTGACCTTGGATGAGTCACCCCTCTGGTCGCATAAAAAGAGGGAGTCAGACTAGAGATGGCCTTTATGCATCTATACCAGGGGTGGGGAACCAGTGACCTTGAGGCCACATGTGGCCTTCTAGGTCCTCGGGTGCAGCCTTTTGGACTGAGTCCAAATTTGACAGAAAAAATCCTTTTAGTAAAAGGACACATGTGCTGATCACAGCTTCTTTCTCTTCCAGTTTTTAGGAATCCTGGCCGGTCCCAGATGACTACATTCTTCTGAAAGGGCCTCCTCTAAACTTTTGTGTGCCCACGACCCTTGGGCTGAGAGGCAGCTCCCTGCTGGAACCTGGCTATGGAGAGTCCAGGAAGCTGTAGAATTAGGGGGACTCTCTGGACATGTCTTATTTTCCCTTTGCATCCTTTCCTCATGGTCTCAGAAAAGCTATCTTAAGTCCAGTGGAAAGAGAGCCTGCTAACTTCCCAAGCAGGCTGTGAACATATGGGCTCATGTCCTCTGGGGCAGGGAAGAGAGCCACTTCCTTCCAGTTAGACTCTGAGCCATTGGAGGCAAAGTCGGGGTGCCCAGGACTGGATTTCTCTCTAGCCTCTGAGCCCCTGGGAGTTCTGCCTTCGAGGGCTGCTGAGTTCCGATGGAGTTGGAACAGATGCCCCAACTCTCCAGTCTTTGTCACTCCAATCCGTTCCTTTCCCAGGCAATGTTTGGTTAGAACCCTGACATAATCCACAGTTGCATATGTCTAGACATCTGCCCTGCAGAGGGAACCTTTCACTGGCTGTTTTCTGCATTTTCAAGCTGGTAACTGTGGGTCACCCAGAGCATGGCTGGTGTTAGGAGGTCTGACAAGAGGGGCCCAGTGTTCTCTGGGCTTTCTCTGGGGCACTGTCTCTCTCTCCCTCTTTCTTTCCTCTCTCCCCTGCTCTTGCTTTCCTGTTTCTCTCCCTCTCTCTCCCTCTCCTTCTTTCTCTCCCCTTCTCTTTCCCCCCTCTTTCTCCCCCCCCCTCTCTCTCTCTCTTCCTCTCCCCACCTCTCCCCCTCTTTCTCTCTTCCTCTCCTTCTCTCTCCCCCCACTTCCTCTCTCTGGGTTCTCTGCCAGCTTTCTTGTACGAGCGTTTTGGAAACAATTGCAAACAAAAACAGCTCCAGACCTACCAAGCAAACATTCTGCTTTTGAAGCCTAGCCTTGTTTGAGTAAGTCTCATTCTGTTTTGCTCTTGACAAGCTTCTTCTCAGAACAAATGAGAGAAATGGAATTTGAAAACATTTCGAAAAGAATTCCTTCTGCCTGTCCCTCTTCTGGAGGGGCTGGGTTCTTGGGTAGGTTAAGGGAGCAGTGGTGATACAAACAGTTGCAGTGACCAATTTCCAATGTCGAATCGAGGCTGCTGCTTCGGGCTCCTGATTTCCAATGTCGATTTCCAATGTCAAAAGCAGGCCACTGCCTCGGACTCCTGATTTCCAACTTCCAATTCAGGCTGCTGCCTCGGGCTCCCCATTTCCATTCCTCTTTGGCAGCATGGCAAAGCCTAAGGACCCCTTTGCAGAATCATGTATTTCCACGCAGAGGTTTACAAAGGAAGCTCATTCATTGGAATTTTGTTAGCGAGATATTTTTTTCAAAGTCCCATAAGTTTCACCAACTTCAGGTTAAGAGCCCAAACCTTACAGGAAATCTCCCTGGAGACAAAAGAAACCTTTTTGCAATGTGGAGAATCTTTCCCCCCATCTAGCAGGGGGCTTTAGTCTATAGGCCTTAGTCAGGCCTTAAAATGTAGCCAGTTTTCAAACTTCAAACATTAGCTTTGCCTTGAGCCCAGGGGTCCTGTAGATTGGATACTATATGAAACACTTCCAACTGAACACCTAATTTCAATTTGGTACTTTTCTTACTAATCCTTAACCTGTTCCCCAACCTAATTTTGTTCACACCTAGCTTAGTGTGTTCCTGCCCTGTGTGTGCATGGCTTCTAGATATTGGCCTTTTTTTCTTAGCTCTTTGTGAAATCCCTCCTCTTGGGAGAGGACCCTTCCTAGGTGGCAATCTGCAACTGAAGGCAAATTAACACAGTGGGTTTGATTTCTGGAGAGTAAACATTTTCATGCCCTGCATCTCTCTCCTCCCCTACCACCTCCTCAGCCCAGGAGAGCTGCCAAGCAGAGTCGTCTGCTCAGGGATCTCTCTCTGGTACTTTGGCCTACGTTGTTCTCGGGGGAGAGTGCCGATAGGCCCTGTCAACGTTGTCAAGGTCAGACTGGCCTTCTTTGCCTTTCATCCAGCCAGCAGAGATGGACAGTGGTGCTCAGGGGACAGCATACCATGGGTGGGTGTGGGGGTGTGGTCTTTCTGTGAACCTCAGTGCTGCAGGGCTTCTAACCCAGTGTCACTTGGGGCCATTGTTGTCATAACCACACTAGGTAATTGGGGAGTTCATCACATCCATGGTCCAAACGTTCAAGGTCTTGGGAGTATGTGGGTAGATGGTGAGTGAATAGAGCTTTGGGCCTGGAGTCAGGAAGACCTGAGTTCAAGTCCTGCCTCAGATACTTATTAGCTATATGGCCTTGAACAAGTCACTTTTTCTCTGCTTTTGAAGCCTCAGTTTCCTCAGCTGTAAAATGAGGGAGTTGGACTCCATGGCCTGCAAGGTCCCTTCATGACACTTGAAGAAATGATTTAGACTCTGGGCCACCTGAAAGTTGATTGAGCCACTCCATTTTTCAGTAGGCAATAGCCTAATTGAAGCTGCTGAGAAATCCCCAAAATGAGATCCAGTTAGAAGCTTAGAGTATAGCCTAGGGATCAGGGAATCAAGTTGGAAGGAACTTCAGAGGCCAACTAGTCTGGCCCATGTGTGACTGGGATTCCTCTCTACCATAACCTCAGAGGCCGAAAGAGCTCTGAGATCAGAGGATGTGGCCTTACATTGTATCTCTGATACTACCTGCGTTTGTTACCTTGGGCAAGTCCCTCCCCTCTCTGGGCCTCAGTTTCCCCCTCTGTAAAATGAGAGGGTAGGACTAGGTAACCTCTCAAGTGTCTGCTAGCTCTAGCTCTGGGATCCTCTGTGACCTAGGCTGTCACTTCCCCTCCCTGGGCCTCAGTTTCCTCCTTTAGGTGACCTCAGGGAGCCCTGCCAACTCCAGCTCTGGGATCCTACAGTCCTTTGCTTCTCCAGCCTCCTCTTGACCCCTTCTCCTAAGGGGTGAGAGGGGAGAGTGAGATTTGCTAAATCCATAGCCAGCCCATTCCACTCCTGGGCACTTCTCACCTGCAGGGGAGAAGCCGCAAAGCATGATTGTCAGGAAGAGCAGAGTTGAGATCCTGCCCTAGCTGTTTAACTGACTGGCTAGGTCACTTCATTTCTCAGTGCCCCAGGCAACTCTGTAAGACCCTCCTTTGCAGAGAAGGTGCTATATGCATGGGTAGAAGGAGTTTCTTCTTCCAGGAATTCCCTATGCCAGTCCAGACACAGGTCCAGGCCTGATCCCAATCTGTCATTGGTAGGAAGTTTTTCCAGGCATTGAACTAAAAATCTGCCCTCTCAGCTCCTGGTTGTGCCCTTCACATACTTGGAAGTCACAGCATTCCAGCTATCTCCAAGTTGAACAGGCCCAGTCCCTTCACTAACCTCTCTATAGAACCGTTCCTAACATCCCCACCAAAGGTGTCTGTGCTTGTGGAGACCAGGGAATCCATGAGGTCTGATGCTCACCCACTGAGATTCCTTAGAGAGGAGTGTGGTACAGTGGCAGGAAACTTGGCTTTGCTGGGTGGAACTGGGCTAGTCATTTTCCCTCTTTACAACTCATTCTCTGCCTCTGTAAGATGAGACAGTTGGGGGCCTTCCAGTACTAGATGATCCTGGAATAATGATGACCATCCACATCACTGTAGCATCTTAAGATTTACCAAGTAGAGTCTTGGACAGATCACCAGGGAGGAATGGCCTTTATCTAATAGGAAGGAATTGGGCTGGACCTTCTCTCTTCCAAAGGGCTTCAGAGAAGGGATGAGGTGAGGTTTGAAGGGAAGGAGGGGGATGTCTTTGGGTGTCTCACACAATCAACCAAGGGGCCTAGGTCAGTCAGCCTGAGGCTACCTTTAACTGACAATTACACAAACCAATCAGAGCATCTCCCTGTAGCAGACCACATTGGTGACAGCTGCAGACTCTTCATAGTCCAAGTAATCAGTATGGGGCTATGGGATGTTCTAAAACTGGGCTGCCCACCTTCCACCTCCCCATCCCCCCTTACCCCATTTCCAGTTGCCTTCACTTTAACCTGATAGAACTCTTGCTTAAAGACTGTCCTAGCTCACTTTTGGAAATGAAACATTTGCTTTTTGACAAGCAAGTAGAATGTAAGGGATTGAGGGCAGGGATCGTCTCATTTTTGTCTCTGTGTCCATAGCGCCTAGCACTGTGGCTGACACCTGGTAGGTTCTTAATAAACATTTGTTGAATAGAACCAAGGGAAAATGTGTGTTTTGTTGGTGTTAGAGAAAAACATCTCCTTAGTATCTTACCCCTCCCTGAGATATTCATGCAGGTGGGCTGTGGGATAGCTGACCTCCAAATCTCCGCTCCTATGTGTTTTAGCAGGTGAGTGACATGATCATTCCTGGTACTGGGGGAAGAGCACTGATCTAGTCAGAGGCCTGGGTTCAAATCCTGATTTGGATGTTTCCTTCCTTCGTGTCCTAGTATAGAAGTCACTTAGCCTGCTTGGTCTTACTCTGGATGAGCATGCGGTCTCTTCAGTTTATATCCATTCTCCTATGTGTGACCTTCAGCATGTCATGCCTTTTTTTGGGCCTCAGTTTCCTCCTCCGTAAAATGAAGGGATTGGACTAGTTGGCCTCTGAGGGTCCTTCCAGCTCCCATGATTCCTTGGACTTCATGCTAAACCTGCACATATATGAAGATGGCACTCTTGGCTACTGAAAGTGTCATAGTATAATGGAGCATCAGGAAGAACACTGGTTTTAAGAATCCGAGGAGCTGAGTTCAAATCCCAGCCTTGCTACTTCCTACCTTCTTTCTGACCCTCACTTTCACCTTCTAGAAAATGTGAGAGTTGGTCCAGATGACTTCAGGGATCCATCACTCCCCTAAAATCCTATAAACTTGAGCAAATGGAAATTCTGGAGAGAAATGGGTGTGGATGTAAAAAATGAGGGAAAGAAACAATTTCAAATTCATGATTTCATTAAAGTAACCCGTAAAGGAGGACATGATAATCACCAAGGGTCAAAAGTCCCTATCTGTTTCTGTAATCAAGTGGGCCCCACAGGGCCTTTTGAACTTTCCTTTTCTTGCAGGAAGGGATCCTTTCTCCAGTACATGTTTAACAACTTGCATTCTGAGGTGGGGGGGGGGGGAGTGGTGGGAGACTGTAACAGTTCACCATACACTTCCCAGTTTCATCTGCATTAATATTTTCTCCATCAGTTTCTTAAGTCTAAACAATCAACAAAATAATAAAATTAAACCCTAAATGTGTAGCATTTGCTACAAATGTAAGTTCTAAAGTGTAAGTGCTCACAATTGAGCTGGCCCCAGCACACGCCAGCCTTCCTTTCAAAACATCTCAATTTTGATCATTTTGAGAGCAAAATGTGGTGAGACAAATGGAGGGTGGGAATGAGTTTGGGTGGGGAGGGAGTGCTGAGAGGATTCTTAAGAAAAAAAATGTGATCACCTCCATTCCTCTGAAATTATCTGCAGAGGCCTATCCTTGACATATTAGAAACCCCCAGAATGGTTTCAGAAACAAAAATGTAGGCAGAAGAAGGGACTTAAATGTTCTTGATGGATCAAAGTCTTTATTTCATGGGGAAAAAAAAGAATCACTCAACACCAAGGACATTAATACAATGCTAAAAAGTTCCCTGTCTGAAGTATATGTACATGAGAGAAGGACGAGATGAAAACAGCAAGGTCTGTCCTTGTAAAGTAAAGTATGCCAGCTATATGGTGAGAGGCTTCCCCGCTGCCTTGAAGTGGGGCCAGCTGCTTGCTTTCACAGCTGTTGATTAAAAACACATCTTGGTCTCTTCCTCCATAGATGGCTTAATGAAATCAGAGAGAAGCTGGTCTCAGAGGCTCTAGATCAGAAGTGGGGAACCCACAGCCTCGAGGCCACATGTGGCCTTTTGACTGAGTCCAAGTTTTACAGAACAAATCCTTTCCTTAAGGGGATTTATTCTGTGAAGTTTGGATTCATTCAAAGGGTCAACCTTGAGGACCTAGAGGGTATTTGTTGGGTGAAGTTTGGATTCAGTCAAAGGGCTGCCCTTGAGGACCTAGGGGGCTACATGTGGCCTTGAGGCCCTATCCCATCCTTGGACTGGAGCCTTCAAATTCTAGGAATCAAATTCCATGTGGTGGGGACCAGCTTAATGGAGTAAATGGTGAAAACAGATTGAAAATTTGCTAAAAAATTCACTCATTCATTCACTTGGGAGTGCAAGTAGAGGGGAGGGTGACCTTAGCAACAAGAGATTAGTGATTCCATATTTGGACTCTCCATGTGGTCTCATACATAAGTTGATGGTTCAGTGAGGCAGGTCACCAGTGGAGTGTCTCAGAACTCTGTGTTTGGCCCTATACCATTTTATAGCTTTACCCATGCGTTGGATAAAGGCATAGAAGGTGGACTCATCATATTGGCAGATGACTGAGGCTATGAGGGCCTGCTAACATAATATGTAGCACAATTGAGATCCAAAGGGATCTTGACAAGACTCATCTCTCTCTCTCTCTCTCTCTCTCTCTCTCTCTCTCTCTCTCTCTCTCTCTCTCTCTCTCTCTCTCTCTCTCTCTCCCCCCAGAAGGCCAAGAGGAGGGAGGGTGCTGAGAGGCCAGTTTGGCCTTCAGATAGGACAAACTAGTCGAAGATTATTTAAGAGTGAAACAGGCTGTCTGGATGAGACCTTGGGACTGGGAGGAAGGGAGGGGAACCCAAGCCCAAGGGACCTCATCTTAACTGTCATCTATAGCGGGAGTTTCCTTGGATTGGCCTAGGTGGCCATGAATGCACTGTCCAACTGACAGATTCTGGGATCAGATTCAGCAAAGGCAGGCTGGAGAAGTGGAACAGTCTAGACTTTAGACCATTGAGAACCCAGGTTTACCTGGGTTATCTCCATACTGCAACAAGGCATTTAAACTATTTTTAAATTAGCTAGTTTGGCTTGAAAAAGTCGTGTTGGAAAAATATGCAATTCAGCCATAGCCTAGGAAAATAGATTACGAATAAAGAAATAAACTTCATGCAATCCCTGCTATGCTAGAGAACCGCCCCCAATGATCCCAGGTGAAGCCCCAGCAAATATAACGTTTCTCAGCTGTGGCCTCTTCCCAGCTAAAACCATGTCCCTGATAGCCAGTGCTTAGGAATCCCCACTGTTTCCTTTTACCCTTGATGTTTCAAACCTAATGACTAAAATCTGCTTTTTTAAGGCATTCTTCTCCTCATTGGTTTTTTGGATCTCTTTCACCATTTGGGTTAGTTTATTTTTTAAGGTGTTATTTTCTTCAGTATTTTTGAGGGTCTCCTTTAGCAAGCTGTTGACTTATTTTTCATGATTTTCTTGCATCACTCTCATTTTTCTTCCCAGTTTTTCCTCTAATTCTCTTACTTGATTTCCAAAATCGTTTTTGAGCTCTTCCATGGACTACAACCAATTCATATTTTTCTTGGAGACTTTTGATGTAGGAGCTTTGACTTTGTTGTATTCTTCTGGTTGTATGTTTTGATCTTCTTTATCACCAAAGTAAGATTCTAAAATCTGAGGTTTTTAATGCAGTTTGCTCACCTTCCCGGCCAAATACTTTTTAAACTCTTTGTCAAAGTAGGACTCTGCTTCTGGTGGGGATGGGAGTGGGCCACCATTGACCAAAATCTGAAGCAAAGACATTTAATAAAACAGACAGACTGACAATGATGTGGAATTAGATCAAATATCAAACCCTCTTGTACTTCCTTTCGAAATTATTGCCACCCACTCTCCTACACATCTCCTGGGGAGCACAAGATTCATTCCTAATTAATGCCTTGGTCTTCCCAACACAATGGAATGGAGATACAACAGTTACTCATGAGAAGATTATTTTTTCCAGGAAATTCCTCTTTTCTGGCTAGAAGGGGAAGGGAAGAAAATAAACATTTATAGAAGACCTACTATATTCCAGGCACTGTGGTATGTGCCTTAGTGAATATTTTCTCATTTGGTTCTCCCAACAATCCTAGGAACTAGCCACTATTATTATTCCCATTTTATAGTGGAGGAAACTGAGGTAGACAGTGGTTAAGTGACTTGCCCAAGATCACACAGTGTGTTTCTGAGGCCAGATTTGAACTCAGTGTTTTCTGAATTCATGTCTAGTGCTCTATCCATTGGGCCATCTTGCTTCTTCAAGACCGGAGACTTCTAAATTTGAGACTATTAGACAGCTCATCCTTAGGATCTCTCCTCATGTATTTCTCCAAACTTTGTGCTAGGAACTTGATATGGTTCAGGAACTCACCTTTTAGACTGCATGAGTAAGTGAGCGTACTTGCACCTTCCTCAAGGAAGCCATTGAACAGTCGAGGAGATTTGTATTGGGAGAAGGGGATAGGAACTCAGCTCAACTCTTAGCTCTGCTGAGAGGGCCAAATGGGTCAGGAGTCTCCCTTTTGCTGTTCAGTGGCAAGACAGAAGTCAAGGTGGCTGGTGATGGCCCGGGATGCAAAGGATGATCTTAGTGCCTCCAATGTCTGACCAAGATCTAAGTGCTCTGCAGCACCTGCTTCAGCCACCTTCATGGCCATTGGAACAAATTGTTCTCATCCACCTATTCCTTCCGGGGGAAGTCTTCACATGCTTTGGGTAGTAGGGATAATAATAGTACCCTCCTGGAATCAGGAATACCCAAGTTCAAATCCATCCTCAGGCATTTACTAACTTTGCGACCCCAGGCAAATCACTGCACCCTGTTTGCCTAAGTTTCTCCATCTGTTACATGAGCTGGAGAAGGAAATGGCAAACCATTTCAGTATCTTTGTCAAGAAAATCTCTAATGGGGTCATGACCAAAACGACCGAATAACAACAAAATGGGGTTCCTTTCCCAAAGTTCATTCCACAATAGTGGGAAGGAATAATTGACCTTGGGGGTGAGCCCTCATCAATGGACTCCATCCTCAAGAAGGCATGCACATTCCCTCCACAGGAAGGAACCCAAGATCATCAAGTTAATTACGGATAAGGACCTACATAAGGCTTCATGAAGTGCCTTAAGACATATACCTAAAGATTCTATGCATTGGCAGTTCTTAAACTTTTTGGTCTCAGGACCCCTTTATACTCAAAAATAATTAAGGATCACCCCATCCAAAGAGCTTTTGTTTATGTGGGTTGTATATACCATATTAGAAATTAAAATACTGTATTATTATGAAAATAGTTTATTACCATACAGAACTCCACCCTTCAGAGGTTCCTGGACCATACTTTGAGATCCATTGCTTTATATCATTCAGAAGAGATATGGTTTTACATGTTTGCACATGTATAACCTACATTAGATTGCTTACCATCTCAGGGAGGGAGGAATAGAGTTTGAAACTCAAAACTTTGAAAACAACTCCAAGTGTTAAACATTATTTTAACATGTAATTGGGGGGAAAATAAAATATTGTGTATTAGAGGTTTTTAGAAAGAAGAGATATGGGAAGGGAGAAAAATGGCCCAGTCAACTCTCCCTTCCCATAGGCTTCTGCCTTTCTTTCCTATCAATACTAGAGGCAGTTAGGTGGTGCAATGGATAGAGCACTGAGCATGTCTCCTCAGACCCTTGCTTTACTGTATGACCTTGGACAAATCACTTAACCTTCATTTGCCGCAGTTTCCTTAATTGTAAATGGAGATAATAAAAGCACCTACCTCTAAGGCTTGTTGTGAGGATCAAATGAGATAATAATTGTAATATGCCTTAGCATAGTACCTGGGATGTAGTAAGTGCTATGTAAATGTAGCTGTTATTAGCTGATCTTTACAGGAAACACATCAAAATGAGCCAAACTGAGTTTCCCAGGAAGCCCGAGCCATGGGTTGAGTGGACCAAGGTCTACAATGAAGGTGGGATATGGCTGTTTGTGGCCTTCCCCTCCTATCAGGAGGTTCTGGGTGTCCAGGGTACATAACGGAAACTATCCTGAACTGGACATTAAAGACCAGGGTTCCAGCTTTAGCGTTGCCACTCACTGTGGGCAAGTCATTTCCCGTTTCTTATCTTAGTTCCATCTTTTGTAAAATGAAGGGGTGGGACTCAATCTTTAAGACCCCTTAGTGCATTAATATGCTATATCTCTCCCAACTCAGACATGCAATCACTCTTAGAATCAGATATTCACGGAATGAGATGCTACATGGGACATAGAGACTCTGTATGGGACCTATATCAGTAACCAATTGAGAGAGACAGATGGAACTTGAGGCAGCCCTTATGGGCCAAGTCTCCATGGTCAAAGTACAGGACTTCTTGCCGAGATTATCCAGAGACTCACGTCAGTTCTTGGCTTCAATCTTGGCTGTGCTCCCCCGACCATAGGACTGAGGCACAACCCAAGATTTTTGGTGCCCAGAAAAAGTGACAACTTATATTTCTGCAGGGCTCTGCTCCTAAGCACCCTGGGAGCTTGGGGATATGATTATTATTATGCCCATCTGACAAGTGTAAAATGAGGGGGTTGTACCAGATGGCCCTTAAATCTGGCTGCCTAAATGGTACAAGTCTCCCATGGAGAGTCTAGTATGTATTTCCCTCAAAACTTTTCTTCCTCCTGACTTCTTTGTCAATGGCAACCATCTACTCAGTTACCCAGGTGGGAAATCTCAGAGCTATCTTAAGAGTCCTCCCTCTGGGTCTCCTACATCCAGAGGATCAAAGGATTTAGCCCCAAGTGAGTCCGTAAAGATTATCTAGCCCAAACTTTTAATTTTACAAAAGAGGAAACTGAGACTCAGCAAAGGGAAGTGACATAGATACTAAGAGAGCCAAGATTTTTTTCTCATTACTCTATTTTTTTATTCTAATTTATTTATTTATTTTTGGTTTTCAACATTCATTTTCACAAGATTTTGACTTCCAAATTTTCTCCCCATCTCTCCCCTCTGCCCACCCCAAAACACCATGCATTCTGATTACCCTTTTCCCCAATCTTCCCTCCCTTCTATCACACCCCTCCCTTCTCTTATCCCCATCCCCTCTATTTCCTTGGAGAACAAATTAGATTTCTATACCCCATTGCCAGTATCTTATTTCCAAGTTGCATGTAAAAACAATTTTTAACATTCATTTTTAAAACTTTAAGTTCCAATTTCTCTCCTTTCCTCCCTCCTCACCCATCCCCACTGAGAAGGCAAGCAATTTGATATATGTTATACATGTGTAGTTATGCAAAAGACTTCCATAAAAGTCATGTTGTGGAAGACTATGTTTCCCTCCATCTATCCTGCTCCCATTTATTGTATTCTCTCTTTTGACCTTATCCCTCCTCAAAAGTATTTACTTCTAATTACACCCTCCTCCCATTTGCCCTCCCTTCTATCATTCCCCCACTCCTGCTTATCCTCTTCTCCCCTACTTTCCTGTAGTGTAAGATAGATTTTCATAGCAAATTGAGTATACATGTTACTCCCTCCTTAAGTCAAATGTGATGAGAGTAAGCTTCACTTTTGCCCTCTCACCTCTGCTCTCTTCCCTTCCATTGAAAAAGGTTTTTCTTGCCTCTTATGTGAGAGATGATTTGCCCTGTTCTATTTTCCCTTTCTACTCCCAATATATTCCTCTCTCACCTCTTAATTTTATTTTTTTTAGATATCATCCCTTCCTATTCAACTCACCTTGTGCCCTCTGTCTATATGTATATAATCCCTCCAACTACCCTAGTACTGAGAAAAGTCTCAAGAGTAACAAATATTATCTTTCCATGTAAGCAGTTCAACATTAGTAAGTCTCTTATGATTTCTCTTTCCTGTTTACCTTTTCATCCTTCTCTTGATTCTTGTGTTTGAGAATCAAATTTTCTATTCAGCTCTGGTCTTTTCATCAAGAATGCTGGAAAGTCCTCTATTTCATTGAATGACCATTTTCCCCCCTGAAGTATTATACTCAATTTTTCTGGGAAGGTGATTCTTGATTTTAATCCCAGTTCCTCTGACTTCTGGAGTATCATATTTCAAGCCCTTTGATCCCTTAATGTAGGAGCTGCTAGATCTTGTGCTATCCTGATTGTATTTCCACAATACTTGAATTGTTTCTTTCTGGCTGCTTGCAATATTTTCTCCTTGACCTAGGAGCTTTGGAATTTGGCTACAACATTCCTAGGAGTTTTCCTTTTGGGATCTCTTTCAGGAGGCGATCAGTGAATTTTTTCAGTATTTATTTTACCCTCTGGTTCTAGCATATCAGTGCAGTTTTCCTTGATAATTTCATGAAAGAGGATGTCTAGGTTCTTTTTTTTGATCATGGCTTTCAGGCAGTCCCATAATTTTTAAATTGTTTCTCCTGGATCTGTTTTCCAGGTCAGTTGTTTTTCCAGTGAGATTTCACATTGTCTGCTATTTTTCATTCCTTTGATTTTGTTCTATGATTTCTTGATTTTTCATAAAGTCATTAGCTTCCATGTGCTCCATCCTAATCTTTAAGGAATTATTTTCTTCAGTGAGCTTTTGGACCTCCTTTTCCATCTGGCCAATTCTGCTTTTTAGGGCATTCTTCTCTTTGTTGACTTTTTGGATCTCTTTTGTCATTTAGGTTAGTCTATTTTTTTTTACAGTGTTATTTTCTTCAACATTTTTGGGGTTTCCTTTAGCAAGCAGTTGACTCATTTTTCATGATTTTCTTGCATCACTCTCATTTCTCTTCCCAATTTTTGCTCTACTTCTCTTACTTGATTTTCAAAATCCTTTTTGAGCTCTTCTATGGCCTGAAACCAATTCACATTTTTCTTGGAGGCTTTGGATGGAGGAGCTTTGACTTTGTTGTCTTCCATTTGCATGTCTTCCTTGTCACCAAAGTAAGATTCTATAGTCTGATTCTTTTTTTGTTTTTTTCTCATTTCCTTAGCCATTTACTTGACTTTTGAGCTCTTTGTCAAGGTAGATCTCTGTTTCCAGTGGGGGTGGGGAGTGTAGTGTCAGTCGCTCAATCCCCCCACAGTCTATGGGCCTAGAGCTCCAGAAACAGTTGCTGTCTCTGTCCCTGCTGCTGCTGTGGCTGCTGGGGGTTCCTCCGCCCTCTCTCCCCTCTGCCAGCCTGGGGCTGGAGCCAGACCACTCTGCTCTCCCACGCTGGTCCCACAGACTTTTTCCACTGACCTTCCAATTTGTCCTCAGCATTTTGGGGTCCTGAAGTCTGGAAACTGCCACAGGTGCAAGAGATTCAGTCTCCCCAAGACCTGCTCAGGTCCTGTCTATGCTGGCATGGCCCACACTGGACTGTGCCCTGCTCCCTGTGTGGCATGCTAGATACTTCCCGGCGCCCTTCCAGGCTGTCTTGAGCTGGAGCTTTGCTTCACTCCGTCATTCTGTGGGTTCTGCAGCTGCAGAATTTGGTCAGACCATTTTTTACAGGTATTTGACTGAGGTTGGGGGCAGTGCTCTAGAAAGTGAATGCTATTACTCCGCCACCTTGGCTCTACCCCCAAGAGCCAAGATTTGAACTCACATTTGACTATGAAGTTAATGCTCATTCCATTGCACCCAAATGTCTCAATCAATGGCCAAACTCATCCTCTCCCCACATTAATATTTGTACAACGTCTTCTCCTTCCATTATCTCATGGAATGACCATAAAATATCTCAGGACATAGAGAGCACCCTACTTCTCTATTTTACAGATTAGCTGAAGGAGACACAGCAATAATTTTTTTTTCATATTTATTTTTTTTATTATTTTTTAATGTTTAACAATCACTGCCATACAATTGAGATTTTATCCCCCTCACTCCTACCCCCCACTACCCCCCTCCCTCCCCACGACTGCATACAATTCCATATGGGTTCTACACATACCTTCCTACTGAGTATATTTTCACTATAGTCATGCTATGTAGTCAGACTAAAATAAATGAAAGAAATCATATAACAAATCAAAACATGATACACAAAAACATACACATACACAAACATGATCTGCTACATTTTGCGAATGACTTCCATATTTCTTTCTCTGAGTGTGGAAGGCATTTTGCCTTGAGAACCACCATTGGGATTTTTTTTTTTTTAAGAAGTTCTTGCGTTATTACGAAATTCCAAGTCTACCAGAAAAAACTCTGGCACACTGTGGTCGCCGCTGTGCACAAAGCTCTCCTGGTTCTGCTCCTTTCACTCAGCATCAGGTCATACAAGTCCTTCCAGGCCTCTCCGAAGTCTTCTTGTTCCTCATTTCTTATGGCACAATAGTACTCCATTACATTCATATACCATAATTTATTCAGCCATTCCCCAATTGATGGACATCCCCTTGACTTCCAGTTTTTGGCAACTACAAAGAGTGCTGCTATAAATATTTCTGTACATGTGGGACCCTTTCCCATTTCCATGATCTCTTGGGGATACAGTCCTAGTAGCGACACTGCTGGGTCAAAGGGTATGCACACCTTTGTAGCCCTTTGGGCATAGTTCCAAATTTCTTTCCAGAATTGTTGGATGTGCTCGCAGCTCCACCAACAATGAATTAGTGTTCCAACTCTTCCACATCCTCTCCAGCATTTATCATTTTCTTGTTCTTTCATGTTTGCCAATCTTATAGGACACAGCAATAATTTAGCCCAGATTATATAGCAATATATTCTTCCAAACGAGCCTAGAAAGAGCTGCATCCAGGGCCATTTCCAGTCATCCTGATCTATATCTTGCCAGTGGACCCAGATGGCTCTGGAAGAGAAAGCGAGGCTGGTGACTTTACACAGCTCTGCTTCACTTAAATCCAAGTCACTTGGCATGTCATGGCATTACCTTCCTGATGTCATAGTCTTCTTCGAGAACAAAGGACAAACATCAACAGCTAAACAACAGAAAGAGCTAAGTTCTCCTGGTGCCTAAGCCAGAGTTCTCCTGCCTTCTTACTCCACTGCCACCATCTTAGTACAGGCCACCATGACCTTTGATCTCTTACCTGTGTCCCTGATTTCAGTGTTTCCTTTCCCTAATTCATTCCATGATCACTCCAGATATCATCCAGATAATCCAGGAAAATTAATCTTACGCCAAAACCACTGTGAAATCAGAGGCTGTGGGTTCAAGTCCCTTTTCTGACAGTTACTGCCTGTGTGATCTTGGGCAAGTCACTTTACATTCTTAAGCCTCAGTTTCCTTATCTGTCCAATGAGGAGTTTAGACTTAGATGGCCTTCGAGGTCCCTTCCAGCTTTGGAATTTTGACGATGATTATGTCACACTTTTGCTCACAAATGTTTGGTGTCTCTTTTCTGCCTTCCAAATGAGGAATTCTTTATCCTGGCATTCAAGGCCTTCCACAAGCTGTCTCACCCTACTTTTAAGCCTTATCTCCCAGCTCTCTCTTTCACATACTTCATACTCTAGGCAAGTTGGACTACCCATTGTGTAGAGAGGTGCTATGGTGGACAGAGCAATGGACCTGGAGCAGAAGGACTTGGGTCAAAATCTTAGATCTGATACTCACTCATGGTCTGATCCCTCCTATCCTAATTTTCTTCATCTATAAAATTGTTATAATACTATGTGCATTGCCTGTCTTCCAGGTTTGTTGAGAAGAGAATTGTTTGTAAACATTAAAGGCTGAGGGTGGGAATGAATGAATAAATAATTGAATGAATAAATAAATGTGTGTATACGTATGTATGCATATATTCACACATATACACACATGTAATATACACATATGTATATATGTATACATATATATATTAAACATACACATATCCACTATGATGATGTGCCATTCTTTCCAACCTCTAGGTATTTGCTCACACCATCATCTCTACCCATCTTCTTTCTCCCCTCTTTCCCACCTATTGAAATCTCAACCTTCTTTCAAGGTTCAGCTAAAATGGCACCTCTTCCAAGGAGGGTTCCCCCCTGAGCTGGCAGAGAGTGACGCTTTCCTCTGTGATCACCCCAGGACTTTGTTTCCCCAATCTGCTACACTTGCCGATCCTATTTTGTATTATTATTGCAGTGAGTTGTTCTTCATTCTTGAAGAGGATCATGACGTCAGGGTGGTGATGCCATTATCATGATTTGTGTGTATCTCATTCCCCAGAGAAGATTTCCCTTGACAGAAAGGGCTGCATCTTATGTGTCTTTGTGTGTCCCCTATCTCCCAACATGTGTGCACTGGATAAATGATTAGCAAATTGCTTACTTTGCAAATTTGAACTCCCCACAATTCTTTCATTTCACTTTCTCACTGTCCCTGAGAAACCTTTCCCATCTGGTCTAAGCTGCCTTCTTAAAAAAACAAAAACCAATTGTCTGTTCAGAGCTGGCCTTGTTTGGGGCCTAGTAGGAAAAATCCATCAACTGAGTGCTTCTACAGCCAATGTTCTAAAGCAGGATAAGTTCCTGTTCCTCCCCTCTGAGAAATGAGGCGAGAAGGAAAATGCCGAGAATGAGTGAATCAGAGAATGTGGAGCTGGAAGCGATCTTAGAACCAGATCATCACAGCCAGGGATCTCATTTTTCTCTGAAGGAGGCTTTTAAACACTCTATGGTCCTGAGCCTCTGGGACCATGGGGACCTTTGATTCTTGGTACCTGGAGATTGGGAGTTGAGTGTCCACCCTGGGTGTGGCCAATATCCTGGGAATACTTCATCCTTCATCATATTGGACTGGGGATCTGGGAAGGATGGGTTTATCCCAGTCCCCAGAGATCCAAAAATGACAGTATTTTCTCTCCATTACTGGAGGCTCAAGAGTGTCAATCAATGAACCAACAAACACTGATTAGATGCCTGTGTACCAGACACTATGCTGGGTTCCCTCAAGAAGTTTGTATTAGAGATCCCAACCCTCTAAAAGGCAGAGGTGGTGAGGGCTCACCCTTTTTTGCTCTCTCTCTCCCTCTGTGCTCTAGGCACAGTTATCATATGATGCTCAAGGTTGGCAGCTCCTTGCCTTAGGTAGGTAGCTCATGGTCAAGGCATGGTAAAGTATGACTGGCAACAGAACCAAGAGGTGAGGGAATTAAGGGTAGCTGACAGAGGGGGGTTTGAAATGGTAAATCATAGGGTCAAGACCATGAAGTCCATGAGTTTTTACCCACTAGTTCTAATGATCCTTCTGCAATCCTTGTGTAGAACAGGTAGAGGAGAGTTATTTATTTCCTCCATACAAAAGAAATATTGAAAATACACACAAAACCTCACAAGTGCTCACTCACAAATACCTAAACCATGATACAGCTACCCTTAATACCTGTGATATTCTCCTGGGAAGCTGATACTTAAAATGCCAAAATAAGAAACATTTCATGGGACTGCTGAGTGTCCATTTTACCTTCAACTTAACTTTTTACTGTTTGAACAACCCCCTCAAAGTCCATGTCTTCTGGAAAGTCAATGCATGGCTTAGAGTCATCCTCCTGTTTGAGGAGGTGAGTTAGGGGGTGTCTACCCCAAGAATGGGTGGATAAGAACAATTTGTTCCAATGGCCATGAAGGCAGCTGAAGCTGTGGATTGGAGCACTGTGGAGTGCTTAGAGCTTGGTCAGACCTCCTTAATACCAAGGGCGTCCACTGCATATGGAGCCATCACCAGTTAAGACTTTTGTCTTGCCACTGGACTCTGATGACCAAAAGAGAGAGTGAGGCTGATGACTTTGTGCAACTCTGCCTCACTTAAATCCAATTCATACATGAGTCAAAATGTCACTCTATGATATCAATGGTCCTCTTTGAAAATAAAGGACAAACAACGATTTTAAGAACAATTTGCTATAGAAACCTCCTATGAATAATAAGCTCTGACTGAAGAATCTGGGGACTCTTGAGTTCCTGAGGGAGCTACTTCCAGTATGTCCATCTCTCTTGGGATTACTCTTCAATCACTTATGCTCAGAGAAAGAATTACAAAGTAGAAGAGGCAGCTAGGAACTTGAGATTCAGCATCTGGCTCCCCTAGGCAGTACATGGATTTGGTGCCGTGTATGAGCAGCTGCCATAGTTGCTAGAGGCTGACAAGAAGGACCTTTCCTGACTCACCGGATCCCCATGCGCTCATGTCTGGAGATTAGAAGAGAGAAAGCATGCATGATAGATGGGAGAGTCACTCCTTTCCAAGTCTAATGAACAAGTCCTTCTTTTTGGCTCGGTGGTCCACCCTCTTTGACAAAGCTCTCTGTCATGGCCAGGGAAGATCCATGAGGATCAAAGGACCAATAAGAGAATCACTTCATCCCAAAGTACAAGCCCTTTAATGTTAAGCACGTGTGTCTGTGAAAGTGGCGGGGAGGGCTCAGCAGGAGCTCTTTGGAATGGTCTCCACACACCCATCTCTCTTAATGCTCTATTGCTCACAGCTTCCCCTTGATTCTAGATCTCTTCAGTTCCCACTCTTTCTAGCTTCTAGAACTATTTGAGAACTTGGATCTCCCCAGGAAACAGTTTCCCAGGCTGCTGGTACTGAGTGCTCCTTCTCTCATGGCCCTTAAAGCTCTTGGCCAAGAAGAGGACTGTCATGGTCTCTAAGTCTTGCTCCTACTTTCCTTGACTGCACCCATCTTACACTCATCATATTCTAGTTCAGGTCTTTACCACCTCTCAACGGGACTATTGCTAGAATCTCTCCATTTATTTCTTTGCTTTGTCTCTCACCCGTTCCCAACCCACCCGCCATATGGGACTGACCATATCACTTCCCTACTCAAGAGACTTCAACATCTCCCTTTGCCTCTAGGACCCAATGCAGATGCCTCCATGTGACCTTTAAAGCCCTCCACAATTGGCCTACCATTCTTGATTATATGTTTAGTTTCTGTTAGATGACATTCTGCTTCCTTCCTCCTCACTTGAGCTTCTTGGAACCTTAAGCTCCCTATGAAGCACAGATCAAGGTTCGCGTCACTCAGGAGGCCCTTCCTGATTCCCCTAGTTGTTAGTGACCCAGCACCCCCTTATTCTCAAACCCTGGAGATTCCACTATATTTACATTGACTTATCTGGGAACATGCTGTGCCGCTATAGTAGAATGGAAGTCTTGAGGGCAAGGCCTGTCTAACATTTGACTTTGTTATCCTAGTGCAGTACCCAACGTATAGTAGGTCCTTAATAAGTATTTGTTGATTGATCCATCTTCATTACCCCATCGAACTCCTGGTCAAAGTGCTCTGCTGCCTTCCAGGAAAAAACACACATACACACACATATATACACACATATACATATATATGTATATACATATATATATAATACATGTATATTCTCTCTCCCCCTCCTTCTCTCTTCCTCCTTCTTCCTCTCTTCTTCCCTCTTCCCCTCCTTCTCTCTCTTTCTTCCTACCTCTCTCTCTCCCTCTTTCCCCTCTCCCTCCCTGTCTTCTCTCCTTCCCTCCCTCAATGAGGTCTTTATCAGAGAAGCTTCCTTCAAAAAATGTTTTTCCCGAGTTACTAATGCTAGCTATATTTCCCTCCATCAGATTCCTCCTGCCCCCATTTATTCTGTTCTCTCTCTTCTGTTCCTCCTCAAAAGTGTTTTGCTTCTGATTACCCCTACCTCCAGTCTGCCCTCCCTTCTATCACATCCCCTTCTCCTTCTATTTTCCTGTAGGGTAAGATAGATTTCTATACCCCATTGCCTGTGTATCTTATTTCTCAGTTACATGTACAATTTTTAACATTCGTTTTTATAACTTTGAGTTCCAAAACCTCACCCTTCCTCCTTCCCCACCCACTGTCATTGAGAATTCAACATAGGTTACATATGAGTAGTCATGCAAAACACTTCCATAATAGTCACGTTGTTTCTTTCGCCCCATCCCTCCTCAAAAGTGTTTGCTTCTGATTATCCCCTCCCCAAATCTATCCCCCCATCTATCACCCTCCCTCTTATCCCTCCCCCCTACTTTCCTGTAGGTAAGATACATTTCCATACCCAATTGAGTATGTATGTTATTCCCTCCTTAAGTCAATTCTGATGAATCTCTCTCTCTTTTTTTCAAGGAGCCCAGTACTTGGCTCAGTCTTCCTCTTCCTCTGCCCTCATACTTGAGTACTTAACCACACACATCATTTTCAATACCCTGCCCTCCCAGTTCACCTACCTTCTAGTTCCACCTTCACTCTATCTCAGCCACACAACAATGGTCAGACCCTGGATCTTATCATCCCCAATAATAATTTTAACTCCATATATGACAACTCTGAAATTCCTCTAACAACTTTCTTTTCTTTCATTCCTCCCTCTGTCTCGATTTTCTTATATATATATCCTTCTTTCACTTCATGGCTTCTAGTCCCTCCATCTTTCCCTATTTTCTCAGTTGGTCTCTCATATTCTCCTCTCCTTTTCTTTCTTTTACAATCTTGAACTTATGGTTTACCATTTGAAAGCCCCACTAGTGCTTTCAATTCTAGTTTTTCTCTTCTGCAGGGGTTGCTCCCCGGTTATTCCCTTTCTTTCTCTCACTTTCAATTTCTTCCTATCCCCCGGCTTTTCTCTGATGCCCTATAAACATTTCCATCATCATCGTCATCATCACTGTCATCATTAATCATCATCATCAACCTTTCCCAGACCCTACTATCCCTGTGATTTATTGTCTCTTATCTCTTCCCCCCTTCACAGCCTAATGCCTAGAAAAGAGTTTTTCCCACCAGGTTTATACTTCTCTGGATTTCTCCTTCATGACCTAGAAACCTTTTCATCCTCGAAGGTTACTTCAGCCTTGGAACTCATACCTCAGAAGCCTCTGCCCCTGGGGCCCCTTCCTCTGATTGGACAGCTCCTCCCTCTCTGTAGCTGTTAATGCTAACCACCTGTTCCTTCTGAATCATTCATCTGTCTTGATTCTCCCCTTATGCATCCTTGTATCTTCTGATTCACTTACTGTAAGTGCTCAGACTCTGCCCTGGGCCCTCTTCTCATCTACCTCCACACTCTCGCTTGTTGATCTTATCAGCTCACATAACATTCAATGATAATCTCTAAGGAGGTGTCTCTGGAACCTACAAATTCAGTGCTAATCTCTCTCCTGAGCACCTGCCCTGCACCGTCACCTGTTGGCCATCTGCATCAGAATGACCCAAGGGCATATTTATAGGTCAACTCATACAAAAGGGAACGTACTTTCTCCCAAACTCTCCCCTCCTCCCAAAGTCTTCCTTTCTGCTGTTGTCAGATATCACCATGTTTTCAATTATCCAGGCTTACAGTCTCGGGCATTCTTCTTGTCTTTTTCTTCCTTTTTCCTCACTCTCCACCTAATAATCAATCAGTTATCATGTATTGTCAATATTGCCTGTACAGCATTTCTTACTAAAAGTTTGTTGAATTGAGAGGGAAACTGAGGCCCAGATAGGGGAAGTCAATTCATGAAGGACCCCAAACCCCTCGAGATAAGACACCAGTTAGCTCAGAATATGTAGCTAGAATGCCTGACACACACACCAACTTGCCCGAGATTACATATTTGGTAAATGGCAGAGCTGGAATTTGAACTCAGGGCAACTAGGGGTCAATGAGTTTGGAATCAGAACACCTGGGTTTCAATCTCAGGTAGATTCTTCTAAGTGTGAGTTTAATGACCCGTTCTGAAGCCTCAGTTTCCTCATCCTTAAAACTTGGATGAGATGGAAAGACCTACTGCATCCCTGGCTACAAATTCAGAGCCTCCCAAACACTGAGCTAGCTCTAGCAATGCGTGCATGTGTACATCCCTGGAAAGTACACTACCAAGGTGTATTCTTGGTTACTCTTTTGACTGCATTGTGCTCTGGACAACTCCTTTTCCTTTAACTCCAGAAGGTTTGCAACATGCATGACCTTGTATCAAGGCCTCAACTGCCATCTTAAGCCCAGCCCACTAAGGCACCAAAGAGGGTTTTGAAAGATAGCAGAAAAAGTACTTGGTGAGATGCGACATTGTCCCCAGGCCCTTTAAGGATCGTAGTTAAGGGAAATGATGGGTTGGAGACGAAGAGAATTCACTATTTTAAAAGCAAGAAAGGACAAGGAACTCCTCTCAGAATTAATTTCCATCTTCCCTTGACTACTATTGCTTAGTTGTTGTTTGCCTCTATCATTCAGGACTGACTCACTTCACGAATCCTCCAGTCAGAATTTCTTGTCCAGCTCTGTGCTATTTGGGGTCTCCACACACCAGCAGCAGCACCAAAGAGACATTGCTTTCAGATACTCTAAATTCCCTGCTGGAGAATCATTCAGTTCTCCCTTACCATCCTTTACCCCCATACTAATGGTAAGTTCTTCAATTTGAAAAGGCTACAAGCCAAGACCAAAGTGGAGGGAGGGTTGGTGCATGATTTTCTGTTTGCAGATGATTGTGCACTCAATGCAGCCTCTGAAGCTGAGATGCAACAAAGTATGGATCAATTCTCTGCTGCCTCTGCTAATTTTGGCCTAATAATTAATATCAAGAAAACACAGGTGCTCCATCAGCCACCACCACACCATCCATAGGTGGAATCATTGGTTACAACAAATGAAGAAGTTTTGAATGCTGTGGATAAGTTCACTTATCTTGGTAGTATACTTTCTAGGGGTGCACACATTGACAGTGAGGTTGATGCACTCATTGCCAGAGCTAGCTCAGTGTTTGGGAGGCTCTGAAGAAAAGTTTGGGAGAGAAAAGGTATTAGACTGACTACCAGACTGAAGGTCTACAGAGTCATTGTGCTGACCTCATTGTTGTTTGCCTGCGAAACATGGACAGTCTACCAGTGCCATGCCAGAAAACTGAATTGCTTCTATTTGAACTGTCTTAGGAAGATTCTGAGGATCACCTGGCAGGATAAGATACCAGACACTGAGGTCCTTGCTCGAATGGAACTGCCAAGCATTCAAACTATGCTTCAATGAGTGCAACTCTGATGGGCTGGCCACGTTGTTCAAATGCAAAATATATGCTTGCCAAAAAGACTTTTATGGAGAATTCACATGGGGCAGGCAATCCCATGGTGGTCAGAAGAAGCAATACAAGGGCACTCTCAAAGTCTTTCTCAAGAACTTTGGAGTTGATTGTGCAACATAGGAGACATGGGCTTCAGAAAAGGTGCTGTGCTCTTTGAGCAAAGCAGAATTGAGACAGCACAAAGGAATTGTAGGATGTGCAAATTTGGAGTAACCACCCCATATGTTCACACAGACTATCTGTGCCCAATCTGTGGTAGAGCATTCCGAGCTCATATTGGTCTGATCAGCCACAGTCATGCACACTGAAACTTCACTTTATCATGGTGATGTCATTTTGGTCCTCTTCCAGAACGAAGGACAACAACCAACCAATCATCCTTCTCCATCTTTCAGAACTCCCACCCTCCACAGGTGGAGGCAGCATTAGGGAGATAGAGGAAGAAGATTCTGAAAAAAAAAAATTACGAGGGTCCTTCTTTGGAGTTGACCTCCAAAGAAACCACAGAGGACACACAAGTTCCCAACACAACACTGCCTCTGTCTAATTTACTCAGAATGCAAAAATATACATTTCTGTTGTCCAAAACAGACATAGATTCCAAGTAGTCTCCAAATCTCCAACTTTCAACGTTGAGCCTCTCAAGTGCTCCAGTGAGGGGCCAGCTGATTACCTGCTGAGGAAATCCATTGCCCATGGGTACAGCTTGAATTGTGAAGTGGATTTTTCCTGGCTTTGAGTCCACATTGGCATCTTTGCAGCTCTCATTGTCTTTGATTCTGTCCTCTGGGGTCAAGCAGAACAAAGCGGAACCCTCTACCTTACAGTAGTCCATGCATGAAGTACTTGAAGATAACTACTATCTCCCACTCAAGTCTTCTGCTTCTCCAAGTTCAATATCCCCATTTCCTTCAACCCATTCTTGTAATGTCATGGAATAAAGGCCCTTCTCACCAGCCTGGTTTCTCTTCTTCAGATACTCTTCAGCTTTCCTAAATTTTGGTGTCTATAACTGAATGCAATATTCATGACTATGGGGTGCTACTATCAGTTTCTGAGTTCTAGAAACTTTGCCCTTTTCAATGCCTTTGGCTATCACTGGTTGTCGTTTGGTCATTTTTCATACTCTCTATGACCCCATATGGTGGTTTTGTTTTGGGGCTGAGATGTTAGAGTGGTTTGCCATTTCCTTCTCCAGCTCATTTTACAGAGGAGGAAACTGAGGCAAACAGGGTTAAGTAACTTGTCCAGGGTCACACAGCTAGGATGTGTCTGAGGGTGGATTTGAACTAAGGAAAAGGAGTACTCTATTCATTACGGAACCACCTAGCTGCCTATTGTGTTGCAAACTCATATTTTGTTTGCAGTCCACTAAACCGCACAGATCTTTTTTCAGACAAGTAGCTGGCTAGACATGCTGCTTGTCTTATATGTGTGAGATTGATTTTTCGAATCTAAATGTAGAACTTGAAATTGATTCCTATCAAATTTCATCTTATTAGATTCAGTCCAATGTTCTGACCTGCCAAAATATGTCTCACTCTCTTATCCTGGGTGTTAACTATCCCTCCTAACTTTGTATCACCTGTTAATATGCTAATCGTGGTATTTGTGCTTTTATCAAATTCACTGTTAGAATTTTAAAGAGTAAGGAACCAAAGCCAGAACCTTGGGGCAATCTAGGGATGTGCTGGTAAATGTTTAACAATCAGCTCTTTGAAAGCTGTGGAGGGAGTGCTGGCCCCTGCCACCATCCCTCATTTAATCTGCATTATTGACTTTTGCTGTCTCACTTTCTTGGGTCCAGGCAATCAACAAAACAATAAAGTAAGATTTGTAGCATTTGACAATTTCTGAGGCGTAAATGCTTGCACTGAAAATTTAACATTTGGCTCTCCTGAGCCGTTGGAGCTGACTCCAGCCCCCTCCTGCCGCAAGGGGAAAATCCATCAGGAATTTCTTCATTAAGAGTTCAAGGGGGAGGAGGAGAATACTATCAATCTTGGTAAACCTAGAAGTGTTGTTCAGTTGTTTTTCAGTTGTGTCCTATTCTTTATGACGCTATTTGGGATTTTCTTGGCAAAGATATTGGAATGGTTAACTATTTCCTTCTCCAGCTCATTGTTTTTAATAGATCAAGAACCAAGGAAAACAGGATTAAGAGACTTGCCCAGGGTCACACAGCTAGTAAGTGTCTGAGGCAGGATTTAAAGATCTTCCTGACTCCAGGATCCACTGTGCTACCTAAAATTGCCCCTAAAATTGCAGTCTCAGAGTTGGAAGGGACCTCAGACAACATCTATCTAGTCTAACCTTTGGAACATTCGCAGCAGATAGCCATCCAGATACTGCTGGCAGCGGACATCACTATGGGGAACTCATCATTGAGACAGCTGATTCCACTTTTGACCAGCTCTAATTATTAAGACCTTTTTACTTACATAGGTCTGATGCAATGTCCAGAAAGTTTGCCTGCCAAATATACAAAAATTTACATCATTTCCTTAGCTTCTCAAGTTAGCTTTTGTGTTTGTTCAAATTTATTTGCACAACAGACTCAAAGGATTTTTGATCCCCCAAATAATAACAAAGACTTATCTCCACACAGCTGTCTGGTTTTTTTCCCCTGAATAATCCTCCTGAAATGCATTGCAAGTATAAGATCACCATGAGGAAATTAAATGGAGAGAAGCATGGACCTTCTGACTCCAAATCAGAGTGAGGCGTCTGACACAGAAGTTGCCCTTGGTGAGTAAGAAGTAGAGCTGAAAAAATAGAATTAACCTCAAGGGCATCAGTTACCTGGAACATCTTGACTCTGGGCTCCAATAATGCTTAGTGCCAATGGCAAGGAATCTCCTTCTGGAGATTTATAATGAGCCTAAATCTGTCTTCCTGTTGCTTCTATCCCTTGCTAACAGTTGTATCATCTGTCAGTTAATTAAAATGTTAGCTAAAAAACATTTAGTTGGTGAAAAAACCATTTAAAGAAGCTCTTACTATGTGTCAGGTACAGTCCTAAGCTCTGAGGATATAGAGAAAGGCTAGGATCCCTATTTTTAAGGAACTCACAGTCTAATGGGACAGACAACATACAAATAAATAATTATATAAAAAACAAGATGATCAATGAAGGGAAAGCATTGACAGGGATCAAGAAAAGCTTTCTTTAGAGGGTGGGATTTTTGCTGAGACTTAAAAGAAGCCAGAGAATCCAGGAGGTAGAAGTGAGGAGGGAGAGAGTTCCAGGCATGGGAGACAGCCAGGGCAAATGCCTGGAGTCAGGAGATGGGACAGTGGAGTGTATTGTTCAAAATCAATAGGGAGATCTGCACTTTGGGATGATCACTTTGACACATGAGAAAAAGATGGATTGGAGTAGGGAGGGACTTGTGGCAGAGAGACCAACTATTAAAATAGTTCAAGCAGGAGGTGATGAGGGTATTTACCAGGGGAGTGGCAGTGTCAGGAGAGAGAAGGGTGGGTATAGGAGAGATGTTAAGATGGTGAAATGTTGATGACAGATTCTACATGAGAGAAAGAGAGTGTGAGGAGCCCAAGATGGTATTTAGGTTGCAATCCTGGGGGGATTAGGAGGATACTGGTCCCCTCAGCAGTAATAGGGAAGTTTCTAAGGGACTTAAGGGAGAGACAAAGTCAGTTTTTGACATGTCGAGTTTAAGATGTCTACAGACCCTCCAGTTTGCGATATCTAAGAGGTAATTGGAACAAAAAGAGTAGAGGTCAGTAGTCATACTAAAGTTGGATAAGTAGACTTGAGAATCACCAGCCCAGATATGGTAATGAGTCCATGGGAGCTGATGAGATCACCAAGTGATATAGAGAGAGAAGAGAGCCCAGCAGACAATTCTCAACCCTTTTCAACGCGATACATGGAAAGAATGCTGGGTTTGGAGGTGGAGGATTTGGATTAGAATCATGGTTCTCCCATTTATTGCCTGTGTGACTTTGGGCAAGTCACTAAAGCTCTTTGGACCTCAGTTTCTCTCTCTGGTAAATGAAAGGGTTAGCTTAGATGAGCTCCAAGGTCCCTTCCAGCTCTAAATTGATGACTATGATCCATACGTTAGCTCTTCAAACACTCCAGACTAACATTCTACAATGTTCTTTACCAAGAATTCTTAATTTGGGGTCAATAGAACTCTACAAGTTTCCATATGCATATGTTTCAGGGGTTCCATGAATTCAGATTTGGAAAAAATGCATCTTTCTTTTCACTAACCTTTGGTTTCCTTTGTGTGGGGTGTATGAGGTGTTCAGGAAGGACTAACACCTCTGGTATGAAGGCTGCTGAGTCACTTTCAGGGCTGCTCATCCACCTTGGGTGTCTACCTGGCACCCAACTGTCACCCATGGCTCCAAGAAGCTGTAGTACGGGCAGTGGCCACACCCTGGTAAACTGTCTCAGTGGATGGGCTAAATCAGGCTGAGGGTAAATGACAGGCCTCAAACACATCAATGATTTAGGGGGTGTCTAACCCAAGCATGTGAAGATGTCCCCTGGTGGAATGGGTGGATGAGAACAATTTGTTCCAATGGCCATGAAGGTGGCTGAAGCAGGTGCTATGGGGTGCTTAGAGCTTGGTTAGACATGGAAGCCTCCAAGGTCATCCACTGCATCCTGAGCCATCACCAGTCATCTTGACTTTTGTCCTTCCACTGGACTTCCATGACTCTGGAAGAAAGAAGCTGATGGCTTTGCACAACTTTGCCTCGCTGAAATCTGATTCACACACGAGTCAATCCATTACCCGTCGTGTCATTGGTCCTCTTTGAAAACAAAGAATGAACAACAACAATCCTATGTTTTTGTTTTATATATTTAAAAATATTCTGAAAAGAGGTCTCTAGGCTTTGCCAGATGGGTCCAAGAATGAAAAAAGACAAAGAACTCCTGGGATTCTAGAGCACCCTCCTCAGGGGCTTAGTCATTTCTATGTAAATTTGCTTGTTCTTAGGAAACCTAAGTCAAAATTCTGCGGTGTGATCAGGGACCAGTCACTTAATCTCTCTGTGTGCCTCAGTTTCCTCATCTGTAGTATGGGGATGATAATCTTACCTACCTTCCAGGGTTATTCTGAGGCTCAAATGAGATCATATTTTTAAAGTGCCTTGCAAACATTAACGTACCCTACAATCTCTATTATTACATAAAGCTTAAAGTAGTCTCTTCTGGTTCTAGTTTTCAAGCTTCTTCTAATAGCTAATCCCTAGAGTTTCTATAAACTATAAACCGCTAAAGTCTGATCTGCTGTATTGGTCTAATAAAATCCATGCCCAAATAGACATTCTACCCATAAAATGAAATCCCTTTGAAATGTACATGTGTGTATATGTATATGCATATGTGTAGGGAGGGGGGTTGTGGTTCTGCCCTCTCCCCAGCTAGGCTGATGGAATCACAAAATGTAGTCCCATGAGAGTAATGAGGTTTTGTGTAAACAAGATGGCTGGGATCCCTTTATGAGGTGGGGACCTCTTTGATTGGGTCAAGAAGGCTAACCAAACAAGTTAGCCACACCTCTAGGGGGCTTTAAATTGCTGGATGAGTTTCAGCAGTTCTTATTCCCATTCAGGAGTTGAAGAGTCCAGGCTTGGAAGCTCTTTGTTGGGGACACCTCTGCGGGAGAGGAGAGGCAACTTCCTCTCATCTCCATATCAGCCATGTCATCCAAACCACTAGACCAGTAGGTGGCAGTGCATTCAGTCAGGAGCAAAGCTGTCCACCTGAGGATAGACAGCTAGTCACTCCAGGGAGGAAGCAACTTTGCAGGGCATCATTCATTGCAGCAGAAAAGAATGCTGGCTGTAGACTCAAGAAAGGAGCAAATCCTGGGAGCCTGGTAGAGATGCTGCAGCTAAAGGGCAAGGTGTGAAGATTCTACACAGAGATAAAAGACTTCTAGGCCATGCAGTGCTAGGAAGTGGAAACTATCCTTTGCCACACATATACTCTAAATCTGGACTCAACTTTCTCATGAATGTGGTGTGCTATCATGGAAGGAGATCTCTTATACCAATTGTTTTTATGATGACATGTTGATAAATACCTTTGCTAAAAAACTAATCAAGTCTGTTGGCTAATTGTTAATGGGAAGGATACTGGTGAGGGCACCTGAGCTACAATAGTGGAGGTAGCCAACCATAGCTACCATACTCTGGAGATCCAACCCACGAGTGCCAGTATTCCCTGTGCTGGAATGCTCCGTGTGTTAGTTTCTGGCTTGACCCCCATCCCCCAGTGTCCACAGACCCCTCTATCTCCATTTGCCCACCTGGGCTGGAAAAGTAATTCACTGTGATTTTCTCTTGGATTTTCCAATAAGGACTTAATCTGATACTTTTTCTAGATTTGTTTGTAGGAGCTATAGGGGCAAGGGATGTCAAGGGGGGGTGGAGGAGGGAGCTTACTCTTACTCTCTATATATCTTCGTTTAGTGCAATGAAAAGGACCATGTAGACATTTTCTCCCAAGGCCAGCCCAGTGAGTAGCCTGCATTTGTGGAAATTGCCCACTTCTTCTAGGAAGGCTGTCTGGTCCTCACCAGGGTGCCAGCAGAATGAGCCACAAAGTTACACTAATAAGACATCTCTGAGCAACAGCATGCTGGACTACCTCCAGCTGACAGTCGTTACCTGTCCTGCCTGGCCTCAGAGATTGGAAATGACAATTGTGCTTCATTACAAATCAATTCAGAGACCAAAGGGCATCTGCTGTGTTAATGGGCCATCGGGCAAAGGAGGGGATAGAGACCACAGTATTAGTCCAGGGGTTTGGGAGGGAGAACTAGAAAATATTTGAAACCAGACCACAAGTGGGGCATCATCAGTGGTGAGACCAGACCACAAGTGGGGTATTGATAATGGACACCCTGGGGGATTTACATATAACTTATATAGAGATTTTCATGGGCTGGCCTCAGGATCCCCATTATTATCTCTTCTGCCAGGGGCCAAAGATTTCAATAGGGGGAAGAATGTTGGACTTGGGGGCAGATAACCTAGCTTCCAGTTCTAGTTCTCTCACTTACCACCTGTGTATACTTGGGGATATATATATGCCTGTGTATCTATCTATCTATCTATCAATCATCCATCTCTATATCCATATATATACACATATGTATATATACCTGTGTATAACCTGTATACTCAGCCTTCAAAGGTTACAATTTCCTTCTTTATAAAACAAAGGGGATGACGTAACAAATGGCCATTAATGTCCCTAGGTAGACATCTGCATGGTCATGAGTGCCAAGACTTCACAATCATGGATCAACTCAGTGACAGATGCACAAGATTCCATGAGAGGGGACATACATGTCATCTGTGCTCCTACCTGCCTCCACAAAGGGATCAGAACATTCCAGTGCAAAGAGAGATGGGTGGATGCCCTGGGCCCCAGACTGGACAGTCTAGGTCTCTTTACAGCGTGCTCCAACACAACGTTGAGGGGCTAATTTCTCATATATCAGCAATGACTAGCTTTCCTCTCCCACTTACAGCATAGAACTTCAATATGAAGGGAGAGGAACAGTGAAGGGGTGAGGGGTGGGGAGTAGGGTGGGGTGAGTGGGGGAGGAGAGAGGCACTAGTGGTCTCGCCCAGAATACTGACTTTGTCTGCTCCTTTTCCTCTTCCCTGGCTCAGCCTTGTGTTTCGTGTGATGTTATCCAGAGGAGAGAGAGAGACCAGACCAGCCAGCCTAATTTTCTTCTTGGTAGAAAATGACACTGGTCTAAATATGGGTCATGCTTATAGCTCACATCTGGCTTATACTCAGCCCTAAGTGCCCTTCAGCTCCCAATCATCTCCTTCGTAGAAGCAAAACAGAAAATGGGAGGCCCAAGGGAGCTATGAAATTGGAAGTCAGAAACAGAGGAAGAGTGGGGAATTTGAAGTCAGGGGACATGGATCGGATTCTCAACTCTGTCACTTAACTCTCTGTGCGTGACCTTGGGTAAGTCACTTCTCCCTGGGCCTCAGTTCCCTCCCCCCATAAAATGAAGAAGTTGGACAAGCTGACCTCTGAGCTCCCTTTCAAGTTCTGCTCTAAGATCCTGTGTGTGACCTTGTATAAGTCATTTCCCCTCCCCTCAATGGTCTCTGAGGTCCCTTTCAGCTCTAGATGAAGGATCCTGACTTGATGGGAGAAAAGCCCCTTGAATCTCCTTAACTGTTTGCTCTGTAGTTACCCAGTACTTTTCTGTTTTAATTTGCTTTTCGAGGCAGGTTTCCCCACTGGGAAGAGAATGAGTTGCCTTGACTTCCCAGGCTGCTTGAAGGAAGCATCATTCACTGCAAATTAATAAGTCGGTAGCTGGTTTATAAATCAGCCCCTGGTGAGCGTGTGAGTGTGAAGCCATTTCTTAGGATCTGATTCCCCATTGTGGGAGCTGATGAAACGACATTTCTGGACTAGGCCACCTGGGATGCCAGACCTCACAGTACAGGAAAATGGCACAGACCCCCTCAGCACAGCCCAAAGGTCGTGGCCGTTACCTCCCAACACACTTCAGGAGACAGTGGAGAAAGAGTAGGGGATCACCATCTCCTTACTTTACAATTCTGGCCAATGACCTCTCTCTCTTTGAGTGGAGGTTTTCCCATATGGGAAATGGGGATAATACAGCCAGCTTCAAAGGTTTTCATGATGCTCATGAGATAATGGAGGTGAAACTGTTTTGGAATCGTCCTGGTGGCTATTATATGGTAATCTATGGAATTAGATTAATTCACAGAAATCTATGTCTGAGAACCACATGCCTGGTTCACTGGGGATTCAGAGCCCCAGATATCTGGAGGGCTGCCATGTGGTTAGATGGGAGCAGTGCATGGAGTTGTAGCATTTATAGCAGAAAAGTAGCTCAACTGCCATCCAACACTTTTGTTTTTTGGAGGAAGTGACCCTGAAAGGGTAAGTTACTTGACCAAGGTCACATAACTATTTTGTCTCTGCATGAGGAGTTGTCCTAGAGTTTGGAGTGTCTGGATTTGGAGTCAGGTGTGTGGGGGTGGGATCTTAGAGCAAGTCTCTTCTCTCTCGGCCTTGTTTTCTTCATTTGTAAAACAGAGCTATTCATATTTGCCTTGACTGGCTACCACACAGGGGTATTGTGATGATTGAATGAGATCTGGTATGTAATAAGCTTGGTAAATCCTGGTTCATGTTGTTGTGTTTATCCTTCATTCTCGAAGAGGATTATGACATCAACATGATGACATGACTTGCACTTGACTTTGATTTGAGTGAGGGAGGCCTGTGCAAGGTCTCCTCCAGAGCCATCTGAGTCCAGTGACCAGATATTCATCAGGAGGACTGGAGATGGCTCAGAGACCCTGACTGTTGTAGGCTAAGGTCTTATCACATTCTCACTTTGAGTGACATACACTCATTCAGTGAATAGACTTCTTTAAGTAGTAACTCAAAGGATGACCCCTTTAAAAAATCAAACTGAGAGGGGAAGACCCTCAGGCTTCCTGGGTAAAAGATAACCAGTTACAATTTAGTATTTACATTTACTCTGTGCTAGGTGGGCAGGGACCTGTCATCCAATCTATGTGCTCCAGAGTGAATTGGATTTAAGGCTTGGTCTTTGAGCAAGAAATCTAGCCAGTAAACCCAAAGGAAAAAAGGCAGCTTTTGGCCATGGAAGTGTACCTTCCTCTGAGTAGAGCACCCAGAGAGGAGAGGAGAAGGGAGGGGAGGGAAGGAGAGGAGCTGCTACTCACTCACAAGTTGTCCTCCCTAGGTAGACCCTAAAATACTGAAGAAAGGTGTGTTCATGTAATATAGGAGAGTGGAAACGGAGGAATTTGGAATGAATCATTCTATCTTTAACTCTTCTCTTCTCTCTCCCTCTCTCCCCGCCCCCCCATTTTCTCCTTGGTATACTTACTGGATCACAGGGCTATTGGGAGAAAAATGTATTGCAAATATCAGGGGATGAACTAAGGGTGATAGATTGCAAGATCAATTCCTAAAACTGGAGCTATCCAACAGAAAACCAGTAGCCTCTGGCCATTGGAAGCAGTGACCGCCAAGCCAGGCTACTAGGAACTTCTACTCTCTCTTGGCCTGGGTACACATAATCTATTTTGTCTTTTAGTCATAGGTCCAGAGGATTTAGAGTTGAAAAGAACCTGAATTATTCTGTAGAAGAGACCCAAGAAGACAAAGGGATTCACCAGAGCACAACCTTTTTCTGCCTTGCCCCAAAGCTTTCTCCCTTGGGTTTCCAGTGCTTTATTCTGATCCTGTGTTCATCTCCCTTTTTCTGTAGGGGGATAGAAACAACGTAGGATTTGGAGTAAGGGAACATGAGTTCTGCTATGTCCCACCTGTGTGACCTTAGGCAAGTCACTCCCCTCCCAGGCCTCAGTTTCCTTATATGTAAAATGAGAAGTTGTATTAGATGGTGGTCTCTTAGGTCCCTCCTAGCTCTAGCTTTTATGATCCTTTTTTAGAAGCACCTGTGCTCAGCCCTAGCTGTTATTTTTCTAAAACTGCTGTCATTTGGTAATGGATATTGGAAAGAATGATGGATTCTAAAGTGGAAAGATGTCTGAATCTGGAGTCAGAGGACCTGAGTTTGAATCCCAGCTCTTACCATCCATGTAACTTTGGATTATATATTCTCTCTCTGGGCCTCAGTTTTCTCCCCTCTAAAATCAGGGTTGGACTAGGTGGCCTCTGAGGGCTCTCTCAACTCTGGATCTAGTATCCCATGATTTAGAAACTCATAAGAATGGATTGAAGATGTTATCCTCTGCGGATGTTTAAAAAGTCAGGCTTTAGGTTTATACATAGTAGCATCCACAGCAAGTACAAATCAGCCACACCTCGTAAATCTGGAGGAACATTGTAATCACCCAACTTACAGCAATAGTAAGGCAGCAATAAAATGTTTACCAGTCAATAAAAAAGATTAGACCAATCATCTCAAGGGCAACAATAAAAAGGAATAAGAATATAATAAACATTCAATGGGCATTAAAATAGATGAAATATGTACAGATCCGGAATGGTCTCTATAAACATATCAGTGTCATTTAAATACATCAAATCTACGTAGACATAAATAATAACTACTCAAGTCATAGCCCTGAACCTTGGTCAAAGCCAAGTATGGTCAGATTATTCCGTTATCAATAATTTCAGAAACCATCATTCATACCAGATCCTCGTACACATCCCATCATCAGCAGTCCTATTAGGTGCCAAACTGTCTCATTCAGTTCATATCCTCTGCATAAATACCTCACCTCCCCTCCATGTCGTCTGGTATTGGGGATCGTTCATTTGGCGCATTAACTGGTTGCTCCTTGGCCCTGAGTTCAACCTTGACAGCTCAGGCTTATTCTTGGGTTCTTACTCTCACAATACATATTGAGCCCTTTGCAACCCAGACACTACACCCTCATGGTCATCTGGGAGACAGTTATATTGCTTCTCAAATATTATCATTGTATCAACAATTGTCTCTGACATAGGGGCTTGATCTACTACCACCAGGTCAGACTGAAGTTACTTCTCTCAAAAGCTGCAAGTGAGTGAATCAAATCTCTGTGCTGTTAGATGTGTTAGTGACTTTCCCCTGCTGCTCCAGGATTATATTACATGGGTAGGTGATGGTAAATCCCCAGGTGAAGGTGGCAATTCACCAGCATCAGGGGTTCTTAACATGGACCCATAAATTTGTCGTTAAAACTATTGTGATAAGGGCCTGATCTTGGTTTCCCCTAAAAGGAAATGACTGAGGATCTTTGGAGTTATTGTTACTGACGAACTCAAGCTAACAGAGCTTTTGGGAGACCATGGTATTCAATAGTAACCAGCTGTCTGGCGTGAACCCCATGCTTTTGATAGCATGTATCTTGGTGTTGGCACTGCAGTTGCTTTTTGAGAAAAAGGCAGAGCAGACATTTTGCTGTGAAGTCCCAAAGAGAACATCACATCCCTGGGGAACACAGTGATCCCAGGGATGTGAAGGAAGAGATTGATACCTGACTATCCAAGGTTCAGGATGTAAAGTAGGAACCCCAGCTTCCAGAAGAAGACAATGGCAGACAGCTGCAACTGGAGATACCAGGAAATGAACATTGCCACAATGATCTCTTACCCCATGAAAGTGTGGGGTGCCATCCATGACTCTGGTAAGGGTGAGTCAATCAGAAATTCCATTCCATGCAGAAGGTCTGCACCAGAGGCAGGGAGCCCTTTGACTGAATCCAAACTTACCAGAACAAATTCCCTTAATAAAAGGATTTGTTCTGTAAAACTTGGACTCAGTCAAAAGGCCACACCCAAGGACCCAGAAGGCCATATGTGACCTTGAGGCTGCACCCTTGTTCCCAGATAGGCTCAAACTTTTGCTCTTCCCTGCTAGAGTTTTGAAATACAAGTATTCTTGCTGATAGAGGATGTCTGCAAGGGTCTCATTGATATCCTGCTATATAGCTATGAGACAGCTCACTATGTGACAACTGCCAGGACAGCTAGGTGGCATTGTGGTGGATAGATTGCTGGGCCTGGGGTCAGGAAGATTTATCTTCCTGATTTCAAATCTGGCCTCAGATACTCCCTAGCTGTGTGGCCCTGGGTAAGTCATTTTACCCTGTTTGACTCAGTTTCCTCATCTGTAAAATGGGCTAGAGAAGGAAATGGCAAACCACTTGAGTACCTCTGCCAAGAAAACCCCAAATGGGGTCACAGAGAGTCAGACAGGACTGAAAAATGACTGAACAACAATAATTAACCAGAATGAATAGCACTGTCAGGAAGTGATACTTTGGGAATCTGTTATTGCTGTTATTGTTATCTAGACTTAATAAAGTATTGGAGAAGGTATTAATTTAATGCACATTAAACTTAAAAGTATGTCATGCATACAGGTTCCCCTCACCCCCACCCCAAAGCCAGTTGTTAAACTATTTGCCAATACCAGTACAAACATACTACTATAACACTAATCACAACATAAAGAACCCCAAACTCTAAGTTTGGGGACTTCCATAAGCAACAGGGCTCCAATAGGAAGATCCATTCTCTGCACCCAGAGATTTCTCCAGAGCAAAAAGCAGAGGAGACTGGACACAACATTGATATCATTAAGCTTGAAATGTATGCCATGAGGTTCCTTCCTTGGCTTATCCCATTGGTGTGTTATAGAATATTGGTTTCATGACACCCTCTTTACCCCTCTATACTAACACTTTTCTGGAGTTGAATTGACATGGTCTTCCTCTGTGTCTTTCCCTTCCTCTTTACCCTGACTTGTTTTTTGATCATGGTTATTTTTTGTCCTTCCCTCAAGTCAGTTTTATCCTAAATGGCTTAATGGGGAGGGAGTGGAGTGGACACGGCAGAAATGGAAACCATAGAGCCACCATCTTTATATACAGTTGAATGGAGACTGTCAAGCCTACAGCCATCTTATTTAAAGTGTTTTATTTAAACCAGTAGAAAGTGACTACCATGTCCTTCTCTTCCTCATCAATTGTAAGTCATGTCATCATCTTCCTGATGTCATAGAATGACAGGAATGAAGGATAAACCACAAGAACACATGCACAGATGCACTCACACACACACATATACACATGCACACACATGCACATACACACTCACACACACATCCCATATCAAGACTGACCAGCATCTGGAGGGAAGAGTTGTGATATTGACATAAATTCTATACTTTTCTCAGTGAGTTACTGCACTGGACTAACTTTATACACAGAGCTGCAAAAAATTGTGATGACTATATTTCAATATTGTTGATTTTCTTTACAATCCTCTGGATTTTATTTAATGTACTTACAAGTATGATTCTGAGAATCTATTTTCATATAGTTCCCGGTCTGCCAAAGGAATTCAGGTCACATTAAAAGGTTTAGAAAACCTAATTTACATTCATGTAATTACGTTCACGTTTCATGCACCTGTGACATCTTTTCTCCCCTATCCCCTATCAGTACACCATTCAATGGAACACAATCTAGTCTCAGAGCATGAGCCACCATTCTGCAAAGAAAGTAAAAGTACCTTCACTCATTAAAAAAAAGATAGAGTGTGGGAGACAGCATATACTTGACCTTGGTCTGGCTGGCTGCCCACTTGTCTGCAATGCTGGAAGATTTTGCTCTTCAATTAGCATTTGGTTCCCTCAGGAATAGTTATTAATGAATAGTCATTAACCAATCAAAAAAGCCAAGCATTTATTAAATACTTATTTTGAGCCAGTCACTGTAGCAACTATAGGAGCTACAAGTATAAAGATGAGACTCCCTTTCCTTCAGGATCTTATATTCTAATAATAAAGTTATTACTAGAATATAATGATGATATAGAATATAATAATATAGAATATAATAAGTAACAACCTTTTGTCACTTGCTCTCCATTCAGGTTAGATTTTTCAACCTCTTAGAGGGTATCCACACAGAATTGTGCACATACATTTGAAATAATTGACTTTTTTGTTACAAAAATCATTCCCCACTGAACTATTAGGATAGTTAACAAGCAAGGGGGTGGAGCCAAGATGGAGGAGTAGAAGGATGGACCTGTAGAAGCTCCCCTCCATAGCCCACCAAATAGCTGTAAAAAAGGACTCTAAACAAATTCTAGAGGAGCAGAAGACACAAAACGACAGAGTCAAAGAGATTTCTAGCCCCAGACAGCCTGGAAGGCCAACAGGAAAGGTCTATCACACTGGACGTGGACCAGAGCACAGCCTGGCCTTGGCCTCAGCAGGGCAGGGACAGGACAGGAACAGGCTTCGAGGCAGAATCCCCAGCAGTAGCAGCGGTTCCCAGATTGCTCAACCCACAAATGCCAAAGACAGCTTCAAAGGTCAGTGAGAAAGCTCTTTCACCTGTGTGAGAGGGGAACAGGGCCTGGCCCCATTGTCAGCTGTAACTGAGTGGCAGTTTCCATTTTTGGAGCCCCTGGCCTAAATCCCCTGGGAGGATTGAGCCACTGATCTGGATCTCAGCCCTGAGTGGCTCTCCTGGGTTTAGGAAGAGTGCTGGCTATGGAGCTGGAGGTGGGTGTGAAGAGGGAATTGTACTCACAGATCCTGGGCAGAACAGAGTGCTTGTGGTTGCTCACAGACAAGAGCACAGGCCAGGAGAGGAGTTTACTCCCCTCCCTTGACTGTGCTACCTTGGAGGAACTGAGTACTTGCAGATACACAGAATACACCCTCCTCTTGACAAGGGACTCAAAAGTCAAGTAATTGACTGGGAAAATGCCCCAAAAAGAGAAAAAAATAAGACTATAGAAGGCTACTATCTTGATGAACATGTATTTTCTTTCATCTTTTTGGATGAGGAAGAACAAGGCATACCATCAGAGGAAGACCTAAAATTCAAGGTTCCTGCATCCAAAACTTCCAAAATAAATATGCAATGGTATCAGGCCATGGAAGAACTCAAAAAGGATTTTGAAAATCAAGTAAGAGACATGGAGGAAAAATTAGGAAGAGAAATGAGAGCAATGCAAGAAAATCATGAAAAGCAAGTCAACAGCTTGCTAAAGGAGACCCAAAAAATGCTGAAGAAAATAACACTTTAAAAATAGGCTAACTCAATTGGCAAAAGAGGTCCAAAAGGCCAATGAGGAGAAGAATGCTTTAAAAAGCAGAATTAGCCAAATGGAAAAGGAGGTTCAAAAGTTCACTGAACAAAGTAGTTCTTTGAAAATTAGAATGAAGTAGATAGAAGCTAATGACTTTATGAGAAACCAAGAAATTATACAACAAAATCAAAAGAATGAAAAAAATAGAAGATAATGTGAAATATCTCAGTGCCAAAACAACTGACCTGGAAAATAGATCCAGGAGAGACAATTTAAAAATTATGGGACTACCTGAAAGCCAAGATCAAAAAAGGAGCCAAGACATCACCTTTCATGAAATTATCAAGGAAACTGCCCTGATATTTTAGAACCAGAAGGTGAAATAAATATTGAAAGAATCCACCAATCCTCCTGAAAGAGATCCAAAAAGAGAAACTCCTAGGAATATTGTAGCCAAATTCCAGAGTTCCCAGGTCAAGGAGAAAATACTGCAAGCAGCTAGAAATAAATAATTCAAGTATTGTGGAAATACAATCAGGATAACACAAGATCTAGCAGCTTCTACATTAAGGCATCAAAGGGCTTGGAATAGGATATTCCAGAAGTCAAAGGAACTATGATTAAAACCAAGAATCATCTACCCAGCAAAACTGAGTATAATACTTCAGGGGGAAAAATGGTCATCCAATGAAATAGAGGACTTTCAAGAATTCTTGATGAAAAGACTAGAGCTGAATAGAAAATTTGACTTTCAAATCTAAGAATCAAGAGGAGCATGAAAAGGTAAACAGGAAAGACAAATCATAAGGGACTTACTAAAGTTGAACTGTTTACGTTCCTACATAGAAAGATAATATTTGTAACTCTTGAAGCTTTTCTCAGTATTTGAGTAATTGGAGGGATCACACACACACACACACACACACACACACACACACACACACACACACACACACACACCTGAAGAGCAACAACAAAGAAGGGAATAGGAGAGTTAGTCCCATTCAGTAGATGTGAATATGTGTACCCCATGAACCATGTGACTAATATCAGAAGCAATTGCAAATAATAACAGATTGATACTGCTCACCTTGTAGGCTTTTACATTGGCACATAAGGGGATATTTCTCCATTTATTGCCTGTCTTGATAAACTGCCTTATCTAAGAGATTCAGAGGACCTTTGGGAACCATCTCGTTCTCCAGGTGAAATGCAGCCCTTGCCAATATGATCATATTAACAGCATTGAACTTTTGCTAAGGCCAGTCCTAATTGCTCAATCAAATCCAATTCAGTTATCATTTAAGTTTTAGCATGACTTACCAATTTTCCAATATGGTACCCGGTATGAGTATTTTCTTTGGTCATAATAGAAATGGATTTATTTTGTATGGTAAATTGTGTGGAATCTCCACTCTTATTTTATCCATCAATCAACAGCAATGACATACAATAGAATCTCAGTTTACAAGTAACCTGGTTTACCTATGATTCACTGGATGAGGAAAAATTTTTTGCAAAATTTGTCTTGCAGGATGAACAAAAATTCAGGTACAAACATCATGTTTGTACTTGAATGGCTTGAGAAGGGATGATGCTCGACTAGGGCAATGGTTTGTTTTTTTTTTTTTAACCCATATAAGATTGCATGCAATCTTAGGGAGGGAAGGAAAGAAAATTTAAAACTTATGGAAATGATGGCTGAAAACTGAAAACAAATAAATTTAAAAAAAAACATCAAAAGCAAGTGTCATTAGATTCTTAGTCAGTTACAAATGTAAAGAAAAAAATCAGTGAGTCAAAACATGAAAATGATTCTACAAAACAAAAAATAAGTGAAGGCAGTAGTGTTATTCTTACTTTTAGTGAAAGCAGTATAAGAGAGAACACTCCCAATGTTGAAATCCCTGATATTCTCTTAGAAGGAGACTCTCTTTCCAAGCAATAACCCTTCCTCCTCTTCCTCCCTCTTGTCTCCCTCACTCCAGCCATGACTCTTCTCAAAGGTAAAGTTCAGGTTAACTTATTTTATTTTCAGTTTATATTGTGTACTAATCATTGCTATTGTATTTCAGGTGTATTAGGGACAATAAACTTACTTAAAATTATAAATAATTATTTTACATGAATATTTTGGGGGATGTGGTATCGATCATCCAACTTTACATTATTTCCTATGGGAAAATTTGCTTTGCAATACAAACAACTCGCATAATAAACAGAATCTCATAACGAATTAAATTCATAAATTGGAGTTCTACTGTAGTTTTCTTTGCATTAAATTGGAGTTCTACCCGTGAAGAGTCAACCACCCTGATGACATGAACATCCAAGAAGGGGCTTGTGTCACAATGGTGGAATAGCTATACCTGTTCTTTACCAACAGGCTGAAAAGTGTATTGAATTGGGAATTAGAAGATGAAGGCTTGAATCCAGGAGTATTCTAGAGCCACCTCAAACTGATTTGGGAGAGCCAGTGGTAAAATGATGTGTGAGCATTTGCATTTTGGAAATTGGCTAGTACTACAAATCAGGGCTTGATTGTTTTGTTGGACTGTCTAGACTTCTGAAAGTGATAGAGAAAAAGTGAACAATGCAGATTAAACTGAAAAGAGCCTCCTTTGTATTCCACCCCTAGCTTGTTAAACATTTACCAGCCCAGCTATGCTTGAATTCCGTATGTGTGATAAGTAAGGGGTTAGTAGGAGAGTTATCCATCTTACCCAAGTCACCAGGCCAGATGAGTGATACCAATTAATCAATCGATGAGAATCTGTTAAGTCCGTGCTGTGTGCTGGGCACTGGAGATGGACGGACAAATGCAAAACCATTTCTGCCCTGAAGGAATTTCTAAGATGAGGCACACATCTTTAGATACTTGAAGAGCTGACAGGAGATCACTGGGATGTCATCTTTCAAAGGTTGTAGCAAACAGAAACAGTGTTGTGGTATTGAAGAAGAGAAAATATCTTGGTTTTCAAAACGCGAACACAATTTTGGTTCAGAGCCAAACCCTAGAGTCAGTCATTAAAAAAATTGTTTAGGGACCATTTAGAAAAGGGAGCAATGGTCACAGACATCCACATAGTTTCAGCATGGACAACTCAGGCCAGACTAAGATGATTTCCTTTTGTGACAGACATCATCAAATCATAATTATCATCATCATGGCTAATATTTACTTATTTACTATGTGCCAGGCACTGTGCTAAGTGCTTTATAATTAATGTCATTTACATAAACATGTCACGATCTTCAAAACAACCCTGGGAGGTAGATACTATTATTGTCCCCATTTTACAGATGAGAAAACTGAGACAAACAAAGGTCAAGTGACTTGCCCAGGGTCGTACAACTAGTAAGTTTCCAAGGTGAGGTTTGAACCTAGGTCTTCCTAACTCCAAAGCCAGCACTCAGTTCATGGTATCACTTAACTTGCTCTCAGTCTTCTATGTTTTCTTAGGAATTCCAAGGACAAAAGGGCCCACTGGGGAGCCTAGAATGACAGACTGCATTGTGGATTTGAGTGATTGCTAGTAAATATCTCAGGTCAGATTTGAACTCAGGTGTTCCTGACTCCAGGTCCGGTGCTCTATTCACTGCCATAGTCACTTAGAATGCTACAGAGATAGATAGTATGCTGAGATGTTAGCAAAGCATTTGATTAAGTCTCTCTTATTTTTTTAGGCTATAGTCATTTCCTGATAATCTCTGCTAGATGAAAGAGACAGACAGGGAGAGACACAGAGAGAGATGGAGACAGACACAAAGGGAAGGATAGAGACAGAGAGACAGAGAAACACAGAGAGAGACACACACAGATAGAGATAAAGACAGAGACAGAGAGAACCAGAGGTATTAGAAAAGGCTTCCCTTAAGAGATCATACTTGAGTTGAGCCTCCCTAGGGATTCTAAGAAGTGGAGGTGAGTGCATTAAATAAAGGAAGCGATCGCCTCCTTAGGCTGTGACTTCTGATCATGGTATCCAAAGGCTGGCAAAACAGAATGGTGGAGGGCCTTGAATCTGCCATATAGAATTGGTTAAAAGAATTGCAGATGTTTTACCTGGAGAAGGGAAGCCTGGGGTGGGGCTGGGGTTGGGATGGGGAGGCTGAAGGAGGTCATGACCTCCCCCTTCAAGTATTTGAAGCCCTGTGAGAGGGAAGAGGAATTTAGCTTGTCCCTCTTGGCCCCCAGAGGGCACAGTTCACAACAATGGAGAGAGGTACAAGGAAGCAAATTGAGTTTGGATGCCTGGTAGGTGTAATGGTAATGAATGGGTCCCACAATAGAATGAGCTTCCTAGAGAAGGGATGGCTTCTCCATCCCTGAAGGACTCTACACACCCATTGGATGACCACTTGCCCCATATGTTGTTGAAAGTATTCTTTTTGGCCCATACTTGGTCCCTTCCAGATCAGAGCTTCTGTATGATTCAGGTTTTCCAGGGAGGGGGGGAGGACGAAGAGGAAGAGCACTTTGTAACCCTTAAAGTATTATAGAAATGGGAGTTATGAATTTTATCGTTCTGCCTTTCACAGAAAACCCAGACAAAGGGAAATTGATAGACATTCATGCTCTTTTTGCTCCCTAACTCTTCATTTGGTTGTGATTTGGGACCATTACAGCCCCATCTAAATTGATTTGTTCCCCTCCTACCCTCCTCAAGTGCTGCTTCCCCCCTTTTAGAATAGAAATAAAGTACTAGCCTTGGGGACCTTCCCCTCCCTCCTCTCCCAGTCCTCCTCCCACTCCCCTCCCTTGTCTGTTTCTTTCTGTCTCCATCATCCTTCCCCCATCTCTGAGGTGAAATCGGTATTTGAGTGTGGAATTTTCCTCCATCTAAAGTGAAGCCTGGAGCCACAGAACTGGTTGAAATTCAGAAAACAAGGGCTATTGGAGGGAACATGGCCCTGCCTGAATTCTCAGACCTTCAAAAGAAGAAGATGCTCTGTGGGACCTGTGGAGGCACTGAATTGGTTTGTGGAATGACTTTAATAACCCAGACCCAGCATTCTCTGGGGTTGAACCCAGCTGGCCCTTTATTGAAACGCTGCTAACCTTGCCATGTCCCCTTAGCTGGCTCTGTTCCCTACTCTAAACCTTTTAATAAGCTGATGGATGAGGAGAGGCAAAATATTTCACCTGACCTTCACTGGAAGGCCAAACAGGAAGCAGGTGCTTGCTGTGGATCCATTGGGAAAGCTCTAGAGTCTCAGATGTGGTTTTTGTGCAGCCCTCCCGTTCCATTCCACACATAGATTCCCGTTTATAACCTCCAGAGCACAGGAAGGAGGACTCAAGAGGAAGGAGACTCAGATCCAATACTCATCAGCTCTGTGACCATCAGCAAGCCTCTGTCCCTCTCTGGGCCTTGTTTTCGTCATCTCTGAAATGAGGAACAGTATTGATCTCATAGGGTTGTTGTAAAGAAAGAACTGGACTAACCTGAAGTACTAGGGAAATATCCCTTATTCTTATTCTTATTCATCTCCTCATGTCCTCTTTTTCTTTCCAAAACCAACCCTCCAGATAACCTCCAGAGAGATTGTCAATATTTGTTCAAAGACAAGGACCAGGAGGGATTGTCTTTTTTTTTTTTCAAGTTCACACCTTTTTCTTTTCTTTTTTCTTTTTTTCTTTTTTAATGTTTAACAATCACTGCCATACAATTGCGATTTTATCCCCCCCCACCTACTCCCCACTACCCCCCTCCCTCCCCACGACTGCATACAATTCTGTATAGATTCTACATATACTTTCCTATTGAGTATTTTTTCTCTATAGTCATGCTATGTAGTCAGACTAAGGTAAATGAAAGAAATCGTATAACAAATCAGAACATGATACACAAACACATACACATACACAAACATGATCTGCTACATTATGTGAGTGACTTCCATATTTCTCTCTCTGAGTGTGGAAGGCATTTTGCCTTGAGATCCACCATTAGGATTTTTTTTTTTTTGTAAGAAGTTCTTGTGTTATTACAAAAATCTAAGTCTACCAGAAAAAACTCTCACACACTGTGGTCGTTGCTGCGCATAAAGTTCTCCTGGTTCTGCTCCTTTCACTCAGCATCAGGTCATATAAGTCCTTCCAGGCCTCTCTGAAGTCTTCTTGTTCATCATTTCTTATGGCACAATAGTACTCCATTACATTCATATACCATAATTTATTCAGCCATTCCCCAATTGATGGACATCCCCTTGACTTCCAGTTTTTGGCAACTACATAGAGTGCTGCTATAAATATTTTTGTACATGTGGGACCCTTCCCCATTTTTATGATCTCTTGGGGATATAGTCCTAGTAGCGATATTGCTGGGTCAAAGGGTATGCACATTTTTGTAGCCCTTTGGGCATAGTTCAAATTTCTCTCCAGAATGGTTGGATGCGCTCGCAGCTCCACCAACAATGAATTAGTGTTCCAACTCTTCCACATCCTCTCCAGCATTTATCATTTTCTTGTTCTGTCATGTTTGCCAATCTTATAGGTGTGATGTGGTACCTCAGAGTTGTTTTGATTTGCATCTCTCTAACCAACAGTGATTTAGAGCATTTTTTCATATGATTATAGATAGCTTTAATTTCTTCCTCTGAAAATTGCCTGTTCATATCCTTTGACCATTTATCAATTGGGGAATGACTTGTATGATTATACATATGAGTCAGTTCTCTATATATTCTAGAAATGAGGCCTTTATCCCCGAGCTTAGCTGTAAAAATTCTTTCCCAATTTACTACATCAGGAGGGATTGTCTTGATGGAACTGGTATAGTGGTGGTAATGAAGACAGTGTCATTGTACTGAGAGTGACAGTGCTGGTGCTGGGGTGGCAGCAGTAGTGGGGATGGTGATGATGTCCTAGTGGTAGGGGTAAAGGTAGGAGTTAGGTAACAGTGTAGAATAGAGCAGCTAGGTGGCGCTGCAGAGGATAGAGCACTGGGCCTGGAATCAGGAAGGCCTGAGTTCAAATCCAGCCTTTGACACTTATTAACTGTGTGACCCTGAGCAAGTCACTTAACCTCTGTTTGCCTAGGAGGCAGCTAGACAGTTCAGTGGATAGAGCACTGGGCCTGGAATCAGGAAATTGTTTCAGTCATTTCACTCATGTCCAACTCTTCATGATCCCATTTATGATTTTCTCGGCAGAGATACTGGAGTCGTTTGCCATTTCCTTCAGCTCATTTTACAGATTCAAAAATGGAGGCAAACAGGGTTAAGTGACTTGACCAGGGTCACACAGCTAGTAAGTGTCTGAGGCTGGATTTGAAATCAGAAAGATGAGTCTTCCTGACTTCAGGACTGGAGCTCTATCCACTGCATCACCTTAGCTGCCTTGGAGTCAGGAAGATTTGAGTTCAAGTCCAGTCTCAGATACTAGCTGAGTACCCTGAGAAAATTACTTAATCTCTGCCTGCCTCAGTTTCCTCAGTTGTAAAATGGGGATGACAATAACATTCACCTCCTAGGATTGTTGTGAAGATCAGATGAGATAATAATTTTAAAGTGCTTAATACACCATGGTAAGCACTATATAAATGCTTATTCACTTCCTTTTTCCCTTCATTCTTTATCAATTTTTTATTTTTGAATTCATTTCTAGTCTTCAAACATCGCAAACATTTTAAGATATGAGGAAGTGGGAAGAGGACTGTACAAAAATCTAGAAGCCCATGCCACGTATGGTGTTTTAAAAAGAGATATATGTATAGGAGAGACAGACAGAGAGAGAGAGAGAGATGGATATATCCACAAACACACATATATATATTTATATCTATGTGTATATATACATATGTATGTATATATATGCACACACACATATGTATATATATATATATATATACATATGTGTGTGTGTGCGTGTGTGTGTGTGTACTTACCGATGTAGTAGCAAACTGTCCTATTTGTGGCCCCCTCTTCGCTGTATGTTCATCTTTTTAAATTAGTCATTGGTGCTTTTTTTTCATGTCTGTTGTTATCCATCAACCTATCTACCCAATAGAGGCTTTCCCTTATAACAAATATGTAGAGTCAAGCCAATCAAACATATGTTAGCCATGTCTTTATAGTCTCTTGGCCTCTGGTCTGCCACCCATATGCCAAGACATTTCCCCTGCTTTCTCAAGGAGTTCAGTACTTCAGTCAGCCTTGTTCTCCTCTCCAGAATCCTGTCTTATACATGGGGACTCCAATTTCCTTGTTTTTATCCTCTGAAACATTCAAGCTCCTATGGCCTCCACAATTTCGAATCAACTCCACATAGGGATGGATGGATGGACTCAATTTGGATCTTGTGATCACCATCAAGTGTTTCTTCTTCATTCTCCATAATGCTGATATTCTTCTATTTGACCATAGCCTCTTAATCATCACTGTTACCTATGTGGTGTCGTGCCCAACTCCCCATCTTCTAAGCTTGTTCATGAACTCTCTGCTTTGTCCCTAGTTTCATTTTCAAACATTGCCTAGAGCAGCACTTTTTAAACTGTGGGTCATGACCTCATAAAGTAAAAGGTTTCTGAACACACAACAACCAAAAATTAATTAAAAATCAAATGTGGAATGAATGAGAGGTATTTCTGGCAGCGCTTGCTCTGGTTGCATCTTGCATCATGCAATTTCGCTGCAGCCTTGGTTCTGAACACAAATCATGCGCACTTTGCACTGCACATGCCATCAGACCATGCAATACCTAAAAGGGGTCCTGAGTGGAAAAAATTTAAGAAGCCCTGGCCTAGAGGGAGACACTGCTTACTTTGTCTCAAGGATTGTTGGATTGATATACCAGACTTTCAGACCTAGAAGGGACCTCAGAAGGATCAAAGGATCATATACTTAGAACTGGAAGGAACCTTAGGAATTAAGTCTGGTGAAGAAACTGTGGCCAACAGAGTTTAAGTTATCAAAGGCCTTGCAGATAGTAAGGGTCTGAGTTCAGATTTGAATTTAAAGACTTTGATTCTGGAACAAATGCTCTATTTCCATTGTCTTTAGGCCTACAATAACCTCAAGTGGTCACCAAACTTCTTTCATCTCTTTTTTTATAACTCATTGTTAGGATGTTTTTTCCCCCTTAGGTCAGGACTAAATTTACCTCTCAGCAACTTCTCCACTGTCCTAGAGTCCTTAGCTCTGTTCTCTGGGGCCAATCAGAAGAAGCCCACTTGGAAACCCTCTCCATGTTTGAAGAGAGCAGTTAGGTGTTTTCTTCTTGGGGCTGGACATGCCTAATTTTTTCAAACAGTTCTCATAGTAGTTGCTCTCCAGGTCTCCAGTGAGTCATCGAATATCTTTCAGGACAGACTGGATTTGACTAGGTTGACTAGGTTGACTAGTGGTTTAACTAGGGCAGAGAACATTAAGGACTGTCACCTTCCTCACTTGGAAAGTTACTCTCTCACTCTTTGATGCCTTGGGGTTTTTGGCTACTATATCTCCAGGTCTCTTTCCAAAGCCACACTGCCCTGATCTCCTACTTGTATGGTTGATTTTTTGGACCCAAATGAAGGACTTTACATTGATCCCTGACAAAAATCTATCTTACATGTGCAGATAGTGCTTTTGATTGTCATGTCAGTACAATCACCTGTGACAGTTGCCAAGACTCCCTCAAGTGAGCAGCATAATTTCTTTTCACTCCTACCATCCCCCTCACCTAACTTAATTTCTGTGAAATGAAATAACATAGTCTTGTCTCTTATTCAGTTCTGCCACTTACTAGGTTTGTGACCTGGAAAAGCCACTCTGAACCTCAGTTTCCTTCTCTATAAAATGGGGTTAATAATATCTGTACTGCTTACCTCCAGTGTTGTTGATTGTAAGTCTTAAAACATTACAGAGATACATTATTCATATTGATTAATACCAACCTCCCAGGGTTGTTGTGAGGATCAAATGATGACATATGTAAAACCCTCTGAAAATCTTGAAGAACTATGTAAATGTTAGCTATTATATATTAGGCAGCTAAGTGGCACAGTGGATAGAGTACTGTACCTAGAGTCAGGAGGACCTAAGCTCAAATTTGATCTTAGACCAGACATACTTTGTGTGACCCTGGACAAGTCATTTATCTGCTGTCTGCCTCAGTTTCTTTATCTGTAGAATGGGGATGTCATAATAGCTAGCGTTGCTGTGAGGATCAAATGCTAAAATGTTTGGAAAGTATTTTGTAAGCCTTAACATTCTATATATGCCAGTTACCACCACCATCATCATCGTCGTCGTCATCATCATCATCATCATCATCATCACCATCATCATCATCATCATTCTGTGTCAGGGGTAACAGAATGGGGCTACCCAGGAAAGTCAGTCATCTTCAGGGCAAGAGAGAATCCTGTGGCCCTGGGCCAAAGACTCAGTACAAATAGATTTCCCTGGTAGCTATGAGATCACCTGAACCTGGAAAGAAGAGAGGGGAGGGGTGCCAACAATGAGGGATAGGGACTTTGGAAATTCAATCAGAATCATAGATTTAATTTCCTTCTGCCTGGTAAGAAGAAAAAAATTTTGTTGTTAGAGAGATGAACCCTGACAACAGCCAATATCTGGTATCTGGGCAAGAGGCTGAGATTGCTATTCAGAGATCTTCAGTGATTTAGCCAATGTACCACGAAGCTCATGGAATCCAATCAAATTAATAAACATTTATTAAAAACTGACTGCATGTAAAGCCCTGCTCTGGGCACTGAGAAAACAAAAACAGGAATACTACAGACCCTGTTTTCCATGGACTTAAGACCTATAAAGAAGAGGGGATATAAGATTTGAAGGATTATAAGCAACCTTGTGAAGTCGATGTTAGAAATATTATTATCTTCATTTTATAAATGAAGAAACTAGCCTCAAAGAGAGGAAATAACTAGCCAAGCAGCACATAGTGAGCTAAGAACCTTGGGCTCTTGACTTTCACTTTCATTCTCTTTTTCATGGAAAGGACATATCCTTATGGGTCCATTCACCATCCCTGGGTGTAATTTCTCTTTTCTCTGGCTGCAATGCCAATGCAATACCCACCACAGCCACTATGGATATGTATGTATTTCCAAGGTAGATGCACAAAATATAAACTTTCTTCCTCAAAGATGAAACCAAGATATTTATTCAAATACCAGAAAGCCAAATCCACCATAGTAACAAAGAAATCGATACACATTGTCAATGCAGGAAGCATGGTCAGCCCCAAGGCTTCCCTCTGTCAGGCCTCCCCACAAACAAGCTCCTTTAGGTAAAATCACTCCCTCTCTCACTCACTCTACTTGCTCTCCCTCAGCTCTCTCTAGGATCTGCCTCACTTTCTCTCTTCCTGCTGTACCTACCCTGTTCCACCTATTCAGCAAGCTCCTCCCACCATTGGCTCCATGTGATTCAGGCTGTAGGCTGGGCCAAAGCTCAAAGCAGATCATGTGGGTCTGTTAAAGGGCAGGGAAGATCTTCAAATTCTCTTAAGATTACACAGGCTCCACTCTCCTATATCTCTGGTTCTCCTCCTATTAGAATGTAAACTTCTTGAGGGTAGGGATTATCTCTCTTTTCCATTTGTATCCTTAGCCCCTTAATTACACTTAGTAAGTGCTTAAAAGTATTTTTTTCATTCTTTCATTCGTTCATTTATTCATTCATTCATTTACTACCTACCTCCCCACTAGCCACATGGTTGATTGCTTTGTGGTGCCTCAGAAGTAGTCTGGTTCAGGCCCTGAGGCTGAAGGTTGAGGGGTAGGTGAGGAGAAGCCTCACTCAAAGCAACCTGGGAAGGGGACCTTGGAGAAGACTTGGGGCATAAACATCGAGAAGGGAAGAAATGAGCAATTGTCTTCGAGTGTTCAGTGACTTATGCATGTGTGGAAGAAAGCTTTAACTTTTTCTGTTTAGCTTTAGAGCAATGGAGGTGATGGTTGTAGAGATGCAGTTTTAGACTTTATAGAAGGAACATATTTGCTGATAATTAAAACTATCCAATAGTAGGACATATTGCCTTGGGAATTTGTCACCTATCTATCACTGGAGGTGTCCAAATGGATGACCTCTTGGCAGAGATGTTGGGGCAGCTAGGTGGTGCTGTAGTAGGTAGAATGCTGGGCCTGCAGTCAGGAAGGCTCATCTTTCTGAGTTCAAATCCAGCCTCAGACACTTACTAACCATGTGACCCTGGGCAAGTCACTGAACCCTGTTTGCCTCAGTTTCCTCATCTGTAAAATAAGCTGGAGAAGGCAATGGCAAGCCACTCCAGTATCTTTCCCAAAAATAACAAAACAAAAACAAAGGAGTCACAGAGAGTTAGACATGACTGAAAAACAATGATACAACAAAATTAGTTGCTTCCCTGAGTAGGCTGCAAAAAATTAACCAATGAAGGACTTTGAAGAACAGGAGTGACATGTGTATTTCATCAGAGGAAATGTACCCTGGGAAGAAAAGATGGGTTAGCTTCATGGTCAAAGAGAGCAATGACAGGTGACAGTGTCCCCTAGTACCTTCAGAGTGTCAGAAGAATCCAGGAAGGATTTTGGTATATCAGATAGATCCCTTATACGGAACTTTTAAGATGATACAGACAAGAAGCAAAAAGAATGAGCAGGCATGGATGGAGGTAACGTCAAAATTGATGGTAATCAATCAAGAAACATGACTAGGCACTGGGGACAATGAATGAAACAATTTCTACTTGCAAGAAGCTTCGACTTTAATGGGGAAAGACAAGGCCACATATAAGTAGGGACATCATAAATGTAAAGTGAATTAAAAAATAATTAAAGATAAGGTGGTTTGAGAGGGTGGATAATAGCTAGTGGGGGGATTGGGAAGGACAGCTGGCAAAAGGCAGTGCTTGAGCTTCATCTTAAGACAAAATAGGGACACTGAGGTAGAAGGCCTTCCTGCTGTGGAGGGTGGCTAATATGGAGGCACAGAGAGAGGAGATGGAGTACCACATGTGAGGAGCAGAGATGAAGACAGTATGGCTAGATTGCAGTGTGAAAAGGGGGAGTAATTTTGAATGAGTTTCGAAAGAGAGGTTGGGGCCAGGTTGTGCAGGGTTTTCAAAGCTAAACAGAGGAGTTTAGAATTAATCCTAGAGGCAACAGGGAGCTACCAGAGTTGATTGAGTTGGGGAGTGATGTGCTCATATCTACCCTTAAGGGAGATTATATTGGCAGCAGTGTATAGGATGCACTAGAATGGGGAGAGATTTGTGTCAGGGAGACCAATCAGTAGGCTTTTACATCAATTTAGAGAAGAGGTGATGAGGATTTGGACAAAGGTGGTAGCTGTGTGAATAGAGAAAAATGTTTTGATGTTGTGGAAGTGGAAATGACAAGATTTAATACCTGATTGGATATGTGGGAGAAGCAATCAAGGATAATGTTGAGGTTATGAACCTGGGATACTGAAAAGATAATGATGCCTTCCGCAGAAATTGGAGAGCTTAGAAGAGAGGAAGGTCTGGGGGAAAAAGTTCAATTTTGGACTGGTTGAGTTTGAGATGTCTCCTATTCATCCAGTCTGAAATGCCCAAATTGCAATTAATGTTGTTGGCCTGAAGTATAAGAAAGAGAATAGGACTAGGTGTATAAACATATGAGTCATTTACATTGAAATTATAATTATACCCATGGGAAACTATGACGTTACCAATAGATAGAAAATAGAGGGAAAAAGAGAAGACGATCCAAGACAGAACTTTGGACAGCAGCCACAGTTGGGAGTGTAACATGGATGATGCTATCAAAGGAGACAGAGAAGTAGGAGGAGAACCAGGAGAGAAGTGTCATAAAAACTCAGAGCAGAAAGTATTCAAGAGATGAGAGTGGTCAATTGTGTGAAATATATAGCATACAGGTTGAGAAAACATCATCAGATTTGGCAACTAAGAGAACACTGGAGAGAACAGTTTCATTTGAGTGATGATGAGATCAGAAACAAGATTGCAAGGGGTTGAGTAGTAAGGAAGAGAGGAAGCAACAGCTGGGAGTGAAGACAGCTTTTTCAAATGTTTTGGTTGAGAAAGAGAGAAAAGATACAGAATGAGGGGGTAGTAGAGTCTTGTGACATGGAAAAGTTGAGAATTTGAGAGAGAGAAAGAAAGCAGAGAAAGAGAGAGAGGAGAGAGAGAGAGAGAGAGAGAGAGAGAGAGAGAGAGAGAGAGAGAGAGAGAGAGAGAGAGAGAGAGAGAGAGAATTGAGGTTACCTCATTTTGGGATGGGATCAAGTACAAGGAGAAGGACCACCTCCTTGCCATAGAGTGAAAGAAAAGGGAGATAGTGGAATATTATGTTAAAGGGTTTTGAGATAAATCGTGTGAGAGAAAAGGGAGCTCACACTGAATGGTCTCAATTTTCTTAATAAAGTAAGAGACAAGATGCTGGAGTATAGAACATTTTGAGTATTATTTGCTTTACAAAGCTGCTACAAAATATCAGAATTGTGGGTTCCTTGAAAGTTACCCCAAAATCAAGGCTCATTGTAGGTCAATATCCAATTTAAAGACCATAGATCATGAGCTCCCACCAATGTATATCTTTTATCAGCCAATTACAGGGCTTGTTAGTTCAAAACAAAAGATATTTAATGAAACAGGAAAGCAAAAAAAAATGACAAGAAAGATAAATACACACAAGAGTATACTGAAAGGGGATGAATGCAGCAAACATATGAGACTGGTGAACTTGAATGAAGGGGGAACACACATAGGGAATATATAGTTGGAGAATCCTCATGTTCCTCAGGCAGACGTCAGGCTACTGCTGTGTTTTGGTATTATCATCAATTTCTATGCTGCTTTCTTAGCTCTGATGGAATCCTTTAAAAATTCGAATTATTTCTCTCAGCCTCAGTCTACTTCTTTGTAAAATTAGGAAGCTGGACTGAGTGATCCCTGAGCTCCTTCTCAACCCTAAATCCAGGATCTTCTGATAATAATTCCTGACAGTCATGCTGGTGGGCACCTGGCTCTTGCCATTTTAAATGTTTCCAAATGGTACCCACAAAGTCCAGAGTGCTATAGTTCTGTATGTGTGATTGAAATCTACTTACCTCATTCAGATTTTCAGCCATAGACTGAAAAACACTGAATATTTGCTTGGTTTTGAGGGCAACTGAGCATCATTGCCCTCAACTTTAAGATAAGGGCATTTGGTACCAAATTTTGCATATGGCTATTGAAGAAGGGAAGGAGGAGAAGCAAACAGTCATTTGATTGGATCATTATCTTTCCTTTCCATTTCTTTGGTATTGGATAGCCCCTGAAGATTGGCATCATACCTTCTAAGACCATGGAGAGAGGCCCTGCTCCCAGGCTGAATGGGGTAAGGGAGAGGAACTTGGGATAAGCCTTGTACCCTTCCTACCCAGGGGATTTTGTAAAGGTGAAAAACAAACCAATTGAGGAAAACCTTGAGAGCATATCTGAGGAGGGGGGGATAGAGGCCTTTCTGTCTGGAAGTGGTCAGACAAGGTAGGGAGATAAGAGAAAGAGGCCCCTGTGTCTGTGAAAGGGGAAGAAGGAGGCCTCTCTGGGGAGGGTGGAGATGGAGGCCTCTCTGGGAGTGGTCTGACTGGGAAGAGAGAGACAAAAGGAGGCCCCTGTATACGTGCAGGGGGGAGATGGCAGTTTCACTGTCTGGGAAGGGGAAAAATGAAGGCTCAGGCAGTACTTGGAGAACATTGGGCAGAATGGAAAAGCTTGTTTTCAGCCTGGCTGATTTCATATCACTTGAAAATCATTTAATAATTCACAGTGGGTGATTGATGATGGTTCTATGACTCAGACACCCAGAGGAAGAGATTTCCAATAACTTGGCTTCATAAGTGAAGTAAAGAATGACTCAATCTTGGCAAGTTCATTACCTGGAGCCCAAGCCAGGGAACCTGGTTACTTATTCTACGCAGCTGAGTCAGGGCAGCTGTGGCAGCTAGAAAAAATGACACTGGACTGGATCTCAGGACACCTGAGTTCTGACCCTACTTGGCCATTGATGTGCTATGTGGCCCTGGGGATGTCACTCAGTCTCTATGTCTGTTTCACCCCCTGTAAGATGGGGTTGAGGGGAAAGAAAAATGATGAAGTTTATTCTTCCCTTGCAAAAAAAATTGTGAAGATTAATATGTGGTTCAAATGAATGTTGAAAGGGCAATGAAAGCTTCTATATCATACTCTTTGGAGTGAGAGCTCAGGGCCTTAGGGGATAACTGGATGATTGCCCATGTCGTTCTTTCTGTATAACATGAATTCATTGTGTGGAGAGCTCAGGTAATGAGTTGTCTGAGGGCTGGAGAGTCAAATGTCTTTATTCAATTAATGAACAATTATCAATCCCAGCACACGAGGCAGTATGGGGTGAAGGGGTGAGGACACAACAGAGTAGAGATTATTCTAACCTCAGTGAGTTTTGAGTCCAGTTCTGACTAATATACATTCTATAGTCTATTCAATTAGAGACTGTCACAGCTGGAAGGGTCTTTAGAGCAGAGAATGTCAGAGCTGAGAGGACTCTTAGAACCTAGATTGTCCTTAGAACACAGAATGTCAGAACTTGGAGAAGCTTTAGAACAGAGAATGTCAGAGCTGGTAGAAATCTTAGAATAAAGAATATCAGAGCTGGAAGGGGACTTAGAACACAAAACATCAGAGCAAGAGGGGACTTTGGACCATAAATTGTCATAGCTGGAAGGGGCCCTAGAATAGAATGTGAGAACCAGGAGGGACCTTAGAACAGGGGATATCAGAGTTGGAGTAGGAGTGAAGTTAGAATGCAAACTGTAAGAGCTGGGAAAGATCTTAGAACAAAATGTCAGAGCTCAAAAGACATGAGAGAGTGGAAGGAGACTCAGAACCACAATAAAGTTCAACAAATACTTATTAATCACCTGCTATATTCAAGACCCTGTCCTTAATGCTGGGGATACAAAGACAGACAGTCCCTAAGAGGAGAAAACATATGTATATTAACTATGATATACTAAAGAATAAGATCAGTAAAAAGGGAAGGTAAAGTGCTATGAAATTTCTTCATGGCGAAGGTGGCACCTGGGCTGAGCCCTAAATGAAGGGATGAAGCTGCCGATCATATAGGCAAAAACAGGAGAGGGCTGTACAAGAAGGCCATAATGTCTAATACATAAAAGGAAAGAGTCAGAGATAAAGCTTTATAGGAAATTTGGAACTAGTTGGTGCAGTCTCTTTTTTAAAGGTCAGTCCACAAGACTGGACAGATATTTGGCAGAAATTAGTTTTAGATCAACACCTTATACCATATACTAAAATGAACTCAAAATAGATGTACAGCATGAATATAAAAGGTCATCCATTAAAAATATAGCAAGTTAGATCATATACATATATATGTATGTATGTATGTATGTATGTATGTATGTATGTATTTCACAATTGTACCTTGGAAGCTCTCAACCAGGCAAGGGTTAGAAAGGATTATAAAAGACAAAAAAGATTGTTTTGATTACATGAAATCTAAAAGCTCTTATAGAAATAACATCAATAAAGCTAATATGAGAAGGGATTCTTCAGCTCTTTAAAAATAAAACCCTTGTCATTAAATATCTCCTATAAGAATGAATTCAAGGGGATGGAGCCAAGATGGTGGAGAGAAGCCAGGAAGTTGCTTGAGTTCTCCCTATTTTCTCTCATAAACAATATTAAATCAAGCCTCTAAAAGAACTCTGGAATGACAGAACCCACAAAAAAGCTAACTGAAAAAAAAATAGTTCCTTAAAAATTAGAACTGGCAGTAGAAGCTAATGATTCTATGATACATCAAGAATCAGTAAAAAAAATCAAAAGAATGAAATATAGAAGTAAATGTAAAATACCTCATTGGAAAAAGCAACTGAGCTGAAAAATAGATCCAGGAGAGATTAAGATTTATTGGACTACTTGAAAGCCATGATTAAAAAAAATCCTAGCCAGTATCTTTCAAGAAATTATCAAGGAAAACTGCCTTGATATCCTAAAACTAGAGGGTAAAATATTAATTGAAAAAAATCCACTGATCACCTCCTGAAAGAGGTCCCAAAATTAAAATTTCAAGGAATATTGTAACCAAATTCTAATACTGTCAGGCCAAGGAGAAAATGCTGCAAGGAGCCAGAAAGAAAATAATTCAAATATCAAGAAGCCACAGTCAGGGTGATGCAAGATATAATAGGACGTAACAGTTTCTACATTAAAGGATTGGCAGGCTTGGAATATGATATTCAGGAAGGCAAAGGAGCTAGGTCTACAACCAAGGATCAAGTACCCAGCAAAATTGAGCATAATCTTCCAGAGGAAAGATGGATATTCAATGAAATAAGGGGATTGCAAACTTTCCTGATGAAAAGGCCAGAGCTGAACAGAAAATTTGTCAAATACAAGACTCAAAAAAAGTATAAAAAGGTAAGTAGGAAAGAAAATAAAACGACCCGTGGTATTCAAAAAGGCTGAACTGTTTACATTCCTACATGGGAAGGATACTTTTAACTCTTAAGAACTGTATCTCTGTATATGGCACTTAGAAAAAGTATACTTAGACAGAAGGTGTGGGTATAAGTTGACTTTGCTGTGATGACGAAAAATTATTCAGGGGTGAAAAAAATTGTACTGGGAGAAGAGAATAGGGGAGGCAGAATGGGGTAAATTATATCACATGAACAGGCATGAAAGACCTGTTCCAGTAGAGGGAAAGAAGGAAGTGAGCACCGTTTGAACCTCATTCTCATTGGATTTGACTCAAAGGCAATAACATACATGCTCAGTTGGGTAAAGAAATCTATCTTACCCAATAGGGAAATAGGAGGGGAAGGGGAAGAAGGGGGTGGAAATGGAAGGGAGGGCAGATTGAAGAGATTATCAGAAGCAAAACACTAGTGAGGAGGGGCAGGATGAAAGGAGAGAGAGACAGACAGAGAGAGACAGAGAGAAAATAAATCAGGGGGAAAATAGGATGGAGGGAAATAAACAGTTAGTAATCATAACTGCAAATGTGAATAGGATGAACTCTGCTATAAAATGAAAGTGGATAACAAAGTGGATTAAAAACCAGAATCCTACAATATGTTGTTTACAAGAAACACATCTGAAACAGAGAAAGACATAGAGGGTAAAGGTAAAAGGCTGGAGCAGAATATAGTATGCTTCAGCAGAAGTAAAAAAAAAAAACCCAAACTAAAACTGGGGTAGCAATCCTGATTTCAAACAAAGCAAAAGTAAAAATGGATCTAATTAAAAGAGACAAGGAAGGAAACTTCATCTTGCTAAAAGGTGCCGTAGACAATGAAGTATCAATACTGAACATGTATACATCAAGTGGTATAGCATCCAAATTCTTAGAGAAGTTAAATGAGTTATAGAAAGAAATAGATAGCAAAACTATACTAGTGGGGCACCTCAACCTCCCTCTCTTAGAACAAGATAAATCTAACCACAGAATAAATAAGAAAGAAGTTAAGTAGGTGAATAGAACTTTAGAAAAGTTAGCTATGGTAGACCTCTGGAGAAAACTGAATGGGGATAGAAAAGAATATGGTACATTGCACCTACACAAAAATTGAACACATATTAAGTCATAAAAACCTCATGTTCAAATGCAGAAAGGCAGAAATATTTTCTTTTCAGATCATGATACAATAAGAATTATATATAATAAAGGACCATAGAAAGATAGATTAAAAATTAATTGGAAACTAATAGATTAATCTTAAAGAATGCATGGGTTAAACATTGAATCATAGAAACAATCAATAGTTTCATCAAAGAGGATGACAATAATGAGACAACATAGTAAAATTTATGGGATGCAGCCAAAGCAGTGCTTAGGGGAAATTTTATATCGCTAAATGGTTACATGAATAAAATATAGAAAAAGTAGATCAATGAATTGGGCATGCAATTAAAAAAGCTAGAAAAAGATCAAATTTAAAATCCCCAATTAAACACCAAATTAGAAATTCTGAAAATCAAAGGAGAGATTAATAAAATTGAAAGTAATAAAACTACTGAACTAACAAATAGAACAAAGAGTTGGCTTTATAAAAAATAATAAAAAATATAACCCACTGGTTAATTTGATTAAAAAGAAGAAAACCAAATTACCAGTATAAAAAATGAAAAGGGTGAATTCACCACTAATGAAGAGGAAATTAAAGCAATAATTAGGATCTATTTTTTCCAACTGTATGCCAATAAATCTGACACTCTAAGTGAAACAGATGAATATTTACAAAAATATAATATGCCCAGATTAACAGAGGAGGAAATAAAATACTTAACCCCATTTTACAAAAAAGGAATTGAACAAGCCATTAATTTACTTCTTAAGAAAAACTCTCCAGGGCTGGATGGATTTACAAATGAATTCCACCAAACATTTAAAGAACAATCAATTCCAATACTATATAAACTACTTGGAAAAATAGGTGAGGGAGTCCTACTAAATTCCTTTCATGACACAAATATGGAGCTCATACCTAAACCAGGAAGAGCCAAAATAGAGAAAGAAAATTATAGACCAATGTCCCTAATGAATATAGATGAAAAAAATTAAATAAAATATTAGCAAAGAGATTATAGTAATTTATCAAGAGGATAATACACTATAACCAGGTGGAATTTGTACCAGGTATATAGGGCTGGTTCAATATTAGGAAAACTATCAGCATAACTGATCATATCAATAACAAAACTAACAGAAATCACATGATCATCTCAATAGATGAAGAAAAAACTTTTGACAAAGCACAGCATCCATTCCTATTACAAACACTAGAGAGCATAAGAATAGATGTGCCTTCTCTTAAAATGATAAATAGGATCTATCTAAAACCATCAACAAGTATTATCTCTAATGGGAATAAATTAGAAGCCTTCTCAAATGTTAGCTTTAGCAATAAGAAAAGAAAAAGAAATTGTAGGAATTAGAATAGGCGATGAGGAAACAAAGCTATCACTCTTTGCAGATGATATGGTGGTATACTTAGAGAACCCTAGAGCATCAACCAAAAAATTACTTGAAAAAATTAGCAACTTCAGAAAAGTCGCAGGATAAAAAATAAACCCACACAAATTATCATCATGTCTATATATTACCACAAAGCCCAGCAGCAAGAGATACAAAGAGAAATTCCATTTAAAACAACTGAAGACAATATAAAATATTTGTAAGTCTACTTGCCAAGACAAACCCAGGAACTATATGAACACAATTACAAAACTTTTCACACAAAAAAGTTAGATCTAAACAATTGGAAAAATATCAACTGCTCATGGGTAGGCCAACCTAATATAATAAAAATGACAATTTTACCTAAATTAATTTACTTATTCAGTGCCATTCCAATTAAACTATCAAAATTATTTTGTAGAGCTAGAAAAAAATCATAACAAAATTCATCTGGAAGAACAAAAGGTCAAGAATATTAAGGGAATTAATTTTAAAAAATGCAAAGGAAGGTAGCCTGACTGTACCAGATCTAAAACTATATTATAAAGCAGCAATCATTGAAACTATTTGGTACTGGCTAAGAGACAGAGTAGTGAATCAGTGCAATAGGTTAAGTATATAAGACACAGTAATAAGTGACGATAGTAATCTACTGTTTGATAAATACAAAGACTTCAGCTTTTGGGATAAGAACTCACTATTTGACAAAAACTGCTAGGAAAAGTGGAAAATAGTATGGCAGAAACTAGGCATAGATCAACATCTCACACCATATACCAAGATAAGGTCAAAATGGGTACATGATTTAGACATGAAGGGTGTGACCCTAAGCAACTTAGGAGAGCAAGGAATAGTTTTCCTGTCATGTCTATGAAGAAGGGAAGAATTTAAAGGACATAGAGAACATTATGAAATACAAAATGGATAATTTTGATTACATTAAATTGGAAGGTTTTAGTACAAACAAACCCAATGCAACCAAGATTAGAAGGAAAGCTGAAAGCTAGGAAGCAATTTTTACAGCCAGTGTTTCTGATAAAAGTCCCATTAAGAAGAATATAAGTCATCCCCCAATTGATAAATGGTCAAAGGATAAGGCAGTTTTCAGATGAAGAAATTAAAATTATTTATAGTCATCTGAAAAAATACTCTAAATAACTATTGATTTGAGAAATGCAAATGAAAGCAACTCTGAGGTACTACCTCACACCTATCAGATTGGCTTATGGGACAGAAAAGGAAAATACTAAATGTTGGAGAAGATGTGGAAAAATTAGGACACTAACGCATTGCTGGTGGAGTTGTGAACTAGATCAACCATTCTGGAGAGCAATTTGGAACTATGCCCAAAAGGCTATAAAACTTTGCATAACCTTTGATCCAGTCATACCACTACTAATAAAGAAGGGAAAAGGACCCACATGTACCAAAATATTTATAGCAGCTCTTTTTGTGGTTGCAAAGAATTGGAAAGTGAGGGGATGCCCATCCATTGGGGAATGACTGAACAAATTTTGGTATGTGAATGTAATGAAACACTATTGTGCTATTAGAAATGATGAGCAGGCAGATTCTAGAAAAACCTGGATAGACTTACATGAACTGACGCTGAGTGAAGTGAGAAGAACCAGGAGAACATTGTATATAGTAACAGCAACATTGTGAGATCAGTTATGATTGAGTCAGCTCCTCTCAGCAATATAATGATCTGAGACAACTTCAAAAGACTCATGATAGAAAATGCTATCCATATTCAGAGAAAGAATTAAGCAGTCTGAATACAAATCAAAGCCTACTATTATCAATTTTTTTGTTTTTTGATTTTCATGGCTTATCTCTTTTCTTTCACAACATGACTAATGTGGAAATATATTTACATGATTGCGTATGAGTAGTCTATAACAGGTGGCTTGCCATCTTGAGGAGGGGGAGAGGAGGGAAGAAGTGAGAAAAAATCTGAAACTCAAAATTATATGAAAAATGAAGGCTGAAAACTATCTTTACAAGTAATTGGTAAAAATAAAACACTATTTCCAGATGGGGGGATAGTTTGATTCAAGATAAATAAGGAATTAATACAATATACCAGACTAAGAGCTCCTCTCCTTTGGATAAATGGTCAGAAGATATGAACCCCTCCTTTTTCTCCTGAGCCAGAGTCCTATATAACCACTGCATATTGGACATTTTGAGCTAAATATTTTGTAGATATCTGTGGTGAAAGGAATATCTGCCATGTAGAACAGGCTAGTTTTCCTCCTTATGTAGTGGGGACAAGGAGAGGATGGCCAATGAGACCCAGTCCTTGGCCCATTAACTAGATGGATCATATAGAGCATAATCCATATTTTATGTTTTCTGACAATCTAACATTTGGACATTTGGAAGCCAGTTTCAATCATGGTGACTCAAGGTTGGTACTATGTGATGACGAAAAGTCTTCTTCTTGGTTTAGGAGGAGCCAGAAGACAAATGAGTCAGCAGAGGTTAATCTGGAAATCAGTGTGCACAGGAAAGTTTCCAAGGTACAATCTTCCCTGTTGACTTTCAAGTGAAGATTCCTATAAGTGGCTTGGGGGCAAGAAGAGTATTCACTTCCCTCTTTTTAGCAGATTGGACCTCTGTTTCTTTTGTGTTTATTCTTTTCTGATTGATGCCATATCCCCAAGTGAACTCAGTGGAGACTCCACAAAGAATGAAAAGACTCCCAGGACCAGGTGTCACAACATACCCCTCAAATGCTTGGGTTCTTTATGCCTTACCACCTTTATGTAACTCTGTAACTCTGAGCCCATTTTCCCCAGGGATTGTATATGTGCAGAGGGGAGAGTTTAGGGCTGAGAAAGGGGGTTTGGGACTTTTTCCCTTGCTATACTTTATTATCCCTTTATAAAAGCTAATTGATGTCAACTCATTGGAGAACACATCGGGTGGGAGGTCATGAGCAAGACCTTAGGGGTGGGAAACCTAGGACCTCTAGGCCACACATGGCCTTCTAGGTCCTTTGATGTGGTCTTTTGACTGAGTCCACGTTTTACAGAACAAATCCTTTTATTAAGGAGATTTGTTCTGTGAAATTTGAATTCCATCAAAGGGCCATGAAAGGCTGGAGGTTCCCCACTCCTGCCTTACCCCTTCAGAATAGCAAACCTAATTTGCTAGTCTAGTGCAAGTAAGAAGAATGGCCACAGAAGTGGTGATATACTTAAAAGCTATCGATACTGTTCTCAGACTTAATTAGATCATTCTACTAAAGGCTAGTGGCACTGCCATCGCTTCTTGGTCACCTGAGCACAAAAGTCATGAGGAGCTTCAGTTCCTCTGCCATTCTGGACCAACAGACCACCATGAGTAACACTGAAGCAGGGGAGCTTCATTCAGTTGAATCATGGTTTCCTTGTCAAATATTCCTGTTGAATATCCTTCCTCTATTATGGCTAAGCAAATCATCTTTTGTTAACTATCCAAATCTTCTAAGGGTGTTTACATTTGTTTTAATATTGCATCTAAACTAACAGGGTACTGGCCTGAGTTAAGTCTTTCTTTCAATAGCATTTGAAACTCAGAAATCCAAAAAAAAGAAATAATTATCTTTCCCCAGACCCTTCTCCCTCTTCTGAAATTTCCTATATATGTTAAAGGCATCACCATCCTTCCATTTAATACAGGATCAGCCTTGACATACCTCCCTCCAGAAAAAAAAATTAAAAAAACCCAAAAAAGACACTTTCCCTCATCTTGCCTTCTTCACTGGTGTTATAATAAAACCTCACTACTCTGACTGAAAGATGGACAGATCCAATGAGTTGCCTAAATCTTGTTACTTTTCCTTCCATAGTATCTCTTGCACACACCTCACACACCATCCTAGTTCAGGCATTCATCACCTTTTGCCTGGACTATGGCAATAGCCTCTTAACTGGTCTCTTGCCTCTAATCTCTCCCTTTTCTAATTCATCATACTCACAGCTGCCAGTGATATTCTTAAATATAGATCTGATCATGACACTTCTCTGCTCAATAACCTCCAGTGACTCTATATTTCTTCTAGGATTAAAGATAAACTTCTCTCTCTGGCATTTAAAGTCCTTCACAACATGGCTCCCAACTACCCCTCTATACATATTATACATTAACTCTGTTGCAGTGTGGGGTGCTGGGAACCCCAAAATATAAGGGTACAGGATGAGTCTGCCTTGAAAGAATTTGACCACTCAAATCTTCTTTCAGTCAGAGTAGTGAGGTTTTATTATAACAACAGTGAGGAGGGCAAGATTTCTAGTAAATCTGCAAATTTGACAAGGATGGGACTGATACTTGTATACAAAAAAAAACTGTGAGAAGATCTGGATGGAATTAAGGAGTGAGAAGTAGCCTGGGATGGACCAGGTGCAGACAATGAAAGGAGTTAAGTGCTTGGAGAGCCACATAAAGGCAGTTAAAAGGATTATTGAGTATCTAAGTAGGCTGGGATGGGCTGGATGCCTCAGATGAAACTCCAGGAACTGGGTTGCTGAAATGTGTGGAAAAATTCAGGGACTAGGTTGCATTCAAAGACATGGTCTTTTCCTTTTAGGGGTCCATGTCTCATAACCCCATCAACTCCTCTCCCTAAACTCTTCTCACTAAGTGAACTGGCCTCCTTGATATTCCTCTCACATGAAACTCAATGTTACATAGCTGTTCTGAGGTCTTCTAGCCTTATTGTTAACTCCCTGGCCTGGACCATCAACCATGTTCATGACGTACCCAGGTTCATGTTCATGTATTTCCAACTCCACTCTGCACTTCTTCCCCAGCAGTCTTCTCCTTTGTGGGGATCTTACTCCACCCCTCCAGACTCCTGCTTTCCCACTCCTTGCCTCCTCTCTGAAGAGAGAGGACTACATTTGGCTTGTATTTTTATTGGCAGGGCTATGTTCCTGGCACGTAACCATTCAACAGATGCTCTGTCTGTCCATCTATCCATCCATACATGTGTCTTTGTTTCTATCACTCTATCCTTAGTGAAATAGTCTTAATCCTAACCCATATTGTTCTGGCCTATTGAAACACTTATGAACTACAGTCTCCCTAGCTATTTTCCATTTGGTGGGTGTAGTTCTTTGCTAGCACAAAAAAGTGACTTCCTTCAGTAAATGTCTAGGGATGGAATCTGTGGTTAAAAGGGTATGAACAATTTAGCTATTCTTTTAGCATAATTCTGAATTTCCTTCCACAATGTTTGGATCAATTCATAAGTCCACCAAAGGATGTACCAGTATTTCCACAAGCCCTTTAACATTGCTTATTCTAATCTTTGGAAATTTGTTAAATGCAAAGTGAGACTTCAGAGTTACTTTGATTTGTGTTTCTCCTAGTATTAGTGATTTCCAGCAATCTTCTGTGCAATTCTTCTTTTGAGAATCAGTCAACAAGCATTTATTAGGCACCTACTGTGTTCTGGCTATAGTGCTGGGTATAGAAAGACAAAGATGGATCATCCATTGTGTTAGCTATCAAGCTTTGTACAAATTGCGAATATGATGAGGCAGCTGGGGCCACAACAGATAGAACTTTAGCCCTGGAGTCAGGAAGACCTAAGTTCAAAATCTATCCTCAGACACTTACTGGCTGTGTGATCCTTTGCAATTCATTTAATTTCTGTCTGCCTCAGTTTCCTCATCACCCTCATAGGGTTGTTGTGGGATCAAGTGAGATAATATTTGTGCTTCATAAGCCTTAAAGCTTGATATAAAGGATGGCTATTTTGATAATTATGAAGATCTAATTCCTTTATCCAAGTCACTGATAAAAATGTTAAATAGCCCCGGGTCACACACAGATCACTAGAGTAGTCTACTGGAGACAACATGCCTTGTCGACATTGCATCATTGGTAATTGTTCTTGGAACCCAGACATCTCCCCAATTTGGAAATCCTTTAATTCTATTTCATACTACCTCTATCTTTACATCTTCTCCTGAAGAGTTGCATAAGATATTTTATCAAGAGTTTTGCTACAAGTGAGGTAAACTAGATTAGAAGGATTTCTATGATCTACTAATTTCACAACTGTCACAAAAGAAAATGAGGTTAGTCTGGCATGCCCTTGCTTCAGGCTCTGAGGTTTTAGCTATTATGGACTGTACTTAAGTTATTAAAGATGTTTGATCTGAAAACCATTCTCATTATATTTCTTCAAGTTTTTTAATATAGCAAATGATCAGTTCTACCTTGGGAGCGACAATGCAAAATAGTCATTGAAATAAAATTTAAAAATACAAGTTTTAACTTTAAAACTTTTATCAATAATTTTTAAACATGAGCTTTCAGAAAAGTATCAGGCTGAAGTCTTAATGAGATTTTAATTTGTATATTTGCATGCCCATTTTTGTTTTTCAGTTGTTCAGGCGTGTCTCACTCTTCGTGATTCCCTGGGCTGTAGCATGCCAAGCCTTTCTATCCTCCACTATCTTGCAGTCTGTTCAAGCTCATGTTCATTGTTTCCGTGATCTATCCATTTCATTCAGCTGTTTTTCAATTGTGTCTGACTCTTCATGACTTCATTTTCTTGGCAAAGATCCTGGAGTGGTTTACCATTTCCTTCTCCTGCTCATTTTTTACAGATGAGGAAACTGAGAGCAAACAGGGTACACTGACTTGCTCAGAGTCATACAGCTATTAATGTCTGAGGCTGGATTTGAACTCAGGTCCTCCTGATTCAAAGGTCAGGACTCTATCCACTGCAGCACCACCTAGCTGCCCTGTTTTCACCATAAGGACATTGTAATCTCACTGAGAAACTTAAGGACCAATTATTTTAAAAGTACCATGATCCATTTTACTTTTGTGCTTTCCCTAACGAACAGCACAGTGGAAGTGTTTGACCAGCATTTGTTGATTGAGTAAGTGAATGTACCTGGAATATAAATTCAATGCTGGCATTATGGAAGTTTGCCTGACTCAGTTAGCTAATTAGTTATCTTACTCTTGTTCTGAAAAGCCTGTGTCCAGTTTTCTTCTGATAACTGATGAAGAAACGGTAAACAGTTTAAGTGTACCAACAGGCCAATTCCAGCCTTCCAGAGAGGCTGATGTTTTTATAATGTTTCAATGCATGGGCTGCTTCCTCCATCCTGTACTTCTTCTGTACCAAGACTTATGCATAATAGGGGAAATGCGTCAGGAATGAACAGGCGAGCCTGGAGAGTCAAGCCTCATTTCCTGACAGATCTAATGCTTCTCACAGTCCCAGAGAGTCTATTTTTGAAAAAAAGATCATAGATCACAGATTTAGAGGTAGAAGGGACTTTATAGGTCATCAAATTCACCTCTGTCATTTTATGATTGAAGAAACTGGTGGCTAGAGAGAGAAAGTGACTTGAAAAGAGTCACATTGTTAGCAAAGGATCAAGGTGAGATTTGAACCCAGACCTTCTTGACTCCAAGTCCAACGCTCTGCTAACTACTGCTTAATTATTACATTTTGTTTTGACATGAGAGATACTTCCCAACAGACACCCAAAAAAGTCACTTCTAAAGTTGATCAGGGAGATCCTAGCCCTACTCCAATCTATCCAAATCAAGAGAGAAAATGGCACAGAGCCAGCAAAGAGAATGTTTGGCTGGAATGTTGACAACATGAAGGAGAACAGTAAACAATAATCAATTTGGGTGCTGTGGAAGGGGGCCTTGAATCCCAGGAATTTGAAGCATTTTGCTAACAATATGGAGGGAGGCAGCTGAAGATTTTGAGTAGAGGACTGAGGCATTGTGGGAATGTATTTCTGGGAATTACTCACTCGGACAGCAGAGCAAAGGCAAGTCAAAGATGAGAAGAAGGAAGAGAGGAGGCTAGGGCAATAAGGAGGCAGCTTGGCATGATGGAAAACACACTGGCCCTTGTGTTGGAGGATCAGGGTTCAAATCCTGCCTCTAATAGGATTTGGGCAAATCCTGTCTCCAATAGGATTTGGGCAAATCATCACCTTGTGGCCCCAGTGTTCTGATTTGTAAAATGAGAGGATTGCTAGAGAGCCTCTGAAGTCCCTTCTGGCTCTTGATTTATAATCTTCTTTGAGTCATTTCCTTTCTCTGAGCCTCAGTTTTTTCCTCTGTAAAGTAAGAGGCCTGAATGGCCTCTGAGGTCCTTCCAGTACTAGATGTTGGATCCTGAGATCAATGTTCCAGGTGAAGAGATGAGGGAGCAAAATAAGGTGGACTGGGGAGGGGTCAGATTGCTAAAGGACTCTTAGAAACATTTAAGAAAGGATGTGAAAAGAGAAGGTTGAATCTGCTGCTCTTGAACCATGGTTCTGGGAAACTGAAAAAGGGACTGCTGGTGAACATCGCAGTTTGGAGCTGAGACTGAAGGAAGACATTCTGAAAAACATTCCTCTTTGACTGAGTTATAAGCAAGTACTGCCTTGACCCATCATTCATAGTCAGGTAACCTTGTGGAAGGAATAAGTACAAAGGCCGTTGAGTCAGCTCATTGGGGGTCAACCACCTGCAGGCCCCCATGCTGCCAAAAAAATCTGATTCCCCAAAAATGGCTTGAACCCAGTCCTGGCAGTGTTTGAAGAAAAAGTAGACAGGGAGACAGTTAAGGTACAAGGGAGGGTGAGGCCCCTGCACAGAAGCAGCCAGAGGAGATGAAGAGATGACCCATCCACTGTGGTGGAGGCAAGAATGAGGATGGAGGCCAAGACCAGTGGAGATGTCTTGGATGATGGGACACCTGAACTGGGCAGTTCTTCCAATCCCAGAGTCTGGAGGGAGCTCAGGCCCATGCCATCCTGCTTGCACCTGGACAGGACTCTTCTACACCATGTCCAACTGGCCTTTATTCAAAGGTTTCTGGTGAGGGCAAGCACACTCACTGCCTATGGAAACAGACTGTTTCCCTTTAGGATAGCAAGAGGCAAGTTTTCTGAAAGAGTAGAAAGAAGGCTGAATTTGGAGACATGGGACCTGATCCTGCCTCTTCTGCTTGCTCCTTTGGGACCCTGGCCAAGTTACTTCCCTTCCCTGGGCCTCAGTTTCCTTCTCTGTAAAAATGAAGTCTAGATATCCTCCAAGCTCTCTTCCAGCCCTAGATCTAGAGTAGCAGGGTTGCACATGGATAGAACACTGGGCCGAGTCAGGAAACTCTAAGTTAAAATCCAGGTTCAGACACTGACTAGCTGTGTGACCTTGGGCAAGTCACCTTACCCCTGTCTGCCTCAATGTCTTCATCTGTGAAATGGGGATCATAATAGTACCTACCTTGCAGGGTTGTTGAGTTGTTGGGTCTCAAATGAGACAATATTTGTAAAAAGCATGTGGCAGAGTGCCTGGCACATAGTTGGTGCTTAATACATGCTTGTTCCCTTTCACCACCACCCCTCATTTCTATATATGATCTGGAACAAGTCACTTTGATATTGTTCTTATGCTGCCTCTTCCATTAGATTGAACTTCGGGAGAGAAGGTTCTAGAACATACCTTTCTTTGCATCCCAAGCCCTTAGTACAGTGAGCTCTTAATAAACACTTGTGGACTGGCTCATTTGTGAAATGAGAGGGTTGGACTCAATGACCTCTAAGAGCCCTTTCAGCTCTAGACCTTGGAGCCTATGTGTGACCCTGGACAAGTCCCTTCCCCTCCCTGGGCCTCAGTTGCCTTGTTTGTAACATGGAGGAGTTGGACTCAATGGTTTCTGCTCTAGATCAGTTATCCTATGCCCCTGTTATAAGGAGGAAAAGAGTTGGGGCTGGAGGAGTTACTGTGGGGAGGGAGAGATGATGGAGCAGGGAAAGGGCCCAAGAGGAAGAAAGAAAGGAATGCTGGGACTGCCAGGATGAGAAGATAGGGGAGAAGACTGAGGTGTGGGGTGGAAAGAAGAAAGATGGAGGGTCCTAGGGTGGAAGAAGAGTTGGGGAGGGGAGTCAGATTGGGAGAAGATGCTGCTTTAGGATTTAATATTTTTTTTTATCATCAGTTAACCAGGGTCCATACTATGAAAACTTCCAGGGAAAATGTGAGTTTGTCTTTCTTCCTTCCCCTCTGGAAAGCCTTGATGTCTGTTCCCTCCTTTCAGGGGACTGAGGGCTCCAAGTGCCCATCCCTAGGGCCCCGCCCTATGGGCCCTGCTCCTGTGGGCTCTCAGAGTCCTCCCTAGCAGCCATTTCTTGGGGATTTTACTGTCTCTTTATGGGCCAAATGTCGTCTTTTATTCCCCTTGTTAACGATCGAGCTGAGGAATGAGCTCAGTGTGTCAGGCAGCTGAGAGCCAGCATTAATTTCAGGCCTGTTATTAATGGCCTTGCATTGTCTGGAACCTTTTCTCTTGCCTTAAATTATCCGGGAAAAAAGCCCCCAAACACAAAGTCTTTGGTTTCTTCTGCCCATCACCACTCTAGCTTTGTTGGTTGGCCAAATGCTCTGGCCACAGAATCTTCTGGCCCCAGGGGCTCAGACTTCTCTTCTCCCCAGCCTGGGTAGTCAATGTGTACAGCTGGCAGTGTCTGGAACCCTGTTCTTTGTGGACATATGAATGGGGCTGAGTGGGGTCTCTTTAGGAAGCCCTCCTCTTTCTATGACTCATGTTTTCCATCCCCCTACATCTCTTATTCTATCCTTTTACCCAGAAAAAGCAGGACATACTTACTTGCTTCTCTGCCCTTTAGTTTTGTTCTTTACCTCTGAAATTGAACAATAGATAAGATCTTTGGAGTCGATAAAATGTCTTCTCATCTTCCTTTCAAAACCCTAAGTGTTTAATACCTGTAATTATGGTAACCAAGGTTGGTCTTGGAGAAGAGATGAGAAGGTGTGCCTTTCCCCTTCCTTTGCAGAAGTGGGGGACTATGGGTGTGTGCATATACTGCCATTTTCTATTATGTGTTGGTTCATTTTGGTGAACTGCTTTCTTTTTCATTCTTTATTACAAGGAATGGCTCACTGAAGACAGAATGAGGGACGGATGGATTCAGAGATGATGATGATTGGACTCCCAGCCCAGATGGCTCCTTGAATGGAGGCAGGCAGCCTGGATCTCACACACCCCTGAAATTCACACTAGACTGAATCATGATCCAGAAAACGAGTAAGACTGCAAATAGTGACCTTATCGATGCTAGGATTGCCCAAAAAGGCAACCAGACTCTCCAGGGCAAAAGGAAAGGGGGCTGTTAGCAAAGCCAGAACCAGGGCAGGCATACAATCCCAAGCCTCCCAACAGGAACAGACACAGGCAGTTCAGAGATCCTGGCTGTAGCCTGTAAGTCTCTGTATTCTGAAGTAATAAGAGGAAAAGCTCCTTTGAGAAAGCGTTGGTGAGGAATCCACAGTGTGCATCCTGAAGCAAATATCAGCATCAAGCAGGCTGAATGCCACAGCACTCAGACAAAGGTACTTAGATACCATAGAGGGACTCAAATATTCGGAGGATCCTAAGCCTTAGTTAGGGCTCTCAGTGTGGTCAAACACCACCTCCACGGTATTGGAGGTCAGCACAGAAACCAGGTGCCCGAGGCTGAGACCAAGCTGAGCTGGCCACTCTAATTAATCTTTTTTTTTAAACAATCATTTATAATCTTTCCCTTTCTCTGCCCTTCCAGTGGAACATTTCTTTAAAAAATGTCATAATAAATACACACAGGCCTGGAAATAAATTTCCACCTAAGCAAGTCTAAAAATTCATGTCTCATTCTGAATTTTCAGGCCCTTATCTCTCTGGTAAGAGAGAGGTGGTGTGACTCATCCTCAGTTTTCTGGACTTCTGGTTTATCATCGCATTAATCAGATTCAAGTCTTTCTAAGTTGGTTTTCTACGTAATGTTGGTGCCAGTGCCAGTGTGTTCACTGTTGTCTCAGTTCTGGCTCATTTCAGTCTGCATCAGTTCATACAGGTCTTCCCAGTTTCCGCTTAAACAGTCTCTTTCATAATTTCTTATGGCACAACAATGTTCCATTATATTCATGTGCCTATATCCTTATTTGTTTATCCATTCATTCCTCAATTTATTTACTTTTCAGTTTGGGGCTATATGGCTAACCATTCCACTTTAAAAGCACAGAAGGGGGCAGATCTTTCCCTGGCACAAAGGCTGAATTCAGAAACTAAACCTGGAGGCATGAAGTAAACAAAAGATGACACAAACCACTATAAAGAATTATCATAGATCCAGAGATAACACAAAACCTAACATAGGAGTAAGTAGCTTCATAGTAATTATAAGGAGCAACTAAAAAAAAGGGATTTTTCACTAAGAATATATGAATATTTAGATAAAAAAGATAAAAAATTAAAATAAAATCTCTGGAGGAAATAATTGGAAGAAGAATAGCTTGAAACTGAAAGTGGTAAACCATACCCAAGGATCAGACTTCCTGGAAGTTAGAAAAGACCACATAGAAAACAATGTGTTCTTGAGATAGCAAGAAATAGTAGAACTAAATAAGATTTAAAAAATAGAAGAAAATCAAAGATTCTGCTTGTCAAAAAACTGACATGGGTAAAAGATCGAGGAAAAATAATTAAGGAATCATTGAACTCCCTGAAAACAATAATAATTGTAATAATTACTATAATATAAAGAAAATTAATGTAATAATAATAAAAGCCTGGCCACTATATTTCAAGAAATCATAAGTGAACACTGCCCAGATCTATTAGAACGGAAGGTAAAGTGAAGATAGCAATAATCCAATGGTCACTTCCTGAAAGAAACTTCCCAAAGAAACATCCCATAAATGTCATAGCCAGAATCCAAAACTCCCATGTCAAAATTTTAAAATATAAGGGGGCAAATGAGACAAAATGTTGCTGCCTAGACAGCGGCAGTTCAAGTGCCAAGGAATCTCAATCAAGATCATAAAAGACCTGCCAATTTCTACTAAAATCAGAGATCTTGTATTCAATATCCCATAAGGCAAACGAGGTAGGCTTACAGCCAAGAATAACTTGCCTTGCAAAGCTGTGTACAATCTTACAGGGGGAAAATGGATTTTTAAAGTAAGAGAGTGCTTTCAAGCATCCTGATGAAAAGATCAGAGCTCCAGTAAGAATTTTGAAATGCAAACATGAGCTGAAAAACTTAGAAAAGTAAATGTATTTGAACAATTGGAAGGAACTGTATGATGATGTAGTGCTAATATTCTAATGAGAGAAAAGAACAAAGTGTCCCTTCAATGCTGAGGGAATTAAATAAAAAAAAAAATAGAGAACTGAGGGATAAAATGGTTCTATCCAGAGTGTTTTGAGAGGAACACAGAGTAAAAAGAAGACACTAGAGGAGAAAGGAGAAAGAGAGAGAAAGGACTTTACTATTAAAAAAAATCATTGGAGTTCATGAGAACATACAAACATGGATGAAAAGGGATATGAAATGAGCATTTAGATGAATCTCACTCTTGTTTGAGCTGGAGAAAAGAAGGTGAAACACACACAGAGTCTCTGGTGTAGAAATAAATCAAACTCAATAGGGAAATAGGTAGGGATAGGGAGAGGTGGAGCATTAAAATGGAGGACAATTACAGGGAAGGGAATGACCACAAACAAAACAAATCCCTTAAACTTGAAGGGGGAATAAAAGAGAAGGGAAAAGAGAGAAGAGAGCTAAGGGAGTGCTCATAAGTTAGGGAACAGTTGAACAAAATGTGGTTTATAAGTTAATTTTATATTAATGTGCCATAAGGAATGACAAAAAAGAATCATGGGAAGGCTTACATGAACTGATACTGAGTGAAGCGATCAGAACCAAGAGAACAATTTATACAGTAACAAGAATTTATAAAGAAAAACAATTTTGAAAGATATGAGAGTTCTCTATATAAGCAATGACCAATCACATTTCCGTAGGACCTATGTTATGAAGCATGTCACCCACCTCTTGAGAGACGGTGGACTCAAGAGGCAGGCAACATGCATGTTTGAATATTGCTACCATGAAAAGTTCTTTTGTTTGGCTGTGCTTATTTGTTTTGTTTTGTATTTGGGTGTGGGGGTGTGAGGTTGTGTATAAATGATGATGCCATAAATAAAAAAGAAAAGAAAAAAGAAAAGAGCCATTGGAATATTTTTACAAGTTCCCCAATTCTCCCCATAGAACAAGAAAAGGAAGTTCCGAAGGAAGCATTGATAAATTGGACAGTTTTGAAATTAACATGTAGAATTTATTATGTATTTTTATAAAAGCAAGGGGAAGGCAATAAAGATTCATGTTTTCATGTACCATTCTCTTTTGCGCAAAATGTTCATTTCTGGTCTTAAATTCAGAATAAAAATGTAACTAAAAAACCCCCAGATTTTAAAGAGGAAATGAAGGGGATATAGGAACAAAAGCAGTACATAAAAATTGACGTCTTAGATTCATAGATTTAGAACTGGATGAGACCTTAGAAATCACCTAGCCTTATCTTCTAATTTTACAGATGAGAAAATTGCTGCCCTCTGTGTGTACATGTGTGAAGTGACTTATCCAAAGACAAACATAGGATGATAGCTGTAGAGTGGGAAGGAGCCGTCAAGATCAAATAGTCCAATCACCTCATTCTATGGAGGAGGAAAAGGAAGGCCAAAGGTGTTGGCTAACCTGCCCAAAGTCACATGAGGAATAAATGGTCAAATTGGAATTTGACTCAAGTTCTCTGACTCCAGGGGCAATGTGCTTTGCATTGTACCAGGATGCCTCAATTCATAGCAGACCATGTTTCTCACAGGAGTTTTGTTTTTTTGCTGATTGAAACAAATGAAATATTTTTAAATAGCAAAAAATTAACAGTCAAAAATTAATAAATGTTTCTTGATAATTTTTTAAAATAGGTATTTCGAACAGGTATTGGGAGGGATAAATCGACCAATCAACAAACATTTTAAAGCACCTACTATGTGCCGAGCTTGCTCCAAATCTCTAGGTAGCTGCTACTGGTTTGCTTTGGTAGAGGGAGTGTCTTCATTGTAAATTCCCTACAGTAATGAATTCACTGATCCCCCAACAAGAGAAATAAAGCCCCTTGGCATATCTGTGGGAGATGTGATCACACTATTGCTCAAATCCCAAACTTTCCATAGCTCTCTTTAGGCTGTTGAAAGATATTTATATCACCATGGAAATTTGAAATTCAACATCCCTTACTTCAGATATGAAAATTATGACTTGGTATGCTCCTCCCCACCTGCAAGAAAGCAGATGGTCTAACCCCCTTGAAGACCTAATTCACCTTCCTGCTCAACTCTCTGGATCACAGGACCCTAAGCTAAGAACTGGCAGGTACCTCAGAGGCCATAGCGTTGAACACCTCTCATTTTACAGAGGAAGAAACTAAGGCCCACGGAGTTAGAGCAACTAGCCCAAGGTCACACATAGGATCAGAGTTCTGGAGATAGAAGGACCCGAGAAACCATAAACCCCCAATCCTTTCATTTGACAGAGTAGGAAACTGAGGTCCAAGGAAGGTAAATGACTGGTAGGCAATAAGTGACAGTGCCAGGATTCAAATCCAGATCCTCTTACATGCCATCTCTCATGTGGGATGCTGGAGTGCCAATTTTGCATGCCTGCTTCTCTGGAACACATCACCAGGGTCAAGAGAACTCCCCCAAGGCTCTTAATGCTCAGAATATAATGGTGCCATCTTCCCTGTTCCAGAAGTAAACCTGTCTATTGATGGCATTACTTCCCTGGAGTGCTTTCCCTGGCTCTGAGACTTTGATCACTGTGTCAGCTAATCACACTTATTATAAGCCTAAGTGGAGGTTATTTGGAGAATAATTGGGTTTTCTGAGACAACTAGAAAAACACATTAGTACTGGAGGGCAGTACAGGGATACTGATCTTTATAGAGAGCTCTGGTACTGGGAGAGAGGGAGGAGAGACCCCAAAAGAAAGAGGAGGCTCAGAGGCATGGGTACAAGAAGAGTGTGTACCGGAATGACCAGGAGATCAGGGAAAGAAGCACAGAGTTGAACGGGACCTCAAGAACCATCTAGTCTAATGCATCCTCAGAAGGCCTCCCTATAGTAACATACATGACAGAAAACATGAGAATGGATGGCAGTCAGGATCCGTGAAGACCTTGACAGGCTAGATGCAGGACTGGGGAACCTGTGGCCTCAAGGCCACATGTGGCCCTCTACGTCTTTGGGTGAAGCCTTTTGACAGAGTCCAAGGTTTACAGAACAAGTCCTTCTATTAAGGGGATTTGTTCTGTGAAATTTGGATTCAGTCAAAGGGTTGCACTTGAGGACCTGGAGGGGATTTGTTCTGTGAAGTTTGGATTCAGTCAAAAAACCTGGAGGTCCACATGTGGCCTTGAGGCTGCAAGTTCCCCACTCCTGAGTTTGAACTGTAACTGTATCATCTAATCTCTGTTTGAAGATTTCCCGGGGGGGGGGGGGGAACTTATCACCTTCCAGGGCAACCCATTTCATTTTGGCTCAGCTCTAATTTTTAAGTTTTCCTGCCATTGAGAATCAATTGGACTGGTACAACCTCTCCCCATATTGCTCCTGGTTTTGCCCTTCAAGGTTAAACAGAACAAGTCTAGTCCCTCTTCCATGTGATAGCCCTTCAAATTCTTGACTCCCCTTTTGCCCTGAGTCTTCTTCTTCTCCAAAGTAAATAACTCCAGTTCAAGGCCTTTGCTCTCCTGGTTGCCCTTCTCTGGAGACTCTCCAGCTCATCAGTGTCCTTTTTTGACTCTGCTCTCTCCCCATTCACCCCCTTTGATCACTCACTGTAGTGTTAGCAGCTGTTCTTTGCCTCTCTGCAAGGCATTCTCCCTCTTTTCTCAAGGAGTTCAATACCTGGATCCCAATCTTCCTCTCCACACCAATTTATTCCAAGAGTTTCATTTGCTGATGTTCCCTAAACATCCAAATTTCTCAACCCACTCAATGCTCATGATCTACCCCTCCACTTCACTGAAGTCACACATCAGTCTTGATCTTATCACGACCCACAAGGGTTCCAAGATTTTAGAAATTTTCATCTCCCAATATACCTTCTCTTCCTGTGCTTCACTCTCCTGAACCTCTATTACTTACCTTCTCCATGACCTCAAATCCTTCCATTCCTTCCATCCATAACTTTCCCAGGTCATCATCCCTGCTCTGGCTTCATTTTCCCAATCCCTTCCTAATCTCAACCCCTTAGAGAACTGCTTCAACTCCATACTGTTTTCTTGTTCTATGCTCTTGAATTCCCTGCTCCTTTGTCTTAGCATGTCTCATCCTATGTCACATCACAGCTCTGAGATATTCCCACCATTTATCTACCTCCTCTCTTCTTACTTATCTGATGTTCAATAGATATACTCATTAGATCTACTACAAATGTATACTAATTTCATCTGAATCCTCACTTCAGTAAAGCAATCCTTTTACTGATCCCTGATTCTCTATCTTCCTCCCCACAGTACTTGCTCTAAATCTTTTCTTCTTTCTTCAAACCTCCCACAGTTCCCCAATCCCCCTTCCTCTCAGCTGAGAAATTCACTTCGTACTTTACTGAGAAGATAGAGCATGAGCTCCCTGTTCTTCCCTTTTCATCTCATAATCTCTTGACATCACTCCCCCTCCCAGTATTTCCTCCATTACTACATTCTCTGACAATAAGGTAACCCTTCTCATGAAGATCAGTCCTGTTACATGTACCCTTCCCTCCCCTCTTTTTCAAGTAAATTGCTGTCATAATAATCCCCTCTTTTTCTTACATTCAAACTTCACCTACTATTTACTGGTTCCTTCCCTGCTTCCTCCAAGCATGACCATATCTCCCAATTCTTATAAAACTTTCTCTGGACTCTACCTTTCTCTTAAGCTAAATCTTTTCTCCTAGTCAGACTCCTAGAATATGCTCTATACTAGTTGACTACATTCTTTATGATTTACGATCTAGATCCTGACCATATATCACTCCAATAAAACTGCTTTTTCCAAAGTTACAGATGATTTCTTAAATACCGCGTTAGGTGGCATTTTCTCAGTCCTCATTCTTCTTGATCTCTTGAAAGTATTGGACACAGACCACCTTCTCCAATGAGATACTAGCTCCTCTCCTATAACACTGCTTCACCTGGCTCTCCTCTTCTCTATCTGGCTGCTCCTTCTCAGTTCACTGGTAATGGGAGCCACTGGAGTTTATTGAATAGGGAGTTGACATGGCCAGACTTTTGCCTTTGGAATATCATTTTGGCAGCTGTGTGGAAGATGAACTGAAGAGAGAAAATCTTGAGGCAAGGAGATCAAATTGGAGGCTATTATAAGAGTCTAGATAAAAAGGTATGAGGGTCTAAATTAGACTGGTATTTATGTGAATAGGAAAAAGGATGAATGGGAGAAATTTGGAAGCAGAAACAAGATTTGGCAAATGATTGGACACATGAGGAAAGGAAAGGAAGAGCTTGAAGTGTGGAAGATAACATTGAGATTGTGAACCTGAGTGACTGGAAGGATGGTAGTGCCCTCAGCAGAAGTAAAGAGGTTGGAAGAGGGATGGGTTTCAGTGAAAATACAAGTTCTGTTGTCAATTTGTTGAGTTTGAGATGTATATATAACATCTGGTTCTAACTGTTCAAAAGGCAATTGGTGATGTGGAAATGGAGCTCAGGAGAAAGACTAAGGGTGATTATGTAGGATGGGTTCTTGTTGGCACAGAGATGACAATTGAACCAATGGGATCTGATGAGGTCACTAAATAAGAGAGGGCTACAAGAAAAGAGAAGAGAGGTTAGGATGTAGCCTTGGTATGACATGGATGATGATTCAGTAAAGGAGACTGAGAAGGAGTAGCTCGACAGATAGGAACAGAACCAGGAGAGAGAGGTGTTACAAAAACCCAGAAAGGAGAGAGCATCCAGGAGTGGGTGGTCAATATCTATAGAGCAATGGTGAGCTTGACAAGCGATCTGGACAACTTTGAAAGCTATAGTTTGAATTTATTATGTACTTAAAAAGAGAAACAAGTGGTACATTATTATGCTCTTCAATTTCATGCATAATCCTCATTTCTCTTCTATTATATTTATGAAAATGTCCATTTTATTTGGTCTTTGTGAAATTCAGAATTTTTAAAATGCTGGAAAAGAGAACAATAAGAGGAGAGAAAATGGACGCACTGAGAGTAGATGGTTTTTTCAAAGAGTTTGACTGAGAAAAGGAAAAGAGATGTAGTAGCTAGTGGGGGTGATAGGATCTAGAGGGGTTTTTAAGGATGTGTGGAAGACTGGTATGATTGTAGGTTGTAAGAAAGGAATCAGTAAATAGAGAATGATTCAAGATTATAGAGAAAGATGGGGTGCTAGTTGGGGCAATCTGCTGGACAGAAGGAAATGGAGTCAAGGTTGCATGTAGAGTAGTTGACATTGGTGAGAAAAAAAGCCACCATTTCATCATGTAATAGGAGAGGTTGGCCAATCGAAGACCAAGTCCTTATAGCAGGCACAAATGCCTTGGCTGGTTCTAATCTGCAGGACTGGTGAGTTTGCTTCAAGGCTTCAATTGGTGGGTTTCTTTGAGGGACCTCCATTTGGAGGATGGACCCCAGATGGCCAGGCTTTATTCTCTGAGATGCTCCCCCCACCAAATATGCTATATTTCAGGTTCTTGGGGCTTTGTTAGCATGCTCTTGAATGGCAACCTTATCCTCCTGGCCCCGTTTGTGCAGACCTCCATAACTTGGCAGCCAAAATGAAAATAGGTTAAACTTCTTCAGGCAGCAAATAAGTTTTTAGTGGCTCATTTTCCAAGTAAAGGTATAATTAATGATTGTTATTTTGCAAACAAATCATATTTTTTAAAAAGGGAAATTTCACTTAATATCAATTAATCATACTTACTAAGATTTTTATTTATCATGAAATCACATTAATGTTTAAAAATTACTTTGCTAAATGGTACAGGTTTTAATACATTTTTCAGGTTTTCTTACTGTTTATAATTAGTAACAACTGAAAACACAGTGAAAATATAGGACTTTCATGATGAAAAGCCACTGGGTTACTAGCTGCTTCTAAGTTGGGAAGTAGGCCTGGATGGGGTGCTACAATTAAAGACTAAAATAAAAGAAAGGAATAGTGGTGGATGATGTCAAGGGGGTTGTAAAATGAGATGAGTAGAGGGAGATCATAGTGGATGGCTTTTACTTTTTGGATAAAGTATGAAGCCAAGTCCTTAGATGAAAGGATATGGGATCAGGGTGCTATAAGGTTCTTGGTGAAAGAAGTGGAAATGTGGAACAGCTATTGTGAGTGAGATAAAAAATCAGTTAGGGAAGAATTAAGGGAGTGTCTTGTTTTGTGGGCCTAGATGAAATAAGGCAGCATACATTTGTAGTGAACTCAGTTCGCATGGTTGAGTGATTTCCTCCAGTTTGGTTCAATAGCATACAAGTTGGAGAAAAGGAAGTGAATGTAGGGAGCAATCCACTGTTGGGTTTTGGTGTGAGGTTCAATAGGAGAAGGAGGCAAGACATGACTGAATGACTAAAGTTCAAAAAGGTCTGACCATGCTACTCCTCTACTTAGTAAACTCCAGTGTGTCCCATAGGATCAAAGACCAGGACCAAGCACAGATCCTTGGGGCCCTCCATGGGAGAACTCCTGCCAAACTGACATAGAACCATAAAAGTTCAACCATTCAAATAGTTCTGAATCCCATCAAAATTCTATGAATCTAAAGCTCACCCTCTTTCCATAGGAATAGCATGCTTTTCTAAAATCTAGGTGAAGAATATCCATAATATTTTCCTTAGCCCCCAGTCTAGAAAGACTAGCAAGAAAATAAAGACAGTCTTAATTATAGGTATAAGGTATAAGGGTGGGAAAGTTTACTGAGGCAGTCAATGATCCCACCCCACTTGAACAAGACCTTATATTCTGATACTTCTGTTGGTGGAGACCAATCATCAGAGGTGTAAAAGATGTGTGAAGGAGACCTAGGGTTTCTATTGAATCAATCAATCAATTGCAGGCATTAGATTAAATGCCAAAGGTTTGTGATCAATTTAAAAGTCCTTAAAAGCCATTGTATGAAGTGAAATAATGCCACTCAGAAAGTGGATTTGGATTGGTTGGAGAGACTGATGGGGCTTATATGTGGGGCTTATGGAAAGTGAATAAGTTAGTTGGGAGTCTAATGTATCTTTCAGCTTAATGGTAGAAGCTTCCAGCCCGTCCCCTGAGAAGGAATTGTTTTGGGTAGAAGGGGGAAGAACGAAGAGGGGAGGGAGGGAGGAAAGGAATGCCAAGCACTTTACAGTTATCTCCTTTGATTCTCACAACAGTCTTGGGAAGTAGTTATTACTATTACCCCTACTTGACAATTGAGGAAACTAAGACAGAGTTTCAGTGATTTGCAGGGTCACGGAGCTAGGGTCATGTGTCTGAGTCTGGATTTAAACTCAGATCCATCTGACTCCAGGCTCAGATAATTTCTAGGCCAAAGGTTATTCTCCTTGGCAAGGCAAACAAAAGGAAAATGAGAGTTGAACAGTCTTGCCTTGTTTGTTCTCAGTTAGCATCATGTTCCCACCTTCCACCCGGCCCCCAGCAGTGGTCCTAGTTCTTCTTTGAACATGTCTCTTTCCCCTGAGAGAGCTAAAAATAACAATAAAATCAATAGTTGTTGTCCTTAGCTACCCTCATTAACCTCAAGTCAAGCTAAGCTTAAACTTTCCTGATCTGATTTTTTACAGGAATGTGCCAAGTTTTTCCGCTGTTATCTGACCCTGGCATCCGTCTCTCTTTGTAGGTTTTTGTTTTCCTTTCTCTTTGTCCATGTCGTTAAAAAATCTAAGTTGTTTGGAAAATTTCCTATAAATCCACATTAGTCTCTTTGATCAACTTCTGTTTTTCTTTCTAACTGGAATTGTTTCTCTTTGTGTCTTCAGAATTTTATTCTTGAGTATTTCTCATCTCTCCTGGACTAAATTCTATGGCATTTTAGACCACGGGATCCTATCGATTCTTCCCTTTGAAACCCGATTTCCCCAAATCTAGGGAGACTATCAGATTATATTTCTATTTCCTTTCCTCTAAACTCTAGGAAGGAGCTGTGACTTCCCCCAGGGTTCCCATCATTTCCAACAACCACTTTCTGCCTGTTAGTGAGAATCAGATCGATAATAAAATTTCTCCTTATTGGTTGCTCCACTTTTTGAGAGAAGAACTTATAAAGAAAGCAAGTCAAGATTTTGTTGGTTGTTTTCCTTTTGGGGAGAGAGGAAGGAGACAGAGAGACAGAGGAGAGAGGAGAGGAGACAGAGAGTAGAGAGAGAGAGAGAGAGAAAGAGAGAGAGAAGACAGAGAGAGAGAGGAGACAGAGAGAGGAGACAGAGGGAGAGAGAGAGGCAGAGAGAGAGGAGAGAGAAGAGACAGAGAGAGAGAGACAGAGAGAGACAGAGAGAGAGAGAGAGAGAGACAGAGACAGAGACAGAGAGAAAGAGAGACAGAGAGAAAGAGAGATAGAGAGAGGAGACAGAGGGAGAGAAAGAGGCAGAGAGAGGAGAGAGGAGAGAGAGAGAGAGAGAGAGAGAGAGAGAGAGAGAGAGAGAGAGAGAGAGAGAGAGAGAGAGGAGACAGAGGGAGAGAGAGAGAGAGAGAGAGAGAGGAGAGAGCGAGAGAGAGGAAGAAGAAGAAGAAAAAGGAAGAGGAGGGAGGGAGGGAGGGAAGGAGGGAGCTCTAGCAGATGTCTGGCTAATTGAATTACTTCTCCCCTCACTTCTGGATCACGCCATTGTCGATAAGGATAATACCAGTGATAGCAGCACTGAGGTCCATTGTGTTTTAAGATTTCTCTACAAAAATCTAAGATTTCTCTAATACAAAATATTTCCCCAAACTCCTCTTGGAAAAAGGTAATATCATTGTTATTATCCTCATTTGATAGAAGAGAAAACTGAGAAGGGAAGTGATTTGGGCAAGGTTACCAAATTTCTAAGTGACAAAGATGAGATTTAAGGTAGGTTTTCTGCTTCATCCTCCATTACACCCCACTCCTTCTCTGAGGGTGTGGGCACTGTTTCATGAGAGGTTAAAAAAGGGCTCTGGGTAAAACTTTCATGCCTTCACATCTTCCTTTCTGCATCTCTCTCTCTCATCTCCTTCTTTCCTCATTTGCCTCCAAGTGTTCAGTACCTTTCTATGTCCTCTGGCTCCCCACCCAGCCATGGATGATCCACTTAGGATCATGGATACAGAGCTGGCTCCCTGGTATACCCCATACAGAATTATCAGCTAATTGCTTTGGAGTTGGAAGAGACCTTAGGGATCACTGAGTTGTTCATCTCCCTTCTCGCCCCTCCCCCCCCCATTTTACAGAGCAAGAAACTGAGGGAAAAAGGCTAAGTGACTTCCTTGGGATCACTAGTTACCTGAATAACTAAGGGTGAAATTTGAATGGAGATTTTCATGGGGGGAAGGGGAAGGAAACAAATTCATGATAAGGCTGGTAAGCACTCCTCTACCTTTGTTGTTCAATTTTCTCTGTCTTCGTGATCCTGTTTGGGGTTTTATTGGCAAATATACTGGAGAGGTTTGCTATTTCTTTCTCCAGTTCATTTTTCATATAAAGAAATTGAGGTAAACAGGATTAAGTGAATTACCTAGGGTTACACAGCTAGTAAGTGTCTGAGGTTAGATTTGAACTCAGATCTTTCTGACTCCAGGTCCCACACTCTATCCCCTATGGTGCCACCTACCTGACCTCTACCTTACTTTCCCTCTAAAGGTTGTGCTACTAGGGCCAGCTCTGAGTTGGGAACAGTTACATAACATGGTAAAAGAGACTACCCAGAATGCCTAGGAGTTTAGGGGTAGCAACTTATCCTTCCAAATAAGGAAAAACTTATGAACAGTAATCATTGTCTAAAAATGACCTGGATTGTCTCTTGAGGTAGTGAGCAGGTTTCCAAGCTGAGGCTCATCATGGATGTAGAAGAGATCTCTGCTCATGTGTGGGCTGGTCTATGTGCAGGCAGGCTCTCTCAACACTGAGATATCATGGCTCTGTCTCCTGCACCTTACCCACATAACCCCCACCCAACAAAGAGACAAGATATCACAGCTACACAGCTCCTAAAACTTGTAGGAATGAGTGCATCATCTCTCTCTCTCTCTTTCTGTCTCTCTCTCTCTTTCTGTCTCCATTTTTGTCTCTGTCTTTTTCTCTCTCTATCTCTCTGTCTCTCTTCCTCTCTATCTTTCTGTCTCTCCCTCTATCTCTCTCTTTCCAGTTTCTCTTTCTCTGTCTGTCTCTGTCTTTCTCTGTCTCTTTCTGTCTCTGTCTCTGTCTCTGTCTCTCTCTCACACACACACACACACACACACACACAAACATACACACAAACACAAACAATCCAGTTAAGCCTTGCAAGTTTATGACAGCTAAGGACAAAGTCAGAACCACTTCTCTACAGGGTGGTCCTTGGGAAAATTCTAAGACCTTTCACCTCTATCTTCCTCTTAAAGGCTGAGTCCTCCATCTCAGGCCAAGCCAATATGATTCACAGTCACCAGGGGGCAGTAAATGCCCATTCAAGCCAGGTGAGCCAACCGTTTTTCAGGAAGGACTCACCAGCAACAGGTCAGCCCTCCCCATCTGTTGACTTTAATATCAGAGACAAACCAGAGAAGAACAAGGCAGGATGTTCCAGTGTATTGGGCTTCAAAGACAGCCCACAGCACAAACCCTTCAGAACCCTCATACATAAAATGAGAAGGTTGGATTTGATGATCTCAAAGGTCTTTCTCAGCAATGACATTTTGTTCTAATTTACCTCCCAGTTCTGATATTTCTCTTCTAAGGCCCCTCTCAGCTCTGACATGCTACATTCCATCGTTAAAGTTCCTTTCCAGCTTGAATCTTCTATGGTTCTATGATATTGCTTTTCCATTGTGCTCTGGAGACTGCTTCTCTAGTCCTCAAAGTGCCCTGGCCAAGGAGGGAGGGAGGGAGAGAGAGAGAGAGAGAGAGAGAGAGAGAGAGAGAGAGAGAGAGAGAGAGGGGGGGGGGAGAGGGGGAGGGGGAGGGGGAGGGGGAGGGGGAGGGGGAGGGGGAGGGGGAGAGGGAGAGGGAGAGGGAGAGGGAGAGGGAGAGAGAGAGAGAGAGAGAGAGAGAGAGAGAGAAGGGGAGGAGAAAGAGAGCATGGGAGGAGAAAGAAGACTTTTCCTAAGTAGAATGGATGTTGTGCCAATTGGTACGAATGCTAAAGGCCTGAGGCCTCAAGACCACTGAAGGGTTATGGATCTGACTCATCAATTAGAACAAACACCAGTTCTAGGGGCCTCCATGGGTTCACCTTTACTCACATACTGCAGTAATTTTTGAACTCATTAGCATAGAGGTTCCCTGTGGTACAGATCCCCGCCCATTTGTGTTTGGCCATTCTGGCAAACATACAACACTGGTGAAAAGATGGCCATTAAAAAGATGGCCATTTATTTAGGGGAGAAAAATGAAATCATGAAAAGAATACTGCATTTTCCCATAAGCAATATTGCCCATTCTTCTCTTCCTGCTTAATCCCATTTCTAATTTGCAGTGTTTTTCCAACATGCATATGTGTGTGTTTGTGTATATGGGTATGAGATGGATGAACTCTTTAAGTTGTCCATCTGAACACGTCATGTTGGGCATCCACTTAGTTTCTCCTGTGTGGATGATCAGGGCAAATTCTTTTGAGTGATTATGGACCTTTTGCAAAAGGTTCTGTGATGTTCTAGGACTTGGCACACCAAGTACAACATTATTCACAAACAAGAGCATCTGAAGAACCTTGCCAATCCTGGGAAATTCTTCTTCTGCTTGGGCTTTATACATTATGTCCTCCATGATAGTCATGAACATCTTTGACAAGTAGACGTCTTCTGTTCATACCTCTCATGATATTAATTATAAGAGAGGGATATTGAGCAAGGTATTTCTTATATCAAAGCTTTCCAGGAATATTGTATACTTTTGACATACGCATGCGAGTCAACTTATTGGAAGAGGGTCTTAAAGGTAATCTTTTGCTCATTTGAATCAAAATCTAATTTGTAATCAATAAACAACATAGTGAAATCTTATAGTGACTACATCTTTCAGTCCATTGTGTGAGATTAAAGATGGCAGCTATTACACACAGAAAGCCTGCTTATTTACTACTAATACTCTCATCAGGAACTGTGATGGCAGATGCCAGATGTGGTAACCCCACTTCCCTTGATGAGAGGGTGAAAAGAACAGAGATCTTCCCGGGTCATTTCGATTCGTTCTTCTGTTGTCTTCCTGGTTTCATCCTGAGTTGTCTTGATTTTACTTGGTTGGGTTTCTCAAACAGACTTTCTTTAAATTAGTTTTATCCACCACCATTTCTTTGTTTTCTGAGATGTCACGCATAATTCCCTCTATCCTTCTCCATATGATTTTATAAATGAGCTTATATTCTAAATCAGCATTGCCCTTGGCAGTCATATCTCTCCATTTGGCAAATAAGTCAGTTATCCACTAAGGTACCTGTTAGTCTCTTCACTATGGCAACTGATTTGCATTTATTGAAATTCTTTACAAGTATCATAATTTGTGCTTATGTTATTTCTTCCATCCATAGCCTGGTTGTTGGCATCATTTGTTTAAATAAGTAGGACTGGAGTGATTTATATAACATACATATCTTTTTCTCACTTTTATTCTTCTAAGTTTTATACGAATTTTGAGCTTTATATTAACAAATCAGTGGTTTGACTGTACAGACAGCTGATTCAGGAATTACTTCCATTCCAGTGGCAAGTCTCTTATTGTCTTTTCAAATACAATTAATTTCACTTGTGAAATTATTTAGGGCTCACCATGTCCTGAGCCTTCTGATGCTTTTCTTAAAGAAAGAAATCATTACAGATAGCTTTCTGTGAAGCTTCTGAGGAGCTCACAAGTCCTGGGCCTTCTCAGTTTTTATTCATGATTCATATTTTCTGGCAGATTTGTGCTGTCCTTACCAATTCCCACCTTTGCATTGAAATCACTGAGGATCAAAGTATAAGCTGATTTGATTTGGAGTGGCATTTGATTCTCACAACCACCCTTCAGAGGTACATGCTATTATTATCCCCATTTTACAGATAAGGAAACTGAGGCAGACAGCGGTCACACAGCTAGTTAGTATTTGAGGCTGGGTTTGAACACAGGTTTTCCTGACTCCAGGCCCAGCACTTATCCACTGCAGCACCACCTAGCTGCCTCTAGATGAATAAGATTTATTTTCTGCTGTCATATGTCCATTTGTGGTTCACTGGATGTATCATCCAGGCAATATTCACAGCACTGGTGGTGACTATGAATATTCCAGTGCAGTTCTCAATTGCAAGCATTATAACAGACTCTTCATATAGAAGGCAGAAGAAAAACATTTATTCAGACCCCAGGAAGCCAAATCCAAGAACCAGAAAGCTAAATCCATCATAGTAGCCAAGAAGTTAATACACACCATCACTGCAGGGGGCAAAGCCATTTCCAAGCCTCCTCATCTCCTGCTGGGACCTTCTCACAATTAAACACTCATGATCCTAGCAGCACCTGCCTGCCTGCCTGTGTCCTTCCCAGCTCTGTCTAGACTGACCAACTTCCTCCCAGCTCCCTTCTTGTTCTGCCTGTTCAGCAAACTCCTTCCATCACATGTAACTTAGGCTGTCATGTGATTTAAGCAGATCACATGGGTCTTTTAATGAATGGGAAAGATATTCTCATTTACATTACCATTACATTGGGCAGAAGTAGATAGAGCTCCAGTACAGGAGTCAGGAGGACCTGAGTTCAAATCTCACCTCAGGCACTTGATGCTCACTAGCATTTTTCTTCATAAGTTCTTTGGGACTGTGGTGGGTTATTATATTGATCACTTACTCTTTCACAGCTGATTATTACGCTTATTAGTACATTACTGTTACTGTGTGAATTGTTTTCCTTATTCTGCTCAATTCATTTTGAATCAGTTTATATTGTCTTCCCAGGTTTTTCTGAAACCATTCCCTTCATCATTTATTATAGCAAAGTAGTATTCCATCACAATCATATACCATAACTTGCTCAGCCATTCCTCAATTGATGAGTGTCCCCTCAGTTTCCAATTCTTTGCCACCACAAAAAGAGCTGCTATAAATATTTTCCTTTTTCTTTGGTCTTTTTGGGGTATAGACCTAGTAGGGGTATTGGTGGGTCAAAGGCTATGCACAGTTTTATAGATATTTGGCCATAGTTCCAAATTATTCTCCAGGATAGTGGTTTGCAGCTTTACTAACTGCTTCTGTAGTGTACCTGTTTTCCCACATCCCTGCCAACATTTGTCATTTTCTGTATTCTTAGCCAGTCTGGTGGGTGTATTCATAAGACTTCTGAGCTCTACCACTAACTAGCTCTATGTGCATGGATTGTACCTTTCCCCTCTCTGAGTCTCAGTTTCCCTTATCAAATAATGATGTAAATGGACGAAATTACTCCTAAGGTCCCTCTAATTCCAACAATCAATGAGTCTTAAAATAATATTCTTCCTACTTTATTCCCCAACTCAAGAACCTTTTGCCATGAGTCCAAATTCCTCTTCGACTTTTGTAGCCCAATCGTCCCAGGGCATACCATGTAGTCCCTTGGCTTCAGCTAGAGGCAATCTTCTCACTGACTTCTTTTCAGTCAGGATTATTCCTGCCTCTCTTCACCTGAAATACTCTCTCTCTCTCTCTCTCTCTCTCTCTCTCTCTCTCTCTCTCTCTCTCTCTCTCATTGACCCCTTTCCAGGACCTAGGATAAGTCCTAATGCCACTTGCATGAAGCCTTTAGCAATGATTCATGCCCAGATTTCTAGACAAGCAAGAAAACTCTCCTATTTTCTGGAGAGGATCAAGCAACTTGCCATATGGGTTGATTCTACGTTTCCCTCTGGACCTCTACTATACATATGACTCACAGTACCAATGGAAAGATATGTCTGGGTTGTAAAACAGAGAGAGGAAAAGAAGAGACAAAAGGAATGGAGGTCAAGTCTACCACTCACTCTACCCACTTCGTATCCATGAATCAGCTCCAGTTAACAAGACAAGAAAAGCCTTGATATCTGACAAGGCTCACATGTAGCCCCCAGGGTGCCTAAACCAGAGTTGAAGCTGGGGTCAGAGCTCTATACCATTGGCTGCACTTGGTGGGACCAGTTGAGTTTGAGCCTAGACATCCTGAGCTGTATCCCAGAATTACTGGGTTTGGGCCATGTGTCCAAACTGGTTAAAGATGACCCAAGTCTGGGGGAAGCTTTGGGAACTTAGCCCATGCTGTTATTACTTAAAGATTTTTCTGGTTTTATTCTTCTTTTTTGGTTTATTTAGTGCCTAAGATTAAAACCCACTGTATGCAGTATCCATTCATATCTGGTTATTTGTATAACAGATCCCATTTTCTGTGTTTGTGTAATTTGATCTCTTCATCCTTCCCTCTTTCATCTTTCTCCCTCTAATAATAATAGCTAGAATTTTATAGCACTCTAAATTCTGCAAAGCTCTTTACAAATATTATCTTATTTATTTCTCATAATAACCCTGTGAGGTAGGTGCTATTATTATCCCCATTTTACAGATTAAAAAACTAAGGCCTTTAGAGGTTATATGACTTGCTGAGACCTAATTATTTATTTGTGAATGCAAAATTCTAGATTCAAAGCTAGGAGGGACCTCAGGGGTCATCTATATTTGGCAGAGGGGGGAACTGTGGCTGAGAGAAAGGACATGATTGGGTCAAGGTCACACATAGAATCACTGATCTAGAGGAGGAAGGGATTGTCAGAGGCTTTTTAATCTAATCCCTTAATTTTACAGAGAAATAAACTGAGACCTAGAGAAAAGAGAGCTGTCCACAGTCACAATGGGATCATAGATGGAGAGCTGGAAAGGGCCTCAGAGGCCAACCTCTTCATTTTATAGATGAGGGACTGAAGCTAGAGGAGTTAAGGAACTTGCCTGAGGTAATACTGTTTTCTCCAAGTAGAATATGAATCCGCTGATGGTAGAAACTGTTTAACTCTTGTATTTTCATTCCCAGACCCCAACCCAGTGTCTGGAACATAAAAGAGCACTCATAAATATTTGTCGATGGATTAATTGATTCGTAAATTCATTGAATTGCAGTACAATAAAGGAGGGAGGTGGGGTTTTCTCACATGATAGGGAATTGGAACAATTCTGATTGGGGAAAATCCATACTAACCACACTCCTTAGACAAATGACCTGAATGGAGCCATCTAGAAAGTGGCAAAGGTGAGGAGGAAGGTCTCTGAGAGTTGTGGGAAAATTTGTCATTTTTCTCAAGTTCCTGTTGATTTTGGGTAAAACTTATAGGATGGGTGTGAGACTAGTTAAAAAAAGGTTATTTTAGCTCATAGGCTTAAATGAGGGGAGAACAATATTTTCCCGTGGTTAAACCTAGGCTCCATGCACTCCAAGTTGCCTCTCATATGCCTTCCCCAAGACCTAGTATAGGGTTTTGTAGGTCAAGAACTCAATCCCTGTTGGGGACTAACCAAGTATAAAATGTCTCATGTTGAGAAGTCTGCACTCTCTGGAACAAGTGTTAGGTTTGGAATCTGGATTTGGAGAATCTAGATTCAAATCCCAGTTCTGCCTCTTGCTATCTGCATGACATTGGGCAAGTCACTTAACCTATGTAGATCTCAGTTTCCTCATCTGTCAAATGAGGAAGTTGGACCAAGTGGCCTCTAAGGATCTTTCCAGCTTGATGTCTATGATCCCATGTTACCATCTTTGCACACCTCTGGGAGCCTTTGATAGAATGGTTCTGGGATTGATTGCTATGGCCTTTAGCTTCTCTCAAGTCACACTGTCTAGTGTGCCCTGGAAATGGCTGAACCTGACCCCAGTAAGACCTTTTTCTTTCTCCTTCCTGGGCTTTACATTTCCCATTTAGTTGGAGAGTTTGAGCTCTGTGTGGGCAGCAGCCATGTCTTTGTACCACCCCCTTCCTAGTGCCTGGCTCTGAGTTGGGCACAGTGTAGGTGTTCAGTAAATATTTGTTGAATTACATTGAATTAAATCAGTAAGAAAAACACTTGCTGGGCAATTAAAGAGCCAACCAGAAATGCAGAACGATTTTCTGGAGTCACTTTGCTGGAACATACAGGGAATTAATTGATGATTATGAAGTCCTTGGAAATACAAAGTGTGGTATAAATGCCAAGTATGGGATTACTGTGGCTGAGTCATTGTAATCAGGAGTGGCTGAATGTGCAATCAAAACAGGCCTTCTCTTCTCTTCACCCCTAGGAGCCTTTTCTCAACACCTTAACGATCCCTTAAGTGGTGCCATTCTTTCTCCTTGTTTCTGTATTTCTCTTGCTCTTTCAGTTTCTTTCTTTAACAAAAAAATGTTTCCTAAGGGACTTAACATTAAGCATCAATACAAAACAGCTACATTTTTCTTAGTAACAATTTTCATTAAAATTAATGAATTTCAATGTATGAAACAGCATGAAATTTTTTCCATTAAAAATGTTCCTTTCCCCTACCCTACCCCAAAGTCTTATTAAGAATCTTTTTTCATTCTCATTCATTTTCCTCAATCATAGTACTTTAATTCTGATTTTTTTGCTCTAAATTATTTCATAAAGGTCTTTCTAGATTTCTTTGTATTCCTCATATTTGTCTGTCTTAAGAGCATTATCATTATTGTACCACATTTTAATTAACCATTCCATCATTGTTGGACTTTCAGGTTATTTTTTGTTTTTTTTTAATTATATATAATGCTGCTATGAACTTGTTTTAAAAGGCATCTTTTTGAAAAAAAAAAGGCCTTGAATATGCTCTGCCAGGGTATATTTCCAGTAATACAATTATTGAATAAGAAGTTATTTGACAAATATTGTTTTCTAACATTTACTATATATACACTGCCAGATGGCACTGCCAGAAGGAATCTTTGTTTGTAACTCCATCAGCAATAAGGTAGTGAACTTATTTCTTCCCCAGTCTCATCTGCAATACACTTCATTACTTTTCATTATTTTTTGCCAATTTGATAGGTGTGAGGTGGTACCTTAAAGTTGTTATTATTTGCAGCTTTTTGACTATAAGAGAGGTAGAATATTTTCTCAAATAATTTGTATTTCCTCCTTTGAAAATTCTATCTCCATATCCTTGGACCATTAATCCATTATAGCAGTAAGCTTGACCTCATACGTATTACTGAGATTTATTTTGAGACCCAGGACAGAAAATGGCTGTGGATGGGTATACCTTATTGGAAGGAGAAAAACAAAGGAAGTGGTAACAAGGGTAGCAGTGTATGCTTACAAAGGGATAGTATTTAGATGAAAATAAATGAAGAAAGGAGCAAGGGGATTTATGACTGTAGCATGTCCAGCAACCCCTCACCTCCCACACATACAAGGGTCTCTGAGTTCACAGGGACACAGGTTCAATCCTAGAGGTCTGATACCAGAGAGGGATCGGTTATCTCCATGGCTTTGTTCTGACTCCAGAAGAAAACTCCAAGGAAATTTCTAAAACAAAGCTAAGGTATGGCTCATGTCTTGAGTTTCTCTGTTTTGTGGTAATACAGTACTCTCCCACAGAAGTACTCCGTGTACATTATGGGTACCAGGCATGGGCCAATTTAGTTTTATGATTTTTTATGAGGTGTTATTGCTCATAATCTTCAATCATGATTCTTTCTACATTTACATTCTAAACTGTTGTTGCCTTTTGGCTGACATCTCTATGCTTGGCAAGTAAGTTGAATGCTTGGTGTCTAAAGCGTTGCTCAGGTCCTCTGGTTTTCTTGTTATGGCAGTTGATTTATATCAGTTAAATTTCCATATGAATTTATCATGTAGTCCATGTCTATATCCTTTCCTCTATCTAAATCCCCTTGACTGGTATCAATAGGTCATCCAAATAGGACAGTATGGAGATATTTTAATTGAACTCCATAGCCTTTTATCATTTTTGTTCTTTTTCAAGCTTTGTCCAGGTTTTGAACTTTGCTCTAACAAGTCAATAGTCTGACTATACACAAACAACTGACTCAAGAATGACTCTCACATCAGTAACAAGTTTTTTCCAATCAGTTTAAATATTATCAACTACTTTTTTGTTATGTTTTGTTGTTCACCGTGTATACAGCTTACTCTTTCTTTTTTCAAAGGAACTAGATACATGTAAGACTTCTGTGTAGTCTACAAGTCTTTGACTTCTTACACTCCTTATTACAGATATGTATTAACTTATATATATATACCTAGAATAAAAGCTTGTGCTGATTTAATTTGGAAGGTCATATTGAATTCTTGTGCACTGTGTTAGTGCATAAGCTTATCTTTTCATAGTGGTCTTTTTGAATATGTTTATTAATCAATCAATCAACAAGCACTTTATGAGTGTGTATTACATGCCAGGCACTGTTCTAGACATGTGGCATATAAAAAAATAAAATAGAATAATCCCTACTCTCAAGGAACTTCCATCCTGATGGGGAGGAGTGCACAACATGTACATTCAGAATAAATATGAAATGAACACAAGATAGTTATGGAGGGAGGGCACTAGTGGTGGAATATAGGACTAGAGGTCTTGTGTAGCCTTTGGGTGCATATTGAAGCTAACTCTACAATTTCTTCAATTTACTTCTTCAAAGGGAATTTGTAAGCCCCCTTTTCACTTGATTGAGACTTCCTTCTGTCTTCTGGTTTCTTTTAACACAAGAATGTCAGGATGAGGAGATTTCATTCCTCTAGTAACATGTTGGTCATTGGACAAAATTCTCATAGAGTACCAAGAGTTAAGTTTCAGTGTATAGACAGTCTATAAGTGAGATGATTTTTGGCACCTTTTGCCCAGTTTCACTATTAAAACAAGTTCTATTTCCATTTTTAAAAATTACTCAATCTTATACTTCCCTAAAGCTTAATGTTCTTTTTTTTTTTTTTTAACATGATAGGCAAAGGAGTTTTGCTTTTGTTATTGCCAGATCTGTTTCTTTTTCTCTTCTTTTCTTTTTCTTTTTCTCTTCTTTGGTAACTTCCCTTATGTTAATAAATATGAGACCATTTAGGGTCCTTTACCCTTTTGTGGCAATGATACACATTTTATCCCAACACTAGTTTGATTATTCTTGCTACAGTTTTAAAAATTTGCATACTTTGTTTTTAATCTCCCCAGTATATAATAGTAACTATAGCAACAAACTTCTAAGTATATTACTTTTATAAATCAGTGATCATTTAATTAGCCTAGTTTCCTTTTGTGGCATCTCTTTAGGCAATGATTTTTGATAACTTCTTTTTCTTGCTTATTTTTGAAATGGGTGTTTCTTTTTCATATATTTGTATTGGTAGGGGGTGTAATTTGGGGGTCTGATAGAGACATTTCTATACTTTTGTCCAATTGATACTTTTCTTTTATTTAAAAAGTTATGACTGTACTTGGTACTTTAAGAACATAAATAATCTTCTTTATTGATTTTTAGATTTTTTTCTTTGCAATTTAGTAGCTTATCAATTATGTCTATTAATGAATCACATGTAGAATTTCCACTTGCTGCTGTTTTGTCTATTCTCTCTGCTTGGAAAGTACTAAAAGGTTGCCACTCTGAAAAATGTCTAACCTTTTTTTTTTGGCTTTTTATCTATCTTTACATATCCCAATTAATCTAATTTTTTTTGGCCTTCCAAAGCTGTTATTTTATCCTGCATAGCTATTAGGTGATTGTTGACATCTATTATAATGTGTTTGCTCTTCAATTATATTTTTGTTATCTCTTATGCCATCTTTTTTGCCCCTGAACTAGAGTCCTTTAAAATTATTTTGATATCACAAGAACATGGAATTTGAGAGTTTGGAAGAGACCTCAGAAGCTATTTACTTATTCAACTATACACAAAAGGAATGCCTATTAAAACATATTCAGCAAATAGTCAGTCAGCCTCTACTCGAAGACCTCCAAGAGGGGAAGACTGCCATGTCTCTAGGCATCCAGTTCTACCTTGGAACAGTTCTTATCATTTGGAAGTTTTGTTTGCCTGTGGGCCTAAATTTGACTCTTTGCAACTTTTACCCATCACTCCTGATCTTGTCCTTTGGGCCAAACTGAACAAGCCCCATCCTTCTTCCACATGACAGCCCTTCAAATACTGGAAGGCAGTTTTTCTGTTCTCCCTGAATCTTGTACTCCCTACTGGAAACATTCCTAGTTCTTTCAAGTAGTCCTCACATGACATGGACTCAAGGTTCTTTCCTCTTCTGGTTTACTTCTTCTGGACACTATCTTCCTTATCAATATTTCCCCAGTCTGTAGTGCTTAGACTGAACATACAGTATCAAGCTGATTTTAATGCAGCTGAAGATCACACTAGCTTTTTTGGGGGGGAGGGAGCCTGTCATATCAAACTACTGACTCATATCAAGCTTGCAGGCCACTAAAACCCTGTCCTTAGCATGTCTCTCCCTTAATTGCCAAGATTATGGACTTTGATGATGGAATATTGCAGGTAGTACTGGATATAGGTGATGTATTGGTTAATTTTGCTGACCTTTCCTCCCTCTTTCTTCAAATCTTTCTTGCAAGGCATGGCTTGCTGGGTAAGGGAGAGGGAGAGATATATTCAGAAATTGACTTGGAGCTAGGAAGACCTGAATTCAAGTGCTCCCTCACATACTTACTGGCTATGTTCCCTGGGGCAAGTTATTTAATCTCTCTCAGTCCCAGTTTCCTCATTTGTATAATGGGGATAACAATAGCACCTCCCTCACATGGTTGTTGGGAGGATGAAATGAAATAACATGTACAGTGCTTTGAAAACCTTGAAGTACTATACAAATATTGGTTATTAGATGAATGTGATGTTAAAACAAAAAGTATCAACAAAAGCTGTCAATAAAAATAAGATAAAGTGGGGGCAGTTAAGTGGCACAATGAATAGAGCACCAGCCCTGGAGTCAGGAGAACTGAGTTCAAATTTGACCTCAGACACTTGACATTTACCAGCTGTGTGACCTTGGGCAAGTTACTTAACCACAATTGCCCTGCCTTCCCCCCTCCAAAAACAAAAAGGATAAAGCTTAAAAAAAATCAGAATCAAAGAAGCATGGAGTAGGAAGGGGCATCTAAGTCTAACTTGGATCTGGCCAAGTGTCTCTGATAATATCCTCCCCTAAGGGATTATCCAGCATCCACTTGAAAAACTCCCATGAGTAAATAAATATAGTTTGTGTCCATGTGACAAACTCTGCCTCTGTATCCAGAGTAATAATAGATTGAGGAAAATTTCTGCATAAAATGTAAACATGAGATCTCACCTATTTTTTAATTTTTAAGGGAGAACAGTAAATGACTTCCCAAAGCAAGGTGGTAGCTGTCTTTAGCATGCCAATGATTTTCTCAGAAGGAAGGTTAGAGGGAGGTACCTGAGGTCTAGACTGGATGAGTTGACAATGTACTATGCGGGAGAATTTCAAGGTGCTCAATATTTTAGTTAGAAAGTTGCTCAGAAAGAGACACTAGCAGGGGTGGGGGACCTGGGGCCTTGAGACCACATGTGGCCCTCTAGGTCCTCAAGTGTGACCCTTTGACTGAATTCAAGCTTCACAGAACAAATTCCCTTAATAAAAGGATTTGTTCTGTAAAACTTGGACTCAGTTAAAAGATGGCACTTGAGGACCTAGAGGGTCACATATGGCCTCTAGGCTGAAGATTCTCCATCCCTGGAGCTTGCAAAGGTAAAGGGATGTGGTGGAAAGACCAATCATTTGACTTGGAGTTCAGGGAATCCTGGGACTAGACCCCACCTCAGTTTATTCGTAGCTGTGGAGTCATGGGTCAGTCAGTTTCTCTAAGCCTAGCTCTTCATCTATAAATTATAGTACTTGTAAGCCACCTGGCAACTACATTCTTGCCAACTTTTGCTAGATGCACTCCATCTCTGGCCAGGAATCTGTCATCCTGATATTTTAAGCCATGATCTAGAGATCTAAATTCAGCTCTCAGATACCACCTTCTAAGCCATCCATTCACTTTACAAATCAATATTTTTCTTCTCTTGCCTTTAATTGGCAGCAGTGAGGAAAAACAACCTGTAGCATTCATATTCTTCAGTTTCTCCATTAAGACTTCATAATTATTGGCAATACTTTCTAGGCTCCTTCTGGCAGTGTTACTTGGGCCCACATGAATCTCTAGCAATGGGTAGTTTTGGTAAATCTTGGGAGGTTCTTTGTTTTACCTTGGACACAGGGCTTGGGAAGACAACAGACTCCTCTAACATGATTGATAAAGTTGGCAAATAACTACTTCAATGCTTCTGATTCAAGAATTACCTACAAGATTTCTTTATCTGGATCCATTTCAGGGAATCCATGAACTTGGATGGGAAAAAAATGTATTTCTCTATTTTGACAAGCTTTTGGTTTCCTTTATATTTTAGTTTATGCTTTTGAAAACATTATTCTGAGAGGGACCCATAGGTTTCACCAGATGGCCATACGGGTTGAGGACATACACTCAAAAAAAAGCTTTAGAAATCCTTGATCTACTCTTCTTTCTCTGACCCTTCCCAGATGACCTCTATAGCTCCTTTGGTGCTTCTGGATAATTTTTTTAGTGGAAAAAAGTGACATTTTTCTCATCTGATCATTTCTTTATCCCCTCTTCAATAAACATTTATTAAATGCCTGCTATGTGCTAAGTGCTAGGAATACAAAAGCAAGCAAAAGACAGTCCCTGCTCTCAAGGAGCTTATAATCTACTGGATCTTCAGAAAGAGCTTTGCATTTACCATTGTGTGATGATCAACTATGATAGATCTAGGTCTTCTCGACAATCCAACAATCCAAGAAAATTCCAAAAGACTTATGATAGAAAATGCTATCCATATTCAGAGAAAGAACTATGGAATCTGAATGCAGATCGAAGCAGACTATTTTCATTTGTTTTTTCCCTGTGGATTTTCCCTTTTGTTCTATGTAATGTTCATGAGATTTGTGTTAATAAAAGATCTTTCAGGCCTATTAATAGACCTCAGGTGGAACCCATTGCAGAAAGCTTGATTAGGGGAAGCTTTTGTGGAAGGCCCACACCTTTTTTTAATTAATGATGCGCTGGGTCATGAGGCTCATGCCCTCTGGCTCTAGGTGAGATTTTGTTTTGGAGGCTTCTTTGTGCCTCCAAAGATTCATGTGCCAGATGAGACTCTGGGTCTTCCTCCCCCTGCTTTATGTGATGCCCCCTCCCCCTCCTTTGAAAACTCAGATGTTGGTGCTTCTCTCTCTGGTAACTCCGTATGTATGTAATGATCAGACAATTGGATCTGTCTGTTGATCTGTGATGTATGTATTGCTTAGGGTCAGACAGAAGCTCTGTCTGTTGATCTTTATTTCTCTGCTTGTATTTTCTCTGTTGGTGTATGTGATTAAAGAAAAGTATTGACCCTTGAAAAGTTGCTTTCCTTTTAGAAAAGCAGATATAAGAACCTGTACTAGCAGGCCATCCTGGATGTTTCAGGATGCTTGCTGCTACATTCCATTTCTTTTTCCATGACATGACTAATGTGGAAATGTGTTTAACATGATTGCACATGTATAACCTCTATCAGATGCTTTGCTGTCTTAGGGAGGGGGAAGGGGAGGAAGAGGGAGAAAAATTTGGAATTCAAAAATCTTATAAAAAGTGAATACTGAAAATTATCTTTACATGTAATTGGAAAAAATAAAACACTATTTATATAAAAAGTTTTTCTTTTTTTTAAAAGAGCCTTGAATCTGTTTTTAATATCAAATTGCATAGTTCTGTATTTTCTTTTCTTTTCCTTGTAACATTTTCCTATTTTTTAGCATCCTGATATCAGTCAAACTTCCCCTCTTGCCCTTCAAATTCTGTTTCCATCCCATTGCCCCTTTGTGTCCTCTTCCTTTAGGAAGCCTTTATTCTCTCTGTCAACCTGGAGGGTATAGATGAGGGTTTTAAGTTCCTTTACCTTCTCCTATAGGAAGGAGAGCAGCCCACCCTTGGAATACAGATAGCACTCATTGGACTAGGGTAGAAATATGCACATAGCTCACTGAGTGGACATCACTAGCCAACTTCCTAAGATCTTCTCAATAGTCAAGATTTTCAGCCTTGTGGTTTTAAATACTACTTGGAGGATTTGTAGCTCACTCTTAAGCACCTGGTTAAAAATTTATAGTCAGTCGTCATCTGTTAATAACTCAATAACTCCTTCTTTCTTTTAGCCTCAACAACTTAATAGCCATAACAACTCCAACCTTTAGCCTTACAGCAGCCACTGATTTGTTTTACCAGTTTGTCTTACCTACCAATCCCTCTCTTAATTTGCTTTACCTTCCAGTACCTTTTCTTACTTAATTTGACCTGCCTTGCCAACTATCTTTTTCTTCTTGAGGCAATGTTTTGCTCTTCGGATTCTACTCCCTAGGTCTCCTTGATTCACCTTAATCTTTTTTATATCAACTTTACTCTTCCTTGATCTTATTTATCTTTCATCCCAGAAGTAGAATCTGGACAAGTATTTGGGCCTGAAGATTGTTCTCCTTCAAATTTTCTTCAATTTTTCCAAATCTACACCAAATTTCTTCTCTGTTTATCTATGATCTCATTGAATTTATCCTTTGGTTCCTCTGCAATCCTATTCATTGATGGAAACATGGTGGTACAGTGGAGCATGCATGGGGTTCTGGAGTAAGAGGATCAGATCATCTACATCTGATGCCCACTTTGTGTGTGACCTTGGGTCTGTCATTTACCATCCCTGATTTTCCATTTCCTTATGTGTAAATGAGAAGTCCCTTCTAGTTTTACATCTATGATCCTATTTTCACATTGATCTTCTAAAGGAATTTTGTCCTCTAGAGTCTTACCTTATAGAATTTCTTTATTGCATGACCTTTTTTTGGATCAGTTACTCTGTTCATCCGGATATTCTAGAATGAGAGTGATAGAGGGGTCGGGATTCATAGTGGTAACCTGGACGAGAGATGGTATTACTGCTTAACTACAATGGACTAGGTGAGAGACTTTAGTCAAATTCAGGGTTGAGAGTGGAGTTGCCCACTCCATATGGTCTGATAGTGGGGGTAGAGGTGATAAGCCAGAATTCCCCTCAGTACTATGGCAAAGGAGGAATGCTTATAGAGCTGAGAGCTAGAGTTAGAAGGAACCTCACATAAGTCTTCTAGGCCAACACCCTCATTTTACAGAGGAGGAAACTGAGGCCCAGGGAGGTGAAGAGACTTGCCCAAGGTCACACATTGAGTCTTAGATCTAGAGCTTGAATGGATCTTAGAGGTCACCTAGTCTAACTCCCTTATTTTACAGAGAAAGAAACTGAGGTCCAGGGAGGGGAAGAGACTTGCCCAAGGTCATTAGGTAGTAAACATCAGAGGCAGAATGTCTTTCCATGGTATTATAAGATGTCTTAACTGCATACTTCTTTGCAAATGATAAGAAAAAGGTTGGGAGGCCTGGGCTGGGCAGGGAGAGGAAGGCTCAGAACAGATTAGAAGTATCAGAGCCTCCTGCCAGGCCTTGGCCACCTTGGAAAGGACTGGATATTCAGAGAAGGTAGAAAAGGAGATTGCCCTCAATGGGAGTAATTGCTTTGAGCTACTGCACAGAGCCCCTAAAGACTTTGGGGAGCAGCTTGGAGCAGCCAGAGGCTTTTCCTAGGAGCTCAGAAGGAGTGGACAGGATTGGGAAGAATCCCCTGGCCTAGCATGATTAAGGCCAGGTAGCATGGAGACCTAGCAGTTTTCAGGCCCTCAGAAGAGGCTTCTTGTGATAGGGGAGAAAGGAAGAATTAGAGTGAGGCTGAGGAGTAGGGCTTTCCACTAATTTGAAAAGTAGAGGAGAGAACAGCAGAGGACAACCTTCTCCTCTGCCCCAGGCCGGGCTCAGGGAACTGGATGGGCCCCACAGTGTAAGACCTAGTCCTGGGCCTGCTCAGACTAAGCCAAGACTAGGCCTGCCCCTGGGCCAAGAAAGAAAGTAGGCCTAGGTCCTCAACTTAGCAGACCTCCCCAGATGTGAGGAAGTGTATGTGTGTGTGTGTGTGTGTGTGTGTGTGTGTGTTCCTCTTTTGAGTCAGTCCTGGCTTATATACTTATCCAAGACCTAGGACAGGAGCAAGGCCCAAGGGGTACATCTGCAGCCCTCAACTTCCTTATTTCTTCAGTTGATTTTTCCAGGGTTTCGTTTTTTTTCTCTTTTCTGTTTTTTCTTCTTCCCTTTTTGGTGGGACAGGAAGGGGCTGGTCTGAATTTTTGAATGAGTGAGCAGATAAGGGCAGAGTCAGATCCTTGGCTTGTCTCAACCTCACCATCTGCCAGGAAGTTTTCTCTCTCTCTTTCTTTCTCTGTGTTACTTTCTGTTTATCTCTCTATCTCTCTTCTTAACTCTCTCTCTCTGTATCTCTGTATTTGTGGATGTCACTGTGTAGATCTATGGCTTTCTGGGTCTCTTTTTGCCTCTATATGTTTCTATTGTTTTCTATTAATCTCTAAGTATCTCTATAAACATCTCAGTTGCTGGCTGTCTTTGTCTCTGTCTCTCTCTCTCTGTCTCTGTCTCTCTCTTGATGTCACTCTCTGTATCTCTCTTCTTGGATCTCTCTCTCTATTATCCTCTCTCTCTATCCATTTCTATGTTTCAATGTGAGTGACATGTATCTCTACCAGTCTCTCTGTCTTTGCCTCTGTATTTGTGTGTGTCCTTTCTATATCTCTGTAGCTCTCTCTGCATCTCTTTTACTTTCTGTGTCGTAGATCTCTATATATCGGTGTGTGTGAGAGTGCAAGTCCATGATGGAATTAGCCCAGGGTGTCTGTGTTGGATGCAGACATCCCAAGGGAACTAATTGCTGACTAGCTCACTCCCTCATTCCTGGCCCCCAGCCTACTCCTGTCTCCTATGAGTGACCTGCAGCGCTCTCTCCTAAAGTGGCTAGTCCTCCGCAGAGGGGCCTGGGTCCTCCACAGAGGGACATGCACTGCATGAGACACCTGAAGTTGACAGAAAAGGTCAGCCCCCTTCACCAACTGGAGCTGGCTCTCCCAGCTCCCTAGGCTCCCTCAGTCCCTGTTCTCCTCTTTTTCCCTATCTCTGCTATGGTCTCTGCAGCCTCTTCTACCGTGGTATGGTGGAAAACAGAGTGGGTTTTTGAGTTATGTGACCTGAGTTCCCACTCTTGGGCAGGTGACCTCAGCTCTCCTGGCCTCAGGCTCCATATCTGTAAAATGAACGACTGGACGAGATGGCCCCTCCCAGCTCTAAATGTCTGATCAATAAGCCTGAATCTTATCATCTCATATTCTTTCCATCTTTAGTCGGTCAACAAACATCTATTAGGCACTAAGTGCCCGGCACCATGTGCTTAAGCACAAGGGATCCAAGGACAAAAGAAAATCACATGGTAATCACTGAAAGCTACCATGTCCTTTGGAGCCCACTCTGAGGCAGGCTGGGCCTTCCCTCCCAGTGTCAAGAACACTGGATCAGGCAGATGAGCTAGCATTCCCTGGCCTCCCACTGCCACCTTCAGCTCCTCACTCTGCCTCCATCACTCAGCACCCTCCTTTAAAATTCCCATCATCAGTCCAGATTTCAGTTGCCATCATCCATCATGCTACATGTCACTATCCCTCTTCCACTAGTCAGAACTCGAGCCCAAGCCAGTCAAACTCTGAGGCCTGTGCTCTCTCTATTTGGCCACGCTGTCTCCTCCTTGTCTCTTTCTGTACCTGTGTGTGTGTATTTTTCCTTAAATGAACATAAATTTTGCCCTAACAGATTCCAGCACCATGGGATGGTGGCAGGCCAGAGGTGAACTAGCAGACACATGCCCCTAAATGCCCAAGTGGGTTTCATCCATTCTGGCTTTGGCCCACTGGGGACATTTTGTACATGAGCCTGTGTGTGAGGGATTTGGGGGGTGGGGTGGGTTTCTTTGGTTTTTCCTCCTCTGTATATGATTTCCTCTGGCCCAACACATGAAAATCTCTGGTTGCTGGTCTTCTCCATCCATGCCTTTTTGTACTCACAGAGTGTGCTGGGTTGGCTGAGAATTGACTCCCCCCACCCCCAACTCTAAATTAACGGATGTGGAAAGGTCATGTGAACAGAAAATTTGGGAGCCCCATAGGACCATAAAGCTTTATTGCTGGGAGGACCTCCAGGCATCATCTTGTCCAATGCTTTCATTTTACAACTGAGGAAAACAAAGCCTGGAGAAGGGCATGGCATGTGTACAGGAGGTGTGAGGGGCAGAATTTGAACCAGAACCTCAGACTAGAAGTTCAGAATTCTGCTACTGCACTGAGATGGAGTAAAAAACTCCTGCTTTCCATTTGCAACGATGCCCAAAGGGTTACAAAAATGTGCATACCCTTTGACCCAGCAATATTACTTCTAGGACTGTATCCCAAAGAGATCATAAAAATGGGAAAAGGTCCCATGTGTACAAAGATATTTATAGCAGCTCTCTTTATGGTGGCCAAGAACTGGAAATCAAGGGAATGCCCATCAATTGGGGAATGACCGAACAAGTTGTGGTATATGAATGTAATGGAATACTATTGTGCTATAAGAAATGATGAACAGAAAGACTTCAGAGAGGACTGGAAGGAATTATATGAACTGATGCTGAATGAAAGGAGCAGAACCAGGAGAACATTATACATGGCAACAGCCACAATGTGTGAGGATTGTTTCTGATAGGCTTAGCCCTTCACAGCAATGCAAGGACCTAAAACATTCTCAATGGATTTTTGAGGTAAAATGTCATCCACATCCAGAGAAAGAACTATGGAATTGGAACACAGAATGAAGCAGACTATTTTCTCTGGTGTTATGTTTTGTTTTGGCTTGGTTTTTCTCATGGTTTCTCTCATTCCTTTTAATTCTTCTATGCAATATGACTAATGTGGAAGTATGTTTCATAAGAATGTATGTGTAGAACCCATATAAGATTGCATGCCGTCTTGGCAAGGGAGGGGAGGAAAATTGAAAAGTTATGGAAGTGATTGCTGAAAACGGAAAACAAATAAATTAATTAAATATTAAAAAAACAAAAGAAACTCCTGCTTTCTGCTAACTTCTTAGGCAGATAGGATAGGTCCACCAGCCATAGAAGTCAATTTCCCTTTTTCTTTCTTTTTTTCTTCTTCCTTCCTTCTTTTCTTTCCTTTTTGCAGTGAAAGTTAAATGACTTTCCCAGGATCATACAGCTAATATATGTTTGAGTCCAGATTTGAACTCAGGTCCTCCTGACTTCAGGGCCAGTATTCTATCTGCTGTACCTCCTAGCCACCCTTGATTTCCCTTTCTAAAGCTGGTATAGACCCATGAGTTCTCCACTCACTCACTCCAAGGCAGGCTGGGCCTTCCCTCCTCCCCTAGATGTACTGGGTCAGGAGGAGGAGCTAGCAATGACTGTAGTGATACTCAGCCCATCCTACAGATGAGGAAATTGAGGCATTGAATGGGCTAACTAATTCTATAATAAGTGAAGGTGGAGGAAAGGACAGAGACATCTACCCCATGGGACCACATAGGCAGGGCACAAGATGTACTGTTGCTCCTCAACCAGGTCAGAAAGAGGAAAGAGAAACAGAGGAGAGGGCGGGGGTGGGGTGGAGTGTATTCAAGGGGAAGGGAAGGAATATTGCTGTTTACTTTAAGTACTTTGTTTTGGACTAGACCTGTGGTTTCCATCAGTGTGGGAAACTTCCTGATAGGCAAAGTCTTTCTACCAATGCAGATTGCCACCTCTCTTTAGCTTATAGTCAGTCTTAGATAGTTGCCTAAAACACTGAAGTGTTCTGAGTATAAGAGCTTCCTGATCTCGAGGCCAACTCTTTATGTCCCTCTGAGAACTTGGAGTGGCTCTCTGAGCCACAGAGTTCCAGGTTCTGGTAGAGGACTAGAGGCCCCTTTATCTCTGTGAGAGGTAGGGCTCATTCCCCACCCCCAGCACTGTGCCATTCACAATGTTTGTCTTCTGCCAGAGACTCCTACAACATGGGCACCAAAAGGGTCTTTAAAACATAGATGGTCAATGTCAATGTGAACTTCATTCTACAGCTGAGGGCTTGGCCATCGAGAGACAGAGAGAGACAGAGAGAGAGAGAGAGAGAGAGAGAGAGAGAGAGAGAGAGAGAGAGAGAGAGAGAGAGAGAGACAGAGACAGAGAGAGAGAGAGACAGAGACAGAGAGAGACAGAGAGAGACAGAGACAGAAAGAGAGACAGAGAGAGACAGAGAGAGACAGAGACAGAGAGAGAGAGACAGAGACAGAGACAGAGAGAGAGAGACAGAGAGAGAGAGAGAGAGAGACAGAGAGACAGAGAGAAACAGAGAGAGACAGAGAGAGAGAGACAGAAAGAGAGACCTTGGCCAAATTACTTCCCCTTTCTCTCCTATACCATATAGCTTCTCTGTGCCCCCATTGCTATAGTGATCACATGAACCACGTTTTCACAACTGTGTCACTCTAAAGCAAAGCAAGTATGCTTTGAATGAAGATTTTCAAAAGAAGTAGCCTTTGATCACATCTCCTTTTTTATTTAGAAGACTATTAGCTTTGAGATTATCGATTTTTATTGTTGCTTTCTTTAAAAGTGTGATCGCAACTTCTGCTTTTTTTGAGAATTGTTGAAATCATGATAGATTTTGGATGATCTCACTTCTGGTTTTGGAAGTGAATCTGTAAATTGGTATTGGAATCTGTAAACTGGTATTTTTCATTTTTTTCATCACTTTCATTTCCAAATATACCTTCCTACCTATCCTACCCAAAGAAACATCCCTTAGAACAAAGAATAGAAAAGAAAGAAGAAAAGAACATTTCATCAAAACCAACATAAAAACAGAATCTGATGGCTGTGTGCAATGTTCGGGATCCAGAATCCCCCATCTTTGTGAGGAGGCAGAAGGTACATTTTCTCATCTGTTCTCTAGAGACAAGCGTAGCCACTATAATTAAATAGCATTGGATTTGGCTTTCGAATGTGGTTATTGTTCTATCCATTGGCATTGTGTGGATTGTTTTCCTTGTTCTGCTTACTTCGTTCCCCATCCTTTCATATAAGCCTTCCTGAGTTTCTCTAAATTCTTCACAGCCACTATTTCTCATGGGGCAGCAATATTCTTTTCCATCTGTGACCATCAGATGGCGCTATCTGACAGGGTTTGGAGGTTGAAGGAAGAAAGGGCAAAGGAAAGAAAGAGGCATCCTCTTACATTTATCTTCCGTCTTTGGCATTTGGGAGAAGATGCTCTTTCCCAACCATACCTTTCTCTTCCCACCTGGAGAACCTACTTTTTAGTCATTACCCTCCCTCCACTCTGCATACTAGATTGGAAAATAATGAGAAAGAACATGGCTCATGAGTTCCCATTCTTCCTAGCCAGACCGTCAATGGCTAACCTGTTCATTGTAGCCAGAGGGAAAGAAAAATATATTAATACGGGTTTAAATTCTGATTTCAGGGAAGTTTATCAGAACAAGTCAATGTGGTTTTACAAGATGGTCTCAAAATTTAAGCTCAGGAGCCCCTGGGTTGTGGGCAGAACAGAGAGGGGGAGAAAAAAGGAATTCCTGTAATTAGCTTGCCCAACAGCCAAACTGAGAAAGTCCATTCTCTCTTGCTCTTTATTTCCATGTAGCAGGAGTGGGGAACCTGCAGCCCTGAGGCACATGTGACCCTCTAGGTCCTCAAGTGCAGCCCTTTGACTGAATCCAAACTTCACAGAACATATTTCCTTAGCAAAAGGATTTGTTCTGTACAACTTGGACTCAGTCAAAAAGCTGCACTTGAGGACCTAGAGGGCTATAGGCAGCCTTTGAGACTGCAGGTTCCTCACCCTTGGTATATTCTAATTGGCAATTGTGTTATATCAAGGGTGAGATTTTTTTTTTACAATATTGTACAATCATGATTTATGAATAGCTTTAAAAAATAGAAAAATATGCCATCTGTATGCTAAGGGTGAAGGGAGAACTAAAGTACTTCAGCAGTTTTTGCAGATGTCAGCTCCAGTTTATCACAAGCCACACCTTGCTCTGGACTTTGAAGACAACCAGTGGGGAGAGCTCAGCCACCTCAGCATGCCAGTTGGAGTCTTTTGACTCACATTAAGAAACACCTGCTGGACCTTCTCCTCCTCCTCTTTCTTTTCCTCTTCTAACACCATACTCAGCTACTTTCATTCAACATCCTCCCCAGAGTTCCAGTACTGACTTGTGATCTCAATTCACGAGATTCTGTTCTGACCCATAGAATTTCAATTCTCATTATACATTTATTTCCTTTTGTCCCAGAGGCACTCGTTACACATTCATATACACAGATTTGTTTATCCATTCCTCAGTTGATGGGAACCTACTTTGTTTCCACTTTTTTGTTACCAAGAAGGCTACTATGAATATTTTCTTGTATATTGAACTGTTACTTCTTATTCTTTGATCTTCTTTGTCAAACCTAGCAATCTATCCCCTAATTTTCAATCTATATGTGTCTGAATGTTTTAAATGTGTTTCTCATATGCAACAATTTGTTAGGTTCAGGTTTTTTAATCTGTTTCTTAACTCTCTTTTATTGAAGTGTTTAGTTATCCACATTTAGGGTTTTAATTGTTAAGTTCATGTTTTCTTCCATTAAACTCCTTAATATCAATTCCCTTTTCCTTTTTGAAGTCAGCAGTTCGTCTCTTTGGCTTGTTCTAAATGCAGTAATCTGATCCTGATTACTCACTGACTCCACCCCTCCACCTTATCCTGTCTGACTTCAGATTCTTTGAGTTGATCATTATTGTCACTCTCTCTCCTTTTCTAAACTGTATCTTTCTTAGCTCAGATAAAGCTATAATTTGCAATATCCAGGATCCCTTTGCATTGAAACCATTTTCTTTATTCTAAAGACATTCATATGAAACATCTCTTACCAAAGAAATGTTTTAATTCGACCTTCTTCTTTCCTCTTTCATTTTCTAGAGTATACTAGAACAGAGATTTAAAACCTTTTTGTGTCATATGGATCCCTTTGGCAGTCTGTTGAAACATATAGACTCCTCATAATGTTTTCAAATATATAAAATAAAATGCAGAGGAACACAAAGAAAATCAACCATATTTTTAAAATTCATGGGCCCTAAGTGTAGGACCTTTGCTCTGGAATTTCCTATTTATGAACTTTTCACTCTAACATTGTTTTTTTGTTTTCAGGTGGCCCACATTGGGTCTTCTGAACAACAAAAGTTTTGCCTTTGCTACTAAGCAGCCCACCTGATTAAGGGTCCTTCCTTTGTCCCTCTTTTCCATCCCTCTTTCTTTAAGGATTTCCTTCTGAGGAAGCTCAATCTTAAGAATACCAAAGGAGACAGTGTAGTCCAGTGAGGGGTGCTCTACTACCTGGACCCAGGAAGTCCACACCTGTTCCTTGTCTTTTTTTAAAAAATTATTTTATTTGTTTTCAGTTTTCTACAATCACTTCCATTAATTTTAGATATTTTCCCCTCATCCCCCTCCTTTTCTTCTCCCCCGCCCCTGAGATGGCATGCAATCTTATATAGGTTCTACACATACATTCTTATTAAATACATTTTCACCTTAGTCATGTTGCATAGAAGAATTAAAATGAATGGGAGAAACCATGAAAACAAAACAAAACAAAACACAAGAGAAAATGGTCTGCTTCATTCTGGGATCCAATTCCACAGTTCTTTCTCTAGGTGGGGAAGGCGTTTTGCCTCAAGAATCCACTAGGAATTTTTTAGCTCCTTGCATTGCTGTGAATGGCTAAGTCTACCAGAAAAATTCCTTGTACACTGTGGTTGTTGCTGTGTATAAAGTTCTCCTCATTCTGCTCCTTTCACTCAGCATCAGATAAGTCTTTCCAGGCCTCTCCAAAGTCTTCCTGTTCATCATTTCTTATAGCACAATAGTGTTCCATTACATTCATATACCATACCTTGTTCAGCCATTCTCCAATGCATGGACATCCCCTTGATTTCCAGTTCTTGGTCACCACAAAGCTGCTATAAATATTTTTGTACATGTGGGACCCTTTCCCATTTTCATGATCTCTTGGGGATACAGTCCTAGAAGCGATATTGCTGGGTCAAAGGGTATGCACATTTTTGTAGCCCTTTGGGCATAGTTCCAATATTTGTCTTTTTCATCAATTGTCCATATTCATATACTAACATTCTCTTTGGACCTCTATTCCCCTATGTGCCTCTTTCCAAGCCATGCACCTTAGGGCTTCCCAATCCTGTCATCTCTATAGATATTATAGTGAGGTGTCTATTATTGTGAGGCTCCCAAAGTCCACTGAAAGGCCCCCATGGCACTACACACACACACACACACACACTCCTCTATGCTGAAGGGACAGGAATACCACTCTTCCTTCTGAGAGGAACCCTACTCTCCCACAGCCTCTCAAGCATTTGGTAGAAAATTAAAACCTCCTGCATGGGCCATCTCCTTTCTAGTCCTGGTACCCCATCCCTGCCTTGACTAATGTCTCTGCAAGCTGACACCCCAGTTGTTGTTGTGTCATTTCAGTCATGTCTGACTCTTCGTGACCCCATTTGAAGTTTTCTTGGCCAAGATACTAGAGTGGTTTGCTGTTTCCTTCCCCAGCTCATTTTACAAATGAGGAAACTGAGGCAAACAGGGTGAAGTGACTTGCCCAAGATCACACAACTGGTAAGTGTCTGAGACCTGATTTGAACTCAGGAAGATGAATCTTCCTGACTCCAGGCCCAGCACTCTATCCATACCCTTAGAAGTATTCATTTACCCATAACAGAACTTGTTCTTTTCTTTCAGAACCTTTCCTTTATCTCTTTTTCTATCCTTCCTCCCATTTTTTTACTCCCTTAGATATTTTGCCCATAGATGTGATCTCTCTGTTCTCTCACTGTCTTCCAGTAAATGTGAGTTTTTTTAAAAGGGACAATGAAAAACAAACAATAAATGCCACACTCCTAGCCCTAGATGCAATAAAACATCCATTTCATTGCTTGGCCCTTCAGTTCACTCCAAATCTATTTATCATCCTTGTGTTGGATGAACTAGCATATTAAATAACAAACTCATCTCTGGCTCCTTTTGGAACGATTCAAGTTCTTCCATTTTTTTTCTAAAATTCTTTAATTTTATAATGACAACTTTACAATAGGATTAATTTTACAATATGTGCTATTTGGGGATGCAAATCCATCTCCATTGCTTTTTGGAAGATTAGAGAATCTTGGGCAAGTCACTCCCCTCTCTGGGCCTCAGTTTCCTCATCTGTAAAATTAGATCATTGGAATGGAAAGACTCTGAGGCTGCTTCCAGTTCTAGATGTAGGATCTTATGTATTACTTTGGGCAGATTGCTTCATCTCATTGCCTCAGTTTCCAAAAATCTGATGGCTAGACTGGATGGTTTCTGAGGTCCCTTCTGACTCTACACCTAAAATTTTGTGACCTACCATACTCTGGCATAGCTTCCATGTGAATATTCTATACAGCATGTATAGCACAAAGCCAAGGAAATATCTCTGGGGTACTCCACTAGAGACCCCTCTGCAAGTTGACATGGAAGCAGTACCTTCTCTTTGGGTCCAGTAATTCAAACAATTCCAAATCCAACTCATAATCTAGCCAACATCTTTTCATCTTGTTTATAAGAATAGCATGAGAAATTTTGCCAAATGCTTTACTAAAATCTAGGCAAACCGTATCTACACTATTTCCCTGATGCAGAGGTGTGCTAGTAACTGTTTAACACCCAGCTTCCCAGAAAAATGTATCTACAACACCCTTAAGTTAACCAGCATTATTAACATTTTCTCCATCACTTCTGAAGTCTAGAGAATCAACAAGATAATCAAATCCTGTTTTGTCACAATTGTCCATATCCAAGGCACAAGTGCTAATGCTGAAAATTTAACAATCAGACCTCATTCTAGCTGACATCAGCTCACCTTGAATCTACCAGTATAATACCCCTGGGAAAAAGAAATGGTCTAGAACATTCTTGATGAAGCTATAGCGACTTCTTGTGATCATTGCTGCTTTTTCTAGTTGTTCACTAACTATCCTTTTGATAATAGGTTCTAGACCCTGGCCAGAAGTTGAAGTCAAAATCTGGAAAGTGAAAACTGAGATTTGATCCTTCTCTAGTCTTGTGGCATCTCTTCCATTTTCCATGGTTCTTCAAATATCCCATCCATCTCACCTGCCAGTTCTTTCAGGACCTAAGGATACAATTCATTTGGGCCAAGGGACCTGAATTCATCAGGGGTTGCTAGGGCTTCCCTTACTACTCCATCCTAGTTTGATATCCAACTTCCTGTCAAAAGGCAGCGAGGTGGCTCAGTGGGTAGAGCATTAGACCTGGAGTGAGGAAGGCCTGAGTTAAAATCTGGCAGCAGATGCCTACTAGTTGTTTGACTCTGGGCTAGTCACTTAGCTTCTCTTTGCCTCAGTTTCCTCAACTATAAAATGGGGATCATTAAAGCACTTTGTTCACAAGGATGTTGTGAGGACCAAGTGAGATAGTATTTGTAAAGTGCTTAGCACAGTGTTTGGCACACAGTAGGCATGCCTATTTCCTTCCTCCCCATTAACCATTTTTTTCTTTGTCCTTTCCTGCCCAATGGTTATTCCCTTTGCCAAAGAAAACAGAAGAGAAATAAAAGTTAGTAATTTTGCTTCTTCTTTGTCATCTCTTATCATCTCGTCCATTTCAGCCACAGTCCCAACTGTCTTTGGTCCCCTTCTTTCTCCCAGAATAACTTAAATCAGACAAATGAAGAAACAAATAGCTTTGTCAGTCTTGGATCATTCTGAGCTCTGGTTCCTTCCAGAACTCTTCTCATGGATGTTTAGGACACACTTTCATCTTCTGCACATGTCATTTGAGAATCAAAGTTCGTTGGTGTGATCCCTGTACAATGCCTGCTCTCATGTTCCTCAGAATTCTCTCTCTTTGTATCATTAGGATTTTGTTCTTGAGGCTTCCTCATGTTCATGGGATCCTAGATCTGAAGGTGTAAGGGCCCTCAGGAGTCATCAACCCTCTCATTTTTACAGAGAAGGAAACTGAGGCCAACAGAGGTGAAGTAACTTGCCCAAGGTCACACATAGGATCTTAGACTGGAAATGACTCCTGAATCCATCTAATCTGTGTGTTTGTCCTTTATTGCCAAAGAAGACCGTGCCATCAGAGAAATAATGACATGACTTGCACTTGACTTTGTTTTGAGTGAGGGAGGGCTGTGCAGGTCACCAGCCTCACTTCTCCTCCAGAGCCATCTGAATCCAGTGACCAGATATTCCTCAGGATGACTAGAGATGATGCAGAATGAGGCAATTGGGGTTAAGTGACTTGCCCAAGGTCACACAGCTAGTGAATGTCAAGTGTCTGAGGTGAGATTTGAACTCAGGTCCTGTTGACTCCTGTACTGGTGCTCTATCCACTGTACCACCTAGCTGCCCCAATACATCTAATCTACCCTCTCATTCAAGGAGGAACCCAAGTCCCTAGAAGGTCAAATGGTTTTCCAAAAGACATAAAGGTAGTAAGCATCAGCAGCAGGATTTGAATCCAACCCTTCTCACTCCAGAGCCTAGCTTCTTTCTACTGTACCAAATGGGAACCTTTTGATACTTGTTTTCTCCAAATAAGGATATATGTCAACCTGGCTTTCCTGTCCTTTTCTATCCCAAATTTTCATATGGAAAATCAAAAGCAAAACTCCACCCCCCTCTCCCAAGGATTTTATTATTTCCATTCCAGTACCAAGTTCCTCTTTGTTGGACAAAATCCAATCTAGAATAAGTTCCTCTTGTAGTTTCCTTGCACCATTTGAAAGATGAGTTATTATCAAGGGAAAACAACAAAGTCTCAACTGTTCTAGTTTGGGCTGAGAACTCTGGCAGATGTTTGGATAATTGAAGTGCCCCTCATCACCACTGATATCATTCCTCCCTGCTGGGCTTGGGAGGTTTTCCCCAATCTTTACATGGCCTGTAGTATACACCCATGACAATATGGCTTTCATTTTCCCCTCTGTCTTCTAAATATTGACTGCCCACTTGACTTCCAGTCAAGCCAAGTCAGTCAACACATATTTATCATTGTTTCAGTCATGTCCAATTCTTTATGACCCCATTTAGGTCATTTCTTTTTTTATTTTTTTTCTTTTTTCCCACTTAATAATATTTTATTTTTTCCCAATTACGTATAAAGATAGCTTTCAACACTGATTTTTATAAAATTTTGAGTTCTAAAATTTCCCCCTCCCTCCCAAAGACAGCAAGCAATCTGATATAGGCTATACATGTACAATCATATTAAACATATTTCCACATTAGTCATGTTGTGAAAGAAGAATCAGAACAAAAGGTAAGACAACACGAGAAAAAGAGAGAAAATAGTATGCTTTGATCTGCATTCAGACTCCCTAGTCCTTTCTCTGGATGTGGCTAGAATTTTCCATCATGAGTCTTTTGGAATGTCAATGTTGGGGAACCTGTGGCAGGTTCTCCACCCCTGTATTGCGGAGAAGGGTTTTTAAATCTATCAAAGTTGGTCATTACATTTTGTTGCTGTTACTGTACACAGTGTTCTCCTGGTTCTGCTCACTTTACTCAGCATCAGTTCATATAAGTCTTTACAGGTTTTTCTGAATCCACCTGCTCATCATTTCTTATAGAACAATAGTTATCCATTACATACATATACTACAACTTGTTCAGCCATTCCCCAATTGATGGGCATCCCCTCCAACTTCCAATTCTTTGCCACCACAAAAAGAGCTGCTATAAATATTTTTGTACATGTGGATCCTTTCCCCTTTTTTGGGGGGAGGGGGAATATAGACCTAGTAGTGGTATTTCTGGGTCAAAAGGTACATACAGTTTTATAGCCCTTTTGGGCATGGTTCCAAATTACTCTCCAGAATGGTTGGATCAGTTCACACATAACTCCACCAACAATGCATTAGTATTCCAATTTTCCCACATCTTTTGCAACATTTATGCTTTTCCTTAGGTCATTTCTTGGCAAAGATACTAGAGTGGTCTGCATTTCCTTATCCAGCTCATTTTACAGATAATTGAGGCAAACAGGTTTAAGTGACTTGCCCAGGTCCACAAGCCAGTAAGTGTCTGAGGTCAGATTTGAACTCATGAAGATGAATCATCCTCACTTCAGGACCGGCACTCTATCTACTATACCACCTAGTTTCCCATACATTTATTAGTCCTCTACTATTCACAGAGCATGAATGAATGAATGAATGAATGAATGAATGAATGAATGAATGAATGAAAAAGCAATAGTTATATACTTGGTAGGTGCCAGGCTGCTATGCTAAGAGCTGGTAATACAAATACAAAAATGAAGACACTCCCTGCCCTTAATGGGCTTATATTCTAATGGGGGGGACAATACCTTTAGGGGAGTTCTGTCCAGGGAATTTTGATCTGGGGAGTGAATCAAAGGGATGGTGATAGGACATTTGATTGGTGTGTCCTTTCCAGAAATGGTGGGGTTGATTTGATTAATACCAGAGAAAGAGGTAGAAAGAGAGGGCAGGAGTGGCATACACAGGTGTATGTGTATAAAGAGCTGAGTACTGAATCTGGATTAAGCTAGATAAAAAGGGATCTCACCAATCAGGAGCCCAGGGCAGGAGCTGGAGTGCCAGGGAGGAGACTAAAGGTGGAGCAAGGTGGGTAGTAAGGAAATTGCTGCTGAGCAATGATGACCTCAGTACAAGAAGTGGGGAATCACTGAGGAAATAAATTTATGCTCAATAAAAGAGGTTAATCATTCATAAGCAAATGGACAGATGGCCCTAGTGTAGTATTGGATGACGATGATGTTGAATCATTTTTTTAGTCATGTCTGACACTTTGTGACCCCATCTGGGGTTTTCTTGACAAAGATACTGGTAGTGGTTTGCTATTTCCTCCTCCAGCTGATTTTATAGATGAGGAAACTGAGACAAACAGGGTGAAGTGACTTTCTCAGGGTCACACAGCTAGTAAGTGTTTGAGGCCAGATTTGAACTCATGAAAATGAGTTTTCCTGACTCCAGGCCTGGTGTTTCATCCACTGCAGTGCCACCTAGCTGAAGTATTGGTATTCATATGCAAAGATCTTCAGCATGTTAGATGGCTCCTCTGTCCAAGAGATATGGGAGGAAAGTGGATTATGGTACCTGTAAGGGGCCTTACGACTCTAGATTTACGAATCTGTGAGACCAGCAGCATGGATAAGTGTAGCCAAGCATGAAGAGGCATGAGTAGGTTTCATTGGTACCAGTAGGGGGAGATCTCAGCTCCATTAAAATGTTAATGTACTTGCAGAACATTGTGCTTAGCACTTAAGGATACCAAGGCAGAAAAGGACCCAGTTCTTTCCCTCAAAGAACTTATAGTTTCATTGTAGAGAAAGAGAAGATATTTGAGCTCTTTGAGAATAGAAGCTGTCTTTTATTTTTCTTCTGTGTACCCTAGGGACTTTGCAAGTAGGAAGTACTCACTAAATGCTTTTCCATTTATTAATTCATATGAAAATGTGTTTGACACCAGGTAGAGAGTGAGAGTGACCAAGGGAAGAATGAGACAGAGTGCTCTAGGAAGACGATAGAGGGCACATCCTGCCATCCCTCTTCTCTGTGTTGACTCCTATTCCTAGAAACTGAACTTCAGAGCGGAGTGAAGTCTGTAAGCAGAGCTTGCCAAATATATGGCCAGGCTGACAATCCCCCAAAAGCTTGTCTGTCCAGAAATATCTCCTTCACCAGTTTTTGTTGAGGCATGTGAAACCCTCACCTTTTTGAGGTTATGCTGGTCTCCAGAAGACCCTTCTTAAAATGTAGATTCATCACCTGGGGCAATACCCCATGAAGAAGATAGAATGACTTGGTTCATCACAGTAAGCAGAGAAGACTCCTAAGAGAATAAAATGGACTGCTACTATACAATTGGAATTGGAACTGGGGCAGGTAAAGGAAAGGTCTGGTATAAGGAACACTGTCCAGGACTAACAGGAGAATTGGGTACATCATAGCAATAGCTCACATTTGTATAAGCCTTTACGGTTTGAAATGTTGTTTGGGATATAAATAGTACAAGTATGCCCATTCTATAGACAAGAAGACTAAGGCTCAGAGGAGCTATGTGATTTGCTCATGTTCACAGAATCTGTAAGAGTGGAAGGTGGAATTTGGAGGCCGGCCTCCTGGATCCCAAGTCCCCTCTTTGCACTAGACTACAACTCCTTTTGGAGATCTTTGCCTGGGGCTAACCATTGTAGGATCATCAAAGGGGTCTAAAGATGCTATAGATGACTATATTCTCCTCCATCTCCTCAATCTGGCCTGCTCTAGAAATGCAGAAGTGTTAAAAAGACTCACTACCATTCCCCAAAGCACAGATATCTCATGAGCTGATGAGGGTAGAGCTGGCTCACAGGCATCTGAGATCTCCATGGTATATGCTAGCTAGCATCATACTTCTGCTTTGCTGATGATTAAGAGATCAAGCACCTAGAATTTTACACACTGTTGTCAGTAGATCTAGTGGCCACTTATAGTCCTGCCCCTGCTGAGCCAGATTCCTGAGAATGAGATTTAATTTAAAATGAGTGATTCTTGACCAGGGATGGCATGTACCCAATAACAGCTGGTAAGTGCATGTATATATATATGTATATATATATACATGTATATACATATATGTATATGTGTGTGCTCCTACAGTCTTGCAAATTGAATCAAATGAGCTCTATAATTATAAAAGCAAAGGGAAGAATTGACAAAAATAGGAATTTGAAAGGGTATAACATCCAAAAAGAATAGGGTAGAGAGAGGATGTGAGTATATTAAGATGATGTACTCACATTAAGAAATCCAAGACTGATGGTGAAGAATGCTATGCCCCCCTGCACCCCAATGAAGACGAGATGGACTAAATATGCAGAATGAGACACAGATTTTTGGACATGGCCAATGTGAGAATTTGTTTTTCTTGACTGTGCATATTCATTACAAAGGTTTTGTTTTTCTTCATTTTATTTTCAGGGGGGGTTAGGGAAGAGGTAAGAAGATGAGACCAGAGGGAGGGAGCATGATAGAGAATAGGGGTGAGGATCAATGAAGAAAGAAACTTTAAGCAATATTGTCAACTGAGCAAACTAGGAGATGGATGAATTATTTGGGAAACTAATTGCAAGCCTGGTATGGTATGATGTTGTTGTGATGGGGGGGTGTCAATTATCCAGAGAGATGAGCTTTATCTGCCTACACCTGAGTGGCTAATAATTTCTTAATTTGTTTTAATGCTAATTTCATCCTTGAAAAGGTGGGAGAAACAACAAGGGGAAATTCTGCATCTAATTCTGAATAAGGAGAAGTCGATTGCTAACATGAATATGATGAGAATTTTGGTGAAGGTCAGAAGAGGACTTAAAAATTTGTGAGAAAATTTGAGAGGGAACATAGGCATGCTCCAGTATGTATGTTATATTGTATAAGAAAAGAATTCAAAGGATTTGTATAGAGGAGAGGAAGGGTCATAGGATCATAGATTTATAACTAGAATGGTCCTCAAAAGCCATTCAGTTCAACTCCTTCATTTTACAGAGCAGGAAACTGAGGCCCTAGAAATAAAGTGACTGGCCCAAAGTCCCACCTAGGATCTTTAGTTTAAAGCTGAAGAGACTTGAGAGGGCATCTAATTCAACCCCCTAATTTTCTACAGAACAAAATTGAGGCCAATAGAGATGGAATAATTGGTCTGGGGTCACACTAAAATTCAACCAATGAACACCCAGAAAGGATGACAGGCTCTCTAGAATGATAATCTAAAGACATGAGGAGACACACTTCCTATGAGAAGAAAAACCAAGGAATTGACTAATGTAATTGACAAGAAAGTGCAGGGAATGGCATGCTGATGAACTTACATTTTGAAAAGGTGTGTAACAGCTGGTCATGGTGAGGCATACTTGCAATCTGTACTAATGGGGAGACTGAGAGTGGTGAATTCCTTGAGTTCTGAGATACAGTAAGGCTAAAGCTGATGACGTGTCCACACTGTGGACCACATACCACCAGTGTGGTGACCCTTAGGAATGGAAGACCACCATGTTGTCTAATGAGGAGCAAACCCACCCAGGTCAGAAATGGAACAGAAGAAAAATTTTCCATTTCAATCAACAATGTTGTCAGCCCACATTTCCAGTTTGGATGAGATAGGGAGATCTAGTCTCAAAAAAAAGTCATGTACAGAAGACAGAAGAAAGAGTAGGTTCATTTAGTTTGGTCTTGGTTTTTTTTCCCCAGACCTATCATTTCATTTCATCACTAGTGGGAGTTTCCATAGTACAAAAGGATTCCACTGAAACAAATCTCCAACTGATTTTGAACTTTAAAAACCTTAGAGAGTTGCCTACGGTAAAGAGAAAGTAAGTGATTTGCCCAAGGTCACAATCAGTATGTGTTTGGAGGAAGATTTGAATATAGATGCTCCTTATGCTGAAGCTAGCTCATCCCAACCGTAGGCTCTAAAGGATGGTCCTGTAGGAATAAGAGCCAGATGTGCTCAGATTCAGCAGTGGCGGAGGCTGAGGAGGAATGCTAAGGACAACAAAAAGGAACATTGAAGAAAGTTATATTGGGGAACAGAGGAAGTTCAAAGAAGGGATAAGACCATTGCTAGGGGGTAGGGGTGGGGATGGGACAATGAAAACTGACAACAGAGAGAAGACAAAGCTGCTTGATTGGTATTTTGCCTTTATTTTCTCTGGGGAGAATAACCATTGGAATGGAAGGGAGAAAAAAACCCCAGAAAGTTAATAGGAAATGGATGGCAGAGAAAAGTAGGGAGATGGTACAAGCTGACACCTTGTTGGGTTCAAGTCAATAGGACCAAAGAACTGATAAACATGATTGATGATTGTTGAGGTCTTTTGAAAGAGAGCGGACCTGGCAAAAGTCCTTACTTTCGCAAAGGGTAAGGAAGTGGAGTCTGCAAATTACAGGCTAATAAACTTGATGTTGATTTCCTGGCAAAATTCAAGAATGTTAATACGTTACTAAGGTTAATCTGGCTAGTGACTGTCTGAAAAAGGAAGCTGTGATAGATCCCATACAGCCTTTATGGCTTTATCCCCATTAGGTCATTCGACATCAACCTCATCACAGTGGTTACTAGACTGGTAGGTCAGGAAATGCAGTACAGAGTTGACTTAAATTTTAGCAAAAAATTTGATCAAATCTTTTGGGAGACATGGAAAGATGTGGAATCAATGATATTACCAATTAGGCTGATTTAGAACTAGTTAAATTACAATATCCCAAGAGTGGTCAACTAGGAAGGAGGAATGTGCTATTTACACAGGAAGGTGAATCGAAGGAATGAAGGACATTTTAGCCTAGAGAAAAGATGAGTGGAGTGTGTGTGTGTGTGTGTGTGTGTGTGTGTGCCCACATATGTGTAAATGTGTGCCTTGGGGGAATAGGGGGTGGCAGAATAATAGCTGTCTTTAAGTATTTGTGTTTTTCTATTTGGTTCCCCAAGGAGCAGAAGTGGCAATGATGAATGAAAGTCTCCAAGAATTGAATTTTGGCTTGACATTATGAAAAACATTTCAAGGGTCACAATTGTCCCAAAGTGGAATGGAGGTAGTGGGTTCCTGAATTAGCCCCACTCATGGGACCAATTGGAATGAGTGCTATTTCTCTAGGTTTGTTAAGTTTTTTCATTAAAATGGGAGAAAGAAGTGATCAAATTCTCTCCCGTTTTCACTCCTGCTTTTGGCAGCAATCCACCCCATCCTAGGAAGAGAAAAGGTGGCAGAGCCCACACACAAAGTATCCATCTCTAAATGAGATTTATTGAAGGGGATTCTTAACAATCAACAAAAGCCTCCAGAGGGCTAGAGATGAGGCTATTGCAGAACTCCAAGTCTATGTTCTTTCAAATCATTGTGTGTGACCACCTCTCAAGATGGCTGCCCATCTCTTCCCTTTTGTACTGGAAAGGTCATAGCTCCAATGTGTGTTCATTTCCCTCACTTCCTAAGAGTCCTTGGGCAGTTATTAGCAGGGAAGTAAAGGCAACAGTCTCTGTTATCTCTGCTCTCAAATCTGTGCTTTGAGATCTTTTAGAGAAATTAATTGGAGAAGCAAAAGAGGGAGAAAAGGAAGGTAAGAGAGAGTTTGATTTCTTCTCCCCTCCCCTCTTCCACTTCTGGGATGATTTGGGACTGTTCTCATAAAGATAGGAGCCTGCTTCTTATGGCCTTGACTGGATTCTGAAAACATCCCCAGAGCCCAGGAACTCATCCCTCAAGGCCATTAGCTCATACAGAGAATGAGGGTGCCAAAATGTGTCCATGGCCTCAATTTCTGATTTAACTCTTAACTCTCCTGAGCTGGTCTCCAGAGTCCAATTCTCTCATTTTACAGAAGAGGAAACTGAGACTCATGGGGGAGAAGTACCTTGCCCAGAATCACCCATAGGATCCTAGATCTAGAGCTGGCAGGGCCCTCAGAGGCAATTGAGTCCAATTCCCTCGTTTTACAGAAGAAGAAACTAAGGCACAGGGAGGGGAAGTGATTTGCCAAAGGTCACACAGGTCACACCCTATGACAGGCTAGTATTCACTCAGGGGCTTTTGTTCAATGTGTCATCAACTGGAATATCTGGCATCCATAAGATGAACAAGTAGGAAATTTCTGTAATAGCTTTTAACACAGTTCTCTGTCATTGGAATCCTTGGAGGAAAGTTTCAAATGGATCATAGCAGCATAGAATTAGAGCCAGAAGGGACCCCTCTGGTCCTCTAGCCCAACTCTTTCCTTTTAGAGAGGAGGAAACTGAGGGTCAAAGAGGGAAAGTAACTTACCCAAGGTCACATATGGGCTCTTAGATCTCAAGCTGGAGGAGACCTCAAGTTCAACCCTCTTATTTTACAGAGGCGGAAACTGAGACTCATGAGGGAGAAGTGACTTGCCCAAAATCACCCATAGGATCCTAGATTAGAGCTGCAAAGGCCCTCAGAGACCAGCTGGTCCAACCATTTCATTTTACAGAGGGGGAAACTGAGGTCCACGGAGGGGAAGTTGCTTACCAAAGATCACTTACAGGCTCCTAGATCTAGGGTTGGTGGGGCCCTCAGAAGTCATTGAGTCCAATTCCCTCATTTTACAGAAGAGAAAACTGAGGCACAGGGAGGGGAAGTGATTTGCCAAAGGTCACACAGGTAAAAAGCCTCATTTGAGCCCAGGTTCTCAGACACCAGAGCCAGTGCTCTTTAAAAAAAAAACAACAAAACTTTATAGCCCAAACCCTACAGCAATCAACCAGGAGATCACCTTCTGTGGAGGAGGTCCAGCCATCCCCAACAACTGTTCATCCAAAGGGTAGACAAGTCAGCTTCTCAGGTTAAATGACTTCCACCTCCCCTCAGAGAGGGACTGAGACAGTCCAGAACATTGAGCTCAAGAACCCTAGGAATAGTGAGCTCTCCCAGGCCATGCATGGGCCCTGCTTCTAGCCCTGCCACCATAGCCATCATCAAAGGGGGCAATTGCTTTGGAGTTGCTACCTAGCAACTACTTCTGCTGGTGATGCAGCCCCTCCCTTCCCAGCAGCCATAGCTACTGAAGACTTGGAAATGAAAGTTCTCAACACCAGAGTCCTTGGCACCATCAAATGATTCAGTGTCAGGAACAGAGTTTTTATCAGGGAAAATAGCTAAAGACAATGCATTAGCCTGCACTTTGCTGCAAGCCTAGGACCACAGGGCCTTGCAGCTGTGTGTAGTTTCCCTCTATTAGAATGGGAGTTCCTGGAAAGCAGATACTGGTTTGCTTTTCTGTTGGTGTTCCCAGCACTTACTTCGCACATAGTAAGAACTTTATGAGTGCTTTTGCAATTCTTTCATTCTACCAGGCTTCCTCTTGTCAAGCATATCATAGGAGGGGCCATCCATAAGTTGTTTCTCTGGGTCAGAAGGGATCTTTAGAGATCATGTGCACCAGGCATTCTTAACCTGGGGTCCAGGAACTGTTTTTTCCCCCAATATTCTGATAACTCTATTTCAGCATAATCAGTTTCCATTGATAGTATGTTTTTATGAATTTACAAACATGATTCTGAGAAGGACTCCAGGGGATTCACCAGACACACCAAGACTGGGGCAGGAGGGTCCAGGATTCAATTAAAGGTTAAAAATCCCTGCTCTAGTCCAATTGCTTCATTTTATTTTCCAGATTGACATAAAATTCTGTCATTACAACTGGTTAATTTTACCTTGACATTTTGTGCTGTAAATCTGTTGGACTTTTTTTTTAAAGCAGATTGAAAATTATTGGTTATGATCCTATATGGCAGAATTACCATCAAACAATAGATGCTACTCCCACTGTATGCCCAGAAATGAATCCATGTTAACTCAACCTTCTCACACTCCAGTTTGTGGAAATATCTGTCCCCAAATGTCATACTTTCTAAAATAATTATGAGAAATCCTGAAAGACACGTGGTTGACATAGATGATTAAACATTATAACTGAAGGTCTTTTTGTAGTGATAGTAGCACATTGTCCTCATTCACAGCTGTATAACATGGAATACCCTGCAATGATTTGTTTTAGGGGGCATTTGTTCATCGATCCATTTACTGAGTTTAGATAGTTAAATCAATCACCTTTATTTTTTTAAATTCATTTTTATGTTACTTTTTTCTCTGAATTCTCTTCCTCCCATATCCCCTTTCCATTGAGAAAGTAAGGAAAACAAAATCTGTTACAAGCACATAGTCAAACAAAATAAATTCCTTCATTAGTCATGTCATGTTATATGTATATATAATATCACATATATACACATATATGCACATATATACATACACACATACATTTGTGCATATATGTATGTGTGTATATGCATGTTGTCGATCATTTCAGTCTTGTCCAATTCTTCATGACCCCATTTGGTATTTTCTTGGCAGAGATACTAGAATGGTTTGCCATTTCCTTCTCCAGCTCATTTTACAGAGGAGAAAACTGAGGTAAACAGGGTGAAGTGCATTGCCCAGAGTCACAAAGCTAGTAAGTATCTGAGGCCAAATTTGAACTCAGGCAGATGAGTCCAATTCTAGACCAGGTATTCCGTCAACTGCAGTACTGCCCAGCTGCATTCACATGCATGCACATGTGTGTATATATACACATACAAACATGTATGTATACATACATATATGTATATGTATATATACACATGTATATACACATGTATATATACACATTGTTGCTGTTGTTGTCCTTTGTCTTTGAAGAGGACCAAAATGACATCACCATTGTAAAGTGAAATTTCAGTGTGTCCAGCTGTGGCTGATCAGACCAATAGGAGCTCGGAATGCTCTACCAAAGGTTGGGCACAGATAGTCTGTGTGAATATTTGGGATGAATATCCCAAATTTGTGCATCTTGCATTTATTTTGGACTGTCTCAGTTCTGCTTTGCTCAAAGAGCACAGCACCTTTTCTTATGTGGGCATGCCATGCTGAGCGGTCCTGTGCCAGTGTCTCCCATGTTGCACAGTCAAATCCAAAGTTCTTGGGAGAGACCTTGAGAGTGTCCTTGTATCATTTCTTCTGGCCATCATGTGATCACCTACCCCATGCAAGCTCTCCATAAAATAATCTTTTTGGCAAGAGTACATTTGACATTCAAACAACGTGGCCAGCCCATTGGAGTTGTGCTCACTGAAGCATAGTTTGAATACTTGGCAGTTCAGCTTGAGCAAGGACTTCAGTACCTTATCCTGCCAGGTGATTCTCAGAATCTTCCTAAGACAGTTCAAATGGAAGTGATTCAGTTTCCTGGCATGGCACTGGTAGACTGTCCATGTTTCACAAAGATTTTGCACTCAATGCAGCCTCTGAAACTGAGATGCAACAAAGTACAGATCAATTCTCTGCTGCCTGTGCTAATTTAGGCCTAATAATTAACACCAAAAAAACACAGGTGCTCCATCAGCCACAACCACACCACCCATTCGTGGAACCATCGATTACAACAAATGGAAAAGTTTTGAATGCTATGGATAAGTTCACTTACCTTGGTAGTGCACTTTCCAGGGATGTATATACTGACAATGAGGTTGATACATGCATTGCCAGAGCTAGCTCAGTGTTTGGGAGGCTCTGAAGAAAAGTTTGGGAGAGAAAAGGTATTACGCTGACTACCAAACTGAAGGTCTACAGAGCCATTGTGCTGATCTCATTGTTATATACTTGTGAAACATGAACAGTCTACCAGCGCCATGCCAGGAAACTGAATCACTTCCATATATACACATATGTATTATGTGTGTACATGTGTATACACCTCAATCTGTACTTTTGAGTCCTTTACCACTTTATCATGAGATGAGTGGCATGTTTCATCATGAATTCTCATGGAATCAGAGTTAGTCATTGCTTTGATGAATTCTTAAGTCTTTCGAAGTTGTCTGCAAAATTGCTGTTACTATATAAATTGTTCTACTGCTTCTGGTCATTTCATTCTGCATCAGGTCATCCCAAGACTTCCCAGGTTTTTCTGGAACTTTCCCTTCCATCATTTCCTCTAGCACACTAATATTCCATTTCAGTCGAGAAGGGTGCTTCTGGGGATTCAGGTTAATTGTTTGGCTTTTCCTATGTTGTGTCTGTGTCTCCCTGTTTTCCATGTGTCTTATCATTTGGGTTTTGCTGTAACTTGCCTGAGGTCTTAGAGACAGAGAACGCCAAAGGACTGGGCAATGATGAACTGCTGTCACAGGTTCAGTGACAGCTGCCTCTTTTAGGATACCTCCTCTTGAAAGGCAGATGCAGAGAAAATGGAAGATACTATCCCTGCCCTCAGAGAGCTTCTGCTCCAGTTGGGGAAGCCTGAGTAATGGTTCAGTGTCAGAGGGCATAAAGAGCATGGACAACACAAGCTAGGCTATGAATTCCATCTAAATGTTCATCAACAAGCTTAGTTATCTGTTTCAAAAACGGCCTTCCAGCTGAGGGTCACCCCTGGCCTCCTATGAACCGGTTCATCTCCATTATAAGCCCTGAGTCATGATGCTTCTTTAGGCACACCCTTCCTTCTTTATAAATTGAGAGGGTTGAACCATGTAGTCTATAAGATTCCTCTCAGCTTAACCTTCCTTGAATACAGACTATTTTCTAAGGTCTCTATTACATTTTGACATTCTAAGGTCCATTTTCTAAGGGCTTTTTTTTTTTAGCATTCTGTGATGGAGCAAGTCATTTGTTACTGTACTTTAGTTGGAGGGGGGAAAGAGAAGAAAGTGAGAAGCTGTGCAGGTTGATGCATGTTGGGGGACTGGAGCAAACTAAGCCAAAGTTAAGGTTTCAGAGACTGAGAGTCAAATTGAATCCTATAGTAATCTTCATAATCCCATATAATTTTACTGTACTTTGAAAGCTTTCACACACATTGTCTAATGGATGTATCAGCCATAGACCCAGAAGAGCTGGATTAAAAGAAAATTATCCTTCTCTGAATAAAGACACTACCTGAATATTAAAGATCATACCATAAAAAATTTTGATGAGAACCAGATCAGTTGCCTTTGATAGCTATGGCTGAGAGAGAGAATTCTGAACTGAGAAAGGCACAGAGGAAAGTGGTCATTAGGTCAGGAATGGGGTTCCTCCCTCCCTCCCTCCCCACTGATGTAGTCACACACGATGAGATTTTAATGTGTAAACAAAACGCATCAACTCTCTGATCCCTTTATGAGGTGCAAATGCTTCTATCATTAGATCAAGAAGGAAACAGAGCAAGTGGTGTAACTGTGCCACTGGGGGCTTATATGGATGAACCCTGGATAAGTTTGAGAGCTCAAAAGTTGGCATCAGATATGGAGGAGATTCCTGTATCTACACTAGAGAGCAGGGGAAGAGGATTTTCTTTCCTCTCCTCATACCTGCTAAGAAAGTAATTAAAATATCTGCCATCTTTTGGCCCAACACTTCACTGCTAAGTGTATAACCCAAGAAGATCAAAGACAGAAAAAAAGGGCCCCATGTATACCAACATATTAACAGAAGTACTTTTGTGGTAGTGAAGAACTAAAAGCAAAGTAGGTGTCCACAGATGGGGGTCTGGTTGAACAAATTGTGGCATGTGAGTATAATGGAATATTTCTGCACTATACAAATAATGATTATGATGAACACAGAGAAGCATGGAAAGGGGTATATAAAGTGATGCAAAGTGAAGTAAGTAGAGACAGAAATATACCCTGACTACAATAATGTTAATAGATAGAACACCACTTAAAAAAAAAGAAATGTAACTGATTCAACAGTCTGATTTTAACAATGAAGTTTGGCTTCGAGAAAGACAGGAGAAAATGTGCCTCCCTTCCTTCTTTGTAGGGGTCTATGGGTATGGAATGTTGTATATACCATCAGACTTGGCTGATATATTGGTTTAATTTTCCTGAATTACTTCTTTTTTCTTCCTTTTTTATTCTTTTTAGGCTTTCTGGGAAGAGTGGTGGGAGTGGGAACAGTTTAGGTTAGGGTTAGTGCTAATGAATCAGGGATATTTGGGGAAATAAAGGTGTCATAAAACTAAAAGGTACTTATAAAATGTTTTTTAAAAATATTTTTATCTTGTGAGCAAGCAAAAATGTGAATAAGTATCAAACCAAAGTCAAGCAGTCCCAGCTTGCTCCCACAGGCTCCAATGCTAAAAAGCACTTCAGCACACTTAGAAGGGGCCCAGTGGCCAAGAGGGAAGGTTTTGGTATTGAACCTATCTGGAAGACTGGCATCACTGGCCAGCCAGAGACCTCTGTGTCTACTCATCCCAGGTATGAGTTTTGGTTGATGGTTCATGAGCAATTATTGAACTCTCCATGCATATGAGGAGTCAGGCGTGGCCTAAATCATGGACTCCAGTCCTCAGATTATCAAAGACTTGGAAGGGACCATTCAGTCATCATTTCAACACCTCCCACAATGGGGAGCTCACTCACTAAGGAGGCATCCCATTCTATTGTTGGATTCTTCCAATTTCTTCTTTCTATGGCCCTACAAATACTTGAAGAAAGGGATTATGTCTCCTGACAAACTTTCTCTTTTTAAGGTTAAATGGCCCGCAGTTCCTCCAACTGATCCTCATATGGCATCGTTTCCTGGCTTCTCCTCACCCAGGGTTGCCTGCCACTGGATATATTACTACACCCTCTCCTTCTCCTCTCTTTTCCTCTTCTCTTCCTAAGCCTGGATCCCAGAACTAATCCTAGTATTTGAGATGTGGTTGGATGAGAGGTAGCCTAATGGAAAGAGAGATCATAAGCCCTGGGTTGTAATCCTACCTACTTACCTACCTGTTTGATTCTGGGAAAGTCCCTTTACCTCTTTGGGACTCAGTTTCCTTTTCTGTAAAATGAAAAGATTGGGCTAGGTAGCCTTTGAGATCTCTAAGCCCATGATGAGAGCATTAGGACCTCTTTCATACTATTAAAGCCACCCAAGACTGAGCACATTGTGGTAGCTTCAAGATTCATATTAAGCTTATGGTCGCCTAGGTATCTTTCACATGACCTCTTTCTGAGCTGATGCTTTTGAGCCCAAGGGCAGAGATTTACACTTACCTCCAGCGACAGAATCATAGAATTACAGAGTTGGAAGGGGCAATCAGAGGTCATCTACATCAGTCACCACCTCCATCAGAACCCTTTCCAAAACACTGTCAACAAGAGGTCATTCAACCTTTATTTGGAGACCTCCAACAAAGGAGAGCCTTCTTCATTCCAACAGAGTAGCTCATTCCACTCAGCAATAAATGAAATTGTTAGGAAGTCTTTCCCTAACTTTCTTTTACATTCAGATCTGTGATTTCATTGGTATGAAGAACTTCCAGTGAAGAAACCCCCTCCTCTAATGCAAATTGGCAGTTGTTTACAGTCTTGAAGAGTCAAGATTCTTAGCGATTCAGCGACTTGGCCATGTTCACCCAACCCAGTGAGTGTTAGACGTAGTGCTCAAACCCAAGTCTTTCTGACTCTGAGTCAGCTCTCTAGTCAAAGTGCCACACTGCCTCTCTTCTCCTTCTGTCAAGCCTAAATTGGCTTCTTTGCCACTTCCATCCATTGCTCATTCTGCTTAAACATTTTCTATAAAAATATAAATCAGTATAAATTCTGACATTCCCCATTGTATTTTCAGCTCCAACATGGTTGTTCTTAGATCTGTCCACTAGAGTCAAATGTAAAAAAGGGAATCTTTCTTCCACATGACAGTTTGTCAAATGGTATAAGACTACATTCATCCCTCTAAATTTCATTCAGTGTTCCAGCCCTCCAAGATGTTTTCATATCCTGAGTCTAGCATCCAGTGTGCTAATTATCCCTCCCAACTTTGCCAGTCATCTTGACCTATGTCTTGCCACTGGACTCCACTGGCTCTGGAAGAGACTGTGAGGCTGGTGACTTTAGATAGCCATGCCTCCCTTAAATCCAATTCACTTGCAACATAGGTTCTCTTCAGAAGGAACAGTGACAAACAATCATTTGCACATAAGCACACCACCTAAACCTTTAACATTAGGTTAAAGGTCATTAGGTCATTAACAAAAATGTTGAACATCACACATCCCTGGGGGACTACACTGGAGATTGCTTTCCGAATTGACAACTGGACCTTAAGCTTTTGGGTCCTGCTCCTAATCCAATGTTTAATGCAGTGCTGGCACATAGTAAGTGTTTAATAAATGCTAGTTGCCTGATCTAATTGCATTATCATCTAGCCATACTTCATCACAAGAGCTTGAGATGTATTGCTAAAGTATAGACAAGTCATATCTATAGAATTATTCTGTGTTTCTCATGTAGTAAATCCCCTCAAAAAAAGGGAAAAGAATAAAGTCACTTTGGTATGATCTATTCCGTTTCCAAAAAAAATTTCACTGATGCCTTTTGTTTTCACTCAACATTCATTTTTTTAATCTAGCCCTTCCCATTTCCACTCCCAGTGAGCCTTTCTGTATAAAACAAAAGGAAAAAAAAAGACAGTTCAGCAAAATCAACCGACCGCTCAGTTAAATCTTATAACTCATTAAATATTGCACACCTTCCCACCTCTCATGTATTTTAGACTGTGAGGTCCTTGAGAGCAGGGATTTTTTTTTTTACCTTTCTTAGTATCCCCAGGTACTTAATAAATACTTGTTGTTTGATTGTTTCTAGTTACTTACTATGGCAAAAATTCTATTACGAATACTCTGGCGTCTATGGGACCATTCTGTGTTTTACTCCCTTGGGGTAAATGCCTGGCAGTGGGATCTCTGGGTCAAAGGGCATGGACATCTTGGCCACTTTTTGAGCATAAATCGAAATTGCTTTTCAAAATGATTGGACTGATTTGCAACTCCACCAACTCATGTGACTACCTTCCCACAACCCCTCCAGCATTGTCTATTTTCATTTTTGTCATCTTGGCCAATCTTCTGGGTGCAAGGTGAAACCCCAGAGTTATTTTGATTGGCATTTCTCCTATTATTAGTGATTTGGAGCAATTTTCCATATGGCTGTCAGTAGTTTGCAATTCTTCTTTTGAGAACTGTTTGTTCATATTCTCTAACCACTTATCTATTGGAGAATGACCTGTTCTTTTTTTTAAAAGAAAGAAAAAACTTTTAATGATGCCTTTTATCTGTGCATCATAGTCATTTGCAGGGGGATGGGAGGAAAGTCCTTCCTCTAAGACTGAACCATCCTTTGGGAATAGGAAAAAACATGCCACAAAAACATTCAATCCAATGGCCATGACTGACAATGCATGTGATATTCTGCACTATGAGACACCCACTCCCATGCCATGAATTTTACTTCCTTTTCATTTTTGACTTCATCTTTTCATTTACACTCTCCAGGGTGCCTCAAAAGTCCAAGTGTAGTTTAAAATTTTAATAGCTTCGAAGTCTTAGTGCAGCTTTAATAGTTCAAAACTGCACCAAGACTTTTGGAAGGCCCTGGGTATATTGTTCCTTTGTTTCTGCTTATTTTACACTGTATCTGTTCATACAAATCTTCCTATGTATTTTTCTGAATTCTCAGGTTCAACACAACTTGTTTTGACGAAGAGGTCATCATTTCCTTCTCTAACTGTCTGCTATTCATCTCTTTAATAATCTGTGTCAGAATTTTTCCAGGAATCAAAGGCAAGCTGTCTGACCTCTTATTAAAAGATTATCTTTTCTTAGAAAGCATTGGGTCCCTTCAATCCTGGGGCTCTTCAAGTATCACCAACAGTGACCCAGTACTCACATAGACCAACTCTTTCAAAGTCCAGAGGTGCAACTCATTTGGGTCAGATGACTTGAACTCATCAAAGGCAGCTGGTGTTCTCTTCTGGAGCTTATTAAAGAGGTTCCATAGGGTTCTAGAGCTTGATGCAGTCAGTATAGTATCATCCACAGATAGGAGCATCTGGGAGACCTCGTCGTTTATTGAGAATAATCCTCTCTTCCATTTGGATTCTGTCCAGGATGTCTTCCATGGCAGTGGCAAACAGCTTTCTGGAGCATTTATCTTCTGAGTTGGTAGTGGTATGGTGGAGCCAGCTTGACCCTGGTTGGGAGAACTGATGTTAAATTTTCAGTGTCAGCATTTACACTTTGGAAATTAGCAAATGGTTATATCAGGGTTTGATTGATTATTTTGTCAATTGATTAGATTTAAGGAAATGATGGTGAAAATGTTAATAATACATATTAAATTTAAAAGTGTGTCATAGGTACCACCTCGCTCCAAAAGCTGGTTGTTAAATATTTGCCAGCTCACCCCTGCTTACATCCCTCACTTGAAATGAATAATTGGAGTTACTGAACAAAGCTTTTTAATGACCACATTTATCCTTGAAACAAAAGACCCATTTTTTTAAAAACACCAATATGCTTCCAGCGATACTATATGGCTTTGAGTAATGGAATATGCATATTGCCAAAGACTGAGAATTGCAGGTCAACTAAAGGGCATTGGAGATACATGGGGCAAATAGGCTTGGGTATTGTACCAAAGCAAAACTGCATACCACATTTACAAAAAAAGGAATCATCAAAGAGTTATAAGAATGGAAAAAGAAGTGAGACTGTCATATAGTGAGAAGCAAGGGATGGATAGCCAGGGCCATGTTTCATTGCTATCTATGAAATATCAAGACACATAAATGGAGGATGAAACATCTTGGGATGAGAAAATACAGCTAAGTCACAATCCATACCATGTAAAGGGGCATCTACCTTGAAGAGATGCAAGACCTGTCAAAATATTGAAAGAATATGCTCCATATCATTTTGTATCAAAGTCTCTGCTGTTAGAATCTCTTTCATTTGTCTTTATTATTTTCATATCCTTTCAAATAGAAAGAGAAGCTTTATGGTGTAGTCTGGACTCAACAGCCTCTCAGTCCTCCTCCACTAGATCCCACAAAATTGTGTGAATTTTAACTTTCTTTCTCCTGTTTTGATGGTTTACAAATATTATTGATCTGTAAAAACAAGCTACCATAGGATTTATCGAATTGTTCTTTCATTTTCAATTCTTTTGATTTTTTGTAGGGGATGGTCGTTCCAAGTGGCTCTAGAATCACCAAACCTCAGGAGTGAAAGATAACTGAGTAGGTATCTAAGTAGTAACCCTTACCCTTGACAAGATTCCATTTGAGAAACTCCAGTGATAGGGAGTTCACTACCTCAAGAGACAGCTCACTCCACTTTGGGGCCACTAAGTAGTGCTACAGTGGATAGAGCTCCAGGCCTCGAGTCAGGAGGACTCATCTTCCTGAGTTCAAATCTGGCCTCAGATACTTACTAACTGTGTGACCCTGGGCAAGCCACTTCACCCTGTTGGCCTCAGTTTCCTCATCTGTAAAATAAGCTAGAAAAGGAAATGACAAACCACTCCATTATCTTTGCCAAGAAAACCCCAGATGGGGGTCACAAAAAGTCAGGCATGACTGAAATGACTGAGCAATAACTGGTAGAAAGTTTTCCCTAATATGAAGATTACATAGGGAGTCTACCCTCTGGAATCAAACAGAGCAGAATGATCAGATGATTGCCATCAACAGGTATCTACAGAGAAATTGCTGGAAGGGCAAGGGAGTCTACTGGATAATACATGGGGCATGAAGCTTGATTGAGATGATCCTTTAACAAAACAACTTTCTCAACAGGATGACCACTGGCCTGGGATAGAAGTCTTTCTCCTCCTCCACGACCCCACCCAAAAGGGATGGTACTACCATATATAACCTTCAGCTGTGAATATGGGGATGGATATCTTCTCTCCCCTCTCCCCACACTTAAAGCAACAATCTTTGGTTTCTACTTCAATCTGCATGTGCCTAGCTGCAGCTGCTAACATCTGTAGCTCTTTGTTTCAGCTAAGGATACTTTGATTCCAAAGCTCAGACACCGTCTTTCTGTCCTGGAAAAGTTTTTATTTTTCCCAGGGCAGATGCCAACCAGTGGAATTGAGAACATGCTGTGTAACCCAAGGCCAAACAATCTCAGGGAAGCCCCACAAGCAGTCCTCACCCACTTTCCTCATGGTACCTGGCCCCAGGCCCTGCTCCCACATAGAGAAATGATGGGAGGGACAGCTCTGGGCTGGATGCCACTGCAGTGCCAGGAAGTCAGGATGAGACTAGAGTGCAAGACTTGATTTCCTAGGCTGGAGAGGGACCTCAGAGATCTACTAATTTCTTCCTTTCCTTGGACAAAGATTCAGGCAAGGTATGACTAAAGTCTCAAGAAACAAAATTGGCATTTGAGACTGATGCTGGTTCCAAATTGTAATATATGTCATGAGGTGGCAGGTAGCTTTACATAACCAAAAAGCCTGGCTAAGAATGTTTTATAGTGAGAGGGTAGGGGAGGAGATACAGCTGGAAAAGACCCGAGACTGACAGGCCTGAGCAAGGTGAGCAAGGTGTGGAGATACATATACAAAGGGGATGGGGTAAGGGGAATAAATGGGACAAAGATTCTGCCAGAAAATTAGACAAGGCACAGAGGTTAAGGAAACTGGAATCTGAGGTGTGGAAGAGTGAGAGAGGAAACAGAGGAGCCTATAATAATGGTGACCCTCTGCTATTCACTGCTTTAAGGCTACAAAGTGCTTTTCACACAACAATCCCAGAAGGGAAGGATTTAAAGCATCAATTGCCTCCATTTTCCATTTTTGAAAATGAGGTTTAGAGAAATGAAGGAACTTGCCCAGGGTGACATGCTTTTTCATTGCTTTTCAGAATTTTCCTTATTGATAACTTTAATTTTTAACATTGCTTCCACTTCCCAACGCATCCCTTCCAGTGAGCATTCCCTTTTACAAAGAATTAAAAGGAGGAATAAAAGCCATTTCAGCAAAACTAACCAACATATCAAAATAGTCTGACAAAATGTGCAGTGTTCCACACCCATAGTCCCCCCCTCCCAACATCTTTGGGGCCCAGCCTGACTGACCATTAGAGTTTCACAGTATTGCCTTTCAGTTGTTTTGCTGTGGTGCTTGCCCTTTGCTCTGGTGCAGTCTGGTGTATTGCCATTCTGGATCTCCTTAGCTTCGTTCTGCATCAGTTCAGAGAAGTCTTCTCATCATTCTCTGTTGTCATCATGTTCATCATTCTCAGAGCCTGAACATATTGTATTGCATCCATTGGTCACAACTTTTCTTCACCATTCTCCCCATCAGAGTACATCTACTTATTTTTTTAATGCCAAACCCAATACTTCTTCCAGTCAAATTGGCCTTGTCTGATTTGGAAGGGACTTTAGAGATCTTTTAGCTTTAACTGACTCATTTTACAGATGAATAAATTGAGACCTAGAGAGAGGACATATCCTCAAGTCCCTTAGTTAGGATTAGGTGAGCTCTAGGCACAATAGACCAAAAAGATGGATGCTGAGGTTGAGGTTTAAGCCTTAATGACTTACCCTTGGCAGTTTGATCCAACCTGTTTCCTTTTCTGTAAAATGAGGGCACTGGACTAGGGGTGGGGAACCTGTGGCCTGGAGGCCCACATATGGCACTCTAGGTCCTCAGGTGAGGACTTTTGACTGAGTCCAAGTTTTATAGAACAAATCCTTTTATTAAAGGGGTTTGTTCTGTGAAGTTTGGATTCAGTCAAAGGGCTGCACTTGAGGACCTAGAGGGGATTTGTTCTGTGAAGTCTGGATTCCATCAAAGGGCTACACCAGAGGACCTAGAGGGCCACATGTGACCCCAAGGCCACAGGTTCTCTGCCCCTGAGCTAAACAATCTCTAAGGTCTCTTTCTACTCCACTATTCTGAGTTATATATTCCAAGGTCCCTTCAAGTTTTGACATTCTTTGTTATTTGTTCTAAGTTTCCCTCCACCTTTAACTTACACATTCTAAGTTCCCTTCCTGTCCTGACATTTTCTGTGCTAAGGTCCCTCCCCTTCCCGACCATGTAGGTTCGATGTTCTAAGGTCCCTTCTAGAGTTAGTACTCTTGTTCCAAGGTTCCTTCCTGTTTAGAATTTGATGATTCATGTTTCAGATGAGTGAGTAGCAAGGAAGTCTAAGAAACTAGCCATGTTTCCCCTTGTGTTCTCTCCCCTTCCACCCAATTTCCAAGAGCAAGGGAAAGACTTGTTCATGACATCCCTCCAATAGGTGGTGTTGTGCGTTATTAATCAAATACCCTTCAGCATTTGATGAGGAGAAGATGTCTTGATTCTTGAACTAGTGTTGGGATCCCTGAGCTAGATTCACTTGTCTCCATGTGAGAACACAAAGTTGAGGTTTCTTGTCAGGGAGATGAGTCAGACAACATGTAGACTGGGGGAGAGAGTTTTGGCCTCCCTCTAAAGCAGCAGCATATTCTGGAAAGAGCACTGGACTTAGAACCAGAGGATCTGGATTCAAATCCTAGCTTTCCTGCTAATCTGCTATGAAAGCTTAGATCACAAAGCTCTCTGGACCTCGATTTCCTTCTTTGTCATGGAAATGAAAATACTTGGTTTACCTTGCAAGGGTGCTATGAGTCAGGGACATTGTAAATTACCAAGTTTTTATTAGACATTCTTAACCTGGGGTCCAGGAACTTGGGTTTTGATAGATATACAAATAGTTATATGATATATATGTATATATTGATAGATATACATATCTATCTATATGCAGATAGATAGAGATAAACTGTTTTTCAATATAATTGGTTTGCAAATTCTTTGTAATCCTTTATGTTTTATTTTATGTATTTAAAAATATTCTGAGAAAGGGCCCATAAGCTTCATCAGATTGCCCAAGGGACAGGAAAAAAGGAGGTTGAGAAGTCCTGGTTTATGTCAATGTAAGCTAACTTCACATTGTAGTCCTCATCGTCATGGGCCTTAGTTTTTTCTCTGTATGTAGAGAGTTGATTGGGATCATGGGTGATGAATTTGATGAATTTAAAGGAATTGCTAATAGTCAGATTTTATCTCCCTTTGGAGCAGTGTAGCTATGGCAGTTGTCACCTTATCAAGAGGCCTAAGAACATCTCCTAGACCTGGATGTTCATCGTCCAGTCTGTACCTCATTGAGGATGAAAAAATTCTATTGGCCTAGAGCCATCTCTTTGTACTGGACCTATAAAAAGGAACTGGACTTGGCAGGTTTGGTAGGAAGAATCATATAAATCTAGAGTTTGAGACTCTAAGTTACAAGCTATGTGTAGGATCTGTACCAAGAGGTCTTAGGGAAGATGGTGAGAGAGAGGATGGCTTGCAAGGGCTTGCCTGGAGTAGACATCGCTAAAGCAGCAATCCAACTGGGCATTAAGGCAAAGAAAATAAACAAGGACAACCCAGGCAACCGGGCAGAAAAGGACAAAGAAGCCAACAGACCAGCACCTGGCAGGCCTCAGGGAGTGGGAGAAGCAGGCAAAGGAGTCAAACTTGGCAATAGGAAGCATGGAAGAGACAAGAGTGCAAGGTTGGCAACCCCAAGCTAGTGTAGATTGAAAGATATAGGACTAGAAATTTAACAAACATTTATTATGCCCCTATTATGTACATGGCCCTGTGGCTCAAAGATGGGGATGCAGAGATATGACTCTGTCCATGCTCTTGAGGAGGGCACCTTGATAATAACACACACACACACACACACACACACAAACAGCAGTGGACATGAGAGGTACTGGCAACAGTTAGCATCTATTAAGCATTTACTATATGCAAAGAAGAAGCAGCTGGGCATAGTGAATAAAGGACTGGCTTTGAAGTCACAAAGGCCCAGGTTTGACTTTTGCTCCTGACACGTATTAGCTGTGCAATCCTGCTCAAGTCATTTAAAGGTTCAGAGCCCCAGCTAGTAGGCATTCCTAAGACTGAAAACTGCTTAATAGCAATACTATGTGATAACCAACTTTGATAGACTTAGCTCTTCTCAGCAATGCAATGATCTAAGACAATGCAAAAAGACTAAAGATGGAAGTTGCCGTCCATCTCCGGAGAGATCTAAATGCAGATTGAAGCGGACTATTTTCTTTCTCTTTTTTCCCTTTCTTGTGGCTTTTCCTTTTGGTTCTGATTCTTCTTTCACAACATGACTAATGTTGGAATATGATTGTACATATATATCCTCTATCAGACTGCATGCCATCTTGGGGAGAAGGAAGGTGAAAGAGGGGGAAATTTTAGAACTCAAAATCTTATAAAAGTGAATGTTGAAAATTAAAATTAAAATAATAGTAATAATACTGAAAGTTGCTTATTTGCATTGGTAGAAGGAGTACCCACTTGGGCAGTTTCTCACATCAATGAAATCCTAAGTCAGGACCAAGTATCCCAGATACTGTTCTAAATGCTAAGGATAAAAAATGAAACACTCTCTGTGCCCAAAGAACTTACATTTTATGAGAGTTTAATAGAAAAGCAATGAACTTTTAGAAGGTTCAAGGAAGTTTCACTGAGCATATGCAGGAATGTTATTGACAAAATGTTGGAGTAGTTGCTCTCCCACAAATTAAAAAGCTCAGAAAGGATTCTAGGCCAGCTATAGAGTAACAAAAGCTGGATCAATAAGATTAGAAGAAAAAATACCACTCAAGGTCAACCTCATAAAACAACATTAGAGAACCTAAATCCTTGGAGCTGCTGTTTAGTATCTCCATCCCTCATTGTACTTCATGAATGATGGGTAAAGTAAGCATAAGCTGTCTCATAAGCTTGTAAGCCAGGGATCCCCACAGCAATGGCTCAGCTTAAGCCCCAACCTTCTTCACCCATAAAAAGCAGAAGACATTGATTTTCCCAACCTCACAAAGCAAAGGGATGACAATTGGGAGATGAGGGTACAAGACTTGAGAGAAAACACGGCTATACTTAGAGTGGCAGACTAGGAGAGGAAAGGGCACTAGTGCTAAAAAAAAAAAAAAAAAAAGAAGGAAACTTGAAACCCAGCTGGAGTCGGTCCTTTCCTCATAGAGGTTACTCAGGACAGGGACCCAGGTCCAACTGACCAGATCCATCAGAGGCTCCAACAGAAAGATGCTGAAGATTCCCAATTTTTAAAAAGAAATTAAAACAGAAGAAAATATTAGAATAAAATTAGATTCTAAACCAATTTTCCAAATGGAGTTAAACACAATAATGGAATAGAGAAAATTGAATATATTATGGAAAAATCTGTGCAAATGTTCTGAGGCATGGAATAACACTTTTGAAATACAAAAAAAAATTGGCTCAACAAAAGCAAAATCAAGAAAAACACAATCAAAAGCACACACAAATTCTGTAAAAGCATTTTATAGAATCAACCTTGAATAGAGAATACACAGTCTCACAGGTGTGTCAGGAATACACGACAAATCAAAAAAACTCAACACTATACTGCATAAAGTAATAAAACAAAACTATCTGGAACTCTTGAATACAGAAAACAAAGCAACAATTTATCAAATTCATAAATTGATACCAGAAAAAAAATCTACATTTTAAATTTCAAAATATTCCAATTAATCATTAAGCAATTATTTATTAGCATCTAGTAGATACTGGACATTATCCCAGACCCCAGGGATAAAATGATAAAAAGTAAACCATTCCTCTCTCAGAGAGTTTACATTCTATCAAAGGAGAAACTGTACACAGACATAAAATAAATATGAAAAATTGTAGGAGGAGGGATAGAACTAGGAGCTGTGGTAGATTAGGGAAAATTTCATATAAAAGGTAACACAAAGTGAGCTTTGAAGGAAACTAAGGAGGGGCTGCATTTCAGGCACAGAGATAGGAGATGGAGTGGCACATATGAAGAACAGGAGGACGAATTTGACTTCTATGCAACAAAAGATTCAGAGGATTTAGTCCATGGAGCATTAACTCAACTTTTTACCATCTTTTTTCTTCTGATTCTTTAAAGTTTCCCTTAAATCTTAAGCTGCTTAGGTGCTTTTTTCCCTTAACGAGCCATTTTTGTTCTTTACTTAAACTCACACTTTGATCTCTCTCTTTATTTAAAAGAAAACTTATAAGAGAATTGATTTAACATTTTCTTGATAACTGTACTTGCATGTATTCCTGTTATTTGCATTCCATTTTAATCAAATATTTTTCTCACCTTTGTCATTTATTATCGTAGTTGTTGTGAGGATGACTCAAATACCTCTCTTTAGTTTTAATAGCATTTTTTTCATTAACACTTGAACCAAGGCTTGTTGTGTACATTATTTTGTGTTGAAGCTTGAGTTTCTTTGCTTTTTGAAACATATTATTCTAATTTCCTATCAATTTCTCATAAAATCAAGATAACCAAAGGCTATTAAAATTGTCTTTCCTTCATATTTAATGATTCTGCTTTTCTGCATTTGTTTGTGAGGTCATTGTGCTGTGCCCTAATACCTGGTCATATTTTTGAAATGTGATATTACAGTTGAGAAATATACAAATTCTTTTCTGTTCCTATTCACTAACCATCAGATATTTATCATATCTGACCATTCTGAAGTTCCAGTCAGATCCTTAACTTTTTATTGTTTATATTTTTGTTTGATTTGTCTAAGTCAGAAAGGGGTACATTGTGGTCCTTATAGTTTTATAGTTTACTTTTCCCAGCAGTTCAATTCACTTTTTCTTTAAGTATTTAGACGTTATATCATTTGGTGCACATATAGCAAGTATTCATTATCTGTGGCACCTTTAAACATAAGGTTGTTTCCCTATTTATCTCTTTGAATCATGTCTTTTTACTGCTGCCTTGTCTGAAATCATGATTGCTACTCCTATTTTTTTATCTGAAGCATGATAGATTTTTCTCTAGTCCCTTACTTTAACTCTTTGTGAATCTGTATATAAGATGTTGGATTCATCTTTCTAATCTATTCTGCTATCCTCTGTTTTATGAGTGAATTCATCTCATTCACATTCATGGTCATGATTTTTAATTGTGTATTTTCCTTCATCCTATCTTCTTGTAACTTTTCTTCTCTTTTTAGAGAAGTTGACTCAGTGGACAGAGTGCTAGGTTTAAATACATCTGAGTTCAAATACAATTTGAGATACAAACTGACTGTGTGACCCTGAGCAAGTTACTTCACCTCTGCCTGCCTCATTTTCCTTAACTGTAAAATGGGAATTATGATAACATTTACCTCCTGGGGTTGTTGTGAGGATCAAATGCGATATTTGTAAAACATTTAGCACAATGTCTGACAAATAGTAGACACTTAATAAATGCTCATATCTTTCCTTAATTTCCCCCCATTCCCTCCTCCTTTTTCATAAAGAAAAAGAAATTAGTCAATGAGTAGTCTACTTAACATTAGTGATCTTTAAATGAAGCTATCTGTTTCTGCTTTGCTGACCCTCTTCTCTCTCCCTTGTCTAATCCCCACCACAGATTTTTACTTTTTCTTTTTCTTTAATCTTCCTCAGCCATCCTTTAACGTTGGAGTTTGTTTTGCTAATGACTACTTTCTTGCCTATTCTATTGCCCATTTAAAATCTCCCCTCTTTCTCTCTTCTTATTTTTATATTGAATTTAACATATTTCTTCACCAATTCTTTCCATGTGCATGTCTCTGTGTGAATATATTCACTTTTCTTTGTCTGATTCAGAAGAAAGTGAGGTGCATGTGATGCCCATTCTCTCCAATCCTTCCTTCATGTTTGTATATTCTATCTCATGCACTCTGGTTATGTGAGGTAGTAAATTACTTCCCAATATATTGGAAACTACTCCTAGGGTCTCTGCTTGTTTTACTTAACTTCCTCTATGACCTTTAAAATCGTTAGAGATTCTGAGATGACACTTGTTTCTTCTGCCTGATTAGAATATAAACCATTCCTCATCCGATTATCCCTTCCAGTTCAAATGCATTTAACTTTCCATGTTTCTCCTGAAACATTTAAAAGGTTCTACTTAGCTTTAGTATTTTCATCAGGAATGTTTGGAAATTTCCTATTTCATTACAGTTTTTTTCATGCAATTTTTCTGGATAGGCTATTCTTTGTTATGTCTTTATATTTTGGTATATCATATTCTAGGCTCTCCTCTCTTTAGTAGTTACAGCTGCCAAATCTTGTGTGATTCTGACCATGACACTTTACTACAAGAATTCTTTTTTTCTGTCTGTCTGCAGAGTTTTTCTTTTTTTCTTGGACCTCTAGATTTTAGCTATGAAGCTCCTTCACTTTGGAGTTTTTTTTCAGGAAGTGACCAGTGAAAGTAGGCACTTAATGCATGTTTATATATTGATTGATTCTTTGTCTCCTGGTTCTTATAGATCTGGGCAGTTTTTGTTTATGATAGGTTGAAATGTGATTTCCAGGATTGTTCAGGTTATGAATTTTGAGTTGTCTACAGATTCTTTGATGATCTCACTTTGATCTCTTTTCTATGACAGTTTTCTCAATGACATATTTTACATTTTATTCTGCTTTTTCAATCTTTTTATTTTGTTTGAATGTTTCTTATTCATCACAGAGTCATTCCCTTCTTCTTGGTCCATTCTAATTTCCAAGGAATCCAATTCTGAACTAAGGTTTACCAGCTTCTGTTCTAAGAATGAACTCTCCTAAGTATTCTTTCCTAACATTACATTTTGTATCTCTTGCTTCATTTATTTCAGGAATTTTCATAAACCTTGTGTTCTAGACATTCCTTTCCCTAAGGCTTGACTCAAACATGTTGTGGAGTCACTTTCTCCTCCTGCATTTACCTCCTTGGCTTCTCTTTATCGATAACACTTCATTATATATGGCATTTCTTCTGTTTTGCCTCAGGTTCTGGATTGATGTTTTGATTATGACTATAAGAATACCTGTATTTTGGCTGTCTCCTGGTGCCTCAATTTAGCTTTGGGCATGAAACTTTCTGTGACTCCTTTTCCTTATCAAATCCTGAACCCAGAGTTGGCTTCATTCTTTGTTTTGACTTTTGAAGGTTTCAAACAAATATGCTTGATTGCACCAATGCCAGGTCTTCTGCAACACCCCAGGTGCTATCCTGGACCTTTCTCCTGTTTTGAATCAGTTGTGGGCTACCTGGGTGCTAGGCTGACCTGTATCATGCTGTGGTTTGGGCATGAGCTACCTGGGTTCTGTGTAGGACACAGACTGCTTGGGCACCAGTTCTGCTGTGGATCCATGTACAGATCCCTCCCAGCTCTGAGAGTCTTCAATCTAATATTTTCCATCTCAAACTATATTTCAAATGCTAAATGGTCACACTATCTGGCCACTGGAGTCAACCAATCAATCAACAACTATTTGTTAAACACCTGCTATGTGCCAGACACTGCTAGATGTTGGGTATAAGCATAAAGAATGAAATAATCCCTGCTTTCAAGGAGCTCACATTCTAATGGGAAAGGTAATAAGTAAATGTAAAAATGTTTGACATAACTATCAAGATAATGGGTGTAAATATATCCAAGTATAAGGAAAAGGCAGGGGATGGGAGTCATAAGACATGGAAAAATAGAGAAGGAAAAGCTGTAATTTAATACAGCATTTAATACATTTTTATACATGATGTAATGTTATAAATTATGTGATACATTTAATACATATTTAATACACAAGGTTTCAGTGTCTTTGCTACTAAAACCATAAGCTTTATGAACTGGAAACATTTAGTAGGGCTCACTGGTGACTGGGTTAGAAGTACAGTTGAGTTCACCTTCCTCCCCATGGACGAATCCCTTTCTCAGCATTTCTAACAGACCATCACCCAGCTTTCACTTGAGCACTTCTGTAAGACAGTTCACTGTCTTTTGAGACTGGGCATTGGGGCAGCTAGGTGGTGCCATAGTGCACAAAGCACAGGGCCTGGAGTCAGGAAGACCTGAATTAGAATTCAGGCTCAGATATTTCCTAGCTGTGAGACCCTGAGCAATCACTTCACTGCCTCCCAGGGTTGTAGTCAGGATCAAATGAGGTAATATTTATAAAGTACTTAACATAGTGCCTCACACATAGTAAGCACTATATAAATGTTAGCTTCTTCTCCTTCTCATCCTTCATCATCATCACCATCATCATCATCATCATTATCATCATCATCATGTTCTTCTTCTTCTTCTACTGCAAGTATAAGGAGGTTATATTTTAAAAATACAAGATAATTTCCAGAAGGAGGCTAAATAGGAACTGGAAGAGGAGATAAGGGAATGCCTCAGTAGGATGTAGCATTTGAGCTGAGCTTTGAAAGAAACTAGAGCTTCTAGGAATTGGAGTTGAGGAGAGAGTGCATTTCAGGCATGGGACTCATGGGAACGAGATGATGAAATGGACAAGGGATTAACTGGAGGCTATTACAATAGTTCTGGCAGAGGTGATAACAACTTAAGCAAGATTTGTGACCATATGAGTGGAGAGCAAGGGTCAGATGCGAAAGATGTCAAAATTTATAGAGTTGTCAAAACCTTGGCAACTGATTGGTTATAGGGAGTGAGAAGTGTGAGAAGTCAAGGACAAATTCTAAATTTCAAACTTGAAAGACTGGAACAACTTTGTGTTGTTCTCAAAAGAAATAGGAAAGTTAGGAAGAGGGTAGGGTTGAGAGGGCAGAGAATTAATAAACTTTGGTTTGGATGAGTTGAATTTGAGATGCCTAATGGCCATACCCATAGGACTGGTGCTTAAAAGAATAGTGAGCACTGAGTATATATCTGGGGTTCTTTTTCATAGAGCTAAGAATTGAAGCCATGAAAGTTGATGAGATCACCAAGATAATGTAGAAAGAAAAAAAAAGTCCAGGAAAAAAGCCCTAGGGTAATTGAACTCATGATAACTGATGAGGTCACTAAGAGAAAGTGGGTAGAGAGAGAAAGGAGTACATTCACAATTAGGGATATGGAAACTGGCCCAGCAAAGTAGACAAAGAATGGGCAGACAAGTGTGGTTTCTATGTAGTTTCTCTCTCTAATGGTGCAAATCACAATCTATCCCCAACTTTCAATCTTGTATGATTCTTCTCCATGCACTTCCTTAAAGCCTCCAGAGGCATACTCTGAAAAGTGCTGGCAACATTATTTAGTAGGCCACATCTTTGTAGCTACATTGGAACATTGTTATTGTTCGGTCATGTCCTACTCTTCATGAACCAGTTTGGGGTTTTCTTTTTTTATTAATTAATTTATTTGTTTTCAGTTTTCTACAATCACTTCCACAAATCTTAGATTTTCTCCCCCTCCCTCTCCCTCCTTCCCCCCGCTTCCTGAGGCAGTGTGCACTCTTATGTGAGTTCTACACATGCATTCTTACTAAATACATTTTCACCTTAGTCATGTTGCATGGAAGAATTAAAATGAATGGGAGAAATCATGAGAAAAATAAAACTAAACAAACCAAAACACAAGAGAAAATGTTTGCTTCATTCTGTGATCCAATTCCACAGTTCTTTCTCTGGATGAGGATGACATTTTGCTTCAATAGTCCATTGGGAACTTTTTAGGTTCTTGCATTGCTGTGAAGGGCTAAGTCTACCAAAAAAATTCCTCACACACTGTGGTTGTTGCTGTGTATAAAGTTTTCATGGTTCTGCTCCTTTCACTCAGCAGCAATTCATGTAAGTCCTTCCAGGCGTCTCTGAAGTCTTCCTGTTCATCATTTCTTATAGCACAATAGCATTCCATTACATTCATATACCACAACTTGTTCAGTCATTCCTCAGTTCATGGGCATCCCCTTGATTTCCAGTTTTTGGCTAGCACAAAGAGAGTTGCTAAAAATGTCTTTGTACATGTGGGACCTTTTCCCATTTTTGTGACCTCTTTTGGATACAGTCCTAGAAGCAATATTGCTGGGTCAAAGGGTATGCACATTTTTGTAGCCCTTTGGGCATAGTTCCAAGTTGCTCTCAAGAATGGTTAAATCAGCTCACAGATCCACCAACACTGAATTAGTGTTCCAACTCTCCTACATCTTCTTCAATATTTATCATCTTCCTGTTTTGTCATGTTAGTCAATCTGATAGGTGTGAAGCAGTACCTCAGAGTTGTTTTGATTTGCATCTCTCTAATCAGTAGTGATTTAGAGCATTTTTTCATATGACTATAGATGACTTTAATTTCTTCCTCTGAAAACTGCCTGTTCATATCCTTTGACCATTTATTAATTGGGGCATGACTTGTATCTTGTAAATTTGACACAGTTTTCTATATATATTAGAAATGAGGCCTTTATCACAGACACTAGTTGCAAGAATTCTTTCCCAGTTTTCTGCTTCCCTCCTAATCTTGGTTGCATTGGGTTTGTTTGTGCAAAAACTTTTCAATTTAATGTAATCAAAATTGTTCATTTTGCACTTCATAATGTTTTCTATCTCTTGTTTGGTCAAAAATTTCTCCATTCTCCATAAATCTAACAAATACACAATTCCTTGATACCCTAATTTTTTTATAGTATTAATCTTTGTATCTAAATCATGTGTCCATTTGGACTTTATTCTTGTGTATGGTATCAGGCATTGGTCTATGTCCAGTTTCTGTCACAGTGTTGTCCAATTTTCCCAGCAGTTTTTGTCTAATAGTGAGTTCTTATCCTAGAAACTGAGGTCCTTGAGTTTATCAAACAGTAGATTGCTATATTCATTGACTACTGTGTCTTGAGTACCTAACCTATTGCATGGGTCTACCTCTCTATTTCTTAGCCAGTACCAAGTGGTTTTCATGATTGCTGCTTTATAAAACAATTGGAGATCAGGTTGGGCTAGGCTACCTTCCCTAGCATTTCTTTTAATTAATTTCCTTGATATTCTGGATCTTTTCCTTTTCCAGATGAATTTTGATATGATCTTTTCTAGCTCTAGAAAATAATTATCTGGTAGTTTGATTGGTATGGCACTGACTAAGTAAATTAATTTAGGCAGAATTGTCATTTTTATTACATTAACTCAGACTACTCACAAGCAATGGATATTTTCCCACTTACTTAGGTCAGACTTTATTTGTGCGAAGTGTTTTGTAATTGTTTTCATGTAGTACCTGGGTTTATTTTGGCAGATAGACTCCCAGATATTTTGTAGTGCCTACTGTAGCTTTAAATGGGATTTCTCTTTCTATCTCTTGCTGTTGGGCTTTGTTAGTAATATATAGAAATACCAGTGATTTATGTGGGTTTATTTTGTAACCCACAACTAAGTCAAAGTTGTTTATTATTTCATAATATATAATTTATTTATTTTTCAGTTCTCAACACTCAGAAGAATTTGAATTCAAAATTTTCTCCCCATCTTTTTCCACCCCAACCCCAGGACAGAATGTGCCCAATCCACCTCTTCCTCCAGTCTGTCCCTTCTTCTGTTACCCACACTTCTTCCATCTCCCTTCCCTTCCATTTTCCTGTAGGGTAAAATAGATTCCCATTTTCCTCCACCTCTCTTACTTGATTTTCAAGATCCTTTTTAAGCTGTTCCATGGCTTGAGACCACTGCATATATTTTTGAAAGTTTGGGATGTAAAAGTCTTGACTTTTGTGTCTTCCTCTGATGGTATGCTTTGTTCTTCCTCACCTGAAAGGATAAAAGAAAATACCTTTTCACCAAGAAAGTAACCTTCTATAGTCTTATTTTTCCCCCTTTTTGGCCATTTTCCCAGCCAGTCACTTGACTTTTGAGTCCTTTGTCAAGTGAAGGGTATACTCTAGGGATCTGTAAGTTCTCAGTTCCTCCAAGGTGGCACAATCAAGGGAGAGGAGTTTACGCCTCTCTAGGCCTTCACTTTGATCTGTGAGCAACCCCAAGCACTTTTATCTGCCCAGGAACTGTGAATAGGATTCCCTCTCCACAGCCACCAAGCCAGTGCTCCTTCTCACACCAGGACTGCCACTCAGAACTGAGAGGGCTCCAAAAGTGGACTCTGCCATTGCAGTGGGTGCTGCTGCCCTGGGGCTGGGACTGGGGCCAGACCTCTCACCTAGATGAAAGAGCTTTCTCACTGGCCTTTGAAGCTGTCTTTGGAATTTGTGAGTTGAGAAATCTGGGAATCGCAGCTACTACCTGTGATTCCACACCATGAAGCCTGCTCCACTCCTGTTTGTGCTGTGGTGCATGGCCAAGGCTAAGCTGTGCTCTGCTCTGAGCTGAGTGCGATGGACCTTTCCTGTCAGCCTTTCAGACTGTCTTGGGCTGGAAATCTCTTTCATTCTGCTGTTTTGTGGCATCTGCTGCTCTAGAATTTGTTTAGAGTCATTTTTACAGGTAATTTATGGGCTATGAAGGGAGAGCTAGAGCAGGTCTGTCTTTCTACTGCACCATCTTGGCTCCTGCAAAGTAGAGTTCTATACTCCATTGCCTGTATATCTTAAATTCCAGTTGCATGCTAAAACAATTTTTCACATTCATTGCTAAAACTTTGAGTTCCGTATTCTCTCTCTCCCTCCCCACCCACCCTCACTGAGATAACAAACAATTCAATATAGGTGATACGTGTGTAACAATGTAAAGCACTTGCATAATAGTTAGGTTGTAAAAGACTAACCACATTTCCCTCTGTCCTATTCCACCCTTCATTTATTCCATTCTCTCCCTTGACCTGTCCTCCAACAACAGTGTTTACTTCTGATTATCCTTTTCCCCAATTTGCTGTCTCTTTTATTATCTTTCCTCTCCCATCCCCTTCCCCTTCTCTTTCTGCAGGGTAAAATAGATTTCCATATCCAATGGAATATGTTATTCCCTCCTTAAGCCAAATCCCATGAGAGTAAATTCAATTATTTCCTTTCGTCGATACCCTCTTCCCTCCATTGTAAAAGCTCTTTCCCCCCTCTTTTATGTGAGATGATTTGCTACATTCTACCTCTTCCCTTCTGTTACTCCTAGTACATCACATTCAACAATAAATTTTATTTTTTTAGGTACTCTTCCTTTATATTCATTTCACTGTGTGCCCTCTGTCTATGTGTATATATATATATATATATATATATATACACACATATATATACATATATGTATATATATACACAGACATAAATGCATATATACACTCATATACGTAAATATAAGTACATATACACATACACCCATATACTCATGTACATATGCATACCTATACATATATAATATACACACACATACATACATACCCATACACACCTACATATTTATATTCCCTTTAACTTCCTTAATACAAAAAAGGTCTCATGAGTTACAAATAACATCTTTCCACGTAGGAATGTAAACAGTTCAACTTTAATGAGTTCCTTAAGACTACTCTTTCCTGTTTACCTTTTCATGTTTCTCTTGATTCTTGTATTCAAAAGTCAAATTTTCTATTCAGCTCTTGTCTTTTCAACAAGAATGCTTGGGGGGGGAAAGCCAAGATGGTGGAATAGAAAGATACACATATGCTAGCTCCTGACCCACAGCCCATAAAATACCTGTAAAGAAGAACTCCCAACAAATTCTGGAGCAGCAGAAGCCACAGAACAATGGAACAGAGGAGATTTCTGTTCCAGAGAGACATGAAAAACTGACCCAAAGGGTCCATCGTGCACCAGACCCAGACCAGAGCCCAGCCCTGCTTTGGCCAGGCAGCACCAAGAGGAACAGATCAGAGCAGGCTTCAGGGACAGAATCTCCAGCAGCCACGCAGGTACCTCCATCCACAGGGCCAAAGGTCAGTGAGAGGGTCTTTTCAGCTTGCCGAGAGGGGAGCAGGGTGTCCCCATGACTCAGGCCCCCTTGGGAGGCAGCAGCAGACAAGGGCTCCCAAAGCAGGCAGGAGCTCACATCCATTGTTGAAGGTCTCAGCATAAACCCCCTGAGGGAACTGAGCCCCATGTGGTGACCCTGACCCCACCTGAACACCTGAACTTAATCTCACACTGAATAGCAGCCCTGCCCCCACTGAAAGCCCTGAGGCTGGGGAGCAGCATTTGAATCTCAGAACCCAAGCACTAGCTGGGCAGATCTGGAGGAGTGGTGGGTATGGAAAGGAAACTCAGAAGTCAAGTAACCGACTGGGAAAATGCCCAGAAAAGGGAAAAAAAATAAGACCATAGAAGGTTACTTTCTTGGTGAACAGATATCTCCTCCCATCCTTTCTGATGAGGAAGAACAATGCTTACGATCAGGGAAAGATATAGAATTCAAAGCTTCTGTATCCCAAACATCCAAAATAAATATTCAATGCGTTCAGGCCATGGAAGAGCTCAAAAAGGATTTTGAAAATCAAGTAAGAGAGGTGGAGGAAAAATTGGGAAGAGAAATGAGAGAGATGCAAGAAAAGCATGAAAAGCAGGTCAACACCCTGCTAAAGGAGACCCCAAAAAATGCTGAAGAAAATAACACCTTGAAAAATAGGCTAACTCAATTGGCAAAAGAGGTTCAAAAAGCCAATGAGGAGAAGAATGCTTTCAAAAGCAGAATTAGCCAAATGGAAAAGGACATTCAAAAGCCCATTGAAGAAAATAGTTCTTCCAAAATTAGAATGGAACAGATGGAGGCTAATGACTTTATGAGAAACCAAGAAACCACAAAACAAAACCAAAAGAATGGAAAAATGGAAGATAATGTAAAATATCTCATTGGAAAAACAACAGACCTGGAAAATAGATCCAGGAGAGACAATTTAAAAATTATGGGACTACCTGAAAGCCATGATCACAAAAAGAGCCTAGACATCATCTTTCATGAAATTGTCAAGGAAAACTGCCCTGAGATTCTAGAACCAGAGGGCAAAATAAGTATTCAAGGAATCCACAGATCACTTCCTGAAAGAGATCCAAAAAGAGAAACTCCTAGGAACAATGCAGCCAAATTCCAGAGTTCCCAGGTCAAGGAGAAAATATTGCAAGCAGCTAGAAAGAAACAATTTGAGTATTGTGGAAATACAATCAGGATAACACAAGATCTAGCAGCTTCTACATTAAGGGATCAAAGGGCATGGAATATGATACTCCAGAAGTCAAAGGAACTAGGACTAAAACCAAGAATCACCTACCCAGAAAAACTGAGTATAATACTTCAGGGGAAAAAATGATCTTTCAATGAAATAGAGGACTTTCAAGGATTCTTGATGAAAAGACCAGAGCTGAAAAGAAAATTTGACTTTCAAACACAAGAATGAAGAGAAGCATGAAAAAGTAAACAGCAAAGAAAAGTCATAAGGGACTTTACTAAAGTTGAACTGTTTACATTCCTACATGGAAAGACAATATTTGTAACTCTTGAAACTTTTCAGTATCTTGGTAGTTGATGGGATTACATACACACACACACACACACATACATGCATGCACACACACAGAAACAGAGAGCACAGAGTGAATGGAATAGGATGGGGTCATATCTTAAAAAAATGAAATCAAGCAGTAAGAGAGAAATATATTGGAAGGAGAAAGGGAGAAATGAAATGGGGCAAATCATCTCTCATAAAAGAGGCAGGCAAAAGACTTTTTAGTGGAGGGAAAAAGAGGGGAGGTGAGAGAAAAACATGAAGTTTACTCTCATCACATTTGACTAAAGGAAGGAATAAAATGCACACTCATTTTGGTATGAAAACCTATCATACAATATAGGAAAGTGGGGGAGAAGGGGATAAGCAGGGTGGGGGGGATGATGGAAGGGAGGGCAATGGGAGGAGGGTGCAATTTGAAGTCAACACTCTTGGGGAGGGACAGGATCCAAAGAAAGAATAGAAGCAATGGGGGGCAGGATAGGATGGGGGACAAGGGCAGAGAGGGATGATACTTCTATCTCTTCAGAGAGCAGATTGGTGATAGGGGCAATTAGAATGCTTGGTGTTTGGGGGTGGGGAGAGGGGAGAAATGGGGAGAAAATTTGGAACCCTAAATTTTGTGGAAATGAATGTTAAAAGTTAAATAAATAAATTTTAAAAAAAGAAAAAAGAATGCTTGGAAGTCCTCTATTTCATTGAAATTCCATTTTTCTCTGAAATATTATACTAAGTTTTGCTGGGTAGGTGATTCTTGGTTTTAATCCTATCTCCTTTGACCTCTGGAAGAGCATATTCCAAGCCCTTCGATCCCTTAGTGTAGAAGCTACTAAATTCTGTGTTATCCTGATTGCATTTCCATAATACTTGAATTCTTCCTTTCTGGCTGCTTGTAATACTTTCTCCTTGAGGTGGTAACTCTGGAATTTGGCTACAATGTTAGTAAGAGTTTTCCCTTTGAAATCTCTTTCAGGAAGTTATCAGTGAATTCTTTCCATTTTTATTTTACCCTCTGGGTCTAGAATATCAGAACAGTTTTCCTTGACAATTTCTTGGAAGATGATGTCTAGGTTCTTTTTTTGATCACAGTTTTCAGGTAGACCCATAATTTTTAAATCATCTCTCCTATATGTATTTTCCAGGTCAGTTGTTTTTCCAATGAGATATTTCATGTTGTCTTTTTTTTTATTTTTTTGTTTTGTTTTATAATTTCCTGGTTTCTCTTCAAGTCATTAGCTTTCATCTGCTCCATTCTAATTTTTAAAGAACTATTTTTTTTATTTTTTTATTATTTAGTTATTTATTTAACTTTTAACATTCATTTTAACAAAATTTTGGGTTCCAAATTTTCTCCCCTTTTGTCCCCTCCCCCCACCCCAAAACACCGAGCATTCTAATTGCCCCTATCACCAATCTGCTCTCTCTTCTATCATCCCTCTCTGCCCTTGTCTCCATCTTCTCTTTTGTCTTGTAGGGCCAAATAACTTTCTATACCCCTTTACCTGTATTCCTTATTTCCTAGTGGCAAGAACGATACCCGACAGTTGTTTCTAAAACTTGGAGTTCCAACTTCTTTTCCTCCCTCCCTCCCCACCCCTTCCCTTTGGAAGGTAAGCAATTCAATATAGGCCAAATCTGTGTAGTTTTGCAAATGACTTCCATAATGGTCGTGTTGTATAAGACTAACTATATTTCCCTCCATCCTATCCTGTCCCCCATTACTTATATTCTCTCTTTTGATTCAGTCCCTCCCCATGAGTGTTGACTTCAAATTGCTCCCTCCTCCCATTGCCCTCCCTTCCATCATCCCCCACCCCTGCTTATCCCCTTCTCCCCCACTTTCCTGTATTGTATGATAGGTTTTCATACCAAAATGAGTGTGCATTTTATTCCTTCCTTTAGTTGAATGTGATGAGAGTAAACTTCATGTTTTTCTCTCACATCCCCTCCTTATCCCTCCACTAATAAGTCTTTTGCTTGCCTCTTTTGTGAGAGATAATTTGCCCCATTCCATTTTTCCCTTTCTTCTCCCAATATATTTCTCTCTCACTGTTTGATTTCATTTTTTTAAGATATGATCCCATCCTCTTCAATTCACTCTGTGCACTCTGTCCCTATGTGTGTGTGTGTAATCCCACCCAGTACCCAGATACTGAATAGTTTCAAGAGTTACAAATATTGTCTTTCCATGTAGGAATGTAAACAGTTCAACTTTAGTAAAGTCCCTTATGACTTCTCTTTGCTGTTTACCTTTTCATGCTTCTCTTCATTCTTGTGTTTGAAAGTCAAATTTTCTTTTCAGCTCTGGTCTTTTCATCAAGAATCCTCGAAAGTCCTCTATTTCATTGAAATACCAATTTTTCCCCTGAAGTATTATACTCAGTTTTTCTGGGTAGGTGATTCTTGGTTTTAGTCCTAGTTCCTTTGACTTCTGGAATATCATATTCCATGCCCTTCGATCCCTTAATGTAGGAGCTGCTAGATCTTGTGTTATCCTGATTGTATTTCCACAATACTCAAATTGTTTCTTTCTAGCTGCTTGCAATATTTTCTCCTTGACCTGGGAACTCTGGAATTTGGCTGCATTGTTCCTAGGAGTTTCTCTTTTTGGATCTCTTTCAGGAAGTGATCTGTGGATTCCTTGAATACTTATTTTGCCCTCTGGTTCTAGAATCTCAGGGCAGTTTTCCTTGACAATTTCATGAAAGATGATGTCTAGGCTCTTTTTGTGATCATGGCTTTCAAGTAGTCCCATAATTTTTAAATTGTCTCTCCTGGATCTATTTTCTAGGCCAGTTGTTTGTCCAATGAGATATTTCACATTATCTTCCATTTTTTCATTCTTTTGGTTTTGTTTTGTGATTTCTTGGTTTCTCATAAAGTCATTAGCCTCCATGTGTTCCATTCTAATTTTGAAAGAACTATTTTCTTCAGTGGGCTTTTGAACTTCCTTTTCCATTTGGCTAATTCTGCTTTTGAAAGCATTCTTCTCCTCATTGGCTTTTTGGACCTCTTTTTGCCATTTGGGTTAGTCTATTTTTCAAGGTATTATTTTCTTCAGCATTTTTTCGGTCTCCTTAAACAAGCAGCTGACATGCTTTTCATGATTTTCTTGCATCACTCTCATTTCTCTCTCCAGTTTTTCCTCCACCTCTCTAACTTGATTTTCACAATCCTTTTTGAGTTCTTCCATGGACTGAGACCATTGAATATTTGTTTTGGAGGTTTTGGACGTAGAAGCCTTGACTTTTATGACTCATCTGATGGTATACTTTCTTCCTCATAGAAAAGAGTGTAAGAAAATACCTTTTCACCAAGAAAGCAATCTTCTATAGTCTTATTTTTTCCCTTTTTTGACTATTTTCCCTTCCAGTTACTTGACTTCTGAGTCCTTTGCCAAGTGGAGTATATACTCACTAAATCCTCAGTTCTTCCAAGGTAGCACAATTAAGGGAGAGAAGTTTACTCCTCTCCTGACCTGTGCTCTGGTCTATGAGCAGCCACAAGCATTCTTTTCTGCCCTGAAACTGCGAGTAGGGTTCCTTCTCCACAGCCACCTCCACCTCCACCATGCCAGTACTCCTCCTCATCCCAGGACCACCACTCAGGACCGAGATCCAGATCAGCTGCTCAATTCCCCCAGGATCATTAAGCTGAGAACTCCAAAAGTGGATGCTGCTGCCACAGTGGCTGCCACCCTGGGGCCAGGGCTGGGGCCAGACCATACTCCCCTCTCATCCAGGTGAAAGAGCTTTCTTACTGATCTTTGAAGCTGTCTTTGACTTTTGTGAGTTGAGAAATCTGAGAACCACAGCTACTACCCTTGATTCTGTGGCATGGGGCCTTCTCCAGTCCTGTCCCTGCCATGTGGCCAAGGCTGGGCTGTGCTCTGCTCTGAGCCAGGTGTGACAGACCTTTCCTGTCAGCCTTCCAGGCTGTCTTGGGCTATAAATCTGTTTCACTCTGTCAACTTGTGGCTTTTGCTGCTCTAGAATTTGGTTAGAGTCGTTTTTTACAGGTATTTTATGGGCTGTGGGGGGAGAGTTCAAGCAGGTCCATCCTTGTACCCGGTCATCCTGTCTCTGCCCCTTAAATAATCTTGTTTATTATTTCAAGTAGTGTTTAACTTGATTCTCTGGGATTCGCTAAGTATACCGTCATATCATCTGCAAAGGGTGATAACTTAGTTTCTTCTTTGCCTATTCTAATTCCTTCAATTTCTCTTTCTTCTCTTACTGCTAAAGTTAAAATTTCTAGTACCATATTGAATAACAGTGGTGATAGTGGACATCCTTGTTTCACCCCTGATCTTATTGGAAATGCATCTAGCTTATCTCCATTGCATATCATGTTTGCTGAAGGTTTAAGGTAGATACTGTTTATTATTTTATGGAAGGCTCCATTTATTCCTATGCTCTCCAGTGTTTTCAATAAGAACGGGTGTTGTATTTTGTACAAAATCTTTTCTGTGTCTGTTGAGATAGTGATATGGTTTCTGTTAGTTTTGTTGTTGATATGATCAATAATGCTGATAATTTTCCTAATATTAAACCAGTCCTGCATTCCTGGTATAAATCCTACCTGATCGTAATGTATTATTCCCATGATAAGTTGCTATGTTCTTTTTGCTAATACCTCATTTAAAATTTTTGCATCTATATTCATTAGAGAAATTGCTGTATAATTCTTTTTCTCTGTTTTGGATGTTCCAGGTTTAGGTATCAGAACCATATTTGTATCATAAAAAGAATTTGGTAAGACTCCTTCTTCATCAATTTTTCCAAAGAGTCTTTACAGTATTGGAATTAACTGTTCTTTCAATATTAGATAAAATTCACCTGTACATTCATTTGGCCCTGGAGATTTTTTTCTAGGGAGTTCATTGATGACTTGTTCAATTTTTTTTTTTATTTAAGTTTTCAACATTCATTTCCACAAAATTTTGAGTTCCAAATTTTCTCCCCATCTCTCCCCTCCCCCACCCCAAAACTGCAAGCATTCTAATTAACCCTATCACCAATCAGCCCTCCCTTCTAACATCCCTCCTTCCCCTTATCCACATCTTCTCTTTTGTCCTGAAGCGCAAGGTAAGTTTCTATACCCCATTACCTGTATTTCTTATTTCCCAGTTGTATGCAAGAACAATACTCAACAATTGTTCTTAAAACTTTGAGTTCCAACTTCTCTTCCTTCCTCCCTCCCCACCCATCCCCATTGGGAAGGCAAACAATTTAATATAGGCCATATATGTGTAGTTTTGCAAATAACTTCGATAATAGTCATGTTGTGCAAGACTAACTATATTTCCCTCCATCCTATCCTACCCTCCATTTCTTCTATTCTCTCTTTTGACCTTGTCCCTCCCCAAGAGTGTTGACTTCTAATTGCTCCCTCCTCCCATTGCCCTCCCTTCCGTCATCCCTCCACCCTGCTTATCCCCTTCTCCCGCATTTTCCTGTATTGTAAAATAGGTTTTCATACCAAAATGAGTGTGCATTTTATTCCTTCCTTTAGTCAAACGTGATGACAGTAAGCTTCATGTTTTCTCTCTTACCTCCCCCCTTTTTCCCTCCACAGAAAAGTCTTTTACTTGCCTCTTTTATGAGAGATAATTTGCCCCATTCCATTTCTCCCTTTCTCTTCCTAATATATTCCTCTCTCGCCCCTTAATTTCATTTTTTAGATATGATCCCATCCTATTCAACTCACCCTGTGCTCTCTGTCTCTCTCTGTCTCTGTCTCTCTGTCTCTGTCTCTCTCTTTCTGTGTGTGTGTGTGTGTGTGTATGTATATATGTATGTAATCCCACCAACTACCCAGATACTGAAAAAAGTTTCAAGAGTTACAAGTATTGTCTTTCATTAGTAAGTCCCTTATGACTTCTCTTTCCTGTTTGCCTTTTCATGCTTCTCTTGATTCTTGTGTTTGAAAGTCAAATTTTCTTTTCAGCTCTGGTCTTTTCATCAAGAATGCTTCAAAGTCCTGTATTTCATTGAAAGACCATTTTTGCCCCTGAAGTATTATACTCAGTTTTTCTGGGTAGGTGATTCTTGGTTTTAGTCCTAGTTCTTTTCACTTCTGGAATATCCTATTCCACGCCCTTCGATCCCTTAATGTAGAAGCTGCTAGATCTTGTGTTATCCTGATTATTTCCACAATACTCAAATTGTTTCTTTCTAGCTGCTTGCAATATTTTTTCCTTGACCTGGGAGCTCTGGAATTTGGCTTTAATGTTCCTAGGAGTTTCTCTTTTTGGATCTCTTTCAGGAGGTGATTGGCAGATTCTTTCAATACTTATTTTGCCCCCTGGTTCTAGAATATAAAGGCAATTTTCCTTGATAATTTCATGAAAGATGATGTCTAGGCTCTTTTTTTGATCATGGCTTTCAAGTAGTCCCATAATTTTTAAATTGTCTCTCCTGGATCTATTCTTCAGATCAATTGCTTTTCCAATGAGATATTTTACATTATCTTCCATTTTTTCATTCTTTTGGTTTTGTTTTGTGATTTCTTGGTTTCTCATAAAGTCATTAGCCTCCATCTGTTCTATTCTAATTTTGAAAGAACCATTTTCTTCAGTGAGCTTTTGAACCTCCTTTTCCATTTAGCTAATTCTGCTTTTGAAAGCATTCTTCTCCTCATTGGCTTTTTGAACCTCTTTTGCCAATTGAGTTAGCCTATTTTTCAAGGTGTTATTTTCTTCAGCATTTTTTTGGGTCTCCTTTAGCAAGGTGTTGACCTGCTTTTCATGCTTTTCTTGCATCTCTCTCATTTCTCTTCCCAATTTTTCCTCCACCTCTCTTACTTGATTTTCAAAATCCTTTTTGAGCTCTTCCATGGCCTGAGCCCATTGAATATTTATTTTGGATGTTTGGGATACAGAAGCCTTGACTTTTATATCTTTCCCTGATGGTAAGCATTGTTCTTCCTTATCTGAAAGGATGGGAGAAGGTATCTGTTCACCAAGAAAGTAACCTTCTATAGTCTTATTTTTTCCCCCTTTTGGGGTATTTTCCCAACCAGTTACTTGACTTTTGGGTCCTTTGTCAAGAGTAGGGTATACTCTGGGGATCTATAAGACCTCAGTTCCTCCAAGGTGGCACAATCAAGCATGTACACTGGTCTGGGAGCAAGAAGAGATTTTTGTGCCCAGAATCTTAGTAGAGTTTCATCTTCACAACCACCTCACCTCCAGTTCTGCCAAGTTAGCACTGGGGGGCAGAGATTCAGATAAGCTGCAGGGGCAGGCCTGCCATTTCGTGTGAGATAAAGATCAAGTGCTCAATTCTTCCAGGAGCATTAGGTGGGAGCAGGACTGCCACACAGGGCTTAGGTAAGGATCAGCTGCTCAGTTCCCCCAGGGGTTTTACCATCCAACAATAGATGTGGGCTGCTGTGGGAGCTACTGCTGCCTGATTTGGCCTGTGCCGCTGCCGCCTGAGGCTGGAGCTATGGGAAGACCCTGCTCCCTTCTTGGCCAGTTGAAAAAACCCTCTCACTGACCTTTGGCTCCTCAACCTTTGGGTTGAGGGATCTGCAAACCCCCACTACTCCCTCTTTGGATTCTGCCCCTGAGGCCTGCTCTGGTCCTCCTCCGGGCACCTGTGCTGTGCCGCCAAAGCTGGCCTGGGCTCTGCATCCTATGTGACAGACCTTTCCCATAAACCTTTCAGGTCACCCTGGGCTGGAAATCTCCTCCACTCTGTTGTTCTGTGGCTTCTGCTGCTCTAGAATTTGTTGAAAATCTTTCTTTACAGGTATTTTATGAGCTTTGGGGGAAGAGCTAGTGTATGTGCATCTTTCTACTCTGCCATCTTGACTCCACTCCCCATTTCTATTGGTTTTTCAAGGTCAGCAAGGGGAGGGGGAAAGCATTTGCAGATCACTCTGCCATCTTCGCTCCCAGAAGTTCAAGTAAGTGACTTATAGACATTTACTCTGTAGGCTGATAGTCAGGAGTTGCTGTTACCTGGAGTGCTATACTTCTCTCTTGCTCTGTTCCACTGGACTCCCATCCTGGGCTGATATGTTTGAGAATCTGCAGTACTACTTCTGCTTCAGACTTCCAGGTGCCTCCTGCTCAGTTTCGCTATGGCAGGGCCTATGCTGGTACAGCCTTGTGCACTGTGTCCTCCTCCAGCCCTGTGCAACAGACCCTTACCATCGACCTTCCAGGATGTCTTGGGTTGGAAATCTTTCGCACTCTGTCTCCTATTGGATTCTGACACTCTAAAATTTGTTCAGATTCTCTTTTTAGAGATATGTGAAGGAGTTTGTCTTAGAGTTCAGGTGAGTACTTGTTCTCACTCCACAATCTTGGCTCCATCCCCTCCCCATTTGGGGTTTTCTTGGCAAAGATAACAGAGCAGTTTGCCATTTCCTTCTCCAGCTCATTTTACGGATGAAGAAACTGAGATAAATAAGGTGAAGTGACTTGCCCAGGGTCAAACAGCTAAGAAGTATCTGAAGTAAAATTTGAACTTGGGTCTTTCTGACACCAGGTCTGGGACTCTATCCATGGTACCACCTACCAGCTTTCTCTATAGTAAAACAATTGATTAAAGCATGTACAGAATACGATTCTGCTGTTGGTTTTGAATATGAAAATAATTGGACTTGGCAGAACAAAATGTTGCCTTAAAAGCTCTCTCCTTTTTGCTGATTACTGTTGTTATACTGAATAACATAATTCCCCTCATAAGCATCCATCATCTTTGTAAGATTTTGCAACAGTACACACAGACACAGACACAGACACACACACACACAGACACACAGACACACACACACACACTTGGCAAAAGAGATCTTGTCTTCTAGCTTAGAGGGTTTCTAGGCTTTTTTGTTTCCTCTATTGGAACAATTAGCAAAATCTCTTAGGAAAGGGTGAGATCCTATATCCATGTCTGTTTATCTATCTATTTCCCATCATTCCATTTTAGATGCTTGTTTAATAAGTCAGGTTAAAGTAACTTCAATTGTACATCATATCTTTTCATTTTTATACTTTCTTCTAGTTTGATATAAATTTTGATCTTTGTTGCCTTGATTGTACACAATTGTAAATGATTCTCATGTTAGGAAATGTTTTGCATGACTGCATATGTTTAACCCATATTGGATTCCTTGCCATGTCAGGGAAAGGGAGAAGAGAGAGGGATATAATTAGGAACTCCAAACTTTAAAAAAAAATATTAAAAATCTCCTTTAACATGTAATTGGGGAAAAATAAAATATTATTAAAAATGATTCTCATATCAGTAACCACTTGTTCTCTATCTGTTAAATTATAATTAATTTTGATATTTTTACAAATATATTTGCTGCTCACTATGTCCAACAAAATAGATACCAATCTTTTCTTGATTTGTAGATTTGAAGCTTCTATATGGTCTATAAGTCTTTGACTTCTCTTTTGTTTCTTACTCCCAAATTCCTGAATTTATCTTGGTGAAATTTCATCTTAGTGTTTTTTGCCTCAGTCGTAGCATTCAACATGGAGGTTATCCCTTCTAACTTCATGGCCATAAGTTTGAAAAGTATCCAAGCCATTGGGGAGTGACATTATGAAAGTAACATTTTATGAGGCTCAGTGTTTAAGATGATGAGTTGAGCAGAGAAGATAGACAGGAAGACAGCTGCCCCATTAAATCTAGATTAGAACAATAGTAGCAACTCTTATTTCAATAGAACTTTCCAGTTGGCTCCCTGGGAGGTTGGTAGGAGGAAGTGTGTTTTATGTTATCTCCACCATTATATTGTGAACTCCTTGAGGGTAGCGACTAGTTTGTGTGTGTGTGTGTGTGTGTGTGTGTGTGTATGTGTATGTCCACATATTCATTTTTTTCTTTGCTTCATATCCTTATCACTCAGCATAGCGCCTACCACATAAGAGCGCCTAACACATAAATGCTGTCAATTTGACTTGATTTGGAAATGAAGACATTGAACTAAATAATGTCTGAGGCCTCTTTCAAGTTTAAAATCCTATTTCAGTTCGAAAATTCATTTTTGCGGGAGTCTAGATTTGAGAATTGTGGAGTCAACTCCCTTTTTCAAAGCATATCAGCCCCACACTTATAGTCTTAATTACTTGGCCACTAGGAAGTTAAATGACTTGCCCAGGGTCCTTCTGTGTGTGTGAAGAAGGACTTGAATGTGGGTCTTCCTGCCTTCTAGCCACTACGCTATGCTGCATCTTTTTATTTGAGTCTAATATCCCCATTTTATAGATGAGGAAACTGAGGCTCAGAGAGGTCAAATGACTTCTCTTAGGGGACTAGGGCTAATAAATAGAAGAGCCTAAACTCAAAATCTGTTTTCCTGACTCTGAGTTGACTGTTCAGTTGCTAGCAATCTACACAGGCTATATCAGACCAGATCCTTGCAGCTGATTTCAAACTGGAAATATAAATGTCTATATGTTTACATACATGTCAATTTGGCCTGGGCTGGGGGTGGGGGCTGGAAGGTTGAGAGGAGGACCTGTCCCAGGTATAGGGACCAGCAATGGTTTGAGTCCCTGGGCCCTCAGCCTGACAATTAGATCAAGCCTACTGACAAATGAACCCCGTGGTCACTAAGCAGAGCCTTCTCCCCCAAGTGCTATTCTAAGGACAATTTTCAGACATTGGTTGCAGGGGTTTTATGTTAGGGTCTTGGGAGAAAAGGGTGAGTTACTGGTTGGGGTAAATGGTCTGGCTCTCTTTCTCCTACTTTTTGAATGCCTTTCTTTGGTATTTCCTTGTTACCCTGAAAATATATTTTCTTAACTAGCAGTGTGTATATGTGTGCATGTGTGTGTGTATGTGTATGCATGTGTGTGCACAGGCATGTACATGTGTAAGTGTATATGAATGCATTGTGTAGGTGTGCATGCATGTATGCAGGCATGCATGTATATGGAGAGTATGTGTGTGGCAGGGCTGGTGAGCTTCAGTGGACCTTTTCATAGACAGAGATCCAGAAATGAGGCTGGGGGAGGGCAATGCCAGGGGACAGGAAGATGTCAGAGAGGGCCTGGACTGCTTCCAGCCATCTTAGTCTGAATATTTCCCCTGGAAACCACAATAGTTCGTTCGTGTGTGCTGGCCTTGGCCTGGAGCTGGTCTCCTTGTGATGAGTAATCGTTTGGCATCTGCAACCCATAAAGGTTTCTGAGTCAGCCCTCTTAAAGGGACCCCTTGGGAGGCTGGGGAGGGGGAAGCATTTGGGGCACGCCCTGGTGGCACAGAGGGGATGTGAACATGGGGGCCTGAGGCATGAGACAACATGGAGAGATGTCAACATGGGGAAGGGGGAGGAAGGGAGGGAGGAAAGGAGGAAAGGAAGGAAGATGTGGAGACAGCATCACTGGCCCCTGACGGGGGTTAAGTTAGGTCTTGCTTGGGTCCCAAGCCCCAGGTTCTTAGGGGCTTTTCAGGAGTGCTGGGACCCTTCAAGGAACCCAAGGGAAGTCTGAAGCCTTGGCCAGTTCCATTGGGCAGGATGTTTGTGGGACATGACTGCCCTATTTTCCCAGCCTTCAGAATCCCCCTCCCTATCTCCAGATCCTGTGTCCCATTTCCCCTAGGATCTCAGCTGGTCCTTAATTTAGCCCTACAGAGAGGGGAATGGGGAGTTTAGGAGCTGAGGATGTCAGAGAAGGACAGGACATTAGTGATCATTTAATTTAGTCTCATTTTAAAGAGGAAAAAATTGAGGTAAAGAGATGGGAAGTGATTTGCTTAAGGCAACAAGTGGGACTAGAACCAGTCAGCCAATGTCTTGAGTCTCTCCGGTATGGTGCCCTCCTCAGAAATAGATTAAATTCAAAGTTACAGGTACTTGGGAGTCTCTGGGCAAACATTTGCCTGTAGACTGGCATTTCTAATGCTTCAAGTTTCCTCTGGGAAAGGGGGGGCCCAGGGTTACATTACTACTACTATTACTACTACTACTGCCACTTTTGCTACTCCTCCTCCTCCTCTTCCTCCTATTACTACTGCCACTCCTACTACTACTACTATTGCCACTGCTTCTACTACTGCTAGTACTACTACTACTGCCAGTGCTACTACTACTGCTGCTATTTTGAAAAACAGGCACATACCCACATCCTCCAAAATCGTTCTTCAATGATGCTTCATTGTGGCAGTGATTCTGTATTTCTAATGTTATTCTAATCCAACCCCAGTTCTAGAAGGTCCTACCAAGCTGGAAAAGCTTCAGATATGGGTGGGGCAAAAATTGGAAGCCCACCATCTAAGTACTAGTTCACAGAAACTCATTATCAGGCGGGCTACAGGGTAAATTGACTATTCATCCTGAGTTGCTGTTGAAGACAGTCTACCCAGAACAACCAACCCAATGAAATCTCAGATCCTTGGAGGGCTCAGGCACAAAGTACCCTGAACACCAAACACCATGCCTAGCCCTACCTCAAGGGCAAGGTGAAGGATGCCTGGTGGTGTGGGCAGTAACAGCTTGAAATGTGGACATTTGTTTGAACTGTTCTGGATCGTGGACTCCAGGAGAGAAAGTGGTGGTCATGGAAGTAGATGTCTGCCTATTCTGATAAACAACTCCTTGATAATCAGAGCTGGCTGAAAATGGAACAGGCTGCAGAGGGAAGAAGTGAATGGATTTCCCCATCACTGGAGTTCTGTGCTCGGGCTGAACGCTGACTTGTCAGGATTATGGTAAAATTGTCAGTTTCCTGTTTTGGGACAAGTTAGACCAGATGGGCTTTGTGCTCCCTTTTAGTTCGGAGATGCTGGGAAGGTCTAAGAGTGAGAAAGGATGACGAGAGTGTGGAGGCCCCCCCCCCCCCTTCACTCCCTCCCGGCCCCCATCCCTCCAGTCTCCTCTCCCTTCCTGGGCTTGGGCCACTCAACTCAGTAAAGCAAACAAGTTCCTTAAAAATGTTGTGGGTTTTTATTTTCCATTTTAAGAGAGGCTTTGTGGAGCCTAATTAGTGGTGCTACAGTTTAACGAGCCTCCTGGGGCCCTCTCAGTATAATCCTTGCAGGCCAGGGTGGCTCCTAAATCCTCATTCTGCCTAGCAGGACGTTATCTCCTTTGAACCTCACTCTCTCTAGCTCCAGGCAGTTGGGGGCAGGGGAAAGATCCCCTGATCCCCCTTTTACATTGGAGGAAACCAAGGCCCAGAGAGGGGAAAGGACTTGCTCAAGGCCACACAATTTAGGAAGAGGCAGTCAGAAATAGGACTCATTGAACACTGCTTGGACTCTAGGGATCTTTCCATGTAAGTAAACTGTAGTTCCTTGTGTGGGAGGCCCTTGTATCTGGTGGTCAGAACCTATGGTAGAGCATAAACTCCTATGGTTAGTTCTGGAACGCCATGGAGTCCACCCCTTCCTCCCATTTTACAGATGAAGAAACTGAAAGCCACACTTAAGTTTGCCCAGGTGATCAGTAGCAGAGGTGCAGTTTAACCCTGGAGTCTAACTTTTTTGGAGTTTTTTGACTCCAAATCCAGAACTTTCTCTAAGATAATTTAATCAGTCTTCACTAATGAAGAATAATTAAGAGGTCAAAGTAAATTGGAACGTTTAATAAAGAAGTGTATTTTTGTTACTTTAAGTTACAACGCCAATTACTCTGTGAAATGTTCATCACAGTTTTTTCTCCTCCACTTATTAAAGCAGAGGCTCTTCACTGTTGTCATTTGTAACATGGGCACATTTCTGTGCATTCCTCTAGAGAGGATGAACAAATCTGATGAAAGTACAGAATGACCCTTAGTCACTTTATTAAAAAAGAAACACATACGATACCTTAAGAAGACTTGGAGCATCAAGGTTCTTCAGTAACCCACTCAAAATCAAGAATTATCTCTATGGCTTTGCCCTCAGTTTCCCCATTTGTACAAAGAGAATATTGGACTATTTGGCCTCTGAGATCCCTTCCAGCTCCAGATCCAGTTTCCTATGTGCACCCTTGGTACTTCTCCCTGTGCCTCAGTTTCCTCCTCTGTAAAATGGGGAAGTTGGACCAGAAGGTTTCCAGATCCCTTCTCCAGATCTATGGTCCTAGACTCTGTGATCATGAAGATTCCTGTTAGCAGTAGGCCCATAATCTTTGGAGCTGCAAAAATCCTTGATGATTCACATAGTCCAACCCACTCATCTTATAAATAAAGCAAAGACCACAGAGGGAAGGTAACTTGCCCCAGGTCGAGGAGTCAGTCTTTGACCTAAGGTTTAGGGATTCTGAATTCATTGCCTGGACCATGTTGCCCTTAGGAGTCTGTCATCATTGTCCCACTTGACAACCTCGTTGTTGTTGATGATGATCATTTTCAGTCATGGCTGACTCTTCATCACCTCATCTGGGGTTTTCTTGGCGAAGATACTGGAGTGGTTTGCCATTTCCTTCTCCAGTTCATTTTACACATAAGGAAACTGAGACAAACAGAGTGAAGTGACTTACCCAGGGTCACACAGCTAGTATTTGTCCCAGGACAGATTTGAATTTAGGAAGAGGAATGTTCCTGATTCCAAATCCAACACTCTATCCACTGCTGCACCACCTCGCTGTCCCCTGACAACCTCATAGCATCGCATACAAAGCATGATAGAAATGGGGAGCCCTTATGGCATTAGTTTTCCACTACTTGAGTGCCTCCATCATGCTTGAAAAGGGAAATCAGTCTGTTCTCTCTCCTTTCAGTAAATCTTCCTTTCCCCTTACAGTCTTGTTTACAAGAATTTACTTAGCAAATCATTTTTTTTTTTTTTATGGATGCACATTTCAGCCCAGATCCTGTCCACATTAAGAAATTCCCAGTCTGTGAAGACTGAATTTCAAATGAGGTTATTGGTGAATCCTGGTATCCCCTATATGGGTCACCTATGAAAGTGTTCTGCTGAGATTCCCATATTGAAGAAAGTTCGGCATTCCTCCAGCATGAGTCACTCGGCAGTGTCTTCAGGTCTCCACTGTAGGGAGATACAACCTCGCTGGGAAATTGGAGAACTTACGATTTGGGGGCTGAACATTTTTTTCCTCAGACACAGATTCAGCAACCTTGTTTATGATATTTCAGCAAATGCCACCCCCATTTGTAGTAGATAAGTGTGGGGAGATAGCAGGAAGAAAGCACTGGTTTGAGGAACAGAGGACAAGGATTTGAAGCTTGGCTCTTCCATTCACTAGCTGTGTGGCCCTGGATAAGTGGTTTGTCCTCTCTGGCCTTCAGTGTCTTCACTTGTAAAATAAAGGGTTTCATAGGATTTAGAATTAGATGGGACCAACGTTAGGTGAAGAAGAGAGTAATGGATTTGGAGTTCAAAAGACTTTGGAGAAGTCCCTTCCTATCTCTGGGCCTCAGTTTCCCCATCTACAAAATGAGGGGGTTAGACTGGAGCATCTCTAAGGTCTCAATTCTAAATCTATGATTCTGTGATGATCTCATGATCTGTTCTCTTTACAAATGAGGAAACTGAGGGTTTTTGTTTTGTTTTGTTTTTTACAGGTGAGGAAACTGAGTTAGGACTGCATTTTCCCATGCTGTACTTGGGCAGTTAATTTCTTTTTTCAGAGCCAAAGTATAAGACCTTGTATTTGTCTTTTTTGAACATAATAACCCTTTTAGAGTTGGTCCACTTCCTTACAGAGATATTTTCTTGGCTTGTCTATCCCTCCCCCATGCCGCCAAACCCCAGGCTGCTTCTTTTCATTTCACCTTTGTCCCACAGGCCAGAAATTCCACCAATTTGAATTTACATTCAAAAGTTCCAGGCTTTGGCATGCAAATATTTCAATTCAAATGAGCAACTGAGATTCATACCTTAATGAAGATTCCTTCAATCTCTTAGAATCCACTGCCCCAAGGAAGGGTTTCCTTAGCACCTGGGGAAAACTGAGAGTGGGGAAAGTGTTGGACTCAGAATCCAAAGATCAGAATTGGGTCTAGGGCTATATTTTGTTTTGAACCACCAACTGGGTGACCTCCAGCCAGCCATGACATCTTTCTGAGCATAGATGAAGGTAAAATTGGAAAGGGGAGGGGACAGTACTTGAGTTCACTGAGAGTAAGGAGGAAAATTTCAGCATCCTAGGACCCTCCCCCTTCCCCTGCTCAGTGCTGAGATGCAGATACCTGTATGTAAAAGCAAGGGAGCCAACCACCCTCTTTGCGTTTTCCAAAGTACCCTTTCTCCCTAATTCGTTTTCCTGAGCTTGGTGGCCAGATCCCAGAAAGGGGAGGGAGGGAGTAACTGCTTCTAACCTCAGACTTGCTCCTTCTCCGTGCATTTTAGGGCACAGAGTGGTATAGTGGGAAACCTCAGGGTTTCCAAAGTCACAGGAAAAGGGTCAAGTCCTGTTTTGGCTCCTGAGTCACTGTGTGACTTTGAGTCAGCCACTTTTCTAGCCTTCAGTATGCTCACTTGGGTTGGGGTTGTGGGGAAATGGTCGCACTTATGCTCTGTTGGTGGAGCTGAGAGTTGCTCAGCCATGCTGGAAAACAATTTCGAATGATACCCCCAGTGTCATTACATTTTATAAACTCTGTGACCCAGCAATCCTGTAACTGGGCATATGCCACAAGGAGGTCAAAGACAGAAGGACCCTATACAAATATATTTATAGTGCACCCCTCTTTTTCATAGTGATAAAGAACTGAAAAGTCCTTTGAAAGTGTGCCCCCCAAACAAAAGTGTGTGCCCTTCGATTTAGGGAATCGGTGAAGAAAACTTAGTTCATGAATGTAATGAATTATAATTGTGCTGTAAAATGTGGCAAATGTGAAGAGTTCAGAGACTTGGGAAGACTTGTATGAACTCATGCAAAGTGAAATCAGCAGAACCAGGAGATTACATGAGCAGCTGCAATAAGGTAAAAGAAAGTAACAACATAATAGAATGCTCATCATGACTTCAGGACAGAAAAGTGGTGGATTACTGGTGCGGAAAGTGCAATGCATTGTTAGGTATGGACATTGAGCCGATTTGTTTGGCTGAAATTCATGAATTTGATCCGGGGGAGGGTGGTAGCAGTTTCCCGGGAGAGGAAATTGAAGCCCCAAGAGAATGGGGTAATCCCACGACATGGGTGGAATTCGAACTAGGGACCCAGGCTCTCCCTTTTCTTCTCCTCCAGCTGGGGGCTGGAGCCAATGAGGGGACTGAAAGAGATAGGTGGGATATACTGGAGCTCCATGTGTGGGGAGGCTGGCTAGAGGAACCGGTTGCAGCGCTCGAGAGAATGTCGGGGGTCCGTTTCCCCCCCCGGGGGGGGGACTGGGAGGGAGTGCTCGAGGAGCCTTGACTTGATTGGCTGCTTTGTGGTGCACAGTCGTTTGGTTGGGGTGGGATAGGTTTCCCCCACTCCCTTCCTCCTCCTTCTGCCTTTCCGTCTGCTCCTTGGGTTATGGTGACCCTGAATGTGTCTCACAGCTAGATTGGAGGCTGCAGTGTCTGAGAATAGCTCAGGGAAAGGCGGCTCTGAGAAGTGAGGTTCTCAGGACTGCTCTGGAGAAACACATTCCCTCCCTCCCCCAGGCTGGAGAAGCCTTCTCTGGACTCCGGGGGGAGGAGTGGAGGGCGGGGGGAGTCATGACCTTGTGTTCCTTGATTGTCATGACTGCATGTTGCTTTTGGCTGCTTTTCCGGGGCGAAAAGCAGAGAAAGAATGAAGATAATAAAGCTGGGAGGCCAGATTGCTGGGCGGGCGCGCGCTGGGGGCTCCCACAACGGCGGGCCCCCTCGGTCCCAGAATCCCAACCTGGAGGGACCAAGAGGGCATCTGATCCGACATAGTGGGCTAGCCCTGAACCTCCCCCAGCCACTCTCTGGGGAGCCGGTCTCTGCTTGGGAAGCTCTCCCTCCCCTCAGCATTTTAGGACAGCTGCAGTGATGGTTTTTCCTCAAGCTGAAATTTGCCTTTCAGTAATTTCCACTCAGCCCTCTGGGGCCATGCCAGTCAAATCCCTCTTTTACTGGGCAGCCTTTCGTCTGCTGCAGGGACCTTGGGAGATGTTTAGTCTTCCTGGATGGATTTGTAGATGAAGAAACTGCGGCCCAAGTGATTTATCCAAGATGACACATCAGGTCACACAGAAGCCCCCTTATTTTATAGAAGAGAAAACCCGAGGCCCAGGGAATGAAAGGGACTTGCCCAAAGTCATACACACACTCCTAGAGCTGGAGCTGGAAGGCACCTCAGAAGCCAGCTTGTCCAACCCTCTCATTTTACAAAGAGGGAAACTGAGTCCCAGAGAGGGTGAGAAACTTGCCCAATTTCACCATAGGATCCTAGAGCTACAGCTGGAAGGGAATTCAACTAGTCCAATCCCCTCATTTTACTGATCAGCAACTGAAGCTAAGCCTTTAAAGATATTAAATGGGGTGCTCAGGGCCATGCAGCTGCCCATCAAGATTCAAACTGAGGTCCTAGGATGTCAACACTATCTCTACTACAATGTTTCCCTTTACATACCAGAACACATCATGTTTCCCCTATGGACAAACATTGCCATTTTTTTCTACTGGTGATCATGGTTTCCAAACCCTACTCTTCTATGGGGATTTATTTGTCTAGCAAAGTAAGTTGGAGGCCAAGGCTGAGGTTGAGGTAGCCATCGTCTAATAGATTGTTAGAATTGAAAGGAACTTTCAGACATAGCACATGGATTCTTAGAACCAGATTCTTAGAGCTCATGTTGTCCACCCCCTCCATTTCGCAGGTGGGGAACTGAGATTCTTGCGAAGGGTCCCTGCTTTCAGTGATCCCTAAGGTTACTTCCAGTAGTGATATTCTCTGATTCTGCCTAAAACAAGTCTGTGCTGTGGCTCAGCTGGTACCTTAGTAGTCTAAAATGACCCCAGGATGTGGATTCCCCCCCACCTCGAGTTTGACCAGCTGGATGTAGGGAGGGTAAGGAGAGCCAAATGTAGAGTTTTGTTCCAATTCATAAGCTCATTTCTCAGCCCACACCCCAACAGAGGCACATACACACATGTTATAGTCAGCCAGGTGGTGCCCCCACCATGTGGTCCTTGCCCATCCTCCTCTGGGGAGCAGCTCTCAAACCACGGACTTCCAAGAAGCCACTGAAATTGTACCACTCCCTTCCCTTCTTCTCGTAGTCTCTCCCTTCCACCAAGGCTGGGTGGCAGTGGGTAGGACTGTCTGAGAAGAGCTAGGTCTAAGGTATGGAGAGTGGGGGGTGGGAGGTGGAAGAGGGTCTGAAAGTTCAGAATGGTAGAAGAAGAATTGGCTTCAAACCAGATCTTTCACTTTCTGGGTGACCATAGATTTAATTTTTCTCACAGGTTAAAAAAAAATAAAAGCAAAACCCCAAAACAAGGCAATGTGAGTTGTTTTTATTATCATTCCCTGTATTGATGAGCAGCAATGTGATGTAGTGGATGGAGAGCTGGCTTTGGAGACCAGAGACCTGGATTCAAATCCAGCCTCTGACACAAACTGATAGTGCACCTAGCAAGTCAGTATAAATATTCTATGCCGCAGGCAACTGTCTACCATCAAGGAGCTGATGTAGATACGTATTGGGAAAGAGTTGCCACACTGGAAGTTCTCTATGTTAACAAAATCACAGGTCTTAAACAAAAATATCTTTATAGATAACAGCACATCCAAAAGGGATCTGTATGATCCCACCAATGAGGGAAAGAATACTTACTCCCCCCGTTCCCCGACCACCAAGAGTTTTGGACTCTTCATTGCAAGACATAGGATTTAGAGCTTGAGGGGACCTCAGAGATCATCTAGATCATCTAGTCCAACCTCTATCCATCCATTCACGCATTCACCCATCCTTCCTTCCATTCATTCATCCATCCACCCATATATCCATCCATCTGTCTGTCCATCCATCTATCCATTTGTCCATCTGTTCATCCATCCATCCATCCATCCACTCATCTTTCCATCTATCTGTCCATCCATCTCTCCACTCATCCATCATTCATCCATTCATTATCTATCATCTATCTCTCTATTTATCTATCATCTATCTATCTGCCTATCTATCCATCCATCCATTGTCCACCATTTATCCATCTATCCATCTATCCATCTGTCTGTCCATCCATCCATCATTCATCCATCCATTTATCTGTCCATCCATCCATCATCCATCCATCCATCTATCACCCATCCATCTATTGTCTATCTATCTGTCTGTCTATCTATCCATCCATCATCCATCCATCTAGTTTTCTATCCATCCATTCATCTGTCTCTATGATTTATCATCTATGTACCTATTATTTATCAATCTATCTTCTCTATATCTCTATGCAATATTTTACCATTTATTTATTTACTTTTTACCATTTTGTTCACTTTATTTTCATCCCATGGAAATTACCTCCAGTCCCTCCAAGACACCCACACCCATACTTTCTTACACTCATACACACAGAGTAGAAAAAGACCTCATACCTTGATAGAAGTGAATTGTGTTATAAGTCGATAAGATTTGGTCTTACAAAGGAAAATTAGGCTATGAAAGTCCACAGAATATGAGTCCAAGGCAGAAGAAGTGAGCTGGGGAAGCAAAGAGCAGCTTCCTCCAATCATTCAGGCTATTGCCCTTCTCAGAAATGGTTCTGCATGGCCAGCCATTGCAACAGGCTCCAAATCCCAAAGAACCATGGAGAAATTTACCAGAAGAGACTCTTTTCACAGAGGAAGACTATCACTTAGCATTGACTATTTTGGGGTCAGCATCAACCACTTAAGATGAACTATCCTGCCCAAGTGTCTTCTTCCTTTAGTCCTGGCCTGCTTTATGCCAAGCCCTACAAAGTCACAACAATCGAGGTCTCCTTGGGTTGACTTTCCACTAATTCTGATGGATTCTTCAAGTAGTACCCCTCCTCTCTGGACAGCTCCCTGGCAGCCTTAGCTTTGTCTCCAGTTTTTCTCCATTTCTCACAGCTTTCTTTAGATTCACAGATCGTTAGAGCTGGAAAGAGTTGCAAAGATGATGATGGCCAATCCCCTCATTTTACAACCCACCCCCGAACAGATATCACTCTTACAAAACAATTTTCCTCATCAAAGACTTCCAGTGCCAGACATCTCTGAGGTAACCTGTTCCACTTGGGGATGGCTCTAGTAGGAAGTTCCACTTTCCCTTCTACTTTTCTGCAAACCTTTCATGGGTTATATCTCCAGAAAATACGGTTGGGGTGGGGGGTCGTTAACCCAAGCAAGTTGGAGATGGGATAGTGGCACATTCTGGTTCAGTAGACCTGGGAAACCAGAGAACAGAGACTGGTCTTAGACATAAACCAGTCATCCAGCCCTGGGGAGATGGGAGAGGGGGCCTTTGGATCCTGTCAGAGCCCTCCCCAAAGGACTGAGGGATGGTAATTATTACAGCACAGTTGAGAAGTCTGTGTAGCACTCATTAGACCTTGAAATGAAATATTTGTATGACATTTTCCCCCTTTTTCCAATAAAATTAAGAGCTTTGGGGTCTAAATGCTATAACCTTCAAAAGATACAGTCTAAGAATGATTATATTTGGTTAAGCTCTTAAATAATGCTGATAAATTAGAATCTGTCAGTCAGAGTTCCCCATGGAAAGGTTACAGTGTACCTGAAAACTGTGTAATTCCTAATTGATTGCAGGCTAGATTAGGGAAGGAAGAAACAAGATGAATGTTCTCTGGGTGGGAGGGATAGGTCTGGGGGGCTGGGCTTCCTCAAAGGCTTAGATGTCAGTCTAGGGGCTTCCCTCTTCCCTGTGTCTTCTGGGTTTGAAAGCGCGCTGGCTGGATAAGATCAAGGGGACTGGGGTCATGTGTTAGGGCCTGAGAAATAGGCTCCTGAGAGATGACTGGGGGGAGAAACCATGGTGGTTGTCTTAATTTTGTCCTCAAACATCCTCTTTAAAAAGAGGTCATGGTTCCATCATGGGTATAGAATTTGGAGTCAGCAGACCTAAATTTGAATTCTGGCTCTTTTATCTACTAGCTGTGTGACTTTGGACAAGTCTCTTGGGCTCTTGATCCCACCTCCAAGGTTTGCTACATGGGTGATATTGGGCAAGACCTTCTACTCCCTGGGACTCAGTTTCTTCATCTGTAAAATGGAGGAGTTGGATTCAATGGCCTCTAAGGTTTCTCCCCTTCCCTTTCTGTTCTACAATCTGGGATATGCATCACTTTTCTTGTGGTTACCTGTGGTCCTCAAGTACTAAATGTAATATTGAGATATAGGATGAGAAGATCTCTTTGGTTGTTTTTCAGCTGTACCACCCTAAAACCTCCAATCTCTGCCAGCATTTAGGTTCTGGTGGGGGCAGGAGGTCAAAGGTCCTCAGCTTCACCAGCTCTGTGAGACATTTTCCCATCTTGCCCCTGGGCTGATTTGCATTCACCTGGGTCAGAATGGGACCCAAAAAGAATCTTTTCTTTTTTTTTTTAAATTTACTTCTTTAACTTTTAACATTCATTTTCACAAAATTTAGGGTTCCAAATTTTCTCCCCATTTGTCCCCTCCCCCCACCCCAAAACACTCTAATTGCCCCTATCACCAATCTGCCCTCTCTTCTATCATCCCTCACTTCCCTTGTCCCCATCTTCTCTTTTGTCCTGTAGGGCCAGATAACTTTCTATACCCCTTTACCTGTATTTCTTATTTCCTAGTAGTGAGAACAGTACTCGACAGTTGATCCTAAAACTTTGAGTTCTAACTTCTCTTCATCCCTCCCTCCCCACCCCTTCCCTTTGGGAAGGCCAGCAATTCAATATAGGCCATATCTGTGTAGTTTTGCAAATGACTTCCATAATGGTCGTGTTGTATAAGACTAACTATATTTCCCTCCATCCTATCCTACCCTCCATTGCTTCTATTCTCTCTTTTGATGCTGTCCCTCCCCAAGAGTGTTGACTTCAAACTGTACCCTCCTCCCATTTCCCTCCTTTCCATCATCCCCCCCCCCGCTTATCCCCTTCTCTCCCACTTTCCTGTATTATAAGATAGGTTTTCATACCAAAATAAGTGTGCATTTTATTCCTTCCTTTAGTCGAATGTGATGAGTAAACTTCATATTTTTCTCTCACCTCCCCTCTTTTTCCTGCTACTAAAAAGTCTCTTGCTTGCCTCTTTTATGAGAGATAATTTGTCCCATTCCATTTTTCCCTTTCTCCTCCCAATATATTTCTCTCTCACGGCTTAATTTCATTTTTTAAGATATGATCCCATCCTATTCCATTCACTCTGTGCTCTCTGTCTCTGTGTGTGTGCATGCATACGTGTGTGTGTGTGTGTGTGTGTGTATGTAATCCCATCAACTACCAAGATACTGAAAAGTTTCAAGAGTTACAAATATTGTCTTTCCATGTAGGAATGTAAACACTTCAATTTTAGTAAGTCCCTTATGACTTCTCTTTGCTGTTTACCTTTTCATGCTTCTCTTCATTCTTGTGTTTGAAAGTCAAATTTTCTTTTCAGCTCTGGTCTTTTCATCAAGAATGCTTGAAAGTCCTCAATTTCATTGAAAGACCATTTTTCCCCTGAAGTATTATACTCAGTTTTTCTGGGTAGGTGATTCTTGGTTTTAGACCTAGTTTCTTTGACTTCTGGAGTATCATATTCCATGCCCTTTGATCCCTTAATGTAGAAGCTGCTAGGTCTTGTGTTATCCTGATTGTATTTCCACAATACTTGAATTGTTTCTTTCTAGCTGCTTGCAATATTTTCTCCTTGACCAGGGAACTCTGGAATTTGACCACAATGTTCCTAGGGGTTTCTCTTTTTGGATCTCTTTCAGGCAGTGATTGGTAGATTCCTTTAATACTTATTTTGCCCTCTGGTTCTAGAATCTCAGGGCAGTTTTCCTTGACAATTTCATGAAAGATGATGTCTAGGCTCTTTTTTTGATCTTGGCTTTCAGGTAGTCCCATAATTTTTAAATTGTCTCTCCTGGATCTACTTTCCAGGTCAGTTGTTTTTCCAATGAGATATTTCACATTATCTTCCATTTTTTCATTCTTTTGGTTTTGTTTTGTGGTTTCTTGGTTTCTCATAAAGTCATTAGCCTCCATCTGTTCCATTCTAATTTTGAAAGAACTATTTTCTTCAGTGAGCTTTTGAACCTCCTTTTCCATTTGACTAATTCTGCTTTTGAAAGCATTCTTCTCCTCATTGGCTTTTTGAACCTCTTTTGCCAATTGAGTTAGCCTATTTTTCAAGGTGTTATTTTCTTCAGCATTTTTTTGGGTCTCCTTTAGCAGGGCGTTGACCTGCTTTTCATGCTTTTCTTGCATCTCTCTCATTTCTCTTCCCAGTTTTTCCTCCACCTCTCTTACTTGATTTTCAAAATCCTTTTTGAGCTCTTCCATGGCCTGAGCCCATTGAATATTTATTTTGGATGTTTGGGATACAGAAGCCTTGAATTCTATAAACTTCCCTGATTATAAGCATTGTTCTTCCTCATCAGAAAGGATGGGAGGAGATATCTGTTCACCAAGAAAGTAACCTTCTATGGTCTTATTTTTTCCCTTTTCTGGGCATTTCCCCAGTTGGTTACTTGACTTCTGAGTTTCCTTTCCATACCCACCACTCCTCCAGATCTGCCCAGCTAGTGCTTGGGTTCTGAGATTCAAATGCTGCTCCCCAGCCTCAGGGCTTTCATCGGGGATGGGGCTGCTATTCAGTGTGAGATTAAGTTCAGGTGTTCAGGTGGGGTCAGGGCCACCACATGGGGCTCAGTTCCCTCAGGGGGTTTATGCTGAGACCTTTAACAATGGATCTGAGCTCCTGCCTGCTTTGGGAGCCCTTGTGTGCTGCTGCCTCTGGTGCTGCCTCCCGAGGGGGCCTAAGTTATGGAGACACCCTGCTCCTCTCTCGGTGAGCCAAAAAGGCTCTCTCTCTGACCTTTGGTGCCTGTGGGTGGAGGGACCTGCATGGCTGCTGGAGATTCTGTCCCTGAAGCGTGCTCAGATCTGCTCCTCTTGGTGCTGTGTGGCCAAGGCAGGGCTGGGCTGTGCTCCAGGTCCAGGGAGCAAGAGACCTTTGGTGTTGGTTTTTCAGGGCTCTCTAGAACAGAAATCTCCTCTGCTCCGTTGTTCTGTGGCTTCTGCTGCTCCAGAATTTGTTGAGAGTTCTTCTTTACAGGTATTTTATGGGCTGTGGGTCAGGATGTAGCATATGTGTGTCTTTCTACTCCGCCATCTTGGCTCCTCTCCCCCAAAAAGAATCTTTTCAACACGTCTTCCAGCTCCTTTCCAGTTTTGCTCAGTTGAGGTATCAGGATCTACTCTCCACATTCAAAGGCATGAAAGGAACGAAAAGGAAGTGTCAGACCAAAATTCAGATCGTGAGCATCAGAATGACAAGACTGGGGAGCACAGAAACGAATCAGCATTTGTAAAGCACCTGCCTTCATGTGACAGGCCGTGGGTGAGGTGCTTTTCACAATTATCTTAGTTAATCCTTTGGACAACTCTGTGAGATTGGTGCTATTATCATCCCCATTTTATAGTTGAGGAGACTGAGGCAGACAGAGGTAAGCCCAGGGTCACACAGTTAGCAAGTATCTGAAGGCAGATTTAAATTCAGTTCTTCCTGACTCTCAGTCTCCCACTGAGATCCCTACCAGCCCCAATCCCAGGAAACATGTCAGTGAGGCCTTGAACAGATGCTGACCCATGTTATGCTTGGAACCAGGGATAAATTTCAGAGGATCTGTATGTGATTTTTGAGATGTGTTATGTTCTCTTTCATCCTTCATATTCAGAGGGCTGAGTTTTACATGGATATACTTATATGCAGATTGTCATGAGGAAGCTAGCTCTCCTAGGTGAGCCTGTAAAACTATCTGAAGCTCCTATGTACTTAAGTCATCCAGGGCCTGCTGTAGTCTCTGACTCCTTTTTTCCCACCTTTCCCCTTGACCCCAATGGATTGGTACCTATCACCTGGCAATGATCCAAATCTCCATTTCCATTGGAATTGTGCCCTTTGACCTAGGCACACCTGAGAAACACACATGGAAAGCTACTTAGGAACACTAGCCCCACACTCAGAGGCACATACCTCTACCACAAAGCTATTCTTTGGTCTCCTCTTCTTTCAGTCTCCAGGATAATCTCTTTCCTTTCCTGTTACCACCTCAGCTCATTTATTGGTCTGGGGAGCCACATAGACCCTGGGATTGACCTGGATTTAGTGACGAAAGGGCACCCTAAAATCTCAGTCCCACAGGATAACAGTGATGACAAGAACAGGAATGAGAAAACAAAATAAAGACAATAAGAGCTTCCATTTCTATTGTTTTCTGAGGTTTGGAAAAACCCATTCCTCTCAAAACGGAGTGAGCTGGTCAGACTAAGTGATAGTGAAGGCCTCTTCCAAAGCTAAACCCTGCAAGTGTTGGGAGTCTGGTAGTATGATTCCTACTTGGTAGATTGAGGATGACAAAGGAAAGGACTTGCCCATGGTTACAAGGCAAGGGTTAAAATAGGGTTAGAATGATGAGTACAGAATGCATGTAAAATACTTTTCATATAGAGTGTCCCAAAAGTCTTAGTGCAGCTGTGAGCTCTGCTGCACTGAGACTTTTGGGACACCCTGTAAATTAAGGCAGTGGTCTACAGTTTTGTTTTGGATGATGCACCCCTATCAATTAAAAAAAATTGAGCACATAACCCCAACATGTATATTAATTTATTTATAAATTTTATAGATGTGCCTGGTTCTAAGTTTAATTTATTTCAACACTGATGTAACATACGTGAACTGGACCCTAAAGGCCAGTCTACAAAGTGCTCCAGTTATTTTCACCCCTTCCCCCAGTTGTTTCTCACTTCCACCCTCCTAATTAACCTATCACCAACTCTTGCCACCTACCTTTCTGATATCTATCTACACCCCTTTCTCTGAACTCCCCTAGTCATCACCTTCCTTCTCACCCTCATCACTCTAATCTCAAATCCTTCTCCCTGCCTCATGTCTGTCTCTCCTTCAATCTGCTCTCCACTCAGCTGGCAAGAAGATTTTCTAAAGCCTCTATTTGGCTATCTCTGCTCAGTGAACAACAGTGACTTCCTATTATCTCTGGGATGAAATTGAAAATACTCTGTTTCCATTCAAAGCTATCCATCACCTGATTCCTTCCTACCTTTCCAGTCTTCTTATACTTCCCTCCCCTCCACAATCTCTACAATCCAGCTCCACTAGCCAATTTACTGTTCTTCCAACATGAAATGCCATCTCCTACCTCCACGCCTTTGCACTGGCTGTTCCCCATGCCTGGAAGGTTCTACCCCTTTGCTTCCACCACTTAGTTTTCTTTGCTTCTCCTCAAGACTTAGCTCAAGTCTGACCTTCTTCTGGAAGCCTTTCCTGGTCCTCTCAACTGCTAATGCCTTCTCCTCTCAGGTTGCTTTCCATCTACTGTGGATATATCTCCTATGTGCCTGGTCATTTACCTGTTTTCTCCTCCATTAAAATATGAGCTCCTTGAGGGCAGAGGCTGTGTTTTCACCTTTCTTTGTATCCCTAGAGCTTCGTATGGTGCCTGAAAGATCGTAAACACTTATTGACTGGCTACCTGACTGGTTTCATCTCAAGCAAACATGAGAGAATTCAAGGGAATCAGTTTCTAACCTTTGTGTGATTGAGGGATTGATAAAGTGTGATGTTGAAAAGTCTTCTGATTATTTACTGAACAAGAAAAACCAAGGACTCAGTGGTTGCTGAACTGCCTATGTCTTTTCCTTCGTGTCTATAAGGCTTGTGAAAGTCTGCCTTGTTCCCCACTTGGCCAACATCAGCTATGAGTGCATGGCCACCTCTGTCTTTTTGTGTCTGTTTCCCAGATTAGGTGATGAAGCAGCAACCCGGAAATGCATAGGCACAAGTAGCAGCAACCCCGTGAGCATTTCAAGGGCTGGAAAGATTGCGGGGTGATAGATGGTGTTCCCCTCCCCCTCCCCAGTTAGAAGCAAGTAAAATACAGCTCTAATGCCATAGTGATCAAACTACCAAGGGGATACTTTACAGAGCTGGGTAAAAAAGCAGCAGAATCATTGAAAAATAATTAGGAGTATATTACAACAAATGATAACAAATTAATAAAAAGAAAGGTAGGAATGAAAGGTCAGTAGCACTTCCAGACCTCAAACTATGTTGTAAAGCAACAAGCATCAAAGCCATTTGGTATTGGTCAAAAAACCAGAAAAGTCAAATAATGGAACTTACTTGACAAGAGAGAATCAGAAATAAAGAACTCAATAACTCAGTGTTCCCCAACTCCTCCCCCGCAAACATAAAATACTTTGAAAGGAATGCTCTACTTGATAAGAATTGCTTGGAGAACTGAATTAGGCTTAGATCAAAATCTTATATCACAGTCTACACCAAATTAAAATGGATATATGATTTGAATATTAAAGATGATACTATCAAAAAATTAGAAGAGAAACAGATCGTAGTCCTTTCGTAGCTATGGATAGGAGATGTATTATTAATCAAACAAGAAATAGAATAATTAAAGAATATAAAATAGATAATTTTGACTATGTGAAATTAAAAAACTTTTGCACAAACAAAATTAATTCATCATCTAGGTTAAGAAGAACAAGGGTCCACTAGGGATAAAATCTTTGTATCAAATATTTCTGATAAGGATTTAGTACTGAAGATATAGACAACAGAAATATAAAAAATTAAAAACCATTCTCCAGTAGGTAAGTAGTCAAAGGATAAAAACAAACACTTGTCAAAAGAATCACAAACTATTAACTACCACATGAAATAATGGCTAATTCATTAATAATAAGAGAAATCCAGACCAAAACAACACCCTGCAAATTGACAAAGATGACCCAAAAAAATGGAAATGGTTGGAGATACTAATACGTTGTTAGTAGAGTTGTGACTTAGTAAAACAATTCTGGAAAATGATTTAGAATGATGCAAAAAAAGTGGCCAAAATGTCCCTACCTTAGAGATTTCACTGCCACTCATATATCCCAAGGTCACTGACAAAAAGAAAGGCTCCAGATACACCAAAATACTTACAACAGCACTTCTCATGATAGCAAAGAATTGAAAGTAAAGTTGACTCTCAAAGATTCAGGAATGGCACAACTGTGGTCTATGAATATAAAGAAACATTACTATACCATAAGAAATGATAAATATACAGAAGCATGGAAAAATTTATATAAACTGATGCAAAGAGAAGTAAATATAAATGGAAAGAGCAAAAAATGAATATTGAATGAACAAAAATAAACAAAAAATTAATATCGCAAAATTATAAATAAACTTGACCCCCAAAAAGAAATACAAGAAGACACTTCCCCTTATTTCTTTATAGAGGTATGTATCTGTCAGGGGCATGGGGGAGAGTCATGAGTGTGCAACATTGCAAATAATGTCATACTTTTTTGACCTATTGATTTTGTTAATTTTTTTTTTTACTTTTCTTCCTCTTTCTCTTTTTAAAATACTTTGTTATAGGAATGGCTGTTTGGAAGGGGGGAAGATAAAGAGGGGAATCTAGGTGATATAAAAGCAAAAGATACCAATTAAAATGTATTTATAATAAAAAATCAGAGAAGAGATTATAAGCATCAGCAAAATCCAATCCAATAGCAAAGCAATGTGACCTAGCAAAAGAGTGGCCCACCCAGCAGAGATGCCATACCCTGGCATATGGACAAGCCCTACACCAATGCCATGTTCAAAGGTGAATTTCATGAGGAATTGAGAAAGGGAGACTTCTCAGGAATCAGGAGGTGCCCCTTTGGTATAGATTTTCTACATATATGCTTCCACTACTATTTTACCTTCAGTTAGTACACACACATATCCCCATGGACTCTGAGGGTATTTGTTTTTTTTTATTCATTTTTAACACAGTTTATAACAGATAAAGCAATTCAAACTTTTGGTCAGGTGATACTTCTTTTTAAAGCATTTACAATATGGACCACAAAAGAAGTTTTTTGTAAACATTAACCTACTGAGACACAAATAATATTTATGATGCTAACTTCACAAGCTCTTGACCTAATTGCCTCCACAGTATTACTAAGAATTAAAAGACCCTGACTTCTCTGAGTGTATTTGTGGGAGAGTGAGATGAAGACTTTAGGGGGAATCTTTTGTACCAACTGTTCCTGTTATACTTAATAAATCCATTTTTTGAAAAATTGATGGCATCAACAGGATGATTGATGATGGAGAAAATGCACACATGCATGTGTGTGTGTGTGTGTGTGTGTGTGTGTGTGTGTGTGTGTGTGTGTGTGTGTGTGTGTGTAGCTCAGGAGGCATAGTAACAAAGCCTGCAGTCCTTCAGGGCCATCCCAACAACCCTAAGGGGAGAAGCAGTCAACCACTCTCAGTTGACCAGGCCCCACTGATGTGAGTGGAAGTTGGGGAGGTCACATTCAAAAGGAATGTTATAGTTGATTCTTAGGGTTGCAACAGATGTAAAAGATACCTCAGAAAGCTCCAAATGGAAGGAAGTCATCATTGGCTGCCTTGTCTCAATCACATCCACAAACTATGCAAATATTTTTGCTGAAATTCAGCTAGGAAATTCCCAGTCTCGGTTGGAAATGTAAAATTTATAAACTACTCTTAAAGTGTTATATTTTTTGATATTTTTAACAAACAGCTTCCAAACCCACTGAACCACTTTAGAAGATTTTTTTTAACAGTTTAGAAAATTCCATTTCAGAATTTTTAAAGTGTGCAGATCTGGAAGTTGTTATATGTAACACATTTTCAGAAACAAAATCACTTAACTATGGAAACATTTCCAAACATCTTTTTTCAAAGAACTCTCTCTTTAACACTAGTTTCTTTCAAAGAACAGTTATATTGTCACTCATTGTAAAAATGTCTCCTTCATCTGCAAACTATTAACAACCATATGAAAGATTGCTTCAAATCTCTTATAATAAAAGAAATGCATAACAAAATAGTTCTGAGGTTTCACCCCACACCCAGCAAATTGGCAAAGATGATGGTGACAACAGTCAATGTAGTCAGTGTTGGAAGGGCTGTGGAAAGACAGGCACACTAATACACACACTATTGGTCAATTGGTGCAACCATTCTGAAAAGAAATTTGCAATTATTCTAAAAAAGTGAGTAAAATGTCCATATCCTTCACCCAGGGATTCATTGGTAAATGTTCAACAACTGACTCTCCAAAAGAAAGTACTCCCAACACAATTTTAAGTTTAACCTGCATTATTAAAATTTTCTCCATTGCTTTCCAGACAATCAACAAAACAGTAAACCAAGTCTTGATTTGTAGCTCTGCTGATTTCCAAGGTGCAAATACTGATAGGAAATTTAACAGTTCTTTCCAGCCAATTTGAGCTGGCTTCAGTACACCTTTGGCTTCACCCCAGAGATCCTAGAAATTCACCTCAAAGAGGTCAAACCAAAATATTTATGTAGTCCTTTTTATACCAAAATCTGGAAACAAAGTAAGTGTTTATCAATTAAGAAATAAAACAGATTTTGGTACATGAATGTGACGAAACATTATTGCATAGTAATGACGAATGTGAAGAATGCAGGGAGGGAGATATGCGAAGACTTGTATGAAAGCCACATTAAGTAAAGCAAAGTGAAGTAAGGAAAGTCAAGTAAACAGTATGCACGATGTAAGACAACAAGAAAATTAAGACTGAGCACCATGGTTATAATGACCAAACTTGGCCTTGAGGGGGAAATATTAGAAAGTGTGATTATGGCAGTGGAACGTTGCATATACTGTCAGATACATAGGAGGTTTGCTTACTTTTGCTGAACTGTTTTATTTTTCTTTCTTTTTTATTCTTTGTCTTAAGGGAAATTTCTCTTGACTGGGGAGAGTAAGACATTGATTATAAATTTCCTGAGTATGAATTGGAAAATGAAGGCAAAACCAAAAATATCAATAAAATCTGTAAATGTCACTGTTAGCTTGAAGAGGTAGACTAAGTGTGTTTATTTTTTATTTTTCAAAAACATCTGCTAGGTCATGGACACTTGTACCAGAAAAGATCTGCTAATGTGGGATACAATTTTTCGAAAAGAAAAATAGCATCCTCAAGCTTGACAAATCTTTTAAGTGCTTGTTAGTGATAAGTGAATGTGCAGAGAAAAAAATTGGCATATATAATCTTTTGAGAGTAAAAGTCTTTTGAGGGTTTTTTTTGGTTTGTTTTGATAGAACTTGCCAAATAAGGACCTCATGGTGAAATATATGCATTTTTCCCAATACTTGAGTCTAGATCTCTATAAATTATTTTGTAGTTTGTTGATCTCTTCATTCACATATGTGTGTGTGTGTGTGTGTGTATATATACATATATATGTATATATCCAGATATGAGTTTCACCTTAAAAGTTATAATCTTCTTTGAATCCCCAAGTATTAGAAAAAACACAGATATTTCACTATGAGGTACTTATTTGGCAAAGTACCACCAAAACACACAAGCAAGCGAAAACTCTACTGGAGAATATCTAAACAAAGGTGGTATGTGGATGTAATGGAATATTATCATGCCATAAAAGATGATGAAATGGAGATCTTTGTGAACTGGCACAGGGTGAAGTGAACAGAACTAGGAGAACAACGTATCCAATGATAACACTGTGAGAGAACTTCAGAAAGACTTCAGAACTCTAAGAAATGTCATGGTAAACCAGGAGGCCAAAAGAATCACCTCCTGGTAAAGAGATGATAAACTTCAAAGGCAGAAAGAAGCACACATTTTTGGACATTGGGTAATTGAGAATTTCTTTTGGCAAATGAGTGAATAGAGAATGGGATAGATGTGAGAGATATTATGGAGAAAGAAATAAGATTTGGCAACTGATTGGATATGCGAGGTGAGGAAGAGTGAGTAATTGAGGATATCTCTGGTGTATCAAGACCTTGACTCTCACTTTACTGAGAACATTGAAGCCATTTGACTGTCAGATCCTTCTTCCCCCTTCTTTTTTTAATCTCAGAACCCCTGGAATCATTCTTTCATGTTTTCTTCCTTTCCCCAGTCTCTGACAATGAGGCTACCTTCCATATCCCTGCACTGACAATAAGGATATGGGGGTACATTATCTGTCGAGAATTTTAAAACAATACATGCTGTCTTCTAGGTGGAAGTTCATTTTGAGAATTTCCAATTATATAGTCCACTCCTGACCGTCAGCTATGCACATTCAATCTGAGAATAGATTTAAAATAAACAATAATAGTGCAGCAACTATAAAGTCCATGAAACAGAACTAGAATTATTTCAAATCTGTCTTTCTAAGCGATCACTTAGAGTTGTTATTTTTTGGTGAAAATTTAAAATGGTGAAACAATACAAACTGCAAGGTGTAACATTTTTGTTGGTATTATTTATACACGAAATTTTGTTGTTCATTTGTTTCAGTTGTATCCAACTCTTCATGACCTTATTTGGGGTTTTCTTGGCAAAAACACTGGAGTGGTTTGCTATTTATTTTTCCATGGAAGCATTAGAACTGGAAAGGATTTTATTGATCATGTAACCACCTTCATTCTTACAGAAAGGAAACTGAGACCCAGGGACACAAAACGGGACTTGATCCTGGGTCTTCTGGGTTTTGTCCCCATTTTTTTTTTTTACTCAGCACAATATTTGGAGCCAATGATTTTAAGAGACAGAATGATGACTTGTCATCAACAGAATCTGTTGCCTCCCCCAGGTCAAGACCAGGCTGACAAATACAACCCGGAATTCTATTCAGGACAGATTGGTGCCTGGAAAAAATGTGAAGAGTTGAAACATCCACCACAAGCAGGTGTCTGGAGGGAGACAAACCACAAGGGTCATGCCTGTTCTTGTTGCTCACTTCTAGTCCAACAGAGCTTCTCCGATGTCAGCTTGACCTGGAACATGGGCTTACCTTTGCCTCCTGGGTGTGGCAAGGAAGGTCATGGCAACACCGGTTGCAATTACAGGGTCACAAGATCAAAGATTTAGGGCTGGAAGAAATCTAAGAGGCCCTCCAGTCCAACTCTTTCATTTTATAGATAAAGGATCTGAAGCCCTGCCAGTGTCATGCAGGTAGTGATCGGCAGAGACAGAATTCTAACCTTTGACTCTAAATCCATCAGTCTTTCCATTGCACTATAGTCACAGGGTTTAGAACGGATGTTAAAAGTCATCTTGTTTATCTCCCAACTCTTTTTACAGATAAAGAAAACTAGGACCAGTGCAACTTTCCCAAGGTTGCACACATAAGTAAATGGAAGAATCAGGATTTAAACCCAGGTCCCCTACTTCAAGCTGGGCACTGAAATCCCATTCAAATGCACAGGTGTCCTGGGGCCATTTGGTGCCCTGCCTCAGATCCAGACTTTGTGTCTGGGGATTCTGCTAATTGACAGTCATTGATTCTCCGCCTCTTTGGGCTTAAGTCTAATAAGAGCTGATGAGTTACAAGGGTCTGAAAGAGTTAACTGTCACCTCTTGCTGAATTGTGTCAACAGCTTCTTGGGTTGCCACATTGTACTACCCTTTGGCTACCCTGACCTTTCTGGGCCTGGATACTCTCCTGAGAGAGTGGCCCCAGGCCTTCTCCTCACGTCTCCTGCTTTGTCACTGACTGGTTCTGTACAACCAGTCCCCTGATGTGAATAGATGTGAAATAAGAAAAGTTTCAGGTGGAATTCTTCAGGTCACCTGAATTTTTTTTTTAACTTTTTGACTCGGTTAAGCTTTTGAGATTGAGATCGTAGCCTGTTATCATAGCTGGAAGGGAGCTCATTTCACAGAGTAGGAAGTTTAGGTCAAGGGGGATGAAATCGTTTGCAGTGCCTGGACTTAGACCTAGGTATTCTGCCCCAGGCTGGTGCTTTTCCCCTATGTTAACTGGTGTCCTCCTTCCTCATGTTACCTTATATCTATTTTTGCTTTACTATGAGCTCCAGGAGGGCAAGAACTATTTTCTCATGCCCATCACTCATCTTACTATACTGTAACAGATTCTGGAATGGAACCTAGGTCTTTTTACCCTAATCTAACACTGTGCCACAACCAGCTTATCTAGGCTCCTAAGAGCAGCTGTCAAACGTTCAGGGGAAACATTTACACCTAGCTGATGCAAGGTTACAAATCATGGCTTGATCTCTTCTTTTATTGATTGTCTTAGACTTAAGAAAGCAATGCTGAAAATGTCAGTGCAGATTAATCCAAAAAGTGCATCCTGTGTACATTTTCCCATAGAGTTAGTTGCTAAACATTTGCCAGTACACCACTACCCTAAACAATCGCTCAGTCAACAAACATTCGTTAAGCACCTACTCTTTGTCAGTCGTTGTTCTTGGTGCTGCTATTGCAAAGACAAAATATGAAACAGTCTTTGCTCTTAGGGAAATTACACTCTGTTGAGGGAGACAAAATATTTTGCCCATTTCACTCCCCACAAAAGCTATCCCAAACCTTCCATTCCCTCCTGCAATCTCTTCTCTCTCTTTCTGTCTCTGTTTCTGTCTCTTTCTTCTTTGTCTCTCCTCTATCTAAACCCTAACCCTCTCTCTCTTTCAGCTGAGGACCTCGTCTCTCGTTTTACTGAGAACATTGAAGTCATTTGACTGTAAGATCCTTCTTCCCCCTTCTTCTTTTTTTTAATCTTAGAACCCCTGGAATCATTCTCTCATGCTTTCTTCCTTTCCCTAATCTCTAACAATGTTGCCACATTCCATGTATGTTCCCTTGATACCATAACTTGTGTGTCTGTAGAGATGGGGGAGGAAATTGCCAGAAGGCACTAGTGTCTGTAAGGAGAAGGAAAGTCTTCCTGTAGAAAACTGGTAGATTAATGTTTGATAAATCCAAATACCCCAGCTACTGAGGGTAAGAACATGCTATTTGAGAAAACTGCTGGGAAAAGTAGAAAGCAGTCTGGCAGAAATTAGGTATAGATCAATATCTCCCATTGTATACCAAGATGAATTCTGAATGGATACATGACTTGGACTTAAAGGGTGGCATCATAAACAAATTAGAGGAATAAGAAAGAAATTATCTTTCAGATAAGGGATAGGGGAAGGTAGGATAGGAATAAGAAATAAAGAAGATCACAGAAGATGAAATGAATTTTGATTACCTAAAATTAAAAAAAAAACAAACCAAAGTTTTTGTATAAACAAAGCCATTGCAGCTAAAATTAGAAGGGAAATAGAAGTGGGGTGGAGGAAGTTTTGTAGCATGTTTCTCTGACTCTGGTATCATTTCCAACATATATAAAGAACTGATTCAAATCTATGAGAACAAGAGCCATTGCATAATTGATAAATGGTCAAAGGACGGTAATAGGCAGTTTTCCAAGGAAAAAAAAATCCAAGCTATCTATATCCATATGAAAAAATGTTCCAAATCACTAATAATTAGAGAAATACAAATTAAAGCAACTCTGAAGTTCTACCTCACACCCATCAGATTGACAAAGTTGACAAAAGAGAAAAATTACAAATGCAGGAGGAGCTGTGGGAAAACAGGTATACTAATGTGCTGCTGGCAAACTTGTGAATTGTCCAGCCTTTCTGAAAAGCAATTTGGACTTAGAGTCCCAAAGTTACTAACCTAGGCATTCCTCTTGACTTAGTGATACTTCTACTAGACTTGTACCCCAAAGAGATCAAAGAAAAGGAAAAAGAATCCATTTATGCAAAAATATTTGTAGCTGCTCTTTTTTTGTGGTGGAGAAGAATTGGAAGGCAAGGGAGCGGGCATCAGTTGGGGAATGGCTGAACAAATCATGGCATATGTAAGTCATGGAGTAGTACTGTGCCCTAAAAAAATAATGAAGCAGATAGTTTCAGAGAACTATGAGGAAACTTGTACAAACTGATGCAGAGTGAAATGAACAGAAGCAAGAGAACAATGCTTACTCTAACGAAATTGTAACAACTTTGAAAGGCAAATAAACTGATCAGGGCAATGACTGAACAGTTTGTTGTTTGTTTAGTCATTTTTTCAGTCATGTCCAACTCTCCGTGACCCCATTTGGGATTTTCTGGGCAAAAACACTGGAGTGGTTTTCCATTTCCTTCTCCAGCTCATTTTGCAGATGAGGAAACTCAGGCAAACAGGGTCAAGTGACTTGCCCAGGGTCATATAGCTAGTAAGTCTAAGGCTAGATTTGAACTCGGGAAGATGAGTCCTCCTGACTCTAGGACAGGCACACTATCCACTGCAACACCACCTAGAGACCCAATGACTAATCAGAGGACCCATGATGAAGCATACTCATCAACTCTGACAAAGAAGTAAGGGACTAAGGGTGCAAAATGAGACATATATTGTTTGGGCACAGCCAATATGTTCTTTGTTTTCCTTGGTTATGCACATTTGGTACAGAGATTTTGTTTTGTTTTGTTTTTCCGAAGGGATTGGTGAGAAGAGAGAAACTAGATGGTTTTTTTTCGATAATTGACAAAAGCTTAATTAGAAAAAAAAAGTAGTGTTTTGGTTAAGCCTTAGAGGAAAGTAGAGATTCTAAGAAAGGGAGATGAGGAGGAAACAGATGCCATACATGGAGGACAGGCAGTGCAAATGTGTGGAATCTGAGGAATAGTAGGAAGGTCATTTTGTCTGGACCATACTATACTTGAAGTACAGTGATAGAAAATGAGACTAGAAAGCTAGGCTGGGGGCAGTATGTAAAAGGCTTAACCTGCCAGAGAGAGGAGTTAATAGTTGATGCTTGAATGGAAGCTCTTTCAGGGCAGGGAAAGTCATTTTTTTCCTTGTATCCCCCATCACCTAACATATGTCTGTCACACAGTGACATATTAATAAAACCTTTTTGATCAATTGATTGATTGATTAGGGCAAAAACACCTGGGTTCAAATCTGGGTGATCATTTACTAGATGTGTGACCTTAGGCAAGTCACAAAACCTCTCTGACCCTCAGTTTCCTTATCTGTAAAATGGGAACAATATTTACAGTACCTACCACAAAGAAAGGATGGTGCAGTGGATAGAGTGCCAGACCTAGGGTCAAGAAGACTCAAATCGAGCCTAAGATACTTACTAGCTGTGTGACTCTGGGAAAGTCACTTAACCTTGTTTGCCTCAGTGTCCTCATGTATTAAATGAACTGGAGAAGAAAATGGCAAACCACTCCAGTATCTTTGCCAAAAAAACCTTAAAATAATGTCACAAAGAATTGGACCTGACTGAAATTACTGAACAAGGAAAAGACTGCAAAGGAATGAGTGAAATTCAAATGAGAGAAGATGTGTAAGGTAAAGCATAAAATGCTTTACAAATGTGAGCTATTATCCTCATAGTGCTGTATTTACTGACTTGTCTGGGTCTACAGCTATGCAGATGTGGCCGAGCAGGGAGCACATATAGACAGGACATGACATCTTTGACTAGCTGTGTTCCTGCAGCTGTTGACCTGGATCTAAGGGCTGTAAAATTCCATTCCTCCCTCCACGATCTCTTGAAGATGGTACTCCTTTAATTGGTGAAGGAACTAACCTTTATTTTACAGAAGTTTATGCTGCTGGACACAGCGTTTGCTGATGAATTATTAAAAAAAATATTGCCTTCTGTTACTCTGCAATAGTAACCTGCAGCCTGGTCTCCAGCATTTATGCTGAACCCCTCCTCCTCAATCTTTGCTCAGCCCACTCCTATTTGCAGGAAAGGGTCCAGGGTCAGCAAGATGGAGACAAACTAGGGAGTTGGAGGCAGTAACCAAGTTTCAGTGGCGGATTTAAAAAGAACCAGAGATGAAAAGGGATTGATGAGAAACTGGCCAAGCACAGGGAGTAAAAAGATAAATTGGAAGACTTTTGGAGGCAGGAGCCATAGATTCCTGGGCTGTACCTTGCCCTAAAGCCTCTGCTCATAATGCAAATGCCATGAGAGGTAAGCAGAGCCTAACATGTGCCAGCCAGTGATCCAGGAAGCCATTGGAGACAGGAACAGGGGTCCCAGCCAGCACCATAGCAATGAACAAGGAAAAGGAACTGGAAAATGTAGTGTTGACCTGGCTCCCAAATTCCCTCAACCGAGTGGACGCTGACCCGCTGGAGGCCATTAGTGGAACAGAACTGGCATTCAGACAGGGAAGTCTAAGTCTGAGTACTTGAATAATGTCTCTGGAGTTTCTGGGATTGAGACATGTCTGGTTAAGGGCTACCTAGGTTTGGGAAGAGGGGGCCACAAGGCCACAAGTCATGTGGTCATTATTTTAATATATAACTGACCAGGTGATGCTGGTGAGCAAGGCAGGCCAAGATACCAATTTCCCCCTGAGCTTGAGGCTCAGACTGTACATGACTGAAGAACTCTCTCCCCCTCCTTTCATGTGGGGAGAGTTTCCCTAGCAACTCGCTGCTCTTCTGGAGTATGGCTTTCTTTTCCAAATCAGTATGCAAAAATTGGCTGCCTGGGCCTCCTTGTTTAACTTCCCTTATGGCAAATGACTTGTGTTTACCAGGAGTATGGCATAGCAAGAATTCTCCTCTCCTCTCCTCTCCTCTCCTCTCCTCCCTCTTGTCTCCTCCCCTCCTCTCCTCTCTCTCTAATCTTCCTTTTTCTTCCCTTCCTCTCCTCTTTTCTCCTTTCCCTCCCTTCCCTTCTTTTCCTTTCTCTCCCTTCCAACTTTCCTTCCCCTCCTTTCCTCTCCCCTCCTCTCCTCTCCTGTCTCTCCCTCCCTCTCCTCTCTTTTCTTCTACCTCCCTCCTGTTGTCTCTCTCTTTCTCTCATAAACTCTCACCACATGTGCGGCTCTCAAATTCCCTAGCCAGTATTCCCTGGTGCAAAAAAAAAATCACACCGAGTTACTAAAGCTTAGTAATTTAAAGCTCCTCCTTTCTGAGTTGTCCCTACTTCCTTCCCAATCTCCTTGCATAGATTTAAGTAAGTAAAACTGGCACAACTTTGATAGCTATCTAATTGTAATACAGTTTCAAATACATAACAGGAAAATGCAAAAATACTGATGAAAAAGATAACAATTCTACTGTTGGTCTCTCAGTCTACAGATAGGAAGAGCTTTCTCTCCCCTTGCCTCCTTCTCCAGCAGGGATGGATGAAAGCAGGAAGTAGATAATGGTAGATAAAAGGGAGGGTCATTCTTCTCTCTAGGAAATCCAAACTAGTCACACTAACTCAGCACCCATTTCTTCCTGTCCAGTGGGCACTAGTAGACTTCTTTGAACTGCCCTTTTCTATATCACAATATCCCCAGTGCAGAGGTTAGATGGTTTTTGCCACACAAGAGGAAGCGCTGATGATCACCTCTCAGTTCAACCAGTCATTGGAAAATTCAGCATCAGGACCCTGGTCAGGGCCCCTCCTGACCCCGAGCTAGTCTCACATCATTGCTGCTGTTCACTGTCTTTCAGGTCAAAGTCCCCTTACCTGCTCAGCAGGGAAAATGTTCTTACTCTTCCAAGACCAAAGACAACTAGGCAAGAACTTCCATTACTTTGTCTAAAAAATAGATGTCCAATCCTTGCTGGTCTTTGGGAGACCAGACCAGATACATGTTTATTTGATTTGATTTCTTATGCTTCCACTATATGAATCAAAAATTATATACAGTTAAACCATCCTTGGGTCATCATTTCCATTGTGTTACTTCAGTATGATTTCACCAAATGCAGCATGAATATAAGAGGGCAGAATTTGCTTGGTAGGTGTGAGCTAAGCCAAGAGACTGATTAGGTAAATCCACACAGACCACACCACTACATCAGCATTACCATTCATAGAAAGGGGGTTGGAGATGGAGCTAGAAGATAGAGGTTACTAGCTCCTTGAGAAGTATAGAGAGCTTGGCATTTCCCCTTAAATGCTTTCTAGTATTGGATGAATTACTTAAGAACACCAGCATGAATGGGGAATACCAACCCCTGGCCCTTATGAACAAATAGACACAAGCAGTGCCCATATATATTTAAACTTATAATATGGGGGAAAGTTTGGAGTAGTGGAAGGCCTGGTCCACTCCAGTGGCCTGATATTTTGCAGATCTGAGTTCTCCTTCATTAGCTGTGTCAACCTTGGACAAATCATATCACATCTCTGAGCCTCAATTTCCTCATCTATGAAAATGAAGGATTGTAGGATTATAGATTTAGGATTATATTTTAGGATTATAGATTTAGATTTAGAATTCCTCCTTAAAATTTAGAGAAGATGAATCTTAAGATCCTTCCAATTATATGTCCTCAGGCTCCTTCTAGTTCTCATCCTAAGTACTTTGTTTCTAAGGTGAACTAATAAGATACTTGACAAAAAATCTAACACACTTTCATCAATATCTTTTCCCCATTAATTCCATTGATTCTAGGGAGAAGATTTCAGGGTGGAATACATGGGGAACAAGGTCTTTGAACTCCATGAGAGTGGTCCATGGATAGAAGCTGATAACTGCTGCTGTGTTCTCTAGAATATGAGCATGAAAACATTCCCACCAAGAGGTGAACAATAAGTGATCTGTAAGTGATCTGGGCTAGCCAGAAAGAATGATGGCTGAGTCACTGAGTTTATTCACTGAGTACAACTAAATATCAGCATCTAGGCTCTGAGGCATCTGAGGATGGAGAGATAAAGAAGTTCTATGAGGAAATCACTAAAATACCCAGAAGTTACATCAGCATATATACTTCGATGGTCAGTAGCTTCAATGCAAAGGTGAACATAGATGAGGACACTGCAAAGCATGATTCAGAAGTAAGAATTGAGAAATAGTAAAGATTTGAGAATACACAAAAGCCTTGGACCTATGCATAATGAATACCTTTTTCAAGAAACTCATTTGGAGGATGGTGGACATAGTAAACACCAAATAACATCACAAAAAAGAAAGGGACAGGTTAACATGAAAAGTGTTTATTATTGATTTGAGTAATTCCTGAATCATTTGTCTATATACCATCTGACCACTGACATGTTGGAGGAAAGATCAAAATTATAAAGCTAGAAAAAAGAGTAAAAATGAGAAAAAAGTATGACATGCAATTAAAACAGCTTCAACTTGACACTGCAAATGAAAAAATGGATGGAGGAAAGGACATTGATACTAGTTATAACAATTTTGTAGAGATCTGATTAAGGTAAATCAATTGCTATTATGGAAAAACCAGAAGATACTAAAAACCACCTCAGTAAGAAAACCCTTGAGCTACTTGGCAAGCAGAGAGAGATAGAAGCCAAGGGCAAGGTCAGTTTAGAATATAAATGGATTTGTAGAATCTTATGGAAAAGAGCAGAGGAAGATTATGAGCTACATCACCTCATAAAATAGTGAGAAGTGGTGGAAGGAAAAACAAATTTAGAAAGAGCTTGGCAAGTGACCCAATTAAGTAGTCACTCCAAGGACATTTAAGGATGAAAGTGGAAGGAGGACAAGAAACAGATGAAAGATGGAAAAGATCTGTAAGAGTTTTTATAAAGAATTCTTTTCACTACCACGGAGAGTGAAGTCACCATATTTGGAGTTCAGTAGCGCAATTGTGGATGTGTTCTTTGAGAAGGTAAAAACAGCATTTGAGAATAGAGATGGGAAAAGCAGTTGGATTCAACCAAGTGTACCCAGGGGAAGTACATGTTGGATAAGGTGCAGTTTTTCAGAACCTTGAGGAATCCATTCTCAGGGGATCTAAAAGAGGGGGGAAAACCTCATTATTACCAAATAAAGATAATGGAGGGAACAGCAAACTGTATGTCTACTTTTCCATCTCTATAAAATTTTTATGGGAATAATCTACACATATATCGAAGGCATTCTTGTAGAAGGCATTATTAGGGAACAGAGAGGCTTTTGCAAGCCTATAGGATTCTACAGTAGACCACATTTTTACCACCACATGATTGGCTGAAAGATTTAGAAAACACTGTGCTTATTGTTGGTTAGCACAAAAAAACATTTCATTCAGTAGTGCAAAATGGCATCATAAAGGCTCTCCTCCCACAAGGCATTTGTCTTACAGATGTCAAAATCACATAAGATCACCCAAAAGATATAACAACAGAGATAACCTTATGTGATGAGTATCTAATTACTTGTATCAAGTGAAGCATAAAATGGGGAGTCATGTACTTGCCAAAGAGATTCACCACTGTCATGGAGGAGATCCAACAGAGTCCAAAATTTCTTCTAGATGGTGAAGTTTTCCAGATGTTTCTGCTCATGGATATCATTGTGCTGATTGCATCGAGCCCTGGAACACTACAAAGCCTCATAAATGAGATCCACAATCACTCAAATGATTTCAACTTAATTGTCCACACAGGAAAAACCAAGCAGATGATGAATGACTATTGTCCAATCTCTAAAAACAGTTGGATGGACCAGCCTTAAAGCACATGCATCAGTAATATATCTTGTTTAGACACAACACATGGAACCAGCTGTGCCCAGAATTGAAGAGGAGGAGAGGCCTTTGGAAAATTGATAAATTCTTTGATCCCAAACTTCTCTATGAAGCAAAGGTCCATTTATTAATACAAGCGTCCTTCCAGTGCTGTTGTGTGGTTGAGAATCAACCACACAATATTACAATCTCTTAACAATTGTGGAGCTGCATGGTGAGTGTGATCAGCCTGTGACATATGCCCAATAAGGAATTATTCCGGGAAATGATATAAAGGCAATAGAAATATAAGATTGAAAAGGAAGATGAACTGGTCATGTTGTATGAGTGAGACAGAAAAGTGGAGAACTTGCACATTCTGTTGGTATCAAGTGAACATGTGGAAGGTCCCCACAAATTGGGTGAACTTCCTGTGTAGCACTTATGGGAGGACATGGATAAGAGTCTCACTTTTACTCTCATCAAGGAGAGTAAAATATTGTTGTTATTTTAGTAGTAGTAGTAGTAGTAGTAGTAGTAGTAGTAGTAGTAGCAGCAGCAGCAGCAGCAGCAGCAGCAGCAGCAGCAGCAGCAGCAGCAGTAGTAGTAGTGTAGTAGTAGTAGTTGTGGTTGTGTTTTTTGTTGTGGTTGTTGATCCTTAATTTTTGGAGAAGACCAGTGATGATGGAAGAATACTGAAAAAGTAGGAAGGGGCCAGGTTATAAAGTGTTTTTGAAACCAAAGGGAGGATTTTATATTTGATCTTGGAGGTAATAGGGAGTCACTGGAGTTTACTAAGTAGGGATGTCACCTGTTTAGATTTGTGCCTTGTGATGATCAGTCTGACAGTTGAGTGGAGGATGAACTGGAGTGGAGAGGGGGGAGAGACTTGAGGCAGAAAGACCAACCAGAAGGCTATTGTAGTAGTCTAGGCATGAGGTGATGGTGGTGAAACCAGAGTGATAGCAGGGTCAGAAGAGGAAAGAAGATATGCATGTGAAATGTGATGATGATACAGTAAATGATTGTGGGAAGTGAGAGCTGAGGAGTTGAGGATGACACTTGGCTCGTGATCCCAAGTGACTGGGAAGATGGTGTTGCCCTTCTCAATAGTAACAGGGAAATTCAGAAAAGGAGAGGGTTTGTTGGAGAAGATAATGAGTTCAATTTTGGACATGTCAGCTTAAAGATATCTATAGAACTTCTGGTTTGAGATGTTGGGCAGCTAGGTGGTGCAATGGATAGAGCACCAGTGCAGGAGTCAGGAGGGCCTGAGTTCAAATCTCACCTCAGACACTTGACACTCACTAGCTGTGTGACCTTGGGCAAGTCACTCAACCCCAATTGCCTCATCCTGGGTTATCTCCAGTCATTCTGATGAATATCTGGTCACTGGATTCAGATGACTCTGGAGGAGAAGTGAGGCTAGTGACCTTGCACAGCTCTCCCTCACTCAAAACAAAATCAAGTGCAAGTCATGTCATTATTTCTCTGCTGGAATGGTCTTCTTTGGCAACGAAGGACGAACACATACATACATACTTTGAGATGTGCAATAGGCAGTTGAAGATGAGAGACTAAAGGTCAGGAGACAAGGTAGGGATGGATAAATATATTTGAAAACCATCATCACAGAGAAGATAATTCAATCTATGGAAGTTGATGGGATCACCAAATGAATAGTATAGAGAGAGAAGAGAAGAGGGGGCCTTAGGACTTAGCCAAATGTGAACATGGTGTATGAGTACTCTCCTTCCCCTTTCCACCCTTTGCTATTGCTTAGGAGAACAAGGATCAAAACACTGCTTCCTTTTCTACTGAAAGAGGTGTGACTGCCTTTTGGATCCACTCACCATCCCTGTGACAACTGAGGACATAATGCTTTTCTCAATTTCTTTCCTTAATACTAATTAATTAATGATAATCAATCTTTAATTATAATCTAATTTATTCCTCACTACTACTCCTTATATCTGTCATCTCCCCCTGTTAGAATCTAAGTTCTTTTTAGTGCAGGAACAGTCTCACTTTTCTCTTTGTATCTCCAAGCACCATTGACGTGCTTGTCAAATAGTAGGTACTTAACCAATAAATAAAATTTATAGAAGCATAAAATAAATAAGCAAATAGAAATATATTATTATTTGACTGCAATTATATTTATATAATTTATATATTAACTATATATTAAATATAATTATCTATTTAACTAATAATTTTTTAAATAGAATTTATATTTATATGATATATATAAACATATAATAAAAACTTATAGAAAGATTAAATAAATAAATTTTATAGAAAAATAGACAGAAAGGAATAATTGATTGATAGAGGTGTGTTGACTTGAACCGAGTGCTAATGGCTACTGTCTTGATCTTCCTGACCATGAAGAACGTCCCCTAGAAAGCCCCTTCTGTCTGTTGTAGTGGCCCTTCAAGCTTCCCTCCTTGACATACTCGAAGACTGTGAGGATTTATGGGAGATCTTCAGAAGCGATAATTGAACTGTTCCTCAGTACACCACATCCTCATGGGCTGTGATAAATAAAAGTGAGTCCCAAGCACTTTCAGGACATTAAAGGACAGTTTGGAGAAGGGGTCTATCTATGTCTCTCCTCCCACCCTGCACCTTGATCTTTCTGTGCCTCAAGAGGTTGGGGAAGATGGAACCATGAAGTGACAGATACACTTCAAGAGTAGGCAGGATTTGAGTGTTGTTCCTTGGCATGGGTACTCCTTCTATCTTTTTGTATTCCCTGGTTACTCCACTAACGTCACACCCATCACCACTTTATGGTTCTTGAAGGTCATTCTTGTAGAACATCTCCCAGTTCAGGTCTTCTGAAGGACTATATCTTCTGTCCAAGGACCAGCCTAGTCAATTACAGAGTGATTTGTCATCAATTGGCTGCCAGATGATAATTGGTTTTGGCTACAGTGGGATGCAGGAGCTGCTGAAGATTAAATGAAATCATGGTCTGAAGTCGTTATTCAGCCTCTGTCATTCATGATGTCCATGAACAACACAGGGCATTAATATGTATGCCAAGTTAGGTCTCTGTGGGGTGTGTAACCTGCTAAGCAACATTTGTGGAGATGCATGAGAAATGCCCTTTCACGCCAGCTGTGGGCATGCCTGTGTCCAGGCATCTGGAGCTATCCTAACTTAAAATGCCTCTGCTCATTTCAACATGTAGTGAGCAAGATTTTGGCAGACCTGATTTCAAATATATAGTGGCTTATCTTACTGACATTTTAATTTTTCCCCAGGGCTTACCCAACACATGCAAGAGACAGGGGACATTCTACAGTAGTTGCTGGTCTATAGCCTCCACTGCAAAGTCACAAGATGTGAATTTCACAACCTTGTCTTTTCTTGGATGTGTGTTGGTATCCAAGGACCTGTCATGGCCCTTGTTATTTAATGACCATATAACAACAATCAGTATGAAAGATCATTGAGGGCATGCAAAATTGTTTTGCTACTGTTAAGACATTTGACTGCATTACTGGTGACCCATATGGGTCAATGATGTATGATGTTGCTTGCCAGGACACCAGTGGTGCCTCCATACCATGTGACCTGGAGGAAGGCTGTGGGTCCTAGTGCAGCCCCTTCCATTACCACCTTGCCATGGCACAGGGCACAGGTAGACTGTGAAACAACATGGTCCAGTAGAAAGACTGCCAAATTTGGTATCAATCAACATGGGTTCAAAATTTGGTCTTCTGGTGTGACTTTGGACAAATTTCTTAACCACTCTGGACCTTGGCTTCCTCTTCTGTGCAACGGGGGTGGGAGAGTGTAAGTGGGGGAGTTGACAATAAATCAATCAAACTACTCCACTTAAAGTAAGTGATTAAAGATGATAAACTGATTCCTTAACTAGGTGAGAACAAGTCTCAATCAACTGATCAACCATAGGCTGGGAGCCTATCAACCGAACAATGTTTCATGACTAAGGAAATTTGGTAATACCCTGTGGGACGCTGCATAACATCAGAGAGCTAGAGGAAGCTATTTCAAAACTGGAGCAATCTGAGCAAGCAGAGAGAAGAAAGTCTTTTAACTAAACCCCTGAGAAGGAGTCTATTGCAGGAAAGGAACAGAATTCTGGGCCTTGGTCTCTGCCTCAGTGTCCCCTCTCCCTTATAGGAAGAGGATCTCATGAACTTTGAAGATCAAGAGGACTTCCAATCTTTCCATCAGTGTCCTAGCAACACTTCAGGAATAGCTAATGGTGGTGTATACATCAAAAGCCAAAGGCAGAAGGGCTATAACATCAAGTATCTTAAAAAAAGGCCCACAGAAAAACTACATCATACTGAATGAGGCCTCCAACAAAAGAATTTTGAGGAGCTACAATGATGTTTTATACCAACTGTGCTTGATGTATCACCTTAATAAATACCCTTCTCTAAAAGTGAATGAATTCTGATTAATTGATAATCGATTGACAGTTATGTCAAGAAGCACACCAGTGGGGGTTTGTGTCCCATAGTATTAGAAAGACAACCTCCAATTCTTAAAATCTACCCCTAGAGGCTTGAGGGGACATAGTAGCCATGTTTTGGGGATCCAGCCTACCAGTGTGAATATGAGTTTGTGAAAACAACTCTAGAGTATGTGCTGCAATTAATTGATCCCTAAGGCCTCTTTTCTGTTCTAAAGATTCTTCTCTGTGCAAGGCAACTAACTGGTATAGTGGATAGACTTCTAAATTTGGAGTCAGGAGGTCCTGAGTTTGAATCCTGCCTCAGATATTTGCTAACTCAGGGATGGGAAACCTGCAGCCTTGAGACTACATATGACCCTCTAGGTCTTCTAGATCCTCAAGTGCTTTAGATTTAGTTTGGATTCAAAGGAAGGCACTTGAGGACCTAGAGGGTCACATGTGGCTTCAAAGCCTCAGGTTCCCCATCACATATTAGCTCTAATGTACCTCAGCTTCATAATACTACCTACCTCACACGGTTGTTGGGAGAGATATTCATTATGATTATCAAATGGATTGTCCTCTGAGTCATCACTGACCTGCTGAAGTTTTAAGGATGTTGCCTGTAGTCACAGATCACTTCTTCAAATCATGCCCCAGGTTGCTTCTGGCCCTCCAGATAGTCTCATTTTTTAAAAAAGAAATTGTCTGCAACATGTCAGACCATAGGTGTGTTTTTGGTCTGGCTGGCCAAAGCTACTATGGGTGGAGATCTTACCTGTGTCAATATACTCCCCTGGAGTCAGTGGATAGGGAGAGTGTGGAACAGGAGACCATACCAATGGCCAATTCACCTCGCATGTGTAGCAAAAATAGGCCTTTGACCCATCCATGACCAAGCGTACAAAGAACCAGAGAGTCAGAGTCTTAGAATTGGAAAGTTGAGATAATTTTCTATTTTAAGCAGTTTTTACTTATACTAAGCCAAAATATGCCTCCCTTTAATTTTATAGGTTCATAGGTCTTAGAGCTGTAAAAGGGGCCTTAGCAATGCCCTAATATGGCCCCCACTTTTTATAAATAAGGCAGCTCTAGTCCAGAGATGGACAGCTGCTTGCTTAATATCTTAGGAATAATAAATGGTAGAGCCAGAATCTAAAGCTGGGGTCTTTGAGTCTAAGCCCAGGATTCTTCCCATTACAGCATGCTTCCTCTAAAGCTGCTCCTTGCTCTGTCCTCTTGGCACAAACACAACTCTTCCACAGAACATTCCTTCTATTTGAAAGATTCCTTCATATCAGAAGATCACTCTCATATTGCCCCCAAATTTTCTTTTCCCCATGTTGAGCACCCTGTTTCCTCACCTGACTCTTAAGTGACATAGTTTTGAGTATTCTTATGATTCTGTTCATTGTTGATTTAGTTCAGTCATGTTTTGGTCATGTCTGGCTCTTCATGACCCCATTTAGGGTCTTGTTGGCAAAGATACTGGAGTGGTTTGCCATTTCCTTTTTTCGCATTCTGGTCACTCTCCTGTTGAAAATGAACATAATACTCCAAATGGTGTCTAGGCTGGGCAAAGTTCAACAGGATCATCAACTCCCTCTATTAATAAAGCTTAAGATCATATCAATTTTCTTGACTGACCCATCATACTGTTAACTCAAGTACTCCAGTGGATGTATGAGGTCACCACTGTGGACATTTCCTCCAAAGATTCAGATTTGAACCCATCTATACGGCTCATTCTTTGAATCTCTTGTCTATATCCTTCCATGAAGAGCATAATGGAACACATAGGCTGTCCATTAACTAGTTCTCACTCTTGCCATGTCATTACCTTCATACATTTCTTTAATCAAATCTTTCTTTGCAGTTGTTTAAATAAAGTGCCATGGCCTGCTGATACCCACTGTGTGCTGATACCCATTGTGTGACTTGGATGTGTGTTGGTATCAAATGTTTGATGATGTTCCCCAAAATTTGACACCCTCTTATTATACTCATTTTTCATTCTTGTAAAAATATTTATTTTCATTTTTCTTTCTTTAGAAATTGTAGAGTTTGATGACTCCCAGTTAAAAGCAACACTGGCATCATCATTGCTTTAAAAAAAGATGAGCTTTTGTTCTAGAAGAAAGTTCGGGTCATCAGAAGAGCTTTATAATTCTCAAAGGTGATCCAATCTACACCCCTCCTCCTGTTTAACTCTAGGCCCAACTCATTGTCTATTTTCAGAGTCTGACCAAGACATATCTAGACCTATAGATAGATATGGAGCATATATAATATATGTGTGTTTAGATAGATGATGGATGGACAGATGGATGAATAGATGGACAAGCAATAAGGCAGTATAATGGATAAGGTTGGACTTGATGTCAGGAAGACCTGAGTTCAAATTCCACTTTGGACATGTTACAAGTTGTGTGACCCTGGAGAAGTCAATTAACCTCTCTGAGCCTCAATTTCCTCATCTGTAAACTGGGGATAATAATAGTGCCTATCTCCATGCTTGGGAGATTCTGAGATCTGAATCAGGGTACCTGAGTAGGAAATACTAGTTTTGATGAGTAGTTGTGTGAATTTCTTAGAGTTTTCCATGAGGATCAAATAAGATAATGTATCCAGCACTTCACAGCCCTCAAGTGTTATAAGAACCCAACTCATTATTAGTATTATTAAATAGGTGAAGAACTCCTTAAATTTTCCATCTATATGCATACCTTAATGTCTTCCTCTCTTTTTTTTCTCATGTTGTTAGACTCAGCTCTTTGGAGTGGTTATGGATGTTGCCAAGAAGGCTCTGAAAAAGTTTCAGGATTTGATGAGATTAGCACATCATCCAGGAAGCCATCCAGATGTGAGAGCATCTGGAGCATCTCACCATCCACAGGAAATTCCTCTCCTGTTTGGTATCTCTCCTGGATCCCTTACATGACAATAGCCCAATATTAATGATCAAAGGATCAGTAAACATGGCTCCTTCACTCAGTGGTTATATCCTTGAAGAGCTCTTTCCTCATAGCATATGTACGGGGGAAACCTTGTTGGAAGAAAACATTCAAGATGTCATTTTAGTCTACCGAATCAAATTTTTTTTTGTAGTCAACTGAAATAAGTATGGAGAGCTGAACTGCACACTATTTTTTGTTGCATTTTTATTTTTTTTCTAGCTTTGTGCTACTTTTGATCTTTATTCTAAAAAAATGGTAGCCTGAATGTACAAAGGTGGCTAATTCAGGAATCATATCCACATTGATTCCTGTCGATTAAAATAGTTAATTAATTTAATAGCTAATTAGTTTAATTAATTAAATTTCATTTGTTTCTACTGTCCATCACTTTCAAATAATTTTCTCTGAGCATTAATGCTGAACAGGCACAAGCTTTCTGTGTAATTCAATAGAACAAGCATTCATTATAGACCCATTGGGCCAACCACGCACAATTGCTAGATGTTGAGGATACCAAGATAAAAATCAAAACAGTACTTGTCTTCAAGGATATTACATTCTCTTGGGGACCAAAAGAAAGGGAAGTACAATATGGACAGAGAAAATGAAATACAAAATAGGTATAAAAAGTGATTTCTGAGGGAAGGGCACTAGCAATTGGGTCAGAGATCAAGATAGGGTTGTATTTTTGTAGGAGATGGTACTTGAGATGACTTTTGAAGGAAGCTAGGGAGCCTATGAGGCAGAAGTGAAGAAAGAGTATATTCCAGTCCATGGATGGAGGTGGGGACGGCCTATGTAATGGTGAAGAGATAGAATCCTTAAATGAGGATGGTAAGTCATTTGGGATGGAATGCCGAGTAAGGAGAATAATGAACAATAAACCTGGAGAAGAAGACTGGAGTCAGATTGTGAAGGGCTTTAAAAGCCAGGGGCAGTTGAGCTGGTATTTTATCCAAGAGACAAGAAGGGAGCCATTGGAGTTCCTTGAGCGGAGGAGTAACACAGGCAGATGTGTTCCTTAGGAATATTGGTTTCGTAGTTAAGTATTGAACAAGGGAGAGATTTATAGAGAAAGACCAATTGGGAGGCTATTACAATGGTCCATGTCAGAGGTGATGAGGGTCTGGACTAGGGTGATGGCTGTAGGGGTAGATAGAAGGGGATGGATTCAAGATCTCTTTTGGAGGCAAAATCATCAATATCGGGCAACTGTTTGAATGTGTGGCGTGAGGGAGAAAGAAGGAAGAGTCAGTGATGACTCTTAGTTTATGAATCTGGATGCCTTTGGTTCCACTGTTGGAGATATTGACTAGGTAACTGTTTTATATTATATTTTTATTTATAATTTTATATAATAAAGTAGAAATTTTTATAATTTATATTGTAATTTCCAAGTCTTCTGCTCTGCTCATTCCTCACTTATCTTACACATCTCTTGTATCTGATCCCTCCTGTCTACTCTTGTAGTTTGAGCTCCCATCACCTGTTGTTTGCATTATTGCAATGGCTTCCTAAGTGTCCTTCCTCCCTGAAGTGTCTCCCCACTTCAGTTTCACATAGCTGTCAAAAGGATTTTCTTTAAGCATCATTCTGATCATGTGACTCCATTACGCCATTAACTCTAGGATCCTTCTGGCTTTTAAAGTTCTTCACAGTTCTCCTCCAACTTGTCTTTCCAGCCTGATTATATGTCACTCTCCTCCCCAAACTCAACTTTTTGGACAAATTAGCACCAACTTTTATGTGAAACCTTTCCTGAGCCCTCCCCAACTGCTAGCTGTCTCCTTCCCTAACCTCTTGGTATTTTCAAAAAGTTGATTCAGTATGTTCTCCTTGGATAGAGTATAAGATCCCTGATGGTAGAGACTTCTGTCTTTGTATACCCAGTGAGTAGCACAACGTCCGGTCACACACTCTCACACAGTGTTTAGTAAATGCATATTGATTACTCCTGATCAGTAGCTTCCAACAGATTTTTCAGGACCCTTACAAGCTGGCAAATTTGCATTGAATTCACAGAGTATAAAAGCATGGGCTGCTGAATCTGGATGGCTGATACATGGGCAATAATTATTTTGCTGATGGTCTTTTTGCAAATATTCATCTTAAGTATTACAATGTGAGATGACCACACAGCCAATAATTTGGGCCATTTCTTTGTGCCCTTCCCTATGAAGGTTTCACAGGAACCTTTACTCCTACCCCTAAGGCAGTTTGGGAAATTCTCCTTTAGGTTGACATTAATCCATCCAGCCCAGGGGTGGGGAACCTGTCACGTTGAGGCCACATGTGACCTTCTAGGTCCTCAGGTGAGGCCTTTTGACCGAGGTCAAGTTTTATAGGACAAATCTTTTTAGTAAGGGGATTTGTTCTAAACTGTGGCCCTTCCTTTTAAGAACAGAGGAATCCGCCAACTCTGATACCCTCTTTTCTCTAACCTAGTGTGGTGGTGGAAACACTGGAAGAAGACTTAGAAAGCCTGGGTTTGAGTATCAGTTCCATAAGACTCTTGCTCTGAGCCTCAATTTCCCCATCATAAAATGTGGATAATACTATTTACCTCAAAAGGTAAATGCTTTGTAACCTTTAGTAAACTGGTATTATCATCTGTAGGCCTTCTGCAATGCCTCCTTGAGGAATGGGGATGACCCTGGGTTCCTGAAGGTGATGGAAGTAAATCTTCTCTAGCAGCTCCTACCAAGCCAGAAAAGGCAACAAGGGACAACGACCAGAGAACTAGATTTTGAGTGAGAGGACCTGGGTTGGACCCTCAACTCTGCCCTTTATTGCCTCTAGGACTTTCATAAAATAAAATGGTTGGACTAGAATGCCTCTCAAGTTCTTTCTAGTTGATTTTAGGCAAGTTCTTTCACTTCATTGTGCCTCAGTTTCCTTATCTGTCCAATGAAGCCTGCTCTCCTGATTTGTGAATGCCTCTCCCAGACCACCGTGTCAGAAAAAGCTGTAGTTCACTCCCAACCCCTGACCTTCTCCTTTTCCTCTACAATCCCTACCCTCCCTAGTTCTGGCTCTATAAACTATGAACAAATCAACTCTTTTATTATTCTTGGATGAGATGTGTCAACCTATTCCTCTGTGAATCTGTGAGTCTGATCATGCCTGTAACTTTCCAGATCAAATGCCCCTCTCTGGCTACTATCCCATTAGCTTGTAAGCTTGTAAGTACATAGGCTCTCTTTGCATTTTGTATTTCTAAATGTATGTGCTTGGCCCAAAATCAATAAATTCTTTTTCATTCATTCATTCATTCATTCATTCATTCATTCAATCATTCATGAGGAGGTTGGATCAGATACTGTAGCCTTCTGACTCCTTTGATAAACATTAAAGGCTTCAAAATGTTAGCTCAGTCATGGACTTTCATCTTAGGACCAACATAGTGAAGGCTGCAGAGTTCCCTCAGGGAATGACTTGAGGGGATATAGCAGGTAGCAATTCATACCAAGGCAGGGAAGGACCATACTTGGGAAATTCTGCCTTCCTGAAATTCTGAAGAAATAGTTGTTGCTATGGGGCTTATTCAAGTTGAGCCATCCTGGGTAAGAAGATCCAGTTAGGGTTGAAATCCAGATCTTCAGTAGAACTGCCCAGCATCTTCCCTGTCTGCGTCTTCACTGTTAACATTCCCACCTCTCTCCCTTAATCAATAATGGCTGTCACAGCCTGTCTCTGCCAGTCTCGTCTCCCTGGGGATGGGGGAGGGGTAGGCAAGTGCCCCACTCCCATCAAGTTGATCTACTACTATGTGCAGCTAGTTCTGGAGTTTGTGTCCAGAATCCTGGGTTCTGGGATGCCATACCCATCTCCTCTCATCTGAGTCCCATGCAGCCTTCAAGGCCCAGCTTAAGACCCATCCCTCCTCTCCTTCACTGGCCACCAAGAAAAGTTCAAGGCAGGCTTATTTGAACCCTAAGCCCCATACTGAAAAGTGGAGTGGAAATTGTGGATACTTTTCAAGTCAGTTATCTATCATCTTCACTACAGCAACCCCCACTTCCTTCCTCAGGGAGTAGCCAGAAACCTCTGCTCATGTATGCTCTTTATCAAGGGGTTAAGGGTCTCTTTGGAAAGTATCCAGGATCTAGGCTTAGCACTATGCTAGTTCCATGGCACGGGCTTCAATCCACCCTGCATCAACGCAGACACACACACATACACATACATGTATACACACACACAACTTCAGGGATTTGTGGTTTCATTGGTAGAGGATGGTTTTTCCACCAACCTTTAGTCTTTGATAGTTGCTGTGGCCTAATTTTTCATCCTGGGACCAACTGATAGGGAGCCTTTCTGAACCTATGTAGTGGAAAGGGTGCTGGAATTGGGAATCATGAAGCTTTGGGTTCAAGTCCTGACTCACCCACCTGTTGTATGACTGTGGATAGATCACTTAACTTCCCTGGGCCTCAGTCATCCCATCTCAAAAATAAGGGAGTTGAACTTGAGATGACAGAGATGAAAATCATAGAAATGGAGATGACATCTGAGGTCCCTTCCAACTCTAAATCTCTAGTCCCATGAACTCAGTTATGTTGGCCAATAGACATGAGGCCCATCACTAGGGCCAGGTTTCTTTGCAACTTGGTGGGCCCACCTCATGCTTGTGCTCAGCTGGCAGAGTCTTTGAAAACATCAAACCCTCCATGCCATGACCTAGTGCTAGCCCAGATGCTCCAGTAAAGGAGTGGTGACTGAGCTGAAAAGCAAAGGAATAAATGAAGAGGGTGGGGAGAGCCCAGAGGTCTCTGGGTAATTGACTCTTGGCTGCACCTTCTGTGTTGGGTGGTTTATTGGAAAGAAAATAATTCATAGGATGGCTCATGTCCTCATTTATAAGGTTCTTATCAGCCAGTGTGGATTTGAGTACCGTAAGAATCAACAGTGGGACATAGAAACAAGGAAAACTATGTAATCTTGGACTGCATTAATGGAAGCATATGTGTCAAATCAAGGGAGGCCCCAGTCCTCCACTGGTCTTGGTCAGGCTTCATGTGGAGGATTGTTTTCAGTTTCGGGAACCATGTTTTAGGAAAGCAATTGAGAGACCAGAATACATCTGAAAGGAAACTTTCAGGACAAAGGGGAGACTGAGAGACATTATAGTACGATGGAATATCCCTTCCAGGGGGGTCAGGGGTACAGTATCTGGAAATCCTCAAAAAAAATTTTGTCCCTCCTTTCATACCAGAAAAGAAATCTGAATTATTATGATATTAAAAGATAAAATATGTTGCTATTATACAATACTCTACATATATTTGATGTATTTCTGAGTTTCTAAAAGTTTTTATGTCATCTGCTGACTTTTGTATGTCATCTACAGCTTCCCCAAAATTCCTCCCAAATTCCTGTTTAATTTCTTATGCCAAGCTGTGATATATCAAAACTGAGATGGGAAAAGGCGAGATGTGGAAGGGAGAACTATACTGGGTTTTGAGTCCTAGGAATTGTCATGTAATCTGTAAGGAGCTCCCAGTGAGGAAACTCCCTTTACCAATGCAGACTGCTCTTCAAACTTAGTCTTAAGAGAGTTGCCTGGGGAGCACTGAGATGTGAAATAACTTGGTATTCCAGAAGGCAGATTTGAACCCAGGTCTACACATTTTTGAGGGTGGCTCTCTATCCACTATACCATATGGTTATTACTACCATGCCTGTGGAAATAGCAGCAACCTTACTTATTGCTGTACACACTGTGTCCTCCTCCCCAAATCTGGGTCCAAATTCTGTCCTCATTTACTACTTTGGACAGGTCTCTTCACTTTCTTGAGAGTCAGTCTCCTCATCTGTAAAATAAGGAGGCGTCTGAGGGCTCTTCCAGCCGTTGGTCACTTTCCCTTCCCTAGGGCCTGTTGCCTCCTCCATAAACTGAGGTGGGACCCAATGATTTCTAAAGGTGCCTTTTAGCATGAGGTGAAGGTTCCTATGACTGTATGAATTGTTGCAGTCTTCCTTGTCTGCTAGTTGTCTAAAGGGGTCAAGGTCTCTCACTGCATCCTGGGTCATCTCCAGTCATCTTGGTCACTGGATCCAGACGGCTCAGGAGGAAGAAGTGAGACTGGTGACCTTACACAGCCCTCCCTCACTCAAAACAAAGTCAAGTGCAAGTCATGTCATCATTTCTCTGATGGCGTGGTCTTCTTCGGCAACGAAGGACGAACACAACAGCAACAGCTGTCTTATTATCCTTTCAGATTGTAAACTCCTTGAGAGTAGGTACAGTCAGACCTATTAGACACTTAATAAGGTTTATTCATTGACCCCAAAGCGGTCTCATCTCCCTCCTCCCTGTAGCCCTATCCCTAGATTCTTGATGATGATGATGGCAGATATTTCCTGCTAGTCATGCCTCATCATCAGCTTTGAGAGGAGAATGGCACAGCCAGCTCTAAGTGCTGATTGATCAGTTTCCATGGTGAACCTGGTGAGAAATCTGCAGACATAATAAAAATAGGCTTGGTGGATTGTTTTGTTGATAGCCTAGACTTAAGAAAGTGATAGAGAATAATGGTAATTATGCAAATGAAATGGAAAAGTGGACCCTATACACATTTTTTGAGGAAAGCTGGCTGTTAAACATCTACCAGCCCACCCCTTCATTGGCACCGTGGTCCCAAGACACTTAACGTAGAACCTACAGATTGTAAGGATCCAGCTTTGTCTTTTGTATCCGTGGAACGATGAACTTAACCCAACTTTTTCAACATTTTGTAGGTGGTTTTCACTAGCTTCATTACTTCCCCTTCCATTCCTCCTTATGGCATCAATATGGCCCAGGGGACATGACGTGGGAAGCCCTAGAGGAGATAAGGGGTGAATTCTTTTTCCCAAGATGAGAGAACCCAGTTCTAGAGCTCGTAGGGGATGATTGGAACTAGAATGCAGGGGGCTGAGGACCTTTGAACACAGAATGTCAGAGCTGAGATCTTAGAACAAAGAATGTTGGGGCCACGAGGGACCTTAAAACACAGAATATCAGAGGGGAAGTTCTTAGCCTTTCAGCCTGAGTAACTGAGCTCAGATAAGGAAAACTAGCTGCCCCTATCTGTTCAGGCAGCCCAAGGTGGAACCAGGATTGAAAATGCCCTTTCTTGGCTCATGGGCCTCTTGTTCATTGAGAGTCATAGGCAGGAGATCAGAACACTAGGAATGAGTGGCAGCTGGGGATGGGGGGAGGGTCAGGTAAAGAGATATAAAGTCCACAAAGTCATCATTGGTGTGCTTAGGGTCTCCCTCTCCCTGCTGCTCACCCCAGACTTTCCTTACCAAAACTGAACTCTTAACAAGAGTCTAAGAAACTCAACTGTACCGAGATGTCAATGACTGAAAGTAAAAAGAGCTAGCAGTTTAAGGCTAGCAAAGCCCTTTACAAATATCTCATTTAGGGGCAGCTAGATGGCACAGTGAACAGAGTACTGACCATAGAGTCAGGAGGACCTGAGTTCAAATTTGGCCTCAGACACTGTGTGACCTTGGGCAAGTGATTTAATCCCAATTGCCTTGCCTGCTCCCCTCCAAAACAAAACAAATATTTAATCCTTACAACAACCCAGGAAGGTAGGTGCTATTACGATTACTGTTTTATGGGTGAGGAAATTGAGGCAGACAGAAGTGAAGTGACTTGCTAAATATCTGAGGCTGGATTTGAACTGCCAGTTTCCAGACTTCAGGTCCAGCGCAGCATTCCCCACTGTGTTCCTGTCTGCCTCTGAAAACACCTTATATGTCAACCTGGAAAATAGGAGTGGTATGTTTAATAGGACAAACTCAAGCTAAAGGAATGAAATTAGCTTTAAGGGTAGAATTCTGGTTTGAAATTCTACCACATGGGTAGCCTTCTCTGCATAAAGCTGGCCCTTGTTCCTTAGATCTCGGTTGGTCCAACTCTTTCATTTTACAGATGGGCAACTGAGGCTTAGAGAGGGAAAGGGACCCTCCCTCAGGCTTTAAGACTCTTTGGGTGGTGGCAGAAGTAACTTCACTCTGGTGAGTGGAGATTTCGCCAGTGAGTTAGGACAGTGATGGCTGGAAGCCTTTGAGGTAAGGAATGGCCTCACCGCCTCCAGGGCTGGCTCTCCCAGGGGACCTGGCAGAGCCCCTGCTGTCTTTCCCCCCACCCCCCTCCATCAGGAAAATTACTGCAGTGTCCTTTTTCCTATTGGTTTACAAGACTTCAGTTTCCCAATGGAAAGTCATGAAGCTGGGCCAAGTTCCATCTAGGCCTTTCAACTCAGAGGTGGGCTCCCTCAGCCCTGAGCCTTTGATTATCCAAAGGTCCCAGGTCAACCTCATAATGAAGTCAGAGCAGGGGGGAGTTTATAACCTCTCTCCCCCAGTAAAGAATTCTAAAAAAATGAAAATAACAAGAAAGGTCACTGGGCATCATACCAGCTCTTGGCTTCAATGAAAATAGCCAGGGAAAAGAGTGAATTAAAAAAAAAACCTGAAGACATTTATCTGTGATTTTTAAGTATTTTTATGTTTAAAAATATGAACAATTATGATAAAGGGCCATTAGACAGCCTTCCTCAGGCCTCAACGTGGGCAAAAGCTTGACCTCTAGTTACTATTGGCCAGCAGGCCTGCTGGGGGTCACTGCCCAAGGAGACCATGCAGAGGGAGACAAACCTCAGGAGGGTGGGTAAGCAGGCGGACACCCAAGAAATGAGCTTCTGCTGGTTTTTTTAAAATTATTTTTATTGTATTCAGAGCAACAAAATATTCCAAGATTACAAAAGAGCTGAACACGAGAGAGCTGGGGACGGAGAGGCCCAGGAGGAGGCTTCGTGAGAACTGAGGCCCCACCGAGAGAAGGTTTAAAGGAGAATCACTCTGTTTCTGTTCTCTTCCCCACCCCCATTCCTACATTTTGAAAAGGTGTTTTTGACAGCAGAAATTCTTAATTCAGTAGATTACCCCTCTCCCCCCAATCAAATTCAAATCCAGTATCGTCGGGCCATTCCCAAAGCTTCATTCTTGGGGTTGGCAGGAGGATTCCAAGTGGTGATACCCAAAGCAGGCTTTTGGGGGCCCAGGGGGTTATGGGACAGACAGGAAGGCCCTAGAAGCACGTCTTTGAAGGGCAGTTGGCACTCAGGGTTAGCATTTGCTTGGTGCTTTTTAAGGACCCTGGGGGGGGGGATAGCAGTCAGTTTGGGGGCCCAGAGGTTTACTCTTGTTCCTGTGTCTCCAGAAAAAAGTTTCTTGTTTTCCTTTTTTGGGGTGGGGTGGGGTGGGGTGGGCTCCACGAATACCAAATGCAGAGAGAAGTCAGACTGGAACTGGCCTCCCCCCTCAACTGAACTGGGGAGCCACCGATTCATGCTAATTTATTTATTATTTCAACGAAATTATGCGAGGGGGGAAATAATCTAAACCCCCCCCCCCAAACCAAAACCCTGCCTCATTCTATTTGAAAGTCCGCCCTCTGGGGGCTGCTCATTGTTTTGCTGCTTTCATGACTAGAACAAGGTCTTTGAGACAAATGATCAATGGGGAATTATTCTGCCTTCCTCTAGAAATGGGAGTGGGTCGAGTGACTCTGGGCCACAGGCTCCAGCAAGAAATTAATACAAGTGAAAATCCCCATAGGCAGAGGAGTCCCTTCTACCTACAGAAGAAAAGCTTTATTACAGAGACAGGTTAACAGAGAAGACACAATTTCATTTGCCATAATCTTTACAGAAAGTCTCCAAAACCAGAATTAAAAGCACAAGACATCTAATATATAACAAGAGTAACTCAACGGTGTTTGAATTCCCTGTTCGTGCCCCTGTGCCCCAGCACTCCACGGGACTGGTGGCATGGAGAGGCCAAGGGAACCCCCTGGCCCTCTCCCTTTTCTTCTTCCTGATCCTCCCCTACACCCACTCTCCAACTTGGACAGAGGCTGAGGCTGGAGCTGGCCTGTGATTCAGGGAAGACTGGAGTAACCCTCAGCCTTCTCCTCTCCCCACATCCCTACCAAATCTCCCTGAGGTTTCAATGAGTCCGCACCACACCTGCTGTAGATAGAAGGATCCACAAGGTGCATGAACAACTCTCTTCCCCTTCATCCCTCCTCCTTCCTTCCCTCCTCCACTGTCTTCCCTGAACCGCTGGGCCAGACAACTCAAGCCCTTGAGAGGATCTCTGAAACAAGGCCGAGACCTCTTGCTAGTACATAGCATCAGGTATTACCCTGGAACCAAACGTAGATGGCAAAGCAAAAGGCACAAGAAGCAGAACACATTATATCTATATATAAAATTTGATTTCTGAAACATGGATACAAATACTCATTTACAATATATTTCAACCCTCTGCGGCAAACTGCAGAGAATTTGGTGCGCCGTCTCAGTGGGCAGAAATGGGAAATTCCACCCGCCGTCTGTCCCTCTAGTGCAAATCTTGTCCTTTTGAGTGCACCCTTCTCTCAGCAGGGCTTCACATCTTTATCTATGCTAGACACTGACGCCAGAAGATGCAAAAGCCAAACCCAGCTCCATTTCCAAACATGCAAGGATGGAGCTTTGGGGATTTGCTCAGCAGCTACTAAAAGAAAAACAAAAGCTAATTCTGCTAATTTGAAAAAAAAAAATCACGCATCAAAGGACCCAGAAACCCAGTTTTTTTTTTCTCCAAATTATATTCAACTTCTCTAAATGTGTAAATTGTGAAAGAAAAAAATATCTTGTAAATGAATCATTAGCCAATTCCTTTTGGCTTTGGCTGCCTTACCAAAGAGCGGTCTCTCTCTCTCCCTCTCTCTCTCTCTCTCTCTCTCTCTCTCTCTCTCTCTCTCTCTCTCTCTCTCTCTCTCTCTCCCTCCCTGCCTCCCTCTCTCTCTCTCTCTCTCTCTCTCTCTCTCTCTCTCTTCTCTCTCTCTCTCTCTCTCTCTCTCTCTCTCTCTCTCTCTCTCTCAGTTTTGGTATCTTAGCAAATACATTTGTTGTCTTTGGTTACATAGAATGGTGCATCCATTTCTCCTGCTCTCTCCTGCTTGAAACTACCTTCAAAGAGATCAATAACAACAGTTCAGCTGTCTTTCACCAGAAACCACACATCTACCATGATTATGGTGAGTGCACAGCTTTGGATTCTCAGACTATGCTTGAACATTCCTGTGCACCCCTTCCTCCTAAGGCAGTGGGACAAGGCAGGATGGGAGCCCAATAGGGCCAAGAGTCTCTTAGAGGGGGAAACATGGTATGGAAGGCATGAGTCTCTCTTCTGGGTGGGGGTGTAGGGGGCTGGGTCATATGGGTGATGAGGGTGGGGTTGCAGGGTACAGGGAAAAGCAGAGGGAGGGAGATGGAGGGGAGGGGAGAAAGGGCAAGAGGAGGGCAAAAGGGAGAGGGAGGGAAAGAAGATAGATAAGAGGAGGAAAGACAGAGGGAGGGGGAGAGAGACAGTTGGAGAGAATAACTAGGAATGTCGATGGTGACAACAGAGTGCTAGGGTTTGGGCAAAGAAGGAAGGAGAGGACCACGACCTTAGGTGCCACAGGCCTTGAGCAGAATTAGGAGGCTATGACAGTGTCCATCTGTGGACCGCTCACAGGACCAACTCAAAGTAAGGCCACTGAAATCATGTCATGTCCGTGTGGGCTGAGGACAGTTCTTGCCTCCGAAGGCCCAGAAGACTCCATCTAGAGGTCTGTGTGCATGTCTGTGTGGCTGGACGGACAGAGCGTAGGCCAGGGCAGCATCAGGGCAATGGTGTTTCCCAAGCTTGCCGGTTACCTCAGCAACTGCCAAATGGGCAAGTTGGAGAACTTTTTTTCTACTCTTTTTAGAATCCCAGTGAACATACAGAAAAGATATATGTACTGCTGATAAATGATATGATCCTTCAAAAATTTTTTTTCTTGAGTAATGTAATTTAAAAAAAAAAGAAAAAAAAAACAATTGAGCTATTCCAAGTGTTGATGACTACTGGAGGGCACAGGAAAGCCTGCCAGCCAAAAAGCTGAGCCTTGCCCCAGATCAGAGGCTGGCCTGGCACCACACTTGGGTACCATGCAGGCAGTGGCTAAGACAGGAAAGAGGATCTGTCTTGCTTGACACTGAGTTTGCCACACTGGCCAAAATGCACAGGTACAGGGGATGCCCGTTGTCTATCCTGGGCAGTCCCTTCTTATTGGACCTTTCTTTCGCACCCCCTGGCTCACTCTTAGGGGTCTCTGCTTGGCAGGGCAATGCCATGGAGGAAGGTAAGGCTGGCCTCACAGCTTCTTGCCCCTCGAGTGGAGTGGATCTCAGCCACTAGAGAGCATGCCAGCTCTCAGCCCTTTGTATCATGTCGAGCACATACCAAATGAAAGTCTTCCTTCCCAAAGACAACTGCCACAACTCCAACAATGACCCAAAACAACAAAAACAAAAACATTCCTCCCCCCAAGCAAAACCATCCCCCTTTGACCTAAGGGGGGGAAGGAGGAGAGGGTAGGGAGGGGGAGAAGCCAAAGCAGACTTTCCCTGTAGCTTTGGGAGCTCTTTATTCCCAAAGCAAAGTTCAAGGAAATGGATTTCAGTGTGTACGGCTTTACTCAAACTGGACTTGGTGCCATTTCTTAAGTCAGAGTCATCCAGTTGTAGTTGCTTGTTACTTATACTGCCATTTCTTGTATTTTTGGCTTTAAAAAGTTATATGTGTATATATATATATAATATATATATATATATATATATATATATATACACACACACACACACACACACACACACACACACACACACATATATATGTATATATATGTATATATATATATATATATATATACATATATATATGTTCACATAGACAAAATTTAACCAGGAAATCCACAGAAATAAAAAAACTGGTACTCAGAAATGAAGAGGAACATTTCTAGCATTTGCAAGGGATGAAATCAAGCCAAAAGATGAAGATCTTTTTGGAAACAGTTGTAAAGGAAACTATTAAAATGTAACCTAGCTTAACTGAAAAGAGCGGTGAATGACTCTGTTTTTTTGCGGGGTTGTTTTTGGTTTGTTTTCTATTAAAAACAGCTAAAAATGATGCTGTGAGTTTACATAAACCAGATGTTTACTGTGAGAAAGAAAACTGGGATCTGCCTATTCTCCCACAGAAAGGGAGCCCATCCTCTTACATTTTCCCAGCTGGACTTGCTGGAGTAGCACAACTAATCTCAGGCTCCATTCTCTCTCCATATTCAGAAGAAGCCATTCTGTGAGTTTAATGGGCTATAGGTAAACTTCAGAAATCAGGTTAGGACACCCTTGCTGGTTCGAGTTTTTTGGAGCTATCTTTTCCATTAATGTGATAATAGGTCTGTCAAGTCTGGCAGTTTGATGGTTCCCACATCTGGAACTTAACAGGTGGAGTAAGCAACAGGGGCTCAGAAGGGGAGGTGGAAAAGCTCCCCTGAAGCAATAAGGTACAGGGCTGAGGGATACACAAAAGTCATCAGAATGGGGGGGGGTCCTTTGAAGGGCACCATCCCATCTGGGAACCCTGACTGTGCAGGTGGTTGCAAAGTTGTTGTTGCGTTCGTCCTTTGTTTTCAAAGAAGACCATGACATCAGAGAAATGATGACATGACTTGCACTTGACTTTGTTCTGAGTGAGGGAGGGCTGTGCAAGGTGGTCACCCTTTGCAAAAGAGGCACTGGTTTCAGAGGAAGTCTTAATGGCTCCCGCAAACCCCAGATGAGCAGAATGAAACAGAGAGTCTGTCCTTAAAAGGAGAGCTCCCTCTACATCCCCCAATCCTCCTGGCCAGTAGCCAATACCAGGACCAGGCATAAGCAGGTAGTGAGTCTTATGCCAGGGTATTGCCCCTCCTGGCTTTTGTCTTCACCCTGCTCAGCTCATCCTGAAGACCAGCCTCCTCCTGGCATGTCCTCTTTTGCTGCAGACTGTGAGTGATGATCTGGGCTGAAGAAGCCATCTGGGGGATGTTCACTGCCAAGTGCCAGTTTCTACCAGTGGTCTTGGGCCTGGCATACCCACTTTTTGTTCTCAAATTGTGCCCTGGCCCCTCACTGACTTGATTCCATTATCAGGGAGAGTTTGCTCCAGTTCCTAAAGTCCTCTACAGGAGGTGGACAATGGGATCTTCTCTTGTCCACCAACTTCCCTGCCTTTGGCCAGTACAGAGCCTGATCAGGTGTCCATGTTGTCTGATGATGGCCAGTTTCAGCAATATGGCTAGCTACTCTAACTCTTTCCAGTTGATCAAAAGATGCTCTGGATCTGAGACTGTTGGTGCCAATTGGCCATTGTTGGGAGCCCCTATGCCTCAGGGTGGGCAAAGAGAGTACTAAAAGCCTGCTGGTCTTCTTGGTTGTAACTCTCATCAGAAAGTCTGGGTAAAGATGCTGGGGCAGGGAGTAAGCCACATCCCATAAGCAAAGTGGAATCTAGTGACCAGACCCAGAGGAGAAAGAAAGAGAAAGGGGGTCCTGGGGTCTTGGTGAGGTGAAGAACTTCATTGGGTCTTTGAAGGAGGTGGGAAAACAAGGACGGGCATAAGCCTTGAGCAGGGGGGATGCCCAGTGGCACCTATGTTTACCCTGGGCTCCATTTCTTATCCCCAGGGATGACCCCATTTGTTCTCGGCCCACCCAAGGCAAGGCAGAGCTGGAGAGCAGAGAGGTTCCCACTGGGCTAACCTTGTTTCAGCCTCTTCCACGTCTGCTTAGGTTAAAGTCTTAGCGTGAGGGAATGTCCAACGCTCTCAGTAGCTGCTGAAAGCCAATGTGGAATGGTCTCCTCTCCTGAGGGCTGGGGCAGTGAGAAAAGGGGAGAAGGGAGGAAAGAGGATAAGGTGCAGGGAGGATTTGGGGAGGGCACATGCACAGAGCAGACAAGAACATCAGAGCAAAGTTGCGGACAAAAAGCAGATTCGGTACCATTTGAGTGCACTGCAGTGGGACTTTCTGATCATCCAAAGACCAAAACTGGATGAATGGGTATGCACACATGTGCAGGTGCGCACACACACACACACACACACACACACACACGTGCGTGCACATGTGTGTGTGTGTGTGTGTACGTTCAGTGAGTGGGGCTTTTCTTCTTTCCCCTCCCCAGGTCCTGAAAGCCACTGGTGGCAGAGTGGGTGCTCCAGGTGAGAAATGCTAGCACACACATACACCCACACATCTCCAGGGGAATACTTGGGGTTGTTGGTTTGTGTGTGGGTGTTTGCGTGTTTGTCTTTTAAGGGAGGGGAACTGCAGTGAGTTGGTTTTTTACTTCCTGTCCCCTTAAATACCCAAGATTTGTCATGGCGGTAGGTACAGAAAATGGCCATGTGGCTATCAGAAAGACATGACTAGCCTGGGCATGGCCATAGGACTAGCGGCAAGTATTTAAAGAGATATGGCACTATTTAGACTCAGCAGAATCAGAAGGTGCTAAGGTAGGTGGGAAGTTAGAAGGAGTGAGGCAAAAAGGAGGCTGTGGAAGAGAGGATGGCAGTGAGGGAGGACAAGGCAGAAGGGAAGAGAAGCTTAGAAGGTAGTAAGGAGTTAGGACTATCCTCCAGGACACACTGTACATCAATAGAGGGAATTCCCCAAGGCACTGCAGAACAGTAGTGCAGAATTACAACACGTAGAACACGGCAGAAAAGGGGGAAGGAAGGGCTTGCAAAGTATCACTGTGTGTGGAAGTAGATGGGCTTGACTTTTCCAGAAAGGATCTTGGGCACTTGTACGGAGATGATCTCAGCCATCATCTCGGGAAAGTCCACACTCACCATGTGTGACTTGATTAATAGGTCGAAGGTGAACTGGTGCAGTTCTCTGGCAATCTGTAATGGGAAGAGGAGAGGAAAGGGAGGTTGGCATATGAGGCCCCACCTTCATTCATTCTCCTCAGAGCAACTCCCTACGGGGGCACGAGCAGGCAGGCAGCCAGGCTGGCCTTTAGGAAAGGGCTGGGCTCCTGTCCCTCAAGGACCCTTGTTACTGGTCATGCCAGAAACATCTCAGTCCTTACTTCCCTTTCTCTCAGGGTCTAAGGGCTGATAGGTGTGGAACGTTCTACCTTGAACTTCCAAAGACTCTCTTGGAATCCCTTGTGCTTTTGGAAGTTCCTCAGTTCTAGGACCAGTACCCCCCTCCCCCAACTTCTACCAGGTGGCATCCTGTATCCTGCCTTAGCCAATATTTAGGAGTATTGAGAAAGGGAGGAAATCCAGATACAAGCACTCTGGGAAATTCAGCCATTTGCATTTCTTTGCCTGAATGATGCTCAACTAGGAGGCCCTGGTCTGCTTGTATTTCTGTTTTGACCATTTGGCCAAAACATCTCTATGTCTCTCTCTCTCTCTCTCTCTCTCTCTCTCTCTCTCTCTCTCTCTCTCTCTCTCTCTCTCTCTCCCTCTCTCTCTCTCTCTTGCTGTCTCTGTCTATGTCTCTCTGTGTCTCTCTGTCTCTGTCTCTTTCTTTCTCTCTTGCCTTCCAATTCTCTTAATTTGTGTTGCTTTATCTTTCTCTCTCTCTCCATACCTTCATCTGACTTGCCATTTCTGCCTCTATCTCCTTCTCTCCCTCTGACTCTTCTTGTCTCTGTATCTTTCTGTCTTTCTCCATCCCTCCCTCTCTCTCTTCCTGTATCTCTCTCTCCATTTTTTGCCTCCCTTTCTCTGCCTCTCGCATCTTCCCCCATCATCTCCCCCACTATCTCCCTGTCACTTCCCCTCCCTCTTCCTCTCCTCCTCTTCCTCTCCCCCAGCCCAGCTAGATCTGACAACTTACAGGCTGCACAGAATCCAGGAGTTTGGTGAGTTGGTAAAAGCGCCGGGAGCAAGAGGTTGGATTTTTTCTCTTGCAGGCAATTATCCGATCAAGCTCTTTGATGTAGTTCATTCGAAGTTCATCAAAAAATTTCTGATTCTTCAGTCCATCCACCGGAACTGATTCAAGATGAATTCAAAGTGGGAGGAAGAGAAAGACAAGGGACTGTTAGAGGAGTGTGGACACAGTAACGTAATTAAGGTAGCAGCGTGGGGAGGGGTTGGTTCAGAGCAACTTGCTATTGCTGGGAAACCAAAGATTCTGCGTCTTATTATTTAAAAGTTTGGTGGGAACTTCAGATGCTTTCTGGGGGTGAGGGTGGAATGGGCAAGGGTGGTTGACCCCAGTGTATCTGCCACCATTTTCTAAAATTCATTGGATTCCAGATTTAGGGGCTAAAGTGACCTCGGAGGCCAGCTCGTCCAATCCCCGCATCCCACAGATGATTTCTGCCTTTCCTCAAACAAGATGCTCCATTTCTGGGCTCTGGGTATTTTCTGTGTCTGTTCTTCAGCCTGGAATGTTCTTCCTCCTCCACTTGGACTACTGATCTCCCTGGCTTCCTTTAAGTTCCACCTAAAATCTCATGTCCTACAGGATGCTCTCCCCAAGCCCTCCTCATTCTAGTGTCTTCTTCCTGTTAATTATTTCCTACTTAAACTGTATAGATCTTGCCTTGTAGATGTTTGTCTCCTCTGTTTGACTGTAAGCTCCTGGAGGGTAGGTGTGGCTTTTTGACTGAGTCGAAGTTTTACAAAACCAATTCTTTTATTAAGAGGTTTCGTCCTGTGGAAGTTAGGATTCAGTCAAAGGGCTGCACCCAAGGAACCAGAAAGCCACATGTGGCCCTCTAGGTCCTGAAGTGCAGCCCTTTGACTGAGTCCAAGTTTTATGGAACAAATCCTTTTATTAAGGGGTTTGGTTCTGTGAAGTTTAGATTCAGTCCAAGGGCCACACTTGAGGACCTAGAGGGCCACATGTGGCCTTGAGGCCTGCAAGTTCCCCACCCCTGCTCTAGAATTTTGCCAGGAATCAAAATGGAGCCCACTGGCTTATGCCTGGCAGGCTCCGACCACCCTGCCTGTTGCTCTTTTCACAGTGGGAAGAACTTTGGACCCAGAGTCAAAAAACCTGGCTTCCAGTCCTGCCTCTGCTGTTCATTAGCTTGTGATCTTGAGTAAGTCACACTTCGGTTCTCTGAGTCTCAGTTTCTCCATCTGTCAAATGGGGATGATCACACCTGCTCTAGCTGTCTCTCAGAGCACTTGTGGAACAAATGAGAGCATTGGCAAAGCACTTTGTAAAACTGAAAGCATTCTATTCATGTCAGTTATTACTGTCACTTTCATCATCATCGTTGATATACTCATCAGTGATATATGGCAAGGACAGAGGTAGATGGGAGTTGGGGCAGGAGCCTTGGAGGCCCTCTAGTCCAACCTCTTCATTTTACAGAGGAAGAAACTGATGCCCAGGGAGGAGAAAGGACTTGTCCAAGGCCACACATAGGATCCTAGGTCTAGAGCTGGAAGGGACATCAGAAGCCAGTTAAACCAAACTCTCCATTTTACAGAGGAGGAAACTGAGGTACATAGTGGTTAAGTGGTTTGTGCATTGTCATAATGTCAGAACTGGGCTTTGACTCCCATGACTCTGAGTTCAGAGCTCTTACCACAACACCACACTCTTTTTTGGGGTACCTAAGTCTTTCTTCTAGTTCTGACCTTGGTGAAATGGGTTCACCCAGTGACATGGACCAAAATGGTGGTGACCATGGGTGCTTCAGCACCACCTGCTCTTTTGCTTCCTCTTGATGGACAAAAACCTTCTGAGGTCCACATTATAAAGGGGAACATGCTGGAGGGTGGGGGAAAGAAGGGAGCACTCACTAATACTGAAGAGCAGCAGGGCCTTCATGCACAGAAACTCCTGGGGTGTGATCTGGAGCCAGCCAAACTCCTGGGAGAGATGTCTCATCCGGACACACTGACTGTACATCCTTGACTTGTGCATCCGGTATCTGGGAGAGGCAGAGGATGTGAGGGGGTGAGATATGCCACAGATGGGTTGTTGTGTTTGACCCTCGTTCTCGAAGAGGACCATGACATCAGGGAGATGATGACATGACTTGCAGTTGACTTTGATTTGAGGGACATAGGGCTGTGTAAGGTTACCAACCTCACTTTCTTCTCCTGAGCCACAGACACCGATGGGTCCAAAGCCTGTTGTGTTTCTCCCCACCCCCATTCCCTACTATCCAATTAAATCTGAGCAGGTTGGAGGCAGGACCTTCCAAATCTTAATTGATATCCTTCTCTTTGCTGATGGAAAAAAAGGAATTTTGAAGGCCCTTTCCTGCTTCCTGGGAGGAAGACATGAAGTAGAATCATATGAAACCAAAGGAAGACCACATGGGCTCCTAGGCCCAGCCTAGGCCTAGCTCCTGTGACCACAATTGCCAGAGTCTTTGTACATCTGATGTCCTTCTGCTCAGTGGTTGACCAATCCAAAATGGGAAGATTTACTGCGTGCCCCTGCCTTGGTGCCAAAATGTCCCTTCACCATACAAGAAAGATGGCAGATTCTTGAAAAAGTTCGCAAGGGCAGTCCACTGTGCCCCTCTGAAATCCATTTTTGGTCTCTCACAAACCATCTCCAGAACCTCCAGTCTATGCAGGCTTTGGGTAGCACGGGATAAGACCACTCCCAGAAACCCCAGAAAGTGCCTGCAGGTCTACTCATAGGAAGCAGAGAATAATGACAATGGAAAAAAAAACAAAACCTCAAAGGCAGACACCCTGCAAGATGCTACTCACTCTGGGAAGGCTTAAAGAATAATTCCTAGGGAGAGTATTAAATTACCAAACCCCAAACTTAACTGGCCCTTCCCACTACTCTGATCCAGAATGTGGCATTCTAAGTAACTCTTTAAATGCCAAGGAAAAACGAGAAGGCAGGCCCAGGAAACCGGATGAAGTCTGTTGCAAGTTAGGGCTGAACTTGACCACAGATGATGGTGAGCTGGCTACTGGTGGGGGAAGTTGCTTGGAGGGGCTTACCCCCCATGCTCTTCCATGTCATGTCCTACTTTGCTGAAGGATTGCTCTTAAGCCTCAACGTGGAGGAGAAAATTTTGGCTCTGACACTCAGTATGGACAGCTGGGCTCTCCCCAGACAGATTCATCCACTGTCCCCTCAGACTTTGGGGTTGGTGTGAGGGAACATAAGCTGCCACTCTCCTCAGCCCAGGGTGACTCCTTCACCCAACACTTAGGATCTGGAACTCCAAGGGATCTTAGAGGACTTCTAATCCCCATCTCTCATTACCTTACAGAGGAGGAAACTGAGGTCTAGAGAGGGGAAATGAGAGAGCTAGGTTCCTAATTCACATATAAAAAAATCAGAGGCAGCCCATGGCTGCAGGAAGAGGACAAGAAGGAAGAGGGCCCTTGCCTCCAGGGACACTTACTCATTGAACACCAGGTCAGGAGCGAAGTAGAGCATCCTGGAATTGACATTGGTGAAAGATCTCCAGCCCATGGCAAACACCATAAGTCCCATCCAGGAGTACTGAATAACAGCCATCTGGTCATCCACATGTAAGTTCCGGAAACCTAAGAAGAAGTCAGGAACAGGGGTTAGAGTTCTTTGAGCTGAGGCTTGGAAAGGAAGACAGGACAGGAAGATCATAGCTTGAGAGTTCAGAAGGGGCCTCAGAGGCCATTGATCCCAAAGCCCTCCATTTACAGAAGAGGAAACTGAGGCCCAGTGAAGGAAAGCTACTTGTCCCAGGTCACAGAGCTAGCATAGCAATAAGTAAGCTACAGTGCCAAGACTTAAACCTAGGTCTCCCAGGGTCTTTTGGAGCACTGAACTTGGGGCAGGGTCAAGAAAAGTCAAGGTTCAAATCTCACCTGGGATGCTAGGTGTGGGACTCTGGGCAAGTCCCTTCACCTCTCTAGGTCTGAGTTTCCTCATCTCTAAAATAAGGAATTGGATACGATTTGATGGCTATGACATCCTATGTTCCGATTCCTCCCAGCTCTGACATTCCACGTTCTCAGGCCCCTCTCAGCTCTAAAGGTCTCCCCTATGGTGTTGTCTGTGGGGAAGTCCCACCTGCTACCCTGCCAGGTTGTCCTCCTTCATCTTCCCATCCCCCTTACCAGGCAGTGCCTTGGCCCACTTGACCACGTGCACCAGCTGTCTCTCGCCCAGCTCGTTCAGGCTTGAGAGCAGAGCAGCGAAGGAGTCAGGCTGGTTGTTGTCATGGCCAGCACACACTACACCTGGCTCGATGGCCTCCAGGACATTCAGGAAAATGGGTTGGCACTCATATCCTTCAATGTGGGAAACTGTGAGCTTCTGCCCCTGATCATCATTGGGGCTAGTGGAGCTGGAGGCATCGCCTTCCTCCTGCAGCTTCAGATTTCCAAGTTTCTTTAGCTTCCGGGCTGTGGGGGAAGGAAAAGGCAGAGCTTCAAACAGCTGGCAGTGGGACCTGTAAAGAAAATCTCCAGGTAGGGCAGGGGCTCATTGCTCAAAGCCACACTTCAGCCTGTACCCATCTAACCTGGAGTCAGAAAACCTGGGTTCAAGGCCTGATTTTGCCACTTCCTAGCTGGGGAACCATAGCCAAGAACCTCAGATCCTAGCGCAGCTAGGTAACTCAGTGGATAGAGCAACTGCCCTGGAGTCAGGAGGACCTGAGTTCAAATCCAGCCTTTGACACTTAGTAGCTGTGTGACTCTGGACAAGTCGCTTAACCCCAATTGCCTCATGGGAAAAATAAAGTCAACTCCTTAAAGGGGAGGGATTAGTTTCATTTTGTGTATTTGTGTATCTGCTTCCAAATGACAATCTTGTGACTTCCCCCATTGTCAAGCATAGCACTCAGCACATAGTAGGCACTTCATAAATGCTTGCTGATTGATTTCCCCTCTTTGAATCTCAGTTAAAAATTTTTTCTCTGTAAAAAAAGGAAGATGATTATACTTGCATAGGGAAATTACAGATCGTGCGGACTCATTACTGTTCCCATCAACAGCCAACTGTTGTAGCCACACTGCAACTCAAAAGGAGAGTGCTAGCCAGAGAAGAGGGCTCTTGAGCATGGAAGGGTAGTGGGCACACTGCTGCTGTCACTGTTATTGTGTTTGTCCTTTGTTCTCAAAGAACATGGTCGAAGAGGACCATGACATCAAGATGATGACATGACCCGCACTTGAGTTTGATTTGCTGAGAACCTTGCTGGACCTATAAGTCACATCTGGAGCAAAGAAGATTCTGAAACACAAGCCAAGGAGGGCTGAGCCAGAGGGGGAAGGGACAGAGAAGTAATGGGAGCTGAAGCCTTGGCTTCTGTGGTGGGCATGGTGCTGTGGCTTGGCACCAGGGAAGGCAGACAAGAGCCATAGGCAAACTACACATGGGCTAATCCTGCCACCTCTGCTTCTAATTATGTGGGAGAGCCGGGGGAAATGCACTGTCTCTCTCCCAGGCCTTGATTTGTCCTATTTGTAATGGTAATCAGAAAAATTGTTAACCTTTCAATCTCCCATTAAAGTTTGCTGCTAGGTTCTGAGGCCCTTCCCAGCTCTGACATTCTGGGTTCTAAGGCCTCTCATAGATCTGGCGTTCCATGTTCAGAGGCCCCTCCAAGCTCTGATATTTTATGTTTCAAGAACACTATCTGGTCCTTGTCCATATGCATGACCTAAACCTAGGCAAAGTTCAACAAGTGGAGAGATCAATAAAGTTCCAACCTAGTGCTGATGTCCTTCATGACTTTGATTAATTACCAAGTGAATAGTCCTCCCAGTCAGTTCTGGGAGCTGGGATAGCTGAGTGAGCTTTAAAGCTGGAGCAGTTCTAAGTCACTATTGACTAGAGAAATGCAAATTGAAATAACTCTGAGATACCACCTCACAGTGATCAGATTGGCTAATATGACAGAAAAGGAAAATGATAAATATTGGAGAAGATGTGGGAAAATTGGAACACTAATGCATTTTTGGTGGAGTTGTGAACTGATCTGGAGAGCAATTTGAAACTTTGCCCAAAGGGCAATCAAACTATGCTTACACTTTCATCTAGCAATATCACTACTAGGTCGGTATCCCAAAAAGATCATAAAAAAGGGAAAAGGAACTACATATAAAAATATTTATAGCAGCTTTTTGTGGTGGCAAAGAATTGGAAATTGAGGGGACACTCATTAATTGGGGAAAGACTGAACAAGTTGTGGTATATAAATGTAATGGAATACTATTGTGCTGTAAGAAATGAGAAGCAGGTGGTCTTCAGAAAAACCTGGAAAGACTTATATAAACTGATGCTGAGTGAAGTGAGCAGAACCAGGAGAACATTGTATACAGTAATAGCAACATTGTGTGATGGTCAACTATGATGACTTAGCTTTTTTCAGCAATGCAAGGATCTAAGACAATTCTAAAAGACGGAAGATGGAAAATGCTATCCACATCCACAGAAAGAACTATAAAATCTGAATGCAGATCAAAGCACACTATTCTCATCTTTTTTTGGTAGTTTTTCCCCTTTTTTTCTGTTTCTCCTTTCACAACACAACTAATGTGGAAATATGTTTTACATGACTGCACATGTATAACCTGTATTGGATTGCTTGCAGTCTTAGGGAGAGGAGAGGGGAAGGAAGGAAGGAGAGAGAAAAATTTAGAACTCGAAATCTTTCAAAAAATGAGTGTTGAAAATTGTCTTTACATGAAATTGGAAAAAATAAAATACTATTAAATAAAAGAATTAAATAAAAGAAGTTGGAGCAGTTGTTGGAGAGGTAGAATAAAGTACAAATGAGGCCAAAGTTTGGGGGTGGCAGTGGGAGGCGGTGAGCATGGGTTAGAGTCCAGGGAGGGCAGTTGGCAGCAGCCAGAGTGGGGAATGCAGGGATACTAAGGAAAGGTGCACTCATGTGAGTGGAGGAAAGGAACTGAGTGAGGCAGCTTTGGACTCAACTGGAGAGGGTCTGGAATGCTCCTTTAAGGGTTATAGGACAACTTGAGAATGCATTCACTCACACACACTAATTAGGCACTGACTGTATCTAAAATACATATGCAATGAGGGGGACTGAGGGCACTGGCTCCTGTTTTTAAGGGACTCAGAGTATGTTCCAGGTGGAGGAAATCCTTGTCCTGAGTGGCTGTTGTGAGCAACGGTGGAGGGGAAGCACCCGAAATGGGGCTGAATAGTAGGGTTGAGACACAGGACCTCAGTTTCCTGTAAATTGAGGACTAAAGGGCCTCTAATATCCCTTCTAACTCTTGCTCTAGGATGCTAGGTGTGACCTTAGGCAAGCTCTTCTCCTTGGGCCTCAATATCCCCCTCTGTACCCTACCTGGTCTTTGAGGGCCCTATCATCCATGAATATAGGAGCCTAAAGTTCTCTAGGTCTCAGTTTCCTCCTCAGTAACAGAAGGGGGCCAACTCCATAGTCTCTGAGGGCCCTGAAGGCTTAGGATCCTAGGAGTGATCTCACAGGAGTTCTTTCGGTCCTCTGGCCTCCGTTTCCCCTACAGTAACAGGAGGGGATTAGAGGCACAGTCTCTGAGGTCTTGTCATCTCCAGGTCTAGGAGCCTGTGGATAAGAAGTTCCTGTTTTTGAGCTGCATGCTTAGGTTGAGGGAAGGGGCAAGAGTTAGGATAATTGAGATAAGATTCAACAGCCTCTCCAAAGTACACTAATAACAATAATTTACGTAGTATCTTAAGGTTGCAAAGTGTCATAAGTATATAATCTCATTTGATCCTCTCAACAATCCTAGGAGGGAGGAGCTATTATTATCATCATTTTATGGCTGGGGAAACTGAGGCAGAGAGCTGTGAAGTGTGACCAGGGCCACACAGTTAGAAGGTATTTGAGATGAGATTTGAACTCAGCTCTCCCTGACTCCAGGTACACTGCGTCTCCTAGTAGCCTAGGCTACATAGGGGCTTAGCTGCCCACCACTTCAATGGGCTCAACAGTTTGTCCCAGTCCAGGAAGGGCTGGGCCTATGTGTTCGCTGTCACTGTGGGGCCTGGTTTTAAGGTCTGGGAACTCTGTTCCAGGGCTGAGGGTGACACATCCTCCCTTGTCAGACCAGACCTGCTGCTCTCCCCTGCCTGACAGGGCCTCTTGAGTGTCAAGCTACATGGAGCTGTGAGGCTGGTTACCTGGCACCATACACAGACTCCTGGGGCCTGAACTGCAAACTTGCCTAGAAGCCTGGAGAAGGAAGGCCTGGATTGGACCCTGCCCAAGGAATCCCTTCCCAACAGGATCACTGCCCCCTGATTTACAGTCTTTGACTCACCCTGAGTCTAGGTTAGGAAGAGAGGAGACTTATATGGCCAGTGAGGCATATTGCAACCTCAGTAGAACCTAGTTTTGTTGGCAGTCTTCCTCTGACCCTGCTGGGCTAGTGACTGGCTTCTAGCCTGTCCTCAGCTCCTGGCACAGTGTGTGTGTTCATCCTTCGTTGCTGAAGATGACATGACTTGCACTTGACTTTGTTTTGAGTGAGGGAGGGCTGTGCAGGTCACCATCCTCACTTCTCCTCCAGAGCCATCTGAATCCAGTGCCTGACACATAGTAGAAGATGACTGAGGGATGGATGGAAGTATCATGCACGCCCAAACCCTCTCCTATGTCCAGGTCATTATCTTGTTTTCAGACCTTATCTCCATTACTATGATAGACAGTGTGACATTCTAGATAGGACACTAGACTTGAAATCATAAAGATTTGGGTCCAAATCTGACATGCTGGCACTGTGTCCCTGGGCAAATCCCTTCATCCCTCAGTTACCCTAAATATAAAATGCAGGGATTGGTGTCCATTGCCCTGAAGGGCTCTTCTAAGCTCTAGACCTTCAGTTCTCTCAGATTAGGGCCTTGCCTTATACCCCAGGACCTGGGGTTAGGTCCTGCTCCTTCTTTCCATGCCTCCTGAATCCTGAGGGCCTCCTTGCTCCCTGGGGCCACCTGCTTGCCCTCCTACCTGCCACCACCCCCCATCATACTAATCCCTGTCTACCTGGGTCTCTTTTCACCCTCCTCTTTCTGTCTTTCAGTGATTCCCTGTTGCCTATATAATCATTCTTTTCTCTGTCTGGCATTCAAGGTTCTTAGAAATAGGTCCTCCTGACTTTTGAAACCAACTCTCTAACCACTACATGTCAATACTACTACTACTACTACTACTACTACTACTACTACTACTACTACCACCACCACCACTACCACCCCTCCATACTACTACTTACTACTACTACTACTACCACCACCACCACCTACTTCTACTACTATCATCACTACTACTATCACCACCACCACCACCATAACCCCCCCAATACTACTACTTACTACTGATACCATTACCACCTCCTCCTCCTCCTACTGCTACTCCTACTACCACTACCACCACTACTACTACTACCACTATTGCTACCACTACCACTACTACTATCACTACTACTACAACAGCAATGACGATAGGATTTCATTACTTATGAAACCTGTGATTTCATTACTTATTGAAAGTCATTGCAGTGAATAAACACCTTCAATGCCAATTGGCACTTGCTCTGCACCTTAGTCTTAGACAGGAGCCTGGGCAGTGAATGCATAAGTGACTTGCTCAGTATATGTCAGAGGTAGGACTAGAACCCAGAACTTTCTGGCTTCAAGGTCAGCTCAGTATCATACTACTTGACCTTTCAATATAGAGCTTATACTTCTCTAAACTCTTGCCTCCTCCAGCACCAAGCACAATGCTCTGTATGCAGCAGGCATTTAATATTCATTGACATTTGTTATGTCTCTGCATCTTGCCCAGTGCTCATCTCCCTACACACTTCATCTTGCTTGGCCAGAATTACAAAGTCTGAGTTGGAAGGGACCTCCTGGGCCACCAAGACCAAGTCACATCTGAACAAAAGTTGCCTTTTCTACCATATTTGACACATGGTCATCTAGTCTTTACTTGAAGGCTAGCAGTGGAGGAGATCCACCATCCCTGAAGGTACTCTGACTTCAGGCCTAAATTTGCCTGTTTCAGCTTCTCCCTGCTGTTCCTGGTTCAGCCTCTTGGCATCAAGTAGAACATGGTTAATTCTTTTTCCATATGAGGGCCCTTTAAATACTCAAACCCAGCTGCCATATTCCCACAAAGCCTTTACACCTCAAGGTTGACATCATTAATTCCCCTACACGATCTTTACGAGGCATAAACTCAAGGCCTGGCTACCTTCCTCCTCTGGATTCTTTATAGCTTAGGGCATTTATCTTTCCTAAAATGGGATGCCCAGAACTCTAAAGCCAGCCCTCTAGCTGTGCCCAACCAGGGCAGAGGACAGAGAAACAATCTCCCTATTTCTGGAAGCCATGTTTGTTTTAGTGTCTAAAGTCCAAATCACTCATTACCGTATCACTCTGTCCACTCATACTGACTGGGCTATCCAGGAAACCATCCAGATATCACTCTACTGCCCACTGCTAGTCTTCCCTGGCATCAATAGCCTCCCTGCTTGAGGTCTTGCTTGATTGGCAGCTCCTTGAGAGTAGGGATTATTTGTATGTTTGTTTTTGTACTCTCAGCACCTAGTACTTAGAGGGTACTTGTCGATTGATTGAGCTCTCCCTAATGACTATTCCTCAATTTTTCAAACACTGCAATCTTCTATCCAGACTTCCTTTCACCTTCTACTGTTGGGATCTCCCTGGACCATCTGGCTCTCCTGAGTGAGGCTACCTAGCTTCTGAATCCAGGCTGTCCCATGTCCCAGTAGGCCCTCCCTACTCATGACAGCCAGCCATGAATAAAACAATCCTTCAAACAATACGCCCCTATTTGGCTGTCTTCTTGATCCCAATGGCATCTGCAACACTCCTGACCTGGTGACTCTGTGTACATTAGTACAGGTCCCTTAGTCTTTTGGGTTGGTAAGCTGGCATCATCCTTACTCCTTCCTCTTCCTCACTCCACTTATCTGATCAGTGATCCAGTGTCACCATTTCTACCTCCACAAATATCTCCAGCATGCAATCCTTTCTCTCTACTCACAAGCCAGCCATCTTGGTCACCTCTCACCTTTACTACTGTGACAAACGTGCATTTTGGCTCTGTTCCTTCAAATCTATCCTCCACACTGATGCCAAGATGACACAAAGTCTGTTCTTGTGTGCCCCCAACTGCAGCTCACCTTCTTTCCTCCTGCCCAAGCTATCTTGTATTTAAGTACATTGTATAGATTCAGATTGCTTCTCTTTAGTTTTATTCTCTATATAGTACATGTGTGTGTGTATACATATATACATACACATATACATGCATACATACACACATGTGTCTCTACTCTCTCCCTCATTAAAATGTTAGCTCCCTGTGGGAAAGGATGCTTGATTCTTTTGATTTGCACCCCTAGTCCCTAGTAGCCCAGTGTCTGGCACAAGGGACAGGGACAGGGGTAGCACCTATAATTTCATTAATATAGGGAACTCCCTTTACTGATGCATGTTGGCACCTACTCTGCAACTATCCTAGGCAGGACTTAAATGAGGTCTTCCTGGCTTTCAGTTCAGAGAGAGCATTTAAGAATTACTTGTTGATTAACTGATGGATGGCATCATCAGGAAATAATCGAAAAGCCCCACGGAGGAAGGAAGTCCTGAACCCCAGAAGGATGCCAATTACTCAATTCAGCAGAAAAACACTCTGAGGCCTGCTGCTCATGTCCATTCCAGGGCCCTGCCAGCCATGCCAAGTCTGTCATGGAGCAGCTCGGGAAAGCAAAGTGAATGTGCATCCCTGGGTTTGATGTTGGAAGAGTAGGGGTGAGGGAAAAGACATGACTACACTGATGATTGATGGAGCTGTGGAAGAACGCTGATGAAAATAACAAGGGACACTGGGAAGTGAATCCAAAGTGCAGGCTGACCTCGTCCAATAATTATTTATGCAGTTCTCAGGCACAGCCAGTAATAAGAAGCTATGCAAGGCTGGTGCCAACTCCCACCCCTTGCTGCCTGGCCCACTATGGGCTTTGAGCTGAGCCTGAGTTGCTGGCTTATTTGCTTTGGGGAGGGGGCAGGGAGGGAAACCCTCTGGCATGACCAGGCTACAGGAGGGGGATGCCCTCCTTCCTGTTTGGACCATAGACTTAGGCTGGGCCCCCACAGAAGTGCCTGCTGGGAGCAGGTTTTGAGGAATGCTACAAGGAAGCACCCATCAATATGGACATGGAAAACAACTATGATTATCTCCTCCTTGCCTGCTCCAGAGCCCAAGATTTGCTGGCACAGAAGGGCATGGGTGCAGAGGGACTGGACTTGTAAACCTGTAATCCCAGTCTCTGCTACCTGGGTGACAGAGCACCAGTCAAGTCTCCATCTTTGAATTGCTGTTTCCTGGCCTTGCACATGGCCTAGCCTGACCCATCTCAAAGGTGCCCAGCAGCTTGAATCCAGATTCACTGTCCTTTGTCCATCACTCCATGAGGTCTCTTGATTTTACTTCCATCTATGATTCTGTGTTCCTTCTAGTTGACCCAGTTCAAGCCTCATCCATGGTCATTATGATTGTGCTGCATCCATGAAAGGAAGCCTTGGGTGGGTCTTTGGAGTACTGAATACAAGAACAGATCTCCTTTGGGCCCTGTCCTCAGAGGGTAGAGATACTGAGCATGTCTTGATGCCTTGCCTCTCATATGTTCCCAGACTGCTAACCAGAGCCCTCCTACCCTGTGGAGGGGTACGCTTCTCTCAATGACTGTTCATATCTCTCTGTTACATGCAAACTCTGACTACTGCCATGTACAGAACCTCCTTTTCCTCCAATAAAAGGATTTTGAGGGATTCCCTTAAAAGGGCAGTTCTCTGGAGAGACTATTAATACAGGTAAAATCAGAGGTCACTATAGTAAAAATAAAAAATATGCTCCCCTTTCAATAGACCTTCTGGTCTTCAAAGTGCTGCTCTCCTATTTGCCCTGGAAGGTCAAGATGACAAGTCTCATCTTTTGTTAATACTAATAATTAATACTTCATGGAAGGCTCTCCCAATTGCTTCCAAGAAGTGGCTAATCACCAGCTCTCTACCACAAAAGGCCCAAAGGGTCCATTCCAGGTCCAAATGGGGCTAGGTGTTGCTGCCACTTTGCCCAGGAAGGTGGCCACACCAGAGTCAAAATCAGACTGATTTCACTGAGGAGGTGGTGAGGCAGGGACTGGAGGGTGGGGGTGGGGTCGGTGTCCATTGTTCTCTGACTGGAGCAGACCCAGCTGTGTTGACAGACTACTTGGAAGGAAGGGTTGAGAAGAGGCTTTCCTGCTAGCTTCAGCTGTTCTGTGGGAACACACAAATTGCTTGTCCTAGCCATACAGCTGGGACCCAACATCATGGACCTGCATCCAGAGCTAGCTAGAGCCAAGCAATAAGAGGGCCCTAAGTATATGGACTGTCAGAGCTGGGAGGACCCTTAGAACAGGGGATGTCAGAGCTAGGAGGGCCTTAGAACAGGAAATGTGAGACCTGAAAAGATACTAAGAGATTGTCAGAACTGAGACTTAATAGATCCTTTAGTTCAGAGTTTCCTGGCTTTGATTTGTGTCCTGGATTCTACCTCTGACAGTCAGTCTGGGGAAGCCTAAGTATCCCTTCTCAAAATCACACACAATATGCAAGATTACAAAAGAAACCAACGATATTGGAATAGGGTTCTCAGAATAATTTTGAACAAACAACAAATCCACAGACTCCAGGTTGAGAAGACCTGCTCGAGTCCAAGTGTCTCCCAGTTCTCGGTCACACAGGGCCTAGAGCCAGGTCAGGGACCCCAATCAGGGTTCCTGTCTCTCTGCATCAAACTTCCTCCCTCATTTCCTTGCTAAAATCAGGTTCTTGTCCGTTATATGGGTGAAGGCCAAGGGGAGAAGGGATACCCATGTAACTCTCTCTTTCCTTACTTTTGAGCCTTGGCTGCCAGGGGTACCATTGTAAGGAGATTGCTGGTCAGGCATTTCCCTATCCAGGAACCAACCAATGCACGCTTCCAGCATGGGGTGGAGAAAACATGTGAGTTCATAGGGTCAAAGGACTTTGAGCTGGAAGGGACATTGGTGATTATCAAATCTCTCCCCTTCATTTTATAGATGAGCAGACTGAGCCCCCCAAGGGGAAATGACTTGTCCAGGAACACACAGTTGTAAGTAAGGCTGAATTTGAACCCAAGAGCGACATGATCCTAGGCAAGTCACCAAACCTCCATACACTTCAGACAAATCTCTAGGCCTTATTTACCAAGTCACAGTTGGTTGTGATTTCTGTTGGTAGAAGGCATCCCCTCACACTAAGGAAATCAGGGTTTTTGCATGAAACACAAGGTTAAGGTTCCATGATGCATCTCAAGGGCTCAGTGAATCAATCAACCCATCAACAAGATCTTATTAAGCACCTACTCTGTGCTGGGGACACCGAAGCACAAGCAAAGCAACCCTTGTCCTCAAAGACCTGATATTCTCTCGAGGAGAAAGTGTGATCTGTTATCTCATGGTCCTTTGAGCATCCCTCTCAGGGCTGATGTGAGGATCCAGTGACATAATCCTTGCAAAGGGCTTAGCACAGAGCCTGGCACATAGTAGGTACTAGAAAAATGGTAGCTTCTTCATTTTCTTTCTCAAACATTCCATAGTCTAGGACCCCACATTATGGCAACAGCAGAAGGTCTTAAAGGTTTGAAGTGATCTCTCTTGGGTCAAGGCTGTGCTTATAAGGAGACACTGGACTACAGTGGAAAGAATTGGCTCTGGAATCAGAGAAACTGTGTTCAAATCATGCCTCTCTTGCTTACTCCCTTGAGTAAGTCCATTCCCCTTCTTGGGCCTCAGTTTCCTCCTCTGTAAAATGAGGAGATGGGATTTGATGGCACAGAATGTTCCTTTCAGTTCTAGAGCTAGATTCTCTGTGGGACCTTGGGAAGATCCCTTCATCTCTCATGACTAACCACAGAATTCAAAATTCAATATGGCCACCATTCTTCAAGAGTTGGAATGGATGACTCAGAGATGGCATTCAAGAGGCAGGGTAATCTGGGGGATTGGAGGTGGGGTAGGGGCCTGGATGAACAATAACAGCACCTGGCATTTACATAGTACTCTGTTTGCCAAGTCCTTTAGAGGCATCATTCATCCTCAAAACAGTCCAGTGAAGTGGGTGCTTTCATTACTCGCTACTTTACAGATGAGAAAACTGAGGCCCCCAGGTAATTTCTTGGGGGTTATATAGCTTGTATGTGTGTCTAGAGGTGCTGCAGCAGATAAAGCACCGGGCCTGGAGTGAGGAAGACCTGAGTTCAAATCCAGCATCAGACACTAGCTGTGTGACTCTGGTCAAGTCACTTAACCTCTGCTTCTGTGTTCTCAACTGTCAAATGGGGATAAAAATAGTACTTACCTCCTAGGGTTATTCTGGAGATAAAATGGGATATCTGTAAAGTGTTTAGCACAGTGCCTAGCATGTAGTAAGCACTATATAAATGCTGCTCTTTCTTTCTGTTTCTTCCTTCCTTCCTTCCTTCCTTCCTTCCTTCCTTCCTTCCTTCCTTCCTTCCTTCCTTCCTTCCTCCCTCCTAATCTAGCACTCTATCCACATAACCTTGTCAGCACATGGGCTGGGCACTGCAGGTCTCAGGCCCTATAGGTCTTAGGTGTCACCCTCCTGGAGTCATGGCCAAAAAATCTTAGTTACTAACCCTGTGGTCACAGTCACCCCCTTCTCCTCTGCCTGGTCCACTAAATGAAAACCATGCAGCTCAGTCACAAGCTCATCCTCAAACATTTCTCTTGTGCTCTCCTCCTTGGCCTAGCCTTTGCGATGCCAGGGCCACCTCCATGCTACAGGGAGGAGACTTTAATGGAATATGAAACAAATATAAAGGTGTTTTTATTCAGGGTGGAAAATTCTTCTGCAAACTAACCTGGACTCTATGTGGGTATGCATTCGAATGCTTAAATTATGGAAATCAGCTTTCTGTTGCTGAAGACTCCAGGGTGCTCTTTCTATATGGGCCAAAAGGCACAGGCAAAGCGTGGTGGGGCAACCCTTCCCCCATGGCAGCCTCACATGGGCTCTGGCCTTCACACAATGGAGCCCTGTCCTTGCAGTTTCATTGTCCCCCTCCGGGCCTCAATTTCCTCCTTTGTAAGAAGATGAGACTGGGCTAGATTGTCTCTGGATGTACTTGCTCACTCTAAGCCCTGTAAACATAGGATTACTGAATGAATGAATGAATGAATGAATGAATGAATGAATGAATGAACAAAGGGACATATAAAGACTTGTAGCTAGAAAAGGGAAGCCTGTGGAAAGGTGGGGGGGGGGACATTTACAAGTCTCTCACTCCTAAGAAGGTTGGGATGAGATTGGATTTGGGATTTCATCGGTGTAGGCCGCTTCCAATGAGGAAATTCCATGACTGATGTGAGCTGGGACCTTTTCTGTCGCTCAGAGCCCAAAAGTGCAGACCAGAAAAGTGTGAAGAAAAATGACTTGTCCAGGGTCACACAACTAGAATTCGTCAAGGCAGAACAGCCAAGGGGTGTGCCATTTCCTTCCTCTACTGGGCAGAATGTCAGCTGCTTTCAGTCTTCACTGAAGAGGGGAATGGGAAACAGAGTTTAAATGGGGGTGGCTGAATTGAGGTGGGATGGAGTAAAATGTCATCCCACTTTCTCAGTCTCTGGATAAAGCAGTTCAGTACATTATTCCCCTGATTCAAAAGCATCAGCAATTAAGCTATGTTAACTGGAACCCAGAGAAGTAAATTATTTTCAATAAGATTTTGATAAGATACTGGGATGAGCTGTTGATGTAGGTTAATGAGCTCTGGAAATGGAAGTCAGGAGAGCCGAACTTATAGCTCATCTCTGATGTGTTCTAGCTGTGTGATTGCAGAACAGTAATTGAAACCCTGATCTCACTTCTGGTGTCACTTAGCTGTGTGACCTCAGAGCAGTCACTGAACCTCTTGGATGCAACCTCCGGTGCCTCTTAGCTGTGTGATCATGGACCAGACACCAAACCCCTTTGATCCCACCTTTGATATCTCCTAGCTGTGTGACCACAGACCATTTACAGAACTTCTGTGATCACACTTCTGATGTGTCCTTAGCTGGATGACTGAAAACCAGTCACCAAACCTTTCTGTTGCAACCCTTGATGTCTTTTAGCAGTGTGACTAGGAACCAGTCAATGAACCTCTCTGATCTCACCTCTGATGTCTCCTAACTGTGTGACTGTGGGCAAGTCACTGAAGCTCTCCCATCCTACCTCTGATGTCTCCTTAGCTATGTGACTCAAAACCAGTCAATGAACTTCTCTGATCCCACCTCTGATGTCTCATAGCTGTGTGACCACATACCAGTCACCAAACCTCTCTGATCACACCTCTGATATATTCTAGCTGTGTGACAACGGATGGGTCACTGAACCTCTCTGATCTAACTCTGATGTACCCTAGTTGTGTGATCAGTGACTAGCAGGCTGGTCACCGTACCTCTCTGATCCCACCTCTGATGTCCCCTAGTTGTACTACTCCATACTGGTTACCAAAACCACTCTGAAAATACCTCTGATGTCTCCTAGCTGTGTGAGAGTGGACAAATCACTGAAGCTCTCTCATTCTACCTTGGATGTCTCCTAGCTGTGTGAGCATCACCAGTTACTTAACTTCTCGGATACCACCTCTGATGTCTCTGAGCTGTGTGACTGCAGACCGGTTACAGAACTTTTCTGATCCTACCTCTGATAGATTCTAACTGTGACTGCAGAGACTTAAGAGAAATCAGTGAACCTCTCTGATCCCAAATGATGTCTCCTTCCTGTGTGACCATGGACTGGTCAATGAGCCTCTCTGATCCTACTTCGGTTATCTCCTAGCTTTCTCACTACAGACCAGTCACTGAACCTCTCTCATCACTCCTCTGATGTCCCCATGCTGTGTGACCACACACTGGTCACTGAATCACCCTGATCCCATCTTTGATGTCTCCCAACTGCGTGACTGAAAACCAGTCAATGAACCTCTCTGATCCCACCTCTTGATGTCCCCTTGCTGTGTGACCACACACTGGTCACCGAATCACTCTGATTCCTCCTCTGATGTCTCCTAGCTGTATGCCTATGGACCAGTCACTGAACCTCTCTGATCCCAACTCTGATGTCTCCTACCTGTGTGAACATGGACTGATCAATGAACTTCTCTGATCCCACCTCTGATATGTTCTGTGTGACTGTCGAGCAATCACTGAACCTCTCTAATTCCACCTTGGATGTCCCCTTGCTGTGTGACCACACACAGGTCACCAAACCTCTCTGATCCCTCTTGTGACATCTCTTATCTGCGTGACCATGGATCAGTCATTGAACCTCTGTGATTCCACCTTTGATGTCTTCTATCTGTGTGAAAGTGGACAGGTCACCGAACATCTCTGATCCCAACTCTGATATCTACTAGCTGTGTAACCACAGACTAGACACTGAACCTCTCTGAAACAACTTCTCATGTCTCCTTGCCTGTGTGACTGAAAACCATTCACCGAACCTCTCTGATCCCACCTCGGGTGTCCTTCAGATGTGACCACAGAGTGGTCACCAAACCGCTCTGAATGCAGCTCGGGTATTTCCTAGCTTTGTGACCGCAGACTGATCACCGAATCTCTCTGATCCCACCTTTTTGTCTTCTAGCTGTGTGACCATGCACCAGCCACTGAACCTCTCTGATCCCACCTCTGTTGTCTCCTAGCTGTGTGATCATGGACCAGTTAGTGAAACACTCTGATCCCACTTCTAATGACGTCTAGCTTTGTGACTGTGGAGGGGTCGCATAACCTCTCTGATCCAACCTCTGATATCACCTAGCTGTGTGACCCTCAACTGATCACTGAACCTCTATGATTCCACCTCTGATGACTCCTAGCTGTGTGACCGTGGACCTGCCACTGAACCTTTCTGATTCCAACTCTGATATCATGTTGCTGTCTGACTGCAGCCTGGTCACTGAAGCTCTCTGATTCGACCTCTGATGTCCCCTAGCTGTGTGACCACAGATTGGTCATTGAGTCTCCCTGATCCTACCTTTTATGTCTCCTAACTGTTTTATGGAAGACCAGCCACCAAACCTGGCTGATCCTAACTCTTATATCTTCTAGCTGTGTGACTGGAGACCAGTCACTGAAACTCTCTGATCCCTCCTCTGATGTCTCCTAGCTGTGTGAATGTGGAATGGTCAGTGAACCTCTCTGATCCTACCTCTGATGTCTCCTAGCTGTGTGACTGTGGATGGGTCACTGAGCCTCTCTAATCACATATCAGATGTCTCCCAGCTGTATGACCGCAGACCTCTGATGTCTCTTAATTGTATAAACACAGCCTGATCATCAACTTCTGATGTCTCCTAGCCTTGTGAATGAAAACCAGTCACTGAACCTCTCTGTTCCCACTTCTGATGTCTCCTACCTGTGTGACCTTGGACCAGTCACTGAATATCTCTGATCCCACCTTTGATGTCTTCTAGCATTGTAACTGCGGACTGGTCACTGAACATCCCTGATCCAACCTCTGATGTCTCCTTAGTTGTGTGACTGAAAAACCAATCACCAAATCTTTCTGATTCCACCTCTGGTGTCTCTGAGGTGTGTCTGCAGACTGATCACCAAATCTCTCTTATTCCACCTTTTATGTCTCCTAGCTGTATGACTGTGGACAGGTCACCAAACCACTCTGATCCCACTTCTGATGTCTCCTAGCTATGTAACTGCAGACCAGTCACCGAATGTCTCTGATTCCTCCTCGGATGTCTCATAGCTTTGTGACCATGGACCGGTAACTGAACCTCTCTGATTCCACCTCTGATGTCTTGTTAGCTGTGTGACAGAAAACCAGTCACTGAGCCTCTCTGATCCCACCTCTGGTGACTCCAAAGTGTGACCAGAGACTGGTCACTGAACCTTCCTAATTCCACCTCTGATGTCTCTTAGATGTGACATAGCAGACTGGTCACCAAATTTCTCTGATCCCACCTCTTACATCTCCTAGCTGTGTGACTATGAACCAGTCACTGAACCTCTCTGATCCCCCTTAATGTCTCCTAGTTGTGTGACCATGGACCAGTCACTGAACCTCTCTAATCCCACCTCTGATGTTTACCTTAATTGCCCCAGAGTCAGGAAGTTGTGGATTTTAGTGCTGTTTTTCACACACTGGCTGACTATAATCTTACTGAAATTTAGGTTTCTTATCTCTAAACACAGTGAAGCAGAGTAGTCTCTGACCTTGAAACTGGGAAGGCTAAGAAGTCCTTCCTCTATCCTATGTGCCCCTGGACTAGTCCCTTAACTTCCCATTTCTCTGAGCAGCTCTCTCGCTAGAAATTGACTATTCCCTATGAGTAGAGGGAATTTCTTCACTGGCCAAACTACCTATGCCAAGGAAAATCACAGGTTGATCCTTATATCTGAACCGAGGACAATCCTGCTTATAATCTTTTGCCTTCTGGAGGCTCTGGAAATCAGCTGGGTCACCACCTTCATTTTATCGGGAAGGCCTGAGATAAGAAGGGGCCATGACTTGTCTAAGGTCACACAGCTGCTACGTAGAAGAGCTAAGCTTGGAATTACTGGACTCTTGGGGGAAAGTTTCTGGGAAGCTGCAGAGGTCTGTAATTATAATTTGTTTTTGGTTGTAATTTGAGTTTGTAATTGTAACAACCGATAATAATTCATTCTCAGAAAATCTGTCAGAGCAGAGGGCTGACCTCCACAGCTGCAGGATGGAAATAGATAAAGGGAGTATATGAGAAGCTTTAGATTTCTTACCCAGAAGGCTAAGGGGTGTCTGAAGTGATTGATATATGTCAAAGCTTGGGCAGGGGTGGGGAACCTGTGTCTTTGAGGCCCTAAGTTGCCCACCCTTGATATGCAGTAGTTAATGTCGGAGTTGGAAAGACCTGAGAGACTTGAGTTTGAACCCTACCTCAGTCACTTAAGTCTCCATGTGACCCTGGGACAGTCATTTAACCTCTTTCAGTCTCAGTTTCCTCACCTGTAAAATGAGTATGCTAATAGCACCAAGGTTGTTGTGAGGATTGAGATCATATATTCAAACACACTGCAAATCTAAAAGAACTTACATAAATGCTAGCAATCATTATTTCTGTGAAATAGATGTTTATTCCCATTTTACAGAGAAAGGAAGTGAGGCTCAGTGGCGTGAAGTGACTTGCCCATGGTCACAATGCTGGAGTACCAGAAGTAGGATCCGAACTCGGGTCTTCTGAGGGAAAGTCCAGAGTTCTCTCTACTCGGTCCCTTGTACTTTATGACTCTAAGAACCATTGTTCAGAGATCTTTAAGTCTGAAGAATATAGACCAGGAGTTCTTAACCTGAGGTCTGTGAGGTGGTTTTTGAAAGATTTTGATGAATTTTATTTTATGCATTTAAAAGACATAATTCTCAGAAGGTTTCTGGAAGCTTCATCAGCCTGACTACCCAAGAGAGCTGGGACATAACAAAAGTCAAGAATGGCTACTCTAGTCCTAACTCAAGTAGAAACAGGGACTTCCAAACCACACCGAAAGGTTCCAGGGAGGGGGGCAGCTGCACAGATCAACTTAGTTTTAAAATGTCATGTGGTCTGTGTTTTGTTGTATTTTTATTTATTTTATGACATATTTCCTAGTGACATTCTGATCTGGTCTGGCTGCATGGCCCACCTGGGAATGCTCCCCAGTGGGCCCTAGGCCCTTTCCTAAAGCCTTCTTGATCAGCGGATCATCTGTTGCTGGATGCCAGGGTTCTTGCCCACTCAGTTATCATACCCCTACTAAAGGGTTGGTTCCTAAGGACACTAACTAACTCCATTGAGGAGGAGGCCTGAAGTGGGGCCCTGGGGCCACCAAAGACTAGAGAAATGGGAGTGAGGGGAGAAGGGCAAGAGAATGAAAAGGCTAGTATTGTCCACAGACTCAGCTGGAGGGATACCTCCTACATGGGATAATATTTCCCTTCCTGCAATCCCCCTGGATTTAACTGGTCCACACTTTTATATGTACACTTTGCTCCCCTGACAGAATGGAAGTTCCCTCAGGAGCTTACTGGTTCATCTTTGCGTTTTCAGGGCCTAGTGGAGTACATACAGTAAGTGCTTAATAAATGCATGTTGACTGACAGAAGGCCTGTGTGTGTGTGTGTGTGTGTGTATGTGTGTGTGTGTGTGTGTGTCACAGCTAGCTGGGGCTGAGCCATTGAATGCCCAGCTAATTAGGAGGATGGCTATACAGGCATACAGGTAACTAAACCTCAGTTTCCTCCCAGGGTCATGGAGTTAGAAATGCCTTGGGAACATAGACTAGTAGAGCCAGAAAGGGTCTCAGAACTCATGTAATCTGTTCAATTTGAAGAGAGAGGATGAGACCACAAAGCCAGTAAGAGGCAGAGCAGTGACTCGAGGCCAGGACTCCTTCCCTCCTTTCATTGCCTGCCTCCCTGCCATTTGGTTGCTTTTCTCACTAGACCATGCATTTCTCTTTTCAGATGCCCCCTCCCACCCCGCCCTCCTGGGCCAATGGAACGCTTGGCTAAAAAGACAAATATCACACTTTATCTTTCAAGGTTTATGTGGGAATATTTAGTCTAATGGACAGATAATGAAAGCCTTCTCCCTGTGCTCAGCAGAGAAGCAGAGGCCTATGGGGGCTGAATTTGGCCTCCGCTGTTAGATGTGGTCACTGGCTGCTGCTTCTGCTTAAGCCTTTCACTTTGTTCCAAGGGAGGGTCTAATTCCTGAGGGTGTGTGTGTGCGCGTGTGTGGATGGCATTATCATATAGAAACAAAGGCGTCTATAAAACTTATTAAAAAAAGATTGAGTCTAATGGAGTCTAGCTCATGTCAGAGGAAAAGGAATGATATAGAAAGCTGTGGAATGAGGCCAGGGCTGTTCTCCAAGTCTCCTCTCTCTGGGCTGTTAATAACCATCGTGCCAACAGCAAGGAGTTCACTGTCCAAATGCCATCCTGAGCGCAGGACCCTCCAAACTTACAGAAAACCTGCTCCTAGGAAACGCCAGGCCTGGCAGATAGGCTCTAATGCCAGGATTTTCCCTTGGCAAAGGGGAGGAGGAGCAGAAATTAAAAAAAAAAAGGTTTGGAGTAATTTAGAGCATACATGTTTTTACAATTACTTTTCAACTGACATTAAAAACAAATGTTAGACAGTCCGAGCTGAACAGGTCAGGATGACCTGGAAAGCAAATGAGAAAAAAAAAAGGAAAAAGAGAAAAGGGTGGCGGGGGCGGGGGGGGGAATGTTAACAGCATTATTTTTGTCAGTCTGCCGTAAATAATAAAATACCATTGGTATATTAACGGCTTTATTAAAGGAAAAATCACTAGCAGAAATGTCACATTCCAACAAAGAGAAAGCATGTTAGCCTTCCAAAACACATAGGGGGCCTGTTGTCGGCCTAGAGATTATGGCTGTGCCCCAAGCAGAGAGGAGACCCTAGTCTGGAATCCCTGACTGGCTTCTCTCCAGAAGGAAGGTCTCAGAGGACCAGAAGGTGAGGGAAATGTGTCTGGGGCTGGGGCTGGAGAACAAGAAGGAGGCCAGGACATAGGGAAAGCAGGGGGACCCAGGGCCTGCCATGTTCCCACAGTTACGTGCCTCTGTGGTTTGACTGCCAAGAAAAGTGGATATGTGGAAGATGCAGGGGATGGGACAATGCAGGAACAAATGGGTAGATGAGGCAAGAAGGCCCAAGGCCAGAAAGGGCCATATAATGCCCTGAGCTGGGCTCTGTCCTCCTAGCATCACTAAGGAAGGGGAGTATATGGTGGCTGCTGAGATGTTGGGGTTCAGGTCCCTGAAAGTTGAGAGAACAAATGTCATGTTCCCTAAGGCACAGTCTTGTCTCCCCCACTTGCTGAGGCTGCCCTGGGATCCCAACATTGGGCAAGGAGAAAGTTGAGTCAGAAGCCACTTGGACCTGTTGCTTAAACTCTGGATGACTGTGGACAAGTAGGTATAGCAAAGGAGAAAGGGAGTGAGCTGGAGAGCCTTGACTGGTTACTTCCTACTTATGTGACTACCAATAAAGCAGTTGCTTTGTAGAAAGAACACTGTATTGGAAGCCAAAGACCTAGATTGTCATTATGACTCAAATACTGGGCTTAAGATTTGTGTCATTTTGGGCAAGCTGCTCCACCTTTCTGGGCCTCAGTTTCTACTTTTGTGACTGGATCGTCTCTGAGGTCCCTTCTAGCCCTAGATCTATGGGTGATCTTGCGCAAGTCCCTTTCCATCCCCCAGCCTCAGTTTCCTCCTACGTAAAACAAGGGGGTTGGATTAGCTGGTCTCTAAGGCTCTGTCAGCTCTGGATCTGTGGTCCTCTTGGACAAGTGGCTTCCCCTGCCCATAAGGGAGGCCCAGATAAGTCTTCATAGCTGGTAGTCTATGATGTCAGTCATTGTCTATGCCTATGTTTCTTTTGAAGAGCAGTGAAGATATTTTCTGCCCAAAGGAGGTCTGCCCTCTGGTTCTGATTGAATTAGTGTGGCCGATTTTGAGGATCCCCAGCCGAGGCCTGAGAATGACTACCAAGGTTAAGGGGTCACATAGATATGGATAAACCAGGTCCCTGGCAGAGCAAGAAGGGGACAGACCCCACTTTCCCCCACCGAGTTTCCTTACTGGCTAGTTGGAAAGGGCCACAATCAATTTTCAAGGGGAGCACAGCTGTCTTCAAATGAGCTCTTCAAAGGGGTAAATGTGTATATGGAAGGGGCATTTGCCTTATTCCTGGGAAAGGTACAGTTCAGGGAGAGGTCAGCTTATGATAGAAGGAAACTCTAACAATTTGTGAGGTAGTGAGTTTCTCATCCCTGAAGTGATTTCACCTGAGGCTGAAAAGAAAGGCTCTAATTAGATGATCTCCAAGCTTCCTCCCAGCTCGAAAAGCCTGGTCAGTCTTTGACTATGTGGGAATTCACATTTTGGGCAGGGAGCCATCTTTAAGGGTTCTTAGCCTAGGGTCTAGGGGTAGATTTCAGGGGTTCTGTGCATCTAGACAGGAAAAATCTGCACCTTTACTTTAACTAATGTCTAGAAATTTAGTACATTCTGCAATTATTTAAAAAACAATATTCTGAGGAGAGGTCCATGGGCTTCACTAGCAGCTAAAGGGGCCTCAGGCCACAAAGAGGTTTAATGGCATTCGCTCTAGGGGTTCCTGGGCATTGCTGAGGTTCTGTGGGCCTATGATTCAACAGAGTTTCCTTCAAACTCTTACAATGGTTGGGACCACACCTCATCTCTATCCACCTCAGGTGGCACACCCAGAATTGGGTATTGAGGACAGTTAGGTGGCTAAGCCAATGCACGTCACAGGGAAGATGGTGGCTCAAGATTTAAGGTGGATGTTTCCTCCGATTTGTCCTCTGAAAATTCCTCACAACAACCCTGTGAGGTAGGCTCATATGGAAGCCTTTCACCAGAAAAGTGTCTCCTGTCCTACCCTTGCCCTCCACTGACCCCAGTCACTGACAGAGAAGGCAGCTTCTGCCTCTTGGAGCTCTCCGCTAGAGTCCTTGGTCTGAATGAGGAAAGACAGCTCATTTTCAGTCCCTGGTTCTTTTGTAGTACTTGTAATAACCCGTGTGGAATTTCTTTGATACAGAAGAGAGAGACCATTGAATGAAATATGGGGTTGGAAGATGGGGAGGGAGAAGGCAAGCTTTCCTAGCTCACAGAACCCACTGCTAGGCGTTGGGGCTCACCTGAACACAGTGTGCCAAGGAGACAGGGCCATCTGGGGAGTTGGGTGTATTTTTTCCAATCATAGCTAGTGGGTGCCATAGTGCATAGAACACTGGGCCTGGAGTCAAGAAGACCTGAGTTCAAATCTAGCCTCAGACACATCTTAGCTGTGTGATCCTGGGCAAGTCACTTAACTTCTGTCTGCTTTAGTTTCCTCAACTGTAGCATGGGGATAAGAAAAGTACCTACCTCCCAGGGTGGTTGTGAGGAAAAAATGAGATTATATCTGTAAAGTACTTATATCAATGTCAGCTAATATGATTGTATTAATAACAATAATTATTAATAACAATAATAATTATTAATAACAATAATACTTAGAAACAGTTGGTAAGGAAGAGGGCTTTGTGTGTACATGCTGGGGTGGGGAGTATGTGATTTTGACTTTCTTTATAAATACTGCCTTACAATAGAAAGCCCTGTTCAGGACATTTACATTTAGGGTCCCTGTTCAAGAACATTATGGGTCATGCACAATTAGCTAGAGGTAGAGCATGAGGTGAGTAGGTGAAGAAAAGGGGCAAGGAGAGGGGGGGAATGGCGGGGAGAGGAGGGGTGGGGAGAAAAGGAGAGGAGAAAAGAGGAAAGAAGGAGAGAAGAGGAAGATAGGAGAAAATGGGGAAGGAGAAGAGAGGTGTGGAGGAGAGGGGGGAATGGCGGGGAGAGGAGGGGTTGGTGGGGAGAGGAGGGGTGGGGAGAAAAGGAGAGGAGAAAAGAGGAAAGAAGGAGAGGAGAGGAAGACAGGAGAAAATGGGGAAGGAGAAGAGAGGTGGGGAGGGGAGAGGAGAGAAGCAGAGGAGAGGAGAAAAGGGGAAGGAAAGAGAAGAGAGGAGAGGAGGGAAGAGAAGGGGAGGAGAGGAGAAAAGGGTAAAGAAAGAGAGGAGAAGAGGGGAGGGGAGAGGAGAAAAGAGGAAAGAAGGAGAGGAGAAAAAGAGAGGAGAGAAGAGGAGGGGAGAGAAGAAGAGAAAAGGGAAGAGACAGCAGAAAGGGGGGGCAGTTGAAAGAATTCTGAACACTGAATCATAAGACCTGAATTTAAAATCCAGGTTCTGCCATTTAGTACCTGTGTGACCTTAGGTAAGTCACCCAACTTCCCTGGATCTCAATTTGCTTCTCCGTAAAATAAAAAGGTTGGCCCTTTTCAGCTCTAGATCTAAGATCCTATGTGTGATTTAGCCAAGGTCCTTTTCCCCGGGCCTCAGTTTCCTCCTCTGTAAAATGAAGACACTGGAATAGTCGGTCTCCAGAGCTCGGATCCCAAGGAGCCTCAGCACATCTCTGCAGAGCCCAGCCAACTCTCCTTCCATATTTCTTGCCCCATAAAGAGGCAGACAATATAGTTTAGTCAGATGATTGGACTCAGTCCCAGCTCTGTCTTTCTAAAAGCATCTGACCAATCATGCTTTCCCAATGGAACTCAGTGCCCTCCTCAGCGATTCCATGTGCTCCAAAGTTCACCATAGCCCAGAGCAGTTCAATTATGATCTAGTGTGATGTGGCTGAAAAGGGCACAGCTGGCTTCAAAGCCCAACTCTACTCCTTAGATGCCCTCAGGTCTCAGTTTCCTCATCTGTAAAATAAAGGCGATGGGGTCCTTAAATTCCCTCTAGCTCTACGATCCCATGATCCCTAGCCTTGGCTCTAACAGTGCAATAGCTAAAGAAAGGGAGGGATGTGGGGGGGGGGGGAAGAAGGCATCTCCCACCCTCAAACCTTGCAGGGCAAGATAAAAAGGGCCTGATTCTCAGTGAGGGGACCAGAAGGACATAGTTTTCCCATAGTTTTCTTAAGACTTTTGTTGCTATAGGGACACTAGCAGTGTTAGGTGATCTAAAGACTCTGTTCTGTCTTGATGTCTCTGTCTTTTCTTCTTAGGTCCACTCAGTAACTTGTGAATGGACAACATGAGTAAGTTGCATAAAGGATGTGAAAAGAAAAAAGAACACTTGTACATATATATGTATGTTCATATGGGTACATATATGCATAAATGTATATATATTTTTTTATTCTGGTATGGGCAGCAGTATGGAAGATTGGAAAAAGGCAATGGTGTTGGGAGTCAGGAGGCCTGGATGTGAAGAGAAAAGCCTATAAAATGTGCCGAGGACACAAGGTTGTGGGAGATTGGGGGCAAGGATGGCTAACCCAATGGATGACCAAGCCAGGATCCAAAAGAAGTCATGATGGGTCAGATTGTTGGATCAAATCTACCAAAATGACAATTTAATAGAGAGAAATGTAAAATGCTACACTTTGGTGCAAAAAATCAACATCCTATGTCCAAGATACCTTGCGGCCAGAGAGTACCTCATGTGAGCAAAGTTGTGGGGGTTTTGGACAGTAAGTTTCAATGCAAGTCAACCTTGTGATGCATCAGCCCCCTCCAACCTAATGCAATATTCAGTGGCACTAAGAGAAGCATATTGGCCAGGACTAGGGGGATGATGGACAGAATGACAAAAAGATATGACAAAGGCAGGGCTGATCAATTGGTATCATACTTCTCTCTTCTTTGCCAAGAAGAATGACCTTTGAACTGAAGTACAATAGGGAAGTGGCTAATAGGGAGCTAGTGGCCAAGATGAGGAAGGAGAGAGTGAGTGAACATCCAGTTCTGCCTGATAAGTTTCAGTCATCGGACCCATGTGAGCAACAGCTTCAGAAAGAATGGGATGCCGTAGAGAGGGTGAGGTACCCCAGAATCTGAGAAGGCCGAGTCTGGATTTGCTAAGATAAAAACTAGCTTATACTTGGACAGCATCCCAAGGTTTCTAAAGCACTTGACAGTCATTATCGGCTTTGGTCCTCACAGTGACGTTGGCAGGGAGGTGCTATTATTATTCCCATTTTACAAATGAGGAAACTGAGGCAGACAGGGGTGAAGTGACTTGCCCAGGATCATACAATTAATATGTTATCTGCAGCCGTATTTGAACTCCGGTCTTTCTGATTCCAGGCCCAGGGCTTTAGCCATTGCAACAATCTGCATATTTCACAAAGGGGAGGAGAATGGGGTTTGCAAACCCCAAAGGCAGTAAACTTAATTTACAATCTAGACAACGTTTGAGGATGTTTTAGGAAAGAGATGGTCAGCGAGCAGAGGAAAGGAAACAGTTATTATACCAAAGAGCCAGCTCAAGAGCAGGTTATGTCTGACAAACCTCACATTCTCTTGTGTGTGTTTTGCTAGAGGTATTGTTTCTCTAGCTTGTTTGATAAAAGTCTCTCATGCTATTGTCATGGACAGGATGCTGATATGGGGGTTAAATGCTAGCTAGCACAGTTAGGTGGGCCTAGAACTGGGTGAACAGCCAGTACTCATCAATGGTCCTCTGTCTGTTTGCAGGAGGTCTTCAGTGGAGTACCTTAGGGATTTGTGTTGCTGAACATTTTTACCATTGACTTGGATAAGGGCACGCATGGTACACTTATCAAATCTGTGGATGACCTGGAGCTGGGAGTATTATCAACCCTACTGGAGGACAATCAGGACTAAAGAAGATTCGCTCCACGTTTGTTTCCATCCTAGATTCCATGTCCTTCCTGCTGTAATTAGCGCATGTCTTTTCCTGCTCACGCACGCTGCATTAATTGTTTTTGAACTTGTTTAAATTGAACGGAGACAAATATAAAGTCTTACACTTGATTTCCAAAACCTAAGCCTGGTAAGTAAGAGATGGACTAGGTGTGGATCAGCAGAAGAAGATAGGGGCTTCTAGTGCACTACAAGCCCAATGTAAGAGGAATCAGCAGAGTACCAGGGCAGCCAAGAAAGTGGATGCTGTCTTGGACCGTGTAGAGAAGCCCAGAGTCAGGGAAGAAGGAGGGGATCATGCCTCTGTGTTCAGTTCTGAACCCCACAAATTAGGAACAACACTGCTTGGCCGAAGAGTGTTCCAGAGGTGGGTTTCCAGGATGGTGATGGGGGCTTCAAGCTACAAGTTGGGCATGGAAAAGAGAAGACTCAGAGGACACATGATAACTGGTTTCAGCTATCTGAAGGGCTCTCACAGAGAGGAGGGATTAGCCTGGTTCCGTTTAGCCCTAGGGAGCAGAACCTGGAGCAATGGAGGGAAGGGACAAAGAGACCAATGGAGGCTGGATGGCAAGATCACTAGAGCTGTTCAAGTGGAAGTCACTGCTTTGAGAGGAATGGGCTGCTTTCTCCTCAGTGGAAGACTCTTATCAGACATGTTGTAGAGGGAGTATGAGGTTGTTTGAGATGGCTTTGGAGGTCTATTCCAATTCTGACAATTCAATGATAGTTGCCCTGGCCTACTCTGGAGTACTATGTTCAGTTCTGGGTACCACATTTTAGGAAGGGTCCAAAGGAAGGCAACCAGATGGCGAAGAGTCTTTTGGACATGCCATACATATGAGTACTGGTTAAAGGACCTGGGGCTGTTTAAGACTGGAGCAATCCTGGTGGGTTGGTGAGGAGCAGAATAACTAGGTATCTTCAGATGTTTAAAGGTATGTCAAGTAGAAGTGATTAGATTTATTTCTCTTGGCCCTGGAGGGCAGGCCTAGAAGCACTGGGTAGAAATTACAAATGAGGTTTGATTGGTGGGGGAAAGGTCCTGAAAGTGGAATGGTTGGCCTTGAGAGAGAGTGGCTTCCTCCTCGGTATAGATCTGTAAGTAGGGGATGGGTGATCACTTGCTGGTACTTTAAGTCTTGGGGATTCTTTGGGTATCTAAAGATGGCCTCTAAGATTCTTTCTGTCTGAGACTCTGAATCCTTGGCTCAAGACACTTATGAACAATGTGCCTCTAGGTAAGTCCTGGCCTCTCTGAGCTTTACTTCCTTCTGTAAAATGGGAATATGAACACTTGATCTACCCACCTCAGATGGTGTTAAGGGATGGAAACATTCAAATGCTATAGACACATGGGGAACGGAGAGTATCCAGCCTTGATTGTAGTCCTGGCTTGGCCCCCAACTAGCATTTATCATTGGAGGTAAAGAATTTTATTTCTCTGGACTTCAACTGGCTCAAATGTAAAGCAAAGTAGGGGTGTGTGTGTGTGTGTGTGTGTGTGTGTGTGTGTGTGTGTGTGTGTGTGTGTGTGTGTGTGTGTGTGTGCGCGTGTGTGTGTTAGACTAACTGAACTCAACAAGCTCTAACACCTAAGTAATCACTGATCATGCATGCTAAGAGTTTAGAATATTCTAATAGGGGCTTAACCACTTGAAATCCTTCAATTATTCCCACTAGGTGGCAGCAATCTTCTTTGAAAATTGAAACCCAAAAGCATTTTAAAATTGGCTGTCTCAACAGCTCAAATGAAATTTTTGTTTACTAAGTCAAGTATTATGTTTAGAAAATACTTGCCTACCTAGATGTGGCGCATCAGCCCAACAACCTTTGACCCCAGATTTCCTAACTCAGCTTTCAGTAAACATTTATTAAGAATCTATTATGTGCAGCGCACTGTGCTGGGAGACAGAAGAGGGAGAGTGGAGAGTACAAATATTAATCTTATTCTCATACATAACTATGATTTTTAAATGATGCATGTGATAGGTAGAAAGCAAATGCTACATGAGGTCTAAGCAGTCAATTCATGTTGATGTGTATGCTCTAGTACAGTTTTAATCTTGGTCACACGACTAGGATTCATATCCTGGCTCTGAAAATACCACAGGTGTGATCTTGGGCAAGTCCCTTCCCCTTCCTGGGGCTTAGTTTTCTCTTTAAAATGAGGGTGGGGGTTAGATTAAGAGATCCTCCAAGGTCCCAAAATAAATGATACCTATAAATACATTGCTTATTTCAATGTTTTAAACCTCTCTCCCTTCTACCAAAGGACCCCAAGGGATGTAGGCATGCTCATAGCAGAAATAAAGAAAAAGGAAAGGTTTCTGCTATGGTCAGGGTTTTTTTTTTAATCACTGAAGATTTCAAGGGAAACTTAAAAAAAAAGACATTGTTACTCAAGAACTGGAATTGTAATATCATCGTCATGCTTCAAAGATCGAAAAGTCTCCCTTATCTCTAACTATAGCTCATTAAAGGCAAAATTGAATGGGGGAGTGCCCTGTCTGGAGGGTTCCTGGGGGGAATTGCAAATGGCACTGCTGGTGACAGGTCCCTTCACGGTCAGGATTCTCCTCAAAGATTACAGTCTTAGGAAAAAAGTCAGTTTCCTCCTCCATGCCAGAGCTGGGAGGTGCTTTAGAACTGGGAATGTCAGAGCTGGAGGGGTCTTAGAACCCAGAATGTCAGAGTTGGGAGGGTGCTTAGAATTGAGAATGACAGATCTGGGAGGGGCTTTAGAACTTGGAAAGTCAGAGCTGGGAAGGCCCTTAGAACTGGGAATGTCAGAGTTGGGAGGGCTCAGAAATTACTTTTACCAGGCCTTTCAGTGACTTACTTTCCCTGCTAGTCATTGGCAGAGGCTTAAGGAGAACCCAGATGCTCCAACTCTAGAATTGTAGACTTAGTGCAGGAAGGAAACTCAGAGGCTATGGAGTCTAACACTTCTATTTTAAAGATGGGTAAACTGAGGCTCAGATAAGCGACTAGCCCAAGATCCCACACATAAATAATAAATAGCAAAATCTCTGATTTCCGATGCAACTTACTTTTCAGTGCACTCATTCAAGGATCCCTAGGAGCCATACAATCAGCTTCATTATTAGCATATATACACCAAGCGAGTTACAGATATTTCCCCTTTCTGAGCCTCAGTTTCTCCACATGTAAAATCTGAAATAGATTTTCTAGAGTCTTTTCAGTTGGGACATTATGGAATTTTGTGTGATCTGGTATCATGTCCTGTAGGTCTATTAAAAGCCACGATGGCCCCAGATCTTAGGTTGGAGCTCAAACTAAGGAACTGCATTTAGGGGGCTGGCTCTTTGGATGTTGTGGGAGGAGGCAGTTAGGAAGGCTGGCTTCCAGTCCCAGCCCAGTCCCTTACTAATCTGTCATGTGACTGTGGGCAAGTGATTTCTCTGGGTGTCAGTTTCCTCATCTGTAAAATGGGAAGAAGAATATTTGCCCTACCCTAGCTTTTAGAGTATTCTGCCCCCCTCCCCAATCCTCACCCCCTTAGGGAGAGGAATGGGTCAATGCAAGAGAAAGAACCCTGCCAAGGGAAAAAAGGCGTAGTCCAAATTGTGATCCAAGATCACAATTGGTTTGACTTCAGGCCAAGTCAAACCAGAGTTCATGGGTAAGCCAGATCCAATGGGCTGGGGAAAGAGCAGAAGGCAGTACCGGGTCCCAGGCTGGAGAGCCCCAAAGGGTCAGGGCAAGCCCTGCACGCACTGGCCACAGGGAAGGAACAACGGGAGCCCGATGCGCGTGGCTCCTGGAGTCAGCATGGAGGCTGCTGCAGGCACCCCACTCCCTGCCCTTGGTGTCCTCAGGGCCCTGGGCAGGTTTAAGCAAAGCCTTTTGGAAAGGAGAGAATGCCAACGAGATGGGAGCTGTCATCAATCACTTGAAGGAGATGTAGTGAAGGAAGTTTGGGGGTGGGGGAGACAAGGGGTGCTGCCTGAGGCGTGGGAAAGTCCTCTGGGTAACTGGCAGGCTGGCTGCTCTCCACCAGGGAAGAAAGGAGCCGACTAGCTCCTGGAGTCTATGCAAAGTGAAGGGGGGAGCAAGCAGGAGCTCAGAGTCACAGGATGCAGTAGGGAAGGGCACTGCATTTCGAGGCAGAGGTCCTGGGTACCACTGCTGCCTCTGCAGCTTATTACCTTGGCTAAGCCTCAGTTTCCCCCTCTTTAAAATGAAGATCTTGTACTAGCTGGCCCCTGAAGTCCCTTCCAGCTCTAGATCTAAGACTCTAAGTGTGACCCTGAGTGAGTCACTCTCCCTCCCTGGGCCTCAGGTTCTCCCTCTGTAAAATGAGGAGGATGGCCTAGATAGTCCCTGAGGGTCCCTGCAGCTTGGGATCTAGAGTCCTATGTGTGACCTTGGGTAAGTCACTTTCCTTCCCTTGGGTAACCCTCAGTTTTCCCCTCTGTAAAAGAAAGAAACCCACAAATAGAAGGGAATCAGACTAGATGATTTTTAAGGTCCTTTCCATCTCTAACCTGTCTTACTTTGGGCAAATCATTTCCACTCTCGAGGCCTTAGTTTCTTCTTCTGTAAAACAAGATGATGTCTAAGGTCCCTTATGGCTCTGTCCTTATATGGACTTTAGCAAGATATGTGCAGCACAAAGATTACTCTTTAGAAAACACATACACATGGCAGCTAGGTGGCGCTGCAGTGGATAGAATGCCATGCCTAGAGTCAGAAGACCCGAGTTCAAATTTGACCTCAGATACTTCCTAGCTGTGTGACCCTGGGAAAGTCACTTAAGCCTGTTTGTCTCAGTTTCCTCATATGTAAAATGATCTGGAGAACGAAATGGCAAACCACCCCAGGAGCTCTGGCAAGAAAAACCTAAATGGGGTCATAGAGAGTCAGCCATGATGGATACAACTAAGCAACAGCAGCAACAACAACAGCAATAACACACACACACACACACACACACACACTACCAGAAAGGGGCCATTTTTTTCTTTCACTTCAGCTTTGAGAAACAGAATTCATCCTTGAGGACTTGATAGGGAAAAGTGAGAAACATCTGTGTATTTATTCTGATTATGGGCTGTGAAAAAGTTATAACTCAGGAGAAGAGGGAAGGCCCTTGATTGAGGCTGGGATATTTATAACTGTTTTCTCAAGTGCAAAGTGGGTAAAGGATTGAAATTCCTGAAGCAATTAGCAATATGTTGTTTTCCAAAAGCAACCAGAAATATACCATGCCCAAGAGAAGGTCCTTCCTGACAACCAGGCCTTCAAGGAACTGCCAACTGTCCATGGCCCCCCTTTGCTGATACCCAGCCTGGAAATGGGGATGGAGAAAAGGGTAATGGCTGGAAGGTCAGGTTTTTTGGCTGGACACTCGTCAAATAAGAGAACATATGTAAAGTGTTTGGTGAATGTCAGTGCCCTATAAACATGCTAGCAATTCTCAGTCACGTTGGAGGTAATTCCGCATTTGAGCTTTTGAGCTACTCCTTTTCTTGTTCAGCCAAAGTCAGAGCCCAGTCCCATGCTTTCTCCCCTCCTGCCTTTGCTTATAGCATTCCCTACATCTGGAATGTCCTCTCCTGCTCCCTGCTTTCACCAACCCCTCCCCCCATCCAATCCATTTCTGACCATCCTTCAAGGTCCAGATTATACTTTTTACCCTGAAAAGTCTTCCTCTGCCACCCTGGGCCTGGGGTAAACTCTGAATTCTCAACATATTCTCAAGCACTTGTGCTATTCCAATGTGTATTGTGGGGGAGATGGTATGGTATAATGCAAAGAGAGATGAATATAGGATATGAAACTTAGAACCAGGGGGCCTCCATTAAAATCCTGGCTTTTCCATTTATAGCCTGTATGGCACTGGGCCAGCCCCTTCTCTCTAGGCCTCAGTTTCCACCTCTCTAAAGTGAGAGGATTAGACTAGCTGGACTCACAGGTGTCTCTATCAACTAGAAGCGTCTAGATTTTGGCTCCTAGGGTTATTGACATGTCTTAGCTCTTCGAGGTCAGAGGCTGGTTAGTCATCTCATTCTCTCTCCCAAGTGCCCAATCTTGCTAAGTAATAGGACTTAATTATTATGATGAATGAGGCAACACGGAAGCACTGGATTTTTAGTGAAAAGCTCTGTGACTCTGAGCATATCACCTTGAAGACTCAGTTTACTCATCTGTAAAATGGGAGTGATGCTTTTACTGGAGGTGGCAATCAGGAAGACCTGAGTTCAAACCCCACCTCAGATACTCACTAGCTGTGTGATCCTGGGCAAGTCACTTCACCTTGTTTGCCTCAGTTCCTCATCTGTAAAATGAGCTGGAGAAGGAAATGGCACACCCCTCCAGTATCTTGGCCAAGAAAACCCCATAGACAGTATTGGCATGCTGTGGTCCACAGGGGCACAAAGAGTGGGACACAAGACAAGACAACACTTTTACCAGCTACCTCAAAGGCTTATTTTGAGGAAATGGCTTTGGAACTGGGTGTGCCTCAAAGTCAGGAAGATCCTTATCTCTGCCTTTGCACTGGTGATTCCTGACACCTGGCATGCCTTCCCTTTTCACTGCCACCTCTGGAAAGCCCAGGATTTTTTCAGATCTCCATTTGAGAGTCTTCTTCTGTCTGAGGTCTTTCCTAATCCACCCTCCTGGCCCTAGTTACCTTGGATTACATGTTATACATATCCATCGGTGCACATGTTGCCTCCTCTGAGGTCTGTTCTATCTCTAAATCTATGATCTGATGACCTGAGGCCAGGACTGGTTCTTTTTATAGCTGTGTCTCAGCCAGCATGGGGCCAATCACTTAAGTACTTGCTAATTGACTCAAATCTGTCCTCTGACATATGCTAGCTGTGTGACCCTGGGCAGGTCATTTCATTTCCCAATGCTCCAGATAAGAGTCTGCGCCTACTGGTTCCACAGAGTAGAGGGAATTTCCTTGCAGGGAGTTCCCTAGCCCACCAGGGCAAAGTGTCTGTCTCCAAAACAGACCAGGAAGGAAGAAGGAGCAAAGATTAATGTCTCCAGACCTGGAAACCAAGCCACTCACCTCTAAGTCCACCAGTCTATACTTTATCTGGGCTTCATGAAAAAATAGTCATCTGCCCCTAAGGCCCAGAGAGGGACTGGCCCAAGGTCACATATAGAGTCCTATGTCTCAAGCTAAAAGGTTCTACAGAAGCCACCAAGTTCATCCCTCTCATTTTACAGAGGAGGAAACTGAGGCCAAGGGAGAGGAAGGGACTTACCCAGGGTCACATAATTGGCTTCAAGGGAGGTTATTTCTGAATTCAGATTCAGTACTCCCTACTCTAAAGTCACCTGGGGGTTACAAGCTGACCTCAGATGACTCCAAATTCAGCACCCTTATCACTATGGGATACCATTGAACTGGATTCTCTAGGACATGGGAAAACCCTAAAGTCATTTTGATCTGACCCTGGAGTGCATGGGGCGGGGGCCAGCAGACAATTATATAGCATATCATTTTAATGAGCTTGGAGAATGGTCAAAATGACTAGGCTGTATTCAAACCTCATGAAGCTGGAAGCTGGTTGCTTTAGCGTCCAAGGGGATATCCTATTGGCTATTTGTTTCTTACTTGTTTACATGGAGTAAATGTTTGATGTACACTGAGTGTGCAAATAATAATAAACTGAACTGGGGCGGGGGAGACAGAGGAGGCTGTGGAAGGTGGGATGTTTGGCTGCAAGAAGGTAAGTAAGTTCTAAGCGTGTGAATTCTTTGTAACATGGGTGTATTCTTCAGAGGAGATTCTTGGTGACCTTTCTGTGGTTTGGGGGCATATAGGGGTCTTTTGGTCTCTAGCTGATAGCAGTGGGGAAGGGATGCCAAGGAAGTCTGGAAGGGCTATGAATGACCAATCCCACTTGGGTAAATCACTTCATGGCTTCTGGCCTCAGTTTTCTCAGCTGTAAGATGAACTGGTGGGACCTGAAGACGTCTAAGGTTTTTTCTAGCTCAATGATCTTATGATGAGTTTTCTCATCCCCCAAATGAGGGGGTCCAACTAGAGGGGCTCTAGCTAAGAAGGGTTCTATAGAAGAAGGAATTCAGTAAGGAGGTCTCCCCAAATTCAGATCCTGCCACGCACACTTATTAAGCTGTGCAACTGTAGTTCTTTAACCTTCACCTCTACAGGTAGAGAAAAGCACCATCCTTTCCTCCTTGCCAAGGTGGGGGCCTATGGATACAAAACGTTGCATGGACTGTGATAGAAGGCTGATGTGTTGGTTTTGTTAAACTGTTATTTTCAAAAAAATTCCTTGTTATGAGGCATCTGATATGATTATATTAGATAGAGAGCCAACCTCGGAAGTCAGAAAGACTTCAAGCCTTTGACACAAACTGGCTGGCTGTCACTTTAGTGGCTCAGGGCCCTGGTCAACTGTATAAAACTCAAAAATGCAACCAAGACAGAGGCAGGGCTGCACTGGTGGAGGGAATTTCCTCACTGGGACTTCCCTATACCAATGGCATCACAGATCTCACCATCATCCTCATCACTGGAAGTAGCATGGGATGGTGAATGGAGAGCTGGCCTTGGAAGTTTTACTCCACAATGAATGGCTGTGTGAGCCTGGATAAGTCATTTAACCTCTGTCTCAGTTTTCTCTTTTGTAAAATGGAGATGATAATGGTACCTAATCTCAAAGAGTTGTTGTGAGGATCAAATGAGCTAATTATTATAAATCACTTAGCACAGTACCTGGCACACAGGAGATAGTAAATATTTTTTCCTCCCTCCCTTCCTCTCTTTCTTCCTTTCTTCCCTCTTTCCTTCCTTCCCTTCCTTTCCTTTCCTCTTTCATTCCCTCTCTCCCCCTATTTTCTTTCCTTCCTTCTTTTCCTCCCTCCTTCCCTTCCTCTTTCCTTCCTTCCCTTTTTCCTACCTCCCTTCCTTTCTTCCCTTTCTTTCTTTCTTCCTTCTCTTCCTTCCTTCTTTCCTTCTTTCCCTCCCTCCCACCCACCTTCCTTCTTTCTCTTTTTCCTCCCTCCTTCCTTCCCTCTTTTCTTTCTTCTCTCCCTTCCTTCCTTCCCTCTCTCAGGGCTCTATATTTGAGCTCCAGAGTGAATCAAAGATGTCAAATCAAAATCAACTGCAAGTCATGTCATCATCTTAATGTCACGGTCCTCTTTGAGAACAGAAAACACACACAACCACAGGGTTTTCTCAGACTGTCAAAGCCATTTCCTCACTGGGCCTTCCCTGTAACAATGAAACCACAGGTTCAGATCCAAACAGCAGTTTTTGTTAGGAGGGCTGAATGGCTGGGGAAAGGAAACTTAATTCAGGAATGAAGGAGATGTGGAAACAAAAGATCTCAATAGCATTCTATCCCTGTGCATTAGTGAAGCAATGAATTCTGTTTCTAAAGGGTCTCTCAGCTTTGGATTCCTTGAGGGTTATTGGGAGGATCCTTGAGTCAAAAGTCAGAAAACATAAAGCTCTATACCCTCTATACTCTCACCCTTAACTAGCTTAAAGACTTGGTTTGAAAAAAATTGACATCTCAACTTAAATTCCCACTAAGCATTTGTATTTCTGGTTCTCTTTCTGTGTTAAAAGGCTCATTAAAGGGAGGATGTTATTTCATGTTCCATCAAAAAAAATTAAAATGAAAAAACTATTGGTGGTTCTGTCTCATTACAATTGGTTTCCCTTATAATCCTCTACTGTATTTTATGTATTTAAAAACATGACTCTGAGAAGGGAGTCCCTTTTGCTTCCCCAGTATGCCAAAGTGTGGGGAGGGCAGACTATGATGCAGACAAAGACCTTCTCTGCACTGGATAAGTGTCCTGTTCAAAGTTCTAAGGTTCCTTCTACCTTTGACATTCTGTCTCATAAGTTCTCACGGGCGGCTGATTGTAGCACAAAGATCCATGCAGCAGGAGTCAGAAGGCTGACTCTTCTCTCCTAATTGTGTCTCCTCCCCTCTCTGGGCCTCCACTTTCCCATCTGGAAGATGGGGATAGTAATTCTCTGCCCCTACTTTTACCCAGGGAGGTTGGTAGGGAAGGCTCTTTGCTAGGCTAGAGCCACAGATGTCACGAGGATCTAAGGAGTAGCTGGACATGTCAACAGGAGTTGAGTTCCTAGTTATTTGCTGAGACCTGCAGGTTGTGAGGGAACCAGCAGGGTGGGACCCCATTCATGAGGGTCTCTGAGGGAGGGCCTGGCCAGTTGGACAAACTCCTTCTGGTCATCTTAGTGAGAGTGTGATGGGTCATCATTATTGAAAAGCCTTGGTGGGTGCCAACAGGGTGGGAATGGGGAAAGGACAGGGGAAGAGATGGGAAGCAGATGGGAAACAGGCAGCTCTGGCCATTAGTCCCATGGGCACACAAGCCATGGGGCATCTCTCTGAAAGAGGGTGAGGGAATAGCCACAGGGATATAATTGCTATAAATTAGGCCCAGGGAGGGAGAGGAGAGGGCCAGGCTTTGTGCACTCTGCTCCTTGTGTTTGCTGGGATGATCACCTCTAATAAGGTACCAGGGTTGTGGGAATAGGTTTGCCTTTCTCCCATTCTGATTTCTAAATCAGAGTGGACTAACGAGCCTGTTTTTCTCATGAAAAATGCAAGTCCTTGAAGGAAACAGCATTCTGGGAGTGGGGGGAGAAGGTGGGAAAGGAGGAAGGGAGGGGAGGGAAGGGATACTGGTTCTAGGTAGATGTAAACACAGAGAAAGGAGGCCTGACCCTTGAAGCAACTCTCCTTCCTGGCCATTGGCCAGAGCATCGACAAACTGGACTGGAACCTTCTGGCTTGGTGCTTGGGCCAGAGAATAGGAGGGTACCAGGCTAGGGGCTGGGGGCAAAACACTGGGCTAAGGGCCATGGAAAGGCAAAGGGAGAGACTCCTGTGAAAGAGTTAGGCTCCTTTCTGCAGCCAGCCAGCCACAGACCTGCAACAGAGCCCCTTGGAAAATGATGTTGCCTGAATGGCTTGAGAGAGAAAAATACGACAATTCCTGCTCATCTCTGGGTAATGTAGAGTAGGAAATTTACTGGTTAGATTTGGCTCTGTGCAGGTTGGGGCTGAGATGAGCAGCGTGGAACCCAAGGGGAGCAGGAAAGAGGCAGCTCTTGCCCCAAACCCTAACAAGGGTTCCAACCTCTCCTCTGCTCTGAGCCTTACATATAGCTGGCAGCTGTTCAAAGCCCGAAGAACTCAGCTCTCTTCTGGAAAAGCTCAGGGCCTTGAGAGAAGGGAAAGCTGACTGGCTAGCAGAGTGTAGCTATGGGGACCTAGCTATATGTGTGGCTTGCCCCTAAGCACCAGATCTCAGAAGCATGGATTCTGACCTGGGTGGAATCTTAAAGGCCATTTAGTATAACCCTCTCATTTTACAGATGAGAAAACTGAGGGGAATGAGTGATAGAGCCTGAATACAAATCCAGGTTTTCTGACTCCACATCTAGGGCTGTTCCTAGTAGACTATGTATCTTTGCGTTTCTTTATATTTTCTGTTGCCCTAGAGAAGTAAGTCTTGTATAGTGGGTTATAATTTGAGCTGCCTCAGGTTTTAGGTCTTGAATACCTAAAGGGTCAGGCAGCGAGGGATAAGACTGTATTAAGGTGGATCAGGGATGGTTGCATCCATGACAACTTTTAAACCCTTGCCTATTCCCTCCACTGTGCCTGGGTCAAAGGTGTCAGCTTCTATACATTCTTCAAAATTGGGGCAGGGCCTAGAGCAGAACTGTGTCGCTCAGTCCTTTGACCCACTTAAGCAAATAATCCTAAAATTTCCTAGTGATGACCTCTTATCACTACTCAATTGGTCTACCCAACCACAGAGGGTTCTATGGCATGTTTGGGGGCTCCCGACAGACTCAGTGGGGATGCAAGGAGGTAAAGTTTCCCAGGACATGTGAGATGGCCTGTGTCTAGAACCCTGATTCTTTCTCAGGATTATGTGACAGGTAAATCCGCTCTAAAAACAAAGAGTCTGCACGCACCTCCAAGGGTCATCCCTGCTTCATAGCACTTTCGGAGCCGACATGATGGGCAATTTTTCCTTCTGAATTTATCGATGGTGCAGTCATTCCTGCTGGCACACAGGTACTTCTGTTTCCCTAGAAGAACAAAAGAGAGAAGAAGCTGAATCTGTTAATGTGTCTTCAGAGTCTCTCCTTAAGTTTTTTCTAGGCAAGAGGAGCAGAAAGATAAATTTTCCCTGATGAGTGAAGGAGACAAAAGACCAGCAAGGAAAAAAAAACTGAAATCCAAACCAATGATTAAAACGGATTGTTAGAGCATTGGTGGGAACTATATAAACATCCAAGGCAAGGAAGGCCAGAACAATGAACAAATGTATTAAATCAGGTGCCACTGTCACTGTTACTATCAAGGCTAAAGTAATCACTTGAAAGATGCTTGCTCATCATTAAAACCACTAGTAACCATGAGTAAATGATCACAATTGAAAATGACCACTTTTCCGTCATTTCACAGCAAGGACTCAGACGCAGCCAACATTCCCCCATATTGACACCAGTAATGAAAGCTCAGTGTCTTCCTGATGCTTTTTCACAATTACAGTACAGGTCAGAACCTATAATAAACAACTCCACAGGGATCAACAAATGGTTTGGTGATTGCTAGGAATCGCTTCTCAGTATGGAAGACATAGGGATGAAAGGAAGGGGAAACTCAGACTTCTTGTAATGGACCAACAAAAAGGGAAGAAGGATGGGGTGTGTTGGGGTGGAGGGCGAAGGGTTGGGGTTTGTGAAAGTGGAGGTGGTATTCATTAGATAACCTTTAAGGTCTCTTTCAGCTCTAATGATCAACAGCCTAACCTCCTTGAAGCTTCTAGAGGATGGAGGAAGATATCAGGTAGCCAACAAGTCAACAAAGCATTTATCATTGTTGGCCTTACAAGTGCCTGACATTGTGCTAAATGCTTTTAGTCTAAAAGGTACACATTCTGCTCCTTCCCCCTTTCCTTTTCTCTTTGGTGAATGATTACTTTTGCTTGGGTGGATAGGGTAAGAGTAATGTGGACCCTTTTTGGTAGGGGGTTTGGTATACCTTGAGGTAGAGAGAGAAGAAGGGAGATTTAATGGAAATCAATACCTACAGGCAAGATGAAGGAAATATTATAGGTGATCTGGGAGGGACATTAACACATAGCACAAGGAATTTGAGAGCTGGATGAAAGTACATAAAATTTTAAGCTAGAAGGAAGGAGAATTTCAAACAAAGATTGTCAGAGCTAGAAGGGCTGGTGAGAGGGATTTTAGGACAGAGCAGATCGGAGCTGGGGGTGGGGGGAGCTTTAGAATATGGAATGGCAGAGCTGGGTGGAACAAAGATTATAAAATATCAGAAGCAGAAGGGAGCTTAGAACAAAGAAGACTTTAGAACAGAAACTCATTTAGTGCAACTCATTTTTCCAGATTACTGAGAGCTCAGTTTTCTTTTCCCTTTCTTTGTTCATAATAGAGTCCCAACTCAGAGATAGTGAAGGTATCTATCCATCAGATTGGGACATGTGGTGCCAAATGTAGTCATTGTGCCTTCCAGGGACCACCAGTCAGTCTGTGGCAAGAACTTTGGTCTCTCTCCCACTCGGTAGTGCCATTAGCTTCAACGTTAGTGGAGCTATATAAACAGAACTTTTGACTAGTAATTAAGATGACTAGTAGTCATCTTCCTTCTTTCATTTCTGCTAAGGGCTCTAATATCCATACAATGATATGTGTGCTGTGTGTTTTGTATTGCCCTGGGATGCCAGCTCCTCGACAAGGTAGAGTGCAGTGCATTCTGGGACAGTGCCTAAGACTTTGACTGTCTGCTCAGGTACTCTGAGCCAGTGCCTGGCAGCTCCTGCTATTATGGAAACAGATTTGGGCCAGTGGCCATTTGTTTATCTTCTTTATTTGGTCCCACCAGAAAGAGAGCATGGTGGTAAAGACCAGGAAATGGGAATTCTCACCCTGTTTTCCTGTTCCCAACCATCCGTGTCAAAAGACAGAAGATCATACAATCAGAGCTCTATAACTGGAAGGGACCTAGGAGGCTACAGAGTCCAACTTCTTCATTTTATAGAAAGGGAAACTGAGGCTCAGGGAGGTGAAATGATCTCTTAGAAACCATCTAGTCCCCATCCCTCCCCCCCCAATTTTACAGATGACTTAATATGCAGATGATTTCACCAAAGTCAGACAGGTAATGAGAGTGTCAGGCGCAGGATTTCAAGAGCTATTTCTGATATCATGGAGGACCAGGCAGCTGGGAGGTATCAGAAGGAAAGCTGTCCAAGGGCAGAGGCCAACTCTGTTCTCAGTTGAATGGCCCATGTCCCATGGCAGCCATTTGAGCCCTTACCCTCCTGGTAGAGGCCAGCTTGCAGGCTGCTGGCTACCCTGAAGCCCCTAGTTCTCCTGCTGTCTCCTAGGTGACCAGAGAGTCAACAGTGCTAACACCCACTCTTCTTCAACTCTCCATCCTTGGGGGTTACTAATGTTACACGGCCATGCTCTTTGTTTGACACCATTGACCTCCATCAGCCAAATTACATCAACATCCTATAATCAAGGTCTAAATCACTGAGCTCTCGTGGAAAAAAATAATCCCCTCTCTTTGGCTGCAGGAGAGGAGGTCACGGTGTGGCCCTGAAAAACCAAGCACACATTGAAATGCCTGGTCATTTTTGCTCATTAGAAACAGATCAGAATGCCCCAGACACTTTGAGAATGAAGAATGATTGCACAGAGACCAGGGAGGAGGCCCTTTCAGAGGGAGCTGGTGCAAGAGCTCTGTATTGCCCATGATCCCCTGCCTTTTCTCATCCCTATTTACCAGCAGGTCCTTTAGAGCTGGCAGCCTTAAGGAGGCACTGAAGTTTCCCCTGGAAGAGCCTTAGAGACAAATATATATAACAGGGACTCTGGAGTCAGACAACCTTGGTTCGAATCCTTCCTCTGATGTTTATTCTGGGTGGCCTTGGACAGGGCCTCAGTTTCCCCATACGTAAAGTAAGGTTGTAGGCTTGATGCCATCTGAGGTCTCTTCTCGTTCTAGCTCTATAATCTTAGATATGATCGTAGACGAGTCATCCTGCTTCCCGTGAGGATCAGTTTTCCCATCTGTTAAATGAAATGGATGTTCTCAATGGTTCTTTCCAGTTCTAGGTCTAGGAGGCTCTGATTCTAGTGGTGCTAGAAAGTTCTAGTAGGCCTGATGGCTGCTCCCACACAGATAAGTGCTGAGACCCTGGGACTACTGAGGTTTCTTCACTTTGTTCACCATGCAGGTCACAATTACAGAAATTTCAATGCAGAAAAATCCAAGGGGGCATCTAGTCCAACCTGTGTCTTAGCAGAGATCCTGAAGAACAGACATCCAGCCTCCAGTGACGGGGGACTTACCATCTCTCAAGGCAGCCAATTGGCTGAACAACTCTGATTGGTAGGAAGCCTTTTCCTTTAATATTCAGATTGAATTCTGGGACCAGGCAGAGGAAGTCTAACCAAGGACCAATTCAATGGTGGTGATGGGGAGGATGCAGGCTAGGGGTGAGGAATCACCTACAAACCAGGATTGGTTCAACGGTCTTGGTTTATGACATGTGGGCATGCTGAGGAACACCGAGTTTAGACTCACAGTCAGAGCATTTCAAGCTGGGAGTGAGTAATAATTAATAACACTAAGTTCCATTTCTATATACCTACTAAGTGCCAGGCACTGTGCTAAGTGCTTTACAATTATCATCTCATCCAAGTCTCACAACAACTCCGGGAAGTAGGTGCTATTATGATTTCCATTTTACAGATGAGGGAATGGAGGCAGACAGGTTAAATGACTTGCCCAGGGTCACACAGCTAGTAACTATCTGAGGTGGGATTTGAGCTCAGGTCTTCCTAACTCAAAGCTCCGCTCTCCATCCATTGTGCTACCAGCTGCCAACTTGACAACAGTTCAGAAGTCCTGGATCTGAATACTGCCTCTCACACAAGTTGTGTGACCCCCAAGTTATTTTGACCTCTTTGAGCTAGCCTCAGTCTCCTCATCTGTAAAATGAGGGGGTTATTAGATTTTGATGGTCCCTAAGGTTCCTTCCAGCTCTCAATCAGCGATCCCATAATCTTCCTTTACCGACAAGAAAATAGCTACCATGGTGCAGCTGAGAGAACGTCAGATTTGAGTGAAGGGACATGGGGTCAAGTTGGATGCTTTTAGACACTTTAATGTCTTCTCCAGTATTGCCAGGATTCCTCTCCAACAAGGTTTCGTTTTCCTGCTCTCCTCTATCTTGGCTCTAGTAGCACACATTAAATTAAACACGCATATACCATGTCACCAACATGGGAGGTCAAGTATCTCTCTCTTGAGTGAGTTTGATGGAGACATGAAGGGAGATAAGCCATATGGCAGCAGAAGGCTGCTCTGGGGTTGATACCTGTCTCCTAGGCTCCAGCAAATTTGACACGATGCTAATCACAGGTGCCCATAGAGGACAAATTCTTCAGAGTAGGTCTTAATGAGTTTGGTTCTTCTTTTTCCCAGAGGGCTGTTCTGCTGGCTGAGCTGAAGGGCCCCAAGCTAGCAAAACAGGCTAGCTGTCTCCAAGGGCCCAACCTCACCCCCAGAGAAGGAGTCATCGCAATCATCTGAGTTGACCTCTCTGCCACTTGGGATACTAAGAGATACTGAGATCTTAACTTGGGAGTCAGGAAGATTTGTGTTTGATTCTTGCTTCACTTGACTACCTACGTGAGCTGGGCAAGTAACTTAACTTGTCTGGGCCTCAGTTTCCTCAAATGGAAACAAAAGGGTTGGACTCAGAATCACAGAAGTTGAGAGTTGGCTGGGACCTCAACAGCCATCTAGTTTAACTCATACGTGAAAGAGACCCCCACTAAGACCGGCCAAGTGGTTATCCAGACTCTTCTTGCAGACCTTCAAGGAAGGGGAACCCATCACCTCTGGAAGCAGCCACAATTCTCATCGTTGGGAAGTTTGGTCATCTTCCACCTCCTCCTTTTTCCTCATTCTCCTCCTTTCTATTAGTCCTCGTTCTGCCCTCTGGTGCCAACAGCACAAGACTGGTACCTCTTCCACATACAGCCTTTCAGACACTTGGATATTCTTTTCTCCAAGCTAGCCATACCCAGTTCTTTCAACAGCTCTTCATATGTCTTAAACTCAAGGGCCTTCCCACATCCTGGCTGACCTCCTCTGGATACCCTCTCTAGCTTATTAGTGTCCTTAAACCACGGTGCCCAAAACTCAGCACAGTACTCTCAATGAGGCCTGAGTACAGACAAACTACTGCTTCCATATTCCTGAAAGTTGTGCTTCGTTTGAAAGGGAGCCCATGATACCATGAACTATTTGGGCTGCTCTATCACACTGCTGACTCATGATGATTTTGCAGACCACTAAAATCTCCAAGTTCTTTTCAGTTAAGACTGTTGCTTATCAATGCCTCAGCACATCTTATATTGGTGACAGTGATTTTTTTTTGTTCTCAAGTGCAAGACTTTACATTGATACCTGCTGATCTACATTTGATCAGATACAGCCCAGTGTCTAAGCCAATCTAAAGCTTTTTGGATCTTGACTCTGTCATCCAGTGGGAGGATACCAGCTATTTCTCCCAGCTTTGGGTCACATGGGAAGCTGACCTTATCCAAATCATTGCAAAAAAAGTTAAACAGCCTAGGATCACATACAGATAGATCTCTGGGGACTTTTTACTGGAGACATCCTGCCATAGTATAATTGAACCATTAACAACTATTTTCTCTTTGGGTCTGATTATCCAACCAGTTTGGAATTCGTCAGATTGCATTGTCATCAAATCCATATCTTTCCATCTTTTCCACAAGAAGAGATGAAACATTTGCTCAAAAGCTTTGCTATAATCCAGAGAATCTATATACCCAGCATTCTCCTCATCTGCTAGTTTAGACATCCTGTCAAAAGAAGGAATAAGGTTAGTCTGGCATGACCTATTCTTGATCCTAACTGCCTTTTCCAGATGTTTGCCAGCCATCTCTTTAATGGGCAGTTGTAGAATTTTCCCAGGAATCAGAGTTGAGAGTTCTCTTCTTTTCTCTCTTTTTTGAAAATGGGGACATTTGCCTTTGTCAAATCTTGTGGTATCTCTCCCATTTTCGATGACCTCTAAGCTCAAAATCTTAGACCTTATGAAATCTCTTCTTTCTGAATACTCTCTGTCCTCCCTGGGGACCATGTATCCCCTCACCTTTGCCCTGGCCAAGTATTGCAGCTGCTGATGCTTTAGCCTCTACACAGGACCACTAGGGAATATGTGTGGGAGGAGCTAGACCTCTGAGTAATGCACAGCCTAGGACCATGCGGCCTCATCTTCTCTGGGTCATTTCCTATCCTGCCATCTAGGACATCTTCCCCCTCCCCCTGATCTCTACAGCTTACTCTAAGAACTGCCATCATATCATTGTTATCATTGCCTCTGGAGGGGGGAATGCCTATAGAATTCCTAGTGGTTCCACTCACCATCCTCATGACTTCTCACACTCCAACTCCCTTCCTGGGCTCCCATTCCCTGTATGTGTTGTCTCCCCCATGAGAATGTAAGCTCTTTAGGAGTAGGGACCGTGTTCCTTTTGTATTTGATTCCTTACCACTTAGCATGGTACTTGGAACACAGTAAGCACTTCATTCATTCATTCATCCACTCATTCTCTCCTCACTTTGCTTCTCAGAAACTATTCTTTCTTGATTCTCCTCCTACCTCACTGAGGACCCCTTTGTCTTTCTCTTTCTCTACTGAATAGTAACAGTATCCTGATGGTCATCCCTACCTTGATGTGCTAGAGACAAATCAAACACAATCCATCTAAAACAGAATTCATTATTCATCCCCACTGCCACCCCTCCTCCATACTTCTCAGCCAATGTTCCAGTCACTCAGGTCTGTGACCTCAATGGCACCCTTTGACTCTTTTCTCCCTCACCCCTCATTCCTAATCATTTTCCAAGCCTTGACAATTTCACCTCCATAACACATCTGGACTCTGTCCCCCACTCATACAGTCATCATTTTTGCTTGGCCCATCAGGGCTCACATTTGAGCTGGTCTCCCAATGGGTCTCCTAGTCCTTGGCTTCTCCCATAGCCAATCCATCCTGAACACAGCTGCCATGAGTTGTCCTAAGTAATACAGGGCTGATCATCTCATTTCCCTGCTTCAAAACAAAAGAAATCAAAACCAACCAGACAGCTGTGGTTCCCTATTATTGCCAAAATAAAATATTAACTCCTTGGTACAGTTTCCATACTCTGGCTCTGGTCTACTTTTTCAGACCTTTCACTTCACACTCTGATGTTCCAGCCAAACTGACCTGTTCTCTGAACTTGATGTCATCTCCCAGTCCCACACCTTTACCCAGAATACCTACCATGTCTGGAATAATGGCCCTCATCACCTCTATCTCATAGTATCCCCAACTTCCTTTAAATAGCTCCTCCATCCCCAAATGATTTTGTATTTACTTATCTCTTTACATGTTGTATTTTCACACCATTCCTCCTGTCCCCTCCCCTCCCCCCTGCCCTTACAGTCAGAATATAAGCTGCTCCAGGGTGGGGACTGCTGAACTTATGTCTTTGTATGTTCAATGTGCTGCATGATAAATACTTCATGTTTATTGAAGTGAATTGAATAAGAGCTTCCATTTCCACATCACTCTGGGGATTTAAAATGTCCATCAAACCCAAGTTCAAATCCTGTTTAACCTTCCTGGGATTCAGTTTTCTCTTCTGTAAAAGTGAGGGAGTTGAGTCAGGCTATAAACTCAGGTGTTCTGAATCTACTATAATGAGCTACCTATTTATACCACCCCTTCACACAACCCTTTCCTAGCTTTATAACTTTGGCCTTGTTCCTTCAACCTTCAAAACCTCAGTTTCCCTTTCTGGGAAATACTCCGACCTTCACCAATTGCCCAAAAAAGGGTATAGTAGGAGATTGTGTGTGTGTGTGTGTGTGTGTGTGTGTGTGTGTGTGTTCACTCCTACCTGTCTCGTAACATCTGCACACATCTCACCATCAGTTCCACAGCACCCCATGGGGTTTACTAATACAATGGAGGCCTGTGTGAATGGCTGCTCCTTGAGGAAGGTCAATTGTATTGTGAAAATATTGCCCTTTTAATTGTGATTCATGCAACAGATGTGTTCCTGAAAACTCAGGGCAAATCAAATTTGGTCTGAAATGCCCAAGGGGAACTGGCTATTTGAAGGTACCTTGTGTAGCATCCTTTCAAACAGAAAAAATCAGTCCTTTGAAAGTGAATCAACCTTGCTAATAAGGTTTCTCAGGTTCATGTTTACTGAAGAGTCCACCTGAATCATCGTGGGCATCCCTGTCACCATGTTTAGCACACTGCTGACCTTCTCTCAAGAGGCCTCAAGATTTCCTTGCTAGCCACCACTGTGGCAGAGTGCATTGTATCTGCATATCAGGAGAACCAATCAAGGGGCATGGGTATAAGGCAAGGAGCTCCTGATGTGGAGACAGAGGGTCTCAGTTCAAATCACCATTTGGCAACTTACTGGTTGGGTGACCTTGGGCTAGTCTCAAGGCCTTATTTTTCTCATCTACCAAATGACAAGGTTGGGTTTGATCTGTAAGTCTGAGGATTTTCTGTGTTTAGGCCTGGGGGAGGAGCTGGTAGTATCATCAGGGTCATGCAAGTTGAAAGGACTCTTAGGAGTCATCAGGTCCACTCAAGAACTTCCCTCAACACCTCTGACAAACTCACATTGTAATATCTTCACTGATGGGCAGCTTACTTCTGTTCAGAGCAACCCATTCCTTTGATGGATGGTTTGTCAACTGGGACTTACTAAGTACCCACTCACTATATGCTAAACTTTGGGAATACAGAGAAACGCAAAGACATAAAGAGGGTCCCTGCCCTCACAGAACCCACCTTCTAATGGGAGAGACAACGGACAAACAACTCTGTACATACAGAAGGTATGTAGAGAGGAGATGTTTGGTGCTCTCAGAGGGAAGCGTAGTCGTAGCTTACCTTTCCAGCCCAACTACAATTGTTCTCTTTCCTGCACGGGAAGGTCCAACTGGCCTTCTTTACAATACGGCATCTCCTGCCTCAGTGTCTTTGCACTGGCTGGTCTCCCCCTACTGTGCAATGTTCTCCATCCTCACCTCCCATGGGTGGAATCCCTTGTTCCCTTCACGGCTCAGCTTCAGTACAACTTTCTCTCTCTCTCTCTCCCTTCTCTCTCTCTCTTCTCTCTCCCCCTCTCTCCATCTCTCTCTCTATCTCTCTATCTCCCCTCCCCTCCCCTCCCCTCCCCTCCCTCTCCCTCTCTCCCCCCCATCTCTTTGTCTCTCTATCTCTCTCTCTCCCCCTCCCTCCCCTCCCATCTCTTCCCCTCCCCTCCCTTCCTCTCCTCTCTTCCCTCTGTCTCTCTGTCTCTCTCTCTCTCCCTCCCCCCTCTCCTTTTCTGCCCTCTCAGATTCTAGCACCCTTTCCCCCCATTAGCTTCGTCTCTGTTTGTCCACTTGTACCAGTTGTTTTTCCAGCTTATAAAGTGCCCTGAGGGCAGGGACTGTTTGTGATTTTGTCTTTGTATTCTCAGTGCCTAGCATGTTTGAGGCATGCCATAGGTGCTTAATAGATGTTCCATGGATCATAGCTTTTGATAACTGAGAGGAGACCTTAAAAACCATTGAGTCCAATCCCCACATTCCACACTCAGAGAGGTTAAGAGCCTTGTGCAGAGTCATCCTTGCTAAGTATCTTAGGAGGGATTTGAACCCAGTTCCTCATGACTTGAAATTCAGGGCCTCGTCTACTATCCTCCAATGCTTGTTGGGTGATTGCTTGAGCCTTACCTGATAGATATCCCCACAGGGAAACCAGAAAGGGCATTTTCCGCCATTTCCTAGATCCTTAGCTGATTTACCACAAGATATTTGTCAAATGCTGGAGTACTGGCCAGCAACATTCGCCAAGAATGAAAAAGGGTCCTGTATATGTGTGTCCCCTCTGCTGACATGGGGGTGGGGAACAGTGGGGGTTCAAATTCCTCCCTAGTGGGCAACCCTTGAGTAGTACAGTTGCCACCTTCCAGCTCTGCCAACCCAGGGAAGCCAAAGGGCATGACTGTAACAGAGAAGACATTCATTTTACTGATCTGGGGGCCTCCCCCCTGCCCTCTCCCCCACCCTTCCACTTTAAATCTTTCATGCTGAAGGCTGACTGAGTTCAACTCATGATCTTTCAAACCTATCCTGGGATCTATTTGGCCCCCTTGGGGATTCATCTCTGCTTCAAACGGGTGTTTGCCCTTCAAAGTTGGTACTGCTCAGGCCTGCTTCTTGACTGGGCCTTGTCTCTTGGGTCTGGAAGGTCACTTTTTTCCCCATGAGAGGAGTTCCCCTCAGTCCCCCATGAGGATTCAAAATGAGATGTCTGTTCCAAGGGAAGATAACAAGCTTTCCCACTGGAACCTCTGTCCTAAATCTAGAGATTTTTCAAAGGCTATCTAATTGTCTTCCCTTCTACTCCCTGATTCTCATTTTACAGATGAGGAAACAGAGGCCCAAGGAGGAGAAATTATTTTTCTAAGATAATTCACAGGATCACAAGTCTATATCTGGAAGGAACTCAAGAGGTCATTTAGTCTAGCTCACTCTCACTCTCACTCTCTCTCCACCCCCGTCTCTTTAGTCATGACCCACAGTTTAAGAAGTACCGTGGGGTCAAGAGTGGAAAAAAGTTTAAGAAGCCCTGGTCCAGTCTAACATCCTCATTTTATGGCTGAGGGAAGTAACTTGCTTAAGATTATGCAGGTGTCAGAAGTGGGATCTGAGTTTAGTCCCTCTACAGGCACAAAACCAGCCCTGCCCCGCCTGTGGAGCTGGGCAGTGGCTGAAATCCAGGTCTCCTGACTCTAATTTTGGCATTTTTTCTACCACATCATCATCAACAAATCTACACTAAGCAAGTACAGCGTTCTATTAGTCATAGAAAAAGAAATGAAAGTATGTCAGAGTTGGAGGAAACCATAGCTTGCAGGCAGCAAGTCAAAGCCTGGGAGCTGGAACACGCCAGAGAGTTTCTTCACTTCAATCCCCCCATTGTATGTGTTAGATTGTAAGTGCCTGGAGGTCAGGCACCATCTTTTTGCCTCTTCTGGTATCCCCAGTGCTTAGTGCCAGGCCTGGAACACAGTAGGAGATTTAAAAATGCTTTTGATTGATTGTCCCTAAGAAGGAAAGTAACTTGTTCATGGTTACACAGGAGAAGAACCAGGATTTCAACCCAAGTCCTTGCATTCCTTCATAGAACCCAACAAGTATATGAGTAAGTGGTATTTGTGACAGGAATGTAAGTCTTCTGATTTGTATGTCCAAAGCTCTTTTCCCTATGTCACAGCCCCCACCCAAGGATGTGCTTGGGGTTACACTTGGGGGACTCAGCAGACACAGAAGTAGAACACATAATCCCTGCTTCTGAGGAGCTTACAGTCTGGTCAAAGAAACTGAAGGTTGTTTAGTCCAGAGTAAAGGACACATAAGAGGGTGGGCCAAGGAGGTCTGGGATATATAAAGGGGCTCCCAAGGGCAGAACTAGGAGCAATGGGGAGGAGTTACAGAAGGTAACAAGTGTGAACTTCCTAGTCATTGTGGAATACAATGTCATGGTGGGTAGTGAGCTCTCTGTCATTGGAAGGGTTCAAGCAAAGGCCGAACCACTACTTGTTAGGATGCTGTAGAGAGGATTCCTGTTCAGGTACCAGTTAGACTAGGTACCTTCTGAGGCCCTTGCCAGCCCTGAGATTTTATGACTCTAGCTAGATAAACTGTATTGCTGTTATTTCGTGTGTGCTCAAGGTCATTCAACCACTGGGTCAACAGACACTTCTGTTCCTTTTTGTGCACAACCTTGTGCTATGGGGCATGGGAGGAGTTATAAAGTTTAGATGACATATAGTTCTTGCCTTCATGGAGCCTAGTAGGAGGGTGTAACACATATACACAATAACTACTTGATAATAAGGTCAGAGCCACAGCTTTCTTTGAGATCTGAGGAGAAAGGCTGTTACAAAATGGGGCTTCCTGGAGGAGGTGACATTGGAATTGGACTTAAAGGATGGGTGTGTGTTCGTCCTCTGTTGCCGAAGAAGACCATGCCATCAGAGAAATAATGACATGACTTGCAGTTGACTTTGTTTTGGGTGAGGGAGGGCTATACAGGTCACCAGCCTCACTTCTCCACAGCCATCAGAATCAAGCGACCAGACATTCATCAGGATGACTGGAGATGATCCAGGATGAGGCAAATGCCCAAGGTCCCACACTAGTGAATGTCAAGTGTGTGAGGTGAGATTTGAACTCAGGTCCTCCTGACTCCTGTACTGGTGCTCTATCCACTGCACCACCTAGCTGCCCCTAAAGGATGGGTAAGAAAAGAAGAAAGGATGTTCCAGGCATAAGAAACAACTAAGCAAAGGCATGTAGATGGCAAAGTACAGGGTTTGCTTAGGAATCAGGGAATGGTGTAGAGTGAGTACTGGAGTTCTGTGAGGATAAAATGGGAAAGTGCTTGAACATGGCAGGCCTTACACATTGGGCAAAGAAGTCTGAATTTGACTCGGTTAGGGGAGAGGGAGCCAGCGAAGACTGTTGAATGGAGGAATCCTGGTGAAAGGCAAGGTATCATAGTGTCTTGGAAGGATCCCTGGCCCAGGTGAGTTCAGATCTTGACTTTGACATTTACAAGCTTTGGGATTATAGAAAAGTTGATTGAGCTTTCTAAGCCTTGATTGTCTCACCTGTAAAACGGAGATAATAAAACTTGTCATTTTCCTGGGAGTCAACCTTTGGGGGCCTAGTCTCCAGAGGTGCAATTAGGCATGGGGAATGCTCTTTTTGCCCAAGGGTGAGAAGGCGAAGCTGGAGGAACCCTGAAGTCTAAGTCTCACTGGCCTCTAGTCTCACAGCCCTGGGGCCCTGTTTGCTTACAGCTGGCTGTCGCCTGTTATATAACCACAGGGACATCTAACGCAGCAGAAGATGAATTAAGGCGATGTCATTAAAGCTGGTATCTGGAGGACAAAACAGTTGTATGTCAGAGTATCTCTTCATCAACTCATTTTTTAATCATAATTGTCCATCTCTGGCTTTCTCCAAGTAATAAACAGCATAAAGTTACTTTAGATGAAGGTGGGAGATGCAGATGCCAATCTGTGAGGCTCATTTACGAAGGCAAATACACACATATGCACACCCAGGGCTCCTCGGATGGGATTTCCTGGCTTCTGAAAAAAAGCCTTATCAAGATGCTTACTTTCTAGAGTTGTTTGAAAACACCTACGCGTTTCCTGACTACAGCTCCAGAGCAGAGGTGAATGGGTCAGGGGGATACCCTGCCCCCACCCTCCCATTAGGATTCCAGAACACCAGGCCAGCAAGGAAGGAGTTAGAGAGCTGCCCAATGTACAGTGGAATGGAGACTTCCTGGTCAGAAATCATGGCCTTGGGCAACTCATTGCCCCTTCTGAGCCATTTAAGAAGGGTGTATGAGATAATCTCAAAGGCCCAAATGCACTCTGCCCCTATCATTAGAGTACTTTACATCCTGTTTCATTCTCCTAACAACTCTGCTGGTAAGTGGGCAAGGACAGGGATTTTCCATTTTACAGATGAGGAAACTGATGCCAAGAGAAATGAAATGACCTGAGTAATAATGTCCAAGGTTACAAAATAGTAACAATGATATTAATATACTCATATAACACCTTAAAGTTTTCAAAACACTTGCTAATATTATTGTATTTGATCTTTACAACACCCCTAGGAAGCAGATGTTATTCTTATCCCCATTTTGCAGGTAAGGAAACTGAGGCAGGCAAAAATTGGGCAGACATGCTCAGGATCACATAACTAGTAAGTGTCAGAATTTAAACTTGTCTTCCTAACTCCATGTCCACTGTATTCAGGGCCAAGATCCTCTAACATGAAATCCAAAGCTCTTTCCACTATATAACAGGTATACCAACAAGTCAATCAACAAACATTTAATAAGCTCCTACTATGTGTCAGGCCCTGTGTTAGGTACTTGGATATAAAAACCAAAATGAAACCATTCCTGACCCATCTTGCTGTAGTTCTGACTACATTGTTGTATACTCATTTCCAATTGTGTCCAAGTCTTTGTGACCCCTTTTTGGGCTAAGATCCTGGAGTGGTTTGCCATTTCCTTCCCTAGCTCATTTTACCGATGAGGAAACTGAGGCAAACAGGGTGAAGTGACTTGCCCAGGATCACACAGCTACTAAGTGCCTGAGGCTGGATTTGAATTCAGGTTTTCCTGACTCTAGGTCGGGTGTTCTATCTACTGTGCCACCTAGCTGCTCCTCTTTCTATATAAATGACAATAATCTTGCCCAAGTGTCCTAGCTCTGGAGCTTCAAGGGACCCTAGAGGACATCCAGTCAAACTTCAACAGATAAAAAAATGGATGCTCAGAGAGTCAAAGTGACTTGCTTGAGGTCACACAGAGAATAGGTAGTAAGCTACAATTATTCATCAAGACCCTAGTTCTAGAGTAGGGAAAGGCCTTCAGAGGTCATCTAATTTAACCCCCTCACTTTACAGAGGAGGAAACTGAGGTCCTGGGAGATAAAGCAAGTTAGTGTCAAGGTTGGGTTTTGAACCCGGGTCTCTGGACTACGTCTCATACTCCTTCCCCTGCACCCTATCTGCTCTCTACGAGAGGGTGCTAGGAATGTAGCCACCACTGCAGCTGTGCTTTCTCCTTTGTGGGTGTCTCCCCCCCCCCCACCTGTTTAGGCTTTGTCGTTAAGAGGCAGCTGCTCGACTCTGTTTCTTGCCAGGATTTCTCCCTTCAGGGTGTCTGAGGCTCCTCCTGCCAGATGCCAAGGCCCACATACAACCCCAGCTACCATCTGATCTAGGGGCTGGCCTCCTGGCAGACCTAGCAAGATGTGCACAAAGCTGCTGACAGGAGGGATGCCACTAACAGGGCAGATTCAGCAGAGAGCCAGGAAAATAAGGCAAGGAGGAGGAAATGGACCTTGGGAAGCAGAGGCTGGTGGGGCCTTGCAGACTAAAGAATCTCAGGAGACAAGCAGTGCTAAATCTCCAGTGATGTTCGATGGCCAATGTGGGGGTGGGGTGGGGTGAAGACACCAAAAGCCTGAGGAAGTGCTGGGGGGTGGTAGCTGGGGCCTGCCTGTCAGCAATGGAGTCTCTACCCATTGGCACTGGGGCCCTTTTTCCTTTGGGTGTCATGGCCAAAGTGGGGGAATGTTGTAGAGGTTACCCCGGGAGGCCGGGGACATCTAAGCTTGGCATGAGGGAAACTGAGAGGAAAAAGGACCCAGTCTCTGCCCTCAAAGAGCATCCAGTCTGGTCGAGAACACAGTCTATACACGAGACACAATGGAAGCCCATAGTAAGTTGCCAAAAGTCACACAACTAGGCTTTGCTACAAGGCCAAGGCTTGGCCTACTCCCTTCTCCTGCCAAGCAGCCACTGTCTAACTTCCTAAACATCTCTGTGAAGGATTTCTTTCCATGCCCCTTAGCTTGGCTTTACTTTCTGTTTGCTGGCTCATTCAAAGCGCCTATTGTGTGCTAGGCACTGGGCTTAGGTGCTAGGGACACAGACAAACAAAAAATATGTTCCTGTCCACAAGAACTTATATTCTACTGGACGAGGAGCATAACACATACACCCCCACCCCTCAACAACACCAATCAACAAGCATTTATTAAGTATCTACTATGTGCCAAGTCAAGAATACAGATATCTATCAATCAAGGAATGTATAAGCATTTTTAAAGTAACTACTGTGTGCCAGATACAATGTTGGGTTGTATGGATGGAAAGTCAAAAAGGAGATAATGCCTGCCTTCAAAAATCTTACCTTCTATGGAGAGGAAACAATGTGTGAATAGATAAGTAAATACAAATAAAAAGGAAATAATTTGGGGAGGGGAAGGGAGAACTAATCCAGAGAGTCAGGAAGGGCTTCTTGTAGGAGATAGCCCTTGAGGTTCTACGAAGTGGAGGTGAGAAACTAGGGATGTGCACAGCCTGTACAAAGGCATGGAGGTGGTAGACAGAATGTGGTCAATAGGGAATGGCAAGATCAGTCTGGCTGGAACAAGGAGTGTGTCAGGGGGAGGAACCTGGCATTGTTCTGGGAAGATGGGCTACAATTGATCTGAAAGGCAATGGAGAGTTACTGAAGATTGCAGGCAGAGAGTGGGGGATGTGGTCAGGTATGTGCTTTAGGATGATTCATCTGATATATAGGGAGAGAGGAGAGACAGAGAGATATAGAGATAGAGAGAGTTAAAGAGAGTCGGAGACAATGACAGAGAGAGAGAGAGATGGGGAGACAGAAAGAGAAGGAGGCAGACAGAAACAGAGAGACAGGATAAGGGGGACAGAGACAGAAAGATGGAGAGACAAAGATGGAGACAGGGATAGAAAGATAAAGAGACAGAGATACAGAGTGAGAGAGAGTAAAAGAGAGAAAGACAGAGACAGAGAAATAAAGAAAGACACAGAGATAGAGACAGAGAGTCAGAGTCAGAGAGACAAAGACAGAGAGATGGGGAGACAGAGACAGACAGAAAGAAACAAAGAGAGATAGAGACAAAAAGAGACAGAGAAAGATAAAGAGAGACAAAGATGGACAGATAGAGACAGAGATTAAAGCAGAGACAGAGATAGAGAGACAGGGAGCCAGAAAAGGGGAGAGAGACAGACAGACACAGAGAGAGACAGAAAGACCCAGAGAGATGGAGCAAGTGAATCAATGTAGTCTAAGGGGAGAGAAGAGGTGCTAGATGGGACATGACCTATAAGCATTAAGAGCTTTGCTGAAGGACTTTACACTTCCCAGACGTCCTCTTCAAGAACGAAGGATAAACACAATAACACTTCCCTGGCCCAAGAGCCAAGGCCACCACAACATTTTGGGCTTTCTACATTTTTGAAAAAAAGAACAGTCCCGAAGGCAGGTCAGGCCTCCAAGGCCACTAAGAAAAACATTTCCATGAACAGGTCCAGTCCCAACCTTGTAACACTGGCAAAGTCATTTCCCCTCCCTAGCCTCCCAAATCCATCAAATGAGGGGGTGGGGCCTATATGACTGCCAAAGTCACTTCCAGTCTCCTGTGATCTGGATGAAAAGAGGAAATGATTGTCCAGAGGGTTCTGAATATCTGAATTTGGAGGGCTGTGTAGAGAATATCTCAGGGAAGTAGATGGCGTCAGTCAGAGCTACCCAAAGCAAAGCCAATTTAAGGAATGTTAACTACTGAAGGATTGATAAACTAGGCCTAATGAGATTAGGGGTTGCTAATATGAAGAGATCTAGGCTTGGAGGATAATGATTTTCTGCCCCTCTTTTTAGACCAGGACAGAGGCTGAAATTGGAGGGTGGTGGTGCTTTAAGTTAACAGGACCAAGGAATTTCTCATTCAAAGCTTTTGATCATCTAGAATAGGTTTTCAGGGATAACTGTAGTATTTTCTTCACCAGAGACATTAAAATATATGCCTGGAATGATTGAAGTACTCTCCTGCCAAGATTAGTAAACATCGCTATATCACTTTAAAGTCTGCAAAGTACTTTGCGAATATTACCTCATTTCATCCTCATCTCAATCCTGGGAACTCAGTGCTCTTATTATCCCCATTTTACAGATAATCAAAGTGAGGCAGACAGCTGTCTGCTGGAGACTTACCCAGCTTACACAGCTATCTGTGGTCAGATCTGAATCCAAGTCTTCATGAATCCATCATTCCTACCTACTGGACCACTGAGTCACTTCAAGAGGTAGAAGGATGGACTAAAATCTTTGTCCAAGGTCTGCCCAGCCAGAAAGCTCACACAATCCCAGAAACTGAGAGTTAGAATGGACACCTCAGTGATCAACTAGTAGAAATAACAGCTAAAGGGAATCCACATTTTAATCTGCCAGAAAGGATCATCCAGTCTCTGCCAAAGACCTACCAGAAAGAAGAACCCTTCCATTCTGAGACAGTTGGATCTGTTAGGAAGTTTTCCTCACATGAAGCCTAAAATGTATTGCTTCTACCATTGACTGTGAGTTGTTGACCTCTGGGGCCACCCAAGCTGAATGATCCCTCCCCCATATGACAGTCCTTGAAATACTTGATGACAGCTTCATGTCCCCTCTGGGACTGGTCACCTAAAGGCTAAACATGCCTTCTTTCCACTGAGCCACCTAGCTTTCTAGAGGTTGACTAACCATCCTTTTTTTTTAACTTTTTGTCAGGAACCAAAGTCCACTTCTCTATTCTGCAGTTAAGGATACTTATCTTCCCTTTTCAGAAAATTGGGATATGTATCTTGTAGCGTCTTTCTGTTCTCAGAATCTTTCAAGTATCACTGGCAGAGGGGCTCTACAAATACATGTACTATACCAGTTCTTTCAGGACTCAAAGATGTAGTTTTTCTGGGTCAGGTGACTCAAATTCCCCAGGGGAAGCTAGAAGCTATCTCCTTATTTACTTCAAATGGCAGTTCCTTGTTAGTCATTTTTGTTCTCTCATTTCTAGTCCAAAGACCATTCTCCTAGATGGAGAAAACAGAAAAATGGAAATTGAGTAGTTCTGCCTTGTCTTGTTAATACTGTCACAAACACTCACCCCACCCTGCTAAGTGAAGGGCCTATTCCTTCTTTAATCCCCCTCTTTAGCCCAATTTAACTTAAAGAAAACAACAACAAAACCTCACCCTTTTCGTTTCCTCCTTCTTAGCTTTTCTCACCAATCTCAGCATATTCTTTAAGTCTTGGTACTATTGTTTTGGGATACATTCATCATTCTCCCCCTGATTCCATCATCTATATATCTTGCTAAAATCTCAGTGGTTGACTTAGTTTCCTGTTCAGCCCCCACTGATCTCTTCAGACAACTCCCATTTATCTTCCTTATTGGAATGGTTAACCTTTGTGTCTTCTGAATTTCACTTATGTGTATCTGTCATGCCTCCCGGCACTGACTTCCTCAGTAGAATTTGGGTCCTGGGGACCTTATCTACTTTTCCACTGAATCCTCTGAAATCTGTTTTTTTTACGAGTAGGTTACATGGCAGACTATGGCTGACTTTCCTCTTTCTATGGAGAAATCAGATCCAGAATAGAACTTTCTTTTTTGATTCCTCTACCTTTTGAAAGACTAAATTATCATTAGGGCAAATTAAGATATTAGCTGTGCTGTTTTAGGCAGAGAGAGAGAGAGGAAGAGATCTGGATAATTGAAGTCTTCTAATGGCTTATGAACTTTTCCCTAAACTATTCATTGTTTTACTCTTTTTCTCTAGGTGGCCTGTAGTATACTTCGATGACAAAATCACTTCGGTTTCTCCCTCTGTTTAGCTTTACCCATATGCTTTACACTATGTTTTCCCATCTATCTTATTAATATATTTTAAATAAATTTTCTATAATATATTGTATAATATAATACGATAATATAAATTCTATAATATAATGAATATGTTGATTTTCTATTTATATAATATTATAATAAAATGCTGCCTCCCTTAGCTATCGTATTTCTTCTGAATTAGGTATATACATCTAGAGCTATAGTCTGGCCCCGAGTTTCATCCCACAAAGTCTCAGTGACATTTATGAGGTCAAATTTACCCACTTGCATTGGAGCTTCTAGTTTCTTTAGCATATAATCTAAACCTTGGGCTTTTGTATAGAGCCATTTGAGGCCATTGGTTTTACTATTGGCTCCTTTCTTGGGTTTTGTCTCCTCTGAATTTGTAAGTGTCTCAATAGCTATTATTCTCCCTTCATTGTAATCTCCTAGGTATCTAGTATGGTGGATATGCATAGCTTTCTCCCTCCCCCTCGCTCTTTTTCTTTTAAAGCATTTCTGATTAGATTTGTAAGGTATTCTACAAATACACAGTTATAAGCCTTTGTTAGGTGCCCTTCATCTCTTGCCTGGAGCCTGTCAGCCCTATGTTTTGAGATGTGGTCTAGAAATCAAAATCCCACTTTCAGATGCAACCTTCTTAACAATCTACTTCCCAAATCATTTTTTCTCTTCTACACCCCTTATTTTCATTGGGCAACAGGGAGGAAAACACAACCTGTGCCCTGCGACCTTCAGTTTCTTGCCTAAGATTTCATAATCTTGGGTGATCCTTTCTAGGTTCCCTTGGACAGTGTCATCTGTGCCACATGAATCACCAGAAGGGGGTAAATTTTGACAAGTAGCTCTGCAATAGTCCTTTAAATGGAAAGTCCTGTAGCACTGAATCCTTGTTCAAAAATCTTCTGTGACTAACCATTGCCTCCTCGATAAAATACAAACCAACCATTTGAATCAGAATTCAAGGTCCTCTATAAACTATCTTCCATTTAACCTTTCCAGCCTAATGTAATTCTATTCCCCTTCATATACTCTAGAACCTTGTCAGACTGGACTCCTAGCCATTCCCCAATCCTATCCTGACCTCTCCTGTCTCTGTGCATTTGGACTTGCTTAGAGTGGGATGCCCTCCCCATTAACATCTTTCTCTTAGAAGTCTCAGCATCTTCAGTTAGTCCCCCTAAGGAAAGAGTGATCTCCTTATCCTAGACATGGTCAGATTGGGCTGGCTTTTCAAGTATGTATTACCATGTCTTTACTTGTATTATAGTTATTGGCATTGGTCTTATATCCCTTCCCTCCCTATTGAAAAATGCAATTAAAATAAGGGTATGGCTCCCCGAAAGGAAAGTATGTGTCATTTTTTCATCTTTTTGTCCCCAACAACCAGCAGAGTTGCCTACGTATGGTAGTCTTTATAAATATTTGTTCAACTGAATTGAGTCAAAGTAATGCCTTCGTGGAGAGAGAAGGCATGAGCTAGAGCATGGAGCTCACCCCCCATCCCCACTTCCTGAAACCAAGCAGTTCTAATTGGGCTTCCCATCTGGCCCATGGGAAATTGGTGAGGCTGATTTTTGTCAACTGTAGTAGGATCAAGTCTCCTAGATAAAGCTTGGGATCCATGGTTGGCCTGAGCCCACCAGGGCCACGATGACACTGGATCAAGTCAAAAAGCCTGGGGAGAATCAAAGGAAAAGAACCTTGGGAAAGATATCTATCACAAGGCTCATGTGTCAGCCAAGCGTGAGCCCTTAACGGTGGGCAGAGGATTGAAGGGCACAGGATTAACTCCCTGCCCCTTCAGGGCCAGCTATTAATCCTCTGGAAAAACAACCTCTACATTCAGTGACTATCACCCTTCTGACTGGAATCAAACATAGTCATTTGGGAACCTTGGCCACATTGGCAAATGTCAGGTCAAAGTATCATATTTGTTGGCAATTAAGAAATGCCATCCAATAGAACAGGACCAAAGGCTGTAGAGGCAAAAAGACCTGGAGATATGATCTAGTCAAGGGGCCCATGAACTTGTTTTTGTAAAAATTTGTTTTGATAACAGACTTTTAATATAATTGGTTTCCTTTTAATCTGATGATATATTTTATTTCATGTGCTTAAAAACATGATTCTGAGAACATATCTCCCCTGGCTTTACCAGACCACCAGAGGGGTCCATAACATTGAGAGGAAAAAAATCTGAGGCCCAGGAAGGGGGAAGGGACCCATTCAAAATCACAGTTATTATTAGGAAGCAGCAGAGTCAGGGTTTGAACCATCATCCCCTTGACTCTTTCCATCACACTATCTGCGATACAATGGCTGATGTATTCATGCCTGTGTTTGGACAGGCATCTCAGTACACAGCATAGCAAAGCCGCAGTTATGTACAAACAAGGGCCCAGAACAAGGATGATCTGTCTGGCTGTTTGAGAAGGCTGGCTTCTAGAAGGCATTTCAACAAACATTTGTTGAAAGTCAATTACAGGTTGGATGCAATCCTGAGGTAGAGACCTGAACCTTAGCAACTGGAAGGAACTTTGGAACACAGAATGTCACAGCTGGATTCTACATTCTAGCATGTAGAACATTGGAGATTAGAAGCTGGGCATCATCTGGTCCAGGAGCCTCATTTGACAGATGGGGATATTGAGGCACAGTGAACCCACAGCACTGCAAGTTAATGGGAGAACTAGGACGAGAACTCAGGTCCCCTACTTTCTCATCTAGTACTCACCACACTGCCCAAAGCTGCCTCTTATTTCTAGCAGGCCCCTAGGCAATAGCTATGTTGTGAAAGTAGGCCAAGAAACTGGATTTAGTGTAAAAGAAATAAGACAGCAGAGAGAACTTTCATGGAAGTGCAAAGTGCCTTTTGCCATTGGTAGTAATGCCTTTTCAGCTGCTGTTTCCACATCATGAGATGGGAAAGGCCAGACTTTGGAAGCTGTATTTGGTCCCCTTAAAGGGTATATGAGGTCCTAATTTGTATGTGGTATATCCACGGAGCTGGCTTAGCACACCAAGCTCCTGATGAGTATTTAACCAATAGCACATGCTGCTTATAAATGGGATTTTCATGGGCCATAGAGTATGGGCAAAAGAAAACTAGAAACAAAGGTAGCTTCTCAGATAACCTTCAGGGACACAGTGCAGATGGCCAACATAGACTTGCTAAAGCCTAGAGCTTGGAGATTTCACTTAAGCCTCCCCTGCCTGCACATAATCCCTGCTTTGAGGCAGCTAGCAGCAACATTAGGTAACCTTGGATATCCAGGGCTTCCACAAGGGAAATCACGAAGCAAGCTGGAGGTCACTTACTGGCTTCTCCCCATGGACTCTGGGGAGGTCTGCGGAAAACCCTGCTAGAAAGCATGGATTCTATCCCTCTACAGAGACAACTCTCAGTTCTTCAGAATAATTAAAAAGATCCCAAAGTAACAAATTCTACAACTACCATATTTTGTTAGGTCAATTTAACCCTTCTGCAGTAACCACCTTGGGCACTTAGTGTCTCAGTTCTTTCTCTGTCAAATGAGGGGACAAAAGCTGACGAAGTCTAAAGTCTTTTTCATTCTAGGTTCTGTGTTCCAAGGCCTCATCCCATCCAGACGTCCCATTCAACGCCCTTTTCAGTGCAAACACAGTATGTTGTCAAGTTTGTTTTAGCTCTAGCATTCTGTGTTTCTAAGGTTCCTTTCAGCTGTGACATTCTTTGTTCTAAGGTCCCTTCCAGCTTTGACATTCTAAGTACCTTTTTAGTAGGGTAGCTAGGTGGTACAGTGGATAGAGCAGCGGTCAGGAGGACTTGAGTTCAAATTTCACCTCAGACACTTGACACTCACTAGCTGTGTGACCTTGGGCAAGTCACTTAACCTCAGTTGCCTCATCCTGGGACATCTCCAGTCATCCTGATGAATATCTGTCACTAGATTCAGATGGCTCTGGAGGAGTAGTGAGGCTGGTGACCTGCACAGCCCTCCCTCACTCAAAACAAAGTCAAGTGCAAGTCATGTCATTATTTCTCTGATGGCATGGTCTTCTTTGGCAACGAAGGATGAACACACACCTTTTCAGCTGTATCTATGTTCAAAGGAAGGTCTCTCCACATTTTGATGTGGTTTCTAGTATCACTCCCACCAATCCTCTTTTAACCACAAACAGCAAGATGTGCCTAAGATATGGGCAGGAGCAAAGACCATCACTGCTGTGTTACTGGTGTGGCCCAGAATGCCCGCGCAGAGTCTAGAGCATTGGGTACAATCTCCTTGTATGGGACCAGTTACAGGTCTGATCTTACTAATGAGCCTGATGCCTTGGTCTTTGATCCTGGCCTATCTTACTGGAGTCCATTTTCTTCAGTCTTCACCTTCCTTTTCTCATGCCTCTCACCGGGATCAATGTTCTCTCCCCAGAATCCTCCTTCACCTGTACTGCTCACAGCAAAATGCAAAGCTTCTGGCTCAGACCAATCCTCAGGCATGGGATGGATTGATGATAGTCTCCAATGTAGGGAGAGGCAGGTGTGGAAAGGAGCTTTCAGGCCTTTATATCTGGGTTCTTCCACTTAATATGGCCTTGGGCAAATAATTTATTCTCTCTAGTCTCAGTCTTCTCATCTCTAAAATGAGGAAAATAATCCCTCCTCCATATCATCAGCTGGCTGAGCAAAAATGTTCAAAGGATGGAGAGGTAAGGTACTACTCCCAACCCAAGGGAGTAGTACCCAATCCAACTTCCTGGGTATCATTAAGACATTGTGGGATGGGACACAGATCCTAGCTCAGAAAGAATAGTTTTTCCTTATTTAAAAGAAGCAGGGTGGATATAAGGAGAGGCAGGTTAGCATTGCATAGTAAAATGATATACTCATTTATCGAGAGGCAATGTGGTAGAGGGGGTAGAGATCTGGTCTTGAATTCAGAAAGAAGTCCTAGGTTCAAATCCTACCAATGACCCATACTGGCTGTGTGACTCTGGGCAAGTCACTTTGCCTCTATATCCCCTTAGGCAACTTTCTAAGGATTAGAGATGCTGATCTGCACAAGCAGAAAGAATGACCTCTTCAGGTGGTCCCTATACCAAGAATGTCATACATCCAAAACCATCTCATACCCAGGGAATGAAATATAGGACAGGATGAGGGGAAGGAGGGAGCAGAGGCAGAAAAGAGAAGCAGTATCTGTCATTAGAGTCTACTATAGATGGACTACCTGTCAAGAAAAGTCAGTTCAAGTCAGCAAACATTTATTTAGAACCTACTATGTGTAAGGTGCTCAGGATATCCAGGCCAAAGTGAAAAAGTTCCTGCTCTCCAAAAGTTTATAGCCACTTGGCAGGGGATGCCATATGTATCCAAACAAACCTATTACCAACAAAACCGTGCGAAGGGTGGTGCTGGACATACAACTTTATTGGTAGAGAGACCTTTGGTTAAACACAATGGGCTCTCTATGATTATAACAGAATATTATGTCTTAAGAAATCTTAAGAAACAGAAAACTTGAAAAGTTTAGAGAAATCTGTGAAAATCTGCATGAACTCAGGCATTGTAAAGGGAAGAGGGATAGTAGAGCCAGATTCAGGTCCCTGAATCTACACACTGACTACAACAATGTAAATGAAAACAACACAAGAAGATGTCAGAATTCAGAGCAAATGAAATGATTGACCTTGACTGCAAAGAAGAGAGGATGAAATACACTGCCCTTTTATCACTAGGGAAATGGTGACCTATGGGTGCAGAATAAGCCATGAGATGTAGCTGCTGCCATCAATTGGTTTTGCTTTCTTTTAAGAGGATTTTAGTATGGGGTGAGGAGGGCTAATGAGAAAAAAGTGGAATTTTTAAAAAGCAATACAGAAGAATCACAGAATTTCTGAGGGCAAAGGAACATCAGCCTCCACTTGCTCTCTGCTCACCCTTTACTTAAGTCTCTGCAGTCTGGCTTCTGACTTCATCATTCTACTGAAACTACTCTTCCCAAAGTTCCAATGGTCTTTTAATTGTCCATCCTAATGGCTTTTACTTGATCCTCATTCTCCTCGACTTCTCTGTTACCTTGGACATTGTTGATCATTCTCTCTTCCTTGATGTTCTCTTCCTTCTAGGGTTTTGGGACATCCCTCTCTCCTAGTTCTCCTTCTACCTATCTGATTGCTTCTTCTCAGCCTCCTTTGTTGGATCTTCATCCAGGTCACGCCCACGAATTGTGGGGATCCCTTACAGTTCTGTCCTGGTCCTTCTTGTCTTCTCTTTCCATAATATTTCCTTTGGTGATTCTATTAGCTTCCATGGATCAGTTCTGTGCAAGTGATTCTTAGACCTATTTATCCAGTGCTAACATCTCTCCTAACTTCTAGTATCGCTTCTCTAACTAATAATTGCTTCTAACTGGATGTCCCATAAGCATCTTAACGTCATTATGTCTAAAATCAAACTCAATGTCTTTCCCCACAAATCCTCCCCTCTTCCTAACTTTCCTATTATTGTCAAGTACAGGGATTGGGAACCTGTGGCCTTGAGGCTACATGTGGCCTTCTAGGTCCTCGGATGTGGCCTTTTGATTAAGTCCAAGTTTTATAGAACAAATCCCTTCATTAAAGGGAGTTGTTCTCTGAAGATTGGATTCAGTAAAAGGGCCGCACTTGAGAGCCTAAAAGGCCACATCAGGCCTCAAGACTGCAGGTTCTCCAACCCTGGTCAAGGGTACCACTATGCTTCAGGTCACTCAGGCTTCAAAAGGATGTATCATCATCTACTTGTCTCATATCCAATCAATTGCCAAATCTCATCCAATCTATCTTTGTAATGTGTCTCCTATGCACTCCCTTATCTCCTCTGACACCGTCTTCATCCTGGTTCAGGTCCTTGTCACTTTGTGCCTGGACTATTGTAACAGCCTGTTGGTGGGTCTGCCTGCCACAAAGCTCTCCCTCCTTGGGTTCATCCTCTGAAAGTGCAAGTCTGACCCTGTCACTTCCTCCCCCACTCAATCAACTCTAATGCCTGCCTACTGCCTCCAGGGTCAAATATAAAATCCACTGTTTGACTTGTAAAGTCTTTCATAGCCTGGTTCCTTCCTACCTTTTTCAGTCTTCTTACATCTTTCCCCCACTCCCACCTGACCCCACCCCATTGCACCTACCCCATGTATTTTGTGACCTACTGACACTGGCCTCTTAGCTGTTGTTTAGACACAACCCTCCATCTTCCATCATTTTCACCAACTGTCTCTCATGCCCAGAGGCCTCTCCCTCTCCACTTCTACCTCCTAGCTTCCCTCAAGTTCCAGCTCAAGTTCCCCCTTCTCCAGGAAACCTTTCCCCATTGATCCCCCTTAAGGCCAGCATCTTCTCTCTATCCATCATCTCCACTCTGCCCTGTCTAGTTCTTGTTTATTCAGAATTGTGGGCATGCAGGGGCTGTCTTTTGCCTTTCTTTGAATTCCCAGTGCTTAGCACGATCCCTGACACAGAGAAGCACTTGTTGACTTTATGACTCTCCTATCTGGAAAAGAATTCCTTCTAAACATCTCCTCAAAATGGTCAGAGAGCTCGCCACTCCCTCAAGTAGTCCCTTCCACTCTGGGACAGGTCTCTTTGCTAAAAAATTTTCCTAAACATCAAAGTTAGTCAACAAAACATTTCTCAATGACATCAAGGCAGAGTGGGGAATCATTTCTTGACTTTCCCTAATACTAATTCCATCCTTCCAAAGATGAAGGAAGAAATCAGCATGCTTTAATTCTGTATCTGATTCTCACTAAAAAGTAGGAACTGAGTGCTGGGATGGAGATGATAGGAACCTTGGGAGAAAATGACATATTCTATCAGATCATTTGTGCCAGGAGGAGTCTGGCATGCACGATCGATTGTAGAAGAACAGATTTTAGAGTGTTCAGATGGAGGCTAGGGAATATCTCATAGACTGAAGTCCTGCAGGGACTCTAGTGAGCTGGGCCACTCTCCAGAGTTCTGAAGGGAACAGAAAGCCATTTGTTGAGTGCTTACCATGTGTCAAGATCTATGCAAGTAGAAAACAGTAAAGTCTGATGGTCCCTATTCTCCAGGAGTTCACATTTAATTGGGAGAGACAATACCCAGAGGAGAGTGTGGCTGCTGACTGGATGGCAAGGCCCAGTCATTCCAGAGGAAGCAGCAGCAGCACAAAGAAACAAAGAGAAATCATTCTAGTGAAAAGGAAAAGACTGGTGTGACCTAAAGACACCAGTGGGAATGCATACAATGAATTCACCAACCAATTGAAAAAGAAGATGGAGTGCAGGATGGCAGCAAGGTAGCCAGAATGTATTAAGCACCCATTGCATGCTAGGCACTGTAAGAAGTACTTTGGGAACATTATCTTATTTGACCCAACTTTGGGAGATAATATTATTATCCCTATTTTATACATTGTGTATTTTTTTATAGGCTTATTATTTATTTTTATAAATATATTTATATTTATATATGTGCTTATATATTATTATATAATATGAGGTATTATATTATATACATTATACATATATATTTATTATATATAACTTCTTATATACACACATTATTTATTATAAACTTTTTTATACCACATGTGTACACACACACTATCTCCTTCCTTCCTTCCTTCCCCTCTTTCAGGAAGCGAGATGGTACATTGGATAGTTCTATCCAGTGCATCACTAGATTCAGGAAGCCCTAAATTCAAATCCAACCTCAGACATTTGCTAGCTATGTGACCCTGGGCAAGTTAACTTAATCTCTGCCTCAGTCTCCCCTCAGAACCCAGAGCTCACCTCTGGGCATTCCCAATGTCTTGTCCCAGGCACAGTCAAACCTGGTTCTCCATAGAAATGTCTTCTGTTATTGAGAAGGATGTCATGGAATTTGCAATTTTAACTCTGAGAGATAAAGAACATCAGAGTAGGCTGAATATTAGCTTACAGAATCCTAGAATAGATTCCCAGAAGGTCAGAGCTGGAACACAGAATGCTAATAAGAGAGGGACCTCAGAGACCATGGCACCCAAATCACTCACTTTCCAGAGGAGGGAAGTTGAGGCCAGCAAGGGAAACTGACTTACCTAAGGTCATACAGCCAGTTGACAGTTGACCTGGGATATTTATACCACAGGAAACCAGTCTTTGGCCACGCCAGTGAGAATGACTAGTATAGACCTCCTCCCTTCAAGTTCGGCCAAATCCTTCCTTATTCTTTTCCACATCCACTCTCTGTTCAATTCTGTGCATGCAGATGTTTGAAGGGCATCCTAGGTCAGTTGGCTGGGTGGGTGTGGGTCACTCCTTCCAACCACGGAAGGCAGAACAGGGGCAAAGGAGGACAGTTTCACTGGAAAGAGAGGGAGGGAGTGAAGGAGGGAGGGGAGACAAACTCCCACATGACATCGCCAGAAGACAAGTTGGAATGAAGTACTATATTGGCCCCAAATGGTACCCTAGAAGCAAGGGTGTCTGTCTTGAGAGGTTTTCCAAAATAAAAGTCCCCTGCTGATACAAAAGGCCAGAAACAGAATCTGCAGAATGAGGAGAGTGCTGCCCCAGCTGGATGACACCTGGAGGACTGGGTTCAGTTCTAAGCAGCACATTCTAGGAAGGAGATTGACAAGCTGGAGCTTCCAGAGCATGAGGACCATACTCAAAAGGAGGAGGGGACAGGGGACTGCATCATAGAAGGCTTTTTGGTGAGAATAAACAAGACCTGAGGCAGGTGAGACAGAAGAGGGATATGCCCCACTCTGCCCGGCTCCAGGAGACTGAGCAAGGTAGAAGTTACATAAAAAGTAGCATTGGGCTGCTTTTGTGTGAAGAAATGTCCCAGTGGTTAGAGCTGCCTAACAGTGAAACGGGCTGCCTTGGGTGTTCCCAACAGTGAAGAAAAGGCTGAACAAGGTGCTCTCAGAGCTAGAGTCCACAATTCCATCAACTCCCCAAGTGTTATGTTGGTATTCCTGAGATACCAACAGAACCAAAAGGGCAGCTCAAATTAATCATCAATCAATCAAGCATTCATTAATAAACTAAAATTAATGAATTCATCAAACACCTACAATGTGCCAGGCATTGTGCTAAACACTGGGGGATATAAAGTAAAAGCAAAAGCAATCCTGTTTGCAAGGACCTTACATTAGAATGGGCAAGAGAAGTATGCACTTATCAGGCACTTACTGTATGCTTATTGACTGACTGATGGTAGCATGATGCTATATGGAGGGGAAAGAACCACAAGTGTTCTTTAGCTGAGAATTTACAAGAGGGTTTTGGTTTGAAATCGAGGCTACATCAAATCATTAGGTTGACTCCGAAGTCTCAGGCAGCAGTGGGGATTCTTGGAATTCCTTTATTTTCCTTGGAAGCCAAACACCAAGGCAGGCAACTAATTACAGACACTGTACTTAGCCCCTTGGATGCCAATACTGACCCATCCAATCAAGTGCACGCCAAGTTGCATCTCCAGTACTGAAGCATTTTTACTCTGACTCAGTTCTCATAGCCAATAGTGGCACATCTAAGAGTTGGGTGAATATCATTAGAAGGGAAAAGTGGGGCAAAGCTACCTGGGCCATACTACTACTACTACTACTACTACTACTACTACTACTACTACTACTACTACTACTACCACCACTACCACTACCACTACCAATACCACCACTATCACTACCACTATCACCACTGCTACTACTACTACTACTACTACTACTACTACTACTACTACTACTACTACTACCATCACCAGTAGTTGGAGTTTTCATAGGACTTGGATTTTACTCACATAAAACCTGAGAGGGTGGTAGAATAAGTGTTATTGGACCCACTTTACAGATGAGGAAACTGATGCAGAGAGTTCATGACTTCTATGATCATGATGAAGTGATCAAGACATGGATTTTGATCCATTTGATCCATTCAAATGGAATTAGGTACCTTAGAGTCATGTAATTCACAATAACCCTGGGAGGTAGCTGTTACCATTATTATAATTACTATCATTTTATCAATAAAGAAATCTCAATAAGGAAACAGAGGCAAGTTAAGTGACTTAAGCAGGATAATACAGCTATGGAACGTCTGAGGTAGGATTTGAATTATGGCCTCCAGTTACAGAACTCTATTCATTGTATCATTTAGCTGCTTCTGTGAGCGAGAAAATTGGAGACCCTGGCATATTGGTGGAAGAGATACTCTTGGGTGGGGAGAGCTTTGCAACAGGTCTCAAATCCTTCCTTGGGTGAATTCCCTGTCACCATATTTGACATATCTGACACCAATCTCCATCCCTGAGAATGCTCTTCTCTCTAGCCTCTGACCCTTGGCAAATCAGTTATTAACCCTTGGTTCAGCCATGGACTGATCTGGAAGGAGAGGCAGGGGAACTGGGTTTAAGCCTCAGCTCTGCTGCTAATTTCTTATGTCACTCTAAGCAAAGCTGCTCACCTTGGCGGGCATGATAGAAAGAGCATTGACTCTGAAGTCTGAGGGGCCTGGGTCCAAATCCTGCTTCTGATGCCTACTATCTACATGACCTGGGGCAAGTCTTCTCCCTTCCCTGGGCCTCAGTTTCCTCATCTGTAAAATGAGGGAGCTAGACTAGTCGACTTCTGATTTTCCTTACAGATCTAGATCTAAGACTCTATGTGTGACCTTGGGTAAGTCACTTCCCCTTCATTGGCTTCTAATTCTTCCTTTTCAAAATGAAGGGGGTTGGATCAGATGGTTTTTGAAATCTCTCCCCGTTCTGTTTTCTAAATATACCTTCCAGATATCTGAGTCTATCAACCTATGGTATCTAAGTACCCTTATGGCACTCAGTCCTATGATCAATGACTAGATGAACCCTAATGTGTCCTACCTTAAACATTCTATATCACCCAAAGGGCAATGGCAATGCATGTTGGGTATGAACAGGTCAATACACAGAACCAATGAGGATCAGGAAATAAATAGTAGGGAGAGGAGATAGACTTGGGTTCATACACTGTAAGGATGAAAGATGTCAGGTAGGTAACTGAGTGTTCAGTGGCTGTCCTCATGATGTTGGGGGGAAAGCAAGGATGGCCTCCAGTTTGCTGGATATAGATCCACCCCTTCCTCCCCATGGCACACTTATGGGATGACATGGACAAGAATGGCCCAGGATAGGTAGGGATGGATGGGCTGTATGCCAAATCACTGGAGAGGCCTTCCAAATGATGAGGTTCCAGGTCTCTTTGGAAAATTCATGTAAGTCTGCACAAGGATAAAGGTTGGAAAATCCTACCTTCCATGGCAGCTGCAGGAAATTAAAAAGGCAAACAGAGAAGGGGGAGATCTAGCCAAGAGTAGAAGTTGTAAAAAAAATCGGTAGGACAGATGATCTAACCAGTTCAACTTCAAAAGTGAAGCTCACCAGAGACGGAGAACTACCCAAGCGGAACGTGACTTATTTCAAATCAAAGCAAGAGGAAGGGTGGCTGAGTGGATTGAGAGCCTGCTTTGGGGCCAAGAAGACCTGGTGCCTCCTTGGACACAAGCTGACTCAGGACCCTGACAAAGTCTCTAATCCCCTCTCTTGCTCTAGGCAACATTCTAAGACCACAGGTCTGTAATGGGAGAGAAGTTTCCTTATCTGTGAATTCCTTATACCATTGGGATCACTGGTCTAGTCTCTATCCCAAATCAAATGACTATTTTGCCAAACATAAGGAATGTCTCAAAGCGTTTGGATAAAGAACAGAGTCAGTTTACAAGGAAGAGTTACATTTCTAGCACATCAGCGAGTCTGATTAGGAATTGGGCAAGACTTGAGTTCAAATCACACTTTTCTTCTTTTTTTTAATTGGAAAGGGCCTCAGTAGCCATCCAGTCCAACCTATGCCCAGGGAAAAAAAACAACCCTTTCTATACCGTTGCTGACAAATTGTCATCCAGTCTCCAAGGAGGGGAAGCTGCCACTTGCCCAGGCAGCCCATATCACTCTGGAAGAGCTCCACTGTCCTGAGTGTATCACCCAAGGAAGTCTCTTAATGCTCATGTTTCCCAGTTTGTCCATGGAGACAATAATACTGTTGGCATGACTCCATGGGCTTTTGGTCCATGAGCTTAAAGCATTAGGAAAAAATGATCTCTCCGTGTAAAGTGGTGGTTGATCTCTTCCATCTCTGAATCTTACATGTCCAATTCATCCCCCATTTTGGGGATGAGGACACGGTGACTCGCTAAAACTAAGTCCTTTAGCCAGAGGCACCCAGGGAGTTGATGACAGAGCTGAGCTGGGGACACAGGCTTTCCAATTCTTACTTCAGGGCTGTCTGCCTTAAACCCTGCTGCCTCCTGGCCCAATGGGCAGAGTCAGAGAAGTTGCACTGCCTGGTCTCCCCCTCTCTTATTGCCTTCAGGACCTTGGCATTTGGGAATAGGTTCATCTGTACCATTACATTACTAATCATCCTGAAATTTTCAGAGCAAACAGCAATCTGTTCTTGCTCTCTCCCTGGCATCTCCATGGTGGTGTCAACAAGAACCCCCTGACACAAGCTTTGAGGCAGGACTGATTTCCCATCTGGCCTCCTTCTCAGATCAAGCTCCTCCTGGATGGACAGAGCTCTGAGCTGGGCCAGAAGGTCTGCTCACCTATTTGGGGATGGCTGATCAGCCCTGCCTCTGTGCAGTTGCCTAGGTTACAGTCTGTGTCTGGAGATACTATCTCACCTCCTTATTTCTCCTGCAGAGACAGGGCTCAAATCCCTACCACCTCTTACCATTTTTCCTCACCCTTCGAGCATTCTTAGGATCTGAACACTAACCATTTCCCAGAAGAGAGAGAAAGGCAACTCTTGCATGCATTTCTTAGTGGTCTATTCACTTAACAAACACATATTAGCTGCCTACTACATAGATATCAAGGAGAGGCATCATGGCTCTGATGTAGTACTGGGCTTAGAGGCAGTAATACCTGGGTTGAAATACTGCTCTTGACTCATAGTAGCAACCAAGTCCCTCAAAAATTTTTGGGCAACTCTCTAAGGTTAAAGGTTAGAGACAGGGTAGACAGAGTTCCCATATTGAGAATGCCTATACTAGCAAAATCCTAGGTCCTGGATGTAAGTGCAAAGCCCGGTACAGTGTGCCACGGTAGACACAAAACTAAAAAATGGCCTGGTGGAGCCTGACATTCTGTGAAGAGAGTCTCAGATAATTAAAGGGATGAAAAGGTGGGGTAGTGGAGTGAGTGTTTCTAAGCAGGGTTTGAAATCCAGAGTCCCGGGTTCTAATGATTACTTGAATGCTTACTGGTCCAATTTGTGTTGGAGGAGTCACTTCATGTCTATAAACCTCAGTTTTACCATCTGAAAAGTGACACGCATCAGCTTTCAAGACTGGTGCCAAGAACGTGCTTTGTACAACTCAGAGCACCACAGAATTGGCATCTGCCATTACATGCAAGGAGACTTGCATTTTATTTAAGGGGGTCTGAGTAGGGGGAGCTACTACCAAACTCTCAGGATTTCAGAGAATCATAGAACATTATCACTGAGAGGTACCTGAGCAACTATCCACTTCTAAACCATTTGTAGATTAAGAAAAGGAGATCGGAAGGTTCCCTAAGGTAACATAGGTAATAAATGGAACACAAAACCAGAATTCAAGCCCAGGGCTTCAGATTCCAAGTCTACCAAACCACAAAAGAAAATCCCATATGTAATCATTCTTGTGCATTGTGGGAATTTTATTTTCAGATCATTCAATAGTCCAAGAGAAGAGGGGTCATGGAAAGCAACCTGAATTAGGGGTCAGAAAATCCCTGTACAAATCTTCTGTCATTAATTAGCTGGATGGAAGCATAGCGTGGTGAGTGGACAGAAGGCTGGACTTGGGAGTCAACAAGACCTAACTCCGAATTCTATCCCACCTTGGATTTTACCAGCTGTGTGGTCATGAGCAAGTCACTTCAATTCTCTGGGCCTCAGTTTCCTCTTCTGTAAAATGAGAGGTTTGGATTAGAGGACCCCTGAGGGTCTTCCAGCTCTACTGCTATGAGTTTAGGCAAGTTACTGAACCTCTCTGGGCCTCAGTTTCCTCATCTACAAAATGAAGGGGTTGGCCCATTTGGCTCTCAAGCTATGAGCCAATGACCCTGGGTAGTAAACTCTTCCTCTGGGCCTCAGTTGCCTTATCCTCCAAGAGAGTGGATTGGATGAGCTGATCTCTAGAGCCCTTCCAGAGAGAATGCCTAAGATCCTAATAAGCTGAATCAAGATGGAAACCAACTTCTAAAGCAGCTTTTCCCATCTAAGCACCCTGTCTCCAAAAAAGCCCATCCATCCATCCATCCTTCCATACACACACACACACACACACACACACACACACACACACACACACACGCACGCGCGCACACACACACACACACACACACACACACACACACACAGAAAAAAGTGCCCCCTCCCCAATATTCTGGATTCCTGAACAAGAGGAATGCAGGAAACATCATTCTGGATAAAATGTAACCAGTTAAAAAAAAATCTCCATCCAACTCCAGGAAAAGAAGCCTTAAAAAAATCTATTTACACAGGTGTTGGGTCAGATTTCTATTGAATCTGGCCTCCAGCACACATAAGAACACTCCCCCAGCCAGGCAAGGGAGGCCATTGGCTGATTAGCGCCCAAGACTAGTCTTTCAGCCTATAACTTGGTCGGGGTTGGGGAGAAGGGTGAGAGGGGGGAGAAAAGGAGTGCTTGACTCCCAAGGTGAAGAAGACAGACTTAAGAACCAGAGCCCAGAAAGCCTGTGGAAGGCCCAGTGCCACCATCCACCAGAGACAGAGAGAGACAGATGGAAGACAAAGTCAGGACAGGAAAGCCCTCAAAGAATCCACAGCTTCCCGGGAAGGCAACATTTTTAACAACTTGAAAACAAACTACCCATGATGCTTTGGGATACTAAGGGGAGGAGGTCAACCTTTTCCTCAGCAGCTGGCACAAACAAAATTCATCTTCATGGTCACTAACTAGATAACCTGGAGCAGAGGCAGGAGGTCAGACAACAGTCAGCGGCCCTCCCCTGCTCCCCAGGTGACTGGGAGCAGACAGAGGCTGGTGCCCCAAGCATATTTCCCTTCTCTCTGGCTAGAGGGCAACATCAAATCACAGTATGTACACAGTCATAGCTCCAGAGCTGGAAAGGATCTTAGAGGCCCTACCGCTCATTTTACAGAAGTGGGAACCAAGGCCCCAGGAAGAGAAGGTACTTGCCCAAGGTCACACAACAGGGCTAATATGGCAAAATTCTAGCCAGCTAAGTACAGAGAAGCTCATCACCAATGGGCTAACTTCTTGCTGATTTATTCTTTGGCCACTCCAAGAGACAGAAAAAAGGAAAATATAAAATTATCTTCTGTCCTTTGCAACACCTTTGTGAATTCAGTGAAATTCAATAAGCACATTTATTGAGCATTTATATGTCAGTCTATGGTCCCGGAAAAATGTTCCTGCCCTCAATGCTCTTCCATTCTATAAGGAAGATATTATATGAACATATCAAAAAATGTAAAATACTCACAAAGTAGTTTCTGCGGGATGGTTCAGGCTTACTGGTTTATTGGGTTTGTTGTTTGAAGGGTGGTTTGTTGACCAGGAATTAACAGGGTTTGGGATAGGGGCTCCAGAAGGTATAGCGGGAAAGAAGAATTTGACAACAATGGATGGTCATAAAGTACCAGGGAATGGTAGTCAGTGAAGAGAGTTCAGCTACAGACAGTCTATAAATCAGATTCTGAATGCAGTCATTGGGCAAGAGACGGCCATTTACGTAAAAGTAAAGCTGACTTGATTATCAGTCCCTGAGAAAGAGGTCAAAAGTGGAGCAGAGTGGAGGAGGAGAAACGTATATATCATATTTCCAAACTGTAGGTTTGGAGCTAGCTGGTTATGGAGGGGTAAGGTACATCTAAGGTATCCACCTTCCAATCCTCAGCCACTTGAGTTGTACCCCAGGGCTTACTCCAGTTTATGATTAACTCCCCCAAGGCGGAGGGCACAAGAAAGCTTTCCTGCTGGCCTAGAAGCCAGAGTGTACTAAAGAGGGGCCGCCTCTAGACATGAAGGATCATTGACACAAAGACTGGGAAGTGAGAGAGGGAATATTTTTATAGGGAATACCCAGCAGGACAGCTTGACTAGCTGGGGGGAGGGATGAGAAAGGAGAGTGGAAAGAGGGGTGGGAGCCAACATGCTGAATTCTTTAAATGCCTGGTCAAGGATTCAGTATTTTCTCCTAGATGTCATCGGGAGTCACTAAAAATTTGTGAGGAGGGGGATAACATAATCTGAGTTTTAAGAATATAAATTTGGCAGCCCCATGGGGGATGGATGGAAGGGGTTAGAGGCAGAAATAGCAATTGGAGGCTCTATTCATGGAAAGAAGGGGATCGATGGGATATGTAGAGGTGACATTGACAAGATGCAGCAAGTAATTGGCTACAGGGAATAGACAGAAAGGGAGAAGTCAAGGATGAATCCAAGGTACCAAACCTCAGTGACTGTTAGGATGGTGGTACTCTGTGCAGAAATGGAGAAGTTGAAAGGAATGAGGGGTTTTCTGGCACTTAATAAATGCTTACTGCTTGTCTGGGTTCCATTTTTAACATGCTGCATTTGCCATGCCTATAGGATATCCAGGTGGAAAAATGAAGAAAAGAGGGGTTTAGGAGAGGGCCGAAGACATAGATTTGGGAAGCATCTGCAAACAGATGATCAGGGAACCCAGAGTAGCTGGTGAGATCAGCTCCCATTCCTTAGGGAATAAAGGTAGAGGCTGAGAGGGGTGGATGTATTAAGATCACCTAGGGGTTTGGTTTTGTTTGCCATTTATATATGTTAGTTAAATTAATGGTGTTCTAAATGTTGAACCCTTTTCAAAAGACTAAAGAATGGGGCATACTATGGGTGAAACAGAATCACATCAACCTTGACATTCCAGCTGTAATTGTAACAAGAAACATTGTTCCTTGGAAAACTTAGGTCATCTCCGATTGTATTGCTTGGGATAAGTAGAAGTCCAGCATAAAGACAGCTATAATGAATTGCCTACATTTGTCGTAGATGATGAGAAAGCAGATTCTATAAAGAAACTGATAAGACTTTCTTGATGAAATCAACATAAACTTTAATACTCATTGACTCCAATGAGGCTAAGGGAGGACTGTGACAAGTGTGTTGGCAAATATGGTTTAAACCGGGTATGGGATGCACACGGCTGTAATCTCAGCTACCAGGTAGGCTAAGGCTGACAGATCTGTTGAGCACAGGAGTTCTGAGCTGCAGTGGGCTATATGTGCCAGCTGTACAAGCTAAATTCAGCACCATTATGGAAAACCATCAGGCTGTGTAAGGAGGGGTAAGTTTCCTCAGATTGAAAAATGGAGTAGGTGCCATTTAGTATTGGGAATGAACCCACAGATAGTCCCTGCACTTCTAGCCCAGGTAAGATGAGGAGGCTCAATCGTTAAACAACAAAATCACCACCACAACCACAGCCATGAACACACTACCACCACGGTTTAGGGGGAGGGAGAAGCAAGACCATGCATCTATATCATGAATGATGTGAAATTTGACATGCAGAGAAGAAAATTTTGGCTTCATGGGACTCCTAAATGCTGTGAACGGGATGAGGTTAGGATCCTCAGTGCTACCAGGTGATTAAATTGATACTCTAACAGGCAGGAAATAACTGGTTACCTATATGAGAGTTATTTCTGAATCAGCTCTTTGTAGATAATCAGCCCATAAATGGGGTTTAGAGCAAAGATCAAAATTAGTCCCAACTCAGAAGAAGGTATAAAAATGCAGAGATGCAGTATATAAGAAAGGTACTTCTCACATGACCTACTCAAAAGCATAAAAGAATAGACTCATAGACTATTAGCACTCCCAAAGGAAGTTTTACTAATGGAAGTCAATCACCACAATAAGGAGGTCAGAAAGTCTAGAAACCACCTCAGCCAGAAAATACTTGAGCTAGCCAAAAGAAGAGAGATGGTTGCCTAGGGCAATATCAGTTGGATAGGAGGAAAATAGGAAATTATGAGGAGTCTCTTCACAAAAACAAGAAGCGGTAAAGGGAAAAACAAATTTACAGAAAATTTGGAGAGAGACCCAACTAAATCAGACTGTCCTGAGACACTGAAGAATGAAGCAGGACAACAGATCAAAAATTGAGAACATAGCCTCAATATTTCTATTAAAAACTACTTTCCTCCCTTAATCATGATGGAACCATCACAAGTCCCTTCCCCTCCCTGGGACCTTAATTTCCTCCTCTGTAAAATGAGGTTTGACTGGATGATCTTCTACCTCTAAATCTATGATCCAATTAATGAAATGCTTTGGAAGAGAGAGAAATTGAACATGATGGCTGCCAAGAGACCAAAGAAAGGTGAAAGATGATGTTCACTTGTCTGGGCACCTGGTACAATTCAAGCCTTGATCTCATTTCTTTAAAAGCAGCTCAGCTAGGCTAGAAAGGTGACAAAACCTGGAATAGAACTATACTTCAACAGTCTCTCAGTCTTGGGAAACCTTCTTAGAGGCCTTGGTTTCCCTCATCTGCAAGAATGAAGATGTTATTTGCACTGGCTGTCTCACATGAAGATGTTATTTGCACTGTCTGCACAGGCTCAAACAAGTAAGAGATGAGAAGGCATTATATTAACATAGTATATTATCATGGTCACTGTTTTCCCATAATCCCGATCAGGAATTACATGCACCAGTATGGCAGTGGAAAGTGATGTGGATTTGGGGTCAGAGGCCCTGGGTTTAGTGTCTGCATCTGCTATGTACTCCCTGTGTGACCTTAGGTAAGTTACTGACTCGAACCTCTCTGGGTCACAGTGTTCTCCTGATTTAAATGAGAAGGGTGAATAAGACAACCTACAAGATCCCTTTTGGTTCTGAATCTGTGAGCCTATGATCATCTGGTCTGGGGCTCTCACTCCTTTGGGAGGGCCAATAGCAATCCCCTCTAGTCCAGGCTTTGGCTTTACCCATACCCAGACAAGTGCAAAGCAACTTCTATGTCTTTCTCTGTCTTACAAATCTGTCTGATACCCACAAGCTTCTAGGCAGCAGTCCAGATACCACAATGAAGTCAAATTCAGGATCCAAAAATGAACTTCCCCTTGAGAGAAATGAAACATGAGTGGAAACTCTACTAATGGGCCACACAAATCTTAAGTCTGAGCTAAGGCAGAAGCTGCCTCCAGGCTGCTCCTCTGTTCCTCTCTTTTTCTGCTCTGAAGGGAAAAACAGAAAAAAAGGAAATGAAGGATACTTTTACAGCCCTGATTTATTTTTTTTTAATATTTTAAGGACCCACAATTCAATAAGATCATGTGATCAAGGTCTGGAAGGGGCTATTAAAGGTAATTTTATTTGATGCCTTCATTTTACAGGTAAAGAAACTGAGTCCTAAGGAAGTGCTATGAGTTGCCCAGGGCCACCCAGTTAAGTACTTCACTGGGCTTATTAGCCCAGAGTTGTTCAGTCATGCCTGACTCCTCATCAGTCTGTGGATCCTACTGTCCATGGGGTTTTCTTGGCAAGGAAACTCGAGTGGTTTGCTATTTCCTTCTCCAGTGGATTTAGGCAAATAGAGATTAAGTGACTTACCCAGGGTCAAGCAGCTAGTAAGTGTGTGAGGCCCTATTTGAAGTCAGGTCTTCCTGACTCCAGGCCCAGTTGTCTATCCACTGCAGCCCCACCTAGTTGCCTCAGGGGTAGCTGTTTGCTAATGTTTGCTGAACTGAATTTCATTAAATTAAACCCAAGCCTTTTGATTTCAATCTAGTGCTTTCCCTACCATGTCAAGAACAGTAACTAGGGTTTTTAGCAAGTCAAAGTATAGGTTTGGATGAGTCTCATGCTGTGAGTGACCCAGACAGAGCCTTTCTAAATGTCTCCTAACAGTGACTTCTTGTACATCATCCCTGGCATGGCTCCTGAAATGACAAAGTTGGGACCAACTGTGAATTACAGTTTTCTCATTGATGAGCAAGATTCTACAGACCTTTGATCTGGGCTTGGTACATGGAGCCCCAAACTTGTGGCCCATGTAGAGGTGGAGAAGAGCAGAAAGCAGAAGATGTCAGGTTTGTAACTCAGCTACCCATAGGGTCCTGCCTGCCACAAGTCAGTGAGGGCTTCATAAGAATAGAGCTCCAAGTTTTAATCACCATCTGTTATAGGAATGTAAGGCCCTAGAGGACAGAGACCTGCTTGCTGAATAGAAATAAATGTGCCTGATGTTCTATATTCTCCCATGTTTAATAATTATCCACATTCACCAAAGATCACAGAAGAGAGGGAGGCTGGGACACTGGGACACTAGGACTCTTCCTGAGTCTCAAATTCCACCTGAAACATTTACCGACAGTGTGACCATCAGCAGATCGTTTATCTGCTTAGTTCTCTAGGCAACTAAATCTCTATGACCTGAAGTTATCGATACCAGAGAACATTCTAGATTGGGTCCAAATGGCTACTTCTTAGGGCTGAGTTCTGAGCAAAGTGATTTCTTTATGTACCTTAGAGTGTTATGCAAGCATGTAGAATGGGATTGGGAAAGAATATTTGATTTGGACTCCCAAGTCTTGAATTCGGCCACTTGCTACCAGGATGGCCTCAAGCAAGTCGCTTTATTTCTCCCATCCTCAGTTACTTGATCTGTAAAATGACTTACAAGGTCCCTTCTAGCTCTAGAGCTATGATCCCATGTGCAATCTTGGGCAGGTTACCTCCCCCTCCCCGGGTCTCAGTTTCCTCATCTGTAGAATAAAGGGTTTGAACCTACTGGCTTCTGAAGTCCTGTTCAGCTCAAATTCTATGGTCCTGTGGTCCTATAAAGGCACTCTGCCTCACTTGGTCTCAGTTTACTCACTTGTAAAGACATTAGATTTGATGACTTCTCAGGTACCTTCGAACTCTAAATCTGTAATCCTTAGATCACTAAATGACTGGAAAATATGTGAGATTTGTCTTGAGTATCTTTACTGCGACATTCCTAGGGCCAATGACTGACACCGTCAGAAGAGGAAGTGACCTTTTCCCGGCATTTCCAGATGTTTCTCTTTAGCCAATGAAATCTCTGATGTTCATCAATGGGGACCCTGAGTGCCAGCCTTGTGTGCCTATCTTTGGAGAAGCAGCTCAGCTGAGCTGGAAGGGACTTAGCAACAGAAGGTTAACCAGCAAGGGAGGGTTTATTTGGCTCTTAGCAAGTGACAAAGAGTTATCAGCCTTCTTTGGAAAATGAAAGGATTTGACTAGGTGATCCCTGAGGTCTCCTTCCAACTCAAGGGATGGATTGACCATCAAGGTAATGGGTCTTGGGAGATGAAAAGTCTGTACTACCAAACCCACATTTCTCTGAGATGTTGGGGAATGGCACAGTGGCTTAGAGGACCAACCTTGGAGTCAGAAGACCCAGGTTCAAGTCCTGCCGTTGACACATGCTAGCAATGCATCAAATGGGCAAACCACTTAGCCTCTTAGTATCTCAGGAAATTCCCTGAGACCGTCAGGTGCACAGAAAGTATTGACCTGAATTGGTAAAAGGAGTTTTTCTTCCCCAGAGATTTCCCTATGCCAGTGAAATTATCGGTGTAGATCATCCTCTATCTTAGTAGAAAAGCACAAGGTTGGGAGGTCACTAGGCCAGACATACCCTTCTATCCAAAAGTTGTAAATCTAGAAAGAGGGATAACTTGGACAAAGTGGGGAAGAGACCAGATAAGTAGGAAAAACATCAGGAAACCAGAAAAAAACTCACATCATGTTAGAACTAGACAGGGCCATGGGACAACAGAAAAAAATTAACAATTGACAAAAAGAGCAGTAGCTCTTGATATGGCACTTTCAGGGATAGAAGAGCTTTCTCTACTCATTCTCTTTTGCACTTCACAGCAACGCTGTGGCAGCAAGAAAGACCAGAAGGTCACAGATTGAGCATACGATTTCACGTCTGGGGAACTTCCTTTAACAATGTAGATCCACCACTTGTGGCTCTACAGAATTTCCTGAAGTGCTAAGAGATAAAGTGACTTGCCCAGGGTCATACAGCCAGAAAGTGTCAGGTCCTCAGGGCTCTAGGGCCACCTCTGCTGCTACTGGCTCTCTTAGGTAGGATGACAGGCATTATGAATTGCATTTTCAAGATCAGGAAACTGAGAGTAACAGGGGCAAAAGAACAGTGGCTTCCAGAACTCCATCTCAAGCTCTGAATGATGGAATGGCAGAGTTGGATGACCACTGTAGGAGCTCAGTTCAACCCTTTGTTTTATGGAGGAGAATATCAGACCCCAAGAAGAATGGATCGGGTCAGGCTGCTCCTCAGTGGCAGAACCAGAGTGAGGACTGAGGTCTCCTCATTCTTAGCCTAGTACATTTTGGGTAAGAGAAGCCATCAGAACTACATTCCTGTCTGAAGAACCACTAAGCTGCCAAGCTGCTAGGAATGTTTGGGAGGCTCTGGGCCCCTTTCTTAGCAGCTTCTCGCCAATGGCTCTTGCTAAAGAGTTGACATTCCCAAAGCAGCAACGTGTGCTCTCTGCAAGGCCCCAGACAAGCAGGAATGTGGCATGCCAAGGGAATGAAATGAAGGGGTCAGAGGTGTTTGACTACAGACATGTGCATTTACGTCTTTGGGGGAGGGGGATGGAAGGAAATGAAGGACAAAGGAACACTTGCAAGTTGCCAGGAACACTAACTCAGGATGCTCTGGAAACACCAGGGAGGATGGTGTCATCCTCTGAGTTCTGCATGCAAGCTAGAGTTCCATTTTTATTATGTGCCCCAAATGGACCAAGCTGGGTACAAAATAAGCAAATAACTAAATCTTCAACGTTTTGCTAGTAAATGCTTAAAAGACAGTCAATCCTTGGGCCCCTTATGGATTTGATGAGCTCACCTAGGGAAATCAGGATGGAGGATCACTGGACCCATTGTAGAGGAGAGGAAATGGCAGGGTTAGGCCCACTACTCCAAGAGGGCCATGGTGCACACCAGTGAAAAACCCAGTGAGCCCAGGTCACAGACATCCAGACCTGGCAATCCAAGAGTGCTAGAGCCCAAAGGAATCTTGGGACATAGAACTATAGTCCAGAAGGGCACCTCAGAAGACCTCTAGTTCAACCCTGTGATTTTACAGAGGAGGAAACTGAGGCCCAAGTAGGTTAAAGTGACTTACTTGAGGTCACCCAGAGTATTATAATCTAGATTTGCAAGGACCCCCACAGGCTATCAGATCCAACCCTGTCATTTTACAGAGAGGAAATGGAGATTCCAAAGGGATCTGTCCAAGGTAGCACAGGTAAGTAAGTATGAGTGGTGGGATTTAAACTCAGGTCCTTGGACGCCTATGCCATGCTGCATGTGGCACATGTCCAAGCTGAAGAGATCTGTCCTAACTCTCTGATCCAGTCAAACTGGACTTTTCTTAGTACCTCACATGTGAGACTTCATCTCCAATTTCTCTGACTTTACTCAGACCACAGTGTATGCTGAGAATGCAATCACTCCTCTTCTCTGCCTCATACACTCCCTGTCTTCATTCAAGATGCAACTGAAATATGAAGGCATTCCCTGATTCCCCCATCTGCTAGTTCCCTCCCTCCCTCCCTCCCAAACTGCCTTGTATTGAACTACTTCGGATCAATATACTTCTATATGTCTTCGTTGTCTCCCCCATTAAAATGTCATCTCCTTGTGGGTAGGGACTGTTTTGTTCTTTGTCCTTCCCAACCCTGGGCATCATGCCTCGGACACAGAGAAGTCCATGTGCTTGTTAAGTGATTGATGGCTTCCAAAGTGCTTTCTTCACAAAGCCTTGGTGACTGGGTAAGAACAGGCATTATTATCTCCATTTCACAGGTGAAAAAACTGAGGTTCAGAAACCTGAAGGAGTCTTCCCAGCTCTTAAGTGGAGACACTAGAACGTGGCTTGTTGATGACAGGGTTTTCTTTGACCCAGGACTCCTTCTCTATCAAAGCTATTTCATTAGCCAATCTTACATCCAAGCCCTTGTATCATGCTCCCCCCCACACAATGTGTAGCTTCCTTCTGATCCCCCAAACAGAAATAAAGGCAGTATCATATGTGGGGCTCCCTCCTCCTTCACTCTCCACAGGAAAACCTGGGTAGTTTCTAAGGGATGTGGAAAAGCAGACTCATTTGAGATTCCAGGTTGAGTCTGCCAGCTATGAAACTATGAGTAAAATGGTAATCAACACTTGAGATTTCCAGAAGGGGAGACAGAGAAGACGGGGAGGCGACAAGCCAAGAGACGAGGGACAAGGGTCACATCTGGGCCACTGAGTTCAAGAAGGAGACAATAGCAGCAAATTAGCTGGAAAGCTGCCTTTCAGGCCAGCTAGACTGAGGCACAAGGCCTGTATCTGATGCATCCTGGTCAGGTGACCCTGGCCAAATGATAGAACCTCTCCGTTCTCTGAGCAACTCTCCAGGACTGTAAGACGCCAAGCAGCATCAGAGTGTGGTGACATCCCTATCCCCATCATTGGTGAGCTGCAGAGTGCTCAGGGGAGGGTGACCAGCACAGTGAAGGGCACTGAGGCCCTGCCATATGAGGAAGAGAAGGCTGGGAATGGGGAGGATGTGGTCACTGTTTGAGTATGTCAAAGGGAATTCAAGTGGAAGGGAGAAGAAGCAGGACAGACTTGTTCCAGGGAGAAGAGTCCTGAGCTGGGATGGGCTCCCAGGCAAAGCTGGATGGCCCTTTGTTGGGGAGGCTAAAGAGAGGATTCCTTCTCCAACGAGGCTGGATGGGATTTAAGACCACCTTCTATTATGAGATGGAATAAAGTGAGGAGAGGGAGACAGATAGGGAGAGAGGGAGGAGCCAAGGAGACAGAGAAGGTGACACATGGAAAAGAGGGGAAGGAAGATGGGGAGACCAAGGAAGGAGTTGAGATGGAGTGGGAGACAGAGAAGAGGGAGAGAGGAAAAGGGAGGGAGATAGAGAGAGAGAAAGAGAGAGAGAGAGAGAGAGAGAGGGAGAGAGAGAGAGAGAGAGAGAAATTGAGGGGGAGAGAGAGTCGAAGAAGAGTTAGTGAGAGAGATATTTAGGGAGAGAGGGAGAGAGAAATTGAAGAAGAAAGACAGAGAGAGATAGTGAGAGAGATATCAAGACAGAGAGAGACAGAGAAGAGAGATGGTGGTGGGAGGGTGGGCTCTTACTTCTCCAATTGGTGGGATTCAAAGATCTCAAGACAGTCAATTCGGTGCACCTCAGCAGCGGAATCTCTCAGGTAGTAAAAGATATATTGTAAAAATGGGAAAAACAAATCAATAAATGCTCAAGGCAGGTAATAAGGGCCCCCCCCCACTTTCAAGCTGGGCTGATGAGAGCTGTAAAACAAGTCACACAGCTTTACAGATGGGAGGAGAAAGAAAACACCAATAACGATTTTTTCCAAAGCCATATTCCTCCCCCAGCCCCTTCAGCTGAAGGCCTAAATGCAGCTGCCTGGGGGCCAGATTCAGCACGCCTGAGGAGGGGGTAGGTGGACATAGACCTAGTAGGGTTCTGGCAGCCTCTCTCCTCTCCTTTCTACAAACAATGATTTAAGAGCCCACTGTATGTTACAGCCTGGGGGCAACACAGGTTTAGTTGAGAACCTGGGCTGGGCCTGGTCTTATAAAGCTTACAGATCTGGTAGATGGGGGTGGGGGGTAGGTGGGTGGGATGAGCAACAGATCAGACACTGTGCCCAGAATCTGGAGACTGGGCTTAAGGCCCAGCTCAGCCCCTTATCATCAGTGGGGTGAGAGCATACAAATCACTTCCCTCTTCGTGTCTGAGCTCCTCTGCTAGGAAATGAGGCCCAGATCCAAGATGGAGCCTTCCACAACAAACAAATTATGAGATGATATAATATATAAATGTAGGGCAGCCATAGAAAATATTATGTAATAGTGATCCGAGGCTGGACCTGTGGTGACATAGTGGATAGAAAGCTGGACCTGGACTCAGGAAGTTCAAATCTGGCTTTAGACTTTTACGAGCTGTGTGACCCTAAGCGAGTCACTTCCTGTCTACCTGCCTCAGTTTCCTCAACTATAAAATGAGGCTAATAATAGCCACCCAGGGTTGTTATGAGTATTGAATAAGATAACATTTGTAATCTGTGAAGTGTCATTTTTATGACCACCTCAAAGGTACTGGGTTAACTTTCAATACTCACACATCCCATTTGTGAGTACCTGTTGCTATCCTTATTTTTTCAGTGATGTTCAGAGAGTGGAACTTATCCAAGGTTACAAAGAAAAGTGAGCCAAGTAAAACCCAGCTTTCTTAATGGCCAGTCCTCTACCTGCCCCCACCCCAGGAATCACAGCAAATCTCAAAGCTGGAAAGAGACTTAGAAACCATGTAGTTCAATATCGTCATTTGATAAAAGCTAATAACAGAAGGAGAGGCAGGATGGTATGTAGACAGTTTTGGATTCAGGAAGGTCTGGATTTCAGACCAACTGAGAGTAGCTAGGTTACTAGGTTCCTAGTACAGTGCCTGGCACCCAGTAGGCATTGAATACATGTTTACTGATTAATGGATTACATAACCTCTCTGTGCCCCAGAAACTCCCCAAGACTGACAGATGAGAGAGGAGAGAGATAGCAATCTGCATCGGTGAAGGTAGTTTCCACACAAGGGAGTTCCCCAAATTGGTTAGATCAGAGATGTAGAGCTGGGAGGGCCCTCATAAACCATTCAGTTCAATCTCCTCTTTTTCCAGAAGGGGAAACTGAGGCCTAGGGAGGGCAAGTGACTTGCTCAAAGTCTCACAGACCATAAATATTAGAAGTGGGATTTGAACCTAGGTACTCTGACTCCAGAACCTGTGCTATCTCCATAGAAGGAGGAAAGCAGAAGGGAGAAGAAGGAGGAGGAGGAGGAAGAGGAAGAGGAGGAGAAAGGAGAGGCAAAGTAGGGGGGAGGGAAAGGGAGAAGGGGGAGGGGGAGAAGGAAAGAGAAAAACAACAAAGATAATGATAGTTCCTGTTACTTTCCTTCCACCATCCCTAGAAGACATGCAATAATAGTTCTCATTTTTCAGATATGGAGACTGAGACCCAGAGAGGGCCCATGGCTTGCTTGGGATCAGAGTTGGGACCCTAATGTAGCTCTCTGGGACTTGTACTGCAACATAAACAGCCCTGGATTTGGACAAGTCACGATCTCTCATTTGTAACAGGAGTGGGGCAGCCCAGATGGCTCTTGAGGTTCTTTCCAGATTGAAATCTATGATTCTATGTGGTCATTGGCAAATCTCCTCATCTCTTTGGGCCTCAGTTTTTTCATCTGTAAAATGAAGCTGCTGGAGGCCTTTCCAAGTCGCGATTTAGGAACCTGGGGCCAGCTGGGGCTGGAATCACCCAGGGACTCCCCGTCCAAAGGCACCATGAAGAAGGATGATCCCCAAATCACCACTTCTCCCCATATTTGAAAGTCCTCACTGCCAAGGGCCTAGTGTGAACACTCCTCTGTGGGCTCACCCCCCCCCCTTCCCTGCCCTTGGCTCTGGCTCAGTTTCTCCATCAGGAGAACTCCCCTGCACAGAGTTGGGCAGCAGGATAGTCTTCTGCTTTCCCAGCCCAGGAGATCATTTCCCCTGTTTTCCAAAAACAACAATTTGTTGATCCAGATCTGTAAAACTTCCTGGAGGTCTGCTCATGTCTCTGTCCTTTGAATTCGCTCCCTGGTTTCCTCCTGCTCTCTTTCTCCCTGGTGGTCTGATCTCTATAACTGCTATGCCCAGGACAGAGGGACCAGGGAAAGAGAGTAGTGGGAAGTGAAGCCCACCACATCTCAGCAAACATAAGTCATCCTTAGCCTTATTGGCACAAAGCCAGCCAGAAAGGTCTGAGGTCAAGCTCTACTTCTGACTCAGGCTGGTTTCAGGGGCTCTGGGCAACTTACTGAATCTGCCTGCCTCAGTTTTCTCATCTGCAAAGTGGGGATAATATTACTTGTTTGTGAGGGTTATTGTGAGGGTAAAAAGAAAAAAAAGAATATTTATAAAGTGTCTAGCACAATGACTGTCATGTAGTAAGCACTATATAAATGCTAGCTGTGATTATTGTTATTAATATAATATTCAACTCCTCACTCTTCCCGGTGTTACTTTAAGACTAGCAGAGACAGAGAAGGCGGCAACCTGCATCGGTAGATGGAGTTCCCTTATCTGGGAGTTCCTTATACCAAAGAAATCACAGAAACAGTCCCATTCCATTATTTGTTTTTTATTATCGTTATTATAATTAGTGATTTCCCTAATATAGGAAACTTCCAGGAGGACATTCCATCACATCTGTGATATTACAATAAATTGTCACAATAATAAAGATTAAGAATATAACAGTGTGACTCCTACAGTGTGCATTTCTTGACAACCACCTCGCAAGGAAAGTTCTTACAGAAGTTAAGCAACTGGCCTGAGGTCATACAGCTAGCTTGCAATGAGGTAGGTTCTATTGCTATTCCCATTTTACAGATGAGGAAACTGAGGCTCACAGAGGTTAAGCAACTGACCTGAGGTCATAAAGCTTGTAAGTTTGATAGGCTTGGTCTGAAGCTCTCATTCAGCCTCTCTCAAAGGTGGGCACCCTGCCTCTGGGCAGGATGGGAGGCTCCCCCTGAGTACCCCAGGTTCTGAGCCCAAACCTTAGCCCAGGGAAGAGCAGTGACTTACACAAAGCCACATAGGTAGAGACAGGATTGGACTCAACTTCCCTGATTCCAGAGGCAGTACTGCCCACACTGGACCATTTCAGTTCAGTAGTTTTTCAGTTCTGTATGACTCTGTGACCCAATCTGGGGTTTATCTTGGCAGAGATACTGGAGTGGTTTGCCATTGCCTTCCTCAGATCACTTGACAGAAGAGGAAACTGAGGCAAATAGGGCGAAGAGACTTGCCCAGGGTCACACAGCTAGTCAGGGTGTGAGGCTGCTGTTGTCTGCTGCATCCTTCCTACATGTATGTCATTGCCTCTTCAGGACCCCAGTATCAGGTATGGCCAAGCCTCAAAGTTACAGAAGGCATGATCTAGTCTGTGCCCCCAGAGAGCTGATTGTTTGATAACAAGGCTGAGGCCAGGGTGTGATGAGTATGTGGGACAGCTGCTCCTGAACATGAAGTAAAACTCTGGGGACATGGTCAGTAGACCTGAGCAGGCACCTGAGAGTCTGCTAATGACATTAAGGTGCCTCTGAGCTTGAGGTCCTTGAAGCTCCTTCTAAGAGGTCCATTGTTGGAGTGAAGTCCTCAGTTTCCTCCTCTGTAAAATCAGGGGTATGCCAGCAGATTGGCTAATATGACAAAACAGGAAAATGATAAATGTTGGAGAAGATGTGGGAAGATTAGAACACTAATGCATTGTTGGTGGAGTTGTGAATGGATCCAATCATTTTGGAGAGCAATTTGGAACTATGACCAAAGGGCAACCAAACTGTGCATACCCTTCGACCCAGCAAAGACTTCTTCTAGGTCTGTATCCCAAAGGGATCATAAAAATGGGAAAAGAACCCACATATGCAAAAATATTTATAGCAGCTCTTTTTGTGATGGTCAAGAACTGGAAATTGAGGAGATGCCCATCACTTGGGGAATGGCTGAACAAGATGTGGTATATGTGTGCAATGGAATACTATTGTTCCATAAGAAAAGATGAGCAGGCAGACCTCAGAAAAACCTAGAAAGACTTACATAAACTGATGCTGAGTGAAGTAAGCAGAAGAATAAGTAGAATATTGGACACGGTAACAGCTACATTGTGCGATGACTGACTTTGATAGACAGCCCTTCTCAGCAATACAAGGATCTAAGACAATTAATTCCGAAAGACTCATGATGGAAAATGTTATCCACATCCAGAGAAACAACTGTGGAGTCTGAATGCAGATTGAAGCATATTATTTTCTTTTTTTGTTTGTTTGTTTTTTCTTTCTCGTGGTTTTTCCCTTTAGTTCTAATTCTTCTTTACAACATAACTAATGTGGAAATATGTTTAATATGATTGTTTAGTCTCTGTCAGATTGCATGCTGTCTTGGGGAGGGAGAAAATTTAAAACTCAAAATCTTATAAAAGTGAATGTTGAAAACTAAAAATAAATAAGTAAATATACTTTTTTAAATGGGGTGTGTGTTTGTGAATTTTCTGAGGTCCCTTCCAGCTCTAGAACTAGGATCCTCTATATGACCTTAGGCAAGTCACTTCCTTCCCTGGGCCTCAGTTTCCTCCTCTGTAAAATGAAGGAATTGGACTAACTGACCTGTGAAATCTCTTTTGGCCTACCTCTAGGATTCTATGTGTGATTGTGGGCAATACACTTCCCTTCCCTGGGCCTCAGTTTTCCCCTCTATAAAATGGGAGGGGGGACTAGCTAGCTTCTGAGATCCCTTTCAGGTTTCTACCTGGGATCCCATGTGCAATTTTGGGCAAGTTTCTTCCCCTCTCTGGGCCTCAGTTTCTTCTCCTGTATAATGAGGGAACTGGACCAGCTGGCTTCTGAGGTCTAGGTCTAGGGTCTGATCATCCCATTTAACTTTCCCAGCAGTCCTGGGATGGGGAGAACCTAAGGAAGCTAAGTTTCATTTTTCCAATGTGAGAGATCAAATGATACCCTTGGAAAGAGGCAGGGTCAGCACTGGATGCCAGGTCTCCCAATTCCAGGCCTGATGGGCTTTCCTTACACCACAGCTACCTCAAGTCAGAGATTACTGAAACAGTGTTCACTGAGTGAACCAAGTAAAACCAAAGTGGTTCAGGAGCAAGATTGGGTCTCCGTTCTGCATTTCCATTGGGCATAAGAGAGCTGGCTGAGCATCATCTCTCCTTCTCGCCTCTGTCCCAGATTCCAGGAACCCACCAGTGTTGTTTATGACCCTTACATAAGCCCTGTCTCTGGCTCTAGGCTCAATGGCCTGGGCCAAGCCAAGGAAGGACTGGATCAGGCACCTGGGTTGGGGCCCAGGGAAGGCTCCCTTTTTTGGGAAGATAGCCAACTGTGCTTCTTTTTGAAGAAGGTTCTCAGCTTAGAGGAGGACAGTGAGAAAGCAGAGCCCACCTCTCCCATTATCTCTTCCATAGAGAAGCCTCTAATAAGACAGGACCACTATTCCTTCCTCAGCATTCTTTTTGAGTGAATACCTTCAAGCAACCAGAGACCAGCTAGATATAGAAAGACAAAGCACTTTGTATTGGCTCAAAAGCCAAATGGTAAAAAAAGATCCTGGGGACCTTAGTGGACTGCAAGCTCAGTCTGGGACACCAGGGAGATGTGGCCTAGTATGATAAAAGCAGGATGTATTGAGGACCAAAGACCTCTGAGCATCAGTTTCTCCCTCTGTAGCATGAGAGAACCAGACCAGATGACTACCAAGGTCTCTTCTAGCTCTGGATCTAGGAAGGACCCTATGTGTGACCTTGGACAAGTCCCTTTCGTCCCCCTGGGCCTCAGTTCCCTCCTCTGTCAAAATGGGGTTACTACCCCAAATCACGGGTGAGGAAAATGTTTATAAACTTGCAATGCTATTGATATGGGCCCTGATAGTGTATCGTGATCAGAGGAAGAAGGTGGGGAACCTTCTTAGAAGCCTATCTACAGACCCTGCCAACAAGTAGACTTCTTCCTCAAGGCTCTGGAAAGAAATTCAAGTGGAAAGGAATTAAAATCTTTTTCAATCCTCCATTGTCTTTCATCTCAGTGATAGAGTACAAAAGGGTAGCTGGGACCATGTATGTTTCTCCAACTCTCTATGTACTTCACAGGGTTCTGCCTGGGCCAGGGAAAAGCCACTGCTGCCACAACCATCAACTCCAAGTGAAGCAGTGCTGGAGACCCCTCCATGTTCTGGGAGGACGTGACTTTCCAGCAGAGGTCCAGTCAAGGTCTCAGAAACCCAGAGAATTCTGGAGCAGGAGGGTCACTATCAGTACCAGTAATGGAAAAGGAAGACATGGGAAAGATGGAAGCCCCTTTTACCTTCTGCTGCTCGCTTGAAGAATACTTTGCAGCTGCCACAGGTGAGTGCCCCATAGTGACAGCCTGAAGCTTCATCGCCACAGATCAGGCAGGTCTTTTGTGGTGGAAAGTAATAGTCAATGGGCAACACATGATCCCTGGCAGCATCCAGTCTGGAAAGGAAGGACACAGACAAGGAGATATACATCAGAAAATGGCAGAATCAAAAAGGTCAAGACAGAATACTCCCAGGATCTCTTCATGACCTGACCACTCCTCTCTGCTCAGGGGAGTGGGCCATGAAGGAACCAGGCAATTTGCTCATGCAAAGGGCTGGATTGGGTTTTGGAATACTGAACAGCATTACAAGGTCAGTTGACACCTCATTTGCAAGAGTGAAAGGGAGTGTTTCATAGACTCAAGAACATAAATTACTAGAGCAAGGACTCCTTTTTTGACAAGAAGTTCTGGGAAAACTAGAAAGCAGTTTGGCAGAAATTAGATTTAGTTCATCATCTTCCACCATATACCACAATAATCTCAAAATGGATATGGGATTTGAATGCAAAAGGTAACACCACTAAAAAAATTAGAAGAGAATGAGATCAGGTACTTGTCATTATATGTTTAGGGGGAGAATTATTAACTAAAAAGGAATACAGAAAATTACAAAAAGATAAAAAGACAATTTTGATTACATGAAATATAAAGCTTTTGCACAAATAAAATGAAGACAGAACTAGAAATGAAATAGCAGAGGGGGAAAATATCAAAAAACACTGATGAAACCCATAATATAGTGAACTGATGCATATATAGGATGCCCCAAATCCATTCCCCAGTAACTAACCAAAGAATATAAGAACAACGTTTTCGAAAGAAACATAAGTGATTATATGAAAAATGCTCCAAATTACTAACAGCAAGAGAAAGGTAAATTGAAACAACTCTGAAGATTCACCTCACACTCAACAAATTGCAACAGATGACAAAGAATAGGAATAGTCCATGTTGAATTTGTTTTTAAAATATTTGCATAACTTTTTTTGACATAATTGATTTCCTTTGTATTTCTATATATTTTAATTCATACATTGAAAAACATGATTTTGAGAAAAGAACCAAAGGCTTCACCAGACTGACTATGTTCTATGGGATCTTAGACCAAAACTGTCAAGAACCTCTGGTCTTAGTGGCCGCCATTCTGGGAACCAGAAAGGTCACATCATGGTGTTGTTTTTTGGAGCACAGAATAGGGTTCTTGTGCTCTAATGGTCCCTTGGTCCGAGTGCCTGTACTCCAGAAGATCGAATTTAAAAGATTCCAGATGTAGGGTTCTTCATCTTTTGGGTACCCACGGACACGTAGGGAAGTCTGAGGAAGCCTGTGGATGCCTTCTCAGAAGAACATTTTTAAATGCACAAAATAAAGTACAGAGGACTACTAATTACATTGAAACACACTAATCAGAATTATTTTTAAGAATCAAGTTCACAAACTCTAAGTTAAGAAGTCCTGCTCTGGAGGTATCTAGAGAAGAGAGTGAATCCTCAAATCTTCAAAGCAAGGTCTTTTCTAATCTCCCTATGGAAACGCCTTTGAGAACTGAATGAGCAATCTGAACTGTTACCAAAAACTTTCTGGACCTATTTACATACATTGGTCTGGACCTGTTCTTTCATCTGGACAGGGAACTCCCAGTATGTAAACTCCCTCCACCAATGGAGACTGGCACATGTGCTACAGTTTCTGATTTAGGCTAGTTGACTGGGGGCCCTAAAGGAGATAGTGACTTGCCTAGGGTCATACAGACCATAGGTGTCAGAGGAGAGACTGAACCCTGGTTTTCTGGCTCTGAGGCCTATTTGCTATACCATGTTGCCTCATTATTCAATTTAATTCAACAGATATTTACTAGACACAGGATATGTTGCTAGGTACTGAGTGGCAAAGAACAAGCAATGAAAAAGATAGTTTCTGACCTCTAGAAACTTTCATTCTATTAGGAGGAATTGCCATATGCAAATGACATGTCCACAAATATATTGAAAGCATTTTTTGTATGGAAAAAAGCTATTAACTGGGGGATGGGGAAAGGCCTCATGGAGGAGGTAGCACATGAGCTGAACTTTGAAGGTAACTGGGGATTCTAAGAGGTGAAGGTGAGGAGAGAGGGCATTACAGGCATGGGGTACAGCCTATGCAAAGGCCTGGAGATGAGAGATGGAGTGTCATGTGTAAGGAACAGCAAGAAAGTCTTTCTAGTTGGATTGTAGAGTATGTGAAGTGGAATAATGTACGGGTGTGTGATAAGGCTGAAAAGGCAAGTTGGAGTCAGGTTGGGAAAGGATTTAAATGTCTGAGAGGGGTGTTTGTGTTTGTAATAAGGAATCACTGATACATCTTGGTAGGTATTTTATGTATTTTCTAGTTTGCATTATACAACTCATTCTCTGATTATTAAAATCCAGTGAAGCATAAAACAGGGCGATGTACCACTAGGACCCAATTAGTGTAAATAATTAATCCTGTGAAGTAGTCACATGTATTTCATTTCACACTATTTGACATTTTAATGATGCAAAATAGGGTCATTGGTTTCAGCTCAGTGGAAATATGCAGTGTGAGTTCAAGTAAGGGTATCACATTAAGGGATTCATTATCTGCATTAATTAGGTCTTGGCTGTATACTCAACAAAAAACAATTTCCCCCTACAATGGAGGAGGAAAGGCAACAAGCTCATAATGGGGGAATGAATCCCTGTGGATGGCTGGATCCTTAAGATGCTCCTGCCTGTGGATGACATTGTGCCCGTTATGTTCAGGTCTGAACACTGCAGAACCTCCTAAATTGCATCTTAAAATCACTTAAGTGATTAGCTTAACCATCCACACAGGAAAAATCAAGTGGATGAAGAATCCCTATTGTCTAGACTAAAATAAATAGTGATGTGGACAACACATAGAGTTCATCATCAACAATAATGATAACAATAACATACTTATATAGCATTTTAAGAATTTCCAAAGTATCTTACATATATATTATCTTATTTAATCTTCAAAAAAGACTGTGAGGAAGGTACTATTCTTATCTCAATTTTACAGATGAAGAAAGTAAGTCTTGGAGAAGTTAAATGACATTGCCAGAGTCACAGAGCTAGATAATTTCTGAGGAAAGATTTGAAGCCAAGACTTCCTGCCTCCAAGTCCAATATTCTGACTGCTAGACTGTATTTCCATCTATCTGGTATGAACACTACCAACAGGCCCAGACTGAACCTGAGGCTCATTCGATAGGCCATGAAGAGATACATAGTGGGCATAAGCAGGCTACAATACATGACAAACAAAGAAGGACATGAGGGAAGTGATGGAGCTTACATTGTCATCAGAGAAAGAGATGATTAGAAAAAATATGGGGAGGGGGGTGGTGTGACGTAGAGAAGAGTGAAAAACAACTTATGAATAGTCAGAGTTCTTCCTTGGTATCTATTCAATGTCAAAGGAACATGAAGAAGGCCTAAGTTAGCAGATCTCTTGTGGCAAACTTATGGGAGAACATGGATGAGAGACAGTTGCATGGGATGGACAGATATGGATGGGTCGCAATCTGCATCGGAGTTGATAAGATCACTAGTTCATTGAAAAACTAAAGTTCCAGAAGATCAGACTGAATCACTAGTATAAGGAGATGGGGAAAGGCCACCACAACCAGAGTGTGAAACACAAGCCTGTCAGGTTGTTTACTCTGAAGATGTGGCTCATGTGTGGGCTCCAGCGGTTAGGGTGAGCAAAAGCTACAAGCACATCAACCCTCCGCTGTTATTTCAGAAGATGTTACTTGTATGGAAGTATTTTGCATCTTCTCTATTTGTTGCAAAGTTACCGACTACAAATGTGGCAAATTTCATGCCATTTGGAAGCTGTGAGGTAAGGGAATTATGCCAAAAACAACTTGAGTTGCCATCTTGCCAACCACAGGAACCAAAAGTATTAATTCTCTCCAATTATATTTGAAAATGTGGTGACATGGAGTAGTAATGGGAGAACTGGTTTAGGAATCAGGAAGACCTGAGTTCAAATGTGACACACTCTGGCTGCATGATCCCAGGCTGGGTCTGGGATCAGGAAGGTCTGAGTCTAAATCCAGCTTCAAACACTAACTAGCTAAGTGGCCCTAGGTGAGTCACTTAACCGCTGGGTGCCTCAGTTTCCTCATCTGTAAAATGGTGATTATAATGCCACCTGCCTCCCAGGAAAGCATTTAGTACAGCACAGCACCTGGAACATAATAAGTGCTATATAAATGCTTTTATTATTATATTTTTGTTGTTATCTTCATAGCGTTGTCCCAGGAAGATCTCTAAGGCTGAGTTGCAGAGAAGATGCTGACCTTTGCATGGGAGAGATGGTTGCTACATTTAGGAGTCCCCCATACAAATGAAATCACTATCCCTATCTGAATGGTCAAGTGCATAGACAAGAGCCTTAGCCTTGGAATCAGGAAGACCTGATTCAAATCCTGTCTCAGATAATTACTGGCTGGGTGATCTGAACAAATCATCTCAGTTTTCTCATCTACAAAACAGAGTTAATAATAGCCCTACCCTTTATAGGTAGGGTTATTGTGGGAAATATATATATATTTATGTATATATATACATATAAATCTTTATATTATAAATATAAAATTTATATACACATATAAACATATGTGTGTTTACACACATATGTATATATGCACACATGTATACACACATGTGTATACATACATGCATGTACATACACATACATACACAGAGTACACTGTAAGTCTGATGATGGTGATGATGATGATGTGAGAAAAGACTTCCTTACACTTCCTTCCAAGGAATTCAGTGACAAAAAGAAAAGCTCAAAAAGCATCCAAATACAACAGTATTTTCTGTGGTTGTGAAGGTCAAAGTAGATACCCATCGATTGGAGAATGGCTAAATAATTGTGGTCTATGAAAGTAAATGAAAGATTACTGCAATACAAGAGATGACAAATGTTAAGGATTTGGAGATGAGCTGCCTGATCAAATCAAGTGATCCAGACAGAAATTTGGCAGCATAAACAATAACAACCACCATGGAAACGAAAAGAGTAACAGAATGCTATAAAATTACAATGGCCACTCTTGGCTCCAAGGAATATCTATGAGAAGACACCTTTCTTCCTATTTTTTTTTCAGACTCTGGGTGTGGAGAACTGCATAGAAAGTTGGACTTTTCCCAAAACAGTGGTTAGTTTTACTGAACTATTTCTCCCTTCCCTTCCCTTTTTCAAATTCCTGTAATGAGCAATGGGTCTCTGTGAGGAAGAGGAGAAGGAGATAAAATGGGAAATGTAGGTGACAGAAAACCAAAATCTATCAATAACAACATGTTAAAATAAGGCTTCCTGACCAAAGTTGGTTTTCACTTGGCTCCCCCATTTTCCATACTTACTGTGAGGGCTGGTGGGGGTGGAGCATAGTCCTCAAAGTCAAGATGACTCTGAGGAAGGCAGCCCTGCCAGAAATGTATTATCTGGAACTCAACTTTTAGCTCCAAAACCTTCACATGCTTCCTCCCAGGTACCCTCTCCAATCAGGTTGTTTAAGCACCCTCTTCTCTCACATACCTCAGAATTGGCACTCCTGGCAAGCAATCACCCAGGTGAATGCTCCAAGTTCAGTATAAAGATCAACAGGAGGAGCCATGTCTGGTCTAGAGGGAGCCACCCGATCACTCCCAGGCCCATACTTTTCTATCTGTGACCTTTCTGGGAGGTATCTAAGAAACGATTAGAGTTGTACTGTGCCCAAGAGGCATGGGCCAAATATCTTTCTAGGTCTTCCTGAACTCAAATGTCTTAAAACTTTTTTCAACTAAATGGCTTATTCATGTGTAAAATGAGAGAGTTGGACAAGACTCAACAACCAAGCATTTACAAAGTACCCACTATTCATGTGCCAGGCACAATGATACAAAGAACTAAGGGAGACAGTTCCTGTCCTCAAAGAGTACACATTCCATTGGGAAAGACATAACCAATGCACAAAAAAGTGAAAAAAGGAGTTATAAATGAAATAAGGCCAGAGGGATGGGGAATGGGACAGAGTAATAGTCAAGAAAGGCCTTGTGAAGGAGATGGGACTGGAGTTGAGCCTTGAAGGGACCTAGGGGTTCTCAGAAGTAGCCATGAGGAGGGAGAGTATTAAAGGCATGAGTCATGATCAAGGAGGCCTCCTTGACTGGAGCAAAAGAATGCATCAAAAAGAAGAATATGTAGTCAGACCAGAAAGAGAAGATGGAACCAGAGCATGAAGGGTTCAAAATGCCAAGCAGAGGAGTCTGTATGTTCTCCCAGAGGCAAAAGGGCGCCAGTGAGATTTCTGGAGCAGGAAGGTGGCATGCTCAGACCTGGGCTTTCATTTGGCAGCTATATGGAGGATGGATTGGAGAATGGAAAGATCGGAGGCGTGTGTGTGTGTGTGTGTGTGTGTGTGTGTGTGTGTGTGTGTATGTGTAGGAAGGACCAAGTAGGAGACTATCGTAGTAGTCTAAGTGAGAGTTGATGAGGGTCAGAACTCAATGGAAAATCCAAATCATCTTATTTGTTGACTTTACCTTGAAGATCAAAACCAGGTATGACTGAATCCTTCCCTGGGTGACAAATCAAGTGATGCTGATATAGAAGGGGCTGAATTGGGGGAGGAGAAGAGATCACAGGAGCATAGAATGTCAGTAATATTAGAGGCCATTTAATTTGACCTCTCAGGAAACCAAGGCACAGTGGAGGGGGGGGAGGGATTTGCCCTTGGTCACACATAAGATCCTAAATCTAGATCTAGAAAAGACTTCAAAGCTCATGGAGTCCAAGCCTCCCCTTTATTTTACAGAGGAGGAAACTGTGACCTGAAGGAGGGGAAATGATTTGCTCATGGTTACAACTAGCATTATAGATCTTGAACTAGAAGAGTCCTCAGAGGCCCTTCATTTTAAAAAGGTAGAAACTGAGGCCCAGGGAAGGGAAATGACTGGCCCAAGGTCACATGGATAAATTGCAGAGGCAAGATTTGAACTGACATTCTGTGACTCCAGAATCAGTGGTCTTCCCTAAGGACTTACCTTCTTTCTGGGCTCAGCTGCTTTTCAGTATAAATGAAAGATTTGGATGAGATGAGACAATACGGTCTCTTTTGGAATTCACTTGGTTGTCTCATTCTGCCTTAGAGGTCAGATCCCATGTTGGTTTGACTCAGTTGGTTATGCCAAGTTATCCAGGCACAACCTGGGGAATCGATACGGGCTTGATCAATATCTTTAGTGACAATACTAGGTACTAGCAATGGCAGGGATAAAGCAGGAAGGACCTCGAACCTGACATCAAATAATCACTATCCCACCCCTCCCCCACAAAAATTAAGAAAAAGAGAAAACCAAACCAGTCTCCTTATCCCATTTCACTTTCACCATGTTGGGCTCAATGCTCTGGCCAAAGGCCAGAATGCAATGGTGGAGAAGTATTCTGGCAGGGATCCCTTCCCAGGAAGCACAGACCACCCAACAGACAGACAGGCAGAGCTTCAGCGTGGCCTTAGATACTCTGGGAACATGACTATATACCAGAGCCTGATCTAGAGCCCAGGGTCTGGGGACTGCCAGGCAAATGGCAAACAGTATAGGACCATACTGGTTCCATCCTGGTTTTATGTATATGTACACACATGCAAGCACATAAGTGCTTTGTGCGCGCGCGCACACACACACACACACACACACACACACACACACACACACACACACACACACACACACACACACACACACACACACACACCCCTTCCTAAGTTCACTGGCTCAGGATTTTCCCTTCTCTTTTTGAAGCTCTGGTTGGCTTCGTCAATTGCAAAGGCAGTAAGAACTAGGAGAACCAGAACCAGGAGTGAGTCTTGAGGCTACTCTAACTGCCCATAAGTCACTCTCATATTCCGTGCCTCAGTTTTCTCCTCCGTAAAGAGTCGGTGCACTAAATCAAGAGTTCCTGACTTTTTTTTTTTTTGCTTTTTGCATTTTGGACAATGCAGGGCACTGAGCAGTCTAGGGAAGCCTATGGACCCCCTTCTCACAATCATGGGTTTAAATGCATAACACAAAGTATCCAGGATTACAAAAGAAACCAATTATATTCAAAGTTATCAGAATATTAAGAAACCATTCACAGACCCCAGGCTAAGAGCTCCCACACAAGATGATGTCTAAGGGCCCTCCCAGCTCTGACATTGTGTGTTCTAAGGTTCCAACCATTTCTGTTATATTCTCCATTCTAGTCTCTGTTCTAAGACATTGCATGATCTAAGGTCCCTCCCAGCTCTGGCATTGCATGTTCTAAGGTTCCTCTCAGTTCTGACATTCCATGATCTGAGTTTCCTCCCAGCTCTGACATTCTGTGAGCTAAGACCCCTCCCAGCTCTGGCACTGTGTATTCTAAGGCCTCTCCCACCTCTGACATTCTATGTTCTAAGTCATTCTATGCTCTAAGGTCCCTCCCAAGTCTATCAACTCATTAACAACCCTGACAATTTTTGCCCAGGTCAAAAAACCAAATCTGATTCTGCCCTTAGCAGGTACTCAGCAGAAGTGAGACAAAGGACAAAGGTGTGAGACTTTGAGGAATGGCCTCAACCCTTAGGCAAAGGAGTATCTAATTCAAGGATAACCAAACTTGAGGAAGAAGAAAGGTTTCAAAATGACTCTCAGATGATCAGGTAATAAGAATAATAAGCAGCAGTTATATATCATTTGAAGGTTTACAAATTTGATCTGCACAACAACATTGGGAGGTAGATGCTGCTATTATCCTCAATTTACAGTTGAGAAAACTGAAGCAGACAGAAGGAAAGTAACTTGCCAAGGGTCACGCAGCTAGTAAGTGTCTGAATATTGAATTCAGGTCTTCCCGACTCCAGGTCAAGTGCTCTAGTCACTTCCATCGAGAACATTAGGTGATCAAGAATTATGAGGTTCTATAATGTCATGTCTATTGCCTGGGATCCAAAGTAGGCCAATTGGAGTAGAGGGGTCACTCGGATCTAGTGAGTGGTTGGTGACTGGGCATATCTACTGAGGTAAAGTCTGGTCTTTGGCCAAAGGAAAGCTAACATGATCATATTAATGTCCTTTGAGGGGAAATATATTGGCTTCCATGTTGGACTGGGTCCCTCCCCTTAAGAACTCTAATTGGGCTTGGGAGAGAAGAGGGGATGGAGCATAATGTGTCTATTATCATATCTTTATCTGTACTATTTTCAAGGAGGTCATTCTTTCTGTGTATTCTGTAATGCTCTTAACAAAGCTACATATGTATGAGTACAAGAAAGTTACCTGACAAGAAGCACAATGAAAATTGGGAGGAAGCCAATGAAGGAGACTTTTGATAAGAACATGCAAAACATGGAGCTTTGCATGCTTAGGAGTCAGTACTATGGTATGGGAAAACTGGTGATCAGGAAGACCTGGGTTCTATACTTTACTCTGGTCACTTTCCTGGCTTTCAATGATCTTGGGATAGCTGCTTTCCTTTTCTGGGCTTCAGTTTCCTCCTCCAAAAAATGAGGCAGTTGGATAAGATCATGGCCAAAGGCTATATCAACTCAAGCATTATGATGTTTTGGTCTCTCTTTCAGTCTTATATCCCATGATCCCTTGCCACTCAAACATTCTAAGATCAAGAGTTACACTCATAAAATGATGGCACTGGAAGGGTCTTAGATATCATTTAAATCAAGCTTCTCATTTAACGGATGAGGCTGGGACTTGAACTAAGACTTTTTCCACTGCCAGGCTAAGGTCTGTCCCATTCCACCATATTGCTTTACTGCCAACTCTCAAAGTTCCTTCATTCTCCCTGGGGCCTCACTGAGGTCTCCTGTGGTCATCTGTCTCAAGCTAAGTCTAGTCCAACCAGGTCATAGGGTCATTCCATCAATTTTATGGGCAAGACAACTGAGGCCTAGAGAAGGGAAATGATTTGCTCATGGTTGTATAAGTAGAGTAACAGGTCAAGAGTTAGCAGGGTCATCTTGTCTAACCTCCTTATCTTAAAAAGGAGGAAACTAGGCCTAGCAAGGTTAAATAACTTCATAGGATCTTAGATATAGGGCTGGAAGAGACCTTAGGGGCCATCTAATTCAATTCTTTCATTTTGCAGATGAAGAAACTGAGGCACAGGAAGGCAAAAGGTCTTCATAGGATAATAGGATGATAGTTTTAGAGCCAGAAGGGACCTTGGAAGTCAAAGGATCCAATCCCCTCAGTTTTATAGAGGAAACTGAAATGTAGAAAAAGATAGTGACCCATTCAAAGTCACACAATTATTAAATAGCAGTGCCTCTGACTCCAAATGCAACCTTCTTAGAAGCTCTGACCCAGTGTGGACCAAGAGCAGATCACAAAGCTGGGCTGGGATATATTGTTGATTCATGAATGGGTCTAGCAGTGCTGAGGATGAAAATCCTAATCATTCACATGGCAAAGACTGACTAGGGAGAAAATGGGAGAGTGGCATTAGTGTGCGTGACATGACTCAGTTCCTGCCTGTTTCTCTCCCTCTCCCTCCCCCCTTTCTCTGTCTCTCATTCTTTTCCTCTTCATCTTCCTCTCTCTTCCTCCCCTCTCTCCACCCACCCTGCCTCAGTAAGGTATGTTGTTTTATAATTCTGGAGTAAATGTACTGTAATGGAGAATAGAGGAGAGCTCTAGACCCATAATTTTATTTTCTATTCTACAGCAGTTTCATAATTAATTATATAAAATAGATTATTACAAGCTGTGTGCCTGCAAATTTGGTCAGACCAACAAGTGGGGGAAAGATAAAAGAGGCTCAATCCGAAGTTGCCAGAACTGGGCCGCCTCCTTTAATTAATCACAACTGTAGGGAAATCCCTCTGGACTAGTGGTCGGGAGGCCTCAGTTGCAGTCTCAGATGCTTGACCTTGGACAAATGACTTCTCTCTGAGTCTGTTTCCCAATTTGTAACATGAGGTGGTGGGACTAGGTAACCTCTAAAGCTTCTTAGAGAATGGGGCATTCTGGGTTCTAAGCATCACCCTCAGCCTTGACATTCTCTGTTCTAAGCCCCCCTCCCAGCTCTGATATCCCTTGTTCTAAGGCCCCTTCCAGCTCTGATATCCCCTGTCTTAAGGTCCCTCCCAGTTCTGACATTCTGTGTTCTAAGTTTCCTCCCAATTATAACATTCTATTTTCAATGTTCTAGGTTCTAAGGGCCCACCTAGATGTAACTTTTTTTTTTTCTAAAGTCCCTCTCATCTCTGATATTCTGTATTGAAAGAATCCTTCCAGTATACTTTCTAAGCTCTTCTCCAACTCAAACATTTTATTTGTCTAGTCACCTTTTAAAATATGCAAACAACAACCCCCAAACCACAAACCGTCCAGCTCCCCCAAAGCCCTGTTCCCTTTACAAATCTGTTTCAATTCTTGTCTACTAAAGTACTAGAAGCACCAATCCAGAAAGTGAAACTGGTTCAAAATGTGAAGGGAAATCCCCATCCTTCTAATGTAACATATTCAAATATGGAGGAAAAAACAAAAGAAGAACGAAATTCAAACAGTCCCCCTCCCCCCACTTATGCTAATCAAAACACTTACAGTAGTCCTACAGTCATAGCTTGGGCAAAAATGTTCAGCTTGGAGCTAAAAGATGGGAGTACAGGCCCCAGCTTCATCATGAAGGAATGAACCAAACTTTGGGCCAGGCACTTTTCATCTCTCAGCCTCACTTCTCCTCTCCTGAACACTTAAGTTCCAAGTCTGACATGTCGGGATTTTATTATTATTATTTCTTTTGCATAATGGGAGAGCAAAAATACCTAAGTAGGCAACCTAACTTTGCTTAGCTATCATCAGGTGGGATCATAACCCTATCATGGGTTTCCACTTTCTAGCCATGACAACATGATTATGGATTCCCATGACATGGGAGATGCAAGGCAACTTAAGGATCATTTCATCCAACCCCTTTGTCTTACAGATGGGGAAAGTGAGTGCTGGTAAAGGGGAGGGAGGAGCCCAATGTCAAACAGTCAAGATTTGAAGGCCAGTTTCCTGACTCCAAGCTTCATGCTCTTTGCCCACAAAATGGACAAAGTGTTAACTGGTGCATTCATATAACTGGATTTAACTGGAACAACTTTAGAAAATGGGGCAGAACAGCCTGGGAATGAGTTCAGCTGACTGCTCACATCTCTGCATCACCCAGATCACATCTGCTCAGCTGGGCTGGCCAAACTCCCTACTATGGCTGCCTGCTCATTCTGGCCAAAGTCAAAGGAAGGCCAAGTAGCATTCTTTGGTACAGCATCATCAGAAATGTGGACAGAAAGCTTTTTCCATCCTTCCAACATCCAGGAACCCCTGCCATCTAAGGAGGAAAGGAGAAAATAAATCGATTTTTCCTACCTGCTCAAACTAGTCTGCTGGAGGCCAAAGGGAAATCTTGCTCTCTCCACCATTCCACCTTTGACCCTCCCTGCAGCGAGGACAGGGAATCATAGAAAATGCCTTTAAAGCTGTCCAAATCCCTCATTTTCCAGGACCGGGGTGGGGGAAGAGGGGGAGTTGAAGCTCAGAGAGGGCAAGTTACTCACTGAAGACCACACCGCAAGTTAGTGACAAGGCTAGGAATAGAACGTGGATCTGCTCACTCCCAATCTGGCTCTATGGGGTCAAAGTGTCATGAGACTGAAGCTGCCATATGGAGATGTCCTAACCCTAACCATAATTAAAACTTTGTAATCCTTTAAATAAAAATAAAGACTTAATTCATATATGTATACATATATAATTTTTAAATAAAAATAAATATTTAGATTAAATATTAAATAAAATATTTTATTTTATATTATTGTATTTTATTATAAAATATAAAATTATACTATATTTTATATTATATATTCTTATCTAAATTTATTTCATTTTATAAAATAAAATAAAGATTTAATTTATATATATGTATATTATAAATTTTCCTCCTAATTACATGGTAAAACATCTTATAACTTTTTTTTAAAGTTTTGAGTTCCAAATTCTATTTCTCTCTCCCCTCTTCTTGAAAGATAAGCAATCAGATATAGTTTCATTTTTAATTTTAAATAAAAATCTAAATAATGTAATTTAAAATGATTTTTTAAAAAGTCAGGTCTACATATCCCCTACCCCCAGCTATCCATGGGCTTTGAAAGCTGAGATAAATATCACTTAAATCCAAGTCAGCAGCTGGGTAGCACAGTGGATAGAGCCATTAGCTCAGTCAAGGAAACCTGAATTCAAATCTGGTCTCAGACACTTATTATTTTTTTAAGGCAATTGGGGTTAAGTGACTTATCCAGGATCACATAGCTATTAAGTATCTGAGGCAGGATTTGAACTCAGGTCCTTCTGACTCCAGGACTGGCATTCTATCCATTGAGTCACCTAGCTGCCCCAGGCCCCAAACATTTACTAGCTGTGTGACTTAATTTCCGTTTGTCTCAGTTTCCCCATCTGTAAAATGAGCTAGAGGAGGAAATTGTAAATCATTTCATTCTCTTTGCCAAGAAAATCCCAAATGGGGTCACAAAGAGTCACATACATGACTGAAATCGACTGAACAATAACAAATCCAAGTCACTATCCCAATTTGAACCTTCATTTCCTCTTCCATAAAATGATAAGGTTAGCCTAGAATAATCCGGAGGTCCCCTCCAGATCTGACGTTCTATGTTTCATGATCTGAGGCTCTTTCCAGCACTAATGTTCTATGTTCTAAGATCTGTTTTGTCTCTAACACTCTATGATCCTGACCATCTGGACAGCTGTGGCCACAGAACTTTGGCTTAGTTACACCCAAGCAGCCCCAGGGAAAATGGTCAAGTACCATGGAGCTTGTTTGCTGTGTGCAAATTATGTGATGCTCCCACTGATACCTTGGCACACAGAGTTGTTTGGAACTCACAGCCCTCGGAAGCCGCTAGCACAGCCCAGAACTGAGTCCACCTGGGGCTCTCAGACTTCTGCAAACAATGGCAATCACTGGCAGAGGCCAATTCTTCAACAGGGCCCCATGATCTGAGTGGCACTAAATGTTTCCCTCTCTGTTTTACAAATAAGGAAACTAAGGCTCAGGAAAGGACAGTGGCTTAGTCAAAGTTACAAGGCTATTCCTAAGGGTCAGATATGGGACTGGAACCCAAGTATCCTGACTCAAAACCCATCGTGCTTTTAATTTAGTCAATACAAAGCAGGCCCGATATAGGCAGCACGAAATGGAGAGAGATAGGAATGTGAAAGAAGTGGGCTGGTATCCCACCTTGGACATTTCAGACCTGTGCGCTCAGGGGCAAATCAGTTAACTTCTCAGTGCCTCAGTTTTCTCATTTGTAAAATGGGGCCAATGACATTTATATTATTTACCTGAGAGCCATCTTGATGAAAGTATCTTGTGAATTTCAAAACACATATTTTATGAACTATTACTGGCACCACAGAGAAGCAGTGTGGCCCAGCAGTTACAGAATTAGCCTTGGAAATAGGAAGACCCAAGTGCAAGGTCTGCCTTTTGATCTATACTGGTAGCTTCTCTGTGAGACTAGAAAATGAAGAGCTGGTGCTGATCTCCACTGGCAGAGGCAATTTTTTCACTGGGAATTTCCTATACTGATTAATTCAGTGGTCCAAGAAAAAGAAAATGAATTGTCATAGTGGTGGGCCACGATGATCTCTTCCAACATAGAAAACCTGTGCTTCCAGGATTCTGCAAACACGTGCAAATCTTAAATTCCTTTCCAGTCTTTCAGCCTCCAAGTCTGCACAAGAAAGCACACGGTCCCACTCAAGAAATGTGAAAAATGCTAAGGCAAGTGTCCTACAGCCCCCCAAACCCAAAGAAGGAAGATAGCAAAGTATGAGCAGACACAACTTGGTGAGTGCTGACGTGCTCCAGAGATTCCAGGCCTGATTCAGGACCAGGAGGCCAAGGTTAGAGCAGGAAGACAGATGAGAAAAACAAACAGATTCAGGGCCTAGGCAGGGAGGGGCTCAGTCCTGCTCTGATTTTTTCTGATGCAGGCTGACCCTGAGGCCTAAGTGCCACCACACAATCTGAGACCATGAACCTCTGGTGCTCCCCTTATAAAGATCTACAGGGGCCTATGGGTAAGTCTGACAGGAGAGTCACCTTCTAAGAGGAGAACGGGTTGGACTAATGATCTGGGCATTTCTCTCCCAGATGGTAATTTCAGTACTCTGTATTCCAAGGTCTCCTCCAGCTCTGATATTCTCTATACTAAGGTTCCATTTAGTTCTGACATTCTCTGTTCTAAGATCCCTCCCAGCCCTGACATTCTCTATTCTGAGGTCCATCCAAGCTCTGGCATTCTCTGTTCTAAAGTTCATCCTAGCTCTGACATTTTCTGTTACGAGTCCTGGAATTCTCTGTTCTAGGTTCTTTCCATTTTTGATATTTTTTGTTCTAAGATCCCTTCCAGCTCTGACATTCTATATTCTAAAGTCATTCCCAAGTCTGATAGTCTCTATTCTAAGGTCTCCTCTCAGATCTGACTTTGTTCTAAGGTCTTTCTCAGCTCTGACATTCTGTTTTCTGAGGTTTCTTCTAGCTCCAACATTTTCTGTTCTAAGGTGTCTTCCAGCTCTGACAGTCTCTATTTTACGATCCCTCCCAGTTTTGACGTTCTATGTTCTATCCCTGGTTCCTGGTTCCACCCTCCCAGACCAAACAGAACAAGTGTTATTGTCCTTCCACAGGAGAACCCTTCAGATACTCAAACACAGCTATCACAATCTCACTGATTCTTCTCCAGGCTAAATATGTCCAAATTTCCATCTGTAATTTTCCACCTATGATGGTACAGTGTGCTGATGTCCACACGTGAGGTGAGATTCTAACTCAGATCTCTGCATGTGCCCAAACTCAGCATTCTTTCCACTATGCCATTCCAAGATAGGTTGGAGCCAGTTCTAATTGCCAAATGGAGAAGTTTGTTTTCTACCCTAGAGGAAACTACTCCAAAGCTTCTTAAGCAAGGGAGTAGCATGGTCAGATGTTTGCTTTAGGAATATGAAACTAGCAACCATGTGAAGGATGGTTTGGAAAGGGGAGAGACTGGTGGCAGAGAGACTCAATGGAAGACCACAGTAATAGCTGAAGTGAGGGAGGAGGAGAATCTGAATTGGCAGTATGAAGGAAGAGAAAAGGATAGATGTGAGATGTGTTGTAGAGCGAGAGTAAGAAGTTGTGGCCACTGACTGGATTGTGGGGCAAAGGAGAGAAAAGAGATGAGGATGACCTTTAGATCACAAAACTGAGTGATTGAAGGCTTGTGGTATCCTCTACAGGAAAAGGAAAACCGAGGAGTAGGGAGGAGCCTGACAGGTGGTAGGGGAGGTAAAGGTGATGGAGCTGAGTTTTGTATATGACAGATCGAAAGGACACAAATACCTAGCAGGAAGGAGGCTGGGAGTCATTTGCAAACAGATGAGAATGGAACCCATGGAAGTTGATGAGATCACAGGGCATGGATACTGATTCAGCAGAGGTTACTGAGAAAGAACATTCTGATAAGTAGATGGAGAAGGCAGAGACAAGGGATCATCAGAAGTGGGAGGCAGTGTTTGTGTGTATTGGGCGAGCTGCCAAGAGACAGCAAAGGAGTTGGGAAGAAAGAAACTGCCTTTGACTAGATGGTCTCTGATGTCCCTTATAACTAAAAGGCGTGTGATTGTGTGAGTCTGAAAAGATCATTGGATTTCACACTTGAGATCAATGGCAGCCTTGGTGTTTCAAGTGGTAGGGTATGAAACCAGACTACAAGAATGAGTAGTCAAAAGTATATGGGGAAGTGGAGGCAACGAATGGAGGCAGCTTTTGGGGGGTGGGGTTGGTTATCAAAGACTGGAGAAAAATAGGATAAATTTGAGGGAATAGGAAGGTCATGTGAAAGGGGTCTTTTTAATGATCAGGGAGGCCTCAGAATGTTTATGGCCATGTGGAAGGAGGCAGTGGATAAAGAGAGATTGAAGATGAGAAAGTCAAAGATGTTGATCAAAGGTGCAAGTTCTTGGAAGAGATAGAAAGGGAGAGGGGAATCTGGGGGAGAGCTATCCATGGCAAGGAGAAGGGCCACCTTCTCCTCAGAGACTGGAACAAAGGAGACAGATTTGAGGGCCAGCTGAGAAGAGCAATTGGGACCTGGATAAGCCAGAGAGAGGGATGGAGGCCCAAAAGGGGCATGGAAGGGGCTTCCTCATGACAAGAAGGATTCTGATGTCTCTTACTGGCTCACTGGGTTGGGGGAAGGGGAGAACCCCCGGGGCTGCAGTGGTGGCCCAGAGATGCAGGGTTGTTCTGAGAGAACCAAGTTTCTGTGAGTGTAAGAAGGTGGAAGGCAGTTAAAAATAGAAGCAGGTTATAGAAGGGTAAATAGAATAGGAGGGATAGGGCTCAAGAGAATGGGAATGAAACAGGCATGCTATCAGGGGAAGAGAATTTTTACTATGACATCCTAACAACTTTCAGACAGAGACAGAGACAGAAAGAGACAAGAGAGATGAGAGAGACAGAGAGAGACGAGAGACTAGAGATGAGAGAGAGTGAGAGAAAGAGACAGAGAGACAAGAGAGACAAGAGAGATGAGAGACTGAAAGACAGAGAGAGACAGAGAGACAAGAGAAGAGAGAGAAAGACACAGAGAGAGACAAGAGAGACAAGAGAGACGAGAGAGATGAGAGACTGAAAGACAGAGAGAGACAGAGGGACAAGAGAAGAGAGAGACAGAGACAGAGGAAAGCCCTTAAAGTGTGTGAGAACAATGAGGACAGTAGGTTGTCATGCCCTTCCTGGGACCAATGAGGCCCAGGGCATCAGACAGGATGCTAGAAGAGGACATATGGGGGGAAAGGAGATGGGGAGAAGTTGAGGGTACCCAGATTGGGGAAATAGAAGGAGACAGAAAAGTGGGGAAGAGGAGAGCTCTAGACTTGGACTGGTCTGTGTCCCAGGAGGTGATCTGGTGGAGAGGGGTCTAGATGACTATGGAAGGCTGAAGTAGGCACAATTTCTTCACCCTCTCTCATCAGCAAGAGATAGTAGGTCATGGGAGTCCAAGCTCAGTGGCTGCTTTAATTCTCTGAGCAAATGGAGGATGAGGGGCAGTCTCTGGCAACCAGGCTAGTCCCAGTGATGTAGAAAGCTAGTGGTGAGAGGCTGGGTATCTGAGCCCTCGTTGGGCATGTCATTTTTGACCTCCCACTCCTGCCTCTCCCCTTCAGCCCTCCTTATGTAAAGAAGAGAAGCAATTAAGCAAAACAAACCAACACATGGACCATGTTTTACAGAGTCTGCTTTATGACTAGTCCTTTTGACGTCTTTTGTAGAGGTGGATAATTCACTGCTTGCCTTAGGATTTAGTGCAAAGAGCACTGGTTCTGAGTCAGATGGGCCTACTCTGCCATCTACTACCATGTGACCTGGGGTTCTGCCCTCAGTTTCCAACTCTGTAAAATGAGAGGATTAAATTAGATGCTCTTGAAGGACTCCATCTCTTTTTCACAATGTTCTAAGGTCCCTTCCTTGGCCAACGTTCTATGTTGTCAAGGCACTTCCCAGTTCTATTGTTCCATATTCTAAGTTCCCTCTCAGCTCTGACATTCAGTGGGCAAATCTGCAACTCTTCCCTCCAAACGAATAGCTATTAGGTTAATTTCAAAGGTTCTAATCAGGTTGCTTTCACTGAGATCTTGGTTCATGTCACCCTTCAAGTACCCTTCCCAGGGTTCCTAAGGCCCAAGATATCTGCTTGGTGCTGTGTGCTACGTGGTATGCTTATGCCCTGGACAGTCTTATCTTTTTCAGCAGGGCCTAGGAGGCCCAAGTGGGGGCTCGTGGGCATCCAGAGCTGGTGCAGCATAAGCTCCTCTGGTCACAACAAGGAATAAGGGAACTGCTGCGGTTCTGATGCCCATTTTGGTTGCTGGAGCCATGGGTATATCCAGTCTCTCATCTGAGCCTTTGAACTTTGATAAGTTAAATGGCCCCAGGATCATTTTCATTTTTCGGATGAGGAAACTGGGGCTCAGAAAGGCACTGCTTTGGCTTCTCCCTCTTCACCATCATGAGAGAATGCAGTGCAATGGAAAGAGTGCTAGATTTGGAGTCACAAGCCCTGGCTTCAAATCTTGACTCTGTTACTTGTTAGCTTCGAGACCTTGGGCAAGTCACCGAATCCCTCTAGGCCTTGGTTTCTTTCTTTGCAAAATAAAATGGATGAGATGGTCTTCAAGCTCTTGAGGCCTAAAGAAACCTGGCCTTTGGGAAAAGGGGTGGTGCAAATCCTGTGGCAGTGATCAGATTTTTTTCTCTTTCTTTATCACTCGTTTCCCTATAACAGCTGGGTCTAGTGACAACATCTGAAGTTCGGTGTAGTTTTTATTTTTGACCCCTTTTGGACTGCTTGACAGAGTATGTTCTCCTTGATGAACAACAGCCCAGCTGTGATTGTTTTATATGAGGCACACTGAAGCATTGGTGGCCCTAGGGTCACCCCCAGAACTGCCATTGATCAGGAGAGCAAACCCAGAGATGTTTCCTTCAGCTTAGCCAAAAGGACACTCGCATCCTCATAAAACTCAACTTTTATACAATTGTAACTCGTATATGGGAAGACACTGCTCTCTGAGCTGCCCCAGCTGGTGGGGGCCTAAGGGAGGGGGGCAGGTGACTATTACACAGAGATCTGAGGCAACTAGCAAGCCATTGGCTCAGGGAGGCTCCTTATGGAAATGGTCCACAGGACTGGGACTTTTGTCACTCAAGGCTAAATTTGAGGAGGCCTCTCATGATACACAAAGCACTTTCCTTCAAACAACCTGAGGGGCAAGGAGTCTATGTCCTTGCCTTCATTTTACACACAAGGAAACTCAGGTTTGTAGATTCATCATTTCTTCAAAAACTATAGGTTGGGGAGACTCATCACCTTTTGTTATGTGGCCTGAAGTCCTTCAGCCTTAGGGTGAAACCTAGGGATTTCTTTTCAGAATCATGGTTTTAAAGGCACACAATTCAATACAACAAGATTACCAAGGATTCTAATGATACTGAAACACAGTTCTCATAATATTGGAAATAAGCCATGAAGATTCCCAGAGTCCAGATTAAAAACCCCTAACTTAGGTCTTCCTGACTTGGAGGGTAGCTCTCCAGCTATGAATCCATACCATCTCTTCATTTATAACTCTAGTAGTATGAATTTCAGGGCATCTAAAGTGTGTATGAAATGGCTCGCCACATACTAGGTCCTCAGATAAGAGAGCAGGGAGAGGTTAACTGACAGGTACACATAAGAATACAAGACTAGAAGACTAGGTCACCTCTATGAGACTCAGTTTACTCCTCTGTAAAACTGAGTAGGGTCCATCTCAAAAGTCCCTTCCAGCTCTAACATTCTATGAATCTACCTACAAATCTCAGGTCCCCACCAGAAACTAATGGCAGGGCTGTGTGACCTTGGGCAAGTCAATAAACCTTTCCAGAAATCAGTTTCCTTTGCAAAGTGATATGGATGAGCTGTGGAAAGGCACCAAGCATGTTAGAGCAGGACCACAGGCCTAGGGCATGAATAGGCCTTATATTAACCCTTGAACAACCAAATGAAGGAAGAAGCTATCTCCAGGGAAACACAAGCACTAGGCAGCTGCTAGTCTGGGTCCCAGGACTTGCCTTGGCCTAAGATGTCTTCACAAGGATAGTCCAAGTCCACAGTCTTTTGAAAACAGCACAAGCTACCCTGTTTTATCCCTTTGATTTCCCCAAATCCACACCTACTGGCTGCTAAAAGCATATTGCCTGATTCGTACACATGACATGGATTTTGGAGATTATTCCTAACTACCCACCCTTTGTCACCCACTGGATTACCCTAGGCCAGTAACCGATCATCAGTAGGCCAACACTTGATCGTAAACCTCTTTGGCCCTATCTGTGAGCAGTGGCCAGCTTGGACTACTTAGCCAATAATCTACATGCACAGCCCTGCAAAGATCAATAAAAACTGCATGAAAATGAATGTTTTGAATTGTTTGCATACTTTTGGTGAAAAAGAAAGATCGAGATTAGGCTCACTTTAATTTAAGAGATGAGAAAGTTTCCACATAATCCTATGATATATTCATTCACAGACTCCCAGACTAGTGGAGCAGGATGGGCCTTTCGAACGTAAAAGAGGGAATAGAAAGGAACTGAGCCTTCTTCACCCCTCAGCCTAGAGGAGGGATTCTTAGCCTTTGATGTGGTATGACCTCTCCCTTTGGCACACTGGGAAAGCCCATGGACCCTTTCTCAGAATCCTGCTTTGTAAAAAATGCACAAAACCAAAGAGAGAAGATTCTAAAGTAAAATAATGCTATTGTAAAAAGTTATCAAAATAGTTTTAAAAACCAGCTCATGGACCCCCAGGCTAAGAACTACTGCTCTGGACTGAGTATCAACCACGTCCTAAGAGTCTCTGTCCTAGGCTTTCTTTCTGCATTCTTCCTTTATGAGTTCATTGGTTTCCATGGGTTCAAATGGCCATCTCCACTCAGCTGACTTCACAGTTAAGGCATAGTCTGGGAGTGGGGAACCTGTGGTCTCTAGGCCACAGGTGACCTTCCAAGTCCTCAGTGTAACCTTTTGACTGAGTCCAAGTTTGACAGAATAAATCCTTTTATTAAGGGGATTTGTTCTGTGAAGTTGGGGTTCGGTCAAAGGGCTGTACTTGAGGACCTAGAGGGGATTTGTTCTGTGAAGTTGGGATTTGGTCAAAGGACTATATTTGAGGACCTAGAAGGGATTTGTTCTGTAATGTTGGGATTCAGTCAAAGGACTGGTCTTGAGGACCTAGAGGGGATTTGTTCTATGATGTTGGGATTCAGTCAAAGGGCTGCACTTGAGGGACTAGAGGGGATTTGTTCTATGATGTTGGGATTCAGTCAAAGGGCTGCACTTGAGGACCTAGAGGGGATTTGTTCTGTGAAGTTAGGATTTGGTCAAAGGACTGTATTTGAGGACCTAGAAGGGATTTGTTCTGTAATGTTGGGATTCAGTCAAAGGACTGGTCTTGAGGACCTAGAAGGGATTTGTTCTGTAATGTTGGGATTCAGTCAAAGGGCTGCACTTGAGGACCTAGAAGGCCACATATGGCCTCGAGTCTGCAGGTTCCTCGTCCCTGGCCCAGTCTCTCTCTTGAGCTCCAGAACTGCATCCAAGACTGGTTAGATGTCCATTTAGCTCACATGTCCCGCTGGTATCTCAGACTCAACATATCTGAAAGAAAACTCATTATCTTGGATCTCTGCTCCCATCTCTCCCAAACCTGACCCTCCTCCAGACTTGCTTATTCCAGTTGAGATGTTCATCCTCCTCCCCTGAAGTTCAACCAGCTATGACCCCAGAGGCACTCTTGCCTCTTCTTTCTCCTTCACACACACCCCAATCCAATCCAAGAGATTAGCAACTATGCCAGGACCTGTCAAAGCTACCTCCAAAAGCACCCCCAAATGGGTCACCTCTTTTCTCGTTTTTTTGCTTCTTTTTATACTTTTTAAATTTTATTTATTTATTTTTAGTTTTCAATATTCATTTCCACAAATTTTGAGTTCCAAATTTTCTCCCCATCTCTCCCCTCCCTCACCCCACAACACTGTGCATTCTGTTTACCACTCCTCCCAATCTGCCCTCCCATCTATCACCCCCCTCCCTTCCCTTATCCCCATCTTCTCTCTTTTCTTGTAGGGCAAGATACATTTCTATACCCCATTATCTGTATTTATTTCCCAATTACATGCAAAAGCAATTCTCAACATTCGTTCCTTGAGTTCCAACTTCCCTCCCTTCCTCCCTCCCCAACCATCCCCACTGAAAAGGCAAGCAATTCAATACAGGCTATATATGTGTAGTTTTGCTAAATATTTTCATAATAGTTACGCTGTGAAAGACTAACTATATTTCCCTCAATCCTATCCTGCCACTCCCATTTATTCTATTCTCTCTTTTGACCCTCCTCAAAAGTGTTTACTTCTAATTACCCCCACCTCTCATTTGCCCTCCCTTCTATCATTCCCCCCACACCCTACTTCTCCCCTTCTCCCCTGCTTTCCTGTAGTGTAAGATAGATTTTCATACCAAATGGAGTGTGCATGTTATTCCCTCCTTAAGCTAAATGTCATGGGAGTAAGCTTCACTTTTTCCCTCTCACTTTCCCCTTTTCCCCTCCATTGAAAGAGCTTTTTCTTGACTTTTTATGAGAGATAATTTGTTTGAAAGTCAAATTTTCTATTCAGTTCTGGCCTTTTCATCATGAATGTTTGAAAGTCCTCTATTTCACTGAATGACCATTTTTTCCCCTGAAGTATTATATTCAGTTTTGCTGGGTAGGTGATTCTTGGCTTGGATCCTAGTTTCTTTGACTTCTGAAATATCATATTCCAAGCCCTTCAATCTCTTAATATATAGAAGCTGCTAGATCTCGTTTTATCCTTATTGTATTTCCACAATACTCGAATTGTTTCTTTCTGGCTGCTTGCAATATTTTCTCCTTGTCCTAGGAACTCTGGAATTTGGCTACAATATTCCTTGGAATTTTTCTTTTCAGATCACTTTCAGGAGGTGATTGGTGAATTCTTTCAATATTTATTTTACCCTCTGGTTCCAGAATATCAGGGCAGTTTTCCTTGATAATTTCATGAAAGATGATGTCTAGGCTCTTTTTTTGATCGTGGCTTTCAAGTAGTCCCATAATTTTTAAATTGTCTCTCCTGGATCTATCTTGCAGGTCAGTTGTTTTTCCAATGAGATATTTCACATTGTCTTCTACTTTTTCATTCTTTTGATTTTATTTTGTAATTTCTTGGTTTCTCATAAAGTCATTAGCTTCTATCTGCTCCATTCTAATTTTTAAAGAACTATTTTCTTCAGTGAACTTTTGAACCTCCTTTTCCATTTTGCTAATTCTGCTTTTTAAAATATTCTTTTCCTCATTGGTATTTTGGGCCTCTTTTGCAGTTTGTTAGTCTATTTTTAAAGGTGTTAATTTCTTCAGCATTTTTTTGGCTCTCCTTTAGCAAGCTGTTGACTGACTTTTCACTATTTTCTTGCATCTCTCTCATTTCTCTTCCCAATTTTTCCTCCACCTCTCTTACTTGATTTTCAAAATCCTTTTTGAGCACTTCCATGACCTGAGACCATTTCATATTTATTTTGAAATTTTCTGATGCAGAAGCCTTGACTTTTAGGTCTTCCTCTGATGGTATGCATTATTCTTCCTCATCCAAAAGGATGGAAGAAGATACCTGCTCACCAAGAGTTATCCTCTTTTTCTTTTTTTGGCATTTTCCCAGCCAGTTACTTGACTTTTGAGTCCTTCATCAAGAGGAGCACATACTCTGGGAACTTGTAAGTTCTCAGTTCCTCCAAGGTGGCACAATCAAGGGAGAGGAGTTTACTCCTCTCCTGACCTGCTCTTTGGTCTGGGAGCAACTACAAGCACTCTTTTCTGTGAGTAGAATTCCCTCTCCAGAGTCTCCACCAGCTCTACCACGCCAGCCAGCACTCCTCGCTCCTCCTCACCCCAGGGGTGCCACTCAGGGCTGAGATTCAGATCAGCTGCTCAATTCCCCCAGGGTCTTTAGGCCAGGACTCCAAAAATGGAAGCCGTCACTGCCTGGGGCCAGGGTTAAACCACTGTGTTTCCTTCTCACCCAGGAGGACAAAGAGCTTTGTCACTGGCCATTGAAGTTGTCTTTGGCATTTGTGAGTTGAGGAATCTGGGACCCACAGCTGCTGCTGGTGGTGCCTTGAAGCCTATTCCAGTCCTGTCCCTGCCATGTGGCCAAGGCTGGGCTGCATTCTGCTCCAGGCCCGGTGTGACAGACCTTTCCTGTCAGCCTTCCAGGCTGCCTTAGGCTAGAAATCTTTTTCACTTTGTCATTTTGTGGCTTCTGCTGCTCTAGGATTTGTTTAGAGTCATTTTTTGCAGTTATTTTATAGGTTGTGGTAGCAGAGCTTCTAGAAGTGTGTCCTTCTACTCTGCCATCTTGGCTCCACCCCCCCCTTCTCTACTCACATAACCCTGAGCAAAACTGAGGCCCCCCATCCCCTCTGCTTCTCAGACTCCTACCTTCCTAGCTCCCATTCCATCTCCTGTGTAAAAGCCTCCTCTGACCTCCCAATTGTTTCAAGCAGTAGATAGAGGTCTGGGCCTAAAATCAGGAGGATCTGAGTTCAAATCCAACCTCAGAAATTTACTAGTTGTGTGACACTCAACAGGTCACAACCTCTAGCTGCCTCCATTTCTTCAACTATAAAAATGGGCATAATTACAGTATCTATAGGGTTACTGTGAGGATCAAAGGAGATAACATTTGTAAAGTGCTTTAGCACCAACAGTGCCTGGCCACAGAGTAGGCACTTAATAAATGCTTATTTCTCTTCTCCTCAATCAACAAGCACAAATTGAACACCAACTGTGTATCAGGCAAATATTGTGTTGGGCCACTGGGGGATAAAAAGGCAGAAGTAAAGGAGATCATTCTGCCACCAAAGAACTTAAGGTGTACTAGTCTTATAATGACATTGTATTTACCTATATTGAAAGCACACTGGGTCTCTAACTCCATCCCCCAATTCCCCCACCAAAATATAAGCTCTGTGTGTGTTCAGGAGTGGAAAGAACCTTAGAACATAGACTATCAGAGGTGGAAGGAAGCTAAGAGTATCAGGTATTAGAGAGAGAAGAAATCTCAGAGAGCATTAACTGTTGGTACCCAGAGGAGCCCTTGGTACCCATCTAGTCTAAACTCTTCAATTTATAAATAAGAAAAGAAAGGCCAAGAGAGCTTAAATGCCCCACATCCCAGGTCACCTTGGTAGAAAGAACACCCAGTGTAATTCTTCCATACTTCATTCATTTATTCAATACAGCATCAATTAAGCACTTATTCTGCTCAACAGGCCTTATGTCCTGGAGATGGAATCTGGGCTCCAGGAGTTTTCAATCTAGCTGAGTACCAAATTACAGATACACACACTACAGTACCAAATAGAGCAAGATGTTCTGAGGAGGGAGAAAGATCATTTAGTAGGCGGTGGGGTGAAGCAATGAGTATCTGGGATGGAGATGGTACTTGACCTGGGCTTTGAAGTGTCAGGCAGAATTTCAACCAGGGAACATGGAAAAGGGCCAGGATTCCCTGGAACTGGGAGGATAAGGTGTGAGAAAAGGTAAGGAGGTGGGAAATGCTGGCATTATCATAGCTAGGACTTTCTGTGTACTAAGTGCTTTACAATGATCTCATTTGATCCTCCAATCAACCTCAGAAACAACACATGGAGCAGTTTTTAGTCTCCCTTTGGGGCAGGAATCATACCCTTGGATTTTCTGGTGTCAGAAATAATACATCTTTTAGGGGAAAATTTCCAGATAAGCCTTTTCTTGCTCTTCTCCATTGTGGGTGCCTGGGCATTCTTCTCCACTGCGGGAGGAACCCAGTCTCTGGCAAGTGTTGCCCACTGATAGCCTCTTATGATCACAGCTCTAAGAAGATTTAAGGCCAAGAGTAGATCTTCTTTCAAAGAAACTATAGTCAGTGATCCGGTGGGTATCACTTAGCATCTAGTTTCTTTGGAAGCAAAAAATATGAATCTCATTTCATCAGCAGGTGTAAAGAAGGTTTTCTGCCCCTGGTCTAAATTGAGAAATAGTTTCAGAATTTTTTTTTAAATGCAAAAAATCTCATCTTTCCTTTTTTAGGTTGTGAATAAACAGAGAAAGTGAAATCTATTATAAAAAAATTCTCCCAGGGCCAAAAGTCTATTTAATTTGTCCTTTCAAAAGCCAAAAAAATTCACATTCTAAAATAGATTCAAAAATACGTATGCTTGTTTGGTTAATATAATTAGAGGTTTGTTGGTACAGATTAATATGTGTAATGGAACACGGACTCTAGGACCATGTGGGTGAATGGGAACCACTTTAAGTCTGATCTGTGCCATCATGAGACCAACCAAGGGCCACTTACCTCCTGCTAGGCCTCAGCTATCTTCTCTGTAAGATGAAGGCTTCTTGAGCTCCAATGGTTGATGTTCTACTTTATAAGAACCTTTAACACTTGGGTCTATGCTTGGAGACTAGAATTCTAAATCCTGGCTTTGATGCTCAGTAAAGTCATGCTTCCCTGTTGACCCTCCAACCCTCGAAGGGCTGGTAGTGAGGAAAAGTCCTTTGTAATTCTAAAAGCAGTAGAGAAATGTGGAGAAGAGGTAGTTTTCTTTCAATTGTCTCTCTCCTGATAACCTCAGCTCTGATCATCTAGATTTGAAAGGGTCTCTTCCAGCTTGCTCATTATAGTGGCTCCCTATTACCTCTAGGAATAAATACCTCATCCTGGGTCATCTCCAGTTATCCTGAGGAATATCTGGTCACAGGATTCAGATGGCTCTGGAGGAGAAGTGAGGCTGGTGACCTGCACAGCCCTTCCTCACTCAAAACAAAGTCAAGTGCAAGTCATGTCATTATCTCTCTGATGGCATTGTCTTCTTTGGCAACGAAGGACGAACACACATCAAATCCTCTCTTTTAAAGTGCTGCCCAATCTGGCCCTTTCCTATCTTTTTCAATCCTTTCACTCCCTTCCACATCCTGTGCAATCTAGGATCTAGTAACGTTGACCTTTTTGTTCCTCATGCATGATATTCCATCTCCCCTCTCCATAGTTTTGCACTGACTGTGCCTCATGCCTGGAATGCTCTCTCTCCTTGCCTCTGCCTCTTGGCTTCCCTCAAGACTCAATTCAAATCTCACCTTCTGCAGGAGGTCTTTCTCAGCACCCACTCTTCACCCTTCTCTGAGATGACCTCCTATCTACTCATGTGTCATCTGCATAATAGTAGCTGTCTGCATGTGTCTTTCCCATTAGACTTCCTTGTGGGTAGGGGCTGTCTTTTGGTTTTTTTTTGTAATCCTAGTGTTTCCTGCTCCTGGCACACAGTAAGTACAGTTATCCTTTCCACAATGTAGGGGTTAGGTGTGCAGCATCCCCACGATGTAGAAAATCCATCTGACACTCCCTTCATACAAAGAAGAAGTCTATTGGTATTATGCAATACTGTACATATGTTTTATGCATTTCTGAGTTTCTAACCTTTTTCAGTGTTGTCTGCTGGTCTTTGCAGGTTGTCTGTGGCTTCCTCAAATTCCCATTTAATTTCTTATGCTGACCCATGATATATCAAAACCATGATGAGAAAAGTCACAATATGGACAAGATAACTGTACTTAACAAATACTTGCTAATGGTTTAGGGTGTAAGGTCCATCCCAGCTCTGGCTATGTTCTAAAGTACAGTCTTAATGACATCCTAAGCTCTCGAATGCCAAATCCTTGGTCTTTTGGGGGTGACATTATTTTCCAACTAGTAAATATGGCAGAAATAATCCCTAAGCCTGTGAATCACCAACTGAACTAGTCATAGCTCAGAATTATTATTATTAATAATAATAAGTATTCATTTAGTGTTTTATGGTTTGTAGAGTACTGTAGAAATATTATCTCACTTAATCTTCACAACAATTCTAAGAGGTGAGTGCTTCTATGAGTCCCATTTAATAGATGAGGAAACTGAGGCACAGAGAGGTTCAGCGACTTGCCCAGGGTCACACAGTTAGTAAGTGTCAGTGGCAGGATTTAAACTAAGGCCTTCCTGACTAAAGACACATTTGCTTCTCCACTAGGCCACCCAGGGCCTCTTAGCAATGATTAGCTTTAGTTAATAGAACAATAATCATATCATCAATTCTGTGCAGTAAAGTCACAATTATTCTCAATAAATATTAAAAGATTTCATTGCTTGAAAATCGATCATGTGGAGCTTGGAAAAGTGGAACTGAGGTGGGGAATTCTCTATCAGTAGATGTCCTCAAGCAGATATCTAGGTTGGACTAGTGACATTGACTGTTTTGTTGCTCATGCATAATATTTCATCTCCCATCTCCATACCTTTGCATTGACTACCTCATGCCTGGTTGGACTGGAAGGTCTCAGGGCCACCCCCACCCCATTTCTAATCGATATTCTAGGATTCTATAGAATATAAGCTCTTGGAGGCCAGCAAAGGTTTCTCTCTTGTCTTTGTGTCATCCAGCACCTAGCACAGAGTAGGTGGTCTGGCACACAGTAGGTGCTTTAGTAACTGCTTATTGATTGATTCTAGTCCCTGCCCTGAAACTCCATCATTCCAAGTGTTACAGTTACAACGGATAAAAAGAAAACCTTTGGTGCTTTTATTTTTTTTTTAAATAGCAGAAACTAATCTTTGTGCAAAGTGATTTGAACAGTGCTGATTTAAATGAAATGACCTTTCTCCCACCACCTCAGCACCCACATGCTGTCTCTTCTTCTTTTCAGTAAGTGTTCTGAGGATCTGACATTTAGAGCTGCAGGAAGGAGGGGCCTTAGAGAAATCTCTCCAAGACCCTCATTCTACAGAGGAGAGTAAAGTTCAGTGCCTTGGGTGACTCACCTAAACAGACAAAGCCAGTAACAAGTGGTAAAGTCAGCACTAAAATCCAGGACCTGAAAACCCAGAGCGGGATAGGAGAGAGAATCCCAAAACATATCATCACGTTTGCCACTAAAATGAATGGGATTAGGTTTTGGCTATATGAATTGTCAGTAGACAGACAATTTTTGCAAATGAATTTGGTCTGCATGCTGAATGATTTTTTTAAAAAAACGATGTCCTGTCCTTCCTTCTAAATCTTAACCTGGATGCCTACACCATGAAAGGGTCCGGGTTTCAGGCAATTCATTAACTTTGATGGGATAAACATCTTCATTTTCATTGATATCTAATTGAAAGTTGGCATTTCCTTCAAATTACTTAAAATCATAATTCTAAGAAGGGGTTTGTCTCTTTCACCAGTCTACCAAAAAGGGACCAGGAACTCCAAAATTTGAGAATTCCTGCTTTCCAAACTTTTTGAGAGCAAGAAATAAACCTTCATCTTGGGATCTCCAATATCCCTTACATGTTGCAAGTACTTGGCAAATGTTTATTTAATGAATGAATTAGCAATAAGCCTGATGATTCAATTCTGTGCTCATGACCCTGTCCTGAATGAAACCAAACTCCAAATGATAGTGTGAGTGTTTGCAGTCAGACTTGGTTCAGGGAGCACAGGATACCCAGGGTCCTTCAGCACAGCTGCCCTGACCATAAATAAATGTTAGAGAATGAAAGACTGGATCTTAAAGATGCAGGATATCCAAGCTGGGAGGAACCTTAGAACCCAGAGTATCAGAGCTGAGAGGGACCTTTAGAACCCAGAATATCAGAGCTGAGAAGGATCTTAGAACTCAGACGAGAGCTGATAGAGACCTTAGAATCTAGAATATCAGAGCTGGGAGAGACCTTAGAACAGATAATAGGGAAATTAGGGTTAGAAGAGGCCAGAGTGGAGGGCAGAGCCAAGATGGCAGAGTAGAAAGACAGACTTATAGAAGTTCCCCACCCCCATAGCCCAGAAATCACTTGTAGAAAATGACTCTAAACAAATTCTAGAGCAGCAGAAGCCACAAAAGGGCAGAATAAAAGAGATTTCCAGCCCAAGAGAGCCTGGAAGGATGACAGGAAAGTTCTATTGGACCAGGCATGGAGCAGAGAGCAGCCTGGCCTTGGTCATGTGGCTCGGGAAGGGACAGGACCAGAACAAGCTTCAGGGCACCAACAGCAGCAGAGGTTCCAAGATTGCTCAAATTACAAACGCCAAAGACAGCTTCAAAGGTCAGTGAGAAAGCTCTTTCACCTGGGTGAAAAGGGAACACGGTCTGGACCTGCCAGCAGCAGTCACTGTAGCTACAGCGTCCATTTTTGGAGCCCTATGCCTAAATCCTCTGGGGGAATCTCATGGCTGATCAGAGTCTCAGCCCTGAGTGGCCAAACTGGGGTGAAGGAGGAGCACTGACTGGCATGGTGGAACTGGTGGAGGCTCTGGAGAGGGAATCCTACTCACAGATCCTGGACAGAAGAGTGCTTGTGGTTGCTGCCAGACCAGAGCACAGGCCAGGAGAGGAGTAAACTCCTCTCCCTTGATTGTGCCAACTTGGAGGAACTGAGAACTTACAGGTCCTCAGAGTATACTCTCCTCTTGACAAAGGACTCAAAATTCAAGTAACTGGCTGGGAAAATGCCCAAAAAAGGGGAAAAAATAAGATGATAGAAAGCTTCTTTCTTGGTGAACAAGTATTTTCTTCCATCCTTTTGGATGAGGAAGAACAATATATACCATCAGAGGAAGACCTAAAAGTCAAGGCTTCTCCATCCATAACCTCCAAAATAAATATGCAATGGTCTCAGGCTGTGGAAGAGCTCAAAAAGGATTTTGAAAATCAACTTAGAGAGGTGGAGGAAAAATTGGGAAGAGAAATGAGAGCAATGCAAGAAAATCATGAAAAGCAAGGAAACAGCTTGCTAAAGGAGACCCAAAAAATACTGAAGAAAATAACACCTTTAAAAATGGGCTAACTCAATTGGCAAAAGAGGTCCAAAAAGCCAATGAGGAGAAGAATGTTTTAAAAAGCAGAATTAGCTAAATGGAAAAGGAGGTTCAAAAGCTCACTGAAGAAAATAGTTCTTTAAAAATTAGAATGGATCAAATCGAAGCTAATGACTTTATGAGAAACCAAGAAATTACAAGACAAAACCAAAAGAATGAAAATGTAGGAGATAATGTGAAATATCTCACTGGAAAAACAACTGACCTGGAAAGTAGATGCAAGAGAAACAATTTAAAAATTATGGCACTACCTGAAAGCCATGATCAAAAAAAAAGAGCTTAGATATCATCTTTTGTGAAAATTATGAAGGAAAACTGCTCTGATATTCTAGAAGCTGAGGGAAAAATAAATATTGAAAGAATCCACTGATCACCTCCTGAAAGTGATCTGAAAAGAAAAACTCCTAGGAATATTGTAGCCAAGTTCCAGAGGTCCTAGGTTAAGGAGAAAATATTGCAAACAGCTAGAAAGAAGCAATTCGAGTATTGTGGAAATACAATAAGGATAAAGTAAGATCTAACAGCTTCTATATTAAGAGATTGAAGGGCTTAGAATATGGTATTCCAGAAGTCAAAGAAACTAGGATTAAAACCAAGAATCACCTATCCAGAAAAACTGAGTATAATACTTCAGGGAAAAAAAATCGTCTTTCAATGAAATAGAAAGCTTTCAAGAATTCTTGATGCAAAGACCAGAACTGAATAGAAAAATTTGACTTTCAAACACAAGAATCGAGAGAAGCATGAAAAGGTAAACAGGAAAGAGAAATCATAAGGAACTGACTAAAGTTGAACTGTTTACATTCCTGCATGGAAAGGTAATATTTGTGATTCTTGAAATTTTTCTCAGTATTTGGGTAGTTGGAGGGATTACACACACACACACACACACACACACACACACACACATGTATATATATATATATATATATATATATATATATATATATATATATATATATATATATATATATACATACATATATATGTATATATAAACAGAAAGCACAAGGTAAGTTGAATAGGAAGGAATGATATCTAAAAAAATAAAATTAAGCAGTGAGAGAAAAATATATTGGGAGGAGAAAGTGAGAAATGGAATGGGGCAAACTATCTCTCATAAAAGAAGCAAGAAAAAGCTTTTTCAATGGAGGGGAAATGGAAAGAGGTGAGAGGGAAAAAGTGAAGCTTACTCTCATCACATTTGGCTTAAGGAGAGAATAACATGCACACTCAATGATTGAAAATCTATCTTATACTACAGGAAAGTAAGGGAGAAGTGGATAAGTGGGGTATGGGGGGATGATAGAAGGGAAGGCAAATGGGAGGTGGGAGTAGTTAGAAGTAAACACTTTTGGGGAAGGAGAAAAGAGAGAACAGAATAAATGGGGGGCAGGATAAGATGGAGGGAAATGTAGTTAGTCTTACACAACATGACTATTACGGAAGTCATTTGCAAAACTACACATATATAGCCTGTATTGAATTGCTTGCCTTCACAGTGAGGATGGGTGGGGAGGGAGGAAGGGAGAGAAGTTGGAACTCAAAATTTTAGGAATGAATGTTGAGAATTGTTTTTGCATGCAACTGGGAAATAAGAAATACAGGTAATGGGATATAGAGATGTATCTTGCTCTACAAGAAAAGAGAGAAGATGGGGATGAGGGAAGGGAGGGGTGTGATAGATGGGAGGGCAGATTGGGAAGAGTGGTAAACAGAATGCACGGTGTTTTGGGGTGAGGGAGGGGAGAGATGGGGAGAAAATTTGGAACTCAAAATCTTGTGGAAATGAATGTCTAAAGTTAAATATAAATAAATTTTAAAACTAAAAGAAGAGGCCAGATTGTCAGAACGGAGAGGGACCTTAGAACAGAGAATGTCAAAGCTAGAGAGTCTTTTTTATGATTTTTTTTACAACTTTTTCCCCTTCTCTTCTATCTCTATATCCCCATCTTTGGAAATCTCACCTGATATCATTAGTTCACATAATATTTCCATAAAGGTGACTCCTTTACTAATATATTCAACTCTAATTCCTCTCTCAAACTCCAGACATATTCCCAACTGCCTGCTGGCCTTCTCCAATAAGCATTAAAAAGTCATGATGCTTATTTCCCCCAAACCTACCCCTCCTTCAAACTGTCGTGCTGCTCCTGGGACAGGCCAAGGCCTGAAATCTCAGAATGGCTCTGATTCTTCCTCTCCCACAAACCCCCACTCCAATCACTTGCCAAGAATGGTCCAGCTCTATTTCTACATCTCTAACTTCTATCCCTTTTTTCCCCCTTAAGAACCAATTTGCTAATTCAAACACTAATCACCTCTTACCTTCTAATCAGCCTTCGAATCATTTGCCTTTGCTCTGATCTCTTCCCTTCCCACTCCATTCTCCAAAGATTACTGTGAAAGTGATATTCCTGAAATACAAATCTGAGCCATGTCATGTCATCTTGGCTTTGAGGCCACATGTGGCCTTCTAGGACCTCAGTTGTGGCCTTTTGACTGAGTCCAAGTTTGACAGAACAAATCCTTTTATTAAGGGGATTTGTTCTGTGAAGTTGGGATTCAGCCAAAAGGTTGCACTTGAGCGCCTAGAAGGCCACATGTGGCCTCAGGGTTGTAAGCTCCCCACCCCTGGTAGTGGGTAGAGTACTTTACTTAGAGTCAGGAAAACCTCAGTTCTAGACTCATCTCAGACATGTACTAGCTGTGGACAGCCTAGGCGAGGTACTTTCCCTCTCTGTACCTCAGTTTTCTCACGTGTAAAATAAGGAGGTTGGATTTGGAGGCCCCTAAGGTTCCTTCTCTTTTTTTCATTTTTAAAAATTTAATTTCTTTTGCTGTTGTTCACATTTTAAGTTCCAAATATTCTTCCTCTCACTCTCCACATGGCACTAGAGAAGACCACCATTTGACACAAATACACACAGACACACACAGATACACACAACCATACTAGGCATACTTCTATTTATCAGTTGTTTCTCTGGAGGTAGATAGCATTTTCCTTCATAGGTCCTTTGTAGCTGATTATTTACAATGCTGTATTTATAATACTCAGCAGAACTTGGGTCTTATTTTTTTTAATGACAGATCTGTTTGGTATGATTTTCCAGTGAGTCTTCATGCTAACTGTGAATACTTGTAAATATATTATTGTTTAGTCATTTTCATTCATGTCTGACTCTTCATGACCCCATTTGGGGTTTTCTTGGCAAAGATATTGGAGTGGTTTGCCATTTCCTTCTCTAACCCATTTTATAGATGAGGAAAGTGAGGTAAACAGGGTGAAATGACATGCCCAGCTAGTAAGTGTCTAGTAAGGTTCCTTCTCAACATAAAATTGTTATCTTATCTTTGTACAGCAGAATATAAGCTCCTTGAGGGCAGGGACTATTTCATTTTAGTTTCTGTATCCCCAGCACCTAACAGATTATCTGGTACACAGTGGGTGCTTGAGGAGGTGTTTGTTGAATTATAAGTTCCACTGAGGAGGCTTGGAGCTTCCCATGGCTGAAGAATCCAACCACAAAAGATAAATAATGGTTCAGTCCAAATCAGTTGCTCATGGTAGCTGTCTATGTTTGGTTGGTTCATAAACCACAAATGGTAAGAAACAAGTCTCACAGTTCACTGTTGGTTTCCTGCTGGTTTCAGGCCATGAAAATTCTGTTTCTCCTGAGTGCAGGTCTCATGGGCTGACCCATTTAGCTAGCATGAAGGGGACCTGGGGGTTCCTGGGAGAGTTGTGTGCTAGACCATACATAGACCCTACTATCACATATGAGGCAGAACCATCTATACCTTAAAAGCTATGGGTCATAAGAATACCAGGACCAGAGTTGAAAGAGACCTTAGGGAGCCTCTATCTCATTCCTCTCATTTTACAAAATATGAAGCTAAGGCCCAGACAGAAAAGGTGACTTGCCCAGGGTCATACAGGGGAGTAAGTGGCAGAACCAGGAGTCAAACCAAGGTCCTGGACGCCATGTGCAGTGCTCAGGCCGCAGCAGCAGGTTTCAGTGGATCTAAGATCAGATTCATGGAATGCCAGGGCTAGAAGGGACCAAAGAACCAAGGGATAAAATAGGCCAGGACTTTAGGGAACAGACCTCCAGGAATGGGAGAGACCTTTAGAAGGGGCCTTAGAACACACAATGTCAGATCTGGGAGGGCCTTCTAGGTCCTCAAGTGTGGCTTTTTGGCTGAATCCAAGTTATACAAAACAAATTCTTTTATTAAGGGGATTTGTTCTATGAAGTTGGGATTCAGTCCACATGTGGCCCTCCAGAACCTGGGATATCAGAACTGGGAGGGAGCTAGCTCTCAAGGGGATAGAAGAAGTCAGAACTGCAAAGAATCCTAAAACATAGACTATTTGAGATAGAAAGGCCCTGGGGAATAAGCTACTCCAAATTCCTCTTTATAACAGTTTAGAAAACTACAAAAGGGCCACATTAAAAAAAAAAAAAGAATCAGACCCACCAAGCATTTGCTTCTGCTACATATCTGTAGACCAACCTGGAAAAATTAAATGAGATTTTCCTAGGAGTGTACACTAAGAATATCATTTAAATGTCCCCTCCCCTCAAATTTATCTGTTTGGGTAAACAGATAGTAAACAGGCTTCTTATTTGTAACAATGAAAACTGAGAAACAAAACAGTGTTGTCCAATGGCCAGAGAATAGCTAAACACCTGTATGATGCATCATGACCTTACTGAATAGCAAATAGGTAGTCATATGAAAAGATGGATCGAATAATGCCCAGGGCAGAATATTTAACTAGAGGAATAGTGATCATAAAAAACAAAACAAAACAAAACAAAACCATACCTATCTGTTGATAGAAGAGAGATCAGAGAGACAGGAGAACCTAGGAAGCTGGTAGCAATAATAATTACTATTTTGCAAAAACATTTATCCCTGAATTTGAGAGTTGTTAGGAACCTCTGTCAGTCAATGATCCAATTCTTACACTTTGCAAAGGAAGTCCTACTGTAAAATAATCAACAAGTGATCATTCATTGAGCTGCTACTTGGAGACCTTCAATAGGTCTCCTTCAATAAGAGGGAGAGGCATTTTCTTTTTAGCATAAAACATTCTGATTACACTAGACTTTGGTCTACCCTTTTTTGATATTCACCGAGATTGGTAAGAGTCCAATAAAACTCTAATTTTAATTAGGAAAAATTAATAGAGGGATATCTATGTGCCATCCACATTTGGATGGTTGAAATAATGTAATGAAATAAATATATCCAGATGAGACAATGACTTTATCAGTCTAGAAGTGTTGTTGTGGAAATAGAACCTGGCTCAGTCCTTGTTCAATCAGTGATGACCGCCAGCCCATTAATGGTCCATGAATGGAAACAACAATGATGCTATCTCCCCTTTTCTATGGGGCATTAAGGTTTTAAAAGCTTTACTTCCCATAATGCTGTGGGCCAAATTTTCTAAAGATCAGCTCTGCTTTAGAGGTGAGGAAGTAGAAATGACTTGCTCCTGACCACAGAGGTCTCCAGATTTCAAAGTCAGCTCTCTGTTCACTAGATATAAGCTGCCGCCCTGACCTATCCACTCAGCACACAGTCCTGCCTCCCAACAGCCAACTAGAGGTCCCATTTGCTTCCTGAAGAGTCCAGGTTTAGACTAAACTTGAGAGGAAATAAAAACAATAATAATAATAAACTACAGTCTTGGAAGATTATCTGGAATAACTCTTCTGACTGCCCCTAGGCAGTGTCAGACCATGTATCTGTAGAAAGAGAGCTGTATTTGGAGTCAGAGGACCTGTGTTCAAGTCATGACTCAGCCAACGGTGTGACCTTTGTTGAAACATTTCACTTTTGGGGGTTTCTTCAGGTTCCTCCTCTATAAAATGAGGGGACTAGACTAGATGATCTCCAAGACACTTAATAAATACAGCAAACACTTAATAAATACATGCTAACTGACTTATGATGTAAATGAAAAGTTTTTTGTTTTTTTTTTTAACTGAACGTGGTATGATTATAATGGCTAATCTTGGTCTGGGGAAAGAGACGAGAAAATGCCTCTTTCCCTTCTCTGCAAAGGTGATAGCCTGTGGATACAGATCACTACATGCACTGTCAGACTCAACTGCCTTGTTGGTTCAATTTCAAATTTCAGTTTGATAAACTGTTCCCCCACCTTTTTTGTTACAAGGGATAGCTCACTAGGGGGAGGGGGGAGAAACATTTGGAAATGAAAGTGATATAAAACAGAAGACAATTTTAAAAAGAATAATAGGAGTGTCTAAAATGTTCCCCAATCCATCCGATGCAGTTTGAACACTATTATAGTGGGCCCTCCTCTTCAGGTAGACACAACATGGATGAACATGGCCACCTGGAAGCTAAACTCCTTGATAAATATAAAATCCTCACCAAGATAGAAAAGAACGGAAAAGAATTTAGTCACCGTCTTCAGCATCGAAGCAGGCTGACAGACGTTTTAAAGAACAACTTTTCATTGCTATTTTTTGTTCTCATATCACCCAGAGTTCCCATTAGGGTCCATTATACCAGCTTGCTCAAGCAGCCCCTCCCAGGGAGTCATCACTTTTAACAAGAAATAAAAAAAGAGGAAAGTACAAAAATGTTGAGCAAAACTGAGATACTGGAAACATTTGATGCTCTATGCAGTACTCTACACCCATGGCCCCCCACCTCTGCAAAGAAGCAGGAGGCTGTGTCTGTTTGTAGCTCTCCTTTGGGGGCAGGCCTATCTGAAACCTTTCTGTATTTCCTACCCGACTTGGAGAGACAGCTTACTGTAGTATTAGGGACCTTCCCCCTCCACCTCTCACCTTCCTTTTCCAGCTCATGTCATATGAGCAGGAAGGGGCTATGAGCTCCTATGATAGGCCAGGGTTTAGCCTCATCTTAGGAAACACCCCTCTGATCTGTCATTGCCCACACAGTGGATCCTGACCCTGGCGGTGACTCCAGGGGGTAGCTGCACAAACCTGGGTGGAGGGGGTGGTTGGGCGGGGATTGGGAATGACAAATGATTTCTTCCTGCCCCACCCCTGTCCATTCTGTTGTCAGGCAGGCCTGGCAAAGCCTCCTGGTCCTCAGCTTGAATTCCCAGTTGAAGGTGTAAACAGCAGGGATTTTCACCCACCCTCTATCCCATTCCAGTACCAAGCACTTGGAGACAAGCAGCTGCTCCACTCCCCCCACCCCCAAACCACCCCCTGCTGCTATGTGGTCAATCTGCAGCTCAGACACGGAAGAGCTCAGTCTGCTTGCTGTCCACACCTACAGGTTGGGGCCGCACTCTCTGTGTGGGGGTTCTTGCTCTCTCCTGGGCCTGAGAGGTCCCTCAAACATTAAGAGTAAAGGCCTTCTAAATGCTTTGTTGTGATTTGCATAGCTTGTGTGTATATATAAAAATATATATACTCATACACATATACATATGGAGTATATACTATAAATACATACATGTGTGTAACTATGTATGACAGGTGGTCCCTTCCTGCTCCATCCTTGTGCACTCTGTTGTCAGGCAGGCCCTGCAAGCCTCCTGGTTCCCAGCTCCAGTGCCCATATTACGCTCCCAGTAATCACTCCATAGTTCTCAGTAATGGCCAGTGAGCAGACTGAACCCTTATGTATCAGGGCTGACAGGGCTTGTCTACAGATAGCCAGTGCTTGGGACAAGAACAGGATAGAGAGTGCTTGGGACAAGAATGCTTATGTAGATATGCATTACCTTATTTACTTATGCACACAGTGTCTCCCCCATGAGTCCCCTGAGGTCAAGGGTTGTTTCTTTGTATGCCCAGCACTTAGCATAGTTCAGGGCACTTAGTAGGCCTTTAATAAATGGTGGTTGGAGAACTGATGTCTCACTTTATAAAATGTTGTCCCCCCTGCCAGAACAGCAGTGCCTTGGAGGCAGGGAGGGACTCTCAGTTTGCCTTCATAACCTGGGCATTATAACATTATATAATATTATGCATTTATGTGATACCTGCAGAACACTTCACAGATATATGATAACTCTAATTTCCCAGGAAATATTTAGCTAATGGAAAAACTGAGGCACAGAATTACCCTAGTCGCTGGTCAAAGCCCAAACCAGTCAAAGGAGGGACAGAAAAATTAGAAGATCATCGGGGTTCAGAGCTGGAATGGATCATCTATCTCAGAGGTTCATGAACTTATTTTTAAATGTGTTCTCCCACCTTTATTTATATATGATTGGATTCCTTTGTTAATCTTATGCATTTTTATTTTGCACATTTTCAAATATGATTCTGAGATTGTCATAGGTATCATGGCTATCCCAAAGGGGCCATGTCACCAAAAAAGGTGGGAACTTCTGTTCTAGCCCAACAGTATCATTTTACAGAGGAAAACACAAGTCAGAGAGGTCAGATGAGGTACTCAAAGTCACATAGCAGGTAAGCAAGAGACCTCAGATTCAAATCCCAGCCCCTCTGATAGCAAATTCATTGTATGCTCCACTAAGAGGACAGTGCCTCTTGGAATGAGGATCAAGTTTCGGCAGGCTTAAACAAACTTTATAAAAATTGTTGTTTAAAAATTTTAGTCAAATTGGATACGTTCTATTAAAATGTGAAAAATCTACAAAAAGATAGTTTTAAGCTATACCAAAGCGCAAAGATATAAAAAGACAATAGGCGTACCTTCTAATTATATAGTATTTGTAGACAACCCAATCATGGAATCCTTCTGAAGAAGTCATATAAATAGGTCACAGCAGGCCAAGTCCTATCTCTAGATCTTCTTGCCAAAATTTTCAATACTTGGTAGCAAGGTCACGCAATAATACCATTTCAGAGCTAGATGGGAACTTAGAAAGGACTGAATTCATCCCCCATGTGAAAGACTGTCTCTACATCTCTGACAAATGGTCTCCTGGAGCACCCTCATTGACGGGTATCTCGCTACATACCCATTCTTGATGAGTGGCAGCTTCAGAGTAAAAGATTCTGCCCCTTTAAAGAGGGGCTGGTTAGGGAATAGCAGCTTGACCTGTTCCCTTCTAAAGGAGTTAAATCCTTTGGACAATGCTCCATGAAATTCAGTGGGTTATTGACTTACAGCTTCAAGGTACTTAGGGAAGGTCAATCACTTGATTTTACAGATGAGGAAACATCAACACAAAGGTCTGCTGACCCTGGACTCCAAGCAACTTTCTTCTACATATGGTCCTAAAAATTTAGAGATGGAGAAGTGACTTGTCCAAGATCACACAGCTAGAAAATGGCAGATGAGTGATTCAAACCCAGTCCTCTGACTTCAAGTCCCCCACCTTCCAAAGATCTATTTTTCTTTTGTTGTTCCCCAACACTCAGGGCCTTTACAGCACTGAGACTCCTGTTGTTTTCATCTCTGTTCTCATAAAGGGAAAATCCAAGTCTGACGATAAGCCTAGCTCAACAAAGGAGAGAGGGGCCCAGGACATTAGGGGAAAGGAAGAAATGGGGGATGGGGGGGAGAGAGGAAGGAGGAAGGGAGAGAAGCAGTTCTGGTCTTTGAAGAGTGGATGGGGGTGAGGAAAGAGAAAGACAGACAAACTGTAAGCTGCCAAAAGGAGGAGGCAAGGGAATTGGGAGCTGTCTAATTATTAATATTATTAATGATGATGATGCCAACTAAGGAGCTTTTTATAAAATGTGTTACCGAGTTTTCAAGCTTATTATCTAATCTGTTCATAGGCTTTCGAGCTAGAAGGGATGTTGGGAGCCACCCAGGAAGTCTGATTTTCAAAAGGGAAGCTGAGGCCTGGATTTGGAAGAAGGTCAGCCAGACAGGAAGGAGCAAAACTAGGCTTCAAACTAATCAATTAACACAAAGGTCTCCTGACCCTGGGCTCCAAGCTACTTTCTTCTACATATGGTCCTAGAGATTTAGAGATGGAAGGGAACTCCAAGATTCTATACTGAGTACCACTGCCTTATTTAACAGCAGAATAGATTTGTTCAAGATCACTCATGGAGCAAATGATAAAGGTAGGATTTGGACCCAAATCCCATTGCTCCAGAGCCAGCCCTCTTTTCCCTGTTCCCATTTTTGCAGATGAGGAAACAGACCCATCAAGAGAATATGACTTGCCTAGTGTCACAAAAGCAATCACTGGCACTTCCAGGACTTCCTGGATCAGAGAATCTCAGAATTGGAAGGAACTTCAGAAAAAGCATGCTCAGTCCTAACCTGTACATGACCACAAATCCCTCCATGATGATATCCCTGTCACTTTCTGCCTATACTGGACCCGAGATGGATTACTTGTGGTTCACCAGGTACATCCCAAGCTTGGCTGCCTCTGCCCCATTTCTTCACACCATTCTGTATTCCTGAAACGCTCTCCTCATCTTTGTTCACTCAAAGCTGGCCTGTCCTCTCCACCCACTTCCCCCTTTCCTGGCCCAGTTCTAATGCTACTACCTTCTTCATGAAGTCTCCTTGAGGCCCCTCAGCCAGATCAGTTCATCCCTGAACCTCAAACAGTAATTGTCATTTACCTACTTTCATGCTCACTGATTATGATAGGTTCTTGGGTCTGTGTCTTAACACCCTTACTTGACTGAGAACTCCAAAAAGGAAAGACTGAGTTTCAGTTACGTTTGGTTTTTCTCCTAGGGTCAGAATGGGGTATTTGTCTATTTAGAATTATTCAGACCTATGATACGCCCTCTGCCCTAATTGACTGAATATTCCAAGCTGCTTTCCCAGTGCCAGACAGGACACCCAGCTAGTCACTATCTAAATTCTGTCCTGACTAGATGATACTCAGCTCCACAGGAGGATTCCCCCCTCTATAGGTATAGACATTTTGAATGCAAGAGTGGCAGAGGGAAGAGTATTGGATTTAGAATAAGAGGCTCTGGGTTTGAATCCTGGCTCTGTCTCCCACTAGCTATATGATCTTGGGCCAATTGTTTGACTTACTAGGCCTCAGTTTCCCCATTTCTGAGAGTGATTTGGGACAAGTCTTAATGTTCCAAATGTAGTAACAAATGATCTGTGGTTCCCTACAGATCTGACATTCAATGATTTGATATAAAGTTGTTTGTTCTGTGATTCTGGACAAAACTATTACAATAGCCTCCCAATTGGCCTCCCTGCCTCAAATGTTTTCCCATTCCAATTCATCCTCTGCTTAGCTGCCTACATACTGTGTCAATCCCTGCTCAATAGAAAGTTCTTTCTTTGGCATAAAGCCATTCACAGTTGTCTCATTGCTACCTTTCTAGTCTTCTTACCCTCAGCTCTCATCTATGTACTCCATGCTCCAGCTCACTGACCTTTACATTTCTTGAACGCAGCTCAGCATCCCCTAACTAGACACTTTTACCCTGGTGGGTGCCCACACCTGGAATGCTTTCACTCCTCCCCTCTGCCTTCTGGATTCCTTCAAGGTTCTCTCAATCCTACCTTCTGGAGGAGGCCTTTCCTGGTCACCACTCCCCCCACCACCTTCCCTCTGAGATCAGCTCCCATTTACACTTAAATCTATCTTGCATGTCAAATATTCTCAGGTTGTCTTTTCCCATTAGAATAGTCTGGAAGGGGATGGGAAGGTGCCTCTCTCTTAAGAGGGGGGTGGGGAGGGTCACCTTTTTGATCTAACCCCCTTGTTTTCCCTGAGGGCAGGGAGCATTTTTTTGCCTTTCTTTGTATCCTTAGAACTTCGCATAGTGCCTGGTACTTTAGTAAATGCTTGGTGAATGAGTGAATTGATCCATTTCAGAAATCTGCCAGCTTTGGAGGCTGGAGGGGAGGAGGCGGGTTCAGAGGAGAAGTTCACAAGCCAAAGGGCTGGAAAGGCCATAAAAGATAATGTAGTTCAACAGGCTCATTTTACAATTGAGGGAACTGTAGCCCAAGGTCCCAAAGCAGCAGACCGAGGATTCAAAGTCAGGTCCTTTAAGTTCACATCCAGTGCTCATTGGGACAAGCAGACATATTAGGCAGTCCTGCTGCTAAGATGTCTAGAAGGCCAAGTTGTAAGGTTAGATTTGCTACTGTTTCAAAGTGACAGCTCCTTTAAGGCTAACCCCCTGGAGGGGAGGAGGTATACTGGGATTTGAAGCAATAACCCAGGACTCCATGAGGAAGCTCAGGGCCTGCCCAATCTGATCTTTCTGGATTGGCTACAAGTTTGCTTTCCTGCAGGAACAATGACACTGAACTTTGTAGCCTGGAGTTGGCAGGGCCTGCTGAGGTCTTCTAGGTCAAAGCCCTTGCTTGAGAGATGAGGAAATGAGGCCCAAAGAGTAGAAATGATCTGCCTTAAGTCCACAGAGCCCATTAATGTTGGAACTAGCCCCTTTCCCAGCATGCCACACTGTAACTAGGAGCTTTCTTCATTCCCTTCTGGGAAGCTCCTTCAATATAGATTCTAAGTTGCTACAGATATTGTGACTAGTAGCAACAGTTTGATATTGACATGCTTATAAATGAAATTCTTTGGATTTGTCTTGGAATTTTGGGTAAGTCCAGCCCCTTTGAACAGAAGGCCACAACTTATACATCCAACTTCTCCACATTGTGTAGGGCTAGAAATCCCTTTCGTTTCCTGGGTATCAGTTTCCTTATCTGTAAAATCAGGCAGTTGGACTCTGAGGTCACTTCTAGCTTTAGATCTATGATGCTCTATGCAACCTCAGGCAAGTCCTTTCCCCTCCCTGGGCCTCAGTTTCCCTCTATGTAAAATGATGGGATCTGACCTGATGGCCTTTGAGGCCCCTTCTAGCTCTCCGTCTTTGATTCTGTGACTTCAAGTCCAGCACCCACACCAGGTATTAAGCTCTGCTGAAAATGCGGGGCAATGAATGCCATGGCCAGAGCAGCTGCTCCAACATGGAAAGACTGGAGGGGGCCAAGGGTGGGGTAAAGTGGGGAGGGGATAAGACTGCTCAATGAAAAGGAATTTAATGTGCGGTGGAAGCTAATGCGTGAGAGCTCTGGTGATGGAGAGTGGTGGGAGATGAGTCTTCTGGGAATGAGGGCCAAGAAAGGAATTGTACACACATCCAGCTTGGTAAGAGCCCAGTACTACTCGAAGGAAACATTAGCATTCCAAAGTGTATGGTCAGGTTTTTTTTTTGTTTTTTAATTTTAATTGCAGAAGAGAGCACCAAAGTGGATTTTTAAAAATCAATAACTGGGAAAAAATTCTTTTCAAACTTGACTGGGCCTTGGCAAATCTTTCAGAACCTGTACAAAGGAGAAGCAGCTCCAATGCAATAGACAAGATCATGAGCCTGGGAGGTAGGCACCCGGTCTGAGTCCTGCTTCTACCACACACCTTAGGCAAGGCCCTTCACCTCCATGGCCTCAATTTCCCCCTCTGTAAAATGAGGAGATTGGATGCCATGGTCTCTGAAGACCCTTCCCACTCTAGATTTAGGGTGCTATGTGTGACCTTGAACAAGTCCCTTCCCCTCCCTGGGCCTCAGTTTCTCCCTCTGTGAAATGAAGAGATTGAACTCCATGGTCTCTGAGGTCCCTGTCAGTTCTAGGTCTGGGATCCTATTTGTGACCTTGGAAAAGTCCCTTTCCTTCCCTAGGCCTCATTTTCCCCCTCTGTAAAATGAGGGAGCTGGACCTAGGGTCCTATGTTCAATTTTGTGTCAGTCCCTTCCCTTCCCTGGTCCTCAGTTTCCCCCCAGTAAAATGAGGGGGTTGCACAAGTTGGTCTCAGGCCTCTTCCAACTCTAAATCCTACAATCCTATAACCTTTCCTTAGAGATAGCCTGTTAAATGGAACCAGCTGTGGCCAGCCCAATGACATCTTAGAATATCAGCAGTAAAGGCAGCCCAACTATTCCAATGAGGGAGCACTGCAAAGAAGAGCATGTTTCTGGCATGAGGCGCTGAGGCTCCCAAGGAGGAGCAAGCTGAGGATCCAGAGGGCAGGAGATCGAGCCCCTTCTGAGCTAAGTGAGTCAGAAGGTGAGTGCTTGAGACGTCTACTTGGTGACAAAACCCAGGCTCATGTGGCAGCACTGGAGCTCAAAGACGGAAGCAAGTGGAGGCTGATCCAGGCTTGCCTCCTCAGCAGTTGTTCTTTGCCTCATACAGTTCCAAGTCCTCAGGCCCCCAATCCAGTGTTCTTTGGCTTTAAAATGGCTTTAATATGCTGCCCCCTTCCCCTCTCTCTCTCCCCTTGCCTCTCTGAATCTGTCTTTCTCTCTTTCTCTCTGTATCTGTATGTCTCCCTCCCTCTCCCTCTCTGAATCTCTGTCTCTCTGTTTGTCTCTGTCTCTGTCTGTCTCTGTCTCCTCCTCCCTCTCTGAATCTGTCTCTCTGTCTGCCTCTTTCTCTCTTGTCTCTGTTTCTCTCCTTGTCCCCCATCTCTCTCTCTCTCTCTGTTTGTCTCAGTCTCCCTATTTCTCTCTGAATCTCTGTCTCTCTGTTTGTTTCTGTCTCTGTATCTTTTTTTCCCTATCTCTCCCAGTCTCACCCCTCCCTCCTCCCTCTCTCCCTTTCTCCATCCCTGGATCTCTGTCTCTCTCCCACTATAAAATGATGCTTCTCATCAAATCTTAGGCCAACTGGGGGAAGCCTGAAGCTGGAACCCAGATATCAGAGTGAAAGTTATACAGTTTACCTTTTCTGTACTTAATAGCTCTCTTTTTTCCCTCTCGTCTTTCTGTTGGGACGTGACAGAAGTGAAGTCATAGTGAAAGTCAATTACAAATGTTTAGTTCTCTATATCTTATCTCCATGGTGATTTTTCATAATAACTATATTGCTGTTTCTTTAGTGAAACTAATATACTTTAGTGAAACTAATATAGGTCCTTAACCTACCCAAGACCCAAAATAGCTAAACATGGTAGAAGCACACTGAGGTAAGGTGAAGTGTGATGGGGCTGTGGTTCAATGGTCTAGCTTCCAGGAATACGGAGGTGACGCTCCCTCTGTAACGTGCCTGGGTACAGCTGAGCTGTGCCCCACCATTCAAGAAGAGGAAGAAGGCAGCAAGGATGGGCCTTCAATTTAGGCCATCTGAAGACTGGCTGAAGGAAGAGGGGATGCTTAGCCCAGGGAAGAGAAGACCCCTGAGAGCTGTCACTAAGCATGTTAAGAAGGGAGTAGACTCATTCAGTTTGGCCTCAAGGGGCAGAACTAGAAGCAATGAATGGGGACAAGTCATAACAGAATAAATCTAATATTAATGACAGAGAAAACTTCCTACTAGTTAATTAGAGCTGTCTCTAAATGGAAGGGCTACCCAGGGAGGCTATGGGTCCCCCCACTCCCTGGAGGTCTTAAGTAGAAGCTAGAGCATTGCTTGGCAAGTGTGAGTTAAGGTTCCATGGCCACTTTTGACCTTTTCCACTCAGAAATCCAGCTAAGAACTACCCATTCCCTTCTGAACCAACCTCCATCTTAAGAACACTGGGGATGTGATGAGAACCTTTCTGCCTCATGATTTATGTCATCATTTAAACTGACTAATCCATCCTCGCCCAGGCCAATGTGTTTTCTTTGGGATTAGAAACACGAAAAGACCATTTGCTATACAAACATCCACTTTGCATACCTTTCAAGAATGTAGCAAATGGTGCAGCAAGAAATGACAAATATGAGGAATTTGGAGAAACACGGAAAGATTTGTATCAACTGATACAGAGCAAAGGAGTGGGACCAAGAGAATATGATGCAAGGAATTTGAATGATGAGTAATGACAAAGCCACAAAAAATACTGGAAGAGAGATAATTAGACATATTTCCTCCTCCCACCCCAACCAGAGAGAAGAGGAATAACTATATTAACATCGTCAAGCCAGGTTTCTCTATTGGATATTTGTCTTTAATATTTTTCTTTGTCACAAGGGTGAGTTCAATCTAAGGCAGTGGAATGTGGGAAATGACATGTGAAGACAAAAGGCATCAATAAAATATGTATTTTTTCAAATTATGCATTTAAAAATAATCTAACACATAAAGTGAGAGAGGCCTATATTTTCCTGTTCTTTGCAAGATCAGGTCCAGTGTCAAGGCAATCCTGCTTTATTACACGCTGCAGAGATAATCCCTTAAAGTTGTCCTTATGTTGTAGACTCAAAAAATGTCAGTGATGGGAGAGGTGCCTAAGAGGTTCCTAAGGTTCCCCAACTGGGGTCCAGAGAATGGAAAGAACTTGCCCAAGATCACACAACAAGTTAATGGTGTGGGTTGAAATTTGGGACACCAGAATCTCATTCAAGTTTCCTTTCCACTACATCTCATATCAACAAGCTCCAAATACAAAATGCTGTCCTTAGTGCCTTTTCTTAAGAATTACCCTTAGCTATGGCTAATATGGAAATCTATTTTACATGATATAATGTGTATAACTGATATCACTTTGCTTGCCTTTTCAGCAGATGGGGGAGGGAAGGACAGAATTTAAAACTCAAAATACAGAAAGAAAAAATGTTAAACAATAAAGTTATTTTCAAAAGAAAAAGGAGGAAGAGGAGGAAGAGAAGAAGAAAAAGAAGAAGAAGAAGAATTAGGAGAAGAAGGAGAAGAAAGAAAAGAAGGGGAAAAAGAAGAGGAGGAGGAGAAGGATGAGAAGGAAAAGAAGAAGGAGGAGGAGGAGAAGGAAAAGAAGAAGGAGAAGAAGAAAAGAAGGAGGAGAAGAAGAAGGAGGAGAAGAAAAGGAGGAGGAGAAGAAGGAGAAGAAGGAGGAGAAGAAGGAGAAGGAGGAAGAGGAGGAGGAGCCCTTAACAGAGCTTTGGAGGAAATCTGGCTGCTCATAGACTGAGTTCTCTTGAGGTGTTTACACTTGACTTCTGGTATAGCATTGCCCTCTCTTCTGTCTGCTCTTTGGACCCATGGAGATCCCTTTCTTGCTTTCTCCTGACAGAAAATCGCTAAGTACAAGGCCAGCATTGTTTGAGGCTAGGGGATGAACACCCAGGGTGTGGAGTGAGAATCCTCATAGGTGCATACAACAAGCCATGGATTTGGGAGTCAAGAGACTCCATTCCTGGTCTTGTTTCTAGCATTCCCTCAAGGCGTGATCCTGGGGAGCAGGTCAGTCAAGGGGCTGGTGGTGGGGGAAAGATCTTCCTCTGTCTCATTTTCTCTCTTTTATTTGGCCAAAACAAAAGCTGGAATAGATTTCACTGACTGATGATGATGACTGATAATAATAACAATAATAACTCAAATTTCTCTAGCATTCTCAAGTTTGTGAAGTGCTTTCTTTATATTATGTCATTTGAGCCTCATACCAACTCTGGGATGTAGGTACTGTTATGATTCCCATCTTACAGATGAGGAAACTGAGGCTGAGAGAAATGAAGTGACATATCTGGAGTCAAACACCTAGTCATTTAGGCAGGATTCGAACTCAGGTTTTCCTGACTCTAAGCACTTTAATACTCTACCTACCTTCATCCTCATGAACAAATTCTCTCTGACAATACAGATGGGCACTTTCTCTGTGGCGTAGACTCTGGAGTCTAAGAGATTAAGAGATGAGTAACTGGCCAGGGTCAAACAACCAGAATGTGTCAGACGTAAAGCTCAAACCCAGGTCTCCCTAATTCTGAGGCCATCTTGTTAACTGCTGTGTGAGGTTGCCTCTTTTGTATAACAGGGATTCAAAGAAAACTCCCTCCTCAAACAGGCTTGGGCTATCCAGCTGGCCAAAGCCATCTTTAGGATTCAACTTTCTTCTATTCTTCAGAAGGGGAAAAACCAAAACAAACATGCTCCAAATTCCAAGTCCACCGAGATCGAGGCTTTAATCAAAACAGCACTAAGGGAGGTCAAGAGTCCATGTTTCTTTCTGAGCCTATAACATGTGGCAATCTTGTTATTTCTAAATGCATTTCTGGTTTCCAGTGATCACAGGTTGTTTTCCTTTTTGAGTCTTGCAGAGAGATCTCTTGATCCTATTATCTCTGATTCCAGAGATTCTTTCTTTCTTTCTTCCTTCCTTCCTTCCTTCCTTCCTTCCTTTCTTTCTTTCTTTCTTTCTTTCTTTCTTTCTTTCTTTCTTTCTTTCTTTCTTTCTTTCTTTCTTCTTTCTTTCTTCTTCCTTTCTTTCTTCCTTCCTTCCTTCCTTCCTTCCTTCCTTCCTTCCTTCCTTCCTTCCTTCCTTCCTTCCTTCCTTTCTTCCTTCCTTCCTTCCTTCCTTCCTTCCTTCCTTCCTTCCTTCCTTCCTTCCTTCCTTCCTTCCTTCCTTCCTTCCTTCCTTCCTTCCTAACTTTCTGCCATGTCACTATGTTTGCAGTAGACCTAGGTTCAAAGACTGACTCAAACATTTATTAGCTGGTCAATACTGGGTAAATAATTTCATCTCTTTGGGAGTCTGTTTTCTCATTTGTACAAATCAGAGTAAGAAACCCTGATTCCCAGGGTTTCTGTAAAGAAAGCATTTTGCTACAGAAAACAGTTATGCCGATTGTCATTATTGTTGTTTGGAGTTTTTAACTGGGCTTCTCTGGGTTCACTTTTTCTCACCTGCAATCTAACAGGGCTGGACGAGACAAATTCAAAGGCTCTCGACACCTCTAAATCCTGTGCTCCCATTCTAAGACAGGTTGTCTGAATGCTCTAGTCTTATGCCAATGGAATATAAACTCCTTGAGGGCCGGCCCAGTCTCATAGGCCCATGATCCTAAATGTGCAGCTTGAAGGGATTCCATTTTATATAGAGAGAAAGCAATTTGCTCAGTCACACAACTAGGGATTGTTGGAAGTGCAGCTCAAACAAGTCTTCCTGACTCCATATTCACTGCTTTTTTGTCTTTTTGTCCTGGAACAGCACCTGGCATACTGTATGTGCTTAAGAATGAGTGATATCCATGATATATTAAATGGTGCTTCACATATAAGAGGGACTTAACTCCTTGATGTTTAATTGCTATTTATGAAATATCAAATATTTAAAAACATTATTGTTAATTAAATGTTAGACACTACCTGGCCTATAGTTGGAGCTTAATAAAATCTTCATCACCAATCACTTATTAAACTCCTACTGCTGGAGCTTAAATAAATTATACAGTGCCAGGCGCTGTTAAATATTTCATGGTCTTTTAATATTTCATGAATATCCATTAATCATCAAGTATTGATTAAGCATCAAGTATATGCCAGGCAGCTGGGTGGTTCAGTGAATAGAGAGCTGGCCCTGTAGTCAGAAGACCTGAGTTCAAATCTGACCTCAAACACTTACTAGCTGTGTGACCCTGGGCAAGTCACTTCACTTCTCTTTGCCTTAATCCCCTGGAGAAAGAAATGGTCCGCAGGGTCACAAAGAGTCAGACAGGACTGAACAACAATATGCCAGGCACTGTCCTAGGTGCTGAGGTGAAGACAGCAGGGAAACAGCCAGCCCCCGCCTTCAAGAGATTTCTGAGTCAGAAAAGCATAGACTTTAGAACCAGAGGGGACCTAGTTCATTTAATCCAACCATAGGGGTTTTTTTTTTTACAAGGACAAAAAAGGCACAGAGGGAAAACAATCGATTTCAATGGCTGACGGATCAAAGGAGGACCACGTTTCTCATGACACAAAGTGCAGCTTGCCAGCAGAATATATTTTGAGGGGATGAGACTGGAGAATGTTGTTACCTCTGTCTATCCTTCAAAGCCCAAATGATGAAACACCTCCTCAGTGGAAAGAATACCAACCTTGGAATTGGGAGACCTGTTCAGGAGCTCTGTGCCCACAAGCCAGCCTCTTCCTTCTGTGGGCCTCATTTCAGCCAATTCCCTCATCTGTCAATAGGAATCTTCCCACTCCACTCCCCACCTCCAGCCACTGGGTTTTATAATTATGTCAAGAGCCCTGGAGGACCTAGGATTGAGTCCCATCTCTGATGCATATTATCTTTGAACACCCTGGGGCAAGTCACTGTCTCTCCCTGGGCCTCAGTTTCCCACTCTGTAAAATGAGGGATTTAGACTAGCTGGCCCCTGAGGGCCCTGCCAACTCAAGATATGTTAGATATTCAGTAGAATAGAAATGTCTCTGATAGAATATAAGCTCTCTGTTGACAGGGCTTGCTTTACCTTGGTAAGGCTTTATCTTGCCTTTGTATCCCCATCCTTTAGCACATGCTAAGTACTTAAACACTTGCTGATTGCTGATTGATGGTGTCTGTCAAGAGCCTAGCACAGGGTTCCCTGCACAGTGCAGATGGTGAATGAATGAATTCCCGAATGAATGACTACATGGACCTTAGTGATCATCTGGTTCATCTGCCTCATTTGACAGAGGAGGAAACTGAGGAACAAAGAGTGAAGTGATTTGTCCAAGGTCACAAAGTGACTTATTAGCACAGCAGAGACTATCCTTGCTCAAGGCCAGTGAAGGCCTAAGGGTTCCAAGGAAGGATCATAGGGACCCAAAAGACCTGGGCCTGAGGCACACAAAGACCCTGCTGCTACCAGGCACTAATTGCCTCTCTCCCCTACCCCACACAAGAAAAGGGCCCCCATAGGGTTGCCGAAGCCACAAATCCAAGGCCACACTGATCATCGCTGACATATTGTTACCCCTAAGCAAAAATAGGATGCGGGGCTCAGCCAATTTCCCATCCCATTCGTTTTTACTATTTATTTGAACAACAATCAGATGCCAGCACTTAGTGGAGGAACACTATCTCCGGTTACATTTTAAGAGACATCACCATGGCTGATGAGTTCCAGATTTCTACTTGGTCTTAAAGGGTGCTTTTCTTCCCTTAGATAATCTGGGAAAGGCGGAACTTGCAGGATCCAAGGTTGGGAGGAAGCTTGCCCAGGCATCTTGTCCAAATGTGCCCCGGGGCCATAGTGGGAATGCTCTGAAGGCAGAGGGAGTCAATAACGAGGACAATGCGGACTGATGGAAGGCAGGGACTGTGCCCACAAGCACCTTCCAATCTCTGGGTTGGCACTGCCACCTGAGCAGAGAGGCCTGGACTCTACCAGTACCACAACTCTGCCCCTAACTTAGTATGAGAGCTCAAGAACCAGACATTCCTTCTTGGGTCAAATTAGTCCACCGGAGGTCTCTTTCACTTCTGGCATTCAGTGTTCTAAGGCCCCTCCCAGCTCCAATATTCTGGGTTCTAAGGGCCCTCCCAATTCTGCTGCTTATGTTTTCAAGTCCCTTCTGGCTTTAAATAAGGGTGGCAACATGGTGCAAGAGAAGAAATATTGGCTTTTGAGTCAGAAGCCCTGGATCAGAATTCTTGTCCTGTGGCTTTGAGAAAGTCACTAAAGTTCTATGAAATCCAAAGTTCTTAACCGTAAAATGAGGGAACTCGAGGCACAGTATAGAGTATAGTGCAGGGGTGGGGAACCTGTGGCCTTGAGGCCACATATGGCCCTCTAGGTCTTCAAGTGCGGCCCTTTACTGAATCTTCTTGTATAATGGATAAAATACTGTCACTGGAATTAGGAGATCTTGCTTTCCATGCTAAGTCAGACATTAAGCTCTGCAGGTCTCTGGTCAAATCATGGGATCTTGCTGTGCCTCAGTTTTCTCATCTCTAAAATGTACCTACTACATGATAGGGCTGTTTTCAGCAACAAATGAGATAATGTCTGTGAAGTGCTTTAGAAACCTTAAAATGCTAGCAGATTCTCAAATGTTAACAATCTATTATCATTCTTCCTAGAGATCACCTGATCTCCAAGGTCCCCTATCTAGCTCTGGTGTTCTAAGTTCTAGAATCCTTTCTAGATTTAACCCCTTCCAAACCTGTAGTAAGTGCTCAGCCCCATGGCTGGAGATATGACCCTGTGTGCATGACAGGACAGTCTGGGGGCTGCCTCATGGGCCAAGGTGGCAGCCTTCATTTGAGAGATGGCTCCTTTGGCCTTGTGGATAAGCGAGGGGAGAGCTGAGCAGCCCATCTGCTGAGGCTGCCTGCCTGCACACAGAAACCCAGCTGCTCTCGCTAATTTTAGCCCTCCCTGCCTGGAGCATTCCCTTTTAGCAAGGAGCTGGGAATTGACCCCAGAAAGCAAAGCCATTAATAGAGGCACACCAGAGGGCAAGTCCTGAAGTGGAGTTGGGAGGATTTTTTTTTTCCAAATCAGGATACTGGCTTGGCATGTAAAGATAAACCAGACACATAACCCTTAGACTAACACCAGATCGGCCTCTTCTATACCCTGAGGAAGCTGGGGCCACCCAAATCCAAAGCTCACACTGAAGGTTGTTAGGCCCTGTACCTCCCCCAAGAGGACACCACTGAATCAGAGCTGGGAGGGCCCTTCGAGGTCATCAGGTCTCAGCGTACCGTAAAATGAGCATGGAAAACAATAATAATAACAAAATCTGACCCTGAAGAAGAGGGGAGAAAATAAATCTCTTTCCTTTCTTTCCCAAGGTAAGCCACTATAGCCATGACCCATTGCCCACACTGGCAGACTGTGGAGGTGTGGCTTGATTCATTTTGATCAATTTGTTTTATTCTTTTCCCTCTTTCTGCCTTTTGTATCAAGTGTTACAAGGGTCAAGGAGAGAGAGGGAGGGATATACTTGGAAATAAAGGAGATTTAAAAATGCAGTATGCTAAGAAAAATGAAAACCAACAAAAATGACAAAATAAAAAATTGGGGCAAGGGGGGAGAATTGGAATAGATACTTTCTCGAAGGGACCTTCCAGTTTGGACATTTTGTATTCCATGTTCTAAGTGTCCTGCCAGCTCAGACATCCCCTATGTTTAGAGGATCCTGAATGCTTTCATTCATTCACAGGAACATAAATCTGGACTGGCAGGGGCCTCACCCACTAGCTAGGCCAATGGCCTCACTGGACAAAGGAGGAAAGTAAGGCACAGGGATATTAAATGGCCTACCTGTGGTTACACAGTTCATAGGAGGTAAAATTTGAACCCAGGTCTTCCTGACTCCAAGGCTAGCACCCTCTGTATTATACTATACTGCCTCTCAGAAGGAAGGTTCTCCTATGTTCTCTCAGCTCTGACGTTCTGTTCGGCAATTCTGGAATCCAAGTGTACAAATGGCATTGGTGTGGGCTCCGGAGAAAAGGCTGCAACCCCTCCACTTGGCCAGGCTACTACCTCTGACTCACCACTTCCTCTCCAAAGGTGATGACTTAGGCTACTCAATTCCTAAATTCTTTCTAGCTTCAAATCCCATAATTTGTAATGTTTATATAAAAATATAATCCTTTAAGTAGGAGGCCCCAGTTTCTAAGCAAGTTCTAGGAGGAGGCTGAGGGGGATGTGGAGATTAGGAAGTATCACAGATGGAACTCCATACCTGGCCATAGAACACTTTCCTCTTGTCTTTGTGCCCGTCTTATCATGGGACCCCAGTCCTAACCCATCCCCATTGCCACCTGTTGGAATCATCCTATAAATCCTTTGAAGGCCTGAATCAGGTGCTAGCTTCGCGAAGTTAGTTCCTTCCTTATTTTTGCCCTGATCCTCACTCATCCGGAGTCAACCCCTCCCCCATCTCATCTTGTGGCACTTTGTCCCTCTCCCTTGACCATTCAGGCAATACCCTAATGGGAGGCCAGTGAGCCTAGTTCAGCCACTTCCAAGTCATGCAACTCTCAGCGAGTCACTTCATTTCACTGAGACTGTTCCTTCATCTGTATAATGGGGACAATAGTCACTTGCACCCCTTATATAACTTATAACTGCCCCCCAAAGTATCATTGCAAGATCATTATGTAAACTCAGAAATGGGATGTATTACCATATTCTAATGTGTATCATAGTTAATTGGGCCCTTGTTTTAGTCCCAGTACTACACTAAAAGCTTCTTCAGGACAGGGATCAAGTCATCCATGCCTGGATTCCCACTGCCTAACTCAGTGCCTCGCATGTGGTAGGTGGCCTGGTAAATGTTGGCTGAATGGACTTCCAGATGGCTCTACTTTAAAGACTTCCTCTCTCAGGTGGCCTTAAGGCCTGAAGGCTGAGCCTAGATGAGCTGAATGGGCCAGCTGCTCTGAAATGTTATCCCATCTTGCAGCTGAACTTTCTCTTCAAGGATCACAGTGGAGCTTGGGAATGGAAAGAGGGAGAAGGGCCAGGCAAAGGCTGACTCTGTGACCCCTAACTTTGGGTACCTCAGCCAAATGTCAACTCCATACCATCAAGTCTGGCTTCTGGGAGAATCCCAGATCAGCAGGGCCCTTCTCAGGCTCAGCCTAGAACTGGTTTTTCAGGTGCATGTAGAAGAGCCCAGGGCACTTTCACAAAGGGTATATGGGGGAAACAGCAGCCAACATTCCCTCCCTTCCAATAAAAACAGGCCATGAGCCCAGGCTGGGCAGGCCCAACTGCCTAGGGTGGCAGCTGCCTCCTTAGCCTCTATAGCCCCAGTATTTGTCACGCAGCTCAGCAAAGTAAGGATTCAGTGATACCTGGTGGATAGGAGGGACTTGCAAACACCCAGTTACCTGCAAGTCTATGTAAAGCCGGTCTCCCAAAGTGTGGTTGGTTTATGGTTTTTTTTAAAACTTTTTGAAAGGGTAAGGGGGAAGGGTAATGTGCTTCCTGGGCAAGTCTGAGCCTGGCTTCCTGCCCCTTGAGATGGATCCGGGTACAAGTTCCAATGAATGCATGATGCACACGTGGGCTTGCAGACCCAGACTCGGGCTGGGTAGAGAACACATACAAGGAGCCATCCTGAAAATGTCCTGGTATACTGATGCAATGGCTTCTGATGTTCGGTGGAACAGCCCAGACCTTCCCATGGCTTAGAATAGTGAAGGAGCTTTGAACTGGGAATCCGTAAGGTCTGGATTCAAATTAAGCCTTGTATACTCCCTCGCTCTAAGTCACCTCCACCCCTGGGCCTCTATCTCCCCATCAGTAAAATAAAGGGGTTGGTCCAGATGCCCACTGAGATCCTTTCCCACTTCAAATGGATGATCCCAGGAACCCCTCAGAATGGGTCTTTCAGTCCAAGACTGCATTTTAGGATAAAGGCCAGGGCTTGGTTTGGAAACATATCTGGACAGGGGATCTCACCCACCCCAGAAGAAGGGGAAAGATTTCTCTAGAGGATGCCCCTGCTCCTATGTCACCAGGATCAGCCAAGTAAATGGTGAGAAATACCCAGTTATCTTCAGAAGGCAATTGATGGCAAAGCGTAATCTTCTGATAGCAAGAAATACAGAGTCAAACAGATGGATGGACCCAGAAAGGAAGTATCCGAACCTTGTAGGCGTTTGTCCCGACTTGTTCTAGCTTGCTCTCCCCCTTAGGATGTATATAGAGAGTCGAACAAATGGAACTGACATTATTGAGTGCTTGTCCAGGATAAATCATTACTGGCCCTGAGCAAGGACGCAGGCTCATGCTGTTCCCCTCCACCCCGCAAACTGCATTTCACTCCTTATACTCAAGGTGAGGAAGAAGTCAACAGATGGATGCTGGGGCCCCTCTCACCCCACAGTGCTACACCAGGGCTCAGGGGACCTTGGTTCTGGTTTTGATTCAACTGTGTGACCTTGGCTAAGTAATTTTCCCTCTGTGGGCCTTGGTTATTACACTTGTCAAATGAGAGAATCAATGGAAGATACTGGAATCAATGGAATTTGGATATCCTGTGTTCTAATGGCCTTTCTAGGTGTAAGGTTCTATGGTGTTATGTTCTAATATTGCCTTCTTATGTAATGTTCTATGTTCTAGGACTCCTTCTGGCTTTACCATTCTATGCTCTGAGATCTATTACAGCTCCTAGATTCCATGTTCTAGAATCCCTCCGGGCTCTGATATTCTGTGTTCCCCAGATAAATTAGGAAAGGTAAGGGAGAAGGCAGATGTTTTGATCTGCTACCAGAGATGGGTATGCAAAATATTAGGAAGGCAAAATCACAAGCAGCCTGGAGGCTGGGGGAAAGGGGCCTGGATAAAGGGGCCTGGAGGCTGGGGGAAAGGAGCCTGGATAAAGGGGCCTGGAGGCTGGGGGAAAGGGGCCTGGATAAAGGGGCCTGGAGGCTGGGGGAAAGGGGCCTGGAGGAAGCTACTGAAAAGAGACACAGATTCCAAATCTCGCTGCTCTCTCAAAAGACAAACATAAACAATCTGAATTCCCAAATGTTTCCCTGATCCCCCCAGTCTGAGGTGGGTACTCATTCTACAAATAAAATGTAAGGGTTTGGCAGTGACCGGACCCAGTGCACAGTCTTCTGGAGTCAGGAAGACTTGAATCTAAATCCAACTTCAGACAGTTACTATCACCTCCATTTGCTTCCTCGACTGTCAAATGGGGATCACAGTGACACCTACTTCCCAGGACTGTTGTGAGGATCCAATGAGATCATATTCATAAAGTGCTGAGCAGTACCTGGTAGCTATTACTGTTATGGTCATAGAATGCCAGAGCCAAAAGAGATTTTTGTGATCCCCTAGGTTAGCCCCTTCATTTGAGGGATGAATAAACTGGGGCTCCAAGAGAGGAGGTCACACAGGATTTGAACAACTTAGAGATCCTGGGTTCCAATCCAGCCTCAGACATTTACTAGTTTTGTGACCCTGGGCAAGTCACTTTAACTGTCTGTCTTAGTTTCCTCAACTCTGAAATGACGATAATATATTATTATCCTATCTCCCTATCTCCCAGGGTTGTTGTGAAGATCAACTGAGATAACATTTTTACAGTGCTCAGTGTAGTGTCTGACAACAGGAACGCAATAAATTCTCATTTGCTTGCTTCCTTTTTTCCTTCCTTCCTTTTTTCCTTCCTTCCTTTTTTCCTTCCTTCCTTCCTTCCTTCCTTCCTTCCTTCCTTCCTTCCTTCCTTCCTTCCTTCCTTCCTTCCTTCCTCCCTTCCCTTCCCTTCCCCTCCCTTCCTTGTTTCCTTCCAGCAAACAAGTGTGACCAGCCTCACATGGCAATGCCCTAGCTTTCCCTCCTGCCCAGTCCTTTCTCTCTGATCTTTGCTTCTTAACTGTCCCTTTTCCTTTTGCCAGGTCATCATCACTTGACCCTGCCAGCTTAAAGTCCAACTCAAGGGGTGGGGCCAAGGCTTCCTCTTGTCCAATGGCTAAAGAACTTTGCAGCTCAGGGCTCTGGAAGCCAAGGCCATGGTGGAGGTGGTAGGGAGAATGTTACAGGAAGATAGACTTTGGCTCAGGGGAAAGAAAGAGCCAACTGGCCCATATGTCAGCTTCATCTCTTCATCACTATATTAACCAACCACCACCACACTCTTGGCTGATGATCTCTAAATAGGAAATGAACTGTCCACTTGACTTTATTATTTATTAATTCTGATTGTCAGATAGCCAGTTCAGCCATGGAGAATGGCAGAGGTGGGCCTCCAGCCTTTGGTGAAACTGGGTTGGGGGAAATTCCTGAAGTAGCCTATCCCACTTCGGGATCTGACATCTGCCTCAGTTAACCCCTCGGAGCTTTCTCCTTGCTCCTGCTTCTCAGGGCAAGTCTAATCTCTTTCCCACAGGATAGCCCTTTAATTACTTGCAGACAGTTGCCCTTCCCCTCAAATCTTTTGTATTACAAACTAAATACCCCTAGTTCCTTCAATTACTTGTATGAACTCTAGGATCTCAGATCTAGGGCTGGAAAGGATGTCAGAGGCCAGTTAGTACAATTCTCTCATTTTACAGATGAAGAAACTGAAGACCAGGGAGGGGAAAAAATGACTTACCTAAGGTCACATATAGAATTGCCAGTGTAGACAGAGGCTATCTAGTTTAAGCCTTTCTATTTACAGAAGAGGAACTGAGGCCCTAGGGAGGTACAGTAACTTGTCCAAAGTGACATAGGTAATAAGTTTTGGAAGCAGAACTTGAACCCAGTTCCTCGGAGTCAAGAGTTTCTTTTTCACCCTACTGACCACCTCCTTCAGTGTCGTCTGGACTCAGTACGTCATCTTCTTTGTGGTTACCAGTGGTTCAGAAGATCTGTCTGAGTTTATAAAGCTTTCCTCAAGATTATGGGGAGTAGTCTGAGGTTTTCACTGACAAAACAGCAGTAGGCTCAGCTGAAATCTCAGTTTGCTTTTTTGAGATATTTGGCCTCCCCTGAGTGGAAATGACCCTACAGGACACCTGATTCTCTCCCTTCCAAGTGCTAGCTATCCCTTTGGAGGGCTTGGAGGCCTGGATCAACCCCTGGCTCCACCTGCTCCCTGACCTGGCCCTGGCATACTAGGTTCATGCATAATCTATTTTCAGTTCTGGTCAGTGCACCAACAGCATCCACTAACTCTCACAAAAGAAGAAAAGCCTGAGTTTCCTGCCCTGCTACAGCTGTGCCCTTCTCCACTTGTCAAGCATTGGTTTCTATCTCAATGCTCATGCAAATCAGCCTAAAGATAATAGGGCTATGCACAGCAAACCTTCCATCCCAGCCACACAGCACACTCCAGAAACAACTGTGTTACCTGGGGTGGGCCAGCAAGACCTGGGGTGATAATGAACTTGGTGATCACCTTCCCAGCCTCCACAAAACATCTCTTTTCCTCTAGGTTCACAGATCTAGAACTGGAGGCTCTTCATTAAAAATCTTCAACCTCATCATTAGACAAATAAAGGAATTGAGGCCCAGGGTGGTAAAGTAACTTGTCCAGGGTCACATGGCTAATAAATGTCTAAAGTGAGATGCGATGGATAGAGTGAGCTCTAAATAGTATAGGAGGAAACCCCAGTTCAGGAGTAAGTCAGTGAAACCAGAAACCGAACCCAGGTCTCCTAGTGCCCAGTGTGAAACTCTGTCCTCTATCCGGAGCATTCCTTTTGGATTTCCCTAAATTCCTAGCTGTCTGATTTCAGTGACTGCAGTTTTAAAAGGATTTTATATAGATAAATGTCAGATCCCAGAAAGGAGAGATGATTATCTGCCATATGCTCCAGCAAACACTCACCCATACCTGACGAGCTCCAGAAAATACTCCAGTCATTACAAAGGGAGAGAGAGGGAGGAGAAGGAGCTCCCCACCAGCAGCAGGGGCCAGAAAGAAAGAAAGGAAATTCGCCAGCTTTCCCTGAAAACATGTCCCCCTTTATTACTGTACAAGGTACTGGGATTCTTTCAGATGCCACCACCCAGTTTCCACCTTGAGTGTCATCCTCAACTCCTTCCCCTCCTCTGCCCCTTTCCAGATCCAATCAGTTGCCAGATCTTAGAATTTCTACCTTTACCCAATGCAGCCAAAATTCAGAGAGATGTAGCATACTGGGAAAGAATTTTGACAGCTAATCTCAGGGATTAAGGCCTCATTTCTGGAATATATAGAGAACTGAGTCAAATGTACAGCAATACAAGTCATTCTCCAACTGATAAATGGTCAAAGGATATGAACAGGCAATTTTCAGAGGAAGAAATTAAAGATATCTATAATAATATGAAAAAATGCTCTAAATCACTTTTTATTAGAGAGATGCAAATCAAAACAACTCTGAGGTACCACATCACACCTATCAGATTGGCAAACATGACAGAACAAGAAAATGATAAATGCTGGAGAAGATGTGGGAGAGTTGGAACACTAATTCATTGTTGGTGGAGCTGTGAGCTCATGCAACCATTCTGGAGAGCAATTTGGAACTATGCCCAAAGGGCTACAAAAATGTGCATACCCTTTGGCTCAGCAATATCGCTTCTGGCACTGTATCCCCAAGAGATTATAGAAATGGGAAAGGATCTCACATGTACAAAAATATTTACAGCAGCCCTCTTTGTGGTGGCCAAAACTGGAAATCAAGGGGATGCCCATCAATTGGGGAATGGCTGAATAAATTGTGGTATATGAATGTAATGGAGTACTATTGTGCCATAAGAAATGATGAACAGGAAGACTTCAGAGAGGCCTGGAAAGACTTATATGATCTGATGCTGAGCGAAAGGAGCAGAACCAGGAGAACTTTGTGCACAGCAACGACCACAGTGTGCGAGAGTTTTTTCTGGTAGACTTGGATCTTCATAGCAATTCAAGGACATCAAAAAAAAATTCTCAATAGTCTTCTAAGGCAAAATGCCTTCCACATCCAGAGAAAGAACTATGGAATTCAATCGCATAATGTAGCAGGTCATTTTTGTGTGTGTGTGTGTGTACATTATGTTTTGGTTTCTTATATGATTTCTCCCATTTATTTTAGTTCTTCTACACAGCATGACTATAGTGAAAATGTATTCAATAGGAATGTATGTGTAGAACTTATATAGAATTGTATGTTGTCTTGGGAAGGGATGGGGTGGTGGGGGATAGGTAGGGGAAAAAATCTAAGTTTTATGGCAGTGATTGTAGAACATTAAAAATAAATAAAATGAATATATATATATATATATAAAAGAAAATTTAAAAAAGAATTTCTACCTTTACTTCTCTCCCATCCTTCTCTCCATCCATGCAGACATAAACCCTAGTTCAGACCTTTCTATGGACAATTACAACAATCTCCCAATTAGACCCCTTCTCTCTAGTCTCTTCCCATTCTAGCTCATCGTCCCCTCAACTGCCAAAGTCATCATCCTAAAACATAGATCTGACCCTGTCATCTCCTCCTCCCTCTCTTTCCTGCCTCCTCTACTTCATAAGCTGCAGGGGTTCCCTGTTATCTCCAGGATTGCTCTCTTTGACACAGAATCTGGCCCCATCCCACCTTTCTGACCTTATGACACTTTATCCCCTGCCAGAAGCTCTGCAGTCTGGCCAAAGGGGCCTTCTTACACTTCTTACCCATCTCCTGTCTCCATTCCTTTGTGGAAGCTATCTGCTCTCCCTCCCCTCCTTCCTTCGGAACTCACCTAAAATCTACCTTCTGTCTGAGTACAAGGTCTCTCCCAGCCAGTGCCTTCCTGGCCAAGGCTGCTACAAAGTATCTCCTTTGTATGTATATATTGTGCGTATGTGTAATGTATGTGCACACACACACATATGTGTGTGTATGTCTGTGTGTAGGTGTATATATATGTGTGAATGTGTATGTATATATGTACATTTACATATGTGTGTGTGTGTTTGGATGGTGGCTCCCCCATTAGAACATAAGCTCTCTGAGGTCAGGGATCGTTTCACCTTTGTCTTTGCCTAACACCTAGCTTGTTGTTTAATAATTGAGATCTGAGCTGTTTCATCTTTAAAGAAAGGGATAACCCAGCCTTACAGACAAAAGATGAAGAAGGAAGAAAACATGATGAGCAGAGTTCCCAAGTCTGGGAGGACCCTTAGAACCCAGAATGTCAGATCTGTGAGGGGCCTTAGAACTTGGAAGGTGAGAGCTGGGAGGGTACTTAGAACATTGAACATGGGATATTAGGAACAAACTAACCCTTAGAAATCCTGTAGTCCAATCTTCTCATTTTTACGGAGGAGGGAACAAAGGCCAAGGTTAAATCACTCAACAGGTCAGTGACAAGGCCTGGCTCAGAACCCAGGCCTCCTGCCTTCCTAGGCCACCATTTGTTTCATTCATTGTTATCCTAGTTAGGACATTTCTTTCATGCTCTAGGATGTCCAAAGAACTCCCCTGTAGTGTGGGACAGAGGTGTCAAACAATGCCCTGGCATGGCCAGCTGATCACTCTAGAGTGAGGCCAGAAGCAGATTCAAATGTAATTGGAAAATATTTAACAAAACAAATAAAAATACAATAGAATATAGATAATGTTCATCTGTGATTTTCTAAGTCAATATGGAGCCTGTGAAGAGCCTTATGTACCATTTGGTGGTCCTTATTTCTTCTACTTGAGTTTGATACCACTGATATAAGGAATGCAAGTGTTTCCCTCCCAAACCTACCCCTTCATAATTAAGGAAACTGAAACCAGAACTGGTTCTGAGGCTTACCCAGGACCATAAAGTTAGTCAGTGGCAGAGCTAGCCCTCAAGTCCAGGCCTTGGCTTCACGTCCAGAGCTCTTTCCACCGTACCTACTACGTGGCTCTCCAAGAACAAGAGAAGAAATCAGATTCTTGGTTTTGCCTTTTGTCATACCCCTACCTTCCATCACTAGTTACTGGGTAGGAAGAGAAGGTCAAAAATAATTTCAAGGCAATCAAATTGTTGGATTCCATGGGCTAAGAGACAGAGAGAGAATCAATTCCCTGCCTAGAACCTAGAACCTAGAACATTTCAGAGAACCAATGAAGTTGGTACAGAATACTGGATTCAGTGTCAGAAAACATGATTCCAAACCCCCACTCTGCTACTTATTATGTACTTGTGTCTCAGTTTCCACCTCTGTCAAAAAGGAAATATGATCTTGAAGGTCTTCTCTAACAACTCTCGATTTGTGTTTCATGAACTTGCCTTCTAGAATCGAAACCTTGAATTCTTCCCCTAGCCCAAGATGGACAGCCTGTTGTTATTACAAGTTGCACCCTGGGTACTCCATTTTGAGAGAGAACAGAGAAAGGAAATTGGCTTGACTTCCCCCCAAAATTTGCTGGGACATAAGGAATTCCTTGCCTTTGACGGTGTTTAGGTCCAAACACCACAGTCTGTTATGAACTCTCCATCTTAAAAGACGCTTAAGAATAAGAGAATCTTCTGTTTACAATAGCTTAAGTATAATGGGCAGAGAAGTCAGCTTTCTCTTCCCCTTCCCAAACCACCCTTGTCCCGCTTTGTTCTCAGAGGACCTCCCCTCTTATTTTACTGAGAAAATCTGAGCCATTTGCCTCAAGCGTCCTCTTTCTCTTTACCTGACATTTCAAAACTCCTTGACCTTGTGCCCCACTATTCCCCTCCCTTACTCTGAGGCGGTCCCATCTCTTTCTGTCTCTTCCAGAAGATGCCCCTCCTGACCCTAGTCACCCCCTTTTAGGGATGTCAAACTTCATGAACCTGTGGATATCTTCCATAAGGTTGCAAAGAGGTAAACTGAGGCTTGATGTCAGGAAAAACTTTCACCACAATGGGAGTTGTCCAAGTGTGACTCGGGAGGCGGTGGGTTTCCCCTCACTGGAGGTCTTCAAACAGAGACTGTCCACAATATGGAGAGGAGGAAATGTGGAGGGAATTCTTTTTTAGCTTCACATCAACCTAGCTAAGCACCAGGGTCTCTTTCCACACTGAGCTTCAGCGATTTTGCAGAACAGACTAGAGATGATCCTCATGGTACCATTCAGCGCAGAAGCCACATTCTATTTTTTAACATCACTTCTGACTTTGCTATTCTATGACTATAGCTAGCAATGGAGGAGGGAGGCTCTTAAGGTCATTTCCTGTTGTCTGATTTCTAGAGATCTAAGGGATTGGAGAGAGGGGAGGATGCTGGACTTAAAGGAGAGTCCTTGCTGGTTTCTGCAAGCATCGGCTTTTTTTCTGAATGGACTATATCCTACTTAAGAATTTGTACTTTCATTCTAACTTATACAGATTCCTCAGAGGCTACTTGGGGGCTGAACTTAGAGCTGAAAGGGACCTTAAAAACTATCTAGTTCAAGAAGAAACTGAAATCCAGGGAAGTGAAGTGAATTGCTAAAGACCACATACGTTTTAAGGTCAGAGTCAGGGTCTGAAACTTGTCCTCTCTTTCCAAGTCCTTTGTGCCTTTCTGCCTTGATAAGAGAGAGTGAAAAGCTGTGAACAACAGTTAAAGAAGAAGTTCTTCCCATGAGTTTTTTGATTTCCTTTGCTATATTATAGCAATGAGAACTCAACCAAGATAAGAGATGGGACATTCCTTTGTGAAAGTTCAGAACAGAGAAAGATATAAATTATACTAACCAGAGGAGGATGGCATAGTGGAGCACTAAACTTGAAATCAGAAAGAACTAGGTTTGAATCCTGCCTCAGACACTTAGGAGCTATGTGACCCTGAGCAAATAATTTCTTATCTCTGAGCCTCCGTAAAATGAGAGAGTTGGACTCAGAGACCTCTAAAGATTTCTTCAAGCTCTTAATTTACGACCCTATGATGCAAAACCAAGTAAACAGAACAAAGAGAATATATATTGGAAATGGAAGGAAAACAGCAAACCAATTGAAACTGAACACTATGAGATTATAATGACCCAAAGAAGAGATAGAAGGCACTTCTCCACCTCTGGCAGAAGCCAGGAGAAATAGTTGTGGGTCATCGCATATACTGTCAGACTTTTTCAATATACTAGTTAATTTCGCTGAACTGCTATTTTACATCTTCTTCCTCTTTTAAAATTCTTTATGCTAAGAGGGGGAAGGAAAAACAGATATTGATAAAAATTTCTTTTTTAAAAAAGTTCAGAACAAAAACTAAATGCTACGAGTCTTCAGAATGATTACCAAGACTAATCATTATATAAAAAAATAAGAAAACATGGTGGTAAAGGTCAGGAGACCAACCATATGGTAAGGCTGCTGTTTGCAGGGGCTTCTGTCACTGCTGGGTATGAGTAGAGCATAAAGTAGGTGAAATGAAGTAGGTCAAATGACCCATCTTCAAATCTTAGCTCAGTTATTTAGTCCCTAGTAACCTTGGGAAAGTCACTTAACCTCTAGAGTCAATTTTTTCATCTGTAAAATGAGCGGATGTCAGAGCTTCCCTCTGAATCTTAAGTTTTGTCCTTTGTTCTTTAAGAAAGAGCCTTTCATCCTTCTAATTGCAGGACCTTAGAGAGAGGGTTGCATTGTCTAATCAAGTGGCTATTTTAGACTGGTGGTTTCACAGGCTTGTTCTGCTAACTAACCTGTTCTTTCTTCTTAGGTGGGTTTTTTTTCCCCTAATGCAGGCTGCTATTCAATTCCCTATGTACTTTGTGGAAGAAACATGGGAGACACCAAATTGATTTTCCAACCACAAAGAAGCTAATTAGGGCTTGAGTAGTACGTGAAAGCATTTCGAGTCATTCATTGATGGTGTCTTCCAGTTGCCAGTGAGACTAGGGAAAAGCATACTGGTGAGCAGCTTTATAGCACAGCTCCATACTGTGGCTATGTGACTCGGGATGTGCGTGTCTTGTAAGTTAGGGGACCCTCATCCCTACTTCTGAAATCCTGGCTGAGTCAGTTGGTTGAGGCTTAGCTTAGCTCAGAGCCATGGCTATTAGTCTCGTACCCTTCATGTTTATGACATGATTATCAGTTGCTTTCTGTTTCTCACTGAATGTCCCACAAGCCATGTAGATTCACCTGTCCCCAAGTGGAGAAAATGAATGTTATCTCTCTTTTCCATTTAATCAATGTGTATTTAATGAGGGCTAATGAGAACCGATGAAAACAGTATTCTACTTGGAGTCTGAAGATCTAGAATGGAGTTCTGACCCTGCCACCTGACTCTGTGTGTGACCCTAGACAGTACACTTCTTCTCTTGGCTTTAGTTTTTTTTCTCAAGAGGATTAGGTAAGGTGATGTCTCAGGCCCTTTCCATTACCTTCAACAAATACTGTGAATAGAGAACTGAGAAAAGTACAAGGGAGATGTAAAATTTGGAAAGAAAAGCTCCTGTCCCTGACCTCATGAACCTTACAGTGTATTAAAGATTCTGTCAATCAATTTCTCTGTACTTCTTAGCAGCTAGGTGGCACTGCAGTTGATAGGGTGTTGGGCCTGGACTCAGAAAGACCTGAGTTCAAATCCGCCCTCAGATGCTTTCTAGCTGTGTGACTCTGGGCAAGTCACTTAACCCTGCTTGTCTCAGTTTCCTCATCTGTAAAATGAGCTGGAGAAGGAAATGGTAAGCTGCTCCAATATCTCTGTCAAGAAAACCCCAAATGGAGTCACAGAGAGTCAGACATGACTGAAAAACAACTGAACAACTTCACAGAATAGCAGAGGCAGGGGACACAATATCAGAGCTGAATGCATGAGAGGATTTAGTGCTGAAAGTAAGTGATCTTAGAGATTATCCAATTCAGAGGGTCTTAACCTTGGGATCCATGATTTTGTTTACTATTTTAATAACTATATTTCAATATAATCAGTATCTTTCATAGTCCTGTGTATTTTATGCATTTCAAATCATTCCTTCGAGAAGGGGTCCATGACACACACAAAAAAGATTAAGAAACCTTGACCTATTCTAATTCCTTCACTTTACAGATGAAACGAAGACCCAGGGAAGATTCTAAATGCACTGCCCAACATGATATGGCTTATAAATAGCAGAGCTGAAAAACCCTGGTTCCTCTGATTCCAAATCCTGGCCTTTTTTTTTTTTAAACTATACTGTATTATCTCTCTAGGATGGAATTGAGAGATTAATTTTAATAAGTTAATTTTTAAAGACTAATTTTCTTCATTTCATTTCCAACCAGCATTAATTAGGAACCTACTATTCTCAGCTGGCAGGAGGCAGCTCAGATGGCAGCTAGGTGGCTCAGTGGATAGAGCCTTAGGCTTGGAATCAGGAAGACCTGAGTTCAAATCCAGCCTCAGACTTTTACTAGCTCTGTGCAACTGGGTAAGTCGCTTAACCCTGTTCGCCTTAATCCACTGAAGGAAATGGCAAACAACTCCCGTACCTTTGCCAAGAAAACCCCATGGACAGTAGGGTCCAAGATGTCACAAACAGCAGCACGTGGTTGAATGACAGAAACCACAATAACAAAATTCTCAGCTGGTCTTTCTTTATTCTTAGTCCACTGGATATTGACAATTATACTTGTATCACCTGCCTTCTGTGGTCAATCAAAAGAATCAAAATAGAAAAAGTGTTTGTAAACAACCTATAGTTTTGGAGCTTTTCTTTTAGCTGTCATTGGAGGAGGAGGAGGAGGCCTAGTATCTGCCCTCAAGTTGATTTCAATCACAGCAAGGGGTTAAGGCACAGAGGCAGATCAGATACCAAACAAGGGACCTTGTTCTAAGAGAAGGTCCCAATGGAAACCTCAGTCAGTCAGTGCTAAAGACCTCAAAACAGGAAAGTGGATTGTGGACCGAGTTGGCAACAAAAGGCTTCTTGGAAGGCACAGGGATATGTCAAAGTGTTAACTGCTGGAAGAGCTTGGGCAAAGGTATGGATGGAGGTGAGACCCAGAGAAAGGAATGCACAAGACTCATCTAGGGCACAGCAAATAAACTAAGTGGGTAAGCTTGGTCACAGTGGAGAAAATGGAGTCATGAGAAGTAGCAATGGAAATCATGGCAAGATTGGCATCAGCATCCTTTGAGAATTGAGAGCCAGGAAGATGCTTAGAGATCACCTAGACTCCAGAGTAAACAGCAGGATTGGCACCTGCATCCTTTGAGAATTGAGAGCTGGAAGGATGCTTAGAGATCACCTAGATTCCAGAGTAAGCACATCGGCTCACTGAGGCAGTGTGGTACAATGGCAAAGCCCACTGGATTCAGAGTCAGTGGCCCTCCACTTAAATGTTCCCAGTCCTATTGCTTGCTACCTGTGAAATCGCTGCATATGCATAGATTGGAAGGTGTGGAGTAAAGGAAATGAGTGGTAGCCTCAATTTTCTCAGTAAAGTAGGAAACAAAATGATCTACTGAGATAGAGATAAGGTGGTATCTACTTAAGGAGTGACCTGAAGATTTGGCCCAGCCAAGGAAGAGAATGGGAGTCCCCAAGAAAAAAATTAATGGGGCCAGTGAGGTGAGTTCTACTAGTGGCTTGGAGCATCATGGGAACAGGATTGGACTTCCAAAGTTTGGCAGGGCTGGCATACGGAAGACAGATGAGTTCTGTACCATTCACCCCCTGAGAGCAGAGCCAGGAGCAATGGGAAAAGAGAAGGGAATTGCAAAAGTGGCCAATTTAGTTGGATGTTGGGCAGAGTTGTCCCAAAGTGGTGTGGGCCTTCTTTCCCTACCACCATGTACGCCGTGATCCTTTCTATATCAGAGACTGAACTCTATAGCACTTACATATTGCCTAGAAGGCCTCAGGTGCTCCTTCTGATTCAGATGTCCTGACTCTCAGTGCCTAGGGGCCCAGCAAATGGACTGAGATCATGCTGAGGACCAGCTCCCTGGCCTTGTCCAAAATGGTAGGGGGTGGGCGGAAGAAGGAGGTGAAGTCCATCTCAATTATGTCTCATGGATGGACAGAGCAAATGACTAGACCTCGGAGAGCCCAGGTTCTCTGGTACTTTTAACTGTCATTTGAGGTATATGCCCTCTCAGCAAAGTCTGCTCCCCTTTTTTGGCAACACTGCCCCATTCTGACAAGCACACAGCCACCTTGTGATGGGACTAGGGATCATGAATTGTTTGCTATCCCCTTGGCTAATGTTCAAGGTCCTTCCCTGCAGTTCACATAAGAGAGCTTCAATTCAGTCTAGCAGCTGTGCCAAAACATGAGAAGTGGGAGAGAGGCAAGTAGGCCCTGCTATCACTTTATCTTGCTTATGTGTTACTAGCTCTAGGAAGCATGGGAGTGTGGGAGTAGACTATGAGGAAAGGAGATTGGTGGGTTATCTGGAGAATGAATTTCTTTGCAGTTGGCTGCCCCCAGCAGCAAGGAGAACTGTCTGAGTAACTGATACTCATTGACCAGTATGGCCCAGCTAACTCGCAGGTCACTTATAGCACATACAGCACCGTCTGAACAACAATTCAGGACATTTCTAAAGAAATAAAATCTAGATGACTAAAGATCTATGCTTAAGGTAGCGGAGAATCTCTCCAAATCCCTTTTGGATTCTGGAGTTGCATTTTGAATGGTGGGATGTTCTACTCATAGGTAGACAGTGATTGATTGAGATAACCCTGTTCCTCCCACAGCTTATTCCAGAGGCACCTGATAGTGCTTTTCAAAGAATTCAAGGATGCTACAGGGCTTAGAACAAAGGATGTAGAACTAGGAGAACCCTTAGAACAGAGGTATCAGAACTGGAAAGGACCATAGAACAGAAAATGTATGAGAGAACTTGGAACACAGAATGTCTGAGCTGGAAGAGAACTTAGAACCAAGAATGTTGGCACTAGAAGGGGCTTTAGAACATAGAATGTCAGAGATGGAAGGGCTTTAGAACAGGGAATGTCAAAACTGGGAAGAGCCTTAGAACAGGGAATGTAAGAGCTGGGAGAGATTTTAGAACAGAGAATGGCAGCAGAAGGAAAGGCCTTACAATAGACAATGGGAAGGGCCTTAGAACACAGACTGGGAGGTGGGAGGAGCTTTAAAAAAAAAAACAAAAAATTTGTTGGCTTGAATCAAACTGCCTCCTTTGAAGACAACAGGACACTGTGGCTTGTGAGCTAAGAGTTCTTGGACTTGGGGTCTGGCTCTGGCCCTTAGCAACGTTGTCCTTGGGGAAATCACTTCTATACTTTTTGCCTCGGTCTCCTCATTTGTAGAATGGGAGACCTCTTGGACTTTTGTTCCTTGACCAAATTAATAGGTTTTTCTCCCCACCACCCATTCTCTCCTCTCCCTCCAAAAGTCAAATCTTACGTAGTTCCAACATTTTCTGGCCAATTCAGGAATGAGTTCCCTAACTCAGAAAGAGGAGCACAAAAAACTGTCCATGACCAGGGCCTTTCATCTCCAACAGAGCTCTCTGAAGACAGGGCTGTTCCCTTCTGTGTCCTTTGGATTCTCACTGTACCTAGTCAAAGATCTCACAGAGTAGGCTCTTTTTCTTTCTTAAAAAGGCCACTTTCCTCTTAAACAGTTAATAGCTTTATTACTTCATTTTAATTTCCAAATATATCCCTTATAACAATTTTTTTAAAGAGAGAAAAAAGCCCAACTCAGTAAAACCAACCAATCATCAACTGAATCTGATGCTATATACAGTCCTCCACAGTCATAACCTCCCACCTCTGCAGAGATGGGATGACGTCTCACAAAGCTTTTCCTGAAGTATAAGAATTCTAAAATGAGGGTCTTCTCTAAATTGTCTCCCAGTTCTGACATTCCCTGTCTTAAGGGCCCTCCCAGCTCTGACATTGCCTGTTCTAAGGGCCCTGCCCTCCCCCCAGCTCTGACATCCCTTGCTCTAAGGGCCCTTCCCAGCTCTGACATTGCGTATTCTAAAGTCCTTCCTCATTCTTTGTCCTTCATTCTAAGCTCCGTAGCAACCTTGAGCTCTCAGGGAAGCATTATCAGGTGTGTCTGGGGTAGGCCTGAGGAGGGATGAGTTTAACTCAATCATTATCTATCTAAGAGTAGAACTTCTCCAGCATTCAGAATCCAACTCAAGAGGTCAGAAGAGATTCTCAGAGATTCCCACTGCCTTATGTGTCCAACACTGGGCTAGGTACTGGGATGCAAAGACAAAAAAAAATGAAACAAGATGATTCCCTCCTACTGGGGAAAACCATGTGTGCACAGATAAATTAATATAGAATATAAATGGGGTCATTTCTGGAGAAGAGGGGAAGCATTAGCATGGGGGGAGGGGTCAGGGTAGGTTTCCCGTAGAAGGTAGCACCTGTGTTTCAGCCTCTCCTCCCAAAAGCATCACCTCACAGTCAACCTCCTGGTGATGGACAATAGTGTACTTCCCCATTTTGCAGATGAGGAAGCAAAAGGTCAGAGAGGCAACGAGTTCTGCCACAGCTCATATAGCTAGTAAGTATTGGCTAGGTCCCAAGTCTTGACTTCTAGTCCAAGACTCTAATTAAATCTGACATTTCTATAATCCTTTCGGGTTTGCAAGGGATTTGCCGGGTATTATCTCATCTGATCCTAACAATCTTATGAAGTATCAGAGATATTATCCCAATTATACACATAAGGAAACTGAGGCCCAGAATGATTTACCCAGGACCAGAATGTGAGGTAGGATCCGAATCTGACTCTCTCTCTTTTCACCTGCCAGCATACTGCTGCTAATAATACCACCTCCACCCATCCTCATTGTGCTCTGAGATCTGTAGCATTTTCCTCATCCCAACCCTAGGAGATAATATTATAACAAGTATTATTTTAGCAGAAGGAGCATGGAGTTTAGAGTGAAAGGTCCTGGCTTCAAATCTGTGCTCAGTCACTAATCACTGGCATATTCTTGGACAAGTCTCTTCCCTTCCCTTTCCTGAATTTTAGCATCTTCCTCTGCAATAAGACCGAGGAGATTGAATTGGATTATCTCCAAATTTTCTTCCTGGTAAGACTATGGTCTACCAAGGGTGGGGAACTTGCAGCCTCGAGGCCACATATGGCCCTCTAGGTCCTCGGGTGTGGCTTTTTGACTGAGTCCAAGTTTTACAGAACAAATGTTTTTATTAAGGGGATTTGTTCTGTGAAGTTAGGATTCAGTCAAAGGACCACACTTGAGTTCCTAGAGGGGATTTGTTCTGTGAAGTTGAGATTCAGTCAAAGGGCTACCCTTGAGGACCTAGAGGATCACATGTGGCCTTGAGGTCACAGGTTCCCCACCTCTGGACCTTCTATTAAGATCTCTTGTTGTTGTCACTTACCACCTGTTGAACCTAAGGGAAGTCCCTTAACTGCTTCTGGGCCTCAGTTTCCTCCTCTGTAAAATGAGAGGCTTGAACTTGGCCTCAAAGATCCCTTCCAGCTCTAGGTGCCAACCCACCCCACTGTGCCATTGCGTTCTTACATTCTCCAGGGCACCCCAGCTTCTGAGAGTCCATCTTATACCTTTCCAACATTATTTCAAAGTGACCTAAGTCACCTGTAACCATCTATATACCTTTTGCCCAAATCCCATCAGTAACAAAAGGCCTAATATTAGAAAATTAGTTCTCCCTCTTTCCCCTTTGTGTCACAGTTAAGAGTAGCTATACCGTAACGAGGACAACTCCAGGTCTGGGGATTTATTTGGACAGAGCTATTACTACTTGTGTGATTATGGCTACTGTTATGTTCTGAGAATAGGATAAAAGGCAAAGAGGGGGAAGGAGCCAGCAGAAAGGAGTTCCTGACTGGCATGATTGAGAGTTCCCAGAGACTCCACCCCAGGGTGGGGGGAGGAGCAATCTTTATGACTCAGTTGGCCAGTGATCGTCCTAGGCTGGGACCACGGGCTCTGAGGGGTAAGAAGGGAGGAAAGAGGGCCCCATGAACAGTGGGGATCGAGACCTTCCAGGGTTGGGTCAAGGAAAGATTGGAGTAAAGAGCGAGATGGCACAGGTGTCTCCGTGTCAGGATCAGGTGCCAAGCCACGGGAAGGGGAAGGGCCAAGTTGGTGGTAATGCACAGAGACCCAACCTGTCTATTGTACCAGCCCTCGAGCCTCCCCCCCCTCCACCCCACCCCATGCTTCCATTTTGTTCTACCAGTGGCTGAATTGCCATCGGAATTACATCAGCAGAAAAACAAACGTCCTTTTGCGCAGAGCCCCAAAAACGGCACTTTGTTTCATGGTTACATAGAAACCTGATGCTCATAAATTGTCCTTCATGTGCCCAGGACGACAGCGGACCACAGATTTATGAGCTTCTTGCTGGAAATCTGTAATAGTATCTCCCACATTAGGCCGAGCCTGTTCAAATGGCATTTCAAGGATGGCGTTCTGGATGTTAAGGAAAAATAATCCAAGCAACTCATCGACTGCCTCTTTTTTTCCTGAGAAGTTCCTACAGCCCTTCTCAGTGCCTTCTACTCTCTAGATTCCCCAAGAAATGGGCTCTCTCTGAAATCAAAAACTGATTCAGAAGGAAGTCTCTTCAGCCCCCACTTTTCACTATGGACCAAAGACTCCTCAGGCCAGCCCACGCTTCCAGAATCATTCTAGAATTATCTAGAATCAATCCACAAGCATTTTAAAAATGGCTACCATGTGTCAGGCACTGGGGCTACAAAGACAAAAATGAATAGAGTCCTTGCCCTCAAGGGGTTTCTGTTCTATCAAACACATGCATATGTAAATATATACAAGGAATTGTTTTGGGTAGAGGGCACTCCATAGTGAACAAACTCCTCTTACCAATGGGAGATGAAGTAAAGTCAATGAACATGTATTAAGTGTTTCCTACGTGCCAGGCACAGTGCTAGGCACTGGGTATTCTGTTAAGATCAATACCTGCTCTACTTTCTTACTGCCCTGGGACACAGTATATGCAGGGGCAGGACTTGAACCCAGGTCTTCCTCACTCCAAGGCCTGCTCTCTGTCTCCTATTTAGTCATGTGCCTCTCACATAACTAGGTCTCTTCAGCTCTGTCATTTATTAGCTGTGTGATGGCCTCAGTATCATCCTGGGTGAAGCAAAGGATGGCTCACTGGGTGGAGGAAGGACCATAGCACCCTAGAGGAACCTTCTAGACCAAAGCCCTTCCTCATATTACGGATGAAGAGAGGGAAGCAGCTTGCCTGACTACTCTATGGGAGGAAGTGTCAGGTCCAGGATTAGAATCAACCTCCTTGGAAGGTGATGAAATAAACAAGAGAAAGAAATAATAACTTTGAAAGAACAAAATGGCAGGCAATGAGGTATAGAAATCTATCCTGCCCTACAGAAAAATAGAGGAGAGGGGGATGGGAGAAGGCGGGGTGATAGAAGGGAGGGCAGATTGGGGAAAGGGGTGGTTGGGGTACATGCTGTCCTGTGTTAGGGGGAAGGGACAGATGGAGAAAAAATCTGAAATTCAAAATCTTGTGGAAGTGAATGTTAAAAACTGAAAATAAATAAATTGTATGTGTGCATATTATATATATATATATACACACACACACACACACATATATGTATATATGTACATATGTGAACAAAATGGCATTTTTGTTATGAAAAGAAAGAACTCCAATCTGTCATGTGCTGTATGTCAGTCCAGCTCTGACCAGTTTGTACCTTACTGAGCCTCACTCAGTTCTCTCATGTGCAAAATGGGGAAAGAATGGACAGAAGGCAACCAACCTTACTTGCTTCGTGAGGCTTTTGGGACAATCCATTGGGATAATGAATGAGTAAAGGTTTTGAAGATCTTAAGCACTGTGTAATATGTAAAAAAGTGCTATAAGAAATTTCCTCTGAGTTCTACTTCTTGTGCTCACAATTAAGGCTTCTGGCCCCCAGTCCTAGCCCCATAGGAATGAAGACAGCCAGACAGGACAGTGCTCCAGTGTGTTGGCCAGCACATCAGACAGGAGTGAGGCCAGTGGGGGTTGAGTCCATCCCTAAGTTCTCTTCCTCTGTAAAAAAAACAAAACAAAATTGGGGGGCTAGAGAAAAGCTCAAGGGTACTTTTGGGGCCTAGCTATATGACCTTGGTGAAGTAATTTCTTCTTTGCAGAATGTGGGGGTGGAACTAGGTGATCATGAGGGAAACTTCAATTATTTGCATCCCATGTTCTATGATTCTAAGCCCTCCAATTCTAGACTTACCCAACACTTACTACCTATGATGGTTAAGATTCATGTCAGCCATTGCTAGGGAGAAGCAGTCAGCCATTAGGAGGTAATAACCTTGAAGGTAGGGATTGCTGCTTTCTTTGCCTTCGGGTTCACTATTACACTGGGAGCTACTTAAGAGCAGGGACTATCTTGCATCTTGCTCTGAATTTGCAGCACTTAGCACAGGGCCTGGGACAGTGTGCTGCTGTTGTGTTCAGTTGTTCTGTCCCGTCCAATTCTTTGTGACCCTGTGGACATTATCACACCAATGCCATCTGTGGGGTTTTCTTGCCAAGACACTAGAGTGGTTTGCCATGTCCTTCTCCACTGGATTAAAGCAAACAGGTTAAGTGACTTGCCCAGAGTCACACAGCTAGTAAGTAGCTGAGGTTGGATTTGAACTCAAGTCTTCATGATAAGGCCCAGCATGCTATCCACTGAGCCATTCTAGCTGCCCCAACCAGTGCATTTACTAAGCACATAATAAGTGCTTAATAAATGCTTATTGACTGGCTTACCAAGCACCTAGTATAGGGTTTGATATACAATAGGTGCTTAATAAATGCTCATGGATATTAGTTGGTTGATGTTCATTTCCCCTAGTAGGGGAAATAAGCACAATAGGTGCTTATTTATTGATTGAACACAGGTTTTTAGACTCCTTATATTTAATTCAAGGGGCAGCTAGGTGGCACTGCAGTGAATAGAGGGCTGGGCTTGGAGACGGGAAAACCTACATTCAAACCCCATCTCAGACACTTACTAGCTGTGTGATCCTGGGCAAGTCACTCAATGCTGTTTGCTCAGTTTCCTCATTGATCAAATGAACTGGAGAAGGAAATGGCAACCCATTCCAGTATCTCTGCCAAGAAAAACCTATATGGAGTCGTGAAGGGTCAGACACAACTAAAATAATAACAACAATTTAGTTCAAGACAACCAATTTTAATCACAAACCCCCTCCCCCCCACATATCTGTGTCTATATAGGGCTCTTAAGGAAGGAATTTCTCTGGCCCTTGCTTGTCCATCTCTGAGGGTCAATTATATCAATGATCGAAACTAAGGTGTCTTTCTATTTGTAGGTGGATGTAGGCCCCATAGACACACACACACACACACACACATACACACACACACACACACACACACATCACTGAGTCGAAGTCCCATTTTGTCCCAAACTGGAGCTGGCCAAAATTGAGAACACATGGAAATTCTAAATCTCTCTGTTGCAGATAAAGGGGAGACAGAGGGGAATGGGAGTGGGGTCAGGATGGGGAGGGGGGCTTTGCATGGTAAATTACTGATATAAACCAATCTCTCCCACAACTGATTTCTTAGCAGGGAAGCCAAGGTCACTGCAATTTTTTTCTGGCATTCACACCAGGCCCGGCAAGCCAATAGAGCTAAACTATGTAACCCCCAGCCAGACTGTTGAAGTGTTTGCTGGAAAACATCAGATAATGGGAGAGAGCATTATTACCCTTCCAAAGGCAACAACAGGCCTTATATGGGTGAAGAGCTTGCTCCCCTTTTCTCTAAGAAAGAACAAAAGTGTTAAAAAAAAACTTAGAGGGAATGGCAAGATGGGTGATAAGGAGGAAAGTGCCCCAGGAACTGGGCTTCAATAGGTGAAGTCTTTACATTAGCTCTGAGGGCCCAACGAGGTTCCCCTAGGACCCTGAGCTCCAGGGAATCTGATGGTGCTCCCCTCCCTCTGAAAGACAGGCTCTCAAAGAATGACTTGGTTTGGAATCAATGAAGACTTCCATTCACCAAGGCAGCAATATGAAGGGCTCACATGGAAACTTTCTTGACTAGCTTGTACTACCCACTCTGGAAGTGATGAATTGGTGACCTTAAGTAAGTCACTTCCTGTTTGGAAATTCCAGTCTCCTCCTTTGACAAATGAGTACTAAACTCAATGATGTCCAAGTTTTCTTTTAACTCCTCTATTGTCTTCTCAGCTCTAACACTGCACAGTCTAAAGGCTTGACTAGAAACATGGGCCACCAAACCTTACAGCCACATGCTGACATAGAAAACCACAATTTAATCAATCGATCCACCAATAAACATTTAGTAGGCACCTACTGTGTGCCAGCATAAGCACTGGAGAAGGAAATGGCTAACCACTTCACTATCTTTGCCAAGAAAATCCACAAATGGAGTCACAGAGAGGCATATACAACTAAAAACAACTGAATACAATAGTCAGCTAGGTGGCACAGTGGACAGAGACCTAGATCTGGGAAGACCTGAGTTCAAATCCCACCTCAGATACTTACTGGCTGCCTGGAGCAGTGAAGTCCTTTGCCTCAGGGACCAAAGGCAGTAAGTAGCAGAGCTCAGATATGAACCCAGGTCTTCTGACTCCAAATTTAGCTCTTTCTACTGCCCCCATGCAGGCAATCTGGCTAGACTGAGGCATCTGACCACAGGATGAGGAGGACCTGCGTTCAAGGTCTTCCTCTGATACACATTGATTATGGGACCCTGAGTGAGTCCCCCAATCTCTCAGTGCCCCCCCTAGGACACTCCCTAAGACTTTGAGTTCTAGAGTGGGTTTCAATTAGCAGTGGTGCAAGGACTTCCCACACTGGGAGTTTCTTAAGCCAAGGAAAGTACAGGTCTGGTTTGCCTCCCTCCACCCCCACACACAAATGTGGATAAAAGTTCCTGTTCTACTTCCCACTTAAGCTATTGTGAAGATTCAAATAAAATGATGGGTGCCAAAAAGACTTTCCAAACAGGAAAGTCCAAGAGAACAGAGCACTGGACAGAAGACTTGAAGTATTTAAGTTCAGCTTCTTTGACTTAATCTGACTGGGCAAGTTGCTTCCCGCCCCCAACCCTCTCCTTGGAGCCTCACTTTCCTCTTCTGCAAAATGGGCATGATGACTTGGGACTCTTTACCTCACAGGCTTTTCTGCGAGGTTTAAATGGGCCAACGGTAGGAAAGTACTACAGATATATCCAGTGTTGTTGATGTTGTTGTAAAATCCGATATTATTCAATTCAACAAAGACCTAATTAGAGGCTTACTTGGCAGATTCAGAGCACTCTGCTCAGGGGTTGTGAATGCAGAAATGAAAATAAAAGACACAAAGTAGGCATTTATGCACTGATAACACAGTTGCCCTCACGTGACTGGAGCACCTCATGTCTCTTCCAGCAAAGCTGTTTTTTTTTTTGAGGGGGAAGACAAGGCAACCGGGGTTAAGTGACTTGCCAAAGGTTGCACAGCTAGTAAGTGTGTCAAGTGTCTGAGGTCACATTTAAACTCAGGTCCTCGTGACTCCAGGGCCTGTGTTCTACTCACTGTGCCACCTAGCTGCCCAGAGGAAAGTCTCTTTAAGGCTGTTTCAAGGGCTTCACTGGCTGACTGGGCTGGGTCTATAACATCAGAGTAGGTTCCTTGAACTTGAACCTGGCAATGAGCATAGATCTTTGATCATAAGATTGCAAATTTGAAGGGAATATGGAGATTGAGTCCAGTGCCCCCATTTTACAGAGGGAGAAACTGAGGCCCAGGGAGAAGCCTCAAGATCACATCTCAAAGAGAAACAGACCTAGGGTGCTTTTAAAATAAATCCATTACTGATATGCAAACTCTGGTACAGGGTTTTAACTTATGGCATCTTGACTGCAGGGGACTGTATTATATATTCCCAAGGCACAGTGCCAAGGCAGGCTCAGTGCCAGGGCCTGGCTACCTCCTTCTCCCTCCTTAATGTTTTGCAAGAGAGAATGGCAACTCTGTGGCCTTCAGTGACTGTCCCTAGAAAAGAAATCAAACAAACAAACAAACAAATCCCACATTACTTTAAGGGAGTCAGAGATTTCTAAGGATTTCTGGCTCCTTTTCAAGGTTTTTTTCAAGGGATGGATAATTTAGTCTTTCCTCTTTTGTTTCCTGTTTCTTATTCCACCTTTTCAAATGGCTGCCAATCCTCCCTACTTCTGAGTAGGGAATTTTGTGGCCTTGTCTACAAATGACCATTCTTAGCCCAATTGGCCCCTCCATCCCTTCTGCAGCCCGGCCCAGAACCGGGGGAAAAAAAAATGAAAGGGAAGAAAGATATTGATCAGATTGGCTCACTATGTTTCTTTTTTGGGGAGAGGAAAAAAAACACTTTCTTGATTTCATTCATTTATTTTATGTGGCCTTAAAATATTACTTTATATTAGCATAGTCTTCTGGGTTACTATGAGATAACTCAAAGAACACACAACTAGAAATCAGGAGAGCTGGGGTTTTACCCCATTTCTGACATGAATTCTATGTATGATTATAGAAAAGTAAGCCCAACCTCTCTTGGCCTCAGTTTCCCCATTGAACAAATAAGAGAGTTTAACACAGAGAAAGGGCTTTTGACTTAAACCAGATTTAAATGAAATAGTATAACTGCAATTCAACATAATTGGTTGCTTTGGGATCCTGTGCTTACGCATTTAGAACTCTAATTCGATGAAGGGACCCATGGACTTCACTAGACTGATCACTAAAGACACCATGATAGCAAAGATGTTAAGAATCCCCAGATTATATCATCCATCAGTTCCTTCTAATATTAAGAAATGAGCGTTAAGGTTACCTCCAGCTCCAGTAATCTGGGGTGCAAGTTGCTTGTTTTAAACCCCTTTCTGGCTCTGGCATTCTATGCTCAAAGGACCCTCCCCGCTCTGACATTCATGATAGGATGATCTGATTCTAGATGTTGAGATGTAAGGGCCCTCAGAGGCCAGGGAGTCCAACACCTTCATTTAATACATGAGACTCGGAGAGGGGAAGAGACTTGTCCAAAGCCACTCAGCTAGAAAGTCAAGATTTAAGTTAGGGTCCGTTGTACCAGATTCATTCTGTGTGAGCTCCTTCCAACTCTGAAGGATACGTTCTATGGTCCCACCAATTCTGACACTCTGTCTTAAAGTCTAACCAAATCACCAGTGCTGACATTTGATTTCTTAATGTTTCTTCCAGGCCCACCAGGCAATGTTCTAAAGTACCTTCCAGTTTGGCTGGTCTTTGAATCTGTGATCTCACATTAACGTCACAAAGAATTCAGGCTGATGACAGGCTTTGGTTGCCAAATCATGTTGGTTGTCAATGGCTAAAGCCTCCAAAAGCCTGCCATGAGCAGGCTACTTCTTTAATTAAGCCCTCCTCCCACTAGCATCACCTTTGTGAAAAGATTAACCAGAGCTCCCCCCAAGATCACTTGAGCTCAGTCAAGGCAGCTGAAAAGAAGGAAGAACTAACAAACATGTCATTGTGAGTTTCTTCTTTGCTTTTGCCCTCTCTTTCCTCCTTCTTTCCTCATCCTTCCTTCCCTCCTCCCTTCCTTCCCTCCCTCCTTTCCTTCCTCCCTTCTATCTCTCCTTCTTCCCCTTTATGCTTTCCTTCCCTTCTTCCTTCTTTCTTCCCTTCCTTTCTCCCTTCCTTCCCTCCCTCCTTCCTTCCCTCCCTCCTTTTCTACCTTCTCTCTCTCTCTCTCTCTCTCTCTCTCTCTCTCTCTCTCTCTCTCTTCTTCTCTCTCTCTCTCTTGTCCCTCTCTTCTTTCCTTACAAAAAAAAAGGCAGGGCCCTTGTGCTAGGTCTCCTTACAAAAATCTTAGAGTCCACCTTTGGAAGATAGAATGGTGGGGTGGAAAATAAACCAGAAGATTAATTCCTAGGGAATTAGGCAAGACTAGGGAGATACCCAATGCAATGACTACGACAGTGTAAATGACAAGAAGGGCCAGATAGAAAGATGAAAGTGATCAAAAACATCCCCCTCTCCCTTCTTTACACCAGATGGGGAGGGGACGACTGTGGGACTCAGTTGACATGTTCATTTTGCTTAGCTATTCTTTCCTCTTTTCTTCTTTGTTCCAAGGGATGGCTCACTGGGTAGGTCAAGGAAGGTAGAAATGAAGGTGATGCGCAAACTAAAACATTGTTCTGAAAAGAAAAAAACCCCTGAATTTAGAGTCAGAGAACCTAGGTAGGTTCTGCTGTTTATTTAACTGTGTTGCCTGGGGCCAAGTCTCTTCTTGCCTCTGAGTCTCACTTTTCTCATCCCTTAAAATGGGCACGATAATTCTAGTGTTCCCTACTTCACTGGGAAGTCAATGTTTTTCTAAACCAGAAGCTGCCACATGAATATGGAGAAAAAGCTTCTACATGGGTTCTGTCACTCTCCTTTGTACAAGATGGTGGAGGGGAGGAGGACCAAAGGTCCCTAAAAGAATTCTAGAAAGCCAGGCCTCTGCTTTGATCCATGGACCTGTAGCAATCCAGAACATGCACTGGGGCCCTGGCATTCCCTCAATCTCACTAACATGTTACTTCTGGAACTACCTTTCTTCATGTGGTTCCCAGGGTGGGAGCCTCCACCCCATTCCAAACCCTTCACTTCCCTCTCCAGGATCAAATATTGGAAAAGAAGGAGGTTGGCTTCAAATATCTTCCAAAGACAGCTGCCCATGGGCATGCATTACTGATGCCAAAGAATTACCAAGTGAAAAATATATAGCTTCTGGTCCATGGATATGAATCACTATATGATATCAGATTTTTTTTCCATTGATTTTAGTGAAGATTTTCCCCTTGTTATTCCTCTTTTTTTTCCTTTAAAAAATCATTTTTTAATAAGAGGCACCTAAGGTGGGGTTTGGAAAATACCGTGGGAAACCCAGACCATGTAAGAATGAAGAAATAGTAAGAAAATATATTTTAAAAGCTTCAAAAAATGCTGAGATCTAGAGAAAATTCTGCTTTTAGCAAAATCCCTCCCACATGACAAAGAGGGATCTTATTGGATGTAATTAGGGCAATGACATTGTAAATGGCCCAAATACTCTTACCAAACCAGACTTGCGCAATGACTGGTCTGAAAGCCCAAGTTTTCCACTAACATTGTGTGTGACCTCACTTTGGGGGACCTCAGTTTCCTAGAAAAATCAAGCTGTATTGGGTGGTCTCCAAAGTCCCTTTCCACTTCTGACATGGTCTATTAGTCAATCGATGAGAATTAATGAATTACTGTGTCTGGCACTGAGGACGCAAAGACAAAGGAAACAGTCCCCGCCCTGAAGAATCTTATATTCTCTAGGAGGAAAAGATATTCACAGAGAAAGGAAAAATGCAGAATACAAAATAACCCAGAGGGAGAGCTCAATACTGTGGGGATTAGGAAAGATCTCACTTAGGAGGCTGGCTGAGCCTTAAAGGAGCTAGGGATTCTAGAGGGAGAGGTGAGGTGTAAGGTATAGCCTAGGCAAAGGCACGGAAGTGGGAGATGGAATATCAAGTTGAGGAACAGTGAGAAGACCACTATGGTGAAATCATAGATTGTGGCATTGAGAGGAACATGGAATAAGGCTGGAAAGGTAAGTAGGAACCAGGTTATGAAGGGCTTTAAATGCCAAGCAAGAGTTTGTATTTTATCCCAGAGGCAATAGGAAGCCACTGGAGTTTATTGAGCAGGGGAATGACATGGTCAGAAGTAGGCTTATTGAACATCACTCTAGTAGCCCAGCAGAAAATGGATTAGGAAGGGGGAAACACTGGAGGCAGAGAGATGAAGGAAGAATCTATCGCAATAGACCAGGCAAGAAGCCATGCTGGCCTAAGCTAGAAGAGTAGTTCAATTATTAAATGATCAATTATGAGGGGAGAAAGGAAAGGGAGGTGTCAAGGATGACTCCAAAATGGAGTCCATGGGAGTTGATGAGGTCACCAAGGGAGAAGAAGGTCCAAGTCAGAGCTCTGGGGAACACTCACAGTTAAGGATAGCTTCTAGACCAGTGATCTCCTTGGTATAAAGAACTCCTAGAGGAGGAAACTCCTGCTACCACTGCAAATCACCACCCTCTTTGCCACTTAGAGTCTGAAGAGAGTTGCCTAGAGCACTCAGAAGTTAAGTGACTTGCCCAAGATCATATAGCCAGTAGGTGTCAGAGACGGTGACTTCAGCCCAGGTTTTTCTGGCACCAAGGCAACATATTACCTCTCATAAAGATGATCACCCAACAAAGGAATGGTCAGAAAGGTAGGAGGAGAACCAAGAAGGGGTGATGTTATGAAAACCCAGAGAAGAAAAAGTGTTCAAGGGGAGAGTTCAGTCAATGTCGTCAGCTGGTCCAGAAAGGGCAAGCATGAAGACTGAGAAAGCCCATTGGATTGGGAGGTTAAGAGATACTTGGTGACTTTGGAGACCACACTTTTGGTGGAATGATGAGATCAGAAGCTGGATTGCAGAGGGTTTGGAAGACAATGAGAGGAGAAAAGGTGAAGGCAGTGGGCATAGAGCAGGTGTGGGGAACCTGCAGTCTCAGGGGCCACATGTGGCCCTCTAGGACCTCAAATGTGGCCCTTTGACTGAATCCAAACTTCACAGAACAAATCTCCTCTAGGTCCTCAAGTGCAGCTCTTTGACTGAATCCAAATTTCACAGAACAAATCCCCTCTAGGGCTTCAAGTATGGCCCTTTGACTGAATCTAAACTTCACAGAACAAATCGCCTTAATAAAAGGATTTGGTCTGTAAAACTTGGACTCAGTCAAAAGGCCATACCCAAGGACCTAGAAAGCCACATGTGGCCTTGGGGGCCACAGGTTGTCCATCCTTAAGGGGTCTAGGACCTCCCAAAAGGTAATAACCCCTGTTTTAGTGGGTCAAGATTTGAAAAGGAGAAAAATGAAGCCTTAGCTGGGGTGAGACCCCTTCCAGCTCAGATGGTCAGCATTCTATGTTCTAAGGTCCATTTTAGCTCAGATGGTCAGTGTTCTACATTCTTAGCCATGTTCCAGCTCAAATGGTCCATGTGCAATGTTCTAACGTCCCTTCCAGCTCTCGTCCTTCTCTGAGACCATACAGCCCACTGAGAGTGACCAGCTTTGGGTCATCTTTATGAGGTTGCCAGTCCTTAACACAAGACAGATCCATTTGGGCCACTATGACCTGCCCCAAAGTGGGGAAATATTTAGAGCCATTCAAAAGCATTCGGGATGTTGGCTGGAACTCCAGAGTTGCAAGACAAACAAATCTCCGCCCAAGTCAGAACAGGTTCTGCAGTCTTCCTCTACCCTAAAAGATTACTTTGACATGGCCATGTTCTCCAGGGCTGACTGTCTGTCCCTCTCCCAAGGCCCTTCTACCTGACCCAGCCTTGGATTTGTTATTGTTCACTTAGCCTTTGACATCTACAGGGCTGATGGCTCTTCAGAGGAGCAGATGGTTGGGTATGGGAGTGATGGCCCAGGAGGGCCCAGCTAAGTGGGCCTGGAAGCCTGGTTGAAGCAGAGCCAGCCTGGACTGCTGTACTTCCTAGCTGTGTGACTTTGGACAAGAGCATTTATCTTCCCTGGGCCTTAGTTTCCTTACCTATGAAATGGGGAAAGATTGCTTTCTAAAGAAATTTGATTTCTTATTTTCATTATAATAATAATACTATTATTAGTATTTCAGCCTCCAACTCAGGAAGACCCGTCTTCAATTTCTGCCTCTGACATAGACTGCCTATGACTTTGGGCAAGTCACTTAGCATCTCAATGCCCCCAGGCAAGTCTTTCAGACTCTAAGCTGAATAGAAGGTACATTAATAGAGGAACTTTCCTATATCAGTGAAATCAGAGGTCCACTTTTGTCACATATGAAGATTCCAATCTGACCTCAAACATTTATTAGCTGTGTGACCCTGGGCAAGTCACTTACCTCATTTGCCTCAGTTTCCACATCTGCAAAATGAACTGGAGAAGGCAATGGCAAAGCCCAAATAGAAAACCCCAAATAAGGTCACGAAGAGTTGGAACTCAAAAACAGCCACTGACTCTGTGGAAGACAAATCCTCCTGAGGATGGTCAAAGAGCTGGGTAGTGGTAGGAATGAACACCTTGGCAGGAATTAGTCTACCCAACCCTTCCCAGAAGCTGGGTGGCAGAGTGATGCAGGACTAGAGGAGGGGGGAGGGAGGGGATGCTGCCCTAGGCCCAGGGGTTCTTAACCTTTCTTGTGTCATGGACACATGCCACTGGCATTGTGGGGAGGTCTATGAACCCCTTATCAGAATCATGGCTTTAAATGCATAAATGCATAAAATAAGACACAGGGGAAACTAATTATATTGTAACGCCATTATCTATCTATCCATCTATATTTCTTTCTACCTATAAACTGTATATATAATACATATATATATAAACTATAAATGGATATGTATAAAGAATATATACATACACATACATGTACATATATGTATGTATACATACTATGAAACTATAAACTATAAAACCAACGGGGCTGGGCCAGTGTTAAATTGATGTTTCCATAACCTGGAGCTCAGGTACCTCCAAGGTCACCTAGGCCCAATGCTTCACTTACAGGGGAGGAAACTGAGGCCCTGAAAGAAGTGACTTCCCTAAGGTCACATATAAGATCATACATTCATAAATTTATAGCTGTAAGGGACCTCTGTGGTCATCTTGTCACTGTGCAATCTGCACATTTTATAGGTAGGGAAACTGAGGCCCAGGAATATGCTGAGGGATAGGGAAGAAGGGAGAAATGCGATGGGCATCCCTTCTAGTGTTTGGATAGGGTTAAAGGCCAGGGGAAGAAGGAGAGAGAAGAATGCATAAGATGGAGGGGTGGGAATGATGAAAAGAGAGAACACAAGATGGGGAGAAGAAAAAGAGGAGAAAGGAGGGGCTAAGAGAAGGGAGAGCTGATTGAAGAAGCAGATCAAGGGGAGCTGAGAGCAAAGCACATCTCTTGTTATGTCTCAGTCTCTCTTTCTCCCCTGCTCTAACACTGGCAGATTCCAGGCCTTACTAGATCAAGAGGAAAGGTCTCACCTACTGTGGAAGTCAGAGAGCATTTAGAAATGAAGAGCTCACTTTTTAAGCTCAGTCATGGCATATGAGTTAAGATTATGGCTGCATAGGCATCTTTACCTACCAACATTATGGCCTTCAAGGCACCCACAGGCCAAATATAAACTGGAAGTCTTAGCAATTTGACTGACTATTCTGTATGACTTTGAGCAAGTCAGTTCTCCCTGGGCCTCAGTTTCCTTTTCTGTAAAGTGAGAGGGGTTGGACTAGGTGTACTTGAGGACCCACCCAGCTCTAGCTCTAGAAGCCTGTGGTTAACCTTAGAATAGTCACTTCCTTTCCCTGGGCTTCAGTTTTCCTCTCAAGAAAAAAAAAAAAGAATTCATGGCACATGAGCTGAGCCTTGAAGGGAGTTTGGGGTTCCAAGATGGGAAAGTGAGAAGGGAGGGCATTTTAGGCATGAGGGACAGCCCAGGCAAAAGTATGGAGTCTGGACATGAAACATCATGTACAAAGAGCAACAAGTAAACCAGTTTGGTTAGAGTGTAGAGAAGAGGAGGAAGGAAAATATGCAATCATCCTGGAAAGGCAGACAAAGGCCAGATTGGAAAGGGCTTTAAAAGTTTCTATCTGAACCTACAGGCATGGGGTGGCCCTGCAGCTACCTTCTGGAGTGAGAGAGTGACATGGTAAGACTTGGACTTTAGGAATAACAATTTGGCAGCTGTGTGGAGGACAGATGGGAGAGAGGAGAGAGATCGGAGTGGTTGTGGTGTGAGCAGAGATGTGTCCCAGGCAGAACTGAAAAGCAAGAGTCACTCCAAAATTGGGAACGTGGGTTTCTGGAAGTGGCAGTTTCTGAAGCGGCAGTGGTCTCAACAGAAGAAGGGAACTTACCAAGAGACTTTGGGCAGGTCCAGAAACACAAATGGCCACAAATGATGCCAGCAACTCCAGTGAACAGAGACATGGGAATTCAGAGAGAAAGGGACACAGAACAAGACAGAAACTCAGACAAGGCCACACATAAACACAGAGGATGTGTACAGGCTGTAACCCGAAAATGAAAGAACACTAAGTGTGAATCTCTGCCAGCTGTCTTCAGGGCAAGGGAGCCAGGTCAGCGTGCTCTAGAAAGCCTGGTGGTAAATAAGACTTTACCCACCTCTGGCGATTCACCTGGGCACAAGTGCTATTGCCAGAAAGAATATGAAAAGCATTGCTAAAGATAATTGAGTCCTAGGCAAGAAACTGAAACCAAGAGATATTTTTATTACTGCCACTCATAGAAAGAAAGGGATTGAGAGGAGAAAGACAGAATTGGGAAGCAAACAGCTGGTTGAAATGACAGTGTCTCAGAATCGAAGCCACGGTTTCAAATATAGAAATTACAGCCTTCTGTGCAGGGGTGACAGGCATTCAACAAGGGGTTGATCAAAATGTATTTGCCTAGAGCCAGTCACAATAGATAAAATACACAATTTCAAGTATATGAAATTGCAAAGCATTTGTACCAACAAAATCAATGCAGCTAAAATAAGAATAAGAAGGAGATATGTCAACCGGAAGAAAATATTTATATCAAATATCTTTGACAAGAGTCTGATAGCAAAGATATGATCAAACAATTCTAAAGGACAAAAGTACTAATGACCATGTGAAACACCGTTCCAAATTACCGTTAAGAGAAAATCCAGTCAAAGTATTTCTAGGGTTTCACCATACACCCAGAAAAATTGGTAAAAGGTGACAAAAGACAGAAATCATCCATGTGGAAGAATGTGAGGGGCTAGGTGGTGGAGATCCTAACGGGAAAGCAATCGTACACTGTGAATTGGTCTAGCCATTCTGTAAAGCAATTTGGAATTATGCAAAGAAAGTGACTAAAATGCCCCTACCATTTGACCCAAGGATCCTACTGCTAGGTGTCTACCCCAAGGAAATCAATGATTAAAAGAAAGGCCCTATATGCACAGAGATATTTATAGCAGCACTTTTTGTGGTTACAAAGAACTGGAAACAAAATGAATGTCCATCGATTGGAGAAGAGCCAAACAAAATGTGGCATGTGAATATAATGGAATATTACTGAGCCTTAAGAAAATATGAATATGAAGAAGTCAGAGAAACATGGTTAAATTTCAATAAATTGGCATGCAGCAAATCAAACGGAACCAGAAAAACAATATATATAACGCCTAAACAATGTACATGATAAGAATGAAGAAGAAGGAGAAGAAGAAGAAAGAGATGAAGAAGATGATGATGATGAAGATGGAGGAGGAGGAGGAGAGGAAGAGAAAGAGGAGAAGAAAAAAGAAAAGGAGAAGAAGAACAAGGAGAAGAAAAAAGGAGAAGGAGAAGGAGAAGGAGAAGAAGAAGAAGAAGAAGAAGAAGAAGAAGAAGAAGAAGAAGACGACAATTGTTATATAATTATAATGACCAAGCTTGGCCTGGAGGGAAGCACTTCCTCCTTTGGTGGTAGGGGACTATGGGCATTTAATATTGCATGCTTGGTCAGACATGGCTGTTATGTTTTGAACTGTTCCTCTCCCCTCTTTTCTATTTAAATCTTCGTTAGGAGGGATGGTTCGCTAAGTGGGGGAGGGGTGGGGGGACAGGCATGTATTCAGAAATGAAGGGGATATAAAAACAAAAGATATCAATAAAAATGAGACAAAAGGAAGATGACGTATTTGTTTCGAATCTGACAGATTTGATCAAAAGGCTTTCATCTGCAAAGGAAGAGGGGAGAGAAAACTGCCTACATAGATGAACCAAGCTAGAAAGGAACCACAAAGGAGGAAGAAAAACAGCGAGAGATACCCAGAAATTCACAGGAGAGTCAGTAATTAAAGTCAAAGCTGCAAGAGTCTATACCCCCAAAAGCACAAAATCCAGGTAACAAGAAAGACACACAGCAGTCCCCGATGTAAGGAGGCAAATAGGACTTCGGAAGTATTTCTGAGAATGAGTGAGATGGGAGCCACAGCTGGAATGTGGCTCAGGATTCAAAGGCAAATAGAAGAGGTAAAAGGGGAGGGTGGAGGAACACTGTAGAATGCTCATGTGAACAAATTCGAGAGAGTAGAAGCAATATAATAATCAAGGGGGGTAGAAACATTCTCCCTGAGTTCAAATCCAGCCTCAGACACTGACTAGCTGTGTGACTCTGGGCAAGTCACTTCACCCTGTTTGCCTCAATTTCCTCATCTGGCAAATGAGCTGGAGAAGGAAATGGCAAACCACTCCGGTATGTCTGGCAAGAAAACCTCAAATGGAGTCACAAAGAGTCGGACATGATTGAGCAACATTTGAACAGTGAAATGTATTTCTCCTACTTGAGGCTGGAAACTGTGTTATTTTCTTTCACTGTATCCATAGTGCTTTGCAGGCTCAGTAAATGCTTGTTGACAATTAGAGTTTGCTTAGGCTGACCTGGACAGAAACAGGAAATAATTTGGTAGACGTTGTAAGATACATTACTATCTTGTATAGAAGACAAGTTACAATAATGATGAAGAGATTTGAGACTTTCAGACACCTGCTTGGGGCTTCCTTTTCTTCAAAAGGGGAGAGGGAAGGAAGAGGGTGGAGACAGAACAGCGGAGAATTGGGGAAGATCAGTATTCTGTCCCTAACTCTCAACAAAAAGGCAGAACTGATTACTGAAATAGAAATGGTGAGGCTCTTTGGACACCATGGGGAAATGACCACACTCCATCTTGACATGGAATTTATGGTAGAGGGGAGGGAAGTCTGACATGCAGCCTTGACTTGGAGAAAATAGATTTTGAAGGGTTTGGAGAAAAACTAAAATTCTATAGAGAAAAGCAGGCAGTGCCGGAGGAATGAAAAGCTTTCAAGAGTAAAATTTGAAGACACACACACACACACACACACACACATAATTCCAGTAAGGAGGAAAAGCAGGCAATAGGTGGCTAGCTGGTATGGTGAGGATATGCATCATGGAGCTGAGAAGACCTGAGTTCAAATCCTGGCTCTGACACTTATTACCTGTGTGACTCTAAGTGAGTCACTTAACTTCTTTCAGTCTGTTTCCTCATTTGTAAAATGCAGGCTATTTGATGGCCTCTAAAGTCCCTTTCTAGGGGCCAGCTAGCTGGCAAAGTGGATAGAGCTCTCGGATTGGAATCTGGAAGACTCAGTTTCATAAGTTCAAATCTGGGCTTAGACACTTAGTAGCTGTGTGACTCTGGGCAAGTCGCTTAACCCTATTTGCCTCATTATTTGTAAAATGAGCTGGAAAAGGAAATGGCAAGCCAAAACCCCAAATTGGGTTACAGAGAGTCAAACACGACTGAACGATAACCTGCTCCAAATCTATAATTCTAGTACCAACTGACCTTTATATAATGCTTTGCAAGGTACTTTATATACCTTATCATATTTGAGCCTTACAGCCATTCAGTGAGGTGGGAAATGGAGGTGTTATTACCCCTGTTTTTTCAGATAAGAAAACTGAGGCTCAGAGAGTTGACCGCACAGCAACACAATCAATCGGTTTGAGTCTAGGTCTGCCTGATTTCCTGCTTAGCACTGTAGCCACTGGGCCAGGCTCTCCAGAGACCAATGTAGACATGCAGAGAACTGCCCAACTAACTCAGGGATTTTGGAAAAATATGTACAGGAGATGGAAGGAAGGATGCATAGATAAGGATGAATATAAAACACAGTCTAGACCTGGCTGTATTGGCATATTGGGCTATTCAGGGCTAAAACTTTGAGTGATCTGAGGCTGTGGAGGTAAGCTAAGGAGGGTGATGGGAGTGACTACACAGGGTCAAAGAGAAGACTCAAGGAAAGGCTAGAAGGGGAATAATGGAGAGAAGCCAGAGAGGCCCAATTCTTCTCTTGCTTGTTTCATCCACCCAAGAGAATGAAGGCTACTAGGGAGTTACTATCCCCCACAGCAAGCAGGGTAATAGTCAAAGATTCCTTTGCTATCCTTGAAAAGTTCAAGTCGCTATGTTCAGATGAACCCTACCCTAGTGAACTGCAAGAACTAGAAACGGGTCATGACTGCTATTGGTGACCTCAGAAAGGTAGTGGAGAGGAGGAGAGAATGGCAGAAGCTGAAGATGGACAACTACCCTTCCTGAAGTTTCCTTCCCTGAAAACAGGGAAGAAAATAGACATCCGATAGTGAGCCTGACTCGATTTCCTGGAAATGGTCCAGAATGAAGTATCAGAGAGATGGTTAGTGATAATCATGAAGAATCAGCCTGGCTTTGTTAAGCACAGGTCACATTAGAGTAGCCTCATTTCTTCTTCTAGAAGGGGTTACTAGACTGTGATTCAGGAAAATGCTCTCAATATGTATAATTTAGCTAGGTTATAGCCAATTATTTGACAATGGCTCTTATGTACCACTTGTAGAAAAGATGGAGAATCATGGACTAGGAGATTACCCTATTTGATGGACTTCAAATTGGCTGAATGATGGGACCCAAGTGAGGTTAGACAGTCTCTCTCGGAGTGATACATAAATCTGATTGGCCCTGTTCTGTTGAAAGTTCCAATAATAACTTGGATAAAGGAATAGATTCAACCGAATGCAATTAAGAAATTTGAAGTAACTACCAGGGATACAGAGTCCAAACCAAAACAGTCCCTGTTCTCATCAAGAGTTTACATTCTATGTTGTTGTTATCCAGTCATTCAGTGGTTATCATGTCCCACTCTTTTTGACCCCATGGACCATAACCCAATGGGATGTTTTTGGCAAAGATACTGGAGTAGTTTGCTATTTCCTTCTCCAATGGATTAAGGCAAACAGAGGTGAAGGGACTTGCCCAGGGTCACAGAGTTAGTGAGTGTCTGAGGCCATATTTGAACTGAGGTCAGGCCCAGCACTCTTATCTACTGAGCCACATTCTATAGGGGAATACCACACACACACACACACACACACACACACACACAAATGCAATATATGAACAAAGAAATACAGAATAATTTCATGAGGGAGAGAGTACTGAATAATAGCTAGGAATGGAGGCAGTGTGGGAATTGGATGGCACTCAAGCTGAGGCCTGAAGAAAGCTAGGAATTCCACAGGGTGGAGGTGGGGAGAAGAGAGCGTGGGTCCAGGAGAAGGAACAGCACATGCAGGGAATAGCCAATGGGCCAGCTTGACCAGAATGGAGAGCTCCTGAAGTGAGCACTGTATAGTAAGCCAAGAAAGGTAGGTGGGAGCCAGACTGGGAAGGCTGTCAATGCCAAGATAAAGAATTCATATTTGATGTTGGGAGCAGTGGGAATCATGAATCATTGAAAACTTCTGAGCAGGGGGTTATGTGGTCACATGTGCTTTAGGAACATCACTAGGGCAATTGTGTGGAAGCTGGATTGGAGAGGAATTAGACTGGTGGCCAGGAGACCAATGAGAAAATGATCGCCATACATTAGACAAAGGTGATAAGGACTCCAAGCTAGAATCTGGGTGAGAGGAGAGATGTTAGGGTAGAAGTAGGAACAACAAGCCTTGGTAACTGATTAGCTTAGGGAGTTGAGGGAGTGAGGAATTGAGGATGACAAAAAGGCAGGTGAATACAAAGATGGCAGTGCCCTCAACCGACATAGAGAGATCTAGGCATTGAGAGAGACAGGAGTTCCATTTGGGACATGTTGAGTTTGAGATGCATAAGGGATGTGGGAAGCAAAGTGTTACCATGGAAAGATGAAAAACCTTGAACTTGACTTCAAAATCACACCTCTGACAATTAACTACCTATGGGAATTGGAATAAGTGTTTTCATCTCTCTGAAACTCAGGTCCCTTATCAGTCAAATGAGAGGTTTGGAATCAGCCTCTGTGGTCCTATTCTTCCAGTCCTATATCTAGTATCTTATGGGTGATCTCAGATAAGTTACTTTCCCTCTTGAACCTGAGTTTCATCTTCGATCAGTTATGAGATCTGGCCTCCAAAGTCCTTCCTGGCTCTAAATTTTGGAACTGGCCACTATAGTTTAAATCTAGGAAACTGGAGCATGGGCGGTGGACATCAGGGCTACAGGAAGCTGAAGGAGACAAAAGAGGAGGATCTCTGAGGGGAGCTAGAGAACCACAGAGGAAGGCTCCATTTCTTCCACCTGGCATCCAAGACCCTGTACCATGTGGTGCTACCCAACCTTCCTCTGCAGCTTCAGCTCATGTCTCAAACCTCAGCTCCCTTTGGGTCGCAGCCCAACTGGCCTCACTACCATCCTTGAGTTTTCCTAACCACATGCCTTTATTCTCTGGGCCTGCCACATATTCTTTCCTCTTCCTCCTCCTTCTTCTTATGTATTAGAAAATCTAATTCAGACCTTCCACAGCATTCACCTTCCCTGTTGAATTTCTATAGTACTTTGCTCACATGTTTCTGATGCCATTAGCATATATGATCATATACTGCTAGTATTTGGGCCTACGCTATACTAGATTTTAAATTTCACCAGGGCTGGGACCTTTATAAGCTTCTTATCTTTCCTTGTTGTTATTCAGTCATGTCTGATTTTTTGTGACCCCATTTGGGGTTTTCTTGTCAAAGGTAGTGGAGTGGTTTGCCATTTTCTTCTCCAACTCATTTTACAGATGAGGAAACTGAGGCAAACAGGGTGAAGTGACTTGCTTAGGGTCACACAGCTAGTGTCTGAAGCCAGATTTAAACTCAGGAAGATGAGCCCTCCTAATTCCAGGCTCAGCATCCGATCCACTGCAGTGCCACCTAGCTGCTCCACTGTCTCCTAGAGTCTAGCAAAGTGTTCCGCATACACTACATATGATATATGTTAATATAGGTTTGTTGTGGTTTCGCAGTATGGTGCTAAGGGCTGAACTTGAAGTCAGAAAGAGTAAAGTCTGGATCCTGCTTCAGATAGATATTTACTTATTGGAGGGCCTTGGCATGGATGGCCAGATTAACCTTCTGGAAAAAGAGGGCACTGGACTTGATGACCTTCTCTGGAATTCCCTTCAGCTGGAGAACTGGAATTTTACAACCTTACGATCTCATGTGTGGCCCTGGGCAAAAGTCATGCCACGTCACCTGAAATAATGAAGTTTGACCAGGTAGCATCTGGGGTCCTTTCCGGCTCAGCCTAAGTGATAATAGGTCTAAGGGCCTTCATAGTTGTAACATGTCATGTGTGAAGATTCCTTCCAGCTCTGCCATTCTGTGCTTTGAGGTACCTTCCAGGTGTTACAGTCTGGGTTCTAAGGCCCCTCCCAGTTCTGACATTCCCTGTTCTAAGGCCTCTCCCAACTCTGACATTCCCTGTTCTAAGGCCCCTCCCAGCTCTGATATTCTCTGTTCTAAGGCTCTTCCCAGCCTGACATTCTTGGTTCTAAGTACCTCCTCTCCCCAACCCCCCTACCCACCAGCTCTGAGGTTTTTTGTCCTAACATTCTATATCTCGAGTTCCTTCCAGTTCTGATACTATACATCCTCACACAGTACATTTGGGGGTCCCTTGAGGCTCTACCATTCTCTGAGTTCCTGATGTAAGCTTGCTTAATCTTAAACCATGGCTCCGGGCTAAAAGCCAAAGGATGTGGTCTAGCTACACCAAGAGAGCAGAGAGGCAGGGAGAAGAGCCATGACTGAGCATGGGAAATGAAGTGAGTGGGACTTTTTACCAAGACAACAAATAACTCAGGTGCAACATGAGAAACCAAAGTCCATAGAGAGCCATGCTGGCTTCGGAGGGAGCTCTAGGGTCAAGCCTTGGTAAGTCTGGGAGCTCACCCAGAATGCAGCCCCCTCAGCAGCTCAGTGACCACAAACCCCTCTGCCAAATGATAAGAGCTGGGCTACGCTTAGAAGCCTAGCCCCTGAACTGGGTGAAAAGATCAGGAACCTCCTTCTTGTCCTGTAAGACACATGGCCCTTGGCAGAGAACAGAGTAGCATTCACTTAGCCTGAGATCATCTGACAATTAGGAAATGTTTTGAAAAATTCATTGGAACCCCTCAGCTATGAGGGAGGGGGGACAGAGAGACAGAGGCAGAGACAGAGGGAGGTCAAGTGGAGTGACTATGTCTATAGAAGAAAGATCTCAACCTTTGGCAGCATCTAGACCAAGAATGGGGAACCTGTGGCCTGGAGGCCTTCTAAGTCCTTGGGTGCAGCCTATTGACTGAGTCCAAGTTTTACAGAACCAATCCTTTTCTTAAGGGGATTTGTTCTGAGAAGTTTGGACTCAGTCAAAGGACTGCACTTGAGGACCTAGAGGGGATTTGTTCTATGAAGTTTGAATTCAGTCAAAGGGCCATACTTGAGGACCTAAAACAGAATTGTTCTGCGAAGTTTGGATTCAAAAGGCTGCACTTGAGGACCTAGAACGGATTGGTTTTATGAAGTTTGGATTCAGTCAAAGGGCTGCACTTGAAGACCTAGAGGGCCACAGGTGGCCTTGAGGCCAAATGTTCCCCACCCCTGATCCAGAATCTGAGGCTAAAAAAATGGGGTACCAAAGAAATGGGCAACATCTCCAAAGATTAAGGTAATAATGCCAGAGAATTCCAAATTCTTCTGGTCATCATTTTACAGATGAGGAAACTGAGGCTGGAGGAAAGGGAGGAAGAGGGGTGACTTGCTGAAGGTCACATAGCTCATGGATGGCAGAGAAACCTAGAAATACCTAGAACACAAGGTATCCTGACTCCCACCATATCTTTGGGTAGGTAAAGGGGGAATTGGCTTGGGTGGAAAAAGTTGAGCAAGTTACTTTCTCTTTTGGAGCCCGTTTCCTCATCTAGCCTGTAATATATATACTGCTCTAAGATTCTGTTAAGCACTTTACAAAAACAACCTTGTGAAGTAGACGTTATTATTATCCCCATTTTACAGAAGAGGAAACTGAGGCTCAGAAAGGATAAGTGATTGGTCCACAGTCACACAGCTAGTAAGTATATGAGGCTGAATTTGAACCTAGGGTTTCTTGACATATGGTACCCTTTTCTACTGTACCAGGCAGGGGACCACTTTTAAAATGAGGGGGTCATCAAAGTCCCTGCTCAACTCTCTGTGGCTTCTGTCAGCTCAAACATACTTGGAGCCTAGGTTTTAACAGGACTTCCGAGCTTGAAGTTTTATGAAACCTATAAATGGTCCTAGACAGCCTCTTAGCCTCAAAGGGTCAGAGCTAAGAAGATTATAAGAACCATCTCAGAACTAGAAGGGACCTTCAAGATTTAGTCCTTTTACAGAAAAGGAAACTGAGGCCTAGAGAGGAAGTGATTTTTCCAAGGTCTCACAGGTAGGAAGGCAGCAGATACCCCAACCCCAAAGCCAAAGTTCTTGCCACACCACCACAGATGCCCCTGTTCAACTACTGGGTTCCTAAGAGGAAGGAGAATCAGGGCTCAGTCTGCTCTCAGCCAGGGCCAGACACCCCGCTAAGTAAATGGAAGGGAGATGCTTGAGAATGTTGGGTATGGGCTTGGAACTCCCCAGGAAGGCCTCAGCAGAGCTCTACCTGGAATTATCTTTCCTCTACACACACACACACACACACACACACACACACACACACACACACACACACACAGCACACACATGAATGCGCACACATGCCATGCAGCACACATGCACATGAATGCACACAGATGTACGTGCACGCTCACATTGCACACACATGTAAACACACGCACGCACATACATACTCACACATACACAATGTGCATACATACATGTACACAACACACACTCACACAATGCATACATATATGTACACACACGTGCAAACACACACTCACACATACATCAGTTAAAACCTTTCACTTCTGTTATGAATAAGGAAGAACCAGTCTGAATGCCTATTTAATTCCTCACTCACCTCCACTTCCCTCCTGGCCTCCAATACAAGATAGCGACTCCGTTTGCTGGGCCTGGCAACAATGACCCAGCGAGGTACCCTGACTTTTTCTCCACTGATAACGTCAATAAAAAAGCCAAGTGCTGGGTAGGAGAGGGAGCATGGGCAAAGAAACCCAAGCCTGAATGGTACAAAAGCTCAATGGTTGGGTTCCAAGCCTGCCTCTCTAAAGCACTACCTGTGTGGCATGGAGCAAGTTCTTTGTGCCTCAGTTTTCTCACTTGGGAAATGAGGCAGTCAGACTCAGTGGAAGGCCTCCTTCAAAGTCCCATAAGCCACAGAACCTCTGAGGTCCCTTCTTTCCAGAGCATGTACCCAGACTCCTCTCCTTTCACCTCAGTCTCATTCTCATTTGCATGGGATGAATCCCAACCTAGAACATGACAGAGAACTGGGGAGCAACTGAGGTCTGAGTCCCAGTTCTGATACTTGCTCCTTGGGTGACCTTGGAAAAGTCACTCAATTTCCTACCTCCCCAGCCTCAGTTTCCTCTTCTGTGAAATCGCCATCATAATCATGACACTTACTCTGCCAGGAGGCCAGAGCAAGCCTCTAAGCAATAGATATACATGAGTTGCTTTTCCTATGGTTGTCACTACTCCAATCCCCACCCAGATTACCAGTGCTAAATCACAAGCTTGAAATGTGTAGGAGGTGGAGACTTGGCCGCCGACTGCTCATAATTATGTCTGCTACCTGACTCACTTGGATTACCCTTGGCATGCCCCATTTGGAGGAGGTCTGAGGGAAAGTGGCTATTTGGGGTTGGAAAATGAGGGCCCTGGGGGCCAGAGCTGCTGAGGGAGGGGCCTCACCAGGTAGGAGCCCTGGATTCTGGTCCCATTGGGAAACAGGAGATCCAAGCTGGGTGGCTGGGCCAAGTCCCCTAAACTTCCTGAGGCTCACTCACCCAAGCTGGAAAATGAGCATGTTAGACTAGACTTTAAAGGAAGGAAACAGGCATTTAGTAAGTGATTACCATGTGCCAGGCACCTTCCACCTCTGGCATCCTAGATTCTTACTGAAAGTCTCTTCAGCTCTAACTTCACATGTTTACAGGCCCGCTCAGCCATTCTGTGTTCTAAGGGCCCTCCCAGCTCTGACATTCTGTGTTCTAAGGGCCCTCCCAGCTCTGACATTCTGTGTTCTAAGGGCCCTCCCAGCTCAGCCATTCTGTGTTCTAAGGGCCCTCCCAGCTCTGACATTCTGTGTTCTAAGGGCCCTCCCAGCTCTGACATTCTGTGTTCTAAGGGTCCTCCCAGTTCTGACATTCTGGGTTCTAAGGCTCCTCCCAGCTCTGATGTTCTCTGTTCTAAGGTCCCTCTGAGCTCTGACATGCCCTAATCTAAGATCCCTCCCAGTTCTGACCTCCAGGGTTCTATGTTCTCTAGCTCCTTCTAGCACTGACAGTCCCTATTCTAAAGCCCCTCCCAGCTCTGACAGTCCCTGTTCTAAGGGTCCTCCCACCTCTGACCTCCCAGGTTCTGTGTTCTCCAACTCCTTCTAGCTCTGATGATAAATCTGTGGATTGTGCTTATTTTCCAGGCTCCCTTCACTTACTGTCCTCATCTCTTGATGTCTTAAATCCCATGCTCCCTTCCTCTGGGGAATTGGGGGGAGGGGAGGATGCTCCACTTTGGCTCCAATTTTAGGGAAGATGTAGAAAATTATGGGCAACGTAAGAGTGGAGGGAAGGAGGTGGAAATAGGAGAAAAGCACTATCTCTGAATGGGGGAGAGAGGGGAAGATGAAGGCACAGGGAGAAAAGCTTAGCTTAGCCTGGGCCAGAGTTGAAGGCAGAGCCAAGGCCGGCAGGGAAAGGGCCCAGCCGGCCCAGGGCCTGCTGGGGTTTCAAAGGCAACTGAAAATAGCTTGGGTGGGATGTGGCCAGGAGCCCAAGGAGGAATGTGTGGGATGGCCTCAGTTTCTTCTGCTATAAAAGGAGACTTTGGATTAGCCCATGTCTAAAGTCCCCTTCCAGTGCTGACATTCAGGCTATGAGGAAACTTCTATCTGCACACACCCGAATAGGTCTTACTGACTGCTCACTTCCCACTAATAAAGGCAGAAGTACCTTGAAGAGAAAGAAATAGGTATCACTTTACAGCAATTGGTATGTACCATGGTAACAATTTAAGTCACATGGACCACTGGAAAAGGGAGGAGGGGGCACCGTTCAGTGAGCTGCCACTTTGCTTCTGCTCTCTGGTACTTAGTCTGAGAGGGAGAGGAGAGAGAAAGGGAGTGAGAGGGAGAGGAAGATGGAAATGAGGAAAGAGAGAGGATAGGAAGAGAAGGAGGGAGAGAGGAGAGAGAAAAGGAAAGAGGGAGGGAGGAAGAGAGAAAGGGAAAGAAGGAGGGAGAGAGAAAGGGAAAGATGGAGGGAGTGGGGGTGAGAAGAAGAAGGAAAGGAAGAAAGAGAGAGAGAGGAGAGGAAGAGAAAGAGGGAGGGAGAGAGGAATGAGAAAGGGAAAGAGGAAGAGAGAGAAAGAGAGAGGGGAAGGAGAGGGAAAAGGAGAGGAGACAGAAGAAAACAAAGGGAGACAAGGGGAGAGGAAGAGAGAGGGAAGGAGAGGAGAAAGGAAGAGTGGGAAAAAGAGAGGTAGAGAGAAGGAAAGAGAGGGGTCATTCCAATCCCCTGGAATCCAGCTGGTATGAATACCCCGCAGTCCAATGACAGATCCCTCCTTTATGGCCTGGGAAGAAATCCAGGAAAGAGGAGAATTGAGTTTGTAGAGAATGCGCTGGGGAGGCACAGGGGTTGGAAATGGGTCACCTTGTCTGTTCCCTCCAGAGGAAGCCAGGGAGATTTCACCTATCAACTTACTCCCCCCTAGACTGGGGTGTAGCCGCTGCCTCCTGAAATGACTCAGCACGTCTTTAAATATACCCAGGCAAGGAGCTGCTCTGAAATGTGGCTTGCTTTCGAAAAGGAAAAGGGGTATGGGGAGGGCTCAATTTGGGGTGTTTAAAGCCTGATCAGAAGGGCTTCTGTTAATGGGAGGTTCCTGGGAAAACTCAGCTGCCATCACAACCACACACTCTCACTGCAGAGGAAGAGGCCAGGCCTTCTTCCTTTGCCATCTGGGTGAATCACAGGCCATGGGGCAAAGCTGCAATTGGGTGAGAGAGGTTCTGCCCTGTTTGGCAAAAGTGAGGGGGGTGGGGTGGAGGGAAGGAGAGACAAAGAGAGAGAGGGAGAGGAAAATTGACAAAAAGAGAAAGAGAGACAGAGAGAAAGATAGAGATGGGAGAGAGAGAGAGAGACAGAGATAGAAAGAGATGGGAGAGAGAGAGAAAAAAGAGAGAGAAGAAAAAGAGGGAGAGAGAGAAGGAGACAGACAAAGAAAGACAGAAAAACAGAAGGAGACAGACACACACACAGATGGAGGAAGAGAGAGGGAGGGAAAGAGACAGAGACAGAGAGAGAGGGAGAAAAGACGGAGGGAGAGAAAGAGACACAGACAAGACAGACAGAGAAAGACAGAGAGAGAGAGACAGACAGATGCACAGAGAGACAGAGAGATGGGGAGAGAGAGACACACACACAGAGATATAGATAGAGATGGAGGAAAAGAGAGGGAGGGAGACAGAGACAGAGACAGACAGACAGAGAGACAGAGAGAGATGGAGGAGAGAGAGAAAGAGACAGAGACATAGACAGAGACAGAGAGAGATGGGGGAAGAGAGAGAGGAAGGGAGAGAAAGAGACAGAGAGACAAAGAGAGAGAACTGACAGGTTGACAGTCCTGGACACGATGGGAGAGAGAGCGGAGGCCCACATTCCTGGGAGCTTTCAAAGTGATGCAGAGAAGTAATTTTTGGTTATGGAGGTGAGTAGCCCACTCCCTTCCAAGAAGAGCCAGAAAAAAGGGTCTCTAGCTTCTTCAACTCCCTTGAGACTTGGTCAGGTTTGCTTTGACCATAATTCTTTGAAACAAGCAACAACTGGCAGAGACTTCATGCCCGTCCTAAGGGAAATAAGAATGTCCATGACTAAAGTCAGTGATATGAGCCATTATCTCCAATTCCCTCACATGGATGTTGCAATGTAGTGCTTTGGTGCCTGGTATTTGGAACTAGGTGGCATGGCCCACCAAGAATGCTCCCAGGTTTCCCTAGTGGACCCTGAGGAAAAAGAAATAGACAAGGACCAGGGCTGACAACAATCTGTGTTTATTCTTTTCTGATCAAAGCGCATGCAAAGAGCACACAGGGTGGTGACGATGTTTAAGCTACAGAATGGTCCAAGTTGGAGCTCTCAGAGACCACAGAAGATAGAACAGAGAACATCTCAGCTATAAGGGGCATTATCGGAGGTGGGATGGGACTTGGAACAAAGAATTCAGGATATCTGGGCTAGAATGGATTGTAAAGCTCAGAACACTGAGTCTCAAAATTAGAACAGACCACAGAATGGAGAGTGTAGAATGTCCGAGCTAGAAGGGACCACAGAACACTTCAGGTGGGAAGGACCTTAAAACAGAGAAGTCAAAACTGGAGGGACTAGGCTCCTAAGATCTGAGATTTAGAGCCAGTGGGGACTTTGGAGGCCATATCATCCAAGTCCCTCATTCCACAGAGGAGGAAACTGAGGTTGAAAAAACAACTCACCAAAGGTCACACAGCTGGTAAAAAGCCTGACTCCAGCCCAGACCATCTCTTTCCAAAACCAGTGCAATTTACAATTTACCAAGAGATCTTCTTTGTCTCCAGAAGAAAATCTTTATCTTTTTCCAATTGCATGTAGAAACAATTTTTTAAATTCGCTTTTTAAAAATTTTGAGTTCCATATTCTCTCCCTCCTTTTTCTGAGATGGCAGACTAGTATTTGACTTAGGCTATACATGTGCAATCACGCCGTGAGCAGTCACTACTTACTAAGCAGTCACTACTTACCAGATGGTACACTGAGTGTTGAAGAAGGGGTAAAGATGAATGCTGAGGCAGCTAAGTGATGCAGTGAATGAAGTTCCAGGTCTGGAGTCAGGAAGGCCTGAGTTCAAATCCAGCCTCAAATACTTACTAGCTGTGTGACCCTGGGCAAGTCACTTAACCTCTGTCTGCCTCAGATTTCTCACCTGTAAAATGATCTGAGGAAGGAAATGGCAAACCACTCCAGTATCTCTGCCAAGAAAACCCCTGAATGGAGTCACAGAGAGTCAGATGCGATTGAAAACAACTCAGGAACAGCAAGAAGATCAATCCAACAGCCCCAACCATCAAGAAGTTTACTGTACAGTGAGAAAGAAAACATGTACACAAATAATTAAAGCACAGGATCAACTAAGTGACATTTCTGTGGCATGGACCAAGTGTTTTGTCAGAGTAGGTAGCATGTGAGCTGGGCCTCAGGCAATGGGTAGAATTTCAGTAGGCATCGATGGAAATTGGGTATTCTTAGTGGAATGTCCTGGTACAACAACACTTGCTAGCTATGGGTCCTGGGCAAATCAAGTTCCATTTCTGTGCCTTTGTTTTATCATCTGTAAAATGAGGGTGGCAACTTCAATACTACTCAGCTTAAAAGGTTGTTCTAAGGAAAGTGCTAGGAGATCAATTGCTAGACCTGGAGTCAGGGAGACCTTAGTTCAAAGCCAGTCTGAAAAACTTATGAGCTGTGTGACCCTGGGCAAGTCCCTTAACCTCTGTCTCTGCCTCAGATTCCTCATCTGTAAAACTGGGGGGCTGGACTTGGTAGCTAGCCTCAAAGGTCCCTTTCAGCTCTAAATCTAAGTTCCTATGATCCTATTAAGAGTCAGAAAGCAAGAAGACTAAACAGGAGGTACTTGAGAGCCTGAACTGGTCCACTGACCATAGCTACATTGTGGAAGGTGTGAGTGAGAAACTCTAGCCCTGACTGGCCCACCGTGACCAAAGGACCTCTGGCTGAGCTATTTCCTAGACATCTAGGGCTTGAACTCTTCCTGCCTGGGATGCCGAGATCTCTGAAAAGCAGGAAGTAGAAAGGAGAGAAGTCCTCAGGAAAGGGTCCATTGAGGTCAATTCTGCTTTAGACCTGATGGGGTCAGGGCCAGCCTGGGCCTTCTGAGAGGACCAGCAAGTTTCCAAAGCAAACAACAGAACTTCTCAAAAATATAAACATGGTTGGGTCTTTATGGACTATTATTAGATAGCTGGTGACTGAAATATTGCTGCAGATTTGAGCTTTTTTTTTAAAAAAATAGTAACTACCTAGGGAAAATGGGACCCTGATTGATCAAACTTGATTATTAAATGGACCAACCAAAACACCTACTGGCTAACACTGAGCATTTTAAAATAAACTTGGTGGGGAAAGGGGGATAGGCAGAGTAAAAATAATTCCAACCAAGTCTTGGAGCCTCCCCCCAAAATTCAGCCATTTACATAATTACTAAAAACTCCCAGCTCCCTCAGTTTCCTCCAAATAACAGTGCCTGGGATAGTGTTTCAGAAAGAGGGTCTGAAATGACAAATTTGGAAACAGTACCTTCAAGAGACCTACAGGCTTCAAAAGAAATATTTTTGGGATAGTTATCTCTTCTCAGTTTGTCTGAGTGTTAGATCACTGAAACTGCTTTATTTAAATAATGAAGATGATCGTCTCTTCTAGCAGGTGGAGAAGTCCCTTCTACAAAAAAGTAGCACCTCCATCACAGAGTGTCAGAACTGGAAGGGACCCTAGAGTCAGCCATTTAACCATGGTGCAGTGCAGTGTGGCAGAGGACTATGAGTTCCAACCCAAGCTCAGCCCCTTACAATCTGGAGGGTAAGCCATTTATTCTCTTGTGGGCCTCAGTTTTCTCCTCTGTAAAATGAACAGCTTAAACTAGACAGCCTCTAAAGTTCCTTCCAGATATAAAGCTGATAAAAAGATATCAGAGCTGGACAAGCAGAGAATCTTGAATATAAAATGTGGTGGGGGGAAGGATCTTCAAATCTTGAATATACAATGTTAGAGCTAGATAGAGGACCCATAGACCAAGGACCACAGAGATCCAGAAAGAGGATAAAAACAGCTATAGCAGCTCTGTTCATTCTAGGCAGAATTTAAAAACTAAGCAGGGGGGTGGGTGGGTTCCCTTCTATTGGGGAATGGACAAATAAAATGTAATGTAACATTATTTTCCAAAAGAAATGGATAGTTTCAGAAACAAAAAACTAGTCTAGGGGACCCTTGAAGCCATCTAATCCAACCCTACATTTTATATAGGAGAAAACTGAAGCTTGATAAAGGTAAATGACTTGACCAGACAGAGGACTTTCCATTCTAAACTGAATTCTCATTTTTAACTCTAATTTTAATCCAAGATTTTTAACTCTGAAGGCAGTGTTTATATGATTGCTTGCATACCTTTAGAGCTACTTAAAATGGAAAATTTTAGAGCTAGAAGAACCCTAAATGTAGTCTATAAACCAAGAGATTCCCTCCACCCTAGGGTCTGTAAACTTGGGTTTTTTTAAAACTATTTTTAGTTTTACTATTTTTAAAAATTATTTTGATCACTGTATTTCAATAAAATTTATTTCCTTTGCCATGTGTTTCATTTGCTATATATATATATATATATATATATATATATATATATATATATATATACACATATATATATATTTATAGTCTTTCCTATGTATTTTATTTTATGCATCTAAAAACATGATTTTTAAGAAGTGGGCCACAAACTTCCCCAGACTGACTATTCAGAGGGTCCATGGTCCAAGAAAATAAAGTTAGGAACTCCTGCTCTGGGCCAACATCTCCCCTCAGACAACTGAGGTTTGAAATGAGTCAGGGACTTCAATAAGGTTATGCAGTTAGTAAGTGGCACAGTCAGTATCCTAGGATTCTAAATCTAGGGTCAGATGAGACCTCAGAGGTCAGTTATCTAGTTCAACTCTTTCTTTTAACAGATAGAGAAACTGAGACCCCAGGAGGAGAAGTTCTGGATAAGCCTGGTTTGCTAAGTATTTGGGGTGGCAAGAAGAATTAAAGTACTTCATAGCTCAATAAAAGGAACCCAAAAAACACCTAGAAATCAACCATGTGATTTGTTCTGGGTTTTTCCTCACAATTTCATTCCATTACCATACCTGGTTTCAGGTTTGGGCAGGGAGACAGAGTGTACTAGATGGGTTTTCTAAGGGTTTTGTGCTAGGAGGATTTTCATTTCTGATGTGTAGAAATGAAAACTCTAGGTCACTTAGTTTGACTGGTGATTAGTATAAGCATTCATGTTATAAAGATGACAAGAGAGGAAAATGGCAAACGTTAGGAGAGGGACAAGAAAACAGGTATCCTGGGGGGAGCTTGACCCACCATTGGGCCAGCCATTCTGGAAAACTATTGGAAATTATGGACAAAAAGTCACTGAGTCACTGGAAGTCTTGGGCATCCTTTGACCCATACCCAGACTTGTATGCCCATACCCAAGGAGAACAAAGAAACAGGAAAAGGGCCTATATATTTTTTTCTAGCAGCTCTTTTCAGCATAGGCAGAATTTAGAACTAAGGGGTACCCTTCTACTGGTGTGAATGTAATAGAATATTGTTGTGCCATAAAAAAATGAAGAAATTTTTCTTTCAAGAAAAACTGAAAAGACCTCTGAATGGATGCAGAACTAAGTGAACAAAGATAGGAGATCAGTTGATACAATGACTCCATTATAGAAAAAATCAACTTTGGAAGATCTTAGAACTCTGATCCAGACTGAGATAAGGCTGGCAGGCCAGAGGAGCCAAGAGGAAACCTACTAATCCTCCACCTGCCAGAAAGGGGATATTCCATACAGATATTTGGGGGCATGGCCAATGAGGGAATTTATTTGTCCAGACGACCAGAGTTTAAGGTGAGGATTTTTTTTTTTAGAGAGAGTGCGAGGTGCAGATTACAAATGCATGTAAAATAAGTAAATGCATTTTAAAATAACTTTTTTTTTTTAAGCAGCCAGGATGATCCCATGGCTCCAATTCTGTCAGTGTAATTGTTGTAGTGAATTGGGCACTGGATTTGGAGTCAGGAAAACCAGGGTTTGAATTCTGCCTTATACACTTAGCAGCTACATGACCATGGGCAAATCATTTCACCTTTTGACCATCCATTTCCTCTAAAATGAAGATGTTCGTTCAATTGAGGAACAAATTGTGCTATATGAATGTAATGGAATAATAGTGCATCATAAGAAAAGATGAAAGAGAGAATCCTGGGTCATATAAACTGTCTCCAAGTGAAGCAAGCAGATCCAGAACAATTTCTACAGGGACAGTCATGTTGGGAAAACCAGCAACTTTAAAAGACTTGAGAACTCTAATCAATACAATGAATACTTTAAAACAGAAAGAATTGATTAGTTAATTAATGAATGAAATTAAATGAGTGGACTGGACTAGCCAGCCTTGAGGGTCTTCTCCAGTTCTAAAATTATGATCATACCTGTGACCTTGGCCAAGTCACTTGCCTCTCCCTCCCAGCCTCAGTTTCCTTCTTTGGCTTTCTGAGGTCCCTTCTGTTCCAGATCTAAGATATTTGCCTCCTCTTGTCTATTCAAAGTGACTATGATGCTTCTCCTCTGACCTCATTCATATACTAAAGAAGGTAAGGCCCTCACAGGTTTCTGACTGGGGAACCCCTATTTATCCTTAAAATCTACCTCCTCATTCCCCAATTGATAAATGGTCAAAGGATATGAACAGGCAGTTTTCAGAGGAAGAAATTAAAGATATCTATAGTCATAAGATAAAATGCTCTAAATCACCATTGATTAGAGAGATGCAAATCAAAACAACTCTGAGGTACCATATCACACCTATCAGATTGGCTAACATGACAAAACAGGAAGATGATAAATGTTGGAGAGGACATGGGAGAGTTGGAACACTAATTCATTGTTAGTGGAACTGCAAGCTGAGCCAACCCTTCTGGAGAGCAATTTGGAACTATGCCCAAAGGGCTACAAAAATATGCATACCCTTTGACCCAGCAACACTGCTTCTAGGACTGTATTCCCAAGAGATCATAAAAATGGGAAAGGGTCTCATATGTGCAAAAATATTTATAGCAGCCCTCTTTGTGGTGGCCAAAAACTGGAAATCAAGGGGATGCCTGTCAATTGGGGAATGGCTGAATAAATTATGGTATATGAATGTAATGGAATACTATTGTGCTATAAGAAATGATGAACAGGAAGACTTCAGAGAGGCCTGGAAAGACTTATATGATCTGATGCTGAGTGAAAGGAGCAGAACCAGGAGAATTTTGTACACAGCAACGACTACAGTGTGAGAGAGTTTTTTCTGGTAGACTTGGAACTTCATTGCAATGCAAGGTCTTAAAAAAATTGTCTTTTAAGGCAAAATGCCTTCCACATCCAGAGAAAGAACTATGGAATTCAATTGCAGAATGTAGCAGACCATTTTTTGTGTGTATTACGTTTTGGTTTGTTATATGATTTCTCCCATTCATTTTAGAAATGTATGTGTAGAACCTATATAAAATTATATGCTGTCTCGGGGAGGGAGGGGGGAGGAAGGAGTGAAGGAGGGGAAAAAAATCTAAGTTGTATGGTAGTGATTATAGACCACTGAAAATGAATAAAATTTTAAAAATCTACCTTAAATGTCTCCTCCTCTAGGAAGTCTGCTCTTAGGCCTTAGTACAGGTTTTGGTTCTCCTGTTAGGATACATCTCCTATGTATTTATTGATATTATTTGTATATCATCTTTATATATCATATATTTATATGATATAATATTGCACCTTGTTCATGCCTGTTGCTTAGGTGAGCGTGTGGTTTTTTTTCCCTGGGAGACCATAAAGTTCTAGGCAAAGATCCACTTTTTCATATCAAAACTCTGTTTTTTCCCTCATCCAAGGAGTTTAGTGAATGCTTACTGAATTCACAGATTCTATTTCCATCTCTCCAAGATGCAGCCCTCAGGGGTTATGAAAGCATATCAAGGATCAGGTTTGCATGTCACCTTTGGTATCAAATATTATGGTTTGCGGCTAATTAGTGCTGTTGGTGAGGTCAAGGCTGTAGGGCCCATTTAGGATCATTCCAGGCCTTGACTCCAGTTTTCCCTCACCCACCAGAGTATGGAGTCAGAAAGAGAGAACTAGATCTGGAACTGCAAGGTCAGCTAGTTCAGCACTCTCATTTTATAGAGATGGAACTGAGGTTCACAAAGGGGAAAGGACTTGCTCAAGGTCCCACAGGTAGTAAGTGGCAGAACCCAGTCCTTGGACTCCAAATTCAGGGCTCATGTCATGTGGCTGTGGTCTCTCCATTCTAGTTGTCTGAAAAAATTAGCATTTCTACAGGATGACTCATTCTTCTTTCCTCAGCACTCTTTGTTTGATAGTTTGATAGGCACTTTCAGTGCTCAATCCTAATGTTTCTTGTCTGATGTGACTCCATGAGTTCATCATCTTGTCTACCTCTTCCCCAAGAAGAGAAGCAGAAGAGACATAGGCTTCCAAGTCCCATTTCACATATGGGAAGACTGAGGCCCTCTCCTTCAACTTTTATAGTTCAAGATAGTTCATATTATTCACATTTCAGAGATCTCTAATAAGAGCCCAAATCCTGTTTTGAATGGTCCTTAAACAATAGGAATCTAGTCTATCACTAAGGACAAAATTAAAACTTTAATTGATCCATAAGCATTTATTAAATTGCTTTCCCTCCTTGGGCCTCAGTTTCCTCCTCTATAAAGCGAGGGGGTAGACTAAAAAGCCTCCGAGATCTCCCTATACATCTCAAGATCTAAAACCCTGTACATGACCTTGGATAAGTTACTTTCCCTTTCTGGGCCACAGTTTCCTCTTCTGTAAAATGGGCCTCCGAGGTCCCAAACAACTTTAGAGGTCAAATTCGATGGCCTTTTTGAGTTTATAATCTGTTAGCACAACCTTTAAGAAGCCACAAGGAGATAGTTAAGTAGGGACTCCAAGAAAACCTATATTCAGATAAGAATGAATAGATATGAAATGTTATATTGTAGATACATATCCTATGTCTAGGTAGGGTTAGGTAGAGATAGAGGGACCAAACTATGGAAGCCATAGGTTCAGTTCCTGCCTCTGACACACAGCAGATTATATTTCCCCTCTCCGTGACCCTGGGCAGCTCTCCAAGGCTACAAGACTTGTAGCACTTGTTGCCTTGAATTGTGGAGGGAATTGCCATGCTAGGGATTCCCTATAATAAAGAGACCTCAGGAAAAGGAAATAAAGTAGGAAGGAGAGAAGGGAGGAAGGAGGAGAGAGAAGAAGAAAGAAAGAAAGAAAAAGAAAGACAGAAAGAAAGAAAGAAAGAAAGAAAGAAGGAAGGAAGGAAGGAAGGAAGGAAGGAAGGAAGGAAGGAAGGAAGGAAGGAAAGGAATAAAGAAAGGAAAGAAGGAAGGAAGGGAGGAAGGAAGAAAGGAGGGAAGAAAAAAGAAAGGAAAAAAGAAAAGGAGGGAAGGAAGAAAGAAGGAGAAAGAGATGGAGGAAGGAAAGGAGGAAAGAAAAGAAAAAGAAACAAAGGAGAAGGAAGGGGGGAGGGAAGGAAAGGAAAAATTAAAGATGAATATTTCTAAAAAAAGTTCTAGATCCTAGCCACTGATGAGGATGGGACAAACTGTCAATAAATCAAAAGCCTCTCCTCATTAAAGACTATTATTCCCATTATAATGAGAAGGCTAGCTTGCACTAAGAACAATGGATCTGAAATCATCTCTCTGCTCTCCAGCTGGAAGGGACCTCAGAGGCTCTTATTTTACAGATGAGGAAACATGGGCCTAGGGAGGGGAAGTGATTTCCCAGGGTCACCCAAGTGGTAAGTGACAGATCTGGGTCCTCTGGTGCCAAATACAGCTCTTTCAGGGAATGTGGGTTCACATCCAGATGCTGTTCCTTACAACGTGAGCAAGTCCTTTCCTGTCTTGGCAATTCAGTTTCCCTATCAGCTGAGTGGATAGAGAACAGGACTTGAAATCTGGAAGATCTGAGTTCAAGTGTGACCTCAGAAGCTTAGCCATGTGACCCTGGGCATATACTTAACCTGCCTGCCTCAGTTTCCTCAATCTATAAAATAATAGTATCCACCTCTTAAAGGTTGCAAGGATAAAGTGAAATATTTATAAAGTGTTTTGCAAACCTTAAAGCACCATATTAATGCTTTATTTTTATTATTATTGTCATTTAGTAAAATAGTAGGAAAATAAAGGGACTGGCTACCCTTATACAACAGAAATATTTATCTACATATATATGTATATGTGCATTGTGTGCATGTGTGTGTATATGTATGTATGTGTGTGTATATATATGTATATATATATATTTATGTATACACACACAATAGAAATAACTGAACGATTTTAATTGGTGAATTGGTCTTGGGACAAAATGCTCTAATAGCCAGACCCAATTTAGTTCCGTCATTCACTTGCAAATAACCTGAGGTGGGAAGCTTCTCCAAGCCTGGTGGGGTGAGGCTGGCTGCTGAGACGAGGTGAGACGAAGGCAGCTTGCTCTCATTCCTGGCTCCCCTCACAGGTTCCCACACTTGGAACAGCAGACACCTGTCCCGGATCAAGAGCCAGGAGGAGATGCCCCATTAGCCTGGGATGTGCAACATTAAACAGCTAAGTCCAATCAGGCTGTTCGGACCCAAGGTTAGTCAACTAATCTGTCAAGAGATGCCAGGGTTGATCTGATACACAGCTATTCAGAGGGAAAAAATGCTTAGAACTGCGACACAGATAGATGTAATGAGAAAAATAGCCTTCAAAATGGAAAGCAGTGTCTGTATTTCAACTCCCGAAAGCACAAAAGAAGAGCAAACATAAGGAAAAGCAGCAGAGGCTTACCTGAACAAATTACCAACAGAAGGGAGGCGGAAGGAGTGGGGTGGATGCTCACCTCTCCTTTCCTTCTTTCCATTCTTAAAAGAAAAGAATGAAAGAAAGAACGAAAGAAAAAAAGAGAAAATGATTGTTTTCTCTTGTGATTTCTGGCCTGTAGAAAAAACTGTGGACTCTGCCACACCCAGTCAGCTTTTTTCTGTTTGGTTAGGATCAGTTAGGAACAGAAACTGATGGTCTTGAGATGGATCAGCAAAGAATCAGAGTATGAGAGCTGAAAGGAAGGACTTTAGAGTTTATAATGTTGACACTGGTGGGAGATTGGGGATCCTCTAGTCCAACCCAGTCATTTGACAGGCTACAGTCCCCAGAAGGACTATTGAACATGATTGTGACCCGATCTCAAAATCCCAGCTCCATCATAATCAACTAGAACACACAGAAAGATATCCAGAAACAGCCAATTTATTTCGAAGGTTTGAAAATAGATTTTTATATCAATTATGTATGATCAGCAGTAGACAGGTGGCTAGGAAGACCTGCCTCTCACATATACTATTTGGCTGGGGAGGGGTGGTCCTAGGCCCTCATCCTCACTGGGAACTAAGATTCAGCCAATTAGTAACCTGTCTCAGGCAAAGGAGTTTCCTCACCAGGAGATCCTTAGATTGATAAAGTCACAGACCACCACCTCCAAACAAAAGGTCGCATCTATGTTAAAAAAGCATTTAGCCAGGAAAATAAAACCTGTATTCCAAGGGTAATGCATATGGGGAAGCAGTAGGAGGTATATTTTCCACAGGGTGGAAGTAGCAGCTCCCTATCCCATCTTGCACATTTTTTTTTTGTTGTTGTTGAATATTTCTCTACAAACAAGCTTCAAGTTTCTCCTAGACTGCACCATAGGACCACAGTGAGAAGCCAGGCTGGAAGTCAATCCTTTGAGGATGCCAAACTGCCCCTTGAATCACAGGGAAAGAACACCTGTGTGCTGAGACCTGGACGGATCTGAACCATTTCAACAGGTTAAAATGGAGGACAGCTCACCTGCCAAGGTTGAACTGCCCAGCTCCTGAGGATTCAAACCCCTTGCCTGGAGGAGCTCATCGAGTCTTGCTTCCACAAAAACTCGGAAAGTCTTGTCTGTTAAAAAAAAAGCCTAGTAGTCGACTGAAGAGGGGAGGGGCAGTCAAGGGGTTCTCTATGAATAACTAATATATATGGGGGAAGAATGCTCTTCTTGCTTCTCACCCTTCCAGGTCCCCAGCTGAGCTAGTTTGCAAAATTAAACTTTCAATGATAGCTTATTTTCAAGAAGAGTTAAAATCGATCTTTTACATCAAGCTAAGTCACGAAGGCATCTAGCCGACCCCGCCCCCATCCCAAACAGACATTTCCAAAGACGCCACCCAAAGCCCTACCTGTCAAATCACCCCATCCTACCCTTACTGATTTTACTTGCCTGGACTGAGTTGTCCTCCTGGGTGAACCATAGGGAAATCAACAAAGTCAGCTAGAGAGTGCCCCTCTGCCAAATCTCCCTGCCCTTCATTTTGGTTTTGTGTTGTTGGGGCTTTTTATCTTTCTATTAAAACCACATGCTGAGCTCGCTGGAGTACAGTCACCTTGAGCCTCCCTCCATTATTTTGCAGAGACAGTTTTAAAAAGTATCTTGAGAGGCACTCTTCATGGGTCTAAAGAGTTAGACCAAACTGCTTGAGTTACCAAAATCCTGCCCCTCCCACCCCATATCACTGCAGGGCTTTAAGCTCTAGCTATGGATCTAGAACAAACATGGGGGGGGGGGGGGGAGAGATACCTTGCCACTTTTAGCCCAAATACCTCCCATCCCAATTTTCCTCAGTGCCACCAAAGGTCCCAAAGAAGAGATGAAGCTCTCTTTGTCTTCTGCCAATTTGAACCCTTCTGGGTGGGGAGAAGAGGAGAGGAGAGAAGAAAGAGAAGGAAAGAGAGAGGCAGAGAAGAAGAGAGAGGAGAAAGAGAGAGATCAGGGTATATTTAGAGATGAAAATTTTAGTCTATTTCTAGGAAATGGTCAGGTCTATCGAAAGTGACTGGGATCTTGCCCCCTTCAACACTGATCTACAAAGTAGATCTTGGGGATGGTGAGAATCCTCCTGCAACTTTCTCCAAATCCTCCTCCAGTCTCCACTTCACGGCTGGGAATATTGACTAAACTTGGGCACTGGAAAGTGTTCAAGGTAACACTTTTTCTAACCTAGAGCCTGTCTCCATTAGGACTAAGATGGGCACAGGGTGGATAGGCAAACCCAGTCCTTTCCCAATGCCTAGTGGGAAGAGCTTTTGTTCTGAGCAAAGCTACAGATCGCCGAACAAATGCCTGGATAGACGACTGCTTTCCTGCCATTAACCGTGTAAATCAAAGAAAAAGCTAACCAGTCTAGGGCATGAGCCATTGTAAGCCCCAGACTCTGGAGAGTTTAGTTTTAGGATCGTTGCTACAAGAATAGCCACTTATCTTAGATTTTGTTTGGATTTATTTTGTTTTCCTGGAGCTAAAAACAGATACAAATGATCCTAGAAAGATTCTAACCTTACCTAGTAAATTTGTTCTTATTAAGACTTGGGGGGGGGGGGGGGGGGGGAAATTCTAAAGGGAAAGAAATTATACCCTTAAGGCAAAAAAAATGATCCAAGGCTCCCTGTAATTAACTGGTGAGGTCTCTTGCTACAAAATAAATGAATTGTCTTGAAATGTATCAGTCCAAAGTCAGGCCTAGTGAAAACTGTTTCCTAGTCAACACTCTGTAGCTTCCCACCCTGAAATGCAATCATTTTAGGGAAACAACTGTATTCTTTTTTTCCTTAATGCCCTCCAAATAGAGTCACCAGCAAAAGCAAAAAAGCAAGAATGCAAAGGGCCAAGCTGAAATTGTCAGACTCAGGCCCAAGGGAGATCTACCCATAAGGAAAGCCTCGAGAACAACATTAGGCTTTAGAGACCCAAAGACCCACTAAGGACCAAGAACTTACAAGTAACCACTCCGTCAGGGGTCCCCAGGCTCCCCACATCATATTTCCTTCTTTCTGTCTTTGTGCACATTTGTCTTTTCAGACATGGCCTTACAAACTGGGGGTTTCGAGGTAATTTCCTAAAGCCATGTGGTTGATGCCCCATACAGCAGGAAATAAGGGGTGGGAAGACAGAGACCATGGAATAAGGCAACTCTCCCGTGATCGGAGCCTAGAGGCAAATGTTGGATGCCCTACGGAATCTCATTAAGACACTTGGGCTCCCCTCACCCCTAAATCTGTCCCCTTGCCTTACCCCCCAGGGGGGCTTTTTCACTTACTAGCTTCAAGTAATGAAGAAATGAAGGGAATTCTCCGACCTTCGGGTGGAGGGAGGGTGGCAGCTGCAACATTTGGGAGGAGAGGAGATGCCTGGCTTCACAGGTGATTGAGGAGAGATTACAAAGCCTTCTCTGAATCAGTCACTGACACCATCAAGAAGACAGTAACAATTGTCATCCTAAAGGACCATTTCTCTCTTTGTCAGGATGAAGGAAACCCAGGACCAACAGGGATTTTCGAAGAGATCCGAAGCATAGACAGAGGAGACAAATACGTTCCACAGACAGGCACCGCGGGTCACCCACTTCTTCTAACTGATCTGGGGAGGGGGTGTCGAAAGTTTCCCCTGTTTTGAGTCCCAAATCTGCCTTTTCTTAAAACAAATCCAAACCCCAAAACGCCCTAGGAAAATTCCCTCACCCCTTCTTTCTATTGGGGAGGCCCACACATCCTTAAACCTGGTGTACACCAGGCAGGAGGGAACATTTGGGCATTGACCATCTGCCGAACCCTTCCAACTCCCACTCGACAAGTTCGGTGAGGGGCCAGCCCCGCCAGCTTGGGCTACGATGGGATGGGCTCCAGGCTTCGTTGGCAGGCTGCAGGGGGAAACCCGAAGGGGGAGCGAGAAGATAACACTTTTCCCTTACCAGTCCAGCACTTTTGTTTACCTTTTTCAGGCAAGGAGGAGGCTGTGGGCTAAGGAAAGAAGGGACGAGAGAGAGACGCTAAAGGGCATAGTTGCCAATCTGGATTTCTGCAGGCCCCCGAGACCACAGGCAAGGTCTCAGCATGCTTCTTTGGGGATCCGGAGGAGCCAGCCAGGCTTCCCCTGAAGCAAGAAAGGACAAGGGCCAGACACTCCGTGGGAGCCTGAGGAGATTCTGAATTGGGGAAGGGGGCTGCTTTGGGTGGTCGGAAAGTGAGGGGTGTGCACTGGTGCCCTTCTGTCCCCACCCCACACAAACACAGAGTAGAGAGGACAATCGTAGTTGCCCAGTAACATGGATAGATCAGAGCTTCGAGCTTGAAAGGAGCTACAGGATTGGGGTGCCAGGCAAACCCTGCAACCAACAGCCTCTTCCCCGGGAGAGGAAACTGTATGTGCCAGCTGGAATGTGGGTGAGTGAGGGAGCGGGAGGCATGGGTGTGGTGGTGAAGACAGGCACAGCCGAGGGTTTGCTACAGAGTCCGGAGGAGGCCTGCTGGCTGGGCGGGATGGTGGTGGTGGTGGTGATGGAAAGGATGGAAAGAATGAATGAAGGAAGGAAGGAAGGAAGGAAGGAAGGAAGGAAGGAAGGAAGGAAGGAAGGAAGGAAGGAAGGAAGGAAGGAAGGAAGGAAGGAAGGAAGGGAGCGAGCCCCTCAAGTTTCACTTACCGCATGTCTCCGTAAGCCCCCGAGTAGCCCTCCATCCAAGGACCCAGCTCGCTCTTGACACAGCCCGGGCCCGGATAGGGCACCCTGCTCACCACGCCGCTGGGGTACCACACCTCCGCAGGAGGGAAGTCGGCCTCTTGGCCCGCCAGCCCCTGAGCTGCCCGGTAGCCGTAGGGGGCTACGGGGGCTGGCTCACCGGCTGCGGAGGCGCCACCGCACTGCCCATACATCTGACTCTCCTCCGAGGCGAAGAGATTATGCCAGGAGGAGGAAGAGGAAGAAGACGAGGAAGAAGACGAGGCAGCTGCAGCTGCGGCGGCGGCAGCGGCTGCTGCAGCGGCTGCGGCAGCGGACGGAGAGCCCGAACCCGGGCCCGCGGCGGCGGCTCCACTGTGGCCCAGGTTGGCCATGTCCCCGTAGCGGCACTGAGCCGCGGCCGCGGCCCAGGTGCTGCCATAGTCCAGCGGGTTCTCCAGCTTGACGCGGGCGTGCTGGTGGTGTGGAGGCGGCGGTGGGGGCGGCGGCCCGGTCAGGGACAGCTGAAAGTTGAAGTAATCACGGTTCTGGTAGGTGGTCACTTCGTCGAGGGGGCCGGCTTTGTACAGGGTCAGAGCGGACTGCATCTCAAGCGCTCCGGCGCCCGCAACCTCCCCACCGCCGCCGCCGCCGCCGCTGCCCCCGCAGCAGCCCAGGCTCTCACCGTCCAGTGCCTTGGCGTAGGTGCCCTTGAAAGCCGCGTACTCCGCGGCTTCTTCGGCGCCCTTAGCCGAGCAGTCGTCCAGCAGAGAGCCCTTGCAGTCGGTCAGTGGGGCACAGGGAGGCGCAGGGCGCGACGCCGACGGGCCCCCCAACAGCTGGGCGTACATGCAGTCTCCGCGCAGTTGGTCGCTGGCACTCAGGTGTTCGAGAGCCTCCACGCCTAAGCCCATGGACGCGGACACGGCTTTGCACAGCTCTTTGGCGCTGTCCGAGATGGTCGATGTAACCCCCAGGTAGTTGTCTTTGGAGGAGGCGGAGCCCCCGACTCCTTCCCGCGCCCGGATGCCGCTGCCTCCATCAGCCGCCACCGCTGCCTCCTGCTGCTGCTGCTGCAGGAGCTGCATGGTACCGGCCTCCGCCAGGATGTCCTTCAGGTCGGCAGAGCAGCTGCTCAAGCCCGGAAAGCTGGGGCCCAGCAGGGACAGAGTGGACGGGGCAGCTGAGTCATCGTCGTCTGGCGCTGCCGCCGCCACCACCACGACTGCCTGCTGCTGCAGCCCCTTGCCGGCGGACGCGGTCGGTCCAGGCTCCGGGACGCAACCGTTCTCCGGGCAGCCCTCGGCCGAAGACTGGGAAGGTTGCGATGGAGAGTCCTCCTCCAGAGCCAGGTAGCCGGCCGGGCCTCGGCTCGGGGTACAGGGAGAGCCATCGTCGGGCGCCTGATGCTGTCCCGGTGGCTGCGGCTGCCGTGGGCTGCTTTGCTGATGCTGAGGCTGGTGGGGTGCCTGCTGTTGTTGGTGGTGCTGGTGGTGCTGCTGGTGGTGGTGGTGCTGCTGCAGACGAGCGCCGGGGGGTGCTGCGCCCGCGACTGCACCGGGGTGCCGGGCGCCCGGGTTCTGGATCACTTCGCGCACGCTCTGGAACAGGTTCTGGAAACGCTCCCCGAAAGGTTTTGGCCGGCGGCCGGGGATAGACCCTCCCCAAGCCCAGCTGCACTTCCATGGTCTCCGCTGCTCTGGGACTCCTTCAGCGGTCCCTTCCCCGGCCCAGTCCGGCTGCTCTGAGGCTGGCTCGGTTCGCAGAGTTCTTCAGTGGGCGCCTCTGCGGCAGTTGCGGCTACTGCCCACCTGCGGGAACCTCCAGGGGAGGAAACTTGCAGAGGCCACCATGCACGAGCCCGCTCAGCGGCCAGAAATAGCTCTGGCTGTGTGAGTGTGTGTGCGTGTGTATGTGTGCGTGCGTGCGTGTGTGTGTGTGTGTATGTGTGTAGATGTGTGTGTCTGTGAGGTTCTTCTCCCGGGCGCACGCGGGGGACTCCCGAGTCTGCCCTCCTCAGTTGACAGTCCCTGGGCACTCGGTTGTGTGCAAGAGATGCTCAGTTGTTGCAGAAGCAAAACAAAAACACTCCCCCTCTGCACACACAGGCACCCCCCAACAGCCCCAAGGCCCCCAGGCTCCTGGCAAAGTCTGAGCCCACGGAAGCAGGTGCCAGCCGGTGCTGGCTCTCTACACTACTGGGGCGAGCTGCGGCTGCTGGCTCATCTTTTGATCTCTGGCCCCGAGCTCCCGGGGTGAAGGGGCAGAGGGAGGAGGCGAGGCGGGGAGGAGGCGAGGCCAGGCCAGGCGAGGCGAGGCCGGGGGACGCTGGCGAGGAGCGGGGAGGAGGGGTAGGACGCGGGGGAAGGCGGGGGGAGGGGATGAGCTGGAGGGGGCCCGCCCTGCGCCGGCCGGCGGGCTGGCTGGCTGGCTAGCCAAGTCCCGGGTCGGGTCCCCCAGTTAGGCTCGCGGTGTCCGGGAGCCCGGCTCCCGCTCCGACTCGGCTCGGGCTGCGCTGCCTGCGTGCAGCTCGCCTGCCCGGCGCTAACTCGCTCTGCCTCCCTTCTTTCCTTCTTTCCTTCCTTCCTTCTTTCTTGCCTCCCTTCTTTCCTTCCTTCCCTCGCTCCTCTCTCGCAGCCAAAGGGAGTTACCTCTCTGCAAACTCGGGCTGGGGGCGGCCGCCGGCAGAGGTGACCGACCGGGCGCTCACCGCGATTAGGAGGCGGTGGCGGCTGGTGAGTGGGAGCACCGAGCCTGCAGTCGGTCCTCCCTCCCCGGCACTTTGCTCGCTTCCTCCGAGGTCTCCGACGCTTTGCTCAAACTTCACCGAAGACGAAAGGGCAGCTCCCGGGCGTCACCGCCGCCCCTGCCGCCGCCGCTGCACTGCAAGAGGCGTTGGCCGAGACCGGAGCTGGGTGGAGGGGAGGGGACGGGGCGGGCGGGAGTGCGGGGAGGGGGGAGGGGGTGGAAGACTCCACGGGCCGTGGCCCCCGGTGCTCCTGCCTGGTGAGCCCGCCTGCCTGCCTGCCTGCCTCACGCCAGGTTTGCTTTTCTGCTAGCTGCTGCCGTTTCTTCCTCCTCCTCTTCTCCCTCCTCCTCTTCTCCCTCCTCCTCTTCTCCCTCCTTCTCCTCCCTCTCCTCTTTCTTCTTCTTCTTCTCCTCCTCCTCCTCTTCCTCCTCCTCCTCCTCCTCCTCCTCCTCCTCCTTCTTCTTCTTCTTCTTCTTCTTCTTCTTCTTCTTCTTCTTCTTCTTCTTCTTCTTCTTCTTCTTCTTCTTCTTCTTTTCCTTCTATTCCTCCTCCTTCTCCTCTTCCTCTTCCTCTTTCTCCTTCTCCTTCTAGTCACCCGGCAAGCTGGCTCCGCAGGAGCTCAGAGGGGAAACTGGGAGGTTGGGAGCAAATGCAACAGTTTGTTAGCTGGGTCTAGCCCCCGCCAGGCCAGCCTCCCTCTCCTCTTCTCTCTTCCCCTCGCTTCCTTCTAGTCTCCCCTCCTCTCCCGAGCACAAAGACTGAGACACAGGGGAGCAACAAGTGATAGCCGCGACCGCTCGCCCTCTGACCTTCTTAGCTCTAGCCTTCCTCCTAGGTTGGGGGGTGGGATGTGGTGCCGGGAGGGTGCTGCAGTCTCGGAAGGACCCAAGGAGAAACCTCTGCTTTGGCCGGGGCTGGGGGTCTGGAAGCGCAAATCTGGCCGCTCCACTCAGGACCTCTGACTCCCACGCCCTATGACCCCTAGGCGAGCAAGCCCTTGGCCTTGTTGTTTGAACTGAGCCGGCGCTGGGTCGGCGACAGCTAGGGTAGCACTTAGATGGGGCGGGGGAGGGGAGGGGGGAGAAGGAGGGGAAGCAAACGAAAGCGCAGCAAAGTGCAACGCTCTACCTGGAACCCGTGAGATACACAACTTATGGCTGGATTGAACCTCAGTGAGGGGAGTCCTTCTCTCCTGAGGAGCCTAGACCTATAAGACTCTTGAGCAGTCCCCATCCCCCCCTCCAAACTCCGCTTAGACAAACGCCCGTAAGTGCGAAGCATGTAAAGATCCGATGAGTAAATGATACTGATGATCATGATTTCCCTATCTATAGGGCTTTGCCTCTTCCAAAGGACTTTCCTTTAACTATTCCCATTTTCTAGGTGAGGAGATAGGCTCAGAGGGGCAAGATGCTTTCTCCAGGGTCACTGTCTTAATGCTCTGCTTTGGAACTTGGCTCTCCGGGTTCCAAGAGAGTCCTGCTCTCACAAACAGCAAAATCAGAAATTGACCAGCCCTAGGATTGCGACCAGGGCTAGCCGGCCGATTTCAGAAAGGAGTTTTGCCAGAGCATGAGAACGAAAAAGTGCTTTTGTATAAACTGAGTTCACTAATTACGACCCTTCTAGGGACCAAAACCTGTCTGTGACACTTGGCGAAAGCCAAGGTGTACCAATTACCATGCATTTTTTCTAGGGGCTAAGACGTCTGTGTATTGGATGGCGGAGGGAAGCACAGCCAGCCTTTAAGCCAGCAGGGGGCCCTGATTTTCATTATCTTTTACTCTCACTTTATCTCCTTGAAGGAGGCAGGATCTGGCTGCCCCAGGGCAGTTGGGCATTGGTTCCAGGGTCTACTTTCCACTTTTTGCAGTTTTCCAAAGGGGAGGGGAGAGCACTGGACTGCCGCCCCTGGACCATTGCCTGGGGAGAAGACTGGCATCATGGGAATTTGCCTGTATTGCTATGTGGAGGTGGACCAGTCAATTCAATTCAACAAACATTATGAAGAGCCTATTCTGTTCAAAGCCCTGAAAAATAGGGGAATGTAACCATTTAGACAAGACTGAACGCCTGCTCTCATAGATTGTGAAGTATTTCCGGAAGATACTCGATAGATAACCATAATAGACAAGAGTATCTGATGGCATTTGTGACAGGAGGGGATCTGGGAAGACTTTCCAGAAGAAGAGACCATTTATTTGAGCGAGGCTTGAAAACAGCAAGAAATAGATGAACTTTGGCTTGGAGGAAGTGTGGTAGATGTAGATTTAAAGCTGGATTAGCACTTCAGAGGTCATGTGATCCAACCTCTTCATTTTACAAATGGGGAAACTAAAGCCCAGAAAGGTTAACTTGTCCAGAGTCACACGTGGGGTCCCAGATCTAGAGGTGGGAGGAACGTTAGAGGCCACCTAGTCATTTTACAGGGAACAAAACTAAGGCACAAAGAGGTGAACAGGTGCCCAGGGTCACACAGTTGGATTACTTCTAGATTATTTGGAATCTATGTTAATGTTCTCCAGCCTAGCACTACATAGGCTAGAATCATTCATTCCCTAAGCAATGGGAATCTATAAAATATGTGGTTTGATATTGCATATTACATTGAGGAAAAACTACATGGGGCTTTTCAGGTCCTAAGGAATGAGCTTCCCTCCCCTTTGAGGGCAGAACCTGACTTTATTTTTTTAATGATTATTTATTTTTAGCATTCTGACAGGGACTGTCTTTTGCCTTTCTTTGTATCCTTAACAGTTAGCAGAGTGCCTGGCACACAGTAGGTTCTTAACAAATGTTTACTGGCTGACTGTAGATTTGGGAGAACATCCCTTCAGTTGTTAAGGACTGTCACTATCTAGTGTGGTAAAACCTCACAGAGCCTCATTTAGGGGCAGCAGGAGATGCCAGCTTCATGGTACGTTAGAGATAAGTGATTTAAACCTATCCATTCTTCCAGAAGAGGAAAGCCTAGTGGGATCAGAGGCCTTTGCTAGGCCAGGCCAGGCAGTCAAGAGCCAAAGCTGTATTTGGATCCAGGCCTTGGAGCTCCCAACCCAATATGCTTATCTTGATGTCACACAAATGATAATATAGCCACATTCTCGGTTATCCACTGACACGGAAGGATGAGGAGTGTGTGTATGTGTGTGTGTGTGTGTGTGTGTGTGTGTGTGTGTGTGTGTGTGTGTGTGTGTGTGTGTGAGGGAGGGAGGAGGAGCTGAAGTACAGAGAAGATTTGCATGTTATTTGGACACTTATTTTACCCTCTCTCTTCAGCAAACCTCCATGGGGGACTGCATCAAATGCAATGAGTTTCACATCTTTACCTTTACATCCCTCCTCTCCCTCCCCATTCCCCTCAACTAGCACATACACCCAAACACAGTAGAGTACTCAAGAATAAAGAAAGGTGGTGCAAGCAGGGAGCTGAAGGGACTTAGAGGAGAAGCAAAATGTCAGGAGAAATCTATCAAGTGAGCAGTCAGTCCTCAAGTAACTGATAGTCTGGCTAATAGCCACATTAGAAACTACCACCACCCTCACTGCAATTTTCCCTGTCTGTTGGGTCTCAGACCATTAATCTTAGTCCCTTAACTCTATGAGAGTGGGGAAGGAGCTACTCAAAAGAACGTTGAAACAAGCTGGAAGAGACCTTAAAATGTAGAACACTGGACCTGAATGGGGACTGGATCAACCATTTCACTTATCTAGGGAATCCCAGATGAGAAAACTCCTACCCCCAATACAAGTAACTACTGCAATGTTTGGTCTCAGAGGGTTGTCTTATAGAGGGTAAGTACGTGCCCAGAAGCAATAGCCACTATGGGCCAAAGGTGAGCCAGAGAGGGATAGGAGTAAGATGGCTCTGTGAGCTCTGACTGCCTTAGAACCAGAAAGAATTTGGTTCAGATCTCAACCCAACTGGGGCCAGACAGGTCACTAAAGCATTGTCCATGTTATAAGAACCCAGGAAAGAGCCTTGGTGCTCATGAAATCTAACCGCTTCATTTAATAAGTGAAGTGAGTATGTGTGTCTTGTCTTCATGTGTCTGTGTCTGTGTCTGTGTGTTTTGCCCAAACTCATCCAATTAGACCTGAAAATAAGTTATCCCCACCACACACTTGCACAAAGGCCCTTGCTTATTTATTCACCCCTCCTTTTTACACACACACACACACACACACACACACACACACACACACACTTAAAAGTATCTGCTCTAATCGTATTGAATGCAGTAGTATACAACTCACCCAGAACTTCGTCTTTGTAGGAAAGACGGGGCACTTTTATTTCGGAAGGGGAATGACAGATTAAAGCATCAACTTTAGATAAGGTAGAGTGGGAAGTGTCTGGAGCAGAGTATGAATCCCAGGTAACAAGGCTACCAATTGTTGTTTCTAAAAGAGAAAACAACCACCACCACCCTCTCTCGCGTTGTTTCTGGAAAAAGAAAAAAAAAAAGATTGGTTCCTCAAATTAACATGGTAGAGGCTTTAGAAAGTCACAGCTGGAGAGATGTTAGAAGAGGGAATTCCCAGATGGGAGGGACCTTAGAACATGGAATGTCTGAACTGGTGGGGACTTTAAAGCATAGAATGTCAGAGCTGGGAAGGATATTAGAACTGAATGTCAGAGGTGGGTGGATTCTTAAAATATGAGATCTCAGAGCTGAGAAGGGCCTTAGAACATAAAATAGAACAAGAATATGGATCTAGGAAGAGACCTTAGAACACAGAATATTAGAAACGGGTGGGACCTTAGAACAATGGACCTTGTTTAGCATAGTATGTCAGAACTCAAAGGGTCTTCCAAATGTAGAATGTCAGATCTGGGAATGACTCTTAGAACAGAGTGTCAGAGCTGAGAATGCCCTCAGAACAATGGTGGCAAATACTCTGAGGCCATAAGTGATCCACAACATTCCTGAGTGCTACCCAAACCGGATGAAAATGTAAATAGGAAATATTTAAGAAAATAAATAAAATATAATAGAACATAGATAATGTTAATATGTGGTTTTCTAAGTCAATATAAGGCTGGAAGGGATCCTTATGTGCTATTAGTGGCCCCCGTTTCTAATTGACTTGAACACTCGTTTTACAATATAGGTCATCAGAGCTGGGAGGAATCTTAAAACAGGGAAGCAATGAACTTCAATCCCCTCATTGTCCACATCTAGTTACTAGTGGAACCAAGAAATGTCCTACACAAAAATCCAGCTTCACCCAGTTACAGAGCCTGGGTAATGTAGTTGGAGTGACAGATTTTTGCTAGGAATTTCAGGGCCCTCTTCTTATAAGTATTCTTACAGTCTTTTCTGAACAAGAAAAGTTTAACTCCCTACCTATCAAAGGCAGAATGAGCTGCCCTTTTGGAAAATATTGGCCATGAGATTTCTATGGACAGCCTCTGCCTGCCCCTGTCTAGGAGTCTGGTTTCTGGGCTTATCTCACTTTTTTTAAAAAAAAATATATATTTATTTATGTATTTATTTTAAAGAAATTTCCCCAGTTACATGTAAAAATAGTTTTTAACATTCCTTTTTAAAACCTGAAGTTCCAAATTCTCTCCCTTCCTCCCTCCCCACCTCCCACCCCCATTGAGAAGGCAAGCTGTTTCATATAGGTTATACATGTATAGTCCCCTCATTTCTGTCTTTATGAAGGTTTGGGGTAGTTTTTTAAAAGAACGAGGCTTCAGTAATAAGTTGAGAAATGCAATGGAAAGAAAAACCCTCAGCAGATGAGAAAGACAAATTGTCTCAGTTCTCAATGAATCAGTAGAGGTGTACTTTTAGTCTGTTTCAGAGTCCCTCCCCTTTGGTTAGAGGATTGAAGAATCATCTTATAGGGGACTGCTTATATAGGTGTAAAGGTGAGACTTGTTGAGCAAATCAGTCAACTGTCTCCATTTAAAGAAAGTGATACAAGGTAAGAACTTCCTTCTTTAGCATTTATTCAATCAAATATTTTAGACCAGGAGTTCTTAATCTGGGATCCATGGACACACAAGACAGGATCTGTGATTTCAGGGGTTCTGTGAACTCAGATCGGACCCTCATGATTGTGCTTCCCGTTATAAATGTCAGTTGATTACCAATAACTTAGCTTTCAGAAAGGGGTATTTACTAAGGTGCAACAGTTAGAAAAATTGGTACCAATCATCCCCTGAAAAATCTGTGGTATACTTTTCCACTAGGATATTCAGGGGAATATACTGGGGCGCGAGGGTTCAGGCTTTGAGGGCTCACGCTTTGATAAAAGTCCTTTTCTCTGATGTCTGAGGTGCTCGAGGGGCTCCCCTTAGGCAGAGTATAGTTTTTCTACTGGACTCCTAGAGGAGCAGTGAATCTGTCTTCCCCAATCACATCCAGCCCATTCTCCGATCCAGATGCAGATGCTGCCACTAGTGTCTGCTGTCCTGAGGGATGATGCTAGAATAACAATGGGACTATGGGAGTTCAAAATCCTCTGGATATTTGGAAGTTTAAAAAGTCGTCTCCTCAGCCAAGAAGAAGGCAGGCAGGAGACCCAGGACAAGATCAAAGAATCAAAGAATGTTGAATAACATTTAGGAAACATTTCAATACGCCACCACCGCCCCAATCCTGGAAGAGCTTGTGTCCTACTAATATCAGTACTAGAGAGGCTCTTAGAATATAGAACGCAGAATGTCAGAGCTGGAGGAGACCCTAGAACCTAGAATACAAAATGTCAGAGACCAATGCAACCTTAGAACATAACTACAGAAAAAAGCAGAGCTGGTGGGGTTCTTAGAACAGGAAATGTAAATTTGGAAAGGACTTTAGAACACAGAACATTAAAAGACAGAAGCAACTTTAGGATGTAGAATATTATGGCTGAAGGAGACCTTAGGGAAAATAAAATCTAGCATTTTCATCTAATAGGAAAGAAAATTGCAGCCCTAAGAGAGGGAATTGCTCAATGTTACACAACACTTCCATGTCAGATACAGGACTAGAACCATTTCTCCTGACTTTTCTTTTTCACCAGTGTTCTTTCTATGTGGCATTCATTCAAAAATATTTAACAACCAGCTCTCTGGAAATATATGTGTGTGTGTATAAACATATACATACATACATATATATATATATATATATGCCTGATACATTTTCAGTTTCATCTGCATCATTCATATTTTCTCCATCCCTTTCTCAAATTTGGACAACTCAACACAATCAATCACTCTTTGATATGTAATGTTTACCAATTTCCAAGGCGTTAAAGAAACTTCAAATTCAACAATAGGCTGCATCCTTAATACTTGAACATGAGTTAACCTGCAACATAACGGAATCAGATTTATGGTCTCAAAAGGTAGTCCATGGAGGAGTGAGGGAAGAATCACAGGAAACTTTGCTGACTTCTTCAGCATGAGCAAAGAAACAAAGAAAAAGAAAAAGAAAGAAAAAGAAGTGCCTGAAGCACTGTTCGATTAAGTGACTTGCCTAGGGTCACACAGCCAGGATGTCAGGACTTGAACCCACAGCTGACTTTCTATCCACTAGGCCAAGCTGCCAAAGTGTATTGAGAGGTGGGGTGGGGCAAAGAATGAGGTCTAGCTCGAATTTATTTAGTGCTTCAGGTACTGCATTTGTAGTCAGAGGACCTGGGCTGAAATCCAGTCTCTCCCACCTGTGTAGCCTTAGACAAGTCCCTCCCTCTCCTTGGGCCTCCCTTCTGTAAAGTGGAATGGTGGAGCTAGATAGTCTTCTCCCGCTAGACTTAGGATCTTACTTGGAGAGAGTTGAGTCAGAAAAACTTGAGATCAAATTCAACTGCAGATGCTTATTAGCTGTGTGAGACTTTGGGCAAATTACTTAACTCTTTGGGTTTCTTTTTTGTTTTTTTCTCAGTTTTCTCATCTTGAAAATGGAGCTAATATTAGTGCCCATATTCCAAGGTTGTTGTGAGGATCAAATGAATTAATGTAATATGAATCATTTTGTAAATCTTAAAGCACTATGAAAATGCAACTATTGTTCTCATTATTATGGATGACCTTGGATAAGTCCTTTCCACTCTTTGGGGCTCAGTTTCCTCCTTGGTAAAACCAAGGGGGCAGGGATGAGATGAGCTCTGAGGTTCCTTCTAGCTCTGGAGCTTGACTGAGTCAAGAGCCTCAGTTCAAATCCAGTTTCAGACACTTGCTACTTGTATGAGATCCTGGACAAGTCACTTAACTACTTTCGTCTCTCAGTTTCTTCATCTCTAACATGGGGATAATAATAGTGCCCACCTCCTAAGGTTGTTGTGAGGAACAAATGTGTTAATATAACTTACATCACTTTGTAAACTCTAATTTGGAACTATATAAATTCCAAACTATTGTTAATGTTTGTATTGTTGCTACCATCATTCTTATGGGTGACCTTGGACAAGTCCCTTTCCCTCCCTGGGCCTCAGTTTCCTCATCTGTAATGTGAGCAGGAATGCTTCTGAGGGCATTACTCAGAAAGAATGCCTTCTGAGACACTTCTGGTCCTTTAGATGATGCTTTGGAAGTTTGGATTTTTCAATGACACATCAAGGGTAAAATCTGAGAAAAACTTTCAAAAATTTTCCAAAATTGATAATCACATTATAAATGAATCCTTTTCTGGGCTTAGGGTGGAAGTTGGTTGAGTAAATCGATCATCCCACGCTATCTAAAGTAAATGAGAAAATACTACAACCTGATACCCTAACCAGGTGAGATACATTTCAATCAACCAATGATGGGCTTCAGATTAAGTGTGAAAAAGTTCTTGGAGTGAATTGCACAGATAGAGTGTTCACATTGGCTCATTGGTTAACATCCTGTTGGACCTTGAAAAACCAGGAAGCTAGTTCAGAACGTGAGAGAGGTTCCAGCTCAAACTCCTAGGAGGATCAGTTGGAAGAAAGGAGCAAAGCTGGATTTCTGTCAGGGTCTTCTCCTTGCCACCCCCTTTACTGGAACAGGAACTCATGAACCTCAGAGTCCACCAGATTTCCCATTTTGACATCAGTGTCCTAGAAGAGTCCTCAAAATGGCTAATAATGGCTACATTAGAGAGCAATGATATTCAAGGCTCTCCAAAGAGCCTAGAAGAAAAGCTACATTATTTCTAGGGGGAGTGTCTTGAGGACTCCACGAGAGGACCTCCTGGATCTGTGAGTTACCTGTCTACCACACGTGCTCCAAGCCAGAGTCCATTTGCCCCTGTTCTCTGAATGTAGCTGTGGAAGAACATGTCACGCACTTATGGGGGAACATTTTATTTTCTTTACCAACTATTCTCACCAAACTTCCTTAGTAAACATCACCTTTTCTAAAAGGTAATTAAGTCTAGCTGACTAATTCTGTCAAATGACAATCATGGTGAGAAGCATATAGTGGGAGCTCATAAGCTTTAGCACTAGAAAGATACCCCCCCAACCTCTCAGGTCTACCCCTAAAATCCTGAAGGAACATACAATGGCGATGTTCTTGGGACTAGACTCAGAATATCTGGAGAGATTGCAACGATGACCCTAGAGTATGTGCCAATCAGTCAGTGGTCATTCCCACAGTTCCCACGCTGAAAGGTTCTATGGGATCCTTGAGAAACAGATTCTTTTGTTGGCCTGTTCATTTTTCCATCTCCCTCTGAGCTGAACTGCTCTCATTTACCCATATGTATGCCATTCTCTGAGGATTAGAAGACCATGCCAGTATCTTCTGAGTTGGAAGGGACTCCCCAAGACATCCAAGTCAGAAACAGAAATCCCCTATAGAGTCTTCCTTACAGGGAGTAATTCAGCTTGCAGAGCACCAGTGACAGGCAACTCACTGCCTCCTGAGACTGCCATTTCACTTTGGGGCAGCCTCAATTAGGCAAAATTTGCCTCCCTTTGTTCTTAATTCGACCCCCTGAGACCAAGCAGAACAAATTTATTCCTTTTTCCACGTGATAATCCTGGAAATTCTTGCATGCAGCCATCATGTTTCCCCTAGATTTTGTCTCCTCACTAGTTTCTGCAGAGGGCAGGATAGTGAGGTCTTTTAACATACTTGAGCATAGAGAAGCAGTATGGTATAGTGGATAAATGAAGGATGGAAACACTCATTTATTATACATCTACTGCATACCAGGAACTGTGCTAAGCACTTTACAAACACTATTTCATTTGATCCTCATGACAACACTGGAAGGCTGATGCTATTATTATCCCCATTTGACAGATGGGGAAACTGAGGCAGGAAGGGGTTAAGTGACTTGTCCAGGGGTCACTCAGGTAGTAAATGTGTGAGGCAGAATTTGAACTCAGATTTTCCTGACTCTGGGCTCAGTGCTCTATCCATTGAACCACTTAGCTGCCTTGACTTCAAGTTAGGAAGATCTGAGTTGGAATCATGTCTCTTACATCTGCTAGTTATGTGACTCTGACCTCAATTTACCCATCTGTAAAATAATAACACCTATGATACAGGACTATCAAATGAAGGTCAAATGAGATTATGTAGGTAAAGTGTTTTGCAAACTTTAAAGCGATGTGGAAAAGTGAACTGAGTCTAAAGAGAAGTGGACTGAGAGTAAGGAGACCTGGTTCTGCCATGAAATTACTGTTAAAATCTTATGGATTATTTCTCTGAAAAGGGTGGGGGGGTTTTAGTGGACTGCAAGCACTACATGAGTCAGTCATGGGATGTGACAGCCAAAACAACCAAAGATCTTGGGCTTCATGAAGAGCATTGTAGGGGCAAGGAAGCAAGGTTAGCTGGTTTAGTTGTCCTCAAGGCTGGTCAGGCCATATCTGGAATTCAGTGTTCAGTTCTGGGGGCCCTGGTTTGGAAAGCAAACCAATGAGATGGATAGTGTTCAGAGGAAGGCCAGCCATCATGATGGTGAGGGGTCCCATTCTCAGGCCCTTGGGATTAGCTGAAGAAACTAAGGTCGTTAGCCCGGAGAAGAGAAGGCATAACAGGGACACAATAGGTGGATGTCTTCATGAGGTTGAGGAGCTGTGGGAGGAAGGGGGATCAGGTTTGTTTTCTTTGTCCCTAGAGGGCAGAACTTCCAACCACTGCTAGAAGTTTCAGAGACTAGTTTGTACTTGATGTCAGTAAGAGTCTTCCTATTGGTAGGACATGGCCCAAAGAGGGCCAGGCTTCCTCTGAGGGATACCACTGGGAGACTGTACCTTGGTGGAGAGACTTCATGGAGATTCTGGATGCCCACTTGTTGGGGATGCTGGAGAGGGGCTCAGATATGAGAAGCACAAGAGGTCCCTCCCAACTTTGGGTTTCCATGGAACCTTCTGTTGACCTCAGCGTCCCTTCCCCAAAGCTCTGTATTCCCTGGCAAGGTCAGGCAAGGTTGTTTTTGCCAGAGGAATGAAACTGAGTGGTAGGCTTACCTCGGTGAAGGTGGGTCCAGGTGGGAGGAATCATGGGATTTCCATCTGCAGCATGATGCCCTCTTTCTGGTAGGTGACTGTGAGGTAGCACAGCAGCTTGGGCCCATCAGTAACTCTGCTGAGGAAGGTTTCTATAGCTCTAGGGTCTCTCTCACTCATTTTGACAAGTCACTCCATTTCTCTCAGCCTCAGTTTCTTCATCTGTAAAATGAAGTGGTTGTGCAATATGTTCTCTAATGTGCCTTTCAGATTTAACATTTTAAGTTCTATATACTACAGCCCCATTCACCTCTGATATTCTGTGTTCCAATACTACTTCTAGCTCTAACTTCATATGTTTTATGTTCTAAGGTCTCTTCCAGTTCTGACATTCTCTGTTCTTAGGTTCTTTCCAGATTTGACTATGTTCTCAGTTCTAGGGTTCTTTCCAGCTCTGACATTCTGTGTTTTAGAGTTCTTTCTAGGTCTGACATTCTGTGTTCTAGGGTCCCTCTAGCTCTGATACTCTGTGTTCTAGGGTTCCTTCCAGCTCTGACATTCTGTGTGCTAAGATGTCTCCTGACTCCGACACTCTCTGTTCTTGTAATCTAGATTTCTTCCAGCTTTGACATTGTATAAGTCTGTCTTCAGACAGGGAGCTTCTCAAAGTGCCATCAGTGGTGGTGGGCAGTGATACTAAGGGTTTCTAAAAGTTGGCATGCATGGCAGAGTCCATCCCCCTCTGGAAAAGTGTAGGCTGTAATGCAAGCCTCTGAGAATGTCTCAGTGTCTCTTGGGGTAGGTTCACCCTGTGCTTGACCAATTAAATCTGTGTATGACTCAGGTGGTGGAAGTTAAAACTTTCTCACTTGGAACTGCCAGATTAATTGAAAGATAAAGCAGTGAAGGGAAAGGAGATCTATCTGTTGTACCTTTGTAAAGTGGCGGGTTATTAATAGGAACTCTTGACACTGCCTAAATGAATCACGAGTACTGCAACAATATTACTCAGTTAAAATCTGCCACTTTCTGTAGTGAGATGATTCAAGCTTGTGTGTACTGGAATTGGGGATTATTATGATCGAAATCACACAGAAGTACAAATGGCATTTTCCAAAGAACCGGCATGATTATAGATTCCAAGAGTGACACAAAATGTGAACTCTGGTTCCCTTCCTTTACCAACTCAACACAAAAGCTAAACTAAACCAGGTTTGAAATGCTGAGGCATTGGTGGTGGTGGAAGGAGTTCAGCATGTGGTAAGGGAGACCTGAGCTCCAGCCCTGGCATTGCCCCCTGCCAGCAGTAACAACCACTGACTTTCCTACAGTGGGTTACAAAGAAATCTCCCTCCCAGCATCCCTGGGAGATATTATTATTATCATCTTTCAGAGGCAGGAAATGCAGTGAAAAGTAATAAAGTCACTTAAACAAATTCACATAGCAAGTGTCCACACTGGGACTCCAACTTAGGACTTTGAAGTAGGAATTCAATATACTTTCCAGTAGAGTAACAAATATTAGACAGATGGTGCAAAGTGGAAGGGTTCCATGGTGTGTAGTACTGGAAGAAGAACTGAGAGGCCTGGATTCGAATCTTGCCTCTACTGCTGACTTGCAGTGTGACAAGTTCCTTGCCCTCTGCGGATCTCCGGTTCCTTGGCTTTATACCATGGAGTGATGAGCTCTGAAGACTTGATCTCTAGTTCCAGTTCTGCTGTATAATTGGACATCTTAACTGGGTAACTTTGCATAAGCCAACCTTCCACCTACCCCAAACTATAGTTTCTTCATTTTAAAAAATGGACAAAATATAGAAGTGTTAAGAGCAATAAATGATGAAATGTAGTTAAAAGCCTTTGAAATTGAAAAGAGTTATGGAAATTTGAGTGTTAGTCATAGTAATGGCTTACCTCTCCCTGAAACAAAGGCCCATAGTTTTAAGGACATTCTTCTTTCACTAATATCATATGACCCCAAATCATGGTATCCCACAGAACCAAAGAATGTCTGTAAAAGGTCAGCCAAAGGGCAATGGGGTGGCCCAGGATGACTGGAAGGAGACTACAACTGATCTTGAAGTGAAAACTGTACAGAGGAAGAGACGTGAAGGACTTTCTCCCAAAGATGGATCTCAGGACAAGGAAGTTGGCCGGTGAAATGGTGAGAGTTTTCATTGGTATCCCTGAGATGTCAAGAGGTCTAGAGGAAGCCTCCTCAACCCTTCCCCTAATGATAATAATGATGATGACAATAATGTAAATATGAAAGGAATCTGTGATTACTTCAGCATGAGGAACTCCTAGTGTGGGAATTCTCTCCAATGATGCAACCAGCAATTGGTCTATTACTTAGTACATGTTAAGTGAATAAGTTTCCACATTGATGAGACCCAGATCCATTCATTCCATTGGTTAGGTTCCACAGGAAGAATTTACAAGTGAACATGGATAAGAGATGACCAGGGTAAGAAGGTTGAGTCATCAAGGCTAGTTAGTTTCTAGTCTCTTCCTGCCTTCCTTCAATGATTTTATGTTGATTTTGCATATATAGGCTTCTTGAGCATAAGAACTGCCTCATTTCTATGTTAGTATCCTCAGTGCCTAGCACAGTGCCTGACACAAAGCAAATGTTTAATAAATGCTTGTTGAGTGAATAATTATTCACACTGCTGAGACCCAGATCCATTAAAGTATTATTGTTGTTGATAATAATAATAGAGTTGCTTAAGGCACAGAGTGGTTGGGTGACTTGCCCATAGTCACACAGCCAGTAAGCATTAGAAGCAGAATTTGAACCCCTGTTTTCCTGACTCATTACTAATCATTATCATCAGTGATCACTAATACTAATGAGTTCTATTTGGCAGCTAGCCTTTAGCATTAGTAGGCAGTCACCTGCTTCCCAAACTATTGCACAAACAGCTCTAGCACCCTGGGAAACTTGCAATGCTGTTAAAAGTAGCCTTTTCCATACACTAGAAACTAGGACAGAGATATGGAAATACAATAGAATGTCACAAATAGGGTCTGGGCCTACCATCCCATTCTAAGTGGGGGGATGGTCCCACGTCTCTGTCCCTCTTCAGTTTTGGTTTCCCAAGAAGCTAAAGTGGCTGCAGTACTGTACAAGTGGGATCTCATTGACTTCTCCTAGGAGCCCATGGCCAAAAGCCATGCATAACAAAGTAGGCAGTCTGACACCCAGGCAAGCACCCTGGAAAGAGGCCTGGATTCTAATCTGTAAGATATGGAACTCTGTGAACCTTAGCTTCTTAGTTTAAAGGAGGAAATTAGCCTGGATAATATGTAAATTCATCTTTCCAGTCCTGGGGTGCTGAAATGGTTATAAATACTTTGAAGACTGAATCTCCAGACATGGTCCTTGGATTTTAGGATTTCTGGATCCCTTGAAGGAAGGCTTATCTCTCCTTTCCTGGTACAATCTCATTAGCATCTGAGTACTAAACGATTGATCAGATAGAAGGCTACTTGTACTGCCTCACCACTCATTCACTCCTCAAAAACCCACTGCAGTTTATCTGTTTGCAATAGTCAAGTACTGAAACTAATCTTTTAATCTAATTATACCGAATATAATAAAGGACCTGGGGTCAACTCTGAACCCTGTTTTGTTGTTCAGCAGTTTCAGTCCTATCTGATTCTTCGGGGCCCCACTTGGGATTTTCTTGATAGAGATACTGGAATGGTTTGCCGTTTCCTTTTCCAACTCATTTTACAGATGAGGAAACTGAGGCAAACAGGGTTAAGGGACTCACCCTGGATGACCCAGTTAGTAAGTGTCAGAGGCTGTATTTGAACTCAGGTCCTCCTGACTTGGGACCATGTGTTCTATCCACTTTGGCACCATCTAGCTGCCTTCTGAACCCTGTTATTGGTTACCCATGGTATGTTCAAAAAGTCTCAGCCTCTTAGGGGCTCAGTTTCCTTCCCTATTGTTACATAATAGAGTTAGATCTACTCCAAGACCTAGGATTCTATAGTAATGATAATGATAATTCTAATAACTAGCATTTATATAGTATTTACCATGTACCAGGTACTGCCCTTAAGTGCTTTACGGATATCATATCATTTAATTGTCACAACCCAAGGAGGTAGGTGCTATGATTATCCCCATTTTGTGGAGGAGGAAACAGGCGAACTGTAATGACCTTATGAGTCCCCAGTCCCAGTGCAAGAGCCATCTCATACTGGTGAGACAACCAGCTTCAGGAGTGAATAGAATTCTGGGCTTGTAGTGGGCAAGACCTGAGCTCAAAATTAGCTTCAAGTGTTTACACGCTGCGTGGCCCCAGTTAATATGCAACTTCACTTTTCCTGTTTTCTTCTGTGTAAAGTGGGAGAAGTTACAAGCCCTCCTTCCTAGGGTTGTTGTGAGGATGAAATGAGATGTTTGTAAAGCGCTCAGCATAATGCCTGACATGTAGTAGAAGTTTAACAAATACTTGTTTCCTTCCTTTCCCTTGGGAGCTGATTGTTCAATTTTCAGTGTGAATATTTATACCTCAGAAATATGCAAACACTCCACATCAGAGCTTGCTTTATTGCTCTGTTGTTTATACTTTGAAAAGTGATGAAAATTTAATATTGAAGATTAAACTTAAAAGTGTGCTGGGTTGACTTTTTTTTGAGAGATAGAGCATTTTGGTCCTTACACCCTTTGACCTCTCTTTAATATTCAGCATGATTGACCCCATTGGTCCTCCTGAAGACTCTTCTCTCCTTGGGATTCTTCAACACTGCCGTATAATGGATCAGACCTTAGAGCTTCATGTAGAGCACAGCCCCATTAGTCTAGGACCGAGTTCTTCCTCTTGGAAACAGTCTAGGGGCTTCTGCCTTTTGAACCCAGGGCTTGTAACAGTAAGACTGCTATGATCACTGCACCCAAAATAAAAGTACCAAATCTCCTGGACTCTGTTGGCTAAATTCATCCATTCATTCATTTGTTCATTCATTTGTTCATTTGTTCATTTATCCATTTGTTCATTTCACTCATTTCATTCAACAAAAATTCCCTGTGTCTAATGTATGAAAGGCGCTATACTGGACAGCTGGGATTCTGACCCTGATCTCAAGGAGTTTAAAATCATAGGAGCTAGCACTTTAAGGTTTGCAAAACACAACAACTCAAGGAAGTAGGTGGTATTATTACCCTGTTTTACAACTGAAGAAACTGAGGCACACAGAGGTGAAGTAAACTTGCTTTAGGGTCACACCACTAGGAAGTGTCTGAGGCAGGATTTGAATTCAGTTCTTTCTGACAAATCCAGCACTCTTTATCCATTGAACCACCTACATTACGATCTAATAAGGGCAGGACAAAACACACATAATCCTGATACAAGGAAAAGTCATAAGAAGGAGGAGATAGGTTTCAGCTGGGAGGACCTAAGGTGCTTTCATGGAAATGGAAGGAGGATAGTGGGAAGAAGGGTGTGTATTCCAGGCATATGAGGTGGCATAACCTAAAGTATGAACAAGAGAGGGAGCAGAACGGGAAGAAGGAACAGAGATGAATCCAATTTGGCTGAGCAAGTATCTTCTATGAAGGAAAGGAGCAATGATATCAGGTCTGACAGGGAGGCTAGACCTAGGTTAGAGGGTTCAGAATGCCCCACTGTTGCTCCAAGAAATTGAAATGAAGCAGGAGTTGAAATGAGCTAGACAGGATAGAAGTTATCATCATATTCTGATCCAAGGACCAGTGACAGTTACTTAAGGTACAGTAGAAGACTATTATAAAAGTTTAAATGAGAAGAGAGGAAAGCCTGAACAAAGGGGACTGAAATGGGAGGTAGAAAGAGGAATGGATGGTAGATATATGGGTTATGTAGAATCAATAGGACCTGGCAATTAATGAGGTACTTGTGTGAATGGGAAGTAGTCAACAATGACTTGGAAATTTGAGCTTGGAGTTTTTGGAGGTTGGTAGTACCATCAGCAGAGATCAGGCAGTTTGGGGAAAGGATGGATTTGTATTTTGGTCATAGTGATTATGTGGTGCTAGTAGCAAGACTGGGTGGAGATATTTAACAGGCAGCTGGAAATAAGGGAGATTTTCTTCATCTATCAAATGACAGCATTGAACATGATGACCTCTGAGGTTCCTTACAGCTCTAGCTATATGATTTTATGATCCTATATGTGACCTTATATAAGTCAATTCCCCTTCCTGGGCCTTAGTTTCCCCATCTGTCAAATGAAGGGATTAGGTTAAGTGACCTCTGAGGTTTCTTGCTGCTCTAAATCTAAAATCCATTGATTGACTTCATTGTTATATATTCCCATTCCCATTCCCATTCTTAGCCAATGAAGACTCATTCCGATGACATAATGCTTTGTAGGATTCTACCCAAAATCGTCATTAAGTTGCTTGGATAGATCCCTAACCCCAGTCAAATGAAAACAAGGGAAAAGAGGTTAGAACAATTTTCCTATTACCTTAAAAATAAAGATAGGCTCATTTAACCTGATACCCAAGTCTCTTCCAAGGCCTGCACAAATATCCCTTCCTTATTTACTAGTGCTAGATCTCCTCCTACCTCTCTGAGAGATTCCTTTCCTGTGTTCTCATCTTTAAATGTGAATCTCCTGCAAGACTCTGCTCTAGGCTCTTTCCCTCCTCTTAGATATACTTTCTTCCTTTGAAATAGCATCTACTATCATGGCTCCAATGATCACCTGTGTACAGATGACACCCCAATGTATCTTTTAATCTCTAGTTGTTTGCTAGAGCCCTAGTTCTGAGTTTCTTTTGGATGTCTTGCCTCAAACTCCATATGTCCTAAATTGATTTCCTCATTTCCCTCCTCAATTTGGTCATCTCCCTAACTTTTCTATTTCTCTTCATACAACCCTTCCCCCCAACCTCCCTTAAAATTCAAGACGTACCCCAAGCTAACTGCAACCTAATTTTCTAGTCTTTTGACTTTCCTATACTCTTTTGTTTCAGCAAAAGTGGACCATTCCCTGTTCTCTCTTAGTCCTCTCTCTCTCTCATCTTGGCATATATTCTGTGCTTTAAAGATGCTGCCTCATCTTCTGGTGAAATCTTCCTGCTCATTTTTCCATTGTAATCCTTTCTATTTAAAATTCCTTCCATGAAGACCTAAATCAACATTGACTCTCCCCTCTCCTGTATCCCACATGGCCAATCAGTTCCCAAGCCCTGCTGATTGTATCTCCACAACACAGGATCCCATAGATAGAACTGGGAGGGAACTCAGAGGCTCTCAAATTCAATCTCCTCATTTTACAGAGGGGGAAACTGAGGCCCAGGGAGAGAAAAGGACTTGTACAAAGAACCAGTGCTAGAGCCCATGTCCTCTGAGTTCCCATTTATTGCTTTTCCATCATACCATACCATCATATCATATTATCTCTCTAATCCACCCTCTCCTTGTGCCAATGGCAACGTTGTCCAGGCCACATCCTGTCCAAATCAGCCTGAGGATAACCAACAGACCTCAAACCCATCAGTGAGTTAGGAGGTGTCTAACCCAACCATGGGAAAAATCTCCCCTGGCATAATGGGCAGATGACAAGGTTTGTTCCAGTGGCTACGAAGGTGGCTGAAGCAGATGCTGTGGAGCGCTTAGAGCTCAGTCAGGTATCAAAGATGCCAAGGGCATCCAAGGTTTCATTGGCCATCCCCAATCGTCATGACTTTTACCTTGCCACTGGACTTCAATGACTCTGAAAGAGAGAGTGAGGCTGATGACTTTGTGCAGCTCTACCTTACTTAAATCCAATTCACTCTCAAGCCAAGACACAAACCTGCGATGTTATTCGTCCTCTGAAAACAAAGGACAAACACCAGTCTGGAAAAGTCATCATGCACAGGTGTAAGGCCATCATTTCGTTACTCAAAATCTTTTAGCAGTTTCCATGGCTTATGAAGTACTTTAGCCTGGAATTGGAGGCCCTTTAGCCCGATTTCAACCTAACTTCATGGCCTTTCTCCTTTAAGGAACTTTTTGTTGCCTCAAAAATGGAGCATCTGCCTTTCTCATCCTTCTCCCTGCCATCTTCTACCAAAATCCCTTCCTTCTTTCAGAACCCAACTCAGATACCAGACTCCATGAAACCTCTGGTTCTTGCTCCTGGACACACCCTTCCCTCTCTCAAATTTCTCACAATGTTTTACCTAAATTCTTATATGCACTTCTATTCTGCTTTCATGTTATTTGTCTTAGTTTCCCTTCCTCCTAACCCCTCTCCGCTATTCAGCTGTAAACTCCTGTGCCAAGGAAGGTCTCTTCATCTTTATATCTCTGGATTCTGCGCAATAACTTATGCAGAGTAGGCCTTGCTAAACTTTTGTTAAATTGAATTCAATTGATTATGGAATGGAAGCTCTGGGAGGGGCCTTAGAACAGGGAATGTCAGAGCTGGGAGAGGTCTTAGAAAATCACATAGAATTGGAGAAACCGGAGAGAAGCTTAGACAGAATCTTGTCTAACCTTTTTGTTTAATATTTGGGAAAACTTACTCGGAGTGTTTAAGTAACTTGCTGAAAGTCACCCAACTAATTAGAAATAGTCAGATCTCAAACCCAGGTTTGCCCTCCCCGCTTTTGCTCACACCAGGCCATCCCACTCACTTTCTGGTTGGGAATGCATCCTGTTCAAATGTTTAATTCACTTGTTTGGGTTGCCTCTGGCTTGTCCTTTAGTAGCAGAAAACCCCTGGAAAACTATTCTCTTGCCTGGACTGGAGCATTCCAGCCAACTAATTCTTTTGGGTGTGAAAGCTGTAAATGAATGACTGTGTTTCCTGCAATGTTTAACTCCCCAGTCTCATCCACTAACGTACATTGTTTGGGATTTCACGGGCTGCTGTGGCAAATGTCATCATGTCACAGTGACCCAAACTGGGCATCCCGATATCCCTTGGCACTAGACGGTATGGCTGTCAGTAGAGACATTCCTAAGGGGATGGGGGACTTTGGGTTTTTGGAGGAGGCATCTCAATGTCTTGGAAAGAACCCTGGGCTAGGACTCAAGACGTCTAGTGGAGACTGGAAGTCAGAGTGTTATTGCTTTGCCACTTTGGACAAGTCACTTATTCTCTGTGAGTCATTTGATCATACCTATAGACCAGGAAGGGATCTCAGATGTTATCTCTTTCTGATTTCTTCATGTGGATAGTATCAGGAAGACCTGGGTTCAAATCCTATCTCAGATACTTACTAGCTGTGTGACCTTGGTCAAATCACTTAACCTTTGTTTGCCCCAGTTTCCTATCTGTCAAATGAGGATGATGATAACACCTACCTCCCCAGATCATTGTGAAGATGAAATGAAATAACAAATATAAATTCCTTTGAAAACCTTAAATGTTAGCTCTTACCATCATTGTCATTGCAGTTCTGTCTGGCTCTGGATTTCATCAGTATTGGGAGAACTTTAGTCAATGCAAATGTTGGAGTATTCTACAACATTCAGTCATAGGGGATTGTCTAGGGCATTCAGGGATCAGAAGACCAATGCTATGCGATTGGGTAAGTCAAAGGTAGGTCTTGAACCCAGGTCTTCCTGACTCTGAAGCTGTAAACCCTCCACTTTGCCACACATCTCTTCTTCATTTTACAGAAGAGGAAACTGAGGCCCACATAGGTCAAATGACTTGTCCAAGGTAGCACAGGAAGTGAATGACAGCCCAAATAAGACCTCAAGGTTCTTTGAGACCAATTTGAATGCTTTTTCACTTAATTGAACTGTTCACCTGTCTCTAGTTTTATAACCTGAGTCCTCCTTGACTGTCCCCTCTCTTTCAAACTTGCTAAGTCCCCTCTCTTTTAAACTCCCTATCTAATTTGGGCTGTCTACTCAATTCTGCCTCCATGTTCTCTCTTGAATCCATCCTCTTTTCTCCACTCCCACAGCCACCCTTCTAGTCAACACCCCTTCACCCATCACCTCTCACCTGGACTACTGCAATACCCTTCTAACTGGTCTTCTCGCGTTCCAGGTCTCTGCTTTTCAAACCATCCTCTCCGCTGTGGCAAATGGATTTTCCTGAAAGTGCAAATCTAAGAAACTTCTGTCATTCCTGCATCCCCCTACCATCAAATACCAGCCCTGAGTTGGCCATTTAAATCCCTTCAGAGGAAGACAATAGCCTTCAGTTTCTCACTTACATTGTTGCATTGCTGTGCTGCCCTAGGCCAACTAGTCTGTTTTCTCTTCCCCAAATCTGGAATTCCATCTCCTCTCTCTGCATGCCTTTGCATAGACCAGTATCCCATCCTCTGCCACTTGGAAACGTTGGCTCCCTTTGAACTTTGACTCAGGTGCCACTTTATATCATAGGCTTTTCGGAATTTGCCTAAGACTTCATACTTTCTCCCTTTTCATTGATCTGAGTACAATGTTTTATCTGGCTTCCCTAGCCCTAACTTTGAAGAGGCTCATTCTGTGTTTTGAGGTCCATGTCCTCTGTTTTTCTGTGTTCTAGTGTTCCTCCCAGCTCTGACATTCCCTGTTCTAAGGGCCTTACCAGCCCTGATATTCCCTTTCCTAGGATGGCTGTCACTTCTGACATTCAGGGTTCTAGCATTTCCAGCAATCTTTATCCATGCCAAGCTCTAAAAGTCTGGGTGCCTCTTAAATCTCTGTCCTAGGTTGCCTTCTCTTTTCCCTCTATATATTCTCACTTGGCAGGCTTATCCCCTGCCCCCACCCCCACCTCCTAAGCCTAGAATGCAATTGCTTTGAAGGGTCAGCTGGGGCTGTTTGGGTTTTTGTCTTCTGTATTCTCAGCATCTATCATGGGCTTTTGCACACAGTAGGTGCTTAATACTTGTTTGTTGACTTGTATTCAGTTGAATTGGAGGTGACCATGAGTGTTGACAGCTAGGCTAATGGAGTCAGAGCTCTAGTGAGTCCTGGCCAAGCTGGAAATGCTTTGAGTAGAGGCCAGGAAATGGCCTGGTGGCCTATTGTTTGAAAGCCAGATGAGAGAAGGTTGGAGAAACTCATGGTAAGAAGACTGGCCCACTGGGGATGTCTTTTTTCTTTGTTTTGAGCCTCTACAATTCCTGAAATCAGGGTACTAAGGTCTGGAGGGATTTTGATATACACAAGAGAGGCTACAAGAGAGATAGTGCAAGGTAACAGATTGAAAGTCAATTGTAGAGTCAGGAAGACCTGGGTTCAAGTTCTACTCTGACCTATCCTGACTAGTGGACCTTGGGCAGGGCTCTTATCTCTCAATGCCTCAGGCAGCTCTCTTAGTCTATAAATTGCAAAGCAGATGGTGATTTGCCTTGGTGGATGGAGTATTCTTGTCTGGGAGTCCCTTTGCCCATAACTTCACAGGTTTGCTCTCTCCCCAAAGCCTTGCCCTGATTCAGTGGGGCCCTTTAGGTGTAGGTGACCAAATTTAAATCATGCCTCTGTCACTTTCTTGCTATGTGACTCTGGTTAACTCAATTAAGTGCTTAGTTTCTCTCTCTGTAAAATGGGAATCCTAATACTTGCCAAGTGGGAAAAAGGAAAATGGAAACCTCAAAGCACTAGAAAAATGAGATTTGTCATTATTAATTATCTTTTGAAATACTCAAGTAACCCCTGCTTGGCTGACCTTGTAGGCAACATGGAGTGGTGACTTCAGTTCCATCCTTCAGGGATCCCAGAGCTCCAACTCATCTTGAAAAATATTTGAAGTCAGACTGCTTAAAAAAATATATATAAACAATCTAAGAGACTGGCAGCTGGGTTGAGACAGACAGCTATGGCCTGCCCCAGCCCTCCCCCCAGGCTAGATTTTCCTGGTGACACATCACCAAGGGGTGACTCTGTCCAGCAGACTGAGTCATCAAGGAATTGGAATCGAGGGGGGGGGGGGGTGTTGCTCAGGGGTGCTCCACTCCCACTGTAGCTTCTGCAGCATTCTGCCTGGATCCCCTGCCTCATGCCAACCAGAGAAGCTGTTGGACCACAGAAGTGAGGAGTCCTCTGTTGGGACCAGATGTCAGCAGCCTGGGCTGCAGAGAGAATTGAGGGGTGGGGCTGGGGACTGGGGTAAGGTGTGGAGAACTGGATGGTCAAAGATGATCCCAAGCCAAGGGACTGAGAGTCTTGAGTATACTCAAAGTTAACAGCTTGCTCAGGCTGGTGCTTCTGACCAGAAAATGATAAATTCAGTTTTAAATCAGGTATCTGGTCAGAACGCCAAGGACTGTGGCATCACCCTGAGCAAGTTAATTTCCTCTCTTTGGGCCTCAGTTTCCATATTTGTAAAAATGATGAAATTGGACTAAAGCCTCTGAGCTCCCTTCTTCTCCAGATTATCTGATCATATGCTCCATCCATTAGGTGTTCCCTCCCAGCTTTCCTATTGCCTTTTCTAAGATCCTTCCCAGTTCTGACACTGTGTTCTATGTTTGAATGTTACACTCATCTCTGATATTTTATGTCCCTAATGTCTTCCCCAATTTTAACATTTCATTTAAGCCCCCCCTCCCCCACCTGTAGCTCTTTCATTATTTGCATTATCATTCCTCTCAGGTTTAATATTCATCGTACTAAACTCCCTTGAGTTCTGCCATGCTCTGTTCTAAAGTTACCTCCCATCTGTGACATTTTATGTTCTAAGGTCCAGCTTAACTCTGACACTCTGAATTCTAAGACCTCTTCCAGTTCAATCATTCTATACTCTGTGTCTTAAAGTCCCTTCTGTTTAATTTCATTGCAATATGCATGCATTAAGCATCCTACACAAGCAACTGGGTATTAGGGATAAAAACAAAACAAAATATTCCTACCCTTTATCAGCTTATGTTCTACTGGGGAGATAAAGTGTTAAAACAGATGATCAGATCCCACCATACTTTTAGGAGGCAACTTATAGAGACAAATGAGAGCTCCAGTCAAGATTTCCAAGGGTAATGGTTAGTTGGACCCCCAAAGGAAGAAAAAAAAATTGGAGAGATGGTGATGAGGATGGGGGCATTCCAGGCATGGAGGATGACCTTGGCAAAGACATGTAAATTTCAGGGACTGATTAAGTCATCCATTTTGGCTGGAGCTTAGAATGTGACAGCCATCCTAAGTTAGGATTCTCTCCAACTAAAAGGAGTTAAACTCAGATCTTTGACCTGGTTTGAAAAACTGAATTTGATCAAAGGAGTTTCATTTTGCGTTTAAGCTGCCCAAGTCCCAGCGTGAGCCCGGGCATCAGTGAGCTTGACATTCATTTTCAGGTGTACCTTCCTGCAGAAGCCTGCCATGAAGTTGATTGGATATGGAGCTCCCCACCCCACCCCCCAAGGAAAAGGCCTTTCTGGGTATTATCAATGCATATTCATTCTCCAAGTCACAGAATTTGCATAGCACAGCAATTCACATTTCTATTGCATTTGAAGTTTTAGAAAGTGTTTTTCAAGCCCTTGAGGTAGGAAAGTCAAGCATTAGAATTATTCTCCTTCTAAAGGGAGGAAATTGAGGTTCAGTCACTTGCTAAGAAAATAGGAGTCAAGATTCACGCCCACGTCTTCTGACTTAAGCTCTTTTTCTCCTTCATAGCCCAACTTGGTGGTTGTTGTCCTTCATTTTCGAAGAGGACCGAAATGACATCACCATGATAAAGTGAAGTTTTAGTGTGTCCAACTGTGGCCGATCAGACCAATCGAGCTCGGAATGCTCTACCACAGGTTGGGCACAGATAGTACGTATGCATTTTTGAGGTGGATGCTCCAAATTTGCTCATCCTATGTTTACTTTGTGCTGTTTCAATTCTGCTTTGCTCAAAGAGCACAGCACCCTTTCTGCTGTGGGTGTGCCATGCTGAGCAGTTCTGTGCCAGTGTCTCTTATGTTGCACAGTCAAATCCAAAGTTCTTGAGAACTTTGGTTCTCAAGGGGTTAGGTAGCCCCACCTACAGCATAGAGGGATGGAGAATGGAGTGTGAAAGGTTGAGGATTGAGACTGAGCTCTAATTCAGCAGAATTACACACTCTTTGGTCCTCACTGACTTCTGTGCTGTGAGAAGGTTGGTCCAGATAATCCTGTGGTTCCTTTCCTATAGTTATAGGCTCTTCAGCTTAGAGCTGGACAGCATCTCATGGGACCATTTTGTTCATCTCTTTCATTTGACAGAAGATGAAACTGAAGTGGAGGGAGAGACTGGGAAGGGACCTGCCCAAATTTACACAGGAAGTGTCAGAGGTCAGTTTCAAAGTCAGGTCTTCTGTCTCTAAATCACTTTCCCCTTGCACTATGTAGTCTTCAACAGTGGTCCTAGGTCATATGTATGGGATTGCTGGCACCCAAGTGGACTACTCTCCAAAGCAACTTCAGGCCATGAAATCTGTCAAAGGTTATGTTGTGTGGCCATGGAAGCTCTGGGAAGTGGCCCAGACCCCACAATTCTTTCTGTCAGTCTGCCGAACCCGTATTTTACCCTTGAAGTATTACATAAATGTTAGCCAATGGTGGACCTTAACCGACAGTGTGGAAAAAGGACTGGAAGGTGCTCACCAGTCACTGGCTGGACAAATGAGTGAAGAGAGGAGGTAAACCCACACCATAAGCCCTACCTTTCTAGAGGTATCAGAAGGGAGTGACAGATTAAGATGCTGAAGTGAGAGCCTCAAAAACTAGAGGATCAGAAAACAGCAGAATTGTTAGAAGCCTCAGAGGTCAACTGGATCAATCATTTGTTTACTGGATACAAGAATCCCTTCCAAGGTTGCCCTGAGAAGTGATTGCTTATCTCGGTAGGAAGAATGTCAGATTTAGAGCCTGTGGGGTCTGAGTTTGATTTAATGTTCTGCAATGACTATCTAGAGGACTCTCAACAAACCACCTAACCTCTCTGGGCCTCAGTTTCCTCCTTTGTATAATAAGGATCAGATGGCCTTATTGGTCCCCTGTGGCTCTAAAGCCTTTAGAAATGGGGAGCTCACTATACTGAGGCCATTCATTCCAGGGTTGAACTTGAAGGTTCTGTCTTCTATTGAGCTCAACTCTGTTTCCCTTGTAATGGCTTTTTGTTTTTCCTTCTGGGGTCAGGTAAAACAAGATCAGTCCTGACATGACAGCTATTCAAATATTTCACACACATATACATATATACCTGTTTGAATGTGTATATGTGCATGTATGGATACATATACATATATACAAATACACACATATACATATATACATGTATGCATGTATACTATGCATGTATGTATACATATGCATATATATAGATTCAAATATTGCATATATAGACACACATTCCATCCCTCTCTCATTGTCACTCTCTCTTTCTCACTTTAGAATTGGAAGGGACCCAGGATAATAATTAGTTGTTGTTGAGTCACTTTTTAGTCGTTTCTGATTCTTCATGACCCCATTTGGGATTTTCTTTGCAGAGATTCTGGATATTGGGTATACAATTTCCTTCTCTAGCTCATTTTGCAAGTGAGGAAACTGAGGCAAATAGGATTAAGTGACTTACTCAGGGTCACATAGTTAGTAAGTGCCTGAGGTCAGATTTGAACTCAGAAAGATGAGTCTTCCTGACTTCAAGTCCCACACTCTATCACCTAGCTGCCCCAATGACAATTATTAAGTGATTACTACGTGCCAGGGATTGTGTTGTTTTACAATGACTATCTCATTTGATCCTCACAGCAACCCTGAGAGGGAAGGGCTGTTATTAACCCCATTTTATAGATGAAGAAACTGAATCTTGCCCAGCGTCACACAGCTAGCAGTTGTCAGAGACCAGATTTGAACTTAGGTCTTCCTGATTCTAAGTTCAGCATTCTCTCCACTAAACCACCTAGTAGAATGCAGTCTATTAGCAGTTTATTAGCTAGATCTTAAGTTAATCCTCTTAGTTAGCCTCTTAATTAGAGGCTTTAGAACAGAATTCTTGACCTGGATGGAGTCCATGACCTTATTTTAAAAAATATTGTAATCAAAATATTCCATTATGATTGGTTTCCTCTGTGATCCTCTATATTTTGTGGGATACATATAAAAACTTGTTTCTGAGAAAAGGTTCATGAGTTTTGCCAGACTGCCCAAGGGGTCTAGAATGCAATGAAGATGAAGAACCCGGGCTGTAGAACCTTAACTATAAGCTCCCTAAATAATATTAATAACCAATAAGATACTGCAAGATTCCGTAAAAATAGTGATAATAATAGAATACTGTTAGCTCTCTAAATAATAACAATAATAAATAAAATACTGTAAGCTCCCTAAAGAATAAAAATTTGAAAATCTATAAGTTCCCTGAGGGCAGGAATTGGTTTTTCATGTTTTTCTCTGCAACCTCAGCAGCTGGCACAGTACTAGGCACTGAGGGATTGCCTGTTGATTGATTATTAACCGAAGGATCGTGAGGACTGAGAGGACCTAGACTGCTCTGGGGTGGTCAGGTTTGCTCCTTTTGAAGAAAAGGAAACTATGAGCCAGAGAAATGAGGCAGGCTTGCCCAGTGGTGTCAGGCCCCAGCAGCCATTGAGTGGCTGAGTTTGGAGTGGAGCCGTGGCTCTGGCTTAGCAGGCTGGTGTTCACTCCACTGTCTGCAGGCTCAGTCTCCATTCCTCATACGTATTCAAAAGAGCACTTAGAAGGCAGAGCACATCCAGTAGGGAAAATTTGGGAAGCAGTGATTATAAAATTTTAAAGAATGTATTTGAGAACATTTCAGATTTGCAGGCCCTCGACAGGCTCTCCTGTTACAGGGAGAGCAGGTGTTATCGTTTTCAATTTAGATGTAGCTTAAGGAAGTTATGAACAGAAATAGAGAAATGTGAACTCTCACCCGAGGGCCTCATATTTCAAATCCATTTAGGGCACATGTCAACACTTGGGGGGCCTTTATGCCCGCAGAACTCTCCCATCTTGCCAGGCTAGGCGAGCGGAGTGGCTGTCCTCAGTCTCTGTCTTCCTCTGAGCCACAGGAAGGCTTCCTGGAGCTGGACTGGCCTCAAGGCTGATGGGGAAGACGGGACCAAATACAAGTTGCTCCTTACCCAGCTGTTCTGGCTCCTGAGACTGGACAGAATTGTTTTTGTCTGTTGAGTATGCAGTACTGACTCCAAAAAAGAGTGAGAAGAAACTGGAACCCAGGAAGCTAAGTCTTGGAGGACTGCTTCTTATCACAAGACATCTTTCGGGTTCAGAGTTCTTCCTAGAATTGTAAATGTCAGGGGTGGGAGGGACCTTAGATCACTGAAGAGAGAATTCAAGAGCTGGGTGGGTCTCAGCAGAGACTAGGAGATCTGGGAGAAATCTTTGAACAGAGAATATCAGAGTTGGGAGGGAAAGACCTTAGGCAAGGGAATGTCTGAGCTCAGAGGGACCTTTGAGATCATGTAGTCAGCTCGTTTGACTGTATTTGAAATCCAGAGAAGGGGAAATGAGTTGTCCAAGGTCGTATAGTGAATTGGCAACAGAATCAGCACTCAGGTCTCTGAATTCTCAGTCCTGAGCTTTTACCACCAGAATTCTCATTCTAAATTTAAAAATCAAACTGGTGCAATTATTATATGCATTATACAGATGAGGAAATCAATGTTGAGGGCTGTGTGTGTGTGTGTGTGTGTGTGTGTGTGTTTGTGTGTGTGTAGTCCACCCTAAGCTTGAGGGGAGGATGAAAAAGACTAGGAAGTGGGTGTGTTTAGCCTAAGGTAAAGGTCTGGAGAAGTATCTGTTAACTAGAATACTGGGAATAAGGAGTAAGGAGAACTAAGGCTGGGATTTCAGAGAAGACAGAATCAGGAAATCCCAGAATCTCCAGGCTGGAAGGGATCCTAGAAGCCAACAAAGAGTAATGGAATCCTCTTTACATGATTCTCCCAAAAGGAATGTGCAGTGGTTCAGATCTCTAGGAAGAGAAAATCTACCAATTTTGGGACAATGTCAAGCCCTGATTTGCCTCTTGGAACACACGCACATTTGTATATATAAACATGTACATGTATATGCATATATATAATTAATCAATTTACCATCTTAATTGCTCTTTTCCTACCACTTCTAGCTTTTCAATAGCCTTCCAAAACTGTAGTACCCAGAAGTGAACACCCCAGATATGGTTTGATCTGGGCAGAAAACAGAGGGACTCTCACCTTCTTTGTATGTCTGGCTACTCTGTCTCTCAGTGCACCCCAAGATCATCATATCACACTGTTGACTCATAATGAACTTGTGGTCCATTAATACCTTCAGATCCTTTCCAGACAAACTGACTGATGCCTATCACATGTTGTAGTTGTGAAGCATAAGACTCTTCAGTATTCATTCCATTAGGATTCCTTATAAAAATAATTTTGTTTAATTCATCCCACTGTTCTAACCCATTGAGAGCTTTTGGGACCCTGAAATATTTCCTTAGTCACTGCCTCAAAAGATCCAGGATCATGTCAGTGTGGTTTCTCTCTCTACTGAAGCGAATTGGAGTTCTTACTCTGTAGGAGACAGCCTTCATGAGTTTCTTTGGCCTCCAAAAGCTATTATTCCCATTTAACAGATGAGGAAAGTGAGGCTCAGGGAAATTAAATGACTCAAATTTACAGAGCTAGTAAGTAGTGGATGTGGAATCTACTTCTCTTGAATACAAATGACATCCTCTTTCTCTTGGGCCATTATGACTAAGATCATCAAGCCCATGAATGACTTCCTTTGAAGGGTTATTCCCTCCTGGGATTCGCCCTCCCCCAACTCCCCCGCCTGTCCCCACAATGGCTGGGAGTTGTTCTGGCCAGAAGGGTCATTTCCTGATGGCTGGAGGTGAAGTGCAGTTGGGTCTTCCTGTGCTGATCCTGGCTGAACCTCTGCCAACAGGCACTAGGTTTATCCCCAGGCCCATCCTTGAAGCAGCTCCAGCTGGTAGTGAAGGCCAGTTTTACTACTGATCTGGTTCATGAAGACAGGGACACTTCAGAGTGTATGCCATAACTGAGCCTCACATTTTCCTTAAGCTTTATGCCTTACCCGTGAGGTAGATAGCTAATGGATTCTAAATCCAGAGCTGGAAGGGACCTTGGAGAACATGGAGTCCAATTCCTTCATTTTACAGATGGGGAAACTGAGACCTGGGGAAGGGAAGGGACTCGTCCAAGGTCTCATGTAGGATCCGAGATCTAGAGTTGGAAGAGACCTTAGAGGCCAGTTAGTCCAACCCCCACATTTTACAGAGGGGGAAACAGGCCCACAGAGGGAAAGGGATCTTTCAAAGGTCATGCACAAGGAATCTTAAATCATTTCAGAGAAGAGGAAACTGCTACCCAGACAAAGAGAATAACATGCTCAAGGTCATGTTAAGTATCAGAGATGGATTGGAACCCTGGCTTTTTGACTGGCACTGCTATCATACCTCACCAGCAGCAAAGGTAAAGGACCCTGCAATGGGGTCGTGAGAGCTGGAGGGTTTTGCTTTTGGCTGGCCTCCCTTTCAGCTGGCTGTTGCACTGTGGTTCCCAGTTGTAACTAAAACCGGCTTTTGTAACCATGCACAGGAACATCAGTGCTGGCCAGAGGCACAGGAAACCATGGGTCTGTTACATAATGAGGACTTCAGTGGTTCTGTGGTGTTGACAAATGTTTTATCTGGGGAGCATGCATTGAAATTGCTGTCCCCATTTTACAGAGAAAAAGATTGAGACTTAGAAAATTGAAATGACTTTCTAATGTGGCAGGGCAGTTTTTGTTCTTGAGTGAAGGTTGGAGTATGGGTTTGCTGATTGTAAGTTCAAGGCTTATTCTATGATCTTCAGGATGGAGTCAGTCTTTCTCCCTTTCCACTCTCTGGGACATCAGGTGAAATGTCTACAATAAGGGGTGCTCACTGACCACTCATGTGGCTGATGCCTAATGCTTCCAAAGTAGAACTAAGGAAAGATGGGAAGGTGCTGTGCACAATAATCTTCAGGCCATGGATGGAGTCTACCAGGAAGTAAGTTTCAGGACCTGGTCCATAGTCACAGTGGCATTCATGATTCTGGATGGCTCAGGCCATTGGTCAAGACCCTTGGGGATGGGGACCAGTAAGTCAGTCAACAAGTATTTATCAAGTGCTTATTCTGTGCCAGACACTGTACTAGGCACTGGGGATACAAAGAAAGACAAAAACATTGTCCCTACCCTCAAGGTGTTTGCATTCTAATGGGGGAGATGACATATAAAACAAGATATCAGGGTAAATCAGAGGTAATCCAGCAAAGGAGACTGATGAGGATTGGTCCTTCAAGTAGGAGGAGAACCAGTAGAGAGCAGTGTCAGGAAAACTTAGAGAAGGGAAAGATTGACAGTGTCAAAAGATAGAGAGATGCATAAGGGTGAGGACTGAGATCAGCCCATCAGATTTGATGACTAAGAGATCACTGGTAACCCTGGAGAGAGCAGTAGCAATTGGGTGATGAAATCAGAAGCTAGACTGTAGAGTTAAGAAGAGATTGAGAGTTGTAGACAGCAGCCACCAGAATCTTGGTTGGGTGATTAATATGGATTGAATGAACCTTAAAGGAAAAGAGATTGTAGTGAGAGGATGGCGGAGGAAGAGCTTGGAAGTAACAATGGGGAATAAGGGGTATTTCAAATCCCCTGCCCCCAAGACAGTGGCAAAGAGGTGCCTGTGCTATAAAATTGGAAGTGTATATCCCGAGGGTGGTGGAGAGACTAGGAAAGAGACAGGGACAGAGAGGGAGGGAGAGAGGGAGGATGAGACAGAGATAGAGAGACAGGGAGAAAGGGAGAGAGAGAAAGAGACAGAAACAGAAAAAGACAGAGACAGACACAGAGACACATGCAGAGGCAGAGACAGAGAGAGACAGGGATAGACAGGAAGGGAGGGAAAGACAGACAGACACATACAGAAACAAAGTCAGAGACAGAGAAAGTATGTGTCTCTCTCTGCATGGATGTGGTCAGGGACATTTTGGACAGAGAAAGACTAGGTCAGACAAAAACAGAAATGTTTCTCTTACAGAGGAAAAATTTGAGGCCCAGGTAGATGCCATGGCCCAAGCTCACCTAGCAAATTCTTCGCACAGCTAACACTAGACACAAGATCTTCTCATTCCAGAAGACACTTCTAGAGTTTCACTTGTACTATTAAACCTTACCAGTCATTTATACCAGAGTGTGAAATAGTCCACCAGATTTTACCATTATGAAGATACTGAGGTAATCTTGGTAGAAGATAAGATCGGAACCACACAGTGGGGGGGGGGGGGGGGGGGGGGGGCTTTGGTTGCTGGATTCCAGTTCATGTTTCTGGGTCACAGAAATGAAACTGGGCCTAAGTGAAATGTACTAGTGATCTTCAAAAGGATTTCAAGAAGAACCTTGACATCTCTGAAGGTCTTTGATAGTAGAATGAATGATAGTGACCTGAAATCTTGTCCCAGAAAGAATTTGCAATGGATTCTAAGAAAGACCCAAAGTGTTCTCATTGCTGTCTGAAGGACAATCTGGAGATTAGGGAAGAAGGGAAAGCAGACTGGAGTATGTCCAGAAGAGCATGGGATCTAGAGACTCAGGATAGATCAGGGAACAACTGGAGATGTTGAGGCTGGAGAAGAGATGTTCCAAGAATGGATGAGGTAGTTGCCTTCAAGTCTTTGAAGAGTTCTCATGAAGGAGAAGGATTGGGCTTGTTCTGCCTGACTCCAGAGGTTTAGACTGAGAGTAGGAAGAGGAAATGATGAAGTTGCTTTGGGCTCAACAGGAAGCAAACCTTCCTAACAATTAGTACTGGGGATGGGGGTTGGGTAAAAAACTTCAATAATGGGAAAATTAGCAATGTTCCACTCTTCTCACCTCTTGCCCATTTACCCAACCCCCATCCCCACTCCTTGGGTCTGCTGTAGGCTGTATTCATGCTTTGGGGAAGTTATGAACTAAATAATGTCTACCAGGGTGGGGGAACCTGCAGCCTCAAGGCCATATGTGGCCTTTTAGGTCAATGCGTGTGGACTTTTGACTGAGTCCAAGTTTGACAGAATTATTAAGGGGATTTGTTCTGTAAAGTTTGATTTCAGTCAAAGGGCCACCCTTGAGGACCCAGAGGGCCACATGTGGCCTCAAGGCTGCAGGATCCCCAACTCTGGTCTATGACCCCTTCCAGTTCTGACTTTCTAAGGTCTAAAGTGGTCTTCCTGGTCTGCTGTGTTGAATCTAGGCATCTAACAGATTGCAGCAATGACTTCCTGAAGCGAGATGGCTCTTCTGGTGTAAGCACCCCCAGCCCATCTAGGTTAAGCATTCCATGCTGGCAGAATATGTCCTTGCATTCCAAGATGAACTCTAGGGATGTAATTACTCAATTGTACTTCCCCCACTAAGACCAAGAGTTCCATCTTAGTCAGTCTTTGTGTTAAGACCTTGTCCTTAGAAACCTCAGGTCAAAATGTAAAACCTGTTATCTGGGAAGAATGAGGACCTAGCCCTTCCAGTGTCATTGAGGGGATTCAATTAGTTACCTGATAGAAAATAGGGAATGGGATCTGAGACGTTGTGGTTCAGAGCTCTTCAGCCTTTCTGATCTCATTATTGTCCTCCTTTAACCAAGGCACAGATGGGGAGCAGGGGGACAATAGCAGCACTGAAAAACAACTACCACAGAGGTCACAACCACAACCAGCTTTTTTCCTGTCACATGGAGAAAACAGAAAACTATTATTGGATTTATTTTTTGATACCAATCTCAAATATGACTTCAGATGATCACCTAACATTTTCAGGGGAATCACAGTTTCATACACACATTTTATTACTTTTTAGTTTTTACTTCATTTTATTTGTCTTGATAGATTCTGTTTTTGTATCATCCTTATTTCCCAATATACCCCCATCCCTTCCCTTCTCCACTAAGCCATTTGTTGGTTTTTGTTTTTTTCATAAATAACATTTTTAAAAATTATATATAAAGACAGTTTTCAACATTCATTTTTAATAGGATTTTGAGTTCTAAATTTCTCTCCCTCTCTCCTTCTTCTCCTCCCTCCCCAAGATGACAAGTAATCTGATAGAGGTTATATATGTGAGATCATGTTAAATGTATTTCCACATTACTCATGTTGTGAAAAAGAAACAGAACAAAAGGGAAAACCATGAAAAAAAAACAAACCAAAAATAGTATGCTTTGATCTGTATTCAGACTCCATAGTTCTTTCTCTGGATATGGATAGCATTTGCCATCATGGGTCTTTTGGAATTGCCTGGGATTATTGTATTTAAGCCATTCCTTGTAACAAAGATTAAAAAAGAAAAAGGAAAAAAAAAGGCATCTCAATGATGTGAACCCATCGATCCCAACTGGCCAGCGTACAAAATATCCTACTCTTGTCAGCAACACCTCCCTCCCTTCCACACACCAAAGGATAAGAGAAACATTTTTCACCTCTTCTCCAGGATCAAGCTTCTGGGTCACTATGATGACCAGAGTTCAAAGTTTGGTCTTGTGCTTTCTGTTTGAGTTCATTGTTTTACTGGTTTTCCTTATTCCTTTGACACTGTCCATCATTCTCTTCTCTCTCTTGGTTAACCTTTAATTGGCAGTAGATAATGCAAGCTTCCCTGATTTCTTCATATTTTTCATTTTTTTATAGCATAGTAATAGTCTATTAGATTCATGCACCAGTGTCTTTAGTTGTTTCCCAATCAAAGGGCATCTATTTGGTTTCTAATTGTTTTGTTACCACAAAAAGTGCTGCTATGATGAATCCTGCTCCCTATGAGACTAGCTTTGTTTTTTGCCTCCTTGGGAATATATATAGTCTTTTGGGGGGCCAAAGATATGGATATCTGTTCACTTAAAAATTTGCAATTCTAAATTATTTCTCAAAATGGTTGGAGCAATTCACATCTCATGTAATTTTTTTGAGGGGGGGAGGAAACTGAATCTCTCCATTTCACCCAAGTTAGAAATACATTTGATCTTAATGCCAATTCTTATGGAAGTTTTAACTGGCTCCATTTTTCTGTCCTGAGCCAGTATATCTCTCCTTAAGTAGCCTGGTGGTCCTCCACTCTTAGGGCCTCACTATTTTAGAGTGGAACTTTAATATGGATGCTATTTTTCCTTGGTCCTACTGCAGAAGTATAGCAGTATTGACTTAATACTGAGACTACAGTAAGAGGTGGAAAGTGGAAGTGGGAGATGTCCCCAGATGGTTGGAAGGTATTACTGGATACACAGACCACCACCTCCAGGAGCAAACACAAAATGCTCTGTTTAGCATTCAAAGCCCTTCAAAGCTCTAGCCCCTTCCTACCTTTACAGTCTTCTCACACATTACTCTCTAAAGACCTAGCCTAAAAAGGCCAAGGTCCTCCAGTGCATCCTGGGTCATCTCCAGTCATCTTGATGAATATCTGGTCACTGGATTCAGATGGTTCTGGAGGAGAAGTGAGGCTGGTGACCTGCACAGCCCTCCCTCACTCAAAACAAAGTCACATGAAAGTCATGTCATCATTTCTCTGATGGCACGGTCTTCTTCGGCAACGAAGGACTAACACACAACAACAACCACCTTACTCTCTACCACATAGTCTTCCACTGGCCTCCTGGCTTTTCCATGAACAAGACAGACATTCCATTTCTCCACTCCAGGCATTTTCTCTGGTTGTCTCCCATTTCTGAAACTTTCTCTCCTCTGATGTCCCTCCTTATCTCCCTGGCTTCCTTGAAGTTCCAACTAAAATCTCAACTTTAATTAGAAGCCTTCCCCAACCCCTCTTAATTCTAGTACCTTCCCTCTGTTAATTATTTCCTATTTATCCTATGTAGCTTGCATTGTATATGTTTGTTTTTATTTCCTATTTATCCTATGTAGCTTGCATTGTATATGTTTGTTTTTATTTCATTTCCCCCATTAGACAGATATTAGCTCTTTAAAGGCACTCTTTTGCCTCTTTTTCTATTTCCAGCGCTTAGCATAGGGCTTATTGATTATCTTTGAATGCTGATTGACTGATTGTTTGACCACGTGGTCTGGGGCTGGCTAACAAGAGTGGGCTACTTGAGTTTGCATTTGCTCACCAATCAGGACAGCTCAGCCTAGGGCAGAGGTTCCAGGGCTCAGTCGATTAATATTGCCATCTAGCCCAGTCTGGGGGTATTCTTCAAAATGTGGATAAGTGGGGCAGTGACTGAGCAGATGGCAATTTGACTTGGATGGACAACTGGATAGCATAGGAAGTTTGGTCAGTCAAAAAAACTCTTGTCGATTGAATACAATTTTTCCCAAGGGCTTATGAAATGCCTACCAACATGTATGAAGTACAAAACCCTTGAAGAAAGAAACAATAGTCATTTTTTTACCTAATGATGCTTAATACACAAATAATGGAACAATATGCTACATATTGAGAGTTCTATCCACACTGAAAGTGTGAATGTGTCCCAGCTCACTCAACCACAGGACACATATACTGGGACTTCTCACAGTATTCAAGAATAAGCGAACTACTTATTTCTCACTACCACCCTTCCTCACCTCCCTACCCCTCAACCAAAACACATTTAATTACTGTCTCACATGGTATAACTTACATCAACATTCACACATCCCTCAATGACTGCATCATGCAGAAATTTCACTTGTATTGTTGAATTTATCATCAAAAATACACACAAAACATGGAAAATTTCCAAGTGAAAAAAATGTGTGCTGAAAGGTTATACTTCAATAATTTGATAATTTGTGATTTGTAATGGGTACAGATGCTCTAATCCAATCTAATAAGAATTTCTTTAGCACCTATTATATCCTTGTTGAATGAATTCCAAGAACTCTGCTGGGTAATAATGTAGATAAAGACCTTCTACACCATCTTGTAAAGAAGACCCATTGCAATGGGGTCACCAAACCATTGAAATATTGAATCACCCAAACAAATGACTCCATGATACAACCACCAATATTTTGGGGATGTATATGAAATAGTTCTTAGAGACTAATACATTTCCCTGAGATTTATAATTGGGAGCGACAAGTATTCCCTCTCAATTCTTGGAACAATTTGGAATTATCATGATCTTTGAATGGTAAAGCAGAGTTAAATAAAGTCTAGGAGTTCTTTAAGGGACATGGTCCTTTTTCAAGAAATGACTAAGAAAACCAAGTTGGGACTACAAGAGATCAGCAGCAACAATGGGGATCCCCAGCTCCAAAAACCCATCTTAACTTTCTTTTTTTGACATTGTTCTAGAAATCCTAGTTATAGTTTTAAGACTAGAAAAATCAATTCAACTAATACAGGAATAATAAATAAATAATAATAATACATGAATAACAAATAAATAATAAATGAAAGTTAGAATTTCTGTATACACACATACACACACACGTATATGATTTAATTAGAAAACCCAAGAGAATCAACAAAACCTTAGTTGAAATAATAGATGTGTTGGGCAAAATAGTGCAATACAGAAGTTATATGTAATTAAAAAAGTATTTACAGAAATAGAAGAATGACACAATTTGCAAGATATCCAAAGTTCATAACTAGGTTGAGCTCACTTAGTAAAGACATCAATTCTTCCCTAAAATTATCCTATGGATTTAATACTATACTGATTTAAAATAAAAATCATATAGAAATAAAATAATAACCAAATTCATATGGAAAAGCAGATGACCAAGAAGACCAAAGGAAATTATGACAAATGAAAAAGGAAAAAGGAGCACCTACGTTTTCAGCGTTTCAAAGTATGATATAAATCAGTAATTAGCAAAGCTATCAGATAGTGAATAGAAATCAGATACTAAATAGAAAAGTAAGTGAGGAAGTTAGAAAATAATGTATGTGTGTACTATGTATGTAGTAGCCTAGTGTTCGATAATCCTAAAATCATAACACATTGGGGAAAGTATGAAATTCAATAAGGATAAATACGAAGTCTCACATTTGGATGCAAAAAATTGATAGCAGTTATTCTGAAAAAAAAATCTGGGGATTTTAGCAGACTGCCAAATTCCATCTGAATCAGTAGCATAATGTGGCAGCCAAAAAAAAGCCAGTTCCATCTTGGGCTGCATTTTCCAAGAATAGGGAGATGATAGTCTGTACTCTGATCACACCTGAAGTATTGTAGGCACCAAGGTTTAGGAAGGAAATTGATAAGCTGGAGAACACCCAGAGAATTCTGGGTAAAACCAAGATGGCAAAAGATCTTGAATCCATGTCATAAGAGCATTGATTGAAGGGATGGCAACAATGATGTTTGGTCTGAAGTTGAGATACCTCAGGAGAGACATAAGAGCTGTCTTCAAGTGTCTGAAAGGCTGTCATGTAAAGGAGGAATCAGACACTGCTCTATTTGTCCCTAGAGGCCAGAACCAGGAGAATGGGGGGAAGTCACAAAGAGACCAATTAAGGCTTGAGGTCAGGAAAAACCTCCTAGCAATTACAGTTGTCAAAGAGTGGAACAGACTGTCTAGAGAAACAGTTATTTGCCTTTCTTTGGAAGTCTTCAAGCAGAGCCTGGGAATCCACTTGTCAAGTATATCGTTGTGAGAATTCTTTATGTTTATAGGTTGGTCAGGATGGTCACTAAAATACCTTCCAACTCTCAAATTCTGTGGTTCTCTATCTCCCAAAAGACTGAGAGTTGGGCAGCAGCCTCCTAGAGGAAGATTTCCTCAACGCTGGACACTTTGGAGTATAGAGAGGATAGCACTGCTTCAGGAGGGTAAAGTAGCATCATGGTGGAGGGGGAATGAAGACCTGGACATCACCAACACTCCATGATGTTGTTGGGAACCACTTTAATAGTGCAGATGGAGAGTCAATGGGGAGTGTGTGACAGGCAACACCAAGGAGTAGTTAACTTCCACGTAGGGAATCTAAGGAGTCTAATCAGCTACTTGGGTGGTGAGGTGGTGCAGTGGAGAGAGCTCTAGGCTTAGAATCAGGAAGACTCATCTTTGTTAATTCAAATCCAGCCTCAGATACTTACTAGCTGTATGGCCCTGGACAAGTCACTTCACCCCCATGTGCCTCAGTTTCCTCATCTGTAAAATGAGCTGGAGAAGGAAATGACCAATCACTCAAGTATTTGTGTCAAGAAAATCCCAAATGAGGTCACAAATGATCAGACACAGCTGAAAAACAAATGAACAACAACAAAATATGTGTGCCAGGCAGCTAGGTGACTCAGTAGATAGGCCCCTTGGCCTGGAATAAGGAAGAATCATCTTTTTGAGTTCAAATCCAGCCTTAGACACTAGCTGTGTTACCCTGAACAAGTCACCTCATCCTGTTTGCCTCAGTTTCCTCATCTGTAAAATGAGCTGGAGAAGGAAATGGCAAACCACTCCAGTAGCTCTGCCAAGAAAACCCTAAATGGGGCCACAAAAAATGGGACAGACCTGACAAAAATGACTGAAACAGAAGCTGCTTAAATGCTATTTGCTTCTATATTTGCTCTATTGATTCCAGTGAATCAAGTCAAGAAGCAATTACAAAATTCTGGGGATACAAAGAAACACACCTCCCCTTCAACAAAAGCAGTCTCCACTCTTAAAAGGCTCATTTGCTCAACTTGTATGCTTTTTTGTTTGTTTGTTTTTGTGTTTGCTGATGTTCAGCTGTTTTAGTCATGTCTGACTCTTTATGACCCCATTTGGGTGTTTTCTTGGCCAAAATTCTGGAGTAGTTTGGCATTTCCTTCTCCAGCTCATCTTACAGATGAGGAAACTGAGGCAAATAAGATTAAGAAAGACTTCTTGTAGACAATGTGATTTTAACTTACACTTGAAGGAAGTGGAGAAACCTGGAGATAGAGCCAGTCAGTCAGCAAATAAATACTTATTGAGTGCCTACTACAAGTTAATTACCTCACTAAGTACCAGTAGGAGCTTCATGAGGGGAAGACAATACACCAGAGGAAGCTACAAATGGGGCAGGGGATAGCGATGAGTGGCAAATACCAGGCAGATTCATTCTTACAGGATAAGAAGATAAAAAAGAAAGAGAGCATTCCAGGCATGGTGAAAATGCCCAGAGTTAAGAGATTTTCTGGTGGAGGAAAGAACAAGGAGGAACATTCTCTGTCAGTCAGAGAATGTGGGGTCTGTAAGAAAACTGGAAAAGTGGTGGGGGTTCAGGTTATGAAGGGCTTTGAACATGGAAGAGAGGAGTTTATATTTAATTCTTGAAGTGACAGGGGAGTCACTGGAGTTTACTGAGTAGGAGGATGACATGACTGAATCTGTGCATCAGGTAAAATCACTTTCATGGCTGAATAGAGGAGAGATTGGAGCAGGGAAAGACTTGAGCAGGCAACCCCACTTGAAGGTTACTGCTATAGTTCAGGTGTGAGATGATGAGGACTTGCCCCAGAGTGCTAGCAACATCAGAGAGAAAGGGATGTATTGGAGAGATGTTTCAAGGTAAGATTGGTGGGCCTTGGCAACACATTGCATATAGGAGAGTGTGAACAGTTGCTAGGTTGCTAGCCTGAGTGAGTGGGAGGATGGTGGTATCCTCAGCAGTAATAAAGGAGTTAGGAAGAGGACAGGGTTTGAAGAGGGTCAGAAAAAGTGAAGATAGTCTTGGACATATTGAGGTTAAGATGTTTCTGTGATATTTTGTTCAAGATGACCAAAAAGGCAATTGGAGAAGTGGGCCTGTTGGGTAACAGAGAGCAGGATGATGGGGGGGGGGGGTGATGGTGATCTTCTTGTGAAGATGAGATGCAATGGGATCACTTGGGTATGTAGAAAGATTTTCATTGGTGAGGAGAAGGGCTACCTCTTGGTGAGACACATCCTTCCACTGGAATGCTCTCCAGTCAGCTCCAATGAAGTCCTGGTAATTGTGAAATTTTCAGCATGAACGTTTCTACCTCAGAAATCGACAAGACTGACTAGACTTGAGAAAGCAAGGGAAAAATATTAATAATACAGATTACGCTTACAAGTGTCATGTGTACTTTTTTTTTGGAGGCAGCTAGGTGGTTCAGTGGATGGAGTGCTGGGCCTAGAGGTAGAAAGACTTGAGCTCAAATCTGCCCCCAGAGACTTATTAGCTGTGTGACCCTTGGCAAGTCACTTAAATTCTATTAGCATTACTCTACCCAAGAAGGAAATGGTGAAACACTTCAGTCTCTTTGCCAAGAAAACTCCATGGCATGCTATGATCCATGGAGTCACAAAGAACCAGATCTGACTGAACAAGAACTTTTTTTTCCTGGAAAGGTGGTTGTCTAACATTTACCAGCCCACCCCTGGACAAGGGTGCTGGAGGAACAGATAATAGCAGAAGTCATTTGAGTGATGTGAGATAAGAAGGGGAGAAGACAGAGGTCTTGGCCAATTCTTTCCATAAAATGTGAGGCAGGATTCTCAGCTACAGGGGTCATGATGGGAGGTTTGAAGGAGGATAAAAAGATATGGAAAAATTGCTGAGATGAATGGGAAAATAACTCAATTAAGATGGTATCTTACACATTTTCCATGGGGTCAAATATGTTGTTACAAATCTGATAGCTGTTTACACACTGAATGCTGTTGGGAGCTGAGGATCTTGCTATTTACTTTTTAGGAATCTGAACTATATCCAAATTTTATTTTGGGGATGATCCCCAATCTGCACTAGGTGAGGGCAGTGAACCAAAGGGAGAAACTGATCCTCTTAGGGGTCAGGGTCTTAGGATCATATCCATATCTGTGTGAGTCCAGAATACCTTGGGGACAGTTGGGGCCATGGATGACAGAAGTAAATACAAGTTAACTCTGAGGGGTAAGAGACACTAATAGTGGGTGAGATAAGGAAGACCTCACCTAGGAGATAAATGTGAGCTGAGTTTTGAAAGAGGAAGCCAGGGAGGCCAAGAGGCAGAGACATAGCGGGAGAACATTTCAGGAAGGGGGATCAGGCTCTACAAACCACTTGGGATGAAATGGAGAAAGGATGAAAGGTGAAAATATGCATTAACTCTGGAAGGATAGACTGGAGCCCGTCTGTGAAGGTCTTTCAATGATAAACCAAAGAGTGAGATGTGTACTTCAGGAGAATCATGTTGGTGGCCATGTGGACGATCGTTAGAGAAAGGAGATGCTCAAAGGAGGGAAACCAATTAAAAAGTGAGTAGAAAAGTCCAGACAAGAGTTAATCAGGTCATGAACTAAGGTGATGGCTATAAGAGGGGAGGATAGATATGGGAAAAATTCCTGGGGTAGAATCAAAGAATTGGCAAGTGATTGCCAAGGTCAGAACATGTCACTCTGCTACTCAATAACCGACAGTGGCTCTCTATTAACTCCAAGGTCAAATACAAAATTTGAAGCCCTTCGTGACCAGGTTCCCTCCTACCTTTCCATCCTTCTTACACTTGATGTATATTCTGACCTAGTGACACTGGCCTCCCTGCTATTACTCAAGCAAGACACTCCATCTTTGGAGTGCCCTCAGCCCTGGAATGTTCTCCCTCCTCATCTCTGTCTCCTGGCTTCCTCAGCTAAGATCCTGTCTTCTACAGGAAGTCTTTCCTGATCCCCCCTTAATATGGGAGTCTTCCCTTCATTGATTATCTCCAATTTATTTATCCATTTATCTCCAATTATACCTAATTTGTTTCAGTATATAGCTTGTTTGTACACAGTTGTTTACATGTTGTTTCCCTCACTAGATTGTGAGTTGCTTAAGGGCAAGGACTATCTTTCCCTTTCTTTGTATCCCCAGCACTTGGCAGAGAGCCTGGTATGTAATAGGTACTTAATAAATGTTTATTGACTGACTGATTGAGAGCAGGGTCCAGGATTTGTCCTGGGTTGCAAACCTGAGGGACTTGAAGAATGGTGGTGCCTTCTACAGAATAGGGACCTTTGAAAATGGGATGGGTTCCTGAAAGACAGTGGGATCTATTTCAGACGCTTTGAGTTTGAGATGCCAACAGGACGTAGAGTTTGAAACGTCCAATAGGTAGTTAGTGATGAGGGACTGGAGATCTGGAGATAGACTAGAGCTGGATATATAGTTCTGGGAGTCATCTGCATAAAGAATGAAAATCATGGGGTGAGTTGATCCCTCTGGACAATGGATGGTGATCAGCAAAGGAGACTTAGCAGCGGTCACGTAGGCAAGAAAGAGTGGGAATATCTAGGAGGAGAGTGTGGTTGATTAAGCAGAATATGATCAAGGTCAAGAAAAAAGGGGATTGAGAAAAGGCCATTGGATTTGGCAATTGTGAGCCCATCTGTAACTCTGGAGAGAATCATTTCAGTTCAATGATGAGGCAGAAGCTAGTTTATAAGGGAAGTGAGAGGAGAAGAAGCAGAAGCAAGGCATGTGGACAGATTTTTCTAGGAATTTAGCTGTTAAAGGAAGGAGATATAGGAAGATAACTTTGAGAGATTGTAGTAGAGATAGGTCAAGGGAAGGCTTTTAAGACAAGAACAAAACATTCAAAAGACGTAGCATAAAAATTCTAGCAGGTGATGACCTTTTATCTCTTTCACAACTATGGATAATGGATAAATTCTTAATAATTAGTGGCTTATACAGTATAATAAGAGACAAAATGGATGGATTTGATTATTTAAAAATAAAAGGAAAAAACTTTTGTACAGCAAAAGGCAACACATACAGAATAAAAAGGAAAGAAAGAAAAACTGGTGAAACGTTTTTGTAGCAAATCATTCTGATAAGTCTCACATCCCTCATTTAGAAGGAAATGACACAAATTTATGAGTAAACACCATTCTCTGACTGATAAGCAATCAAAGGATATGTACAGATAGTTCTGGACGGAAAAAAAGGCACCAACTATCAGTACTCACATGAACAAATGTTAGAAATCTTCGAGAGAGAAATGCAAATGAAAACAAATTTAGGTACCTCCTGACCCCCACGAAATCGCCAAAGATCAGAAAAAATGCAAAGTTCTAGACTGGCAGAGTTGTGGTAATATACTGTGGATAGAACTGATAAATAATCCAATCTTTTTGGAAAGTAAGACAGAATCACTGAACAAGAGTTACAAAAATCTGCATACATTTTATCCAAGTGGTCCCAGCACTGGGGAGATACCCCATGGAGGCTATAGGCAAGAAAGAAACTCCATCTGCACAGAAACAATGTCACTGGTGTTATTTGTAATAGCAAAATACTAATGGAAACAGTCTGGGGGTTTATCAATTGGGAAATCATTGAACAAATGGTAGCAGGCAGCTCAGTGGTTCATGGCTGGAGCAATTGGGAAATTGCTGAATAAATCCTGGAACACCAATACATGTAATGGGACAATATTGGACAATAAGAAATTAGAAGAGTGGCAATATATTGGAGTGGCTAGAAACTTTAATTTGGAGACAGCAAGATCTGGGTTCGAGTGAGCCTCTGACATGTATCAGTTCTGGGATTCTGGCCAAATTATTTAATCTCAGTGCCCCTAAACAATTTTTAAAACTGTGAGTTTCAGGGAAGGTACTGAAAGTGGGAGTTTTCTCACTGGCAAAGTCCTTACACTGGTTAAGTCATAAATCTTACTACAACACGAAAAAGAAGAATTGTGAATATGAAGGATTCAAATAGATATGAAAAAACTTCTACAATGTGGTGGGAGGCAGTAGAAAGAGCTCCATATTTGGAGTCAGGTGACCCAGGTTCGAATTTTGGCTTTGATACTTGCTTGTTTTGTGACTTGGGGCACTTCCCTGGGCCTCAGTTTCCTCTTCTGTAAAATGGTTGGACTGAATGGCCTCTGAGGTCCCTTCCAGTTCTAGATCAAGGATCCTATGTATGAATCTTCGGCAAGTCCCTTCCCCTCCCTGGACACTGTGTCCTCCTGCTTCTTTCCCCCAACTTTTCAGTTGCCTTTTGTGGGTAATTTCCCCCCATTAGATCGTAAACTCCTTGAGGGGCACAGACTATTTTTTTTTCTTATGTGTATCCCCAGCTCTTTGCACAGTGCCTGGACCATAAGAGGCATGTAAGCCAAAAGAATAACATACACATTTCATTGCACCATATTGTTAAAGGCAACATCTTGTGTTCATCTTTCGTTGCCTAGGAAGACCATGTCATCAGAGGAATGATGACATGACTTGCACTTGACTTTGTTTTGACTGAGGGAGGGCTGTGCAAAGTCACCAGCCTCACTTCTCCTCCAGAGTCATCTGAATCCAATGACCTGATATTCATCAGGATGACTGGAGATGGCCCAGGATGCAATGGGAGACCTTGGCACCTTTGGGCAGAGATCTTTTGGATCCTGGTTTTGTCAGTATCCGGTATATATCCCAAGTCCTTGTCAGCTACTGATCTCTAGCATAAAACTGTTGAATATCATAAGGGGAAGGACCAACTTCTAGGGCATTCCAAGAGGTGCTACCCACTTAGAGGTTAGCCCATTCATTTTGCAGAGGAGAAAACTGAGGCACAGAGAAGGGAAGGAACTTAGAATTGTAATTAATTTAGTCTCAGCTGTCTTATTTTACACTTTAGGAATCTGAGGCCCACAGAGGGAAGAGCACTTGAGCAAGGTCACACAACTAGTAAGTGGCAGAGCTGAGGCTTGACTGGAGACTTTCTGAATCCTTTGATTACATGCTCAGTGTTCCATCACACATGTTGTTCATTCCCCATGTATAGGAAGGGGATGAAGATGTTGGGGAGAAGAAGGCGCCAGAACTTGGGCAGAGGTTTCTCTTCACCTTGGCTTTTTCAACTATTCTAGATTTCAGGTATCAGGTAGGATAATCCTTTAGTTAGTCAATCAGCTAGAATTTTAATATACCTACTATGCATCAGGCAGTGTGCTAAGAGCTGTAAAGTACAAAGGCCAAAAAAAGGTCTCTGTTTTCAAGGAACTCACAGTCTAATGGGAGACATAAAATACAAATTATGTACAGATAACATATTGCATATCACATGCATAGTGGATGAGCAGTACTTTCTGAAGGGAGGTGCTAGAAGTAGGGGGGAGGGGGACAGAAGGGGGAATTAGGAAAGGTCACCCAAAGAAGGTCAGGTTCCAGCTGAATCTCAAAGAAAGCCAGGAGGCGGAGATGAGGAAGGAGGGCATTCCAGTATTGGGGAAGGGAAAAGGGGTGTCATGTTTGAGGAAGAGAAAAAAGACCAGTGCTGCTAGATTTTAGAATTACTGGAAGGGAATAAAATGTAAGAAGAATGGAAGGTTCAGATGATGACAAGATTAAAGAGCCAAACAAAGGATTTTCTATTTAATCCTGGAGGTAATAGGGAGCCATTGGAATGTGTTGGGAAGAGGGATGAGATGATCAGACTTGGATTTTAGGAGGATTCCTTGGGCAGCTGAATGGAAGAGAGACTGGGGAGGGGAGACTTGACCCAGAGAGGTCAAACAGGTGTGGTTCAGTACTCTGAGTTGTGATGGGAAGGATGTCCTAAAAAAACTGCAAACTCTTGATCAGGTGTGTAGGCCCCTCGATTTGATCATAAGAAGTTGCTGCTCCCAGCTATCTCTTTATTTCCATTCTTGTTTCTAGATGGGTGGAGGATAATGGAATGAGGTGGAGGTTGGAGCTAGAGCTGAGAGTGTGTGTGTGTGTGTGTGTGTGTGTGTGTGTGTGTGATTGTGGAGGAGCTGATCATTTGGGTCACTTTCTAGCTGTACCCTGACAGGTATCAGCCAACCACAATTGCCAAGGGTGCTTAGAAGTTCTCCCGATTTCTGCGAGAGAAGGAACAGGAGGATAGATAAGTGCATGAACTGAATAAAAAGGGAAAGGAGATGGTGAAGGTGGTTTGGAAGGTTCTGGAGAAGAGGCCAGATATTGAATTTGGGGAGGAGAGCTTAAGGCAAAGGAGAAGGGTAAACATCCCCAAAACAGGCTGAACATTTCAGTCCTTAGAGAGATCAGGGGGAAAACTTGCACTGAGTGTACAATGTTTGCATTTTTGCTATAGATACAGTTAGAGCTGCAATATACTTCTGGTATAGCTATGTTGGTTCCAGGTAGAAGCTGGTCTCCATCCTGGAAAGAAAGTGAGTGGTTTCGAGGAACATTTGTTTACACTCCAGACCCTCAAGGGATAGGAAACATTCAAAAATTAGACACAAAGGAAGAAAACCTCAACTGAAAGGGGGACTTTGATGGGAACAAAAAAGTGAAGACCTATGGATTTGAAGTTAAAATAGCTTGAACTTTGTCAGGAGGTTGATAACTGAAGAGTTGTTACATAAGGGAGTAAGGAAAGGCAATGACAAACTTGGATGGAAAATATGCATTTAAGGATATTAATGGTGAAGAAGACATGCCATGCCCTGAGGCATAAGCAGTTGCTGACAAGCCTGGGCCTCTCAATGAATGATAAAATGAAGCCACATAAATTGTCAGATGAGATGTCTGGGATCTAGAGTTGGAATGACCATTAGATGCCACTGAATCCAACACCCTCATTTTAAAGATGAGGAAAAGGCAGCCAAGGCAGTTCAGGGCCTTGGCTTATGACCTTATCCAGGTTCATACAACTAGGGTCAGAGTAGGATTTGCTCCTAGGTGTCTCATGGCTCCAAGTGCAGCAGACTGCCCATAATACCTTTCTACAAGTCAGAGAATGAAGTGAAAAGAAGTGTTGAGCAGCAATTCCTTACTCAGAGGTGCTGTGGCAGCTATCTGTCTGTAATGGTAACAACAGAGAGGATGCTAGACTTCTGGTTGGGATGGTTATGGAAAAAGGCCTAGGTGGGTTCAGCTCCCTTGAGGAGTATTTATTAAAAGTAAAGAATAGGTTGGAAAGGTGGCAGGAATAGATGGGACTGGAAGCAAACATTGATCTGGTGCAGGGATCTTCATTCTTCCATGGGAGACCCAGGCATGGGCTTGTGGATATTCCAGGAGATCTATCTAAAGCCAGTTTTAATCTCAGGGATCAAGCTTGAATCTCCAAACTTTGGTTATGTGACTGTGCAGGAAACTAGGCCAGCCAGCATAACCAAGATGAAGTCTACAGATCTGATTTAGCCTCTTGGGTAGATGACTGACCAGCATACAGACAAGACATTCTTGGCTAGATAAGCCTTAAAAGCCAGCTCCATCTGATCTGGGTCAGGTCCACTGAAGCCTGGGATTTCTGGTAGGCCAGCCCTTATGTATGAAGGACACTATGACAGTGGTGGAGGTTGGTGTCAACAATATATCTAGCTCTGGACCCCAAGCCAGTGCTGGGATTCTAGGTAGGGCCTACTCTAGGAAGCCAGGCCAGAGCCAACCTGATCTATTTCTGTTGGCAACTCCAGAGGCTGCTGTGATGGGTGGTGCTTGGTGGTGGTGGTCAGGGTTCAGTACTAATGAACTGTCTCTGGCTCCAGACCAGGTTGCAGAAAGCAGAATCTGGCATCAGACAGCCTTCCACCTAGAAACTACAGGCCAGTAACCAGGAAAAGGACAGAATCCCAGTATACACTACTGTCTCACTCCAAGACTGCAATAGGAGACAGCACCTGGGCCCTGTCACCCTATGTAACACTGTAGGAAGGGCCATGGTCTAATCTTGGAACAAAATTCTAACCCAAAGCCTAAATCTAGAGATACAAGCAAACAAAACAAAAATACAATTTAAAAGATACCATTGGCTAAAAGAATCTCAATAGAAAATCTCAGAGGAAAAAGACAATTCTGTTATAATTCAGGCTAGAATTTCAGAGCAGGGAGGGGATTGATTATCCATAAGTACTCCAAGTGTGGACAGGATAAATGAAGGAAGACCAGGAAAAAAGGGGGTTTGAAATTAGAGTAACTTGGAAGGATAAAAAACAGCTTGAGGTAAAAAGTGGCCAACGTTACCCAAACAGTTGGCATTCTGAAAAATAACATAGCCCTAAAAGCTCTGAGCCATATCACACCAACTCCCTGAGGCCCCTCTCCTTGCCCTCTCCTTCCCCCCTACAGCTCTTCTTTTTCAGGAATGTGCTGGAAAGCCACAAGTTCTCATTTCGGGAATTCTTCCCCATTCTCAACTCATTTGATAATTTATAGATGATTCCTGGAGGTGTGACTAAGTTTCCCAGCCTATTAGAATGGACTTTCTAACATTTCATTTCCTTTCATCTGTGCTTTTCAAAGATTTTTCACACTTAGTCTAAGGGCTTTTGATTGATTGATTGAGATGTGTTCTCATCTAGTGAGGGTATCAGAGCTCCACATTCCCTCCCCCCCTCCTCAGTTTGAACATTTTCTGCCTTCAGTAAATCTATTGGTGTGTATTTGGCAAGGACAAAATCCTGGATTTTTCTTAGAGAAGTGAAGAGGTCTTCTATTATCTGTTTCCAATGTCTTCCCTAGGCGCCTTGTACTAAAGTCTCAGGAAAAATCTATGTGGCATGGTTTGTAATCAAATCTCGTAATTCACATTCTTCCCTACTTCCAAGTACACAGTGGTACAATTTAGCAAACAAACACCATCTTTACAAAGTTCTAATAGGTTACTGCCTGTCTGGTTCCTTGCAAAAAGGCCTTTCCCCAACCCCCAAAAATAAAGGGAAAGAAAAGAAAAAAGAAGTCTTCTATACCAGAGGGAAAACCTGACTTTTTCCAGAATTCTGTGAGCATCTAATACTCTCCCCATAAGGGTTAGGAACATGGAGTAGATTGAAATCAACCCCCTTACCCTTTAGGTGAAGAAACAAATCCATTTGGTTTGTGTTTGAATAGCAAGGCTGGTCTGTTAGTTCCAGGAGACTGAGTCGCACTCTCCCTCTACCATGGAGGGCCCCTTCTACTTTGGACTCATTTGGGTACCAGGTGCTACAATGAGACTGACACTAGGCCCAGGCACGACTGGGGTATGCTACCAAAGGGTCCCTTTTCCATGAAAGGATCCCCTCTACACTCTGGACCTACATAAACAGGCTCAGTCTAATCATTAGAGATAGGCCACCATCATTTGAAGGGCCTAAGGGGGACAGATTATGAAGAACAGAAGGACTGAGGCAGTGAGCCTAAGGTTCAGGTGGAGCCACATCCAGTGCAGGTCTGGCAAATATTCCAAGGAGAACTTTGAAGGCCAAAATGGAGAAGAGTTCCATGGGAGGAGCTGTTCAACTCGGGTCAATCAGTCCTGAGAGGTGGGCTAGTGCCAGGATATGGCCTCTGTTGTCCTTGGCCCATTAATACAGTTAGTTTCAGGGTCAGCTAGAGCACTGGCCCTGGAGTCGGGAGGACCTGAGTTCAAATTTGGCCTCAGATACTTGACACTTTCTGTCTGTGTGACTTTGGGCAAGTCACTTAACCTCAGTTGCCTTGACTTCCCCCCTCCAAAGGGAAAAGAAAAGATAATTGGGTTCAGATCCCTGAATCTGTAGTGTTGAGTGCGCAGTGAGGTAATGTGACTGCTGTCACATGAGGCCACACATGTAGTCCTTATAAGCTTTGAAGCACCCATATCCCTTGTCCTGCTCTCATATTAGAGGCTGATTTTCAGAGTTAGACAGGCTACATCTCCCTCTCAGAGTTCTAGGGGTATCATCAATCCTATCAGTTTGAGCCTTTACCAATTTGCTATCTTTTGAGAATCAATCAGTCAAACTTAAGGAGCTTTTAGGAAAGCTACTTTGTTATTATTACTATTCATTAAGAATAGCTGGTACAAAATATCTCTGCCCCCCCCCCCGAAAAAAGTCTGTGACACCCTCTCCCACCAGTACATACAGGATCTAATGGAAAGTGGTCTCAAGCTTACAGAGTGTGGAGTGGAAAGGGAGTAACTCACAGCTCCTAATTTCTTGGTAGCTCTTTTTTCCTCATTTGTGGGGTGCTCAAGGAATTCCCCTTACACATGATATAACATATTTTTGTTTCATTATTTATATTATTATATTATATTATTATATTATATTATATTATTATATTATTATACTATATTATATTATTTATTTTATTATTTTTGTAATATTACTACACACGATGTAATACTTCTTTTCTGGGATCTTTATGGAGGCATGGATATAGCCTGTCCTTGGCACTTGATGATGCCAACAGCTGATTTGGGGATGCCATTCAGGATACTGATGGAAAACAAAAAACCTGGATAATGTATTTTATGAAATCATAAAGAAGACTACTCTAAACTATTAGAGTCAGAAGGCAAAGTGAAAATAGAATCTACTGACCACTTGTTGAAAGAAATCCCAAATTGGACACATGCAGAGATATAATAATCAATATCTAAAGTTTTCAAGTCAAAGAAAAATTACTGCCAGCAGGCAGGCAGAAAGAGATCAAGAATCAAGGTTGCCACACTGAAGATTTAGCAGTCTTAATCCTAAGGAAAAGAACTCTTGGAATGATATACCACATGAAAAAGAAAAAGGCTTATAATTGAATAAAGCTTTTCTTTTTAAAAAAAAAAACGAGATTTGAAGAGTGAAGAAGAGGGGCTGGAGTAGACCATATTTTATCTCAGCTGAAGTCACAAAAGGAAAGGATGGCAGTCAAGATCTTCGGAAAAGTAACATTAAAAATAGAAATGGTAAAAAAAAAATGATAAGCAGAGATACTACATAATAACAATGGTAAACATATATTCACTGAATGTAATAGCAGGTAAATGCCTAAAGGAAAAGATAACTGAACTACAGGAAGAAATAAAGAGCAAAACAATTATTAATAGAGATCTTAACTTGTTCCTTTCAGACTTAGAAAAATCTATTCAAAAGGTAAATGAGAAAGAAGTTAAGATTTGAATAGAATTTTGGAAAAGTTAAATGTGATAGACCTCTAGTGATTACTGAATGGCAATTGTCAAGATCATCCATATTTCTTGGCTTTGTGTGGCACCTTTACACAAATTTACCGTGTTCTAGAGCATAAACGCTCAAAAACATTCATAGAAGTAGAGATATTAAGCACATTCTTTGCTAACAACAACATAATTTGGAGAAAGGATTGAGACTTAAATGATTACTAAATTATGTAGTCTTATAGAGTTGTGGATCAAAAAACATGTTATATAAACAATAAATACTTTTATTAAAGCAAATGATGACGTTGAGACAGCCTAACAAAATTTGGGGGGATTCCGATGAAGCAGTGCTTAGGAGAGAATTTATATTTTTAAACATGTTAATTAACAAAAGGGGAAAGCGAGATATCAACAAATACTGTAATTTTAAAAAGCTAGAAGAGGAACAAATTGAAAAAGAAGGAATAGAGTCCAGTCATCTCTTTTGTATGTGAACTCAGTTCTGACTCAGCACCTCCTGAGTCATCAGTTTTTGTGACACCATAGCTCATTCGAAGACTTTTCATTATCCCGTAATACCAGCCCTCCAGTTATACATGGCTAGAAACACACTCTCAAAGTTCCACGTGTTAAACTAGAACTAGGCAGGGAGTACCTGGGCACGTTCTGTATAATGCAGCAGGCCAGACAAATGTGAGGATGTTCTGATGACTTGGCCCTCATGGACCATTGACCCATTAAACAAACATGGAGCACTTTTTTGGAATGATTGCTGATTAGGCAGTTTGCATTTCACCTCTACTCTTTGCTATATCCCTCAAAGCCTGTATGTTCTAGAAAACCATGCCAAAGTCTTGAGTTCTTGCTCTTATCAGTTGTTCTCTTCTTGTATACAGAAACTTCCCTTGCTTTCAGTCAGTTCCAGTCATTGGCTTTGGGGCCTCCAGAGCTCTCAAACTCATACATGTGTCTTCAAGCCTGCACATGTCTACCCTGAAAACAGTGTTTGATCACCTACTGAGGAAAGAAAACATTCAGTGGAAAAGGCAGAGAGGGGCCCAGGTAAAAATGGGCATACTTGGGTCCATAGTCCATATGGGAGTCTCTGTGTGTGTGGGGGAAATGCATTGCCTCTTCTCCATCTCCTAGCCCCTATCTTATGCAAGAGAGGGAGCTAGAAGCAGTCTCTTCCTTTGTAAAGGTTTACTGACATCACTTTTTCTGGCTCAGCAGTTAACGAACCCTTGGTTTAGAGGAAGAAAAGAAAGCAGCATGTTATAATTCAATATGGACTCAAGGGATCTGGGTTCAAATTCTAGTCTTATTCTTTACTATCTGTGTGATCTTGAGCAAATCACATCCCCTCTCTGGGTCTTAGTTTCCTCCTTTGTAAAACTAGAGATAGTTTCTAATGTCATTTCCAGAACTGAATTATAATGTACATTCTAGTCGCTCTCTGCCACCTACTAGCTAGTGTGACTTTGGACAAGTCACTTCTGCTTTCTGGTGGAAGAGGTGGAGAAGAGGGGAAAGAGAGAAAAAGAATGCAGGGGAAGAAGGAGAGGGAGAGAAATGGAGGGGAAAAGGAAGCAGAGAGGAAGGAGGTTGGAGGAAATTGGAGAGAGGCAACATGGCTTTAAGCCATCACCACTATTCCCTGGGGCTTGTAGGCAATCTTTAAGAAAGGCAGTGTATGATGAGTAACTGGGAACAACTACACTATTTTGAGGATTATAGGTACTCAAATCAACTACAAAGGACCTATGAAGGAAGATGCTGTCTACCTCCAGAGAAAGAATAGATAAATAGAAGTATGTGTAGCATGGTCTTATATATGTATGTGTGTATATACATATATATATATATATACACATATATATGCACAAATACATATATGTATGTACATAAATATTTGTGTTAAATGGTGTGGGGGAAGGAGGGAGGGAGACTTTTAGAAACCTAAAATTTAACGATAAATAAATAAATGTAACAAAAAAAGGCAGTGTAGTATAGAAGATAGAACCCTAGACTTGGAGTCAAAAGACTTGATTTCAAATCCCACCTCACACATCTACTGTCTATGTGACCTTAGGCATGTCACTTAATCTGTTTGCCTTCATATTCCCATCTTTATGTAATGTATGTAGTTTTGATCTGGAAGCAATTTGCATGCTACAACTTATGTACGAGTGTGGACTGGCAGAGGAATGGTAACTTAATGTTGCATACCTTTGTAAGGGACAGAGTTGATGTGAGAGATTTGGAGAGAGAGAGAGAGAGAGAGAGAGAGAGAGAGAGAGAGAGAGAGAGAGATTTGGAGAGAGAGAGAGAGAGAGAGAGAGAGAGAGAGAGAGAGAGAGAGAGAGAGAGAGAGAGAGAGAGAGAGACAATCTTCTTTTTAGTGTCTTCTAAAGAGACACATGTGGTTCCAGATTCTCTTCAGGGAGAGACTCAAGGAGAAAGGGAAAAAAAGACTAGGAAGTGGCCATACCCTACCATGTTCCTGATTTCCAGCTTGCTTTCCTAGAGATTTCCAGGAGTTTCCCCTTGGGTGAGCTTAGGGCCTCCTTCTTGGTTTAGCTGAGATATTGTACTTCAGCGATCATTCAATCTTGTATATTTCCTGATACATTCTAATCTGTAGAACTTCTCTGATTTCTGTTTGCTATCTACTGAGATAAATGAGCTTCCTTGCTAATAACAGACTGGCAATGGTCTTTTATGTAATGAAGCATTTAGTGGGAGGTACTCATGCCTGCTGGTAAGACAGCTTGGGTTACTCCTTCCGTTTTAAGACATGGTGGCCAGGATTCCCCGATTGACTAAGAGAGGATTTGAACAGGTCAGGGGTGGGGAACCTGTGGCCTTGAGGCTACATGTGGCCCTCTAGGTCCTGAAGTGCAGTCCATTGACTGAATCCAAATTTCACAGAACAAATCTCCTTAAGAAAAGGATTTGTTCTGTAAAACTTGACCTCAGTCAAAAGGCCACACACAAGGACCTAGAAGGCCATTTATGGCCTTGGGCCACAAGTTCTGAACCCCTGAATAAGCAGTTTTCAGAGGAAGAAATACAAGCTATCAATAGCCATGGGGGGAATTCTTTAAATCACTATTAATTAGAGAAATGCAAAGTAAAGTGTCTCTGAGGTTCCACCTCATATTCATCAAATTGGTAAAGTTGGCAAAAAAAAGAAAATGATGAATGCTGGAGGGAAATGGGAAAACAGTTATGTTCACATCCTTGTGTTGGTAGAGCTGTGAACAGCTCTGGAAAATAATTAGAACCAGGCCCCAAAACTATAAAATTGTGTATACCCTTGGAATAAGTGATACCATTACTAGGTCTATACCCCTAAGAGATCAAAGAAAGAGAAAAAGGACCTATTTTTTTAAAATAAGTTAATTTATTCCTTTTCAGTTTTCAACATTTGCTTCCATAAGTTTTAACTTTTCTCCCCCTCCCTCCCTTTCCTTCTCCCCAAGATGGCATGCAATCTGATGTAGGATCTATATATACATTCAAAAGGACCTATTTGTACAAAAAATTTATAACAGCTCTTTCTGTGGCTACAAAGAATTGGAAATTAAAGGTCTGCCCATCAACTGGGGAATAATTGAACAAAATATGGCATATGATGGTGTGGAATACAATTGTGCCATAAGAAACTATGGAGGAGATGATTTCAGAGAATTCTGAGAAGACTCACATGAACTGAGGTAGAGTCAAGTGAGTAGAACCAGAAGAGTTTTTATAATGACAACAGTTTTGTAAAGACAAACAACTTTGAAAGAATTAGGAACTCTGATCAGTGTAATGACCAACCATGTTTCCAGAGGACTCATGATGAACGCACCTTAGAATAGGTAATGGATTCAAAGGGAAAATTCATATATATGTTTTTTTTTAACATGGCCAATGTAGGAATATTTTTGTTTGACTATAATGTTTGGAACAGTTTTTTTTTCCAATGGAGAGGGTGGTGGAAATGGGAAGGAGAGGAGAGAAATCTTTGTGAAAATAAATAAAATTTAATTTAAAAAAGATAATGGCCAGGAAAGTAGTTTGAACCTAAAAATGTGACCCTAGACCAGCATCATTTAGGAGATCAGATAATATGATTCCATTCCCATACCCCTTTAGAAGTGAATAGATTGTCTGGCCTCTTGGCAATTTCTGTTCTCCTCTGGGAAGAAATCAAATTCTCCCTTGGAGATGAGTAGGCAAGATTCCAGAAATATCTATCCATATCTCCTTGTGAGTCCCATTTAGATAACCCATGTGGACATATACATCTTACATGAGTAACACATATATTATGTGTAAAATTAGGGGGATTGAACTTAATGACCCTAAAGTCCCCTCAGCTCTATATCTATGATCCTATCAGAAGAGGAAATGAGAAAGAGAGGACCAGGGGAAAGGGGGAAATGGAGGATTATTGTTCAGATACAGATTGGATTAGATGATGTCAGTTGCCTTCTAACTCTAGAGATTCTGTGATCTATGGAAAATGCCTCACTTTTTCTCCCTTTCTCTCTTCTATCATCACCCCTCCCCATTGCCCCAAGACATCATGTATCTGGGAAGCAATCAGCCATCAAAGAGAGTAAAACTGAGCTTGGTGGTCTGAAGGGCACCTTTGTCCCTATGTTTGTACCAACTGAGCTAAACCAGCCGCAAAAGCCTCCAATTTGTTGGTGGGACCCATGAAGCCTTGTCTGTGAAGTACTCTGGCTATTGGCCTTTGTCACTGACCTCACATTCAGTTTCCGAGGTTCCACTGGGGGAAAAAATCTCCTCAATGTTCATTCAGAGTTCGGGGTGCTTGATAGTCCAAAGGCCACAACAACCGAAGGTTTCCTTTCCCCCACTCCTATCCCATATGGCACTGTTATTTGAACAATTCATTCCTATCCATGATCTGAACTGCTCCTCACAAACATTTCCTGCCGTGAGAGAGGCAGGTCAGATACAGAGCAGGAGAGTGAGGCTCAGAGATAGAAAGGAATTTACCAAGGGTCACAAATGCAGAAATCGACCTCCACCCTGGGTTCAAATATGAGTTCAGAGAATCACAGAATTTTGGAGTCGAAAGGGATTTTGGTGGTCACTGAATCCAACCCATATTTTAAAAAAGAGATGGAAAGAAAGATGAGAGGAAAAAGAGGTAGGAAAAAGAGATGGGAGGGGACAAGAGAGAAGGACGAAAGAGAGATGGAAGGGGAGGAGAGAGGATCAGTCAGTAAATATTGTTTGAATATATTGAAAAGAATTCAGGTTATTTTGAGTACCTATACTATTTTATTCAGAGATGGGAAGCTTTTTGGAATAGGGTTCTATGGAGTTCTGTGTGCTTTCATAGAGAATGAAATTGGGTTTGGCAAATGCATTTGGACCCAAGAGGAAGGCAAAACACCATTGTAGCCTTTCAACATCCCAGCATCCTTCCTTGATGGAACAAATGCTGATCGTTTTGAATGATAAACATGAAACCCTGAGCAGTAGCATGTGGGGTACATTTTCCTGGAACAGTTACAGCAGCTTGAATTTCTCTCTCTTTGGTCAACACAAATTAGTCACATTTATATTTCAAATCTACTGATCATAGAACCTTTTAACTGTCTCATGTGTGTTTCAATTAGCTCAAAATCAATGGAAGAGACACTGTCAGGTTCTCAGGAATGCAGATGAATGGGTTATAACAGCTTTCCATCATTGGCAGCTTTGGTTCTAACTCAGAAAGTCTGTACAAAGTTGGACCCCCAAATTCCTAGGTTCTTAGAATGTTAGAACTGGAAAGGACCTCATACCATAGAACATGGAACCTTAGATTGAGAAGGGACTATAGAATATAGAATGTTGGAATACAGAGTGTTATTAGAACAGGCTTGAATCTTAGAATATAGAATGTCACAGTGGTAAGAGACCTTATAATTTAGAATTTTAGATCTAGAAGAGACCCTAGAAATGTAATAAATGAATGAATAAGGCATTTATTAAATGCTTGCTGTGTGTAAAACACTGGGCTAAGTACTAAGGATACAAATAGAATAGTAAGGCAGTCTCTGCTTTCAAGAAGTCCACATTCTGATGGGGAAGACAACACTTAAGGAAGGTTTCAGTTGCAAGTTAGATAGAAAAGTCCCACGATTCTTGGGGTCTTTCCCAATCGCTCTTAATCCTAGCACCTTCTCCTCAAGATTTGCTTCAATTTGTCCTGTATGTATTCTTGTTTGGTCATAGTAGTTTGCATACTGTTTCTCTCATTAGATTGAGAGCAGAGATTTTTTTTGTTGTTTTTCTTCAAATTCCCAGAACTTAATACAGTGCCTGGCTCATAGTAAGTACTTAATAAATACTTGTTAATTTGTCATAGAAAGTCAGAGCTGGAAAGAATCTTAGAACACAGAATGTCAGGATTTCAAAGAGATCTTAGAACATGGAATTTCAGAACTGAAAAGGACCTCAGAATATAGCATACAGAGCTTGGATGAACAGAACCAGGAAGGACCTTAGAACGTAGAATACTGATATTGGAAGGGACATTAGAAAAGAAAATGTTAGGTCTAGAAGGGACCTTAGAACTTGGAATTTCAGAGCGAGAAGGGACCCGTATGACAACAGAGCTTGGATGTACACTGGAACAAAGAGTGCCAGAGCTGGGAGGACCTTTAGAACATAGGAAGTAGAACATAGACTGTTAGAGTTAGAAAGGACTTTGGTGATCATAGAACCATGGCATCTCAGACTACATAGGGATCTTGAGGACTAGCTAGTTCAACCCCCTGTATACCTGTGAAACATAGACAGTCTACCAGAGCCATGACAGGAAACTGAATTACTTCCATTTGAACTGTCTTAAGAAGGTTCTGAAGATCACCTGGCAGGATAAAATACCAAACACTGAAGGCCTTGCTCTAACTAAACTGCCAAGCATTCAAACTATGCTTTGGAGAGTGCAGTTTTGATGGGCTGGCCACATTGTTCAAATGCAAAATATACACTTGCCAAAAAAGACTATATTATGGAGAACTTGCGTGGCACAGGCGATCACATGGTGGTCAGAAAAAATGATACAAAGACACTCTCAAGGTCTCTCTCAAGAGCTTTGGATTTGATTGTGGGATGTGGGAGACACTGGCACAGTACCATTCAGCATGTCATGCTCACATCAGAAAAGGTGCTGTGTTCTATGAGCAAAGAAGAATTCAAACAGCACAAAGGAAATGTAGGATGTGCAAATTTGGAGTACCCACCCCAAATGTTCACATGGCCCATCTGTGCCCAATCTGTGGTAGAGCATTCCGAGTTGGTATCAGTCTGATCAGCCATAGTTGGACACATTGAAACTTCACTTTATCATGGTGATGTCATTTTGGACCTCTTTGAGGACGAAGGACAACAACCACCACCACCAGTTCAACTCCCTACCTGAACAGAAATCCTCTTTACAATATATCTAACCAAAGGGTCATCCAACCTCTTCTTGTGTTTGAAAGTCAAATTTTCTTTTCAGCTCTGGTCTTTTCATCAAGAATGCTTGAAAATCCTCTATTTCATTGAAAGACCAATTTTTCCCCTGAAGTATTATACTCAGTTTTGCTGGGTAGGTGATTCTTGGTTTTAGTCCTAGTTCCTTTGACTTCTTGAATATCCTATTCCATGCCCTTCGATCCCTTAATGTAGAGGCTGCTAGATCTTGTGTTATCCTGATTGTATTTCCACAATACTTGAATTGTTTCTTTCTAGCTGCTTGCAATATTTTCTCCTTGACCTGGGAACTCTGGAATTTGGCCACAATGTTCCTAGGAGTTTCTCTTTTTGGATCTCTTTCAGGCAGTGTTTTGTGGATTCCTTGAATATTTATTTTGCCCTCTGGTTCTAGAATCTCAGGGCAGTTTTCCTTGATAATTTCATGAAAGATGATGTCTAGGCTCTTCTTTTGATCATGGCTTTCAGGTAGGCCCATAATTTTTAAATTGTCTCTCCTGGATCTATTTTCCAGGTCTGTTGTTTTTCCAATGAGATATTTCACATTATCTTCCATTTTTCCATTCTTCTCTCTTTGTTCTGTGATTTCTTGGTTTTGCATAAAGTCATTAGCCTCCATCTGTGCCATTCTAATTTTGAAAGAACTATTTTCTTCAGTGAGCTTTTGAATCTCCTTTTCCATGTGGCTAATTCTGCTTTTGAAAGCATTCTTCTCCTCATTGGCTTTTTGAACCTCTTTTGCCAATTGAGTTAGGCTAGTTTTCAAGGTGTTAATTTCTTCAACATTTTTTTGGGTCTCCTTTAGCAGGGAGCTGATCTGCTGTTCATGCTTTGACTTCATGTCTCTCATTTCTCTTCCCAGCTTTTCCTCTACCTCTCTAACTTGATTTTCAAAATTCTTTTTGAGCTCTTCCATGGCCTGAGCCCATTGGGTGGGCTGGGACACAGAAGCCTTCATTTCTGTGTCTTTGCCTGATAGTAAGCATTGTTCTTCCTCATCAGAAAGGAAGGGAGGAAATGCCTGTTCACCAAGAAAGTAGCCTTCTAAAGTCTTATTTCTTTTCCCTTTTCTGGGCATTTTCCCATCCAGTGACTTGACCTCTGAATATTCTCCTCACACCCACCTCGCCTCCTGATCCTCCCAGCCAGCGTTTGGGGTCTGAGATTCAAATGCTGCTTCCAGCCTTAGGGCTTTTGGCGGGGGCAGGGCTGCTATTCAGTGTGAGATTAAGATCAGGTGGTCAGTTCGGGGCAGGGCCGCCTCTCAGGCTCAGTTTCCTCAGGGGGTTTATGCACAGACCTTCCACAATGGATCCAGGCTCCTGCCCCCTTGGGGAGCCCCTGTCTGCAGCCGCCTCTCAGCTTCTACCTCCCAGGGGGGGGCTGAGTTATGGGGGTACCCCACTCCCCTCTCAACCAGCCAAAGAGACTCTCTCACCGACCCCATCACCTGTGGGTGGAGGGACTTGTGCGGCCACTGGAGATCCCGTCCCTGAAGCCTGCTTGGATCTGTATCTCTCGGTGCCGTGGCCGTGGCAGGTCTGGGCTGGGCTCCGCGTCTGCAGCGCGCCGGACCTTTTGCGAGTGGTTTGCAGGTCCCTCTGTGGGTGGAGGGACCTGCGTGGCCGCTGGAGATCCCGTCCCTGAAGCCCGCTCGGATCTTTTCCTCTCGGTTCCGTGGCCGTGGCAGGGCTGCACTCAGCTCCCAGTCCTGGCGCCCAGTCCACAGCGTGAAGCACCCCCCGTGAGAGGTTTGCAGGTCTCTCCGGAACAGAAATCTCCCTCGCTCCAATATTCCGTGGCCTCTTGGTGCAGAATTCGCCGTGAGTTACTTCCCTGTAGCCGTTCTATGGGTTGTGGGTTCGGAGCTATGTGTATGTGCGTCTTTTTACTCCGCCATCTTGGCTCCGCCCCCCAACCTCTTCTTGAAGCCTCTAGTAAGGGGAAACTACTTGTTGAGACTGTCAGTTCCACTTTGGGGCAAATTGAATTGTTAGAAAGTCTTACCTTAAACTGAACCCAAATCTAGTTCTGTAAGTCCTTCTGCCATTCCAGTCCCTTCACTTCTCACAGTTCTCTCCAAAGACAAGTAAAATAAAGAAATGGGGAATGTGATTGGAGATCCATCCTCAGTGATAGGCAAAAGATTATGAAGAGTGGGAGAAGTTCTGCAGAGCAAAGGGCAAATGTCCTGCTTTTTTTTAATAGGGAAGAGAATAGTCTGTAAACTATATGTCAGGGAAAAAGACATTCTCCATTCTAGAATGGATTATAAATGTTTTTTTCCTGATCTGGCCTAAGCACTTATTTTCTTTTCCAATTCAATTCAGTTTTTATTTTCAGTTTTGAATTCTCTCCCTCCCAATACCATTTACACCCCCATTGAGAAAACAAGAAAAAGAAAAAAAGAAAAAAAAGAAAACTGGTTATAATTTTAGCAGATGATTTCTTCTCTCACTGCTTACTGAGGCTATGTAAGATGAATTCCCTTAACTTCCCTCCTCACCTTCAAATCTCTCTGGATTTGCCCATTGTCTTTTCATTTCCTACCTCATGGTAGAAATATAACTCCTTTTGGACAAGGTCAACCCCTCCACCTATGCTCTTGACTCCATCCCTCCCAACCTCTTCCAAGGACCTGCTCCAAAAGACATTCCAGCTCTCTCCTGGAACTTCAGTGTCTTTCTCATGTTCCTGGCTCCTTCCTCTTTGTCTACAAATGTAGTCAGACTTCCCCCATCTAGAAAAGAAAAAAAAAACCAAACTCTGCCATTAGCCACATTACCCCTTCAAGAAGTCAAATTTTCAATTCTTTGCTACCACAAAAAGAGCTGCTATAAATATTTTTATATTTTCCCAGAAGAAAGTTTAGAAAGAAATAAAAATAAGTACAGTAGTATTGGAATTACCTTGTTAAATTGATTATATAGGGAGTATGGACTGGACTTCCAATTTTGTTTGGTAAAGAGAATTCCAGGGTAAGGAAACTTCTATGTCTAATATGAACCAGCTTCTTCTCTTCAACTTATGGTTTCTTAGGGTTTCCTAGGGCACTGAAAGGTGACTCATAAATTACTTTTGGAAAAGAAAATTTGCTGTATACTTTAAAAAACCAAGCTGAACATAATTGAAATTCATGGTTTAATACACAATTCTCATTTTCAGTTCTTTGTAGATGGAAATTATTGTGTTTGTTGATGTCTGTTAAGTTTGTAATGAAAAAAAGTAGGCTACACTTCCTGTCTCCTTTTTCTCACCTCCTACTCACTCCAAACACTATTTAAACTAGCTCCCTCTTAAACCAAAGAGACTGAAACTTTTGCTCAAAGGTCACCAATAACAGTTTTGAGATCCAATGACTTTTATTGAGCCCTATTGTATTTGACACTGGCGATTACTGACTCTTGATTGATTCTTTTAGTTCCCTTGGCTTCCGTGACATTGGGAGGTTGAATGAACTTGTCCAAGGTCACACAGTTAGTGGCAGAGTCAGCATTTGAACCCAGGTTCTCAGATTCCAAATCTAGATTCCATTATCTTGTATATACTTTTTTCTCTTAATGTTTCCTAAAATTGCATTATCTTTTTCTTTTGGCTACCATATCATACTATTGACTTATGCAATTTGTCATCCATTAAACAAACCCATCTAGATGTTTTGTATGAACTGTTGTCTAGTCATATTTTTTCTCATATCATATCTCTGAAGTTGATTTTTTAAAACACAGATGTAATATTTTGCATTTATTTATTTTGATATCTCTAACCTCAGTGATTTTTGGTGGGAGAGGGGGCAGAAACAAGCATCCACATTATTTCCAGGTCGTTTCTGAACCATGTTGCCTACACTATGGCTATTTTCCTTATTCCTTTCCCACCAGAAGTTGGACTCTGTCCCAGAGACCTTGGGCTCTGATAGGTGACCTTTTGCCTTATCTGTGCCACAACCAGGATTACTTTACCTTATTTCTAATCCATGTTACTGCAGATACATACCCTCTCCTCCTTTGTCCAGAAGCAAAAACTGTCAATTTTTATATAATTGAAATGATCTATTTGTGGCTTTGGCAATCTCTTCCATCTCTGGTAGGATTATGAATTCTCTCCCTAATCACAGATGTGAAAATCATGTACTTTTGTTCTCCTTTAACTTTTTTAAAGTTTATTTTTTTATATTGAAGTAATGTCCATTTGAAAATTATAATAGTATGTAGTGTAACGTGTTGGCCTAAACCTAATTTCCACCAAATAACTTTCCAGTTTTCCCTGCCATTCTTTTAGAACACAGAATATTTCACTTGGTGTTTTGTGTGCTTGGGTGTACAAACACAAGATTCTTCTGCATGTTTTGTTGTTCTTAGTGAAGTTTGTTTAGTATGTTCCAGTATCTACTTTTAAAATCAGTGCCCCAAAAATTAAGTGACTGCTTTATAATCTAATTGGAGATCTGGTAGTGCTAAGCCTCCTTCATTTCTCCTTCTTTACTACTTAAAATTTGTAACCTTATTTTCCTCCAAATGAATTCCATTATTATTTTATCTAATTTCTTATTTACATTAAAAAAAACCTCTGGACCTAGGAAACATTAAATAAAATGAAGATATCTATATGCAAGGAAAAAGAGATAATGAAAATGGTACATGAAATCATGAATCTCTATTATGTACAATGTGATCTTTTTTAAAGTACGTAGTAAATTTTACACACTATTTGCAAAGCTATTTTGCTCCTCTGTTTCCTTCTGAATCCCTGTTTTCTTCTTTGCATTTAAAATGCTTTAATACTCTCTTTCATTTTTATCTTTCTTTTTTTCTTTTTATGACAATACTGTTGCTATAACCCTCTATTTTCACTACACAGCTTCCCAATTAGTTATATCCTCACTTAATTGAAAGAAAAGGAAGAAAATTCTTGTGATAAGTATACATTGTCAAGCAAATCAAATCCACAAGTTGGCCATGTCTGAAAAAGTGTCTTCCTTGAGACCATCATACCTCTGTCAGGAGCTGCATAGTATGCTTCATCATCAGTCCTCTGGAGTTGTCGGTTATCTCATCGATCATATTTCTTAAGTCTTTCAAAGTGGTTTTTCTTTATGGTGCTATTGTTATTGTACAAATTGTTCTCCTGATTCTCCAAACTTGACCTCATCAGTTCATACAAATCTTCCCAGGTTTCTCTGACACCATCCTTTCCCTCATTTCTTATAGTGCAATGTTATTTCATTATATTATATACTATAATTGTCCAACCTTTTTCCAGTTGATGGGAACCACTTTAGTTTTCAGCTCATTGCTACACCAAAGATGACTTCTACAAATATTTTTGCACATATAATTCATTCCCCTTTTTCTGTAATTTCTTGGGGGTAGGTAGAGCAATAATATTGATAGATCAAAAAACATTCATAGTTTTGGGGCTTTTTGGGGATAGTTCAAAATTCCTTTCCGGAAAGGAAATTTACAGCTCCACCAATAGCGCATGAGTATGTCTGTCTTCCTGCAGGCCCCTCCTCCCCACCGCTAACAACTGTAATTTTTTTCTTTTTGGTCAGTTTTGCCAATCCAATTTGTCATGGGGTAGAAACTCAGAGGTATTTAAATGTCATTTAAATTAGAGCATTTTTAAAAAATATGGTTATTGATGACTTGAATTCCTTCCCTTGAAAAATACCTTTGGCTATTTATCAATTGGGATATGTATTTTGCTCTCCTGTATTTGAATTAGTTCCTTATGCATTTGGGATATCAGATCTCCATTAGAGAAATTTGTTGCAAAGGGTGTTTTTCCCTTTTCCTTCACTCAGTTAATTGTTGCTTTTCTGATTTTAATCTAAATAATATTATTTCTGCATAAACTTTTCAATTATATATAATGAAAAATTTCCATTTTATTTTCTACGATGCTCTCACTTCATTGTTTGTCAGTCAATAGTTGGTCAACAAGCATTTATTAAGGACCTATTATGTGCCAAGCATTGTGCTAAGTTCTGTGGATATAAAGAAAGGCAAAAGACCATCCCTACTCAAAAGGAGCTCCTAGTCTAATGAAAGAGACAACATTCAAACAACTATGTACAAGCAAGATGTAGACAGGAGAAATAAAAGATAATGAACAGAGGGAAGGTACTAGCATTAAGGTGGATTGGAAGAGTCTTCCTGTAGAGGGTGGAGTATTAGTTGGGACTTGAAGGAAGCCAGGGAAATCCAGGAGGCAGAGAAGAAGACAGCATTACAGGCATGGGAGACAGACTGAGAAAATGCCTGGAGTTCTTATTTGGTAAAAAGATTTTACCTCTCCCTAGTTGTGAATGTTATTTACTTCCATTTTCCTCTGATTTGGTGCTATGACTATTTATAACTAAATTATCCATTTGGAGCTTATTGCAAAGTAGTGTGAGATGCTGGTCTAAATGAATTTCTGCCAGGCTGCTTTGCAGTTTTCCCAGGAGTTTTTGTGAAAGAATAAATGAGCTCCTACCCTTGGAAGCTATGGTCTTTGATATTATCAAACATGATATTATTATGTTCACTTGCTTCTGTATGTGCCGTACCTAGTCTTTTACACTGATCAACATTTTCGCTTCTTAACTAGTGCTAAAGTTTGATGATTATTGCTTTGTTGTACAGTTTGCAATATGGTATTAAGAGGTCCTCTTCCTTTCCACTTTTTTCCCCTATTACTTCACTTTACAATCTTGACTTTTGTTTCTACATATGAAAGTTGTTAAGAGGCAGCTAGTTGATGGAGTGGAGAGAGTGCTGGACAGGTTGCTATGAAGAGCTGACTTCAAATCTCAGATACCAACTGTGTGACCTTGGACAAATCAGTCTGTGTCTGCCTCAGTTTCCTTATTTGTAAAATGAGGATAATAATTGATGTGAGGATAAAAGAAAATAATACTTATAAAGTGCTTTGCACACCTTATGGGGCCATGTGTATACTAGCTAGAATTGCTGTTGTTATTATTACTATCCCTCTGGTAATTTGATCAGTATGATACTGAATAAGTAAGTTAACTTAGATAGTATTGTCATTTTTATTACATTGGTTCACCCTATCCATGAACAATTATTGTTTGTTATTGTTGTTTAGTCATTTTTCAGTCATGTCCCATTTGGGGTTTTCTTGGCAAGGATACTGGAATGGTTTGCTATTTCCTTCTCCAGTTCATTCTACAGATGAGGAACTGAGGCAAACAAGGTTAAATGACTTGCTTAGGGTCACTATTTCTCAAATTATTTAGCTGTCTTTACTTCTGTTAAGAAAGTTTGGTAGTACATAATTACTATGCATTACTATGTATACTGTGTATGGTGGAAGGTAGACTCCCAATGTTTTGTGTACTATCTAGTTATTTTGAGTGGAATTTCTCTTTCTATCTCTTGGGTTTTATTGGTAGGATTATGTTAATTTTACTGAAGTTATTGTTTCAATATTGTTGTTGAATCTTTAGAGGAATCTAAATAGAATGTCATATCATCTACAAAATCATTTGCCTTTCTCTGCATTTAGGATTGTCAGCTCCCTTTGCTTTTTCTTGTTTTATTGCAAAATCTGGTATCTTTGTAGTTTATATAAAATATTTCTTATTTTACTATACCAAATGACGGGGCAGCTAGGTGGCACAGTGGATAGAGTGCTGAGTATGGAGGCAGGAAGGGCTGAGTTAAAATCTGACCTCAGATACTTCCTAGCTATGTGACCCTGGACAAGTCACTTCATCCTGTTTGCCTCAATTTCCTCATCTGTAAAATGAGCTGCAGAAGAAAATGGCAAAATAGTCCCAAATGGGGTCACGAAGAGTTGGACACAACTGAAACGACTGAACATATTATGTTTATAATTTTTCTTACATTTAATCAACCCTTTGTTCCCGATATAAATGCAAGCTGGTCATAGTATATGCTGTTTTATTAATAAGCTGTTGTAGTCTCTGTGCCAATATTTTATTTAACATTTCCACATCAATGTTTATTAAGGATTTTTATACTGTCCTTACTTTGTTCTCTCTACTTGGTTTAAGTGTCAAGACCATTTTTGTATCATGGAAGAAATTTCATAGGATCCCCTATTTTCTCATTTCTTGTTTGTAGCTTATGAGCTATTTAATTAATGGTTCCTTGAATGCTTGATATAGTTTGATTAAATAACAATCAGATTCTGAGGCTTTTTTTTTTTGGAGTTCAATTATAGCCTATTCTATTTATTTTTCTTAAATTGGGTTATTTAAATGACCTATTCTTTTGTTCTGTTAATTTGGGTATTTTATATTTTTTAAAAGTATTCATTTCATCAATGTTTTATGTTTTATTGGTATATAATTGGGCAAAATAATTTCTAATAATTTCCTTTGTTTTAATATTTCTTTGTTGTAAATTCTCCTTTTTAATTTTTTACATTTTGTTTTCCTTTTCCCTTTTTTGAAAAAATGCTATTATCTGTTCATCTATTTTATTAGTTTTTTTTTTTAAAAAACTAGTTCCTAATTTTATCTATCAATTCAATATTTCTTTGCTTTCAATTTCCTTTATCTCTTCTTGGATTTTCAAACTTTCTGCTTTGGTGTTTAGTTGCAGTCAAGTCAAATCAAGTCAATATGACTTCATTAAGTGCCTACTCAGTGCCAGGTACTCTACTAAGCGTTGGGGATAGAAAGACAAAAACCAATGTTTGTTCTCAGAGTCTACAGTCTAATGGGAGTGACAACACACAAACAACTGTATACAGACAAGCTATAGACAGGCGAAATTAAAGACAGTCTTAGAGAGGAGGCATGAGAATTAAGGGGCATCAGGAAAACTAAAGTACAATCTTAGCTGGCACCTGAAGCAAGCCAGGGAAGCAACATTTAGGAGGGGGAAATTCCAGTGACAATAACCCAGAGTTGGGAAATGGAGTGCCTTGTTTGAGGAACGACAAGATGGCTCCTGGAGTACTGGACTGCAGAGTACATAGAGGTGTAAGTAGACTGGAAAGGAAGAGGTCAGGTTGGGAAGCATTTTAAATGAGAGGATTTTATGTTTGACACTGGAGGTGATAGTGAGCCACTGAAATTTATTGAGTAGGGGAGAGGGTGATATATTCTTGCACCTCAGGAAGCTTACTTTGACAACATGAGGTGATAGGGGCCTACACCATTGTGGTGGCAGTGTTAGAGGAAAGAAGGGGGCAGATAAGAGAGATGATTGGCTATGGGAGGTGAGATAAAGCATAGTCCAGGATGATATCTATTTTGTTAGCCTGAGTGTTGAGGGTGGTGCCCTTGGCAGAATTAAAAAATTAGGAAAAGGAGAAGGCATAGGGGAGGGGTAGGAGATAATGAGTTCAATTTTGGACATATTTAGTTTAAGGTTTCTCTGGGATATCAGATTCCAGGTGGCTAATGGGCAGTTGGAAATATAAGACCAGAGGTCAGGATAAAGTTTAAAGTACAAGTGGAACAGTGGATAGAACACCGGACTTGGAATCAGGAAGATTCCTCTTCTTGAGTTAAAATCTGGCCTCAAACACTTCTTAGCTGTGTGGCTCTAGACAAGTCACTTTACCCTGTTTGCCTCAGTTTCCTCATCCGTAAAATGAACTGGAGAAGGAAATGGCAGACCACTCCAGGATCTTTGCCAAGAAATCTCCAAATAGCATAGTGAAGAGTTGGATATTGATTGAGAAATGGCTGAACAATTATGCCAAAGTAAATTTGTGAATCATCAATATAGAAATGGTGATTAGATCCATGGGGGCTGATGAGTGTAGAGGGAGGAGAGTAGGAGACCCAGGACAGAGCCCTGGAGGATGCTCATAGTTAATGAATGTGACCTGAATGAGGATCTAGCAAAGAAGACTGAGGAGAGATCAGACAGGTAGGGGAAGAATCAGGAGAGAGTGATGTTCCAAAAACCTAGAGAAAAGAGAGTATCATTAAGAAAGGGGTGATAGACAGTGTCAAAGGCTTCAGAGATGTCCAGAAGGATGAAGACTAAAAACGACGATTACATTTGTCAATTAAGAGACCACTGGTGACTTTGGAAAGATCAGTTTGAGTTGAATGATGAGACTGAAAGTCAGATTGCAGAAAGCTAAGAAGAAAATAGTATTTTTATTTATCGCTTTTCCAGTTTGCTTTAGTTGCTTGCCCAAATCACTTGTTATTTTTCTCTTTTGTTGAAGAAGACATTTAGCAATATGAATTTTCTCCTTGAGAACTGATTTATTTTTATTTTATTTTTTGCAAATCACAAGATTTGGTATTTTGTCTCATTGTTGTCATTTTCCTTGATGGAATTACCTGTTATTTGTGCCCTCCCCCTCCCCCCCCCCCCGAGTTCTTTAGCTTTAAACAATTTAGTCTGCAATAAAATTTAAATTCATTTTTAAAGGCTCTTTAATGAATCACTTTTTATTTTGTTGTCATCAGTAAGGATGCAATTAATATTTCTCCTGTTTTTACATTTGTATATGAGGTTTTTAATGTCCTAATACATGCTTAATTTTTGTAAAAAGTGCCATTCAGAGTTGAGAAATGTGTACTCTTTGCACTTCCTATTCAGTAATCACCACAAATCTATTATATTTAATCCTATTCCATTCTTTAACTGCTTTTTGCTTATTATTTTGTTAGTTTTCTAAGTCTGGAAGAGGTTCATTGAGGTCCCCTACTTTTATAACTTTACTGTCCATTTTTCCTTTTAAATCATATAACTCTTCCTTCAAGTATTCAGTTGCTATGTTATCTGGTGCATATATATTAAGAACTGACATTAATTCATTTTCTATGGTGCTTTTAAATATAATGTTTCTCTTCCTCTCTCCTTCCCTTTCTTTTTCCCTTCCTTCCTTTCTTCTTTCTTTTCTTCCTTTCTTCCCCCAGGATAAAAATACAGCAGCCACTTATGGGCCAGATGCTTCTATTTATTGTCACAGAAACTTTCACCTGCTCTGACCTGCTCTAGTGGATCTCGTCCTTGGCAGCCTGGTAAACCTCTGCTCTTGGGGGCTCAACCCATTGGTGCTAGACATTTCAGACTTCAGATCAGATTCAGGCCTACTGTAGCTCAGAACACCCAAATTCAAGCAATCCACTGGCCTCCTGAACAGCAGAAATTACAGACATGTGCCACCAGTCAGGACCTCCACTTATTTCAATTCGTATCACTTCAATTAAATTTTTCCAGTCTTCTTTTTTCACACTTACTGTTTCATAGAAATATTCCATGATTTTCATGGGCCACAATTTGTTCAGTCATCCCCCAATCAATGGATGTCTACTTTGTTTCCAGTTATTTGTTACCACAAGATATGCTGCTATAAATATTTTAGTGTGTATGGAGCCTTTCTTTTTATTAATGACCTTGTTGGAGTATATGCCTAGTGATGAAGTCTCTGAGTCAAAGGGTATGGACATTTTAGCCACTTTACTTGCATAATTCCAAATTATTTTCCAGAAAGTAATTTTCATAGAACTAAAAAAAAATCATCTGGAGAAGCAAAAGATCAATAACTTAATGGAATGATTAAAAGAAGTGGGAAAGAAGGGGATTTGTCTATATCAGATCTCAGACTATACTACAAAACAGTCATTATTAAAAAATTAGAAAATTCTAAAAATTGATTAAAAATAGAAAAATTGATCAGAGGACAGATTAAGAATGCAAGACCTAGAAGCACATGGATGGAATGACCTTAGTGTTGGATGAACTCAAGGACTCCAGCTGCTGAGGTAAGGCTTCACTATTTGACAAAAACTACTGGGAAAACTGAAAAACATCACGACAGAAATCAGCTTAGTCATTTCCTTAGATCATATGCCACACTAAGGTCTAAATCAATACGTTATTTAGTAAAAAAGCTCATGTCATTAAAAAAGTAAAGGAGAACATAAAAACGTAACTTTCACAACTATGGGTACAGCCTAAACATTACTAAATAACATCGGAAAGCCTGTATAAACAAATTTAACAGAGGAAGATCTTTGAAGCAAGGTTCTATGACAAAGCTCTTATGAACAAAAAATATTTGAACTGATTAAAGTAGATAAGAAGAGGAATCTTTCCCCATCAGAAAATGATCAAAAGAGCTGAAAAAGCAAGACATACTTTTAAGGTTAAGCAGCATTACTAACATATAATACAAAATGATTATAAGATAGTTAAGTACAATGCCATTAGGGAAGGAGAGCACTAACATTTTGGGGGGATAAAGAAAAGTTTTTGGTAGAAGGTGGTGCTAGACCTGTGTCTAGAAGAAAGAGAGGATTCTATAAGTGAAAGTGAGTTAGAAGTACACTCCAGGCTTTTTTCATATGCTTTCTTATGTTTCTTTTATTTAACTCTATATCTTTTTTTGTCTACATTTCTGCTAAACTTATTGAATTCTGAAAGAATATGAAATTCCTCCATAATTTATTGCATGACTGTTGATGACTTTTTGCAATTTAATTCACTTTTTCTTTAAGAACATAGCTGCTATCCATTTGCATATGTGTATTTAGTAATGATGTTATTTCATTGTCTTTGGTGCCTTTAAATGTGATGTAGCTTCCCTGTTTATCTTTGTTAATGTTAATGGTTTTTATTTTTATCTTATCTGAAATTATGAGCACAGTTCCTGATTTTTTGCAACCACTTGAAGCAAAATAATTCCTGCACCTCTTTTTCACTATATGTGTTATGTTTCATAAGGGTTTCCTGTGTGCACCATATTATTGGATTTTTTCTTCACTATAATATCATCTATCTATCTATCTATCTATCTATCTATCTATCTATCTATCTATCTATTTGTCTGTCTGTCTATCTATCTATCCTCTATCTATCTATCTATCTATCTATCTATCATCTATCCTTTGAGGAGTTTAATCCATTCAGATTTCTTCCTCAGTTTTCTCAACTATAAAATGGGGATAATAATACCACCTACCTCCCAAGGTTGTTGTAAAGGTATGAGATAATATTTGTAAAGCATTTAGCACAGTGTCTGACATATGGTAGGTTTTTAATAAATACTGTTATTATATTTTTCTATATTCATTTAGGATTAAACTAAACCCTGTAGAATATTATTTTGGGATGAAAATTCATCTCCTTTGCTTTTCTGAATATAATTCCATTTTTCTTTTTTTGATTTCTCTTAACTAAGGAGTAGTTTGGGGGTGATTTGGATTGTTTTTCTTTGGGAAATGAAAAAACCTGTTCCTTATTGCCTGTAATTTTGTTAGTAATGATGGAATTTTGAAGTCTGATCACTGTGTTTCTTTGTGAATTAGACTTAGGCCTTTTTCTCTATTAGTGGTCTCTGTATTGTATTTATCTTCTATTTCTATTACATCTGGGCAATTTTCTTGTTTAGTATCATAAAGCATAGTTTTCATAATTGTCCATTTTGTTATTTTTTTCTGAAAGAACAATGATTCTCAGAATATCTCCTTATAATTTGTCTTCATGCTTTGTACTCTCAACTTGTAAATAAGTAATTAAAAACATTCTTGGAATAATAATAATTTTCAATGATGGCATTTGAAGAAATATTAATTGAAGACAGAATAATTTAATACTAAAAATTGATGGGTAAAAGAACAAATTATAGTGACAATAGAATATTTCATAAAACATCACAACAATGAGACAGGCCACTAAGACTGTCCAGATACAGCTAAATCAGTCCTGAGGGGAAAAATTTATATCTCTAAATGCATTCAGCACTGGAAGAGAAAGAACAGATCAATGAATTGAGAGCACAACTAAAAAACTCTAAAAAGGCAACTAATAAAAAAACAATCCCAAACTAAACTCCAAATAGAAATCTGAAAAAATAAAAAAGGAGAGGAACAAAAAACAAAACCAGAATAAAAATTTTCATACTTTGTGCTGGTTAGAAGTGTAAAATTTGATCAGTAGGATAGATTAGACACAGAATTTATAGGAGGAGGCAACCAACTAAAATAATATTTGATAAATTCTAAGCTCACAACTACTTGGATAAGGGCTCATTATCTGATTAGAACTTCTAGAAAAACTTAGTAGCAGTATGGCAGAAATTAGGTATAGATCAATATCTCACACTATATATTAAGATAAAGTTCAAATTATAATGGCTAAATGACTTAATTATAATATGTCACATTACAAACAAATCAGAGGAGCAAGGAAGAAAATCACTCTTACTAACATGGATGAAGAAAGCATTCATGACTAAAGAAGAAATAGAGAGGAGCAAAGAAAATTGAATGAACAATTTTGAATTCATAAGATTAAAAAGTTTTCACACAAACAAAACTAAAGCAGTTAAAATTAGAAAGGAAACAGTTAATCAGAAAATTTCTCTGAGAAAGGTCTCATATTCAAGCTTTATGAGGAATTGACTCATTTATATGAACAAGAACCATTCTTCACTAGATAAATGATCAAAGGATATGAACAGGTAATTAAGAAAAAAAAATCCAAGAAACCAACAGTCATGAGAAAAATGGTCCAAATCACTGATAACCAGAGAATGAAAATTTGAGCAACTCTGAGGTTGTATATCATAGCTATCAGATTTTCAAAGATGATAAAAAAGTAAAATGGCAATTATTGGATAGAGTTGGAAAAGAAGCTCACTAATTCACTATTTTTGGATCTGTGAATTGGTCTAACCCAGGGGTGGGAAACCTGCAGCCTCAAGGCCACATGTGGCCAACTAGGTCCTGACTGAGTCCAATCCTTTTTGGAGAACAAATCCTATTATTAAGGGAATTTGTTCTGTGAGGTTTGGATTCAGTCAAAGGGTTGCACTTGAGGACCGAGAAGGCCACATGTGACCCCAAGGCAACAGGTTTCCCACCCCTGGTGTAGCCATTCTGGAAATCAATTTGGAACTATGCCTCAAAAGTCACTAAATTGTGCATACCCTTTGACCCAGTGACACCACTGATAGGTCTATACTCCAAAGAAAGAAAAAAAGAAAAAACAACAAAATGCCCCCCAAATATTTGCAGCAGCTATCTTTGTTGTAGCAAAGAGCTGGAAGCTAAGGGGATGCCCATTTTTTTTTTTTTTGGTCAATGGCTAAACAAATTATAATGTAATATAATTACATTATAAATACATTATAATAATATAATTATATAATGGAATTATAAAGGAATATCAGGGCAATAACCCTAAAAAAAAGAGATGGTTTTACCCAAGATGGAATTCCCTTGAATGCTCCCAAAGTCACCTCCATAAAACTTTAAAATAATCCCTTACATTCAATTCTGGAGCTGCAGAACCAACAAAAGATCGAGCTGAAACAACTTTCCAGGGCAAGACAACTTTAGAGGTCATCAGGAAAAGCTTGTCTCACCAAAGTGGTGTTTGGGACTGGAGTGCCATGCAGCAAGGCAGCAGGAGATTTTGGAGGTGGCTGCACCAGCTGCAGCAGCAGCTTCAGGAACTCAGCCCACAGAATGTAAAATGATTGGACAACTGATCATAACCAGATTACAGGGGACCTTTTGTGGGTACTGGGTGCAGGACTCTGTTTCAATTTATACACAGTTCTGGGTCTCATTCCCAGGGTAAAGAGGAGAATTTGTGTAGTAGCATTTGTGACCTTAGGGACATTGGTTACAGTTACAAAGTGGAGAAGAATGCTTGTGATCACTCACAAGGGAACAAAGACTTGGTTTCAGTTCAAAGGCAGAAAGAGCACTGGCACATTAGGAGACCAAGGGCATAAGCTACATTTCAAGGGATATAAGAAGTAATAGCACTTGCAGCCACAAAGGAGCAGGGGCTTGTACAGAGTGCTTGTAATTATTCACACACAAATACACAGGTCAGGAAAGTAGCTCTCCTTAGATCATACCACCATTGGAAGAACCAAAGGACTCACAGAAATAACTCTGAAAAAAGTGGCATGAAAAACTTGAAACTTGGGACAGTACCTCCTCCACCTCAGAAGTAAAGCTCAACTTTAACATAAATGTAAAAGTCAAGAAATAAGCTGAAAAAAATAAGCAAAAAAAAAAAAAAGGAAACTGACCACAAGAAGTTACTAAGGTGACAGAGAAGATCAAGACACAAACTCAAAAGAAGACAATGTTAAAATAGCATACAAAGTCTCAAAGAAAAATGTGAACTTGAGCCACAGTCCTCAAAAAGAAATTCTTGGAAGAGTACAAAAAGTATTTTAAAAATCAGATAAGAGAGGTAGAGGAAAAATTGAGAAAAAGAATGAGAATGATGCAAAAATAATTAGACCATCAATGGCTCTAGAAAGGAGGCCTTTTAAAAAACATGGAAGAAAATAACACCTTAAAAGAATAGCATTAGACAAATAGTAAAAGAGGTGAAAAAATCACCTGAAGAGAAGAGATTCTTTAAAAACAGAATTGGGCAAGTGAAAAAAGAAGTACAAAAAATCACTGAAGAAAAGGACTCCTTAAAAATAGAATTGGCCAAATGGAAAAGGAGGTATGGAAGCTCTTTAAAGAAAATAATTTCTTAAAAATTAGAACCGGGCAATTGTAGGTTAATGACTCCACGAGACATCAAGAAACAACAAAACAAAAGAAGGAAAAAAATGGTAGAAAATGTTAAATATATCACTGGAAAAACAACTGACCTGGAAAGATCATTTAAGAATTATTTGACTACCAAGTCATGATAAAAAGAAAAAGCCTAGTCTACATATTTCAAGAAATTATTAAGGAAAACTGCCCTGATAGTCTTAAACCAGAAGGTAAAATAGAAATTGAAAGAATCCGCTGATCATCTCCTGAAAAAGATCCAAAAATGAATGCTCCCAAGAATATTATAGTCAAATTCCAGAGTTCCCAGGTCAAAGAGAAAATATTCTAATTAAACACTAAATTGGAAATCCTGAGAATCCAAGAAGAGATTAATGAAACTGAAATTAAGAAAATTATTGAACTAATAAATGAAACCAAGAGCTGGTTTTGTTCAAAAAAACAACAAATAAAAGAAAAAAAACTAGTGGTTAATTTGAAGGAAAATAAAAAGAAAGGCAAAAACTAAATTACCAGTAACAAAAATGAAAAGGGTGAACTTGCCACCAAAGAAAAGGAAATTAAATTAATATTATGAGCTATTTTGCTGAATTACATGCCAATAAATTTAGCAATCTAAATGAATCGGATGATTATTTCCAGAAATACAAATTGCTCAGATTGTTAATCTTCAGTTAGAAAAGGAAATAGAATACTCAAATAATCTTATCCTAGAAAAAGATATTGAACGAGCCATCAATGAGCTCCCTAAGAAACAATCCCCAGGACCAGATGGATTCACAAGTGAATTCTATCAAATATTTAAAGAGCAATTGATTTCAATATGACATAAACTATTTGGGAAAATAGGCAAAGAAAGAGTCCTACCAAATTCCTTTTATGGCACAAATACCTAAACTGATATCTAAACCAGGAAGAGCAAAAACAGAGAAAGAAAACTATAGCTGAATTTCCCTAATGAATACTGATGCAAAAATTTTAAATGAAATATTAGCAAGGAGCTTACACCAATGTACCACAAAAGTCATGTACTGTGGCCAGGTGGAATTTATAATAAGAATGCAGGGCTATTTCAGTATTTGAAAAGCTATCAGCATAATTGACCGTATTAATAATAAAAACAACAAAAAACTATATGATCTCAATAGACGGATAAAAAGATTTTGACAAAATGCAGTTAAGAACGTTAGAAAGAATAGGAATAAATGGAGCTTTATTTAAAGTAAGTAGCATCTATCTAAAACCATCAGCAAACATTATCTGTAATGAGCATAAATTAGAAGCCTTTCCAGTAAGGTCAGAGGTGAAGCACTCTTTGATGACAATGTGATGGCATACTTAGAGAATCAATTAAAATTATTTTGAATTAATTAACTATTTCAGCAAAGTTACTGTAGGGTATGAAATAAACCCACATAAGCCATCAACATTGCTATATATTACCAACAAAGTTCATCAACAAGAGATAAAAGAGACATTCCACTGAAAATAACTGCAGGCAATGTAAAGTATTTGGGCATCTATCTCCAAAGACAAAGCCAGACACTTTAGGAACACACTTTAAAAAACACTTACTGAACAACTGGAGAAATATTAAGTACTCATGGGTAGACTGAGTCAATATAATAAAAATTACAATTTTACCTAAATTAATTTACTCATCCAGTGCCATACCATTCAAACCACCTAAAATTTGTTTTATAGAACTAGAAGAAATAACAACAAAATTCATTTGGAAGCTTAAAACGTCAAGACTATGAAGGGAATCAATGGTAAAAAAAATGTGACGGTGGTCTAATTATACCAGATCTCAAATTATACTATAAAGTAGTAATCATTAAAAATAATCTGGTACTGGGTAAACAATGGAGTGATGGATTAGTGGAATAGATTAGGTACATAATACACAATATTAAATAACCATAGTAATCTAGTATTTGATAAATTCTGATTCAAGCTTTTGGGACAAGAACTCACTATTTGACAAAAATTCCTTGGAAAACTGGAAAAAACTAGAAAGTTTGGCAGAAACTAGGTACATGATTTAGACACAAAGGGTGATGTAAAGAAATCATGATAGCACTGAATAGTTTAGCTGTCCGATCTACGAAAAAGGAAAGAATTTATGGTCAAACAAGACATAAAGAGGTTTATAGCATGTAAAATGGATAATTTTGATTACATTAAAATTAAAAAGATTTTGTAGAGATAAAACTAATGCAACCAAGACTAGAAGGCAAGTGAGAAACTAAGCAGGGAATTTACAGCAAGTTTTGCTTTAAAAGATCTCATTTCACAAATATATAGAGAACTGAATTAAATTTGTAAAAATACTAGTCATTCCCCAACTGATTAATAGTCAAAGGATGTGAACAATCAGTTTTCAGACAAAGAAACCAAAGCTATTTATAGCCATATAGAAAAATGCTCTCAATCACTATTGATTAGAAAAATACAAATTAAAACAATTCTGAGGTATCACTTCATAAGTATCAGATTGATTACTATTACAGAAAAGGAAAATGGTGAATGTGGAGAGGGCATGAGAAAATTGGGACATTAATACACTGTTGGTGGGATTGTGAACTGATCCAATAATTCTGGGGAACAATTTGGAACTATGTCAAAAGGTCTATAAAACTGTACACATCCTTTGATCTAGCAATACCGATACTAGATCTATATCCCAAAGAGATTAAAGAGAAAAGGAGCCAAGTGTACAAAAATATTTTTAACAGTTTTCTTTGTAGTGTCAAAGAATTGAAAATTGAGGGGATGCCCATCAATTAGGGAATGGGTGAACAAACTGTGGTGCATTATTGTGATGAAAGACTATTCTGCTATAAGAAATGATGAATAGGATGATTTCATAAAAACCTGGAATGACTTAGATCAACTGATGCAGAGTTAAACGAGCAGAACCAGGAGAATAGTGTACATAGCAACAGCAAGACTGTATGGTGATCAACTGTGAACAACTTAACTGTTCTCAGCAATAAAATGATCCAAAATAATTTCAAAGGACTTATGATGAAAAATGCTATAAGCCTCCAGAGAAAGAAATGATGAAGTCTAAATGCAGATAGAAGCATACTTTTAAAAACTTTGTTTTTCTTGGTTTTTTTTGGTTTGCTTTCTTGTGCAACATGGCTAATGTACAGTTTTGCATGACTGTTCATGTATAATCCATAGCAAATTGTTTGCCTTCTCAAGAAGGGGAGATGAGAATAGGAAGAAAAAGAATTTGGAACTCAAAATGTTAAAAAATGAATGTCAGAAACTGTTTTTACATGTAATTGAGGAAAAATAAAATGAAAACTAGAAAAAAGAACACTTAAATGAAACTAATCCTTTGAAAAGCATAAAAACCAATGTTGATTCTAGAGGAAACAATCGTAAAACATATCTCTCTCACAGGAGAGAGGCAAGGGCTTCAAGTGCAGGGCAAAATGCTATACATATTTTTCAGACAGTTATTTTAGTAGGTGTTTTTGCCAAATTTCATTTCTGGAATTCCTGAATTAGAGTAAGATGGGATTGGATGCATGTAAGTATACTTAGAAATGTCTGGCATGTAAAAACAGTGCATGAATAAAATATATCTAAAATTTTAACAAAGAGAAAGGGATGGTTTCAGAGAAACCAAGGAAAAATTGTAGAAAATGATGCAGAATGAAGTGAGCAGAACTGGGGGAACAATTTACACAACAACAATGACATAGGAAAGACAAGCAACTTTGAATGAAAGAACTCTAATCAACACAATGGCCAACCATAATTCCAAAGTACTGATGAGGAATTATACTATCTACCTCCTGACAGAGAAGTGGTGAATTTGGTGTAGAATGAGACATACCCTTTTGGACATGGCCAATATAAGAATTTGTTTTACTAATCTCTGTATTTATTACAAAAGAAAATTTACTTTGATACCTTAGTTACACTGTGTTCTCTTCACCTATGCTGTGATCCCCATTCCTTCCCAACGTATTTTTCCTGACCTATTTTTAACATGCCTTTTCTTTGTTTTGTAAATGTGATTTCATTGGCTTGATGAGGAAACCCTTTCTAGCAATACAAGTTGGAACCTTGCCTGTAACTTAAAGTTTTGAAGAGTTACCTGGGGCCCTGACAGGTAACCTGACTTGCCTAGCGTCACATGACCAGTAGGGGTCTGAGATAGGATTTGGCTCAGGTCTTTCTGACTCAGATACCAACTCTTTATTCCCTACACAATTCTGATGCTTATAAAGACATCTTTAGAGGCTCTATGAAATCCCCTGGAAGCCTTCTTCTGGTTCTTTTAAACAATACAATATTAAAATATTATATTTGAATGAGGAAAAGACAAACACACTCATAACTGTAAAAACTCCAATTTCTAGAGCAGTTAAAAATTTACAAAGCACTTTCCTCAGAATCAGAGGGAGGTAGAACATTTTGCCAAATGAGGGATCTGGATCCCAGAGAAATAAGTACTCTGGCCATGATGTCAGGGCTAGTAAATGTTTGGGGCTGAATGAAAGCTCAGGTTACATTACTAGCACCCTTTTTATGACACCATGTGCCCCCATGATACAAGGCACTATGTGATACATAGTGCACATGAGAGGGCAAGGTAAACTGTGATGGGGAGCTTGAGGTGAAGAGAGATCACTTCCATCTAGAGAAAGACTTGGCAGAGGAAGATGAAGAGAGAGGGCACCTTCCTGTTCTAACCTTTTTTTCTGTCTCCAGGGCCTCTTCAACTCTAACCTCTATGTTCTTTGTTCTAGAGTCCCTTCCAGCTCCGACCTTCTATCTGCTACGTTCTAAGGACTTGATCCATTCTAACATGCCATTATATGTTCTAATGACCCTTCCAGCTTTAGCATTCAATGTCTATGTTCTAAGAGTCCTTGGAGGGCCAATATTTTATGTTCGATGATTTCTCCCACATCCCCATCCTTAACAAATCTCATCCCAGGCCAGGGCTAATTACACTGGATCTCACTTCCCTTTGTCACATTCTTCCCTGAAATGAAGATTCTGTTCCATAGGTGAATGCATGAAATCATGTGCGAGGAGCTCAGATATGTAGCTACCAGTCATTCTGTACCCTACTGGGAGGGACACAGGCAGAAAAGACATGACTAATGGTAGCACCAACACTCTTGATTTCACCCAGATAACCAGGGTCCTTCAAAACTGCTATACCTCCCAGAGGTGCAGGCCTGAGGCATCTGAGCACTACTTCTAATTTTCCAGTAGCACCTCCAGTATCCTATGAAGATCTAAGCCTCAAGAATTGTAGAGTGGCAAAACTGACCCTCAGAGCTGTGGACATTCTCAACACAACAAAAAGGTGGGACTCAGGAGACTGAGTAATGTTCTACCACTGCCTTGCTGTATCATCTGGACACTTCTTCTTTGGGTCTCAGTTTCCTCATTTGTATGTATCCCTTATGAACTCTGAGGATCCTTGCCCCAACTCCCACTTACACAAATGAATCTTGGGTCCTGGAGCAAGGTTTCATCTCCCCTTCGGGATTCTAGGGGCACTCCTGAGTAGTCAGGGTGATTCTCTAATGTCATTGGCTTGAACCCCCACTGATGTGCTTCTCCATTGATTGTCAGTTGGGAATCATTCTAATCCGGTAGCCTTGAGTAGTTTTGAAAGAAGATATTTATTAGGGTGAAATAATAAGAACATTTAATATAAAACTTCCTCCCCCTTATCCCAGTCTTTGACATGATCTCCTATAAGTATATACAGAGAAGAGCATATGTGTCAAAGGGGTAACTCACAGCTCTTGGTTAATGGAAATCCTTTCCTCCCATTTGTGGGATGTTTAAGAAATTCCTCATAGACACAGCATAGTGGCATTGTTGGTGGAGTTGTGAAATGAACCAACCATTCTGGAAAGCAATTTGGAAGTATGTGAAATCATGAATCTATGTCAAGTCTATCTTTGACTCCAAATGGTGACACTGTCATCACTTAATCTGGGGATGTTACTAGGACATCTATCTTTCTTTGAAGCTTGCAAGGTCTTCCTATAGGCAAAAGAGTGAGGTATGGTGGTAAGAAGACTGAGGCCAAGAGCAGAATGAAGACCTCTCTCCTTCCCTAGATGATTCTTCTTCACAAGTTTCACTGTAATGCTCTTTCCTCTGGTTTGATATATGTTGGAACACCTAATTCCAGTTTGATGCTTTTATACAAGGACCCAGAGGGTCCCTTAGCTAATAAGAAGGGACTTAAAAAAATCTAATTTATTTGTTTATTTTTAGTTTTCAACATTCATTTCCACAAGATTTTGACTTCCAAATTTTCTCTCCATCTCTCCCCTCTGTCCACCCCAATACAGTATGTATTCTGATTACCCTTTCCCCCAATCTGCCCTCCCTTCTATCACACCCTTTCTTTCTCTTATCCCCATCCCCTCTATTTTCTTGGAGGACAAGATAGATTTCTATACCCTATTGCTTGTATACCTTATTTCCCAGTTGTATGTAAAAGCAATTTTTAACATTCGTTTTTAAAACTTTGAGTCCCAGCTTCTCTCTCTTCCTCCCTCCTCACCCATCCCCACTGAGAAGGCAAGCAATTCAATATATGTTATATATGTGTAGTTATGCAAAAAACTTCCATAATAGTCACATGTTGCGGAAGACTAACTATACTTCCCTCCATCCTATCCTGCTCCCATTTATTCTATTCTCTGTTTTGACCCTATCCTTCCTCAAAAGTATTTACTTCTAATTACCCCCTCCTCCCATTTGCCCTCCCTTCTATCATTCCCCACCCCTCCTATCCCTTTCTCCCCTACTTTCCTGTAATTTAAGATAGAGTTTTATAGCAAATTGAGTATTCATGTTATTCCCTCCTTAAGCCAAATGTGATGAGAGTAAGGTTCACTTTTTCCCTCTCACCTCTGCTCTCTTCCTTTCCATTGAAAAAGTTTTTTCTTGCCTCTTTTATGTGAGAGATATTTTGCTTCATTCTATTTTGCCCCTTCTCCTCCCAATATATTCCTCTCTCACTCCTCAATTTTATTTTTTTAGATACCATCCCTTCCTATTCAACTCACCCTGGCCTTCTGTCTATGTGTATGTAATCCCTCCAACTACCCAAATACTGAGAAAAGTCTCAAGAGTTACAAATATTATCATTCCATGTAGGGATGTAAATAGTTCAACATTAATAAGTCTCTTATGATTTCTCTTCCCTGTTTACCTTTTCATGCTTCTCTTGATTCTTGTGTTTGAAAACTATTCAGCTCTGGTCTTTACATAAAAAATACTTGAAAGTCCTCTTTCATTGAATGATCATTTTTTCCCCTGAAGTATTATACTCCGTTTTTTTGGGTAGGTGATCCTTAGTTTAATCCTAGTTTCTCTGACTTCTGGAATATCATATTCCAAGCCCTGTGATCCCTTAATGTAGAAGCTGCTTGATCTTGTGTTATCCTGATTGTATTTCCACAATACTCAAATTATTTCTTTCCAGCTTGCTTGCAATATTTTCTCCTTGACCTGGGAGCTCTGAAATTTGGCTACAATATTCCTAAGAGTTTCTCTTTTTGGATCTCTTTCAGGAGGTGGTCAGTGGATTCTTTCAATCTTTATTTTACCTTTTGGTTCTAGAATATCAGGACAGTTTTCCTTGATAGTTTCTTGAAAGATGAGCTCTAGGCTCTTTTTTTTAATCATGTTTTTCAGGTAGTCCCATAATTTTTAAATTGTCTCTCCTGGATCTATTTTCCAGATCAATTGTTTTTCCATTGAGATATTTCACATTGTATGCTATTTTTTCATTCCTTTGGTTTTGTTTTATAATTTCTTAATTTTTCATGAAGTCATTAGCTTCCATCTGCTCCATTCTAATCTTTAAATAATTAATTTCTTCAGTGAGATTTTGGATCTCCTTTTCCATCTGGCCAATTCTGCTTTTTAGAGCATTCTTCTCTTCATTGACTTTTTGGATCTCTTTTGTCGTTTGGGTAAGTCTGTTTTCACAGTGTTATTATCTTCAGCATTTTTTAGGTCTCTTTTAGCAAGCAATTTACTCGTTTCTCATAATTTTCTTGCATCACTCTCATTTCTCTTCCCAATTTTTGCTCTACTTCTCTTACTTTATTTTCAAAATCCTTTTTGAGCTCTTCCGTGGCCTGAGACCAATTCACATTTTTTCTTGGAGGCTTTGGATGGAGGAACTTTGACTTTGTTGTCTTCTGTTTGCATGTCTTGGTCTTTCTTGTCACCAAACTAAGATTCTATAGTCTGATTCTTTTTTTTTGCCCCCAGGGTGGCATTATAGACACTTCCTGGTGACCTTCCAGGCTGTCTTGGGCTGGAGATTTGCTTCATTCCATCATTCTGTGGGTTCTGCATCACCAGAATTTGTTTAGAGCCATTTTTACAGGTATTTGACTAGGTCTGGTGCGGGCTGGTGTGGTGTAGTGCTCTAGAAAGTGCGTACTCTTACTCCACTATCTTGGTTCCACCCCAAGAAGGAAATCTCTATCTGACTCTCATTTCACTTCATCCAATAGGTTTCAAAGACTTTTCCCCACACTTACTCTAAAATTTGTAATTTCTATAGATAGATTAATTGAGCACGCTACCATTTACATTTAGTGTAGTGGGGTGACTTGATTCATTTACTCAACCATCATATCCCCTCTATGTAAAATGAGCCCATTGAATCCAATGATTTCTGTGGTCTCTTCCACCTCTGACAATCCATATTCTTCCATTTCTGAGAGCCTGAGTTTATTGTCTTCAGCTGATTATATATTCTAGTAACCACTCCAGGGTCTGAGAAAATAACCCCACTCAGTCTAAACAATTTATAATCTGGCAGTTGAGACACCAATACTCACACAGAATAGGGGTTTTTAGTTAGCCTAAATGATTTTTTTTCAGATGTTTTATTTCCTCTTTTTCATCTATTTAACTTCCCCACCCCCTTTCCAGCATTCCTTTTTCCTTTCCCTTTTCCCCAATGAAAGTAATACTTGGCACTCTTCTAATCAGAGGCTTTTACATACAAATACGTGGGCATAATAACACAGCAGTCTGGCTGTGATCATTCTAAAAGAGCACTGATGAATTGAGTTGTCTGATTGCACATCTATAGGAATGGACAGCCAGAAATAATAAGCATCTTAGGAGTATTACTGGATCTTCCTCCAGTTTCTGGCTCCATTATATGCTTATCACATCACATCTGGTCCTCTGCTTAATCAATTCCATTCTTTCATTTGCAGCTATGCCCACAGGAAAGGTAGATAGAGAAAGTAGATTTGTCCTCATTACATGGATGAAAAAACTGAGAATCACAAAGAGTCCAACCTAGGTTGTAGGATCTGGAAGAAAGTAAGGCCTAGATTTGGATTCACATGACTTGAATTTTACTCCCAGCAATCTGTCAGTCAGTCAACAAGCAAAGTCAGAGCCACCACTTTTTAGTTGTGTGTCAGGGGAGAGGGGCAGTCATTCCAGTCACTCATCCTCACTATGCCTCTGCTTCCTTCTGTTTAGGCATACATGGCATAATTCAACAAATTATGCATCCAAGATATTTTAATTTTTGTTTTATTAAAGGTGAGCATTCATCAAATGCTCAATCATGAAGACATTGTTTTATTAATAAAATTTAAGAAACTTAAGATTTTATTTTTTTAATTTGGGAACTCAGTTTTACTTAAAAATTTGTCGTTCCATCGTTTCAGTTGTGTCCAATTCTTTGTGACCCCATGTGGGGTTTGCTTGGCGAAGATACTGGAGTGTTTTGTCATTTCCTTCTCTAGCCCATTTTACAGATGAGGACTTTGAGGCAAACAGGGCTAAATGACTTGCCCAGGATCACATAACAAGTAAACATCTGAGGCTGGATTTGAACTCACATCTTTCTGACTCCAGGCTCACTGTGCCACTGAGGTGCCCTGACTTAAAAATACAAACTTAAAAATGAGATACAAAATGTCAAATTTTTGCTGTCCTACTAACCAGACACAGTTAATTTTCCTGATAATTTATCTTTAATAAGAAAAAGAGCCAATACAAATTGACTAAAAAAGAGGAGGGGAAGGAGAGGATCAATGGTAGCACCCTATGAAGTAATATGGACATATACCATGAACAAATGAATATGAAGCCATATTAGCCTCTGCAAGTTCTTATCCTAACTCCCATTGACACTAAAGAGTCAGGTCCCCCAGAGCAAAGCTCGTTAGCTATTTCTCCCCTTACATTAGGGATCCTTAACCTTTTAGGGAGGGGAAGGGGACCCATTTGACAGTTTGGTAAAGCCTATATGTTCTTTCTCAGAAAAATGTTTTTCAATGAACAAAATATAATACATAGGATTGAAAAAGAAATTAATTATATGGTAAGCATATTGCCAATGATATTCTCCATTATCTTGAAGGATTTGGAGCCAAGGAAGGGTCAAATAGAAACAGGATCACCTATTGACTCAGTTCAACAGAAATCGACAAAAATTCATTTAGCACCTATAAGGCACTATGCTAGGTGTTAGAAATATACATATAAAAGTGATACAATCTCTGTCCTTGGGCAGCTTATGTTTTACTAAGGAGAAATATGTACACAGATAAATGCAAAATAAATGCCAAGTAATTTCCTCAGAGAATGGGTAGGGCAGTATCAAATGGGGGAATTATGAAAGGCCTTTTGTTGTCAACCAGGCCTGATTTGGGCCAGTTCTGGTTTAGGATTAGAAGAAAATGAGACATATATAGACTATTTAACAGTTAAGAAAAGGAAGTTTACTTACCGTAGTACAGAAAAATATTTAGCAAATCTATAGTACTGTTTCAGTTAGGTATAACTCTCCTGTTTCCACATTGAACACGTTGGTCTGCCCATTGGTCTGAGGGAGTGAACTGAAATCTCATGAAGTGAGAAATATACAATCATAGAGAGGTGGTCAAGGACTAGTGAACTTTGGTGCCTTTTGGTACTTAGGTCACCAGGAAGCCACATCTACTGTCCAAGTCTTAGTCTCCCGAGGATAAATCTTGAAGATAATTTTCATTTCTTTTAAGAAAAAAGTGGCCAAAGCCGAATGGGGATAGAGTGTTAATATATTTTGCCAAACTTGGAGGAAAGCTAGCTCTTCCAAGAGGAGAAAGGCATTCCAGGCATAGGGAGAGACCTTCTAAAGTAGTTAAGGTGAGAGATGGAATATCACAACTGAGGAAAAAGTATACCAGTTTTTTTGGAGATTAGAATGTGTGTGTGTGTCTGTGTTGGAGGGGGAGGGGCAGTAATATGATGCTAGTTCTAGATTGAGGAAGATCAGAACCAGGCTGTGAAAGGCTTTAAATATGAAACTGCTGGCCAGTCAACTATTATTAAGTGCCAACTGTGTTCCAGGCATTGTGCTAAGTGTTAGGGATACAAAAAAAAGGTTAAAAAAACCAGTCCCTGATCTCAGGGAATCTAATGTGGGAGACAACATGCAAACATCTATGTACAAACAAGATTTCATATATATATACATACATAATATATTATTATTATATGATATATAATATATTACATAACATATTATGTAAATTACATATTATTTAATTATATAGTATAATTATATATTATATAATATATATATGTAATTATATTGGCATTATATTACATATATAATATATTATATATATTTATAAACATATAAACTATATATCATATATATGCACATATATATGATATATATGTTACCAATGGTATTCTACATTATCTTGAAGGATTTGGACCCAACGAAGGGGTCAAATGGAAACAGGATTGTTGACTCAATGCAACTTCAACAAATATTTATTTAGTGCCTATAAAGCACTATGCTGGGTGTTAGGGATATACATATAAAAGTGATACAATCTCTGCTCTTGGGCAGATTGTATATGTATATATACACATATACATACATACATACATATGTACACACATCTAAATCTTAAAGCTTCCCCTTGGAGATCTTGCCCAATTTTCACATATGTGAAAGCACATGTAAAGCAAAAAGATTTAGATTAAAGAGGACTAGGAAATTTTTGTTCTGATTCTAGAGGTATTGAGGAATCACTTGAATTTACTGAGCACAGGAATGATGTACTCAGATCTGTGCTTTGTGAATATCTTTGTGGCAATTAGAGATACTTGAGGCAGGGAGACCATTTAGGAGGCTATTGTAACAATCTAGCCAAGAGATGATAAGGACATAAACTAGAGTGGCAGATTGATGGCTGTGAAAGTGGAGAGAAGGGGACATAGATGAGAGATACTGAGGAAGCAGATTAGGTAGGACTTGGCAACTGATTGTATATGAGGGGAGAACGAGAGTGAGCAGTTGAGGACAATTTTAGGGTCATTACCCTAGGTAACTTGAAGGAAGTTAGGTGGCATTTTTGATAGAAATAGTGAAGTTAAAAGGAATAATATTTTAGAGGGGATATCAAAGAGTTCTGTTTTGAATATATTGAGTCTAAAATGCCTATGGGATATTCATGACATTCCAATGTATCCCACTTTCCTTCCAGAGACCCAGATAGGCACCCAGACTAATGGTACTACTCCAAGAGCTTGGATTGCCTTTGGAAGGGAAATGAACTATTGAGGGTGAGGGCTTCCAGATACTGTTGTTTGAAGATTACATCAAATCTTGGGACACTATTGCCCCTTCTTAATAAGATCTTCAATCATTCATAAGAAATTGGTCTCATAATTGAAACAAGAAGAGCCAAGTACATGATATAATACATATTGTTCTGATATTACAATCAGATGTTGCAATATTACAATATTATAATTCTGATATTACAATCAGATGTTGTAATATCACAATATTACAATTCTGATTTTACAGTCAGCTGTTGATGGACAGCTCTCTGAGAAATATCAACTGTGTATATATAAGTATATAGATAGATAGATAGATAGATAGATAGATAGATAGATAGATATCTTGAATATATCTATATCTATCTGTCTTGGCTATCTATCTTGGATAGATGTCATGCAGAGATGATTTGCTGGGTTCAGAATTGTATAGGAGAGAGTAGACTAGATCATACTTGGGCAGTCGCAAAGTATTTTCATTAATGTTAAGATGCCTTCCGTATCCAAAATTTTACAACCATTAAAAACCGCACCAACTTGGTGATGATGTTTAGCTATGAATCAAAGAAAAACGTGCTTTCTGAACTGTCAGAAGAAGAGGTGACCGAAAAAGCAATAGAAAAGTTCCTGTTCAGTCATACTGCAGCATAGTACCAATGATGACTTTGGGGCAAGAGGTGCAGTAAAAAACAGGAGAAGTAGATAAATGACCATTAAAGGAGGTGGGACAAGTTACATAGGGAGAGTGAAGGATAGACAGTCAAAGTGTTCAAGTGCTGCACTGGCATCTACAAAATGTGGGAGGCCCCAAGGGCCTTCAGTTCCTATTGGGGGAGGAAGGGAAGCAAGCATTTATTTTTTAAATTTAAATTATAATTTAATTCTCTCTCTCTCTCTCCCTGTTAACTATTGAGAAAGCAAGAGATACAATGCCTATTATATATACTAGTCTTGCAAAATATGTTTCCTCCATGCTGTGGGGGTAGAGGAAGCAAGAAAAATAAAGAGAAAAAATATTCTCCAATCAGCACTGAGAGTCCAACAGTTCTCTCTCTGGAGGTGAGTAGCATTTTTCGTTATGAGTCCTTGGGAATTATGAATCATTATATTGATCAAAGTAGCTAAGTCTTTCACGATTGATTTTCATTACAATATTGCCATTATTGCCTACAGTGTTCTCCCAGTTCTGCTCACTTCACTTTGTTTGATTTCATATGTCTTCCCAGGTTTTTCTGAAACCATCTCCATCATTTCTAACAGTGCTAAAGCATTCTCACATTCATATACATTAACTTGTTCAGCCTTTCCCCAATTGCTGGGCATCCCCTCAGTTTCCAATTCTTTGCCACTGCAAAAAGAGCCTCTATAAATATTTTTGTACATATGACTCCTTTTCCTTTGATCTCTTTGGGGTATAGAGCTAGTAGTGGTATTTCTGGGTCAAAGGGTCACAGTTTTGTAGACAAATTGCTCTCCAGAATGGTTGAGCTGATTTGTAGCTCCATCAACAATGCATTATTGTACCTGTTTTTTTTCCCCCAATTCCCTCCAGCATTTGTCATTTTTCTTTTTGGTGATTTTAGCCAATTTGATAGGAGCGAAGAGTACTCAAAGTTGTTTTAATTTGCAATTCTCTATTAATGATTTAGAGCTTTTTAACATAACTACTGATAGCTTTGATTTCTTCTTTGAAAACTGCCTGCTCATATCTATTGACCATTTATCAGTTGGGGAATAGTTCTTACCTTTGTAGATTTGGTTCAGTTCCCTATGTATTTGAGAAATGAGGCCTTTATTAAAAAACAAAAACTTCTTGTAAAATTTCCCTTCTAGTTTCCTGCTTTTCTTCTTATTTTGGCTATATTAGTTTTGTTTGTGCAAAATCTTTCAAATTTAATGTAATAAAAATTATCTGTTTTACCTCTCATGACCCTTTCATGAATTATACCCCTGTCTATAGTCAGAGGTTAAGTAACTTTCCCAATGTCACACAGCTATTCAGTGTCACTCTGAATTAGTTCTTGATTCCTCCTTAGTTTTGACTTTCTCTCCTGGTTATTCTACTGCAGGTTTATGGGTAGGACTAAAGGTTAGAGCTGAACTTTCCCTCCAGGAAAAATGACTCATGGACTTTTTCTTGACTTTCCCAATCAGAATTCAGTATAATGTGTTTTCTAGATTGTGGTAGAGGAGGTGTATTGGGTGATCTGAGCAAAAATGCTCACTTTTATTCTAGCTTCTTTACTCTGCATTCCCACTTGGTCATTTTCTAGGATTTGACAGCTATGTTTTAAGTTTATTAGAAATCACTCCATCATAGTTTCTCATTTATTTCTCTGTAGAGAGCATTGGGAGGCATTTGGAAAATGTTATATTTTCAAGGGGCACAAGTTTCTTCAAGACACAAAGGTTCATATTTTTAATGCCAATATTTTTCTGGAATGTCTATATGGCTTCAAAGGACATTCCAGGGGAATGGAGATAGGCATATTGAGAAGAAATAGATTATGTCATTTTACAAATAAAGAGCTATTCAGGAGAAGTAGTGTAAAAGTCCAAGAGATGTATGAATAGAAAAGGAGGTGGGTTAATCAAATATTGAGCTAAAGACAGCTTATGTGTTCTGGTTCTATATGCCCAACATCAAAAGGTAAAGAGGAAGGCCCTCAGTAGTTGGTGGACCTCCTATAGAGGATTTATAGGAGGATATAGAAAAGAGTTGGACAGAATGAAAAGATGTACATGGAAGAATTGTGATTGACACCATTCCAGGGAGTACCCACATAGGTGAGACCATATTTGAAATATCAAAGAATGCTAAGATCACAAAGCTTATCAAAAGCACTGACTGGAGTAAGAAGAGGTGGTTTTTGATCTTCTTTCTAATACTTATTACTTGCATAACCTTAGGAAAGTTACTTTAGCTTTCCTCAGTTTTTTCCTCTGTAAAATAAAAGCAATAGACTAGATGGCTTCTGAAGTCCCTTCCAGATTGATTATGGTCTATGATCCCATTTGGGTATATGACTGGGGAAGTACCAAAACAGAAGGGCAAAAAGGAACCATCTGGTCAAACCCTTCTGGCAATTTGGAAAATGATGGTTCGGGAAATGGGAGCAGGCTTTCAGAGACTTGGTGGATTACTTCACACAGGCACCAGTGTTGTCGTTTATCTTCGTTTAAAATATTATTGATGACTTTTGTATTTTATACCACAGATATTTCACAATATTCATTCTCATCTCATAACACATTCCATTGTCACAAAGAAAAACAGTTAAGCAAAACCATTAACTGTGTCTGACACACTGATGCCAGCCTCGGGGGTCTTGGGTGCAATTTTGTACCAAGAAAATGATGGCCATCAGAAGCCTCTTGTATTTGCCAGTAGACGACTTAGTGGCAGTGAAACTCATGAATCCATCAACATATTTTAGTTCTTGGCTTTGAAGTTGACTGCCACAGAGGAATTCTAAGATTATAGGTATAGATTATGTATAGACATCAACCCGCTGAAATATATCAACAAGAGAAACAATAGATGCTGCCAGCCAGAGATGTTAGTAGTGTTTTCCAACTATGAGTTCAGCATGCATTACTGGCCAGGAGAGAGAAAAGTGGAGGCAGATGCCATAGTCTCTATTCTTTATGCATCAGGAATCATGGTAATCCCCCTGGAATGATGCATAATAGAGTTATGACATTCAGGGAGTTGGATCACTCACTCTAGGACATGTGGCTGCAAGTCCAGGAATTTCTCCCCTCTCTGCAGAGTATGTCATGGATTGTGTCCAGTTGTTTATGGATGACTGGTGGAGAATATAGACAAGAAAAGGAGCCTGGCTCTCAGGGATTAAAATTTAATTTCCTAGAGGGCACCCTGCTGTTGTGAGAGTTAGAGAAGTTGGAACTAGGCAATGGAGTAATTTACCAGATTATAATGGATCCTATATGAAGTAAACAAAGCAGCTGGGATACCAAGGCCTACAGACACATGACCATAAAGATACTCTATGAAAGGTAACATGATATAGTGAATAGGACATTGGAGTCATAGATTCAGGAACATATGGAGACATAGAGTCAAGAAGACTTGGGTTCTTGTTTTCTTTTTCATAATTTTGCAGAATCATAGAACTTGAAAGTTGGGAGGGACCACAATGACCACTTAGTCCAAACCATAGTCAGAGGAATATCAACTATGACATAGCCCAAAGTGGTCATCTAGCCCCTGCTTGAAGATCTCTAAAAAAGGGAACCCACCACCTCTTGAGACATCCCATTCCATTTTTGGGAAAGCTCAACTTGTTAGAGGTGTGTGTGTGTGTGTGTGTGTGTGTGTGTGTGTGTGTGTGTGTGTGTGTGAGAGAGAGAGACAGACAGACAGACAGACAGACAGACAGAGACAGACAGACAGACAGACAGAGAGATCATGCCTAAATTTCCCTCTTTTGTAACTTTCAGCCATTGATCTTGGTTCTATCCTCTGGGTCAAACAGAACAAGCTGAATCCACAGGGCAGCCCTTCATATGCTTAAACACAGCTCTCATGTCCTATCTGAACTTTCTTTTTTCCAGGTTAAACATTCCCACTTCCATCAACTGATATTTACATGACATAGACTCCAGGCCTTTCACTACTGTGGTTGCCCTTTTTTGGACATTCTTCAGATTCACAATGTCCTTCTTAAACCATGGGATCTTGAACTCACAATACTCCAGATGAGGATGAACAAGCGCAGAGTACAGTAGAACTATCACCTCATTTTTTTTTTCCTGGAGAATATGCCGATTAATATAGCCCAAGATCCCATTCACTTTTTGGGCTGCCACATCAGTATTGACTCTTACTTTATTTTTACACAGTACTTAATTTTTTTCCAAGTACATATCAAAACAATTTTAGTATTTATTTTTACAAGATTTTGAGTTCCACGTTTTTCTCCCTCCCTCTCTCCCCTTCCCTCTTCCTAAAATAGTAGGCAATTTGATATAGGTTATACACATACACACATGCACGCATACACAGACACACAGACACAGACACATGCGCACATACACACACACATATATATACATATATATGGTAAAACCTATTTCCATATTAGTCACAGTTCTGAAAGAAGAAACAGATCAAAAGACAAAAAAAACATGAGAAAGAACAAAGTGAAAAAATATGCTTTGATGAGCATTCAGAGTCCATTAGTTCTTTATCTGGATATTGATAACATTTTCTTTCATGAATCCTTTGTATTTGTCTTGGATCATTGTGCTGCTGAGAAGAGCCAAGTCATTCATGGTTGATTGTCACACAATGGTATTGATACTGGGTACAATGTTTTCCTGGTTCTGCTCATTTCACTTTGTATCAATTTGTACAAGTCTTTCCAGGTTTTTCTGAAATCTGCCTGTTCATCATTTCTTCATATACCACAACTTGTTCAGCCATTTCACAATTGCTGGGCACCCCCTCAGTTTCCAATATTTTGCCACAATGAAAAGGGCTGCTATAAATATTTTTACACCTACATTTATAGGTCCTTTTCCTTTTTTATGATCTCATTATGATACACATCTAGTAGTGATATTGCTGGATCAAAGTGTATACATAGTTTTATAGCCCTTTGGGCATAGTTTCAAATCCAACAGGAATGGTTGGATCAGTTCACAAGTTCACCAACAGTGCATTACTGTCCCAATTTTCTGAAATCCTCTCCAGCATTCATCATTTTTCTTTTTTATCATAATAGCCAATCTGATAGGTGTGAGGTGGTACCTCAGAGTTGTTTTCTTTGGCATTTCTCTAATCAAAAGTGATTTAGAGCACTTCTTCATCTACCTATAGATAGCTTTTATGACTTCATTTGAAAACTGCCTTAGTCCTAGCAAAGACATCTCTGTAATCTCCTTTTGACCAGTTGTTCAACCCTTTTATTGTCTGTGGGGTGAGAGCTCTGGAAGCAGTCACTGCCACTGCTTGTTCAGTCTCCTCAAGGTGTCTCCTGGTTTGCCTGAATTGGGGCTATGCTGGAGTGGCCTGTGCTGAACTGTGTTTCAGTCTCACTCAGGAGTGACCAACCCTTCCTGCTGACCTTCCAAGTTGCCTTTTGTGTATGTGGACAGAGAGGTCTGAAAAGTGTCCCTGCTGTCACTGATTGAGTTGCCCTGGGACCTGCTCCAGGTGTGTTGAAGCCCCAGTCTGCACTGGCAGTCTTCACTGGACTGTGCTCCTTTCCCACCCTGGTTCAACAGACCTTTTTTGCTGATCTTCCAAGTTACCTTGAACTGGAAATGTGCTTCACTCCATCTTTTTGTGGGTTCTGCTGCTCTAGAATTTAAAATCATGTTTTTAAAGGTACATGCAGCGTTTGGGGGGCAAGTTCAGACAAGTCTCTGCCTTTACTCCACCATCTTGGCTCCTCTTCCCTCTTCTTTTTTTTTAACCAAATTATCCAATGGTTTATCTACCTTATTGTTTTTTTTCATAAAACTAGCTCCTAGATTTATTTATTAGTTCAATAGTTCTTTTTATCTACTTCAGTCTTAATAATCTCAGCTTTGATTTTTATGATTTCCAATTTGGGGCTCAAATGAAAATTTTTAATTCATTCTTTTTCTAGGTTTTCCGTTGCATGCCCAATTCATTCATCTGTTCTTTTTCCATTTCGTTGATATACGAATTTAGAGAAATAAATTTGGCTGCATCCCATAAATTTTTGCATGCTGTCTCATTGTTGTCATTCTCTTTAATGAAATTAGTGATTGTTTCTATGATTTGTTCTTTGACCCACTTATTCTTTAGGATTAGGTTATTTAGTTTCCAATAAATTTTTAATTTATCATTCCACTTCCTTTTGTTGAATGTGGTTTTTATCACACTGTGATCTAAAAAGAATACATTTAATATTCCTTGCTATATTTGATTTTGAGGTTTTACTGCCCTACTATATGGTCAATTTTTGTTTAGGTGTCATGTATTGCTGAGAAAATGTGTATTCCTTTCTGTTCCCATTCAGTTTTCTCCAAAGGTCTGTCATATGTAACTTTTCTACTATTTTATTTAACTCCTTAGTTTCTTTCAACTTTTCTTAGTTGGATTTATTAAGTTCTTAGAGGAGACGGTTGAGGTCCCCCACTAGTATAATTTTGCTTTCTAATTCTTCCTGTAACTCACCTAACTTCTTCTTTAAGAATCTGGATGCTATACCATTTGGTGTATATATGTTTATTATTAATATTGCTTCATTGTCTATGGTATCTTTTAGCAAGATTTAGCTTTCTTTCTTATCTCTTTTAATTAGGACTATTTTTGCTTTTACTTTGTCTGAGATTGCGGTTGCTACCTCTTTTATATTTTACTTCAGCTGAAGCATAATAGATTGTGCTCTAGCCCCTTTACCTTTACTCTGTGTGTGTCTCTGCTTCAAGTGTGCTTTTTGTAAACAACATATTGTAGGATTCTGGGTTTTGATTCCCTTTTCTATCTGTTTCTGTTTTATGGGAGAGTTCATCCCATTCACATTCATAGTTATAATTACTAACTGTGTATTTCTCTCCATCCTATTCTTTCTCTTGTTTGATCTCTCTTTCCTTTCACCCTTTCCCTCCTTGACAGTGTTTTGTTTCTGTCTACCACCTCCTTGATCTGTCCCTCTCCCCTTTACTTAATCTCCTCCCCTCCTACTTTCCTGTTGGGTAAGATAGATTTCTATATTCAACTGATTGTGCATATTATTCCCTCTTTGAGTCAATATTGATGAGAGTAAGGTCAAGTGATGCACATGGCCCACCTCCCATTTTCCCCTCCACTGTAATAGGTCTTTCTCACCTCTTCATGTAGAACAATTTACCCTGTTCTCTTCCTTCTGCACCCAGTGTATTCCTATTTCTCATCCCTTAATTTTTTTGTGTCATTCTCTCAAATTCACCTTATACCCATGCCCTTTGTCTTTGCATATTCCTTCTAGCTGTACTATTAGTGATACAATTTTTAAGAATTATAAGCATCATATAACCAGGTAGGGATATATGCAATTCAGCTCTATAGAATCCCTTATATTTTATTTCCCCTTTTTATCTGTTTATGCTTCTCTTGGGCTTGATATCAGAGGTCAAATTTTTGGTTTAGTTCTGGCCTTCTCCTTATGAAGCTTGAAATCCTTCTATTTCATTGAATGACCATTTTTTTTCCTTTGATGTATTATGCTTAATTTTGTTGGGTAGATAATTCTTGCTTGTTGTCCTAGCTCCTTTGCCTTCTAGAATATCATGTTTTATGACCTCTGATCTTTTAATGTTTCAATTGCCAAGTCCTTTGTAATCCTGATTGTGGATCCCAGATATATGAATTGTTTCTTTCTGGCTACTTGTAGTATTCTTTCCTTGACCAGATGATTTTGATATTTGTCTATAATGTTTCTTTTATTTTTGGCTATAATGTTCCCTTTATTTTGGGATCTCTTTTCTGAGGAGATCAGGGGATTCTTTCAATGCCTATTTTGTCCTCTGGTTCCAGGATGACAGGGAAGTTTTCCTTGACAATTTCTTGAAAGATGTTGCCTAAGTCTTCCTATTGATCATGGCTTTCAGATAGTCCAATGATTCTGATATAGTTTCTCCTCAATCTATTTTCCAGGTCAATTGTTTTTCCAGTGAGGTATTTTACATTTTCTTCCTTTCTTTATTGTTCTGAATTTGTTTGATTGATTCTTGATTTCTCAGAAAATCATTAGCTTCTACTTGCTCAATTCTAACTTTTAATTAGTTGTTTTCTTCAGTTAGTTTTTGTACTTTTTTTGCCATCTGGCCGATTACACTCTTTAAGGAGTTGTTTTCTTCAGTGGATTTTGTACATCCTTTTCCATTTGACCAATTCTACTTTGTAAGCAGTTGTTTTCTTTTTTCAAGATGTTGACTCTTTTTACACAGTTCTTTTGCATCATTCTTGTTTCTTCTTCCCATTTTTCTTCTATCTCTCTTATATGATTTTAAGCTCCTTTTTGAACTCTTCTATGAGTTCTTTCTGGGCTTGAGACCATTTCCAGTTTTTCTTTGGGTTTTGCCCATAGGAGCTTTGACATTGTTGTCCCTTTCTGAATTTGTGTCTCGACCTTTCCTGTCATCATAATAACCTTATATGGTCAGATTCTTTTTTTGTTTGATTGATTTTTTTGCTCATATCTTTTGGCCTTTTTTCTTTCTTTTAAATTTGAGCTCTGCCCTGGGGTAGGAGGGGCACTGTTTCAGACTTCTTATGGTAAGAGCTACAGGTCCTGGCTGTTTATCTGGTGCTGCACTGTTATCCTTGAAGGGTAAGGGGGGATCTTCATATCTGGTGCTACACTGAGGGGTTAGGTTGCTGCTGGGGCCTTAGGTGTCTGGTAGCTTACCTGGTGCTATGCTGGGGTCCTAGTGCTGGCATATGGCATGTGTTGAGGATAGTGGGATGTTTCTGCACTTTCCTGGGGTTACACTGAAGCACATGGTGGTCTGGATACAGGAGGCTGCCTATTTGCCCAGGCCTAGGCTGAAGCACATGGCAGGTGCCTGGTGCTGGTGCTTCTTTTTTGTTTAGGCACTTCATAGGGTTGGCATTTTTTCCTGTTTGCTTGGGGCTACACTGAATTACATGAAGGTCTGGCCACTGGAGGTTGCCAGTTTGCCTGGGGCTACACTAAATCATATGGCAGGGGGGTGGTTCTGCCAGCTGTCTGTTTGCTTAGGTACCTGTAGGGTTGATGGCTATGTGTTTGCCTGGGGCTTCACTGAAGCACATGGAGTCTATACAGTCTGGCCACTGGAGGTTGCCTCTTTGCCTGAGGCTATGCTGAGGCATGTGGGGGGTCCTGGTGTTGGTGTCTGCCTGCTGTACAACACAGAGGGACAGGATCTACCTCTGATTTGCTGAGGGGAAACTTGCCCAGTATTTATTCCTACTGAGCTTGCACTTCTATAAAACCCCTAGATTGTTTTCAGATAGGCTATTGTCCAAGTAGATCTCCTATACCTTGCACTTGTGAAGTTGACTTTTTGTACTCAAAGGTAAGACTACATATTTTTTTTATTGAACTTTGTCTTACTAAATTCAGATCAATGCTCTATCCTTTCAAGTTTTTTTTTCATTTCTGACTCTTGCATTCAGTGTGTTAGCTCTCCTTCCCATCTTTGTGTCTTCTGGAAGCTTGATAAGTTGGCCATCTTTGTCTTTATCCAAATAATTGATAAAAATGTTAAATAGCAAATGAACAAGTACAAATCCCTGGAATATTCTGCTGGAGACCTCCTGTCAATTGACATTGAAACATTGCAGATTTCTCTATAAGTCCAGCTTTCCAACCATTCATAGATGGATTTATCATCTGTCTTATCATCTAGTCCACATCTCTCCATCTTCCCTACAAAACAGTATGAGACACCTTGATCAACATTTTGCTAAAATCAAAGTAAACTCTATGTTGTTAGCCTGGCATTACTTGTTGTTGATGAAGCCAAACTCATTTGTTATGATATGACTTACCTGAGGGTCTTCAAGAATTGCCTTGATCAGAAAAAAGTTATGCTCCTGCAAATAACCTGGTGATGAAGCTACCCAGCTAACTTAGATGGTTCCTCAGCCAAGAGGCAAAATATCTGCCACATAATTCATAGTAGATGCTTTTCCAGCTTAGTTGGATCTGTCAGCAATTGTGTAGTCTATTGGATCATCTCAGCTTTCTTTCTACTCTTCATTCTCCCCTTATCCATTGTCTTCTTCCTCATTGCCTAGATCATATTCAAATTTTTTCCCTTAAAAAAGAAAACTTTCCTTTGACCTTCCAGTCCCTCAGGCTATTCTCCCATTTCTCTTTTCTTTATCATAGCCAAACTCTAGGGGAAAAAAAAATATGTCTATGCTCATTGTCTCCACTTCCCCACATTCCACTCACTCTTTAAGCTTTTGTAATCTGGCTTCTATTCCCACCATTTTACGCTAAAGGTGCCAATGATCTCTCAATCAATTATTTAATTATTTATTATGAATTTATTACTAATTATTTAATTAATTGATTGCTATGCATAATGGCCTCTTCTTGTTCCTCACTCTTTTTAACCTCTCTTCAGTCTTTGAAGCTAGTGACCACATTTTTCTCCTGAAAACTCGGGCTTTTCATACCACTGCTATTGCTCAGTTTTTCTCCTACTTGTCAGGCCACTCAGTTTCCTTTACTGGATCACTATCCATGTCCATTCCTATAACTGCCAGTATATCCTAAAGATCTGCTCTCTTCTCTGCTCTCTATATCCACTCTCCTGGTGTAAAAGAGAATTCTAAGAACTACATATTTAGTGCTAATCTCTCCTGAGCTCTAATCATTGATTGCCTTGTGTCTCCATCTGTCTGTCCATTGAGCAACCAAAATTCAACATGTCCCCAGCAGAATTCATTTATTGCTCTTTGCAATCCATCCATTCTCCTAATTTCCTTCTTTATATTGAGAGTACCACCCAGGCTTCTAGTCATGCAGGCTTACAACTTTTGAAGCATTCTCAATTCTTCACTCTTTCTCATTCCCCATCTCTAATCAGTTGCAATGCTTTCTTAATTATACTTTCATACATCTGCTTCTCTATTCATATGGCCACCACCCAAGCTTAGTAACTCACCTCCTCTCAAATGGACTATTGCAGCAGTCTTCTAACTGGTCTCATTGCCTTAAGTCTCTCCCCTCTCCAATCCATCTTCCACAAAGCTGCCAATTGACATTCACAAGGAACACATCTAAGTATGTCACTCCTCTGTTCAAGAATTTTCAGGGGCTCCCTCTTGCCTCTAGGTTAAAACAGAAACTCTTCTCCTTGGCATTTAAAACCCTTCATCACCTGGATCCAGTCTATCCTTCCAAGCTTATTTCTGGTTATTCTCCTTCTCACAATGTGTGGTGCAGTCAAACCACCAATTATTGTCTTTGGTACATGATATACCTGCTTCATGGTATTTGTCTACACTACCACTTGAGTCTGGAATCAGTCAGTTACTATATGGTAATACAAAGACAAAAGTTTAACAGTCTTTGCTCTAAAAGTAGGGCACAGAGCAGAGGTTTCAAAAATGTTTGTTGAACATTGAATTGAAAGCTGCAGGCCCTGCTCACAGGTAGGTTTTAGTCTGATGGAAAAAAAAGAGCATAGGCACAGGAAAAGGTGAAGTTTCTAAGCACCACATTGGGCTACAGAGATGTTCATTCAACCAGTCATTTAACAGATATTGATCAAATGATGACATCAGTAGGGCTCTCTGCTAGGTGATGGAGGAGGAGTAGGAATCGAGATGGAGATGGAGGATGTGGAGGAGATCCAAAGGTAAATACTCAAAGTCAACATGTATGTCTATTTTACATTTTACTTCCTTACGATACCTCTCTTCTCCATTTGATAAATGGGGGACATTAAGGCTTAAAGGGGATAAACGACTTGCTCATAGTCACACAGCTGGTAAGTAGCAGACGTTTGACTAGAAGCCAGATCTGGCAACTTTTGGAGCAGTGGTCTTTCCATCACACCATGCTTTCTCATGGAGCTCACAAGTCAGTAAGAAGAGGCCAGATATGCAAGTAACTCTAGTTCACACTGAGGAAGTGCTATTAGAGAGACTGGAGCAAATTTGCTATGCATTTGAAAAGAGAGATTTGTCATGTGTATGTTTGTATGCAGGGAGGTGGGGGCTGGAAAGGACAGAGACCTTAGAAGGATTCAGGGCAAAGGTGCCATTTGAGCAGGACCTTGAAGGATGATGCATCCAAATTAGATAGGTAGATCTGGTGGGTGTTTGGGAGAAGGGCATAGAGAAAGAAGACAGAATGAGCACAGTCACGGAGGAGGGAATATAAGGTAGGGTGGTTTGCCTGAAGTATGGGGGGAAAATGAAGGGGAATAGTGGGAAACTTAACTGAAAAGGTCAGTTTGGGTCAGACCCTAGGAGGCCTTGAATGCCATTCTGAGGCCTTGGGGAATCATTGAAACTAGTTTCTGTTTTGTTTTTTTTTTGGAGGGAGGAAGGCAGAGCAGTTGGGGTTAAGTGACCTGCCCAAGGTCACATAGCTAATAAGTGTCAAATGTCTGAGACCAGATTTGAATTCAGGTCCTCATGACTTCAGGGCTGACGTTCTATTCATTGTGCCACCTAGGTGCCCCAGTCATTGAAACTTTTTGAGGAAGAAAATGACTTGGGAGCACAAGATTTGGTGGGAAGAGACCTCAGAGACAATCTATTACAAACCTTTCATTTTCCAGAGTAGACAGCTGAGCCCTAGTTAACTGAGTCCCAAGTAATCCTAAGCCTAAAATGACCTGCCCAAAGTCAGTCATGAATGGAGTATTTGGTAGAGCTGGGATTTGAACTCAGGTTTTCTGTCTTATTAGGAAAGTTACTTTGATTCAAGGGGGGAGACACAGGACATAGGGTGATGAATTAGGAGACCATTACAGTAGACCAAATGAGAGACAATGAGGGCCCAATCTAAGTAAAGTTGAAGCTTTTATCAACTTATAGGATGTTGGAGGTGAGAGAAAAAGAGTCAAAGAAAACTGAGGTTTCAGGTCCTGTTGCCTAAATAGTCCAGAAGGGCAATTCCCAGGATAAGGGATATAAGTCAGAGGAATACTCAGGGGCAGAGAGGGGGACATAAGTTTGGTTTGGGACATGCTACTGGGATACACAAGGAGAGGCATTCCACATGCAGTTGCTAATTCAGGTTTGGAACTTCAGCCATAGATGCAAATTTGGCAATGATCAACATAGAGATGATGCTTGAAAAAACAGGATGTAGGTGGGATCTCTAAAGGAGAGAGTACACAGAGAAAAGAAAACAACACTCTGGGGAAAACTAACATACAGGAGGTGAGAAATGGGAGATAAGCCAGGAAAACAGAAGAATAGCTGTTACAGTTAGACAAACAAAGCAGAATTGATTAAACTTAGAAGTGACCTTAGAGAGCATTTACTTCAATGCCCCTATTCAAGAGATAGGAACATGGTGTAGAGGAAGGAACACTGCATTTGGAATGAGAGAACTTGAGTTCAAATCCCACTTTCACTTATTGCTACCTATGTGACTTTGGACAAACTACTCAAGTTCTCTGGTCCTCAGTTTCCTCATCTGTATAACACCCCCTTTGGCCTGTGTTATACTCCCACCTTTCACTCAAACCACTGGGTTGAGTCTCTAGAAGGTGGTTGTTGCCTGGAGTTCTAGGGGAAACCATGTGGATAGCTACTTCTAATTCAGATTTTCAGGGTAATCCTATGAGTGGCTACTCCTACTACTATAGTTCACAAGCCCCCACTGGTGTGCTTTCCATTAACAATCAATCAGTAGATAAATTACCTTTTAGCAAGGACATTTTCTAACATAGTTGAATCAAGAAGAATTTATTAGCAACACTTGGTACAAAAAATTCCTCCAAAATACTAAGGGTAGGGAATGGGACTTTCCTACAAATATAGTTCATTGAAAGAGTGAGTCCAAATGTAGAGTACAATTTTTGTTACTAGAGCAACTAGAAACTATATCTCTCTTCAGAAAACCCTTGTGCAATTTCTTTTAAATGCAACTTTTCTGCTGAACAAGCTGCTCAGTTGGGATTCAAGGATTGGCTCTTTTGTTGATTCCATAGCCAGCTTTCTCTGTTTGCTAGGGTCCTATTCCCTGAAGCTGATTCCTCCCTTGAGTGACTATCTCTCTCTTTCTTTCCATATCTGTCTTTAGGTGTTTGTCTCTGTTGGATGCATTATCTCATATAGGTCCATCAGCTCCTATGACACAGTCCATGGTGGGGAGGGGTGTGCAGAAGAGAAAGTCCATGATTCTCTCATCATACCCTTCAGGGATCTCTCCTGCAACATAATGGACTCTTTGACCAAATTTGCTCACCATTTTTATGTATTGGCCCAAGGGGCATGACTAATTCTGCCATTCATAAAATCTTTCCTGCGTGCTGTCAGCTTCCTTTATCCAATAGCTAAGGCCCTATAATCCTCTCAGATTGGTTAAGGACTTATTCACACATTGCTGTGGGATTTTTAAAAAAAACTTCTTAATACCTCCTTAATACCTTGTGATTACATGCTGAGCCCTGAGACCACACTAACTGAGGTGGATAAAGAGATGCCCTCCTTCGCAATGATTATACTCTGGACCTTATGCGATTATATGAACAGAGAGGAGAGGGGAATTCCTTCCCTTACATCTCCTGAGCAAGAGGGTTGGATGTGATGATCTGTGAAGTTTCTTTTTTTTTTTAATTTTATTTACTTATTATAAAATAAATTATATTTATTATAAAATAAATTAATATTTATTTTTATAACAGATGAAACAATTCAAACTTTTGGTCAGGTGATACTTCTTTTTAAAGCATTTACAATATGGACCACAAAAGAATTTTTTTTAAAAACATTAACCAACTGAGACACAAATAATATTTATGTTGCTAACTTCACAAGCTCTTGACCTAATTGTCTCCACAGTATTACGAAGAATTAAAGTACCCTAACTTATTGTTGTTGGTCTAAAGTCCTATGCCTAATAGCTTAATTTTAGACTTAACCTTGGATGTTCTCCTACCAATAATCTATAATTGAATAGATCTGGTATTAAGCTTACAAACCTTTTGACTGTAGGAAATTGCCACCAAGAGTAGGGACATTGCAGGGAAACAATATCTCCCCAACTTCATGTCAATTCCAGGTAGGATTAGATTATCAACTTGCATTCAGTCAGGCTTAAAGTCTGCCAGGTGTCAGTGGGGAAATTGAGTCAAGAGAATCCTACTTCAGGCCAGGCTGAACAGCTGCTCTCCCACCCTTCCCATGAGATCATCTTTTGCAGTTCATACCAGCATCTCACAGGCTTACTGGCATCATGTAATGGAGGCTCAGATCGCCTTTCTTACTACCCATATCTGGAGTTAGACTCTGAAGAACAGTCACTTAATAGTCCCATAGCATCTAAAAATGGCAAATTCCAATAACTAGATTTCAAATATGATTATAATTTCACTTTGGCTAAGGAACATCTTTTGAGGCAAGTCTTAAGTGGCTTACATGCCTTTCTATACCTGTTCTAGTTCCTGATTAAATAGCAATCATAAAATCAAATTTACCGTTAAAACCTTAACTTTTCCATCAATGTCAAATTTTATCTGAGGTTACCTTCCTCTAGGAAATTTAAACTGAAAGTTTCCCCCCAAACTAAAGATGTCATTGATTTATTCTCAGTAATTAATTCAGTCAATTGTTTTAATGCTAATTGCTTTTACCTCACTTTGTAACATGTCCAGTTTTTCTCCCCATCACTCCCCTCCCCCCACTTCCTAATACCTTGCATTCTGATTACTCCTTCCCTCAATGTACCTTCCCTTCTATCACACCCCACCCTTCCCTTATCCCTATCTTCTCTCTTTTCTTGTAGGGCAAGATAAATTTCTATACGCCATTCCCTGTAGTTCTTATTTCCCAATTATATGCGATAAAAATTCTCAATATTCATTGCTAATACTTTGAATTCCAACTTCTCTCCCTCCCCACCTCCCTCCCCAGTTCCTCTGAGAAGGGAAGCAATTTAATACAGACTAAATATGTGTTCTTTTGCAAAAGACTTCCATAGTAATCATGTCATGTAATACTAATTATATTGTCCTCTGTCCTACTCTATTCCCCTTATTTTCCCCCCAACAATTGACCTAGTCCCTTCTCAAAAGTGTTTATTTCTAGTGACTCCCTTCTCTCTTTTGCCCTCCCTTCTAACATTCCCCTTACCCCATTTGTCTCCTCCTCTTCTACTTTCCTGTGGTGCGATATAAATTTTCATATCAAATTTAGTGAGCATGTTATTCCCTCCTTCGTCCATATGTGGAGAGAGTAGCTTCATTTTTTCCCTCTCCCCTTCTCCCTTTTCTCCTCCATTGAATAAGATTTTTCTTATCTCTTTTATGAGTTACAGCCTGCCCTGTTCCATTTCTCCCTTTCTCTTCCTGGTATTTTCCTCCTTTGCCCCTTAATTTTTATTTTATTTTATTTATTTCTTGTGTGTGGATATCATCTCTTCTGATATAACACATCCTGTACTCTCTATCTATATATGTGTATGTGTGTGTGTGTGTATGTACAATCTCTCCATCTACCCAAATACTGAGAAAAGATTCAAGATTTTAAAATATTTTCTTTTCATGTAGTAATGTAAACAGTTCAGCTTTAGAGAGTCTTTTATGATTTTTCTTTCCTGTTTACCTTTTCGAGCTTCTCTTGATTCTTGCCTTGGGAAGTCACATTTTTCCATACAGATCTGATCTTTTCCTCAATATGAATGATTGAAAGTCGTCTATATCATTGAATGACCATTTATTCCCTTGAAATAATATACTCAGATTTGCTGGGTAGGTGATTCTTTTGAATCCCAGTTCCTTTGACTTCTGAAATATCCCATTCCAAGCCCTTCGATCCCTTAATGTTGAAGCTGCCAGATCCTGTGTTATCCTGATTGTATTTCCACAGTACTCAAATTATTTCTTTCTAGCTGCTTGTAGTATTTTCTCCTTGATCTGGGAACTCTGAAATTTGGCCACAATATTCCTAGGAGTTTCTCTGTTTGGGTCTCTTTGAGGAGGTAATTGGTGAATTCTTTCAATATTTATTTTGCCCTCTGATTCTATAACATCAGGGCAGTTTCCCTTGATAATTTCATGGAAGATCATGTCTAGGCTCTTTTTTTTGATTGTGACTTTCAGGTAGTCTCATAGTTTTAAAACTGTGTTTTCTGGATCTATTTTCCAGGTCAGTTGTTTTTCCAATGAGATGTTTCACATTATCTTCTATTTTTTCAAATTTTTGGGTTTGTTTACTAACTGCTTGGTTTAACTCATAGTCATTCATTTCCCTGAACTCAGTTCTCTCTTTCAATGAATTATTTTGTTCAGTGAGCTTTTGAACCTTCTCCTCCATTTGGCTAATTCTGCTCTTTAAAACCTCCTTCTCCTCACTGGCTTTTTGGACCTCTTTTTCCAATTGAGTTAGCCTCTTTTTAAAGCTGCTGTTTTCCTCAGCATTTTTTGGTTCTCTTTTAGTAAGCTGCTAACTTGTTTTTTAAGGTCTTCTATTGCCTGAGCTCAGTTTAAGTTCCCTTTGGAGGCCCTGGAGGCAGAGGCCTTACTTCCTCTGACAGTATGCCTTGTTCTTCCTCATCTGAAAGGATGGAGGGGAGACACCTGTTCCCCAAGAAAGTAACCTTCTATGATCTTATTTTTTTCCCCTTTTTTGAGCATTTTCCCAGTCAGTTACTTGACTTCTGAGTTTCCTCTCCACAACTACCTTGCCTCCAGTTCCTCCCAGCCAGCACTTGGGTGCTGAGATTCAGATGAGCTGCTCCAAAGCTTCAGGGATTTTAGGAGGGTGCAGGGCTGCTATTCAGTGTGAGATTAAGATCAGCTGCTCAAGTGGGGGCAGGGCCACCACACAGGGTTCAGTTCCCTCAGGGGGTTTGCAATGAGACCTTCAACAATGGATGTGGGATACTGCTTGCTTTGGGAACCATCTGCTTCTGCCTCTACTGCTGCCTCCTGAGGAGGCCTGAGTTATGGGGACACCTTGCTCCCTTCTTGGCCAGCTGAAAAGACCCTCTCACTGACGTTTGGCACCTGTGGGTTGAGGGATCTGTGCTGCCACTGGAGATTCTGTCCCTGAAACCTGCTCAGATCTACTCCTTTTGGTGCCATGTGGCCAAGGCAGGGCTGGGCTCTACTCTGCATCTGGTACATGACAGACCTTTCCTGTTGGTCTTAAGGGTGCTCTGGGATAGAAATCTCCTCCACTCTGTTGTTCTGTGGCTTCTGCTGCTCTAGAATTTGTTGAGAGTTCTTCTTTACAGGTATTTTATGGGCTGTGGGGTAAGAGCTAGCATATGTGCATCTTTCTACTCCACCATCTTGGCTCCCTCCCCCTGTGAAGTTTCTTCCACATTTCTGAGCCTATGTTTTAAGGCCCAGAAATGAATAGAGACTTGCTGAGAACCACACCAATAGAAAGTGGCAAAGAGTCCAGATCTTTGAGCTCCAAGTAAGCAGTCCTTGGCATTGAACTGATAAGAGGGAAGACAGGAAAGTGCAGTGTGAGGTAAGCAAAGAAAGGAGAGAATTCTCATAAGGAGGAGGCTATTAAACAATGCCAAATATAACTGAGTGGGGAGGACATAAGAAAACTGAGGAAAGGCTACTAGATTTGAGGGTACAGACGTCTCTGAGAATAGTTATAGTACATTGGGATGTTGTTGTTAAGTCATTTTTCAGTCATGTCTGACTCTGTGACGCCATTTGAAGTTTTTTTGGCAAAAATACTAGAGAAATTTGCTATTTACTTTTTCAGCTCATTTTACAGATGAAGAAACTGAGACAAACAGAGTTAAGTGGCTTGCCCAAGGTCACACAACTAGTAAGTGTCTGAGGTCAGATTTGAACTCAGGTCTTCCTGACTCTAGGTCCAGCTCTCTACCCACTATTCCACCCATATTTAGATGGGGAGAACCAATCTGCAAGGGGTTGAGTAATGAATAGATACCAAGAAATAAGGAGAAATTAATGCAGATTATTCTTTTTAAAAGTTTTACAATCAAGGAAAGGAAAGAAAGGGAGGAGATGATGTGAGAAGTAGCAGGGACATGGAACACTTTTAGTGTGTGTTTTTTTAATGATAGAGGAGACCGCAGCATATTTATTATATTCCTATGGCTTAACCACAACCAATTAATATTGTATAGGTTTGTTTTTATTTTGTATTCATATAATTCTTGCGTGTCTTGGTAGCTGGACTCACAACAATTTATACATTTTCTATATTCCTTTTGTATCTCTTTCTCCTTGGTTTTGGTACTAATATACAGAAACTCTGCTGATTTGGGGGGATTCATTTTACATCCTGATACTTTACTAAAATTATAATTTTTTTCAATTAATCTTTAACTGAATCTCCAGTGTTTTCTAAGTAAGTCCCTATTCTCTTCAAAAAGTGATAATTTTGTTTCTCCTTGGCCTGTGCATATTCCATTTTTAAAATTACTTTTTTTATTTTGTTAAATATTTTCCAGTTACATGTAAATATTTTTAACAATTATTTTTAAAAATTTTGAGTTTCAAATTCTTTCCATCTTTCCCTTCCCTCCCCTTTCCTTGAGAAGGTGAGCAATTTGATTTTGATTATACATGTGAAGTCAATATGCATATTCTATTAATTTATTTTTCTTTTCTTATTGCTATAGCTAGCATTTCTATTACATATAGTAAAAAATAGTGGTGATAATGGACACTCCCACTTTACACTTGATCTTACTGGAAAGGTCATGACTTTTCCAAATGCTATTAATTATTTACCATATTTAGGAAAAGTTCATTTTTTATGCTTTTAGCAGAAAAGAGCGTTATATTTTGTCAAAATATTTTCTGTATTTAATAACATAATGATGTTGATTTTAATATATTGTTATGTCTATTATATTGAGCTAAATGCATTTCTGGTATTAATTGAAACTGCTCATAGTGGGTACATTTCTTAATGCATTGGTATTCTATCAATATTTTATTTGAAATTTTTAAAAGTGACATTCATTAGGGAAATTGATGTACTGTTTTCTTTCTCTGTTTAATTTCTCACTGGTTTATATATCAAGACCATATTTGCCTCATAGAGGGAGTTTGGCAGTATCCCTTCTTTCTCTAGTTTTGCAGACAGTTTACATAAAATTGGAATAAATCATTCTTTGAATGTTTGCCTCAAGAACAATTACAAATTTTTCTTGCCCCTGAGGTTTTTTCTGTCCCCTTTATGACTTTTAAATTGCCACTTCATTGGGTTATTTAAATTCTACATTTCTTGTTCTGGTAACATGAGTATCTCGTATACTTGTTAATATTTGGATTAGTTTTACTGGAATATTTGGGTTAAATAACGTCTAGTAATTTCTTTTGTTTAGACTTCATTTGTGGTGAATTTTCCTTTTTGCTCTTTCTTTTATATTGGCAATTTGACTTTCCTCTCTCTTTCTTAGATTATCTAATGGTTTACTTAATTTGCTATTTTTTAAAAAATTTCCAGTTTTATTTATCAATTTGTAGGTTTCCCCATTTTCAGTTTTTGTCTCTTACTTTTAGAATGCTTATTTTTGTGCTTGGCTGGAATTAATTTTTTTTTTAAATTGGTTTAATTGCATGCCCAATTAATTGGTTATTCTTTCTCTTTTTCTGTTGTTGAAAATGTTTAGAGATACAAAATTCATCCTAAGGACTAATTTGGCTATATCACAAAAGCTTTAAAATTTGTCTCATTGTTATCATTTTCTTTAATGAAATTGCAGGGTCTGTGACTTGTATTTTGACTCATCAGTTCTTTTCAGTTAAATCTTTTAGCCTCCATTTATGCTTGAATCCTTTCTTCAAAGATACTTCACTGAGTACAATTTTTATTGCATTACGGCCAGTGTGCTTACTGTGTTTAACATTTTTGTTGTTCTCTATTTAGGAGGTTTTGTGTTCTAGCACATGGTTAATTAATTTTTAAAGGTGCCATTCACAGTTGAGAAATAGACTATTTTCACTTCTCATACAGCAATTTTCAGACATCTATTATATCTAATTTTTCTAAAATTCTGTTCAGGTTCTTGACTTCTTTCTAGTTTTATGTTTGCTAAATTCATCTAGATCTGAGAGGATTGTAAGGAGGTCCCTGATTATTATAAGCTTACTTTCCATTTCTTTTTATAATTTGCTTTTTTAAAAGTATTTAGATGCTTTAGGCACTTAGATGGATGTCCTTTGACATACACACATATTTACATATGTGCATGTGTAGATATCTATATAGTTACATTATACACACATATATGTATATACGGAGAGGGAGAGAGAAAGAGTGAGCGAGCGAGCAAGAGAGAGAGAGAGAGAGAGAGAGAGAGAGAGAGAGAGAGAGAGAGAGAGAGAGAGAGAGAGAGAGAGAGAGAGAATGAATTTATATGGGATAATTATCTATGATGTCCTAAAATCATACTGTAGTTTCCTTGCTTCTCTTTCAAAACTGTCCCTATTTTTACTTTAGCTTTGTCTAAGATCACAATTGCTAATCCTATTTTTATGAATTTACCTGAAACATAATAGATTAATTCTGGGTGAAATGTTATGCCTCATGGTTTCATATAAGAATGCTCTTTTTTCTGTTCCTGTGTGTGTGTGTGTGTGTGTGTGTGTGTGTGTGTGTGTGTGTGTGTGTGTGTGCAAATGCCTTCCTTTCTTGGGGAGGGGTGTTTAAGTTTAGAATTAACAAAAAAAAAAAGATCTAGGCCTTGAGATGCCTGCTTTTTGAACCTCTTTCATCATGTTTATGTACTTTTTTTTGTCATGTACCTCATTTATGAGAGATAGTAAGTACCTCCTCATTCTTCTTCCTTTCTTCTCTGCCATATTCCTTTACCTTTCCTTTTGCTTTTTCTTCAATACTAAAAGCAGTTTGAACTTAAGTAATGTTTTAAGGTTTGCAAAATGCTTTACACATATTATCTCCTTTAATCTGAAAACAGACAAAACAAAACAAGACTATATTTGAACCTTGTTTAACTCTCTCCATGACCCTTGACTATTTTAAACTTCTGAAAACATATTTGTCCCCTTTCCCCACTATAATTCCAGAATGTTTTCCCTGTTTAGGGGCAGCCAGGTGGCATAGTGAATAAAAGAATTGAGCCTGAAGTCAGAAAGACCAGAGCTCAAATCTGACCTCAGATACTTGCTAGTTGTGTCATCTTGGGCAAGTCACTTAACTCCTGTCTGCATAAGACTGGAGAAAGAAATGGCAAACCATGCCAGTAGCTTTGCCAAGAAAACTCTGCGAGCAGTTGGTACACAGTGTCAGGAAGAGTCAGACATGACTGAACAGCAACAATTGCACAAATATATTTACCTCTCTGGGTTTCCCTTGATTTGTAAGTTTGCATGTCAAGGTTTCAACTCAATTCTGGCCTTTTAATCAGGAATATTTGAAAAATCACCTATGAAAAATTCATTCTTCCCATCTCTTATAGGATTATACTCAGTTTTATAGGGTAAGGTATTCTTGTTTTTAAGACTGTATCTTCTGCCTTCTAGAACATCATATTCCAAGATATTCTCTTTTTTTTATAATAGGCATTACCATGTTTTATGCGAATCTGACATTGGTTCCTTGGTAATTGAAATATTCTTTTTTCTGGGTGTTTATAGGAATTTTTTTCTTAAACTTGGAAGCTCTGGATGTTTCTCCTTGACCTATGCATATTTTATTACTTTCTTTTCCTTGTTTTGATATATAAAATTAATGTAACATTCTTGATGATCAATGCACATATAATATAAATTCTTAATAATATAAGCATATGTGCATATATGTGTACTTATTCACATGTATATACAGTTTTCTTGCATGATTTTGGGAAATAGGAAGTCCAGGTATTTTCCTTAGTAATGGTTTTTAAGGAGCCCATTGATTCTTAAATTATATTTCTGCCTGTTTTCCAGGTCAATTGTTTATAATGGAGATACTTTACATGTTTTATTTTTTCAGTCTTTTGACTTTGTTCTAATATTTCTCATAGTCTCATGTACTCACCGAATTCTGTTTGTTTCATTCTGGATTTCAGTAGTATTTTCACTACTTGGGTAAGGTTGTCCATCTTTCATTCAGTTACTTATTCACTTTTCAGTTATTTTTTCCTCCTGAATTCTCATTCTAATTGTAATTTAATTTTTAATTTCTTGATTAATTTCTTCTAGCCACTCTTATAGTTCTTGTATTAAACTAATTTTCTTTCTCTCTGAGACTCCTTATTTCTGCTGTCTTCTTTTGTATTTACTTCTTGGACTTCTCTTAGTCTGTTACCTTCTTTAAAAAAAATTGTGTTTGTTTTCTTTTTTCTTCTGTTTACTTATATTTTCAGCCTCAATTCTTGGTTTGATATTTTGTGTTCAGGTCAGTTCCATCTGGTCCTATTACATGGGTTTGATAGACCTTGTTTTATCCTGTTCCCTTTGTAGTCCACATGCTATTGTCATGGTTGATTCAGATGGGTTGCCTGGTATTAGGCCTCATTCTGTGACTTCTGTTTCAGTCTACTCATGTTCTACTGTGGTCTCTGTCTTTGACCATACATTTTTCTTCTTTTCTTTGCATGATCCCCAATCAGAAGTTGATTTTGTCCTTTATTGTAGCCTTAAGAGGCTTCAATGGGATGCTGGAGATCACACTGGTCTCAGAACTCCTGTTTCTAGAATTGGATCTTAGTTGCTGACTTGGAACTCGCTATTTTTGAGGCTCTCGAAGGACTGGATGGCCAGGTCCTCTCTCTGTAAGCAATGATCTGTGGGTATTATTTCTGCTCCTGCTTCCACTTTAACAGGTTCAAGATCTGGCTTTTGTCTCTTAATTACTAGAGCTTGAGATGGTTTGCAACATTTTCTTTAGGATGTTGGTTGTCTGGTTTCAGGTTCATTTGTAGGAGATGGCAGTGGCTTACCTGGCCAAGCTCCTTTCCTTACCTTCACTGGTCTAGCTGTTTAACCTAACCTTATGCTGATTTATCTAGTGTGCCTATTGTTTCCACCTCCATGTTATCTGTACTTGTGCTAACTTCTTCATTAATATCCCTCTACCCATGTCTGCCAGCTTCTCATAATCTTTTGGTGAAGTTCTGGAGTGGATGGAGGAATTTGCTTCTGATTATTTTCAGTTTTCTTTTCATACTTCTGTGGTTGTTTTGAGATATTTTCTCCAGTTTTTGTGGAAATTAGTGAGAGCAGCTGGGGTGGAGGAGAGAGGACACAGGCCAGCAGGCACAGCAAGACTAACAAATGTTTGCTTGTGGGAAGGCCCTGGCAGGTGGAGGGGTGGTGGGGGAAGTCTTGGGAATGCCTTTGTCTGCAGCAGTGCTAATATGTATTGACTTCTTGGCTACTATGATGGATTTGGCTTTCTGGTATTGGGATTTGACTTTCTGGTGTCTGAATAAATGTTTTTCTTCTGCTTTCTATAGAGAGAGTCTGTTATACTTTGCGATTGAGAACTATGCCAGCATATTCATAGTCACCACTAGTGCTGTAAATATTGCCTTGGCAATACAGCAGGACAGAAAGTTGTTCCGGGGACATTTCTATCTGATATCGTCAAAAGTGATGAAAAAATATGGTCATCGTCACACAAATACTCATCGTCATCGTAATAACAATAACAAAAATATAAATAACTTAAGTTTCTGTTGAATTCTAAGATTTATAAAGTGTCTTTCTCACAACACCTTTGAGGTTATTGAGTTCAGAGTAGTATTGTGTTCAGTTCTGTGAGTACTGTCTGCTCCTTTAAAAATATTTTATTGATATATTTTATTTTTATATTACCTTCAAGTTCAATATATCCTTGCCTTTGTAAACATTGTGCTGGAGTCAGCTCAAACCAACTCACAAAAACTGATTGTTAAATTTTTAGCATGAGCATTTTGCACTTTGGAAACCAGCAAAGGTTACAAATCAGGCTATTGTTGATGGTTTCATTGATTGTCTGAACTTAATAAAGTAATGGAGAAAATGTTAACAATGCAGATTAAACTCAAAAGCAATTGTGTGTACATTAATTTTTTTCCAGAGAACTATTTGTTAAACACCAAAATGCCACTGGTCTTTTCCTTACCCATCCCTTATAACAAAACAAAACAAAAAAGAAAGAATAAAAAAGTGATTCAGTTAAACCAATTGTTGCCAGTTGCTACCAGTTACCAACAGTTAAACCTACAAGTAATATAGGTTCACATGGTCCCAGATTCATCCTGGTTAGAATGTTTACCCCAAAGAGGAAGCATGGTTAAACTTCTGTCTCTGACTTTCCCTCGCTCTAGAATAAAACTGGAAAAATCTCTAAAACAATGCTTAGATATAGCTTATATCTATGGCATCCCTAAAATATGAGTAATGGGGTCCCTTATAGAAAAGGATGTTCAACATATAATATGTACATTAGATATAGGATAACTATTTTCTCTGCTCAGAAAATTCTTAAGCCACAATTATTAATAGTTAGGCATTACATAGAGAACATATGAAACAGTTTCCCCTCATTTCCCACCAGTAAACTCATCATTGGGAAATCTTATTATGATGCAAAGTGCCAGAGACTATACCTATAGCCCAGACCATCCTCCAAGAAGCTTCTTCTGGGGCTTATAACAGCTATGCTGTGTTAGTTATATAATTATGTTCACAGCCTAGATGCACTTACATACCACAATGACATTGCCAAGCACGTGCTCTTTCTCCCAAGTGCTTGTAGCCGGCATTGCTGCTTGGGTGTGGGAAGGGGAGAAATATCTCATCTCTTACTTCCAGAAGTCTAATGGAGAGAAAAAAACTGGAAAAGTCCCAAAAGAAAAGGGCCCAAAAGACAGTAGAGTCATTTCTGGGGCTCCCTTTATGGACCACCTAGGGGGAAATTCTTCTACAAGAGTCCATTTTCCACGATGTTCAGTCACCATTCATTTTCAATGCAACATCCTGGTCACAGGGACCAATCAGGAGTAGTCATGTCATCTCAGAAAAGCGTGTTTCTGAACTGTGCCCTCACTGCAGCAAAGCAATACCCCCAATCTATTTGATCCCTTCTGATCTATTTGTTGTCCTCCTCACTAAAGTGACATTTCCAAACCTCTTTGTTCCTCCCCAAACTTCCCATGGGACCATGGGGGGAGGGGGTGGCCCCTATCACCTCAGCTGAGAATTTTACTTCCATACTTCACTGAAAAAATTGAGACCATTCACTGAGAACTCCATCTTTTCCCCTCCTCCTACTCCAATATCATGAAGACATCACATCTTTTCCTCCATCTCCTTGTTGCCCAGGAAAATCCTTCTGTATGCTTCCTTGATCTCATCCCATCTCACCTTCTCCAGTTAATTTTCCCTTCAGTTATGCCTACTCTCTCTGGACATCAGTGTTTCCTTATATACTGGATATCTACCTTAACCTAAGTCAGTGTTACCTACAAACACACTCTTATCTCCACTATTCTTAAAAACAAACAAAAAACCTTTCATTTGATTCTATCCCTTCCTGGCTATTGTTGTATATCTTGCCTCTCTTTTTCAGATAAACTCTGTAAGAATGTTATCTGCATTATCTATCTCCATTTACTTTCTTCGCACCCCCACCCCCACCCCTTTGTTTTGGTGAGACAATCAGGGTTAAATGACTCGCCCTGGGTCACACAGCTAGTAAGTGTCTGAGGCTGGATTTGGACTCAGGTCTTCCTCTTTCCAGGTCTGGCACTTTATCCACTGTGCCACCTAGCTGTCACATGGTAGGTACCATATAAATACTTAATCATTCTCCCCCTTCTCTTTTCTCTGTATCTCTGGCCTGTGATGCTTTCCCCTCCTCTCTATCTCTTGGCTTTCCTGACTTCCCACAAATCTCAGGTCAAATCCTACCTTCCATATGAAGTCCTTCCCAGTCCCCCTGGCTGCTCCTGTATCTTCCTGAGATTAACTCCAATTTATCTGATACATATATTGCTTGTACATAGTTGCTTGCATGTTGCCTCCAGTAGACTATGATCTGCTTGAAGGCAGGGACTGACTTTTACCTTTCTTTGTATCACCAGAACTTTAGCACATTGAGTGACACATAGTAGGTGCTTAATAGGTGACTGTACAGCTGTATTAATTAGGGAAGGGAGAGTCCTTGTATCCTGCCCTAGTTAGATCCCTATCTGGAGTGTTATTTTTAGCTCTGTGTGCCACATTTTAAGGTAGACATTGAGAAACATGGAGAAAATGAATCAGGATAGTGAGGAGATTATAGGTTACCAAGGGACAGGGCCTTTGAGAAACTTCAAGAAGACTTAGGGGAAACGAGTTCGAAGGGCTGTCACCTGGAAGAGGTCCTATAAGCCCTGTTCTGCTTGTCTACAGAAAATAGAATTAAAAGTACCAAGGAATTTTCAGAGAGATAAGTTTTAGCCATAAAGGAGAATAAAACAAAATAAAATAACACAAAACCATTCCTTGACCATGATTTATCCTAGAGTTGAATGGGATGTCTGGGGAGGTAGTGAATGGGAACTGATGCAAAGGTCAGACTTGTCAGAGATGTGGCAGAGGGGATTCCAGGGGTCCCTGAGGTCATTGCCCCCTCTGAGAGTCTAGAAATCAGGCCTGGGCTATTTCTTCCTCCTCCTTCTCCTCTTCTTCCTCCTCCCCTTAAAGAGGTTGAGATACCTTTAGATGGTGGCCAGTAGGTTCCTCCTAGACCCTTGGTTTCTGTCAGGTACTTTCCCAGCTGGTGATATCTTAAAAAAGTACCTTTCCTGAAAAGCTGCAAGATAGCTCATTCTCAAAATCAGGGACAAGCAGCAATACTGTTTCGGTTCATTCTGTCCTTTTCCCCTCCACAAGTCTGAATTGTAGAACAGTGGCTAAGTGGGCTGCATTCACTTACTTGGGTCCAGCAGGCTTCTGGCTAAAGGGAGAAAAATCACTTAGCTTATTCTTCCTTTCTTTGCTCCCTTTTATTTTCCTGGGGTCTTTTCATTTTCCTCTCAGCTGCAGGCACAGTCCATTGTTCATCCAACCTTTCCATCCATTGTCGTTGGGGCCATAATCCAGTTGTCCATTCTTTCCCACTTCATGCATGGGGTGTAAGGGAAGTAACCAGGAAAGGCCAAGATTTCATCCAAATATCACCCACCCCCTTCCTGGGGCCTGAAATTACCTTGAGATTCACTGCCTTGTTTTAAATATTTTCTTCATAATGATCCTGTTCAAATACATAGATGTTCATGCCGTGATAGGTTAGTGGAGCTGGAAGGGATCTCAGAGACAAATTAATCCAACCCTGTCTTTACAGATGACAAAGTTGGGTTGCAGAGACAGGTAGTGACTAACTCAAGGCCACACAGCTAATAAGAGACAGAGCTAGGAGGAAAACTGGAGGTCATTGGTCCTCTTCAAGAACAAATTCACTACAATTCAACAAACATTTACTGTGTGTTTGCCAAGTGAAGAATCCCTTTTCTGGGCATTAAGAAAAATAGGAAATTAATCAAGGCAGAATCATGGCCTTGATGGGACTTCTAAGCTAAGGAGGAGACATATGAAACTTACATAGATAACTGACACAAAATAGAACAAGAGGCAATGAAATGGAAACTTTTTAAATTAAGTATCTGCTATGTGTCAGGCACTGTGTTAAGTGTTGGGGATACCAACAGAAAAGCAGACAGTGCCTTCTTTCAAAGAGGTTACATTTTAATTGTGGAAGGAAAACACTTATACCACAACACAAACACATAAGACCAAGTTATTGCCCTAAAGGGTAAGTGGCTAAAAGATAGTAACAAAGTGTTCTCCAAAGAAATATTACAAACTGCTAACAATCATTTAGGATATTACTCCAAAACACTCACTAATAAGAGAAATACAAATCAAAACATTCTTAAGATTTCATCTTACACAAAGATGCAAGATTGACAAAGATGACGAGTGATCAAAGTTAGTGGTGCTATGAGGAGACAGGCGCACTGATGCATTGTTGGTGGAACTTATGGATTAGTCCAACTTTTCTGGAAAGCAATTTGGAATTATACTGAAATAAGTGAATAAAATATTCATACCCTTTGACTCCAGGGAATCTAGCATGTGGTATATACTCCAAGGAGGTAAAAAACAAATACAAAAACAAAAGATCTTGTAGCTCCCAAAATGTTCATAGCTTAACTTTGGCATACCATAGAACTGGGGGAAAAGTAGCTATTTGTTGAGTGGGGAATAGATGACGGATTGTGGTACAGGAGAGTGATATATGTGCTATATAAAACAACAAATATGAAGACTCTGGAAAAGTATGAGAAGACATATATATATATATATATATATATATATATATATATACTGATGCAGAGGAAGTAAGCAGAGCCAAGGGAATAACAACAACAATAACAACACACAATGACTGCAGTATAAATTTAAAAAAAATCCTGAATGCTGCATAATTACAGTGACCAGAAAGCTTGAACACAGAGAGGAGTTGAGAAAATGTATCTTTCTCCCTTCTTGCCGTGATAGGGGACTAAGGATGTGGAATGCTCCATACATCCTAAGATTTAGTTGATGTGGTTTTGTGGAATTGCATTTCTTCTTCTTTCTTTTTTAATTCTTTGTTATATGGGTTGGTTGGGAGATGGCAAAGGATATATTTAGAAATTAGGGTAATGTAAGAATAGATTATATCAATACAGATTTTATCAAAGAAGTCATACTAAAGTTATGTTGACACAGTTTTCTAGAGATTTAGAGATTTGGGTAGACCTCAATTTTAGCAAAGTTTTTAATGCTACTCTTGGCACAGACAGGTCAGATTGGAATGACTAGGAAAATCATATCCAGAGAATAGCAATCATTTTAACTCACATTTCTATAGTATTTGTAGGTTTATAAAGCACTGAAACAACCATGTGTGGTAGCTGATATTAATATTATTTACTTTTCTGCTACATTTTATGTTAAGAAACTTAGAATAACTTGTCCATGATTACCACATCACTTGTAAATATTAGAGCAAGGAATTCAACTTGCTGTCTCCTGACGCTGTAGCACTCACTCAGACCACGGCACCACCCATCAATCCCAAAAGGAGGTGCCTAGTAGAGTGCCACAGGAACCTTTTCTTGGCTTTGTGTTATTAGTAAAAGATGAGGGTAGGGATTGTTTTGTCTTGATATCCCTAACACTTAGGACAGTGCCTGACACAGTTGTGTTGTTCAGTCATTTTAGTCTTGTCTGATTCCTTGTGACCCCATTTGGAGTTTTCTTGGCAAAGATACTGGAGTGATTTGCCATTTCCTTCTCTAGATCATTTTACAGAACAGGAAATTGAGGCAAACGAGGTGAACTAACTTGCACAGGGTCACACATCCTACTAAGCGTCTGAGGATGAATTTGAATTCAGGAAGATAAATCTTCCTGGTTTCAATCTCGGCACTCCATCCACTGCGGAGCCTCCTAGCAGCCCTACCTGAAGCACAATAATTGCTTAATAAATATTTGATGCTTTCTTGCTTGATCATGGATTGTAAGTCACTAATGTGAATCAACAGTTTCATATGACAGTCAAAAAAGCAAATGGGGCATTAGGCAAAATCAGCAGAAATGCAAAAAAAGGAGACAATTGTCTTATTCTGCCTTGCTCTGATCAGACTGTGTCCTACTGTGTTCTGCCCTGGTCAGACTGTATCTGAAAGGTTGTGTTTAGTTCTAGGTACCATATTTTTGGGAAGGATAACAAGCTAGAGCTCATTTAAAGGAGGACAAGCAGTCTGGCAAGGGAATTGAAGCTAGTAAACCTAGTGAAGAGGGGGTGGAGGAACGGGGCATGGCAAATGTCTTCAAGTTTTTGAAGTGTTTCATGAGGAAGGATTAGACTTATTCCAACTGACCCTAGAGGGCAATACTTAGATCAATTGGTAGAAATGAAAAGGAGGCATATCTACGATCCCTTGTAAAATAAGACTCATTTGATCTCTCCCATAGTGGTCTGGGATGCTTAGCAGGAGATTGAGCAGAATAGAGAGTTCCCCCAAGGTTAGTCATAAGCAAAATAAACTCCAATGAGGAGGGCAGATCGTCAAAGAGAGATAAAAGGAAAGAAAGACAGCATAAGAACTTGTGATTTGGGGAAGAGATGAAGGGTGAGGAAGTAGAAGCAGATAGCATCGTTAGTGCCGAGTCCATCCTTTCTTTCTCTCCATCCTATTCTTTGTAAAAGCTGAAACAGCAGACCAATTTGGAATCCAAGTCAGAACCGATTCTTTTTAACCAAATGCAAAACTTTTCCCAGATGGGATCATATGCTTTCATTTAGTTGGTACTTTTAATCTGGCCACTGGACCAAGATGGCACTGGAGGAAAAACTGAGGCTGGTGACCTTGCACAGCCCTCCCTCACCCAAATCAAAGTCAACTGCAAGTCATGTCATCATTCTCCTTATATCATGGTCCTCTTAGAGAATGAAGAATGACCACAACAAGTTGGTACTGAGTTTCTACCTTCGATTGATTCAACAAAGATATCTAGACATAATTCACATATATTTTATCCTTTGAGTAACTGATTCAGTAACAAATTGAAGAAAAATAAAGGTATCATTTGATAGTGAAAATAAGATGCATAACATCTGATTCAAAGGGTCTACAGAGAGATATCAGGAGACCTATGAATTTGGATGGGGAAATTATATCTTTATTTCAATATAATTAGTTTTCTTCATGATCCTATGTATTTTATTTAATGTATTATTATTATCAAACAGTGTGCTGAGGAGTGGTATAGGCTTCACTGGACTTGTCAAGTTCTCCATGACACACAAAAGGTTAAGAACCCCTCATCTAGCTACACTAATTGATTTTGAGGAGAGTGTGTGTCTGGGGGTTCTGACTCTTAAAATGTTAACAGTAGCTTTGTCAATGCAGTGAGATAGAAAATTAACTCCTGCAATCAACAGGTTTCTATGAGTTACTGACAACCCAAGAAGAAGAGACAGAGAGAGAAATTCCCTTCAGGATAACTACAGAATGTATACAATATTTGAGTGTTGACATACCAAGGCCCATATAGGAGCTCAATGAATAAAACTACAAAGCATTCTTTACAGAAATAAAAGTAGAATTGAACAATGAGTTAAAAATGACATAATCAGATAAATTGATTGTCTTATTTGGTGCCATACTAATCAAACTCTCAAGGGGTTATTTTATGGAGCTAGAAAAAAATAACAAAATTCATCTGAAGAAACAAAAGATCATGAATCTCTAGGGCAAGAAAGGGGGTCTAGCGGTACCAGATGTCAGACCATATTACTGTGGTACCTCCTTGACATCTAATCCTAATTAAGGGAATCAATCAATTAATTAAGAGATTAGGGTTTTTAGTACTCTCGTACAGAAGCCCCAACCAGTGTGCTTTCCACTGATGATCAGCCAGGAAGCTAAATTAGCAGGTATAGTAACAACAGTAATAATAGTTATTATTTATATGGCACTTTAAAAGTATCGTCTCATTTGATCCTCATAACAACCCTGGGAGGTGTTGCTGTTTAGTTGACTAGTTACATCTGACTCTTTCTAACTCCATCTGGGGGTTATCTTGGCAAACAACCACTGGAGTAGTTCGCCATTTTCTTCTCCAGCTCACTTTACAAACAGCTAAACTGAAGCAAACAAGGTTAATGACTTGTCCAGGGTCTCATAGCTAGTAAGTGAGACCAGATTTGAACTCAGGTCCTCCTGGCTCTAGGGCTGGCACTCTATCTACTGAGCCCATCTAGTTGTTCCACCCTGGGAGGTAGATTGCTATTATTATGTCCATTTTTCATATAGTGAAACTGAGGCAGATAAATAAGACTTGCCTAAGCAGAAGGCAGAAGTGACTTCCTCAGTGTCACACAACCAATAAGGCTGGAGTAGAACTCAGGTCTTCCTGACTCTAAGTCTAGCACTCTATCCACTGCACCCTTTGGCTGCCTCTGGCAAAAACAGTTGTTATAGAAGCAATCTCCCAAAGTGGAGATGCATTCTCCCCTTGCACATTCAAACTTCCTGAGGTGATTGGGCTCAAAGTTGGAAAGTATATTTTGCCAAAGGGTAAACTTATAGCTTATGGTCACTGGAAGTATTTTTCTCTCCTCCTGGGGTCCCCAATATATGTAGATATCTACTGGAGTGTGGTGTGTGTGTGTGTGTGTGTGTGTGTGTGTGTGTGTGTGTGTGTGTGTGCGTGCACGCATGTGTGTGATGCAGTAGCCATAAAAGTAAATTCAGTCATAGACTACATTAAATGAGATATCATGTTCAACATAAGGCAGGTGCCATTTTTCTACTTGGATCGACTCAGACCGTCCTGGAATATTGTATCCATTTGGGGCTCTACATTTTCTGAGAAACACTGACAAACTGGAGGGAGAGACCTGGAGATCATGTCATATTGGTACCTTGGCTTTATTCTTGATTCTTGTTTCTCTCACATCCCAAATATCAAATCAGTTTCCAAATCTTCCCATTTCTCCTTTCACATATGCCATGCATCTGATCTTTTCTCTCTACTCACCCAGTTGCTATCTCAGTTGACCTTTTTGCCTCTAGTCTCTCCCTACTCCTGTCTATCCTCCATACCGACTCCAAGAAATTTCCTTTCTGCCCAGATGTGACCAGTTGCTCCCCTGCTCAATCAATTCCAGTGGATCCCTATTGCCTTTAGGGCAAAACACAAACCCCTCTGGTTAGTTTTTAAAGGTCTACGCAACATCTCTATTGCTCACTGCTCGCACTCCATATCCATGTTCCAGGTCCTTTGCTTTGGCTGATCCATTCTTTTGTTCTCTCCTTCCACTTCCTAAAATCATCATCTTCCTTGAAGATGCAGGTCCAGCACCTACTTCTGCAAGCACTATTTCCTGATCCTCCCAGATGCTAGTGCATCCCTCAGCTACCCTGTCTTTAACTACTTTATATATATTTGTATTCACTTTAGATTTGTGTTCCTTTATCGCTATATGTACTTATCTCCCCCATTAGAACATAAGCTCTTTGCAAGTAAGATGTTTTATTGTTTGTACTTGTATTTACAGCACAGTGCCTGGCACATAGTAGAGACTTAAATATTTGCAGATTGATTGATTGATATTGAAGCCAAAGAAGAGAAAACGTGGAGGGGGAAAGGCCATGGCAGCCATCTACAAGTGTTTTCAGGAGTGTAATATCAAAGAGGACAAATATGATTTGTTCTGCTTGTCCCCAGAAGGTAGAACTAGGAAAAATGAGTGAAAGTTACAGGGAGTCCAATTTCAGTTCAACATAAAGAAAAACTCCCTACTAATTAGAGCAATCCAACACTGGAACAAGCTGCCTCTGGAAGTAGTAATTTTCCCATCACCAGAGATGTTCAGACAAAGGCTGGTTAATCACAGACACAGAACTTGAGAACTGGCAAGGACCTCAGTGGTCACCAAGACCAAATCATATTAGAAAAAGAATTCCCCTTACTTGGAAACTAGGGGAGAAATTTGCAGCAAGTTTCTCTGATAAAGGCCTCATTTCTCAAATATCCAGAGAACTGAGTCAAATTTATAAGAATATGAGTCATTCCCCATTTGATAAATGGTATATAAACAGGCAGTTTTTAGAAGAAGAAATCGAATCTATCTACAGACATATGAAAAAGTGTTCTAAATCACTATTGATTAGAGAAAGACACATTACAAGAACCCATACCTATCTGATTGGCTAACATGACAGAAAAAGGAAATGACAAATGTTGGAAGGGATGAGGGAAAATAGATACACTAATGAACTGTTGGTAGAGTGGTGAACTAGTCTAGTCACTCTGGAGAGAAATTTGGAACTATGCCCAAAGGGTTGTGCAACTGTGCATGCTCTTTGATCTAACAGTACCACTACCGGGTTTGCATCCCAAAGTGATCAAAGAAAAAGGAAAGGAACCTATATGTACAAAAATAGTTCTAGTATCTCTTTCTGTTTTGGCAAAGAACTGGAAATTGAGAAAATGACCATCATTTGGGGAATGATTGAACAAGTTGGGGTATATGATTGTGATGGATTGCTATTGTGCTATAAGAAATGAAGAATAGTATGGCTTCAGAAAAAACCTGGGAAGATTTAGATGAACTGATGAAAAATGAAGTGAGCAGAATGTGGAGAACATTGTACACAGTAATAGCAATAGTATATGAAAAAGAACTGTGGACGACTTAGCTACTCTGATCAATATAATGATCCAAGAAGATCCCAAAGGATTCATGGTGAAGCATGCCATCTGCCTCCAGAGAAAGAACTGAAGGAGTCTGAATGCAGATCAAAATATACTTTTTTCACTTTATTTTTCTTGCTTTTTTCCAGTGTGCCTCTCTTGGAAATATATTTTGCACAATTTCACATGTATAATTGATATCACATTTCTTGCCTTCATAATGGATGGGGAGAGGTCAGAAGGAGAAAATTCAAGACTAAAAATGTAAAAAAGCTCCAGATATTTAAAAATAAATAAATAAATAAATAAACGAACAAATAATGCAAAGAACTCCCATTACAACATGTCTGACATGTGGCTGCTCAGTTTCTGCTAGAAACCACCAATGGTGGCCACCACCTCCAGAGGCAGTCTATTCCACTTTGGGACAGCCTTAATTGAATCTTTCTCTTTGCAACTTTCCCTCATTCCTTCTGGTGTGGCCCTCAAGGGCCAAACAGAATGGGTGTAGTCTCTCCTCCAAATATTGGAAGAAAGTTCTCATGTGATCACCGGTCTTCTCTTCTCCAGACTCAACATGCTCAGTTCCATCAATGGGTTAGAGTTAGGGTTAGGGTTAGTGTCATCTGACATGATCTCTGGATGATCTCCAGCTGATCAATTGTTCTCAGAACTGAACAGAACATTCCAGATGAGGTTGGCAATAGGGATGTTAATAAAGTGATACACATTTATTAAGGACTTGCTCTGTGCCAGGTGCCATGCTAAATGCTGGAGATGTAAGTATAAATACACAAAAGGAAACTGAAAAGCTGGGGTAGGAGTGGGAGTAGGAAGGAAGGAGAGAAGGAACACCAGTCTTCTGAATGAGAGCAGCCAAGTAGGAAATGAAGAGATGGTTAGCTTAGGTGTCCTCTTCAAATAGAAGTTTGGGGAGGAGTTCTTGCCTCTCAGAGGGGCAGATGATACTCATGAGGTATGAATATCAAGTTGATGCAATCCTGCATGATAAGCAGGTTTCTGGGGGCACTATGGAGAAGTTCAAAGGAGTGCATCCAAGTGGGAAGAGGGTGTACTGGTAAATGTTTAACAACCAAGTCTGGTGGTGGGTAGGCTCTCAGGGATATTCATATGACACACTTTTAAGTTTAATCTGCTTCCTTAACACTTTCTAGATCATTTTCTTAAGTCCAGACAATCAGCAAAACAATAAATCAAATCCTGATATGTAGCATTTGGTGATTTCTGAAGTAATACTGAAAATTTAACAGTCTTGACTCCAGTAGGAGCTGACTCCAGCACCCCACTAAGGCACTCTGACTGAAGATGAGTACAGCAGAATATCTCTTGCTTGTTTCAGGACTCTATGCTTCTCTTAATGCATTCAGAAGAGTCCATTTTCTTTTTCTGCCATACCACACTGTTGACACATTGAATCTACTAGAATCCCCAGATTTGTTTATCAATCTGGTGCTTGTGAAAGTGACTGTTTTCAATCCAAGTTTAAGACTTTAACTTCATTCCTATTGAATTTCATCTTATTAGATTTAGTTAGTGATCATCACATATAGTACTGTGGATAAGAACCCTTCAGAAGAAATGGAGTGGCCCTCATAGTCAATAAAAAGGGTGAGAAAAGCAGTACTGGGGTATAATCTCAAAAAATGACAGAATGAGATCTGTTTGAATCCAAGGCAAACCATTCAACACCACATTAATACAAGTTTGTGTTCTAATCATTCTTGCCAAAGAGGTCAAAACTCATCAGTTTGATGAAGACCTACAACATCTTCTAGAAATAACACCAAAAAAACGATGTCACCTTCATCATAGGGGATTGGAATGCTAAAGTAGGAAATCAAAAGATAATTGAAATAACAGGCAAGGTTGTCCTTGGAGGACAAGATGAAGCAGGGCAGGTACTGATAGAGTTTGGTCAAGACAATTTGCCAACTATAGCAAACACTCTTTTCTCAATAACCCAAAAGAAATCTCTACACATGGACATTACCAGATGGTCAAATATAAAAATCAGATTGATTAAAGACTTTGCAGTCTAAGGTAGAAAAGTTCCTTACAGTCAGTTAAAACAAGACCTGGAGCTGACTGCAGCTCAGATCGTGAGCTTCTTATTGAAAAATTCAGACTTAAATGGAAGAAAGTAGGGAAAAAGACTGTATAGGTATCACCTCAATAATATCCCTTATGAATATGAAGTAGAAGAGACAAATATATTTAAGGGATTAGATGTGGTGGAGAGAGTGCTTGAAAAACTTTAAGCAGAGGTTTGCAATATTATACAAGAAGCAACCAAAAACATTCTAAAGAAAAAGAAAAGCAAGAAAGTAAAATGGCTCTTTGATGAGGCTTTACAAATAGCTGAGGAAAGAAGGAAAGCAAAAGGGAAAGGAGAAAGGGAAAGATATAAGCAACTGAATGCAGTATTCCAGAGAATAGCAAGGAGAGATAAATGAACAATGCAAAGAAATAGAAGAGATCGATAGAATGGGAAAGACAAGAGATCTCTTCAAGAAAATTAGAGATAGCAAGGTACCATTCCTTACAAAAAGAGCATGATAAAAGACAAAAATGGTAGAGATTTAACAAAAACAGGAGAGATTAAGGAGAGGGGGCAAAAATATACAAAAGAACAAAAGAAAGAAATATCTTAACATCACTGATAACTAGGGTGGTTTGATTCCTGATCTGGAACCAGACGTTCTGGAGAATGAAGTCAAGTAGGCCTTAGGAAGCACTGCAAACAATAAGGCTGGTGGAAGTGATGGGATTCTAGCTGAGCTATTTAAAATCCTGAAAAATGATGCCGTGAAAATGCTGCCCTCAATATGTCAGCAAATTTGGAAAACTCAACAGTGACCACTGGATTGGAAAAGATTAGTTCACGTCCCAATCCTAAAGAAAAGCAATGCCAAGGAATATTCAAATTACCTACCAATTGTGCTCATTTCACATGCCAGTGAGGTGGTGCTTAAAAATCTGCAAGCTCAGCTTTGGCAATATGTGAACCAAGAATCACCAGAAGAGCAGACTGGTTCTTCAAGAGGCAGAGGAACTAGAGACCAAATTGCCAGCATTTTCTGGATTATGGAGAAAGCAAGGGAGTTGCAGAAAAAAGCATCTACTGCTTCATTGACTACAATAAAGTCTTTGACTGTGTGGATCACCACAAAATGTGCAAAATCCTTAAAGAGTGGAAGTATTAGATCATCTTACTTGTCTCCTGAGAAATCTATATGCAGATCAAGAAGCAACAATCAGAGCCAAACATGGAGAACTGATTGGTTTAAGATCAGAAAAGGAGTATGACAAGGCTGCATATTGTCACTTTATTTATTTAACTTACATGCAGACTGAATGATGTGAAATTCCATACTAGATGAATCAAAAGCTGGAATTAAGGTTGCCAGGAGAAATGTTAAAAACCCCAGATATGCAGATATCTGATGGCAGAAAGTGAGGAGGAGTTAAGAAGCCTGTTGATGAGGGTGAAAGAGGAGAGTGGAGAGTGTAAAAGCTGGCTTGACATCTAACATAAAAAAAAAACAACAACAACTAAGATCTTGGCAACTAGTCTTGTCATTTCTGGGCAAATAGAGGGGTAAAAAATATAAGCAATGTTAGCTTTTATATGCTTCACTTCAAAGATCACTGTATATGGCTACTGCACCCATGAAATTAAAAGACACTTGCTCCTTGGAAGGAAAGCTATGGTAAATTTGGGCAGCATACTAAAAAGAAGAGACATAACCTTGCCAACGAAAGTTTGTATAGTCAAAGCTATGGTTTTTAAGTAGCAATTTATGGCTGTGAAAGTTGGAAAACTGTAAGGAAAACTGAGCATCACAGAATTGATACCCTAATTGTGGTGCTGGAGAAGACTTTTGAGAGTCTCTTGGACAACAAGAAGGTCAAATAGACCAATACTTAAATAAATTAACTCATACTATTCACTGAAAGGTCAAATACTGAAACAAGCTTAATCACATAATGAGAAGATGGGACTCATTGGAAAAGACTGATGTTGGCAAAGATTGAAGACAAAGGGGGATGGTAGAGGATGAGATGAATGGTGTCATGGAAACAAGAAACATGAACTTGGAGAGATTTGAAGAGATGATGGACAGAAGGGCCTGGCATGCTATGGTCCATGGGGTCATAAAGAGTCAAACACAACTGTATGACTGAACAACAACCCCTATTTAACCTTGACAAATAGCAAGTATAAACATCCAAACAATGAATGATAAACTGATGGGCAAAATCTAGTTAGGGATACTTGTGCTCTATATATTCTCTTTTGTTTCACCCTTTTAATGAGAAGTATATTTGATTCAGGAACAATATTAATTGAGCTTAATAATATATAGGTCGTGTTTGTCTTTCATTTTCGAAGAGGACCATGACATCAGAGAAATGATGGCATGACTTGCACTTAACTTTGCTTCGAGTGAAGGAGGTCTGTGCAAGGTCACCAGCCTCACTTTCTCCTCCTGAACCATCTGGATCCAGTGACCAGATATTCATCAGGATGATGGAAGATGGCCCAGGATGCAATGGGAGACCTTGGCCTTTTAGGCTAAGGCTTTTTGTGGGCTCAAGTGACAGGCCATCCCAGCATTCATTACCTGGTAGATCTAGAGGAGTTAAAAAAAAGTCTGGGAGATGGGAAGGGAAGGGACTGGAGGGAGAGGGAGAATTTGGGACTCAATTGGAACAAATATTTCAAAAATGAATGTTAAAAATAAATAATAAAGTGGGCAGGATTCTGCAAATTGAATAGCAGTAGGTCAAACATTTTGGAAAATGTAATCAAATGAGGTCAGTTTCAACCTTGTTCTCTTTCAACCAAACTCATTAAGTGCAAATTATGGGCCATGCCTTGGGCTAGGTAGTAGAATCAAGACCAGTTGAAATTGGTAGGCAAATTGCAAAAGGAAGAAGAAAGTGTGAAGAGAGATAGAAGAGAGAAAATATGAAGGTGTGGGGATAGTAGTGAGTCCTCATGATTATCTGGGAGCAGGATGCTTCACTGATGCCATCTCAGAGGGTGCCCTTCTCCTACCCATCCTCCCCAAACAGTCATAGTCCTTGCTGTTGGTCATAATGTAGAATCATGTTTTCTTTTCTGTAAAGGAAAAGTATAAAACAGTGCTTAGAGTAAAAAGACCTGGCTTTAAATTGTGATTCTGTTAGTAGCCTTGTGACCTTGGGCAAGTCACCTCTCTCCACTCTGAACACTTGTATTCTCAACTATAAAGTGAGGAGTTGCAGTTACCTCAGTGCTATTAAGTGAGATATTGTAAATATCAGCTACTCTTTTATTGTTACTGCTGTTATCAGTACTATTAAAAAAACTAATTGAAAGGAAAAAAGAAGCCTTATCTGTATAGAAATGTTCATATCTATAGTATTCACAAAAACAAAATACTGGAAACAAACTACGTGTCCAATGATTGGGTAATGGGGAATAGCTGAGCAAACTGTAGTTTGCAAATGGAATGGAATGTCATTATACATTATACAGTAAGACATTACAAATAATCATTTTGTTAAGTTTGTGCTATGCCTAGTGGTAAGTGCTGGTACAAAGATGAAAATTTTGCCCTCAAGAAACTTATGCTCTCTTGGGGGAGACCACATGTGCAGTGCCCATCTACATATGTATATGCGTGTGTGTGTGTGTGTGTGTGTGTGTATATATATATATATATATACACACATATATATATATACACACACACACACACATATGTTAATATATGCAAAATATATTTTTACTTGCAATTGGGAAAAATAAAATATTGTTAAAAAATCAAACTATATGCAAAAGTAAAAATGATGTCATTTCAGGGGGTGTCACCATTAGCTGGAGCAATCGGGGAAGGCCTCATGTGAGAGGTGATCCTTGACCTGAGCTTTGAAGGAAGTTAGGGCTTCTGAGAGGTAGAGGGGAGGAGGGAGGCCATTCTGCACTTGGGAAGGCCCAGGGACAGGAGGTAGATCATTGTGTACAGACCATTCAGTCTGACTGAATTTAGGGAGGGGTATTAAGGGGACTATCATCAGCCCTAAAGTTTAATAGAAGGGAACTTAGAGACCTTCTAGTTCAACTCTTTCATTTTTCAAGTGAGGAAACTGAGGCTGAGGGGAGTTAAGTGACATGCCCAAGGTCACTCATAGAAGCATAGAGATATAAGCAAAGAATCTATAGAGGCCGTGTAGTCCTACCCTCTTATTTTGGCTGTCATCTCTTTACCTCTTGTCTAAACCCCTCCCTCTCTTCCTATTCCCTTTTGGTAGCTAGGTGGCACAGTGGATAAAGCCTGTAACCTGGGCCTGTAGTCAGGAGGACCTGAGTTCAAATTTGACCTTAGCTGTATGCCTTTGGGCAATTCATTTAATCCCTCACAGTCTTAGTTTCCTCATTTGTAAAATGGGGATAACAACAGTATCTACCTCCCAGAGTAGGACTAGATGAGGGGATTGGATTAGATGGTCTTTGAGGTTCATTCTAGCACTATATCTATGATCCTAGGATTCCTCAAAATAAAAGTGGATTTTAGAAAGAGGGTTGGGTTTAGGGAAAAGATAATGAGTTCTCCAGGACATAAGGAGTTTGAGATTCCTGTGGGATGTCCAGTCTGAACATCCAGTGGGCAGTTGGTGATATGGGACTAGAACTCAGGAGAGAGGCTGAAGCTGGATTTGTAGATCTGAAAGTCATTAGCAAAGAGGAGAGCTCATTAGCATAGAGGAAGGACTCTGGGGAATTCATCTCCTCCTTATCTGCAAACCACATTCTGACCTCCATCCCCTCTCAATGGGAGAGTAACCAGGAAAGGAGAGTGGTCAGTGTCAAATGTCACGTAGAGGTCAGGAAAGATGAAGACTGAGAAAAGTCCATTACAATATAAAGAATACAAGGCCAAATGTGAAATGGTACCTAGGAAAGAAAGCAGAATCAGTGCTGCACCTATACATGCTAAGCAAGTACCCTATATAAATAGTAACAATGATGACAACATTACAGGAAAAAAACTCACAGAAGAAAAAAGGTTCAGAAGCAGGCACTTAAAAAAAATAAAGCATATAGGTCTGTATCCCAAAGCAATCAAAAAAAGGGAAAGGACAAAATATATTGTACAAAAGTATTTATAGCAGTCCTTTTTGTGGTGGCTAAGGATTGGACATTGTGGGGATGTCCATCAGCTGGGGAATGACTGGACAAGTATATGATTGTGATGGAATATTATTGTGCTATAAGAAATGACAAGTAGGACAATTTCAGAAACAAACTTGCAAAAACCTACATGAACTGATGCAAAGTGAAGTGAGCAGAACCAGAACAATGCACACACTAAGAGCAGTATTGTACAAAAAAGAATTGTGAATGACTTGGCTATTCTGATCAATACGATGATTCAAGACAATCCCAAAGGACTCATGATGAAGCATGCTATCCACCTCCAGAGAAAGAACTGACTGATATTGTCTGAATACAGATGGAGGCATGCTTTTTTCCTTCCTTCCTTCCTTCCTCTTTCTTTCATTCTTTTTAAAATTCGAGTCTTCTTGTATAAAATGACTAAATGGAAATGTATTACATGATTTCAAATGTATAAACTCAGATTGCTTACCATCTCAGGGAAGGGGAAGGGATAGAATTTGAAATGAAAACTTTAAAAAGTTAAAAATTATTTTAACATGTAATTGGGGGAAAAGAAAATAGTATTTTAAAAAATAGAGCATAAATAATGGAATTTATGGAAAACTATACTTTTTCTCATTTGTGTATTTGGATTCTAGGTTTTTCTTCTGAGGTAATGGATGCTAGTTTGGGTTGGGTTGCTCTTATTGAGGTTCTCAGAGTCATCTGCAAAGAGATGAGAATTTAGTCCAAGGGAGTTCATGAGGTCATTGAGAAGGGGCATGAAAAGAGAAGACAAACCTATGATAGATCTCAGGGTACACTGACAATTAAGAAGAGGGATTTGAATGATGACCCAGCAAAACTTTGAGAAGGAGTGGTGAGACAGGTAGGTGGAGAACCAAGTATCATGAAATCCCAGGAAAGAGAGGTTATCCAGGAGAAAAGAGAGGTCAACAGTGTCAAAGACTGCAGAGACGTCAAGAACAATGAGAACTGAGAAGAGGCCATTCTGGTATAGCCATTAAGAGACAGTTGGAATCCTTAGCAGCTTCAGGTTTTAATCCAGCAGTGGGGATAGAGACCAGGTTGCAAAGGACTGAAGAGCAAATGGGATACGGAGAAGTGGAGGCAAGAAGTGAAAACCCCCTTTTTTTCCTGAAGTGTGCCAGTGATAAAGGAGGAGAGATATAATTTGAGTGGATGGCAGGATCAAGGTCAGGGTTTATAAGGGAATCATCTGAGCAGGGTTGAGGTAATGGGGAAGAATCCAATGGATAAGGAGAATATTAAGATTAGAAAGAAAGCAGGGATGATCCATCAGGCTGAACAAGTGCTGACAGGTTCAACCAAGTTGACAAGACATCAACTACGTGCTATGTGGTAGATACTCTGCCTATTATCTGAGGACCTGTCTTAGTTCAACGGCTTCATCTGACTATCTGCCAGGACATGACTCTTTTGGTTATAACCACTCTTCAAGATGCTCAAGTAAACCACAGCTTGCAATCTAGACCATCAAAAGTAATGAAATTAGATTTGAAATATAGGCATAAGTGCCACTGAGCATTGTCCTGACCACACAATCTAAGGAGAGCTCTGGAGAGCTTATTTGATATGACTTCACCTTGAATCTGAGTTTACTTATATCCCTAGAATCAGGCAGAAGAAAGCAGCTCTAGCTTAGCAGTCCTTCCTTGAGTTGACCTTGAAATTCATGATATACTTTGAACATTACAGTTGTGGATTTGGTGTTTGCTGAATTGAAATGGAAACACCTCTGAAGCTGGGTAGGAATGGTTCCCCTTTCCCCAATGGTTTCCTGAACATGTAGTAGGCTAGTAAAAGCACTGTCCTGGAAACCTGAACTTTGGTTTTATCTCTGCCACCTGGATGACATAGGGAAAATCACTTCCCCTCTCTGAGACTCCTTGTCTGTTAGGTGCCTTCCAAATCTGATATTTTCTAGATAGATAATTCTCTGTCTTATCTACCATCCATCCATCCACCCACCTACCCATCCATCCATCCATCCATCCATCCATCCATCCATCCATCCATCCATCCATCTTTCTGTCTGTCCATCCATTCATCTTTCCGTCTATCCATCCATCCATTCATCTTTCTATCTATCTATCTATCTATCTATCTATCTATCTATCTATCTATCTATCTATCTATCTATCTATCTATCTGTCTATCTACCTACCTATCAGTCTCATTCCCTATTATCTAATCTCAGAACTAGAAGGGACCAGAGGAATGAATAGGCCAATGAAGTCATCTTGCAGAGAAGGAAGCAGATGTCCATAGAGGGGGACTGACTTGCCCAAGATCAGAGAGGCAGTAACTAGCAGAACATATATTCAAAACTAGGACTTATGTTGCTTTTTCCATACTTAAAAATGTCACCAGAACCATTTTATATCCTGGGTATCATTGACCTCTAATGTCCTATGTTCAGTTTTCTACAATCCTTTCTAGTTTTGCCATTCTTTGAATCTCTAATTGTGACCACCTTTATTTAATGATTCACCCTAGTCCAGGCCATTATCACCTCTCAGTTGGACTGCTACAACATCTTTCTAACCACTCTCCTTTCTCCCAGGCTCTCCTCTCTCCAATTTACCCTCCACACAGCTACCAAATTGGTATTCTTAAAACACAAGTCTAAACACGTCACTCATCTGCTCAATAAATTTCCATGGCTCCCCATGGACTCTAGGATAAAATCCAACTTCTTTTGTCTGCCATGGAAAGCCCCAGCCTACATTTCTAGGCTGGTTATACCTTATCCCCACCCCTTTGCCATGCACTTTATACTTCAGCCAAATCAGCCTCCTTGTTTCTGGTATACAACATTCCATCTCCTGCCTTGGCATCTTTTCAGAGCTGTTCCCCTTGCCTGGACAGCTCTCCTTTCTAACCTCTGCCTCTCAGAACTCCTGGCTTTCTTCAAGGCTTAGATCAAGGGTTGCTTCCTCTAGAGGCCTTTCCTGACTACCCCAGTTGTTAGGTTCCATGTTCTCTCTCCACTGTTGTTGTTCTCCAAGAGGACCAATGACATCAAGAGGGTGATGTCTTGACCTGCAAGTGAATTGGATTTAAATGACTGTACAAAGTCATCAGCCTCACTCTTCTACAGAGTCATCCGAGTTCAATGGCAAGACATAGGTCAAGATGACTGGAGATGACCCAGGATGCAATGGGGAGACCTTGGTCTTTTTAAGATAAGGTCTTTTCTAGGTCTCAGTTTGTCTGAGGCAACACCCATTCAGTGATTAAAGGCTAGGTAACAAGTGAGGCAAAAGATGGCCTAGTTTGACTTCACACACATATGTACACAAAACTAAGCCTCTCCACACCCCACTCTTACCTCAGGTACCACCGTGCATTTATTTCTTATTTATCCATCATTTTCTTTTCTTTTCTTTTAATTAATTTATTTAACTTTTAACATTCATTTTCACAAAATTGTGGGTTCCAAATTTTCTCCCCATTTGTCCCCTCCCCCCACCCCAAAACACTGAGCATTCTAATTGCCCCTATCACCATTCTGTCCTCTCTTCTATCATCCCTCCCTTCCCTTTTCCCCATCTTCTCTTTTGTCCTGTAGGGCCAGATAACTTTCTATATCCCTTTACCTGTATTTCTTATTTCCTAGTAGTGAGAACAGTACTCGACAGTTGATCCTAAAACTTTGAGTTCTAACTTCTCTTCATCCCTCCCTCCCCACCTACTCCTTTTGGAAGGCAAGCAATTCAATATAGGCCATATCTGTGTAGTTTTGCAAATGACTTCCTTAATAGTCGTGTTGTGTTAGACTAACCACATTTCCCTCTATCCTATCCTGCCCCTCATTGCTTCTATTCTCTCTTTTGATCCTGTCCCTCCCCAAGAGTGTTGACTTCAAATTGCTCCCTCCTCCCATTGCCCTCCCTTCCATCATCCCCACCCTGCTTATCCCCTTCTCCCCCACTTTCCTGTATTGTAAGATAGGTTTTCATACCAAAAGGAGTGTGCATTTTATTCCTTCCTTTAGTGGAATGTGATGAGAGTAAACTTGATGTTTTTCTCTCACCTCCCTTCTTTTTCCCTCCACTAAAAAGCCTTTTGCCTGCCTCTTTTATGAGAGATAATTTGCCCCATTCGATTTCTCCCTTTCTCCTCCCGATATATTTCTCTCTCACCACTTAATTTCATTTTTTTAAGATATGATCCCATCCTATTCAATTCACTCTGTGCTCTCTGTCTCTCTGTGTGTGTCCGTGCGTGTATGTGTGTAATCCCACCAACTACCCAGATACTGAAAAGTTTCAAGAGTTACAAATATTTTCTTTCCATGTAGGAATGTAAATAGTTCAACTTTAGTAAGTCCCTTGTGACTTCTCTTTGCTGTTTACCTTTTCATACTTCTCTTCATTCTTGTGTCTGAAAGTCAAATTTTCTTTTCAGCTCTGGTCTTTTCATCAAGAATGCATGAAAGTCCCCAATTTCATTGAAAGACCATTTTTTCTCCTGAAGTATTATACTCAGTTTTGCTGGGTAGGCGATTCTTGGTTTTAGTCCTAGTTCCTTTGACTTCTGGAATATCCTATTCCATCCCCTTCAATCCCTTCATGTAGAAGCTGCTAGATCTTGTGTTATCCTGATTGTATTTCCACAATACTTGAATTGTTTCTTTCTAGCTGCTTGCAATATTTTCTCCTTGACCAGAGAACTCTGGAATTTGGCCACAATGTTCCTAGGAGTTTCTCTTTTTGGATCTCTTTCAGGCAGTGTTCTGTGGATTCCTTGAATATTTATTTTGCCCTCTGGTTCTAGAATCTCAGGGCAGTTTTCCTTGATAATTTCATGAAAGATGATGCCTAGGCTCTTTTTTTGATCATGGCTTTCAGGCAATCCCATAATTTTTAAATTGTCTCTCCTGGATCTATTTTCCATGTCAGTTGTTTTTCCAGTGAGATATTTCACATTATCTTCCATTTTTTCATTCTTTTGGTTTTGTTTTGTGATTTCTTGGTTTCTCACAAAGTCATTAGCCTCCATCTGTTCCATTCTAATTTTGAAAGAACTATTTTCTTCAGTGAGCTTTTGAATCTCCTTTTCCATTTGGCTAATTCTGCTTTTGAAAGCATTCTTCTCCTCATTGGCTTTTTGAACCTCTTTTGCCAATTGAGTTAGCCTATTTTTCAAGGTGTTATTTTCTTCAGCATTTTTTTGGGTCTCCTTTAGCAAGGTGTTGACCTGCTTCTCATACTTTTCTTTCATCTCTCTCATTTCTCTTCCCAGTTTTTCCTCCACCTCTCTTACTTGATTTTCAAAATCCTTTTTGAGCTCTTCCATGGCCTGAGCCCATGGTATATTTATTTTGGATGTGTGGGATACAGAAGGCTTGACTTCTGTGTCTTTCCCTGATGGTAAGCATTGTTCTTCCTCATCAGAAAGGAAGGGAGGAATTATCTGTTCACCAAGAAAGTAACCTTCTATAGTCTTATTTTTTTCCCTTTTCTGGGCATTTTCCCAGCAAGTGACTTGACTTCTGAGTTTTCTTTCCATCCCCACCACATCTCCAGATCAGCCCAGCCAACACTTGGGGTCTGAGATTCAAATGCTGCTTCCCAGCCTCAGGACTTTGGGCGGGTGCAGGGCTGCTATTCAGTGTGAGATTAAGTTCAGGTGCTCAGGATGGGGTAGGGCCTGCTGCACTGGACTCAGTTCCCTCAGGGGGTTTATGCAGAGACCTTCAACAATGGATCACGGCTCCTGCCTGCTCGGGGAGCCCCTGTTCGCTGCAGCCCCGCTGCTGCCTCCCGAGGGGGCCCAAGCCACGGGGATACCCCACTCCCCTGTTGGCCACCCAAAAAGTCTTTCTCACTGACCCTTGTCACTTGTAGATGGAGGGACCTGCACGGCCACTGGAGATTCCATCCCTGAAGCCTGCTTGGATCTGCTCCTCTTGGTGCTGCTTGGCCAAAGCAGGGCTGGGCTCTGCTCTGGGTCCAGTGCACCATGGACATTTCGTCGGTTTTTCAGGGCTCTCTGAAACAGAAATCTTGTCCACTCCATTGTTCTGTGGCTTCTGCTGCTCCAGAATTTGTTGGGAGTTCTTCTTTACAGATATTATGGGCTGTGGGTTCAGAGCTAGCATATGTGTGTCTTTCTGCTCTGCCATCTTGGCTCTTCCTCCATCATTTTCTCATCCATGTAGGTAAATTCCTTGAAGGCAAGCCCTGGCTCCTGGGATTTTATAAGTGTATGGATCTCTGAGTCTGCCAATTAAACCAGTTTGGATCTACACCTTCTCTGTAACTTCCAGCCTTAGAGAGTTGTCTGAGACACAGAGGTTAGTGATCTACCCAAGTTAGTTTGTGTCAGCGTGGTGGACTCAAACCAAGGTAGTCCAGATTCTCAGACTTGCCATCTATCCACTAAGCCAAGCTACTTTGCATGCTCTGTGCTGGAACATAAGTGTATCATAAATCATGAGATAATAGATGTAGGAATGGAAGTGACCTTAGTGGCTTCCCTCCCTCTTCCCCCCTCATTTTGCAGATGAAGAAATCATGGAACAAAAAGTTTAATTGACTTGTCCAGGATCACACAACTGCTAAGTGTCTGAGACAGGATTTGAACCCAGGTACTTCTGACTTTAAGTTCAATACCAAAGGTGTAGTTCATACAGAAACACATATCCATGTATTCACTATCTATATGTATGTCATGCAGACACTCAGCATTCATTGATTTACAAAATCAGCAATAGACATGGAATGGCTGGCAATCCTTGAATGATCGTTTTGGGATTTGGGTATTACAAGTTAGCCTATTGTTCTAGAATTCTCTCTCATTCAATCAGCTTTTAATTCTCTGTGATGAGTGGCAGCATGGCTAGTAGAGGGTCAGTCTTGGAGTCGGCAGGACCTAGGTTGAAATCTTGCTTCTGAACCTGGCTCTGGATTTGCATGTATCCCTATGTAAAAATACATATCAGGGACAAAAAAAAATAAGATCTTGGAACAAGAGAATCAACTCTCTGAATCTTGACTATTTCTTCCAGCTTGGCTGTATGGAAAAGGGTTTATGACTCTCAGACCTTGCTTCTGAGTTGTCCAGCCAGCTTCAGGCTGCTCTGTGGAATCCAAACCAACCTGGAGCTGTTTGGATTTTTCCAAACATGTGAACCATTCTTCCCAACTGAGGCCACAGATGTTTCCCTTTCTGTAGAGAGAGGATCCTTTCCACAGGCAGAGTCTTGTAGCCCAAGCCTGGAGTATGTGCAAATGTTCCAAGCTGGGCATCACATGGGGTCCCCTTGTGCCAGAGGGAGATTACGAGAAGCTGAAATGGGGCCTTGTGGAGCCCACACACCATTCGGAGTGCTGGCCTGGGAGTCAGAAGACCTGTGACCCTTTAGATTGTGAACTCCTTGAGGGTAGGCACTGTTATTGGCCCTTCTTTATATCCCCATGTTTAGCCAAGGCCTGGCACATGGTAGTCATTTAATAAATGCTTGCTGATCGACTGGCTGGGTTTGAATTCTGGCTCTGCTATCACTTCTGCCTGTGTGATTTTGGACAAGTTATTTAACCTCTCTGGTCCTCTAAAAAAAACCTGAGATGTTTGTACTAAAGGTTACTAGGGTCCCTCCCATAACTCAGTCCTCTGATCCTGTCTGAGGCAAGGTAGGGTGACAATGAATGGGGTCACATGTCAGGGAATCTGAGCTGGATTTTAGTCCTATCTCTTACTAAATAAGAATGGTAGCATGGCAAGGACATTGGTTTTTGAGTTCAAAGAGCTGGTTTGGAATCATGGTACTGCCACATGCTAGCTGTATGACCTTAGACCCAAGGATTCAACCTCTGGGAGTCTCTGGAAAATGAGGGGAGGCTGTGGAGAATTATACTAGATGTTCTCTGAGGTCCTTTTCAGCTCTGGAACTGTCTGCGTCTGTAGGCCAAGGTAAGATAGGAAGGATGGCTTCCAAAGAACATTTCAGGTATTTAGAAAGAAATGAAAGATTGTTTCCTTACCTGGTGGCTGACGGGGGCCTATACTAGACCTTATGGGGGAAACAGAGATAAAAAGATACTATCTCTACCCATTGAAAAGAGCTCAATAAGCTTGGGAAGGTAAGACACATAAAAGATAACACTGCTAGGAAGCATGAAGTTAAATGCCAAAGGAGTGGCAAAGACCCAAACTGGAAAGAACTTTGGATTTGGAACCTGAAGTCCTGGATTCAAATCCTGATTCTTTTGCCCCCTGTGTAATCTTGGGCAAATCATTTGCCCTTTCCTTTGTAAAATGGTAAGGGAGAGTGTTGACTACATGGGCCCTGTAGTCCTTAGGGCAGCTATGTGGTGCAGTGGATAGAGCACCAGTGCAGGAGTCAGGAGGACCTGAGTTCAAATCTCACCTCAGACGCTTGACACTCACTAGCTGTGTGACTTTGGGCAAGTCACTTAACCCCAATTGCCTCATCCTGGGTCATCTCCAGTCATTCTGATGAATATCTGGTCACTGGATTCAGTTGGCTCTGGAGGAGAAGTGAGGCTGGTGACCTGCACAAGCCCTCTCTCACTCAAAACAAAGTCAAGTGCAAGTCATGTCATTACTTCTCTGATGGCACAATCTTCTTCGGCAACAAAGGATGAACACACACATCTACCCTGTAGTCCCTCCCAGCTATAGATCTAAGATCCTATGTGTGATTTTGAGCAAGTAACCTTCTTTCTGTGGGCCTCAGTTTACTTAGGAGTAAACTGAGGAGGTTGGACTAGTTAACCTCTGAGTTTGCTTCCAACTCAAGATTCGGAATTCTGTTTGCAATCTTGGGCAAGTCCACCTTTCTTCCCTGATCCTCACTTTCTTCCTCTGAAAAATAAGAGTTAGATGACATAGTTTCTGAGATCCCATCCAGCCTAAGATCTAGGATTCTCCAATTTATGATCCTTCTGTCTGACTTGCCCATGAAGGGGAAGGAAAATTGGCCAAAATGAGAGGAGTGACCCCAAAGAGGTGAATTACGCATTCTGCACCAAGATAGCTCCAAACTGTACCTGGCACCTCTTGCTCTATGATGTCATCACTTCCCCTGCCCCTTCCTTCCCAGAAGCCCAGAGCTAGATAGGACCTTGGGGGCCATACATCTTATAGCCTTTCCTGATGGGAGGCATCTAGAATGTGACCCAAGATAGCAATAGCTTTTTTTAGGTGTGTCACATTACTGACTTGTCCATGGAGATCTCCATGTCTAATCTTTGCTTGGATGGTTGGTTTTTTGAACCCAAGCTCAGGAAACAGGGCAAGAAGGGGTGAGGGTGGGGGTGGGGGAATGTGTCTTCCACATGGAGTCACACTCACTCAGCTGGGGAGACTCTGAACCAGGGGATCTGACCACACAACTTCTAACCCCCTGAGACTAAAAATAGGACTGTGGCTGCATTTGTCAGGTGGCTCAGTGAGGTTGTAGTTTTATGAATTTGTGTGTGTGTGTGTGTGTGTGTGTGTGTGTGTGTGTGTGTGCTTCCCTCTTCCACTGGAGTGGGAGGAGGTAGCTTATAAGTTGGGATTGGAGGTGACAGAGCTAGGTGGAGCTGAGGTAGAGCTGACTGGTGCTAAGATCTACACCCCTGCTTTGATCTAAACCCCAGAAGGATTCATTCAATGGTTTTTTGTTTTGTTTTGTGGGGAGAGAAGATGACTTGCTGCAGGCATGTCAGCTGCTCAGTTACACCTAGGCCTCCAGTGTCTTGTCTTCATATTTGGCTGGGCTGATCAGAGGCTCTGGGCTGTGGTCTGGGGTACATCTAGTCCAAGCCATTGGAGCAGGCTAGGCATTCTTCCCCTCTCGGAGAACTGAGGGACGGGACTCTGAGACTCCACATTCCACTGGCAAATGGAAAACACGTCCTGTTGGGGCTTCAGGCTATCGGAAGTTGGCCACCACCAAAACTGGGCAAGGAAGTGGGCTGAGGATTCCAAGAGGGAAGAATGGAGCCCACAGGAGGGAGGGGGAGATCAGAATGTAGTGGAAGTATCCTAGTATGGGCAGAAGGGGTGGAATGGGGTGGAGTGGATTGTAAAGGAGGGGATGAGATCCCTAGAATGCATAATACTCCACTAGAAGTATAGGCCCCCAACAGGCCAGGCCAGGGGCCTGAGTGCCAAGATACTCAGGCTAAAGCTGCTCGCTCTGACCTCATAAAGAAAGGGCCCTGCATAGTCCTCTGAGTTCATATTCCATTGTCTTGTTCTGGGGCCCTATGCCTATCATTTAAATACAAAAAATACATAATCCTAGATGCTAGAACTAAGAGCTAGGAAGGGATCTTAGAACCATAGATAGTCAGAATTGGAAGAAACCTTAGAGTGTGGAAGGTCAGAGCTGGGAGGGTCCTTAGGGAGTTTAGAATATTGCATGTGAGAGCTAGATGTGACCTGAGAACAGAGAATGTGAGAGCTGGGAGGACACTTAGAATACTAATATCATTTCTGACAGTGACTCTAGAATATAGAATGTCAGTACTGAGATGGAATTTAGAACACTGAATGTGGGAGCTGGAAAGGACCTTAAAGCATCTGGTAGAAGAGTTGGAAGGGGTATGAATGTTAGAGCTAGAAGAAAGCTTAGAGCACAGACTATCAGACTTAGACGGAGCCTTGGAACATTTAATGTCCTAGCTGGAAAGGACCTTAGAACATAAATGTTCTTAGAACTTAGAAATCATCTTTTCCAACCTTTTCACTTTACACAAGAGGAAATTATGACCTAGAGTGGGAAATGACTTGCCAGCAATGCCAGGAAGGAAGCTGGCCTGAAGGTTCCAAAGGTGGGGGTGGGGTAGGGTCAGAATGCAGCAGGAGCAAGAGGGAGTATCCCATTGTAGGATTACAGGAGGGAGTTAGCTCCTAGAGTTGCCTGTACCCTGTACCCTACCCCCAAGAGACCAGGCCAGGGGCTGAACCCTTAATCCTCCAGCCACATTTGTTCCCTCTGACCTAATAAAGGTCCCTGGTCAGGCTTCTGGGTACATGCTCCATCGTCCAGCTGTGGGGCTTAGCTAACCCAGGAGGAGTGAAAATTCCTGTCATTTAAATACAAATAATATACAATTCTAGATCTTAGAATTTAGAGCTTAGAACAGAGGGCATCAGATCTGGGAGGGACCTTAGAACATAGAAATCAGAGCTAAAAGCAATGAGAAAGCAACAAACATCAGAGCTGAAAATGGTAGAGGGAGGGCCCTTAGAATGCAGAATAGTCAGAGCCAAATGGGTCCTCAGACCTTAGCTTCTAAGGGACCTAAGAATATAGAATGTCAGAGTTGGAACTTAAAAATGCAGATTGTCAGAGCTGGTGTTGAGGAGGAGGGGAGTAATTTATAACAGAAAATGTCAGAGGTGGGAGGGACCTTAGCACAGGGAATTTCAAAGCTGGGGGGGCCCTTAGAACAGGGAATGTAAGACCTTGAAGGGACTGTCCTTAGAACATGGAATGTCAGAGCTGTGAGGGCCTTTAGCACAGATAATGTCAGAGTTGGGAGGCGCCTTAGAACATGGAATGTCAGAGCTTGGGAGCTTGGAGGGACTTTAGAACATGGAATGTCAGAGTTGGTAGGGCCCTTGGAACTCAGAATGTCAGAGCTGGGAGGGACCTTAGAATATTGGATCATAGTATAACACCACCCTCTGATTTCAGTTCCCCAGCTTGCACTTTTACTTAGTGGTTGGGGTCCCCAGAGGACAGTTGCTGCTACTGTTCTCCCAGAGTTCCACTGGCTAACCCTGAAGGGTGAGACTATACTATTGTTGCTCACAAGTTCCTACTGGTATCCTCTCCATTAACAGTAGAGGGCAATTAGCTTTTAGCAAAGGTATGTTCTAAGACAGTAGAGTATGAACAGCTGACACAAAATATGCCCTGAGACCAGGGATGTCTTCTTACCCTGAACATACAAGTTTCCTTGGGAGAGTGAACTCAAAGTTAAGGACAAAGGTAGCGGGACACACATGCAAACAGCGCATGAGGCAAAGGGGTATCTCACATCTCCTGGTAACTAGAAATCTTTTTGTCCCAAGGTTCCCCTAACACCTAACTCACTGCTGGCTTCTAAGAGTCAGTCCCTAGTCAATCCTTCAGGAAATGTCCTTAATTGACTATCTCTCCACAATCTTTCTGGGCAGCTAGGTGGCTCTAGAGTGGATGGAGTGCTGGGCCTGGAGTCTGGAAGATTTATGTTTCTGAGTTCAAATCTGGCCTTGGAAACTTACTAGCTGTGTGACCCTGGGCAAGTCAGTTAACTCTGCCTCAGTTTCCTCATCTGTAAAATGAGCTGGAGAAAGAAATGACAAAGCACTGCAATATCTTTGCCAAGAAAACCCCAAACAGGGTAAAAAAGAGTCAGACATGACTGAAAAATGACTAAACAACAATCACCACATCCTTCTGCAGGTGCTTCCTCTGCTGTCAACCAGTGATATGTCGGTGACCACTGAGACTGGCTCTCATGGTCTTTGCTACTGTATTTGGTTGCTGGTGATGCTTTAGATGGTTCCAACAGATCTACCGAACTCAAGTGGTCAGCTGGAGTAGTGGAAGGAAGAGGATATAATGGAGAAGGAGTTAGGGAGGAGAGAGAGAGAGAGAGAGGAAGAGACAGAGAGAGAGGAGAGAGAGGGAGCAAAAAAGAAAGAGAGGAGAGAGAGGGAGACAGAGAAAGAAAGAGAGAAACACAGAGAGACAGAGATACAGAGATAGAGACTGAGAGACAGAGAATGAGAGAGACAAAGAGAGAGAGAGAAAAGAAGAAGAGACAGAGGGAAAGAGAGAGAGGGAGAGAAAAAGAGAGAGGAGAGAGAGGGAGATAGCAAGAAAGACAGAGACAGAGACAGAGAGAGATAGATAGACAGAGAAGAGAGAGACAGAAACAGAGACTGAGAGAGACAGAGACAGAGAGAGTTCTTCCTCTTTGCAAGTAATTCTCTTTCTAGGGTTTGGCTGCAGCTCCTGAACTGTCTGACTAGCCTTCTGCTGGAAGGCACAATTCCAACCTGACTTGCTATTGTACATTACAGAAGCCCAGAGATTTGCCTGATTCTTTTAACCAATCACAAGCTGTTTCCTATGGGGTATCATCTACCTTTATCCAATTGTTCACCCACTTTGTTCTTTTAAAATTTATGAAGCGTTTGTTTATATATAATCTACCCTGCTCATTTTACAAAGGAAGAAAGAGGCCTAGGGAGAAGTGACTTTACCCAGGTCCCACAAGAGCCTCCTAGATGTAGGGCAAGAAGGGCCCTCAGAAGCCAATTAGTCTAACCTCCTCATTTTCTAAAGGAGGAACTAGAAGCTCAGATAAGCGAAATGCCTCCTAGTTAAGATTGAGGAAAGAGTTAAGATGGCTATTCTAAGTGGGAATGGGATAGTTCTAGTACAAGAGGGAGGCAGAGGATGATGGTTCTCTACCTCCCAGAAGCCAGAGCAGGGGGCCTCATCCTACTGGTCCTCCTGGCAGCATTTGACATTGTTGATCACCTTCTTCTCCTGGATACTGTCCTTTCTGGTTTTCCTGACATTGTTCTATACCTTTCAGTCTTCAGGCTTGCCTCCTAACTATGCGTATGTCCCAAAGACTCTGTCCTGGGCCCTCTTCTCTGCTACTTCTATACTCTCTCCTTCGGTGAACTTCTAAACTGTCTTGGGTTCAATGATCATTTCTCTGAAGATAATTCTAAGATCTATAAATCTGGCCTTGGGATCTCTTCTAAACTTCAGCCCATTGGTTATATCTGACTGGATGTCCCATAGGCATGACCAACTCAACATGTCTAAGGCTTAATTCATTATCTTTTCCTCACCCTGATCTATCTCTCTTCCAAACCTCCTTGGTTTTCTGAGGACACCCATATCCTTCCAATCTCCTAGGTTTAAAACTTTGGCATTATCCTTAGCTCCTCCCTGACATCCCTTCCCATATCCAATCAGTTTCCTAATCTTGTCCTTTCTACCTCCACAGCATCTCTCTCATTAATCCCCTTCTGTCCATCCACATGGCCAGGGCCCAAGTTCATGTACTTATCACCTCTCTTGGACTCCTGTGATGGCCTCAGAATTGGTTTCCCCTGCCTCCTGTGTCTCCATTCTCTATAAAATCACCAAATAGATTTCTCTAAAGCAGTGTTTCTTAAACTGTGGGTCGAGACCCCCTATGGGGGTCATATAACTGAATGTGGGGGTTGAAAAGAATTTGGCAATAGTAAAAGGTTTCCGAATTTGCAACAACCCAAAATTAATTCAAAATCAAATACATAATGAATCTGAGGTGTTTCTGGCAGTGCTTGCCTATGTGGTATCACATGACTCCATCCAGCTTTGGTTCTAAACACAAAGCGTGAACATTTTGCACTGCACATGCCATCACATCACACAGTGCCTAAGAACTCTGCCAGAAACACCTCAGCTCAGATTCGAGAGACTATCATGTGTCGTGAATTGTAGCTTTTTTACTGCCCATACAAAGTTTTCTGCTCTTACAGAAGCATAATAGTTTGATTATGGAAAATAAAGTCTTTTAATTTTTCTACCATCATTCCTCAGCATGTAAGTACCAAATTAGTGTATCTTTGGACTGTATTGTGTTAGAATGTTTGGTTTTTAAAATTGCTACTTTCTTTTATAGAAATGTGTTTAATTGAAACATGTAAAGACAAAAGTCCTTAATAATATTTTTCTACCATTATCATGTATGTAAATGTGAACATCAGTTTTTTAAATTAAGCACAAACAAATGTAATTTCATAAATTAAGGCTAGTTTTTATTTGAGAAATGATTAGCAATGTTTATTTACATTTTAAGATAAAAATATTTTTTGGTTGTGGATAAGTGGCTTGTTGTTGTTGTGTTCGAAGAAGACCATGACATTCGAGAAATGCTTGACATGACTTACGCTTGACTTTGTTTTGGTGAGGGAGGGCTGTGCAAGGTCACCAGCCTCGCTTCCTCCTCCTGAGCCATCTGGGTCCAGTGACCAGATGGAGATGACCAAGGATGCAATGGGAGACCTTGGGCCCTTTAGACCAAGGTTTATTCAGGAACTCACTTAGGGTGAGGTAACACCCATTCATTCAATAGGTCTCTTTAAGAAGTAGCCAGGGCATGGTCTCTTTAATTGGGCAAAAGAAAAAATATATAAGTAAATCAAGCTGGGAGGGAAAGAGCAACAGTTATTAAATTTAGACAGAAGAGGTAACAATATTGATGACAATGAGGTAGAGTTTTCACTACCAGGTTGTAATTGATAAGAAAAAGAAAATATGTCAAATCATTTTTTTGTAATATGGATTTACTTCTAATAATGATGATGGTGTGAGAAAACCTCCTTGCTTAATTTATAATGAAGCTTTGGCTACAGAGAGCATGAAACCAGCCAAAGTAAAACGACATCTTAATACTAAGCATGTAGCATACTCCAATAAATCAAAGGAATATTTTGAATGACTTTTAAAACTTTCAAATGAAGAAAAACAATATTTTGAGAAATTTGTTTCTGTCAATGAAAAGTATTTATTTGCATCTTATGAAACTTCCTATTTAATTGCAAAAACTAAAAAGTCCTATGTGATAGGAGAAGATCTCGTGTTACCAGTTGCTATTAAAATGCCAGAAATAATTCATGGGAAAAAGTATGGGGATGAAATGCCCTCCCTCCTCATCTCTCTGCTTTTTGGATTTTCTTTCTTTCTTGAAGGCTTTGGTCATTTCCACCTCCTACCTGAGGCCTTTCCTGATTCACCCAGGGACTAGTGCCTCCTGGTAATTATTTGACTCCATTTTTGTTTATGTTGATACATGTACATGTACATCCCTGGATAGAATCAGTCAGTGAATCAACAAGCATGCAGTATATAAGTTCCTGGATGGTAGGAACTATTTCAATACTGTCTTACTGTCTTTTTATCCCCAGGGTCTAACATGGTGCCCTGGAGCACTGTAGGATGTTAATAAATGCTTGTTGATTGATTTTAGGAGTCAGACAAGTGGCAAAGGCAGCATTTGAACTCAGGTCTTCTATCTCCAGATCTATCTATCTATCTATCTATCTATCCATCTATCTATCTATCTATCTATCTATCTATCTATCTATCTATCTATCTATCTATCTATCTATCTGTCTGTCTGTCTGTCTGTCTATCTATCTATCTGTCTATCTATCTGTCTGTCTGTTTGTCTATCATCTATCATCTCTCTATATATATATCTATTTATCTCTCTCTTTCTCTCTCTTTATCTATCTGTTTATTTCCCCATCTGCTCTACTCCACTACTTTCATCCTTGGAAGGAGTAGAATTAAATGATCCTAGAGTAGAAAGAGGAAAGCTCAGTGGTTCAGTAGGCCTGGACTCAGGAAGACCTGAGTTCAAATATGGCCTCAGGTGCTTACTAGTTGTGTGACCCTGGACACCCTCCTCACTTAATCCTATTTGTCTCAGTTTCCTCATCTGTGAAACAAGCTGGAGAAGGAAACATTAAACCACTCTAGTATCTTTGCCAAGAAAATCCCAAATGGGGCCATGGAGAGTCAGACACAGCTGAAATGACTAAACAAGGGTAGAAAGAGACTGCAAGAAATCACTGGATATAGTCCTTTGAAAGCAGTAAGGAATGATTCTAATAATACAGACAAGTGAGGCCCAGACAGATTAAGTGAACTAACTGCTAAAGGTCCCACAGCTAGCAGCAGGAGGAGAACCCAAGTTGCCTAACAAGTGAACTGGACTAACTTTTCCTCCTAAAACTCTCTCCATGTGTTGGGCTGCTCCCAGTTAGCAAAGCTGTTGTAAGCATTGGAGCCTCCCAGAAGCCCTTAGGGCCAAGAGGGGCCTCTTGTCTCTGTGGATGTTCCCTGCTCTAGGTTTAGGATGGGCAGTGGGATAGACTGAGCCACTTGGCATGTTGGCACCAGGAAGAGGGGCAAAGCCAACACCATAAGGTCAGTTCAGTGGCTTGACAAGAATCATTGCTATGTTAGTAAATACACACAAGGGATCTTGAGAGGTTTAAAGACCATGGAGGTAAAGCGCTTGGGAAATCTTAAAGCACTGTATAAATGCCAGTTATTATTGTTGTCGAGGTTAAAATCATTATTATTATTTACCTCTGGTCTAGTGATGACAATTCACTGAGCTGATTTGTAAAGCACTTAGCACAGGGCTTGGCACAGAGCCATTTACTAGATGTATGTTTCCTTCTCTGCACTTTACAGAGTAATTCTAGTGTTCTGGTAAATGCTCAACAACCAGGTTCATGGGGGAGGGGGGAACACGTATACACAACAATTTTTCAATTTAATCTGTATTATTACCATTTTCTCCATCACTTTCTAAAGTCTAGGCAATAAAGACAACAATATATCAAGCCCTGATCTGTAATATTTGCTTATTTCTAAAGCGTAAATGCTCATACTGAAAATCAACCAATCAGCTCTTCTCAGTCCGCCAGGGCTGGGTCCAACACACACCTAAATGCACAGGACAAGAGTTCCCATGAATCTGAGCAGGTACTATTGCATTTTCCCTGGACCTCTGAAGGTTGTCTCATTCTTCTGCCTAGCCCTGACCCCCAGAGACACCGGGGCAGAAGGAGATGCTCCACCAAGACCTTCTGGTTTGGATGTTCTCCCTCCATGCAGGCCCTAGAGGCCTACCCAGAGCTCCTTGGGCTGAGCACCTCAGTATGGACCCAGGGAAATAGATATGAAAGGCACCCTGGGTTAGGGGTGGAGCATCCAGCCCTCCTGAGCAGAAATGCTAGGGAAATTCCTGTTTACGCTCACCTTAGCACTTGCTATCAAGAAGAGTTTCATTCAACAACTATTTAGCTCCTGCTGTTTGCCAGACACTTTGTGAGGTGCTGGAGGTACAAGACAAAACAGTTTCCACTCTCCAAGAATTTGCTTTCTACTGAACTTAATTTTGAGTTACTTTTGTCATTTGGCATCCAAGAAGCCTGATGACTAGAGGCAGGGCAGAGTTACCATCTATGCCTATGTGGTATCCTATCAACACATCCTATGTGGTATTCCCCTCCCCATCCCCTTCCCCTTCCCTTCAAAGCATCACATCAGAGCTGGAAGGAACCAGGGAATCATGTGGTCTGACTCCCTGTGTCACCTGAGGTCCAAGTCCTACCAAGGCCCTGGGATCACATAGGCCAGTTTCGGTCATAGCATCTCACTCAGAGGACTTTGTTTCTCTCTTGATTCACACTATCACCTGAATTTCCCCAGGAAACTCCCTAAAGCAAAATTTAGGCATTGTTCATAGATAGGGGTGTTTTACAACCAGCTCAGTCTGGCTGTGGAGAGCTGATTTTTAAATTTTCAGCATCAGTATTTATAAATACAACACTATGACTGAAGGCTTGCTTTGTTATTTTGTTGATGACATGAAGATTAAATGGAAAAGTGTGTTGTGCATACCTCCCCTTGCCCCCCAAGCTGATTGTTAAAACTTTTACCAGCACACCATTATTTGTGTTGAAGTAAGAGGTGAGTAACATGGTGTCCTCCTTCAAAGGCACTACACGTAGATTAAAAGAATGAGATATGGAACAGCTTTTTATTTTTCCACCACAGAAAAAGCATAAGATTCCAAGAACTCACCAGAGTCTATGAACAAATTCTGAAACATAAGATACTCAAGTTGTGCTTTACTGATTATACTTCATGGGCAGTTAGGTGGTGCAATGGATAGTGCTGGACCTGGCATCAGAAAGACTCCTCTTCCTGAGTTCAAATCTAGCCTCAGACCCTTACTACCTGGGTGACCCTTACCAAGTCACTTCATCCTGTCTGCCTCAGTTTCCTCAGCAGTAAAATGAACACCAGTATGTTTGCCAAGAACACCCCAAATGAGATCACAGAGAGTTGGACATGACTGAAACTACTGAACAACCAACAACTCCTTCACCATTAAAGGGACAGTGACCAGGAGTGCAACTTGAACCTAAAAATTATTCCCCTAATCTATTAATATTGGGGGGGGTGTGTGCAGATAGATCTAATTGTAGTACAGTACTACCTCTCTGAAGAGAGCAGAGTAACCACCTTCATGGCCTGAATCTCTTGCTCCCTTCAAGGCAGGAACCAAAGTCTCCCTTGGAGAAGGGTAGGTGGAGGAGCTGAGATATCTGCTCATGCCAGCCTTCAAGACACATCTCGAGAGATCCATGTGAACACGCATAAAGTAAATGGGCCACATACGTAGTCAGTCAGTCAGTCAGCCAGCATTTGTCAAGTGTCTACTATGTGTAAGGTACTGCACTAAGAGCTACAGATATAAAGAAAGACAAAAAACCAAAGCCATATCAGGGGAATTGGGCACTTTGAAGAAGGTGGAATTTTAGCTGAAACTTGAAGGAATCTGAGGAAGCTTGGAAGTGGAAATGAGGAGGGAAAGAGTTCCTGGTATGGAGGGAGAGTCTGTGAACATACTCAGAATTGGAGGATAGAATGTTGGGTATGAGGGAGAGCAAAGGGATCAATGTCATTCAATGGGAGAAGGTGTTGGATGGAGGAAGGCATAAGAAGATTGGAAAAGTGGGTAGGAAGGGGACACGTTATGAAGGAGTTTCAAAACCAAACAGGATTTGAGATTTGAGCTTGGAAGTAATAGGGAACCAACAGAGTTTATTAAATGGGGAGGGGGAGGCATGGTCAGATGTGTGCTTTGGGAAGATTATCTTTGATCCTTGAGTGGGGAATAGACTGGACTGAACTTCCTCTCCTCCTGCACACCAAGAAGATGGTTTGGGAGGGCAAAGCTCTGAGGAAAAGCAGAGAGGATGGAAGAGGTGTATGACAGAGACATTCACCAGTCTTGAGCCATCACTAGTCTTCCTGAACTATGTATTGCTGATGACTCTGGAGGAGAGAGCATGGCTGATGACTTTGCACAGCACTGCCTCATTTAAATCCAATTCACTTGTAAGTCAACACATCATCCTTCTGAAGTCAATGGTCCTCTTCAAGAATGAAGGACGAACAGCAACCCAATGACCCTCCACCTGGGGCTCAAGGACTGGTTCCTTTCCCTGGCTTGTGTAAGAAAACTTTCTGAAATGATTCTGACTTCTCCTGACCCAGTCTCTGTATTGGTTCCCCCTAGGTCATTCAATCCCTAAAATATCCCTCCGCTTTTTTACTCTAGTCCTCTTGCCCAATTCATGGACTCTGGGACTCCAGAAAGTTTGAGACACTGGGGAGGACAAAACTTTTTGGGGAAAGGAAAGATTTCTGGGAGTGGGGATGGGAAGGTGGAGTGCACCAGCACAGGGTAGTTGCTGTTTCCCTTTCTTGTCTTTCCTTTCCCAGACTTCTCTGCAGACACTTCTCTGGGTCCTTGGTCTCCTATTCTCTTTAGGTGGTGACACTCCTTGCAGTCCACAGAATAAAGCCCATGTCTCTTTGAGCTAGATCAGACCTCCCTCTCCACCTCTACTCTCACCATCTTGGCTCAATCTCATCAGAGCTCAACCCCCACCCCACCACTAGATCCTTCTCCTTGCCTTCTTCCTTAAAGAAATACAGATAAAAAAGTCACTTGTCAGCCTGGCCCTTTAAATTTCCTGCCCTGGTGTGAGTTTCCTACCTTTAGGTAATTTTCAATCTTAGGGCAAAAGTTTAATTGCCCTCAATTTAGTTTTTACTCTAGAACTGATTTTGACGCATCGTTGTTCTTCCTCTGATCAAAATGGTCTTCCTTCTTTCATCTGCTGGTGGCTTTGCATGTCAGTGACTGGCATTTTCTTCTCTCCCCTAAAATGTCCAAATATCTCCCCAAGAAAAAAGAAAAAGACAAAAGAAGGAAGGTGTGTGTTTGGGTGTGTAGGGGATCTTTATCTGATGGCCTCCCCTTCAAAGCTTAGCTCACAGATGATAGAAAATAGCAACAGAAATGGGAGGACACTCTTGTCCCATCTCTCATCTCTCATTAAAGAGAGAGGCAGCTGGGGTGGTGAAGAGAGTCTTGGGTTCAAGTCTAAGTTTTGACACTTAACTAGCTACATGACCCTGAGCAAGTCACTTCAGCTATATGAGCCTCAGTTTCCTTATGCAAAATATAGGCATAAAACTATTTCTAGTTTTTACCTCACATAGTTGTTCTGAGGAAGGAGCTTTATAGATCTTAGTACAATTTTTATTATTTTTAAATCTCATTCTTCTCCTTTATTTTTGGACAGAATTCAGATGAAACCAATGTGAGGAAAAGTCATTGCCCTGGTATTATCCTTTTTATTTAATAATCTTCAGATTATTGTTTGCAAATCTGGAAACATCTGGAAAGATAAAACGATTGCCTTTTATAATTGAGTAAGACTATTAAGTGAATCTTCTGAAGACTCACTCAAAGCATATTTGAGACAGCTCCAGGAGCAGACAGGACCACAGTGATGGCATGCATCTCACCCTGCTGCCACATGTTTTCAATTTCTTTTGCTAGGTCTCTATATTTTGAAGCATTTCATTTCATGTAGTTTGGAAATTAAGATTATTTGGTATGCCTACATCTATTAAAAACATTTGTTTTCTGGATTGTCCAGACATCCTGGAAATTTGGAGTTAGGCCAAGAGTTACTTAATCAGGCATGTTTTTTAATCCAGGAATACCACGACTAGGCCTACATCCCAAAGAGATCAAAGAAAGAGAAAAACAAGCCATATGTACAAGAAATACTTATAGCAGTTCTTTTTGTGGTGACAAAGAACTTTAAACTAAGGGGACTTGCATCATTTGGGGAATGATGAAATATATTATGGTACATGAATATAATGGAATATTATTGTGATGCAAAAAATGGTGAATTGGACAATTTCAGAGGAAATTGGGAAGGTCTCTGAGAACTGATATAGAGTGAAGTGATCAGACCTAAAAAAACAATTTGTACAATGACAAGTTTCTAAAGAAAAATAGCTTTGAAGGATTTTAGAACTCTGATCAATAAAAGGATAAGCCATGGTTCCATAGCTAGAAAGTGAAACACGTTGTCCACCTCTTACCAAAGAGGTGATGGACTTGCAATGCAGAAGGAGACATAACAAATGGGGCAAGTTATTTGGCCAAATTCTGCGTATGTTGTAAGAATTTTATTTTTCCTTTTTATTGTTCAACGTGGGGATGGGGGAAAGGAAGAGGAAGAGAAAATGAATGCTTGTTAATTACAAAAAAAATTGTGGATCAATGCTATGTTTGAAAGTTTATGGGCAGGACAGCTTAGATGGTACAGTGTATAGAGTACTGTCCTTAAAGTTAGGAGGATCTGAGTTCAAATCCAACTTCAAACACTTACTAGATGTGTGACCCTGGGCAGATCACTTAACCCTGATTGCCCCCAAAAACAAAGTTTGTGGGTAACAGTTCTATCTGTAGTGTTCCTCCAGTTCTATTTCCTGATCTCTCAAGAATATTTTGGAGTTTGTATTTTGAGACATTTGTCCCCTTTTTTTTTGAAGACTCAACATTTATTAAGCACCTTTAGTGTGAAAGGCACAGTGCTGGATATGATGCTAAGATACAAGAATCAACACAGACAAGCATTCTGCCCTCAAGAGGGCTCAAAGCTTAATATGGTTTTATGTACTACAAAAAAGGGTGATCTCCATTCTTTCCTGTTCTAAGTCTTAATCCACGGTCATTCTCACCCACCCCTAAACATAATTAATATCAGTTTTCAATTAACAGGCCATTCTTTTAATGATCAGATATTTCAATCACTATTAATTAGTTCTCCGTAGAAGATTAACTCCACCCAAATAGATATGGAAAGTCATTTTTATTAATACTTTGAAAACAGGGTAAAAATGTTTTCAATTAATAGTCCATCTGTTTAATGACCAGGTAATTCAATCATTATTAATTAGCTCTCCATGCAGAATGCTAACAACTCAAATAGATATGGGAAAACCCTTCATGAACATTTTGAAAGCAGGGTAACCCCTGAAGGTGATGAATTAATTACTTTTGATTTGCTGAAAGTCTATAAAATAGGGCTTAGCTATCCCTATCTTTATTGCTTTGTATCCCTAATTTCCCCACTCCCAATTTGCTTGGGAATCCAGACTGTCAGGAATTATTTTATCCATAGTACTAATAACCAAGGTCCCCAGAGCCCCCAGAAATGTCCAGCTGTTATGGATCTCCAGGATACATAAATCTCATTAAGTAGATGATTGAAGTTACGACACTCAGCCATGTCCTCAAGAATTTGTCTTACATAGGAAAAACTTCACATAGTATGAGACTTGGTTTTGCTCAAGTGTCTTCCTTTCCAAGGCAGAAAAGATGAAACCAAGGAATGGAATGGAAGGTTGATTTTTTTTCCTATTAAGATGAAAACAGTGAAACTGAGAACTGGATCACTTGACCCTTTCTCTTCTTATCTCCTCCTAATTCAAAATGCTTACACCTCTTAACAGCAAGCATCCTCTTAGACCTGCATTTGGGTTCCACACATTCAAGCCTCAGTACAATCTTTTTTTGTGGTCTTTGCCTTTTTCTGGAAAGTTGGCTTTTTTTGACCACCATAGCCATTCTACTTCCAATCTTATTGTTTTTTTTTCCCCTGCACATATAGGAAATTTTTGCCTTTCAAGTGCTGTGTCATTTTGTACAGAAAATTGACTCGGTTTTAGGGACATTCAGAGAAGAGCATCACTGTGCTTCCAACTGGGCTTCTTTCCTAGATGAGTGCTTGACCAAAGAAGATAAATAACTTCAAAGGATGATGGCGAAAGACCCACTTTGTCCCTTCTTTGTTTGTAAAAGATAATGAACTTCTGCTGTATAATTCCAGGAAGCTGATACTGTCTTTCTAGGTGTTCAATCATTACGATGCTGAATCATTACAAACTTCAGTGATATGTTTCACAATTTCCACCATTTCATTGCATAATATGATTTGATCAATAAGTCCAGGATCCCTAAAGGTAAATGTTCTCTTACCTGTAGTAATAATTACTTAATTCTGAATTGTGATTAAATAGCTTCTCTTTTTCTGTCAGCAAATCTTCATGACTCTCATTTTTTGCATATTTCTATATCTGCACAGGATTAGTTGAATTTACATAGATATCATCTATCTGGGCAGTGACTTTCCCTTCCACTCTTGGCTCTGAGTAATTTTCATAGACTCTGCCCAGAGATAAACCACCTTCCATATATCCAATGGCGCATACTTGTTGTCAACCTTTATTTACTATTGCTTTAGGAAGTGAGGTCTGTTTGTTCCCAAAGTATGTCTGTAAATTTTTAACTGAGAATATGTTGTATCCTTAGAAAAGGGGTCAACTCTCTGCTTCCTTTCTGATGAGGACAAGGTAAGCCTCCTATGTCTGCTTTGGGATAATGGACTGCGTAAAGGTTTTTGTTTGGATGCCTTCTAGATCTTTTATTATTGTCATAATTATGGCTCTTCTCAGTAAATATTTGGCGAAGTTCTGGTCAGATGTTTCCTGGGACAAGTTGATATCCCATTTTGATGTTTCATGCTTGGTGGAATATTGTGGGTATAAATAAAATGATTGCTTTTCCTAAATGAAAGAAAGTGTTAGGATATAAGCTCATGTTCTATATGGCTCATTTAAAGTGTCTTTGGAATAATTCTAGTAGCAGACAGTACTATGGCAATGATATCTGTCTCATCTTATTCCCACATGGTCTTGAGTTCTTCAATTAGGTCTCTGTATTTTGAGATCTTTCCATTTCACACAGATTGGAGATTGCGAGTATGTCAAAGTCTCTTTAAAAATGTTGTGCTTAAAGTTTTACAGAGTACTCAGTCAACAAGTATTCATTAAACACCTATTCTCTGGGTGATTGTGGGCAACATTTTTGCCTGTGATGATGCACTGGTACCAGCAGAGTTTATTTGTTGAGTTCTTAAGGATATTTGGAGTTTGGTATTTGGAGTATGCATGATCTGTTGCTGTCAGTTTAAGAAGCTTTAGCAAGCTGCTGGCTTTCTAAAATTTTGGCTACTTAATTTTTTTTCTAGGTATTTTTGTAAGTGTCAAGCTTTTGGCAAAATATAGAATCTTCAGTGTTTCTTTGAATAATCTGCTTCAATCGATAGACTGGGTTCCTTAAGAATATCTTCTTGTAATTTCCAGCGGCAATGACCTGACCAGAAATCCCTCCACTCCTGTAAATAGAGCCATGTGACTACGTCATTTTCTTTAAGGTTTCTTTGTTGACATATTGAATTCAGATGGATGTCTCCCTTGAAATGCTTCTTGATTCCACTACTGGATCTTAGTCATTTTCATAGGCCTTATATGAAGGTCATTCATTTTGGGTTACATTCATTAAGTCTAGCAGTGAGTAGATACTGTCAGACTTTTGGATTTTCCTGTGAAGTGGTATATATGTCTATTCGTGTTTGTTACTCCTCCAAGTTTTAAAACTGTTTATCATACAATGTAAAAAAAAAACCAAAACTGATCAATCCTCTTCTTACTTTTTGGACAAGAATGTGTTAATCTTTCTAGAACTGCCTCAGGGCAAGGGGCCCTGTGTTTTGTTAATGTTCAGTAACTAATGTTTGGATATTTTCTAAATCTATTGGCCTTTTTACTGTTGCAAAAGTGGACATTGAGCCTGGTATTGTGAAGGTATTCATTTTTCGCAACCTGTTCTACAAGCATCATTATCAACATCGCCAGAATTCCATAACAGAGGCCATCTATCCATCCACTGAGATCCAGGGATGAAAACAGGGCTCCATTTAAAGGAGCAAGGGCTCAGAATGTCTTTTTCCCTCATAATCTCCTTCCTAAACAAAGGGTGAGATTTTCCTTCTTCAAATCACAAAAGGGGAGAGTTGGGAAGCCCAGCTCTCCTCAACACAGCTGCTAGGTGGGTGGTTTTATAATGAGCACCTTCCACTGTCTCACAATCTCTTTCAGCTCTAACATTTTCAAGTCTTTCCCAGTGTTGAGGTTCTTTGTGCTAAGGATTCTCACATGCTTGCCCTCAGGTTCCCTTGATGAGATTAATTCCCTGTCAGGGTTAATGTCTTCTTTTTTTAAATAATCAGTTTATTTATTTTTAGTTTTTCACATTCACTTCCATAAGATTTTGAGTTTTGAATTTTCTCCACCACTCTCTCCTCCCCCTCCCCAAGACGGCATGCAATCTGATATAGGCTCTCCTTACGCATTCATATGAAACATATTTTCACTTTAGTCATGATGTAAAGAAGAATTAGAACTAATGGGAGGAACCACAAAAAAAAGAAACAAAACAAAACAACAAAAGAAAAGGAGAGCAAATCGTATGCTTCAATCTGCATTGAAATTCCAAAGTTCTTTCTCTGGACATGGATAGCATGAACCTTTTGGAGCAGGGTTAACTTCTTGTGTACCAGGTTAACATGGATTGGCCCTTTGATGCTGTCTGCCTGAGAAGGGTGTAATGTCTTCGCCTGCATGCTGGTTGGTCCTTTGACATTCCATTGGAGGATGACTGAATGAATTAACTTGTCATACACCTTAGCTACAGCCTTGAGGAGCACCACCAAGCAAGAGACATAGAGACACACACCCTCTTTTAAATATTGATAGTCTAGGCCTTAAACTCTAAGGGAATAATATTTAGGTTCAAGCTGCACTTGAAGCCAGTTGAATGCACATAGACTCTAGTTCCCTGGCTTCCTCCCAGGAATACTGTGAATCAAGCAACTACGTAGTATAGTACATGAGAATCAGAAAAAAAGATCTTATTTCAAATCTGACCTCTGACACTTACTAGCTAAGTCACTTACCCTCAGCCTACCTCAGTGTCCTCATTTGTAAAATGTGGACAATAATAGCCCCGACCTCCCAGGGTTGCTGTGATGATCAAATGAGATAATATTCTCAAAGTACTTTGCAAATATTAAAGCACTAGTATATATTTACATATATTACATATTTATAAATAAATATAATATATACTTATAAAAATATATATAATAAAATAAATATATATAAGTATATATATAACTATTATATATATATGTATATATCACTAAAAAACTATATAAAGTCATCATCATCATTAGTAGGAGTCCTTAGAAATGAAAGAACCTTGCAGAAATGGCAGCGAGCAGAGGTAGAAATGGTGGTGTTGAGGAGTCCTGGGCCAAGCTAGGAGCCCTAGGAACTTCAGCCAACAGTGATAGAATAGCAGTAGCAAAGTCAAAGGAGAAATTCCCAGATGAGTAGAGGAATTCTGAGACACATCAGAGGAGTTCCTAGAACACACCAAGTTCCCAGACCAAGTAGAGGAGCCCCAAACCCAAACAGAAACCAAGACCATGAAGCCTCAATCTGGAGAAGCAATTCCAATACACTTCCTGCATTGGTACTGTGAGCTATACGGATCGTGCATTTCAGGAAAGCAAAATCTATTTTTTAAAGTAGATACAATCTCATTGTTAAGGACCCCTAAATACATTCCCTCTGGGAGAGGAGACAGTGAAGAGGAGGCATCAACTCTAGGGTAGTTCTATAAACCTGGAGTATTTTCACATGACTTTGGGGAAAGTGGAGGCCCACCAGAGAGGGAAGAGGAGCTGTTTTGATGTTTCAAGTCTCCACTATAAGTTCTGTATGTTTTCCATTTTTTGTTGTGTTAAATAAAGCCTGTCCTATATTCAATATGCCATCTGCCTGAGGGTTTACGTGGAAGCAGAGGGTCATTTTTCCTTTTGTTATGGAAATCTAGACACAAGCCAAGTTCTAATGTTCCCAAGGAAAACCCTGGGAAGAAACAGAATGAACCAGAAATCTTTGTTTGAGGAGCTCAGAAGACTGAACCTGATCCAGGTAAACTCATAACTGGGCTCATTCTGGGTCATGAGTTACACAGCTTCAACATTCCCTGTTCTAAGGTCCCTCCCAGCTCCAACATGCTACAAGCACTATTTTTCCTTTCAGCTTTGACATTATAGAATTTTTTTTTTAATTTTGTAATTTGGGAAGGACAACTAAGTGTGTGGGTGAATGGGGGAACTGGAGAGGGGGGAGAGAGAGACAGAGATAGACAGAGAGATAGAGAGGCAGACAAACAGAGAGAGAAATAGAGAAGCAGAGAGAGAGAAAGAGAGAGATTGATTAATTTTCCACTCCAGCTTCTTGGCTTCTGATCTTGTTTTCTCTCTACAAAACAAAAGCATTCAGTCTTTGGTCTGCCTCTCATTTTGAGTGCAGCCACCTACCCAAATTCTGCCTGCCTCTTTCAAGCCAGAGGAACCAAATTGGTTTGGAGAAAGGGAGGGAAAGAAACAAGCTGGCTTTCAAATGATTCAAATTTTAAAAAAATATTTAATTTGCTTTCTTTTTTCTCTTTTTTCTTTCCATTTTCCAAATTACATCAAATGATTTTTAAAGCAAAAATTTTAAAGCCCTAAGTTGATGGCAGTGGGCCCTGTTTCTCAGCCTCTGAAGAAAATAATTTGGCTTCCTTTTATTTCAAATCCAAGGCAAATTACATCCATCATTGTGCCATGCTTGTTTCTCATCCATTTTCTCATTTGGAGCTTCATAGCCGTATTTGGGAGGTTGGGCATGGTTTATTGTTCCAAATTTAAAGATGAAGAAACTGAGGTTCCTATAGGAGCAGTGTTTGACCTAAGTCAAACCACTGAGTGACCATCTCTGAAGCTCATTTTTTTATGCCAGCATTGAAAAAGGTTATCTCTAAGGTTCTTTCCAGCTCTAATCTCCCAACATGGCACAGCAGGGTAAGTACTAGACCGAGTGTTAAAAAATTTAAAATTTAAATCTTTGCTACATCCAAGTTGTGTGACCTTAGGCATTTCCCCTCCTATGAGCATTTATTTCTTCATCTGTAATGATGGAGTTGTCCTAGATTAGGGGTGGGAAACCTCCGACCTCTAGGCCACATGTGGTCTTCTAGGTCCTTGGGTGTGGCCTTTTGACTGAGTCCGAGTTTGAAAGAACAAATCCTTTTTTTAAGGGAATTTGTTCTATGAGATTTGAATTCAGTCAAAGGGCTGCCCTTGAGGACCTAGAGGGTCACATGTGGCCTCCAGGCTGCAGGCTCCCCATGCATGGCCTAAATGTTCCTAGACCAATATTCCAATCTCTAGGACTCTAAGGGCCAGGGAGGGGAGGGAGTTCCAAATGTTCTGAAGTATTTGTTATGGATAAGAAAGTAATCGACCCATCTGAGGTTCCCAGGATTTTGTGGGTGGAAGGTGCCGAGAAAGCCCTTGGTCACTCATACCCACCCAACTGAGGCTTCTGGGTCCAGCTACTCCACCAGGACACAATTCTGACTCTCTAGGCTGCCTTCCAGACTCAATCACCAAGTGGAGAAGACTTCAAGCTCTTCCTTGGTTTGAGACCGGAAAGCTGGGTGTCAGCAGGGACTTTTGGAAAACTTCAAGGCCATTTTGCTTTTGGCTTTTTCATTTGCTTGTTTTCAGTTCAATGTTTTGCAAAAGTACAAAGCCATTGGAAATTGAATTAAAAATCAGAGACTCTTTCCTACTTTCCCCCAACTAATGGGAAAGTCTGGGTTCTATAAATGTCTAATTAACTATCTACATTCATTCAAATTATCCTCTCTCTGTCCTTCCAATTCTCTTTCCAGCCTCACATAGTCCAATTTCTTCCCATTCAAATGAATGAAGAGAGACTCAGTCTTCAAGGTCTGGTCACCATGATACCCTCCTATGTGCTATGCACTATGTGCTAAGGCCCCTCCCAACTCTGACATCCCCTTCTCTAAGGTCCCTCCCAGTCCTGACATTCTATGTTCTAAGGACCCTTCTAGCTTTGACATCCTCTGCTCTAAGGCTTTTCCCAGCTCTGACCTTCTCTGTTCTAAAGACCCTCCCAGCTCTGACATCCTGTGTTCTAAGGTCCTCCCCCCCAAGTCCTAACATTCTGTGCTCTGAGGCCCATCCCAGTTCTGACATTCTCTATTCTAATGCCCTTCCCAGTTGCAAGGTTCTATGACATCCACAACACTTGACCTGGAGAACTCTGAATAATTATTCCCCACCAACAAGCCTCCACTGGGTACTTGCACACTGTTAGAACCATTCTACTCAAGGTCTCTTTGTTCTTTGACTTAGAATCAAGGGATTTTTGTGTGATTCTGGGCATGTCATTTAGCCTCTCAGACTCAGTTTCCTCATCTGTAAAACAGAGGTTGATAATCACACCTACCCCACTGGGTTGCTATGGTGGTCAGTAAGCTAATGTGTATACACTGCTATACCCTATATGGTTACTTCTGATCATCACTTTCTCTTTATAGAATTTTGGAGGAGGTTCCCCCTCCCTTCCCTCCACACTCCTCTCCCCCTACTCCTTTCTTCCCCAGCAACCAAATTTTTCTTATTTGTTATCACTTAGTGCCTGCTCAGGCATCCTCACGGCAAATGAAACAGGGCTCTTTCACCAGTGAGCAGTCAACTTGATACCACCCAATGCTAGACCTTGGTCTGCATTACTATCATCACACTGACACTCATAAAATTGCTTCAGAACCAAGAAGAACAGCTTCTCTGACTATCATCAGGATACCTTGAAGTCTTTCAGTATTGATAAGACTTTGGCACCGACTCCCACAACCCATGCAAAGGAGAGCCCCTCTCTGCCCAGGCCTTGGTGGGAGACTTATGAAACTTCACCAGGTTGATGCCTGAACCACAGACAGAAAGGTCATGGGGGTCCTATTCATACCCTCCCAGAAGGAGGAGGAGGCTTTTCTGGGAAAAAAAATACTAATAATGAACGGCAGCATGTTCGATCTCTGCCCCATCTTGACTGTGACCCTGGGCAAGGACTTTAGCTTCTGTAAGACTACAAGTTGCAGAACAAGTGCTAATCTGCATTGGCAGAGGGAGTTTCCACCTCAGTGGTTCCCTAGGCCTCTGAGCTAACAGATCTAGTCCCTAAGACATTATTACAGGTCATGTAGTATAATGGCTAGAGTTGGTCTCACAGTTAAGAAGATCAGGGTTCACATGCTAGCCCTACCACAGACTGGTGTTGTCACCTCAGACAAGTCAATTAACCTGCATCAGAAGAGAGCATTCCTCACCTGGGAGTCCCCAGGTTTAGTCCCTAAATGATAAGGATGTCGGCAGTCTGTCTTATCTCAATTCCACCTGTTGTTCTGTATTGGATAGGTTGGTCAGTCCTCTGACTCAGCTGACATCCATCTCTCCTTCTTGGGCTTGACAGGCCACCAAGAATGGGGTGGGAGTGAGGGATGTGCTGGTTCTTTACCCCAAACCAGAGTAGCCTCCATAGCCATGGATGCTGGGGTCCATGCCAGGCTAGGAGAGTCCTTGCTTGTGGGTCCCTCTCTCTCACTCGTCTTTCAGCAATGCTTCTAATCTTAGAACAAGAGAGGGCCTGAGAGAAAGAAAAGGAGGGAGGGAGAGAGGGAAGGGTACAGAAAAGGAAGGAGGTGGGAAGAGCACTGCTAAATATTCAACAGGGTCCAGATCATCCTAGAACAGAGAATCACAGAGCTGGAAGGGCCTGCAAAGAAACAGGATAGCACAGTGGAAAGAGTCTCAGACCCAGAGTCTGAAAACTCCTGAACTGGGGTTCTGGCTTGACCATTCTCTAGTTCTGTCTCTGACAAAGTCCCTTTATCTCCCCTGGTTTCAACTTTCTCATCTGTAAAGTGGAGTAAATAAGCTAGTCCAATGCTCCCATTTTACAGATGGGAAGACTGTGGTCCAGGGAGGGAAAGGGACTTGCTTAGGCTCCCAATGAGAATCAGAGAACATTAGATCCAACTCTTTCATTTTACAGATGAGAAAATTGAGGCCTGAAGAGGCAAAATAACTTGCTCAGAGTTACACATCCTATCTTTGTTACTTTGGGCAAGTCACTTGCCTTCTCTGGCTCCCAGTTTTCTCCTCTGTCAAATGAATGGGTTGAGCCAGAGGACCTCTTTGGTCCCTTTCAGCTCCAGATCTATTATTTGATGACTTTGAGTGGCTCATCCACAGCCACCAGAGACATGACTTACCCTCTTGACTCCAAGGCCAGTGATCTCTTAGTACCTTTCTCTCATGCCCACCTCACTAACACCCCCAGGATACCTCAAAGTTTATCTCCGGGAAGCTGAAGAGATGGTGCAATGCATGTCAGTGATGTTGGCTAGTCACTGGTGATGGGTGGAGGGGTTGGTCATGGAGAGCCTGGTCCATCCTGAATGGTTTTTTATGAAGTCATCGAGGGGCTTCCATGCAACCCTGGGGAAATGCAGAAAAAACCCCACCAGGCCTAGATACCATGACTAGGACCCCAGATCAGCACCAGGTAAGCTACCAGACCCCTGCAACCTTCAACTGCCAGTACTTGATGCCCCAGCACACAAAGCCAGCACAGGAAACTTGGAACAGTGCCCGCTATGCCCCAGAAGCAGAGCTCTACATTAAAAGCCAGGAAATAGGCAAACAAAAGGAGCAAAAAACAGAAATAAACACTGACCATAGACCATCTCTATGGGAACAGGGAAGATCAAAACATAAACTCAGAAAAAGATAACATGGTCATTTTACCTATATCCTTTTAAAACCTCAAAGGGGAATATGAATTGGTCTGAAGCCCAAAAAGTCTTCTTGGAAGAGCTCAAGAAGAATTTTAAAAATCAAATAAGAGAAGTAAAAGAAAAATTGGGGAAAGAAATGAGAGCTATGAAAGAAAGATTCAATAGCTTGGAAAAGGAAGGACAAAAATTGACTGTAGAAAACAATTCCTTAAAAATACAGTGGCCAAGTAGGAAAAAAAATACACTGAAGAAAGCAATTCTTTAAAAAATAGAGTTGGTCAAATGGAAAAGGAGGTACAAAAGCTAACTGAAGAAGGCAATTCCTTAAAAGTTAGAATTGGATGAGTGGAAGCTAATGACTCTAGGAGATATCAAGAATCAGTCAAACAAAATCAAAAGAATGTGAAAAAGAAGAAAATGTAAAATACCTTGTTGGAAAAACAACTGATCTCGAAAAGATATCCAGGAGAGATTATTTAAGAATAATTGGTATATCTGGAAGCCATGATCAAAAAAGAGAGCCTGGACAGCATCTTTCAAGAAATTATTAAAGAATACTGCCCTGAGGTCCTAGAACCAGAGGGTAAAATAGTCATTGAAATAATCTAGTCCTGAAAGAGATCTCAAAATGAAAACTCCAAGGAATATTGTAGCCTAATACCAGAATTATCAGGTGAAGGAGAAAATACTGCAAGCATCCAGAAACAATTTAAATATCATTGAACCACAGTCAGGGTTACACAGTACCTTGTAACTTCTACATTAAAGGACCAGAGGGTTTGGAATATGATATTCCATAAGATGAAGAAACTAAAGTTATCTATATTCATATGAAAAAGTACTTTAAATCACTATTGAGTAGATAAATTACAAATCAAAACATCTCTGAGGTACCACATCACACCTATAAGATTGACTAACATGACAAAAAATGAAAATGATAAATGTTGGAGAAGATGTGGGAAAATTGGAACACTAATGCATTGTTGGTGGAGTTGTAAACTAATTCAATCATTCTGGAGAGCAATTTAGAACCATTTCCAAAGGGCTATAATGTGTGCATACCCTTTGATTCACCAATAGCACTACTAGATCTATATACCCCCCCCAAATATAAATAGAGAAAAAGACCCACATATACAAAAATATAGCAACTCCTTTTGTGGTGGCAAAGAATTGGAGATTGAGGGGATGCCCATCAGCTGAGGAATGACTGAACAAGGTGTGGCATATGTAATGGAATACTATTGTGCTATAAGAAATGATGAGCAGGCAAATTTCAGAAAAACCTGGAAAGACTTACACGACCTGATGCAGAGTGAAATGAGCAGAACCAGGAGAACATTGTACACAGTAACAGCAAAACTGTGCAAATATCAACTATGATAGACTTAGCTCTTCTCAGCACTGAAAAGATCCAAGACATTTTCAAAAGACTCATGATGGGAAATGCTATCCACATCCAGAGAAAGAAGTATGGAGTCTGAATGCAGATCGAAGAAGCATACTATTTTTTTTTTCTCTTTCTTGTGGTTCCCCCTTTTGTTCTGATTCTTCTTTCACAACATGACTAATGTAGAAATATGCTTAATATGATCGTACATGTATAGCCTATATCAGACTGAACTCCATCTTGGGGAGGAGGAATATAGGGGGAGGGGGAAAATTTAGAACTCATAGTCTTATAAAAATGAATATTGAAAGTTAAAATTTTTAAAAAAGCAAAACTTTAAAAAAGAACCCCAGAGGATGTGAGATGCCTCCTTTGTGCCTCTGCCCCTGGTTTGGGGAGGGGGAAGGGAGGGTGGACATTGTAGAGCTCATCCCAGATGCTTGATTTAAGAAGGGAGTTCCAGGTAGCTACCTCATCATTTTTGACCTGGCTGCATTTCTCTGGACTTTATTGTGCTCTTGCTTATCCTCTATTTTCAGCTACTTTTTAATGTGCTGTTTCTCCCCATTAAACTATGAGCTTCTTGAAGGCAGGGACTGTCTTTTGCCTTTCTTTGTATCTCCAGGGTTTAGCACAGTGACTGGCACACAGTAGGCACTTAATGTATGTTTATTTAATGACTGACTGATATGAATGGATTATAATTTGCACCCTGGAGTGTGGACTCACTTTAGGGAGATCATGGATCCGCTGAAGTGCTGACATCCTACTTGGCAATGGGGTAGGATTTATTAGGAAGCAGATTTCAGTTCCATATGGAGGAGGTGGGGGAAAGATTTCACAGACTTTTTTTTGAGCTATCCAGCAGTTGAATGGGCTACTATAAGTCATGGCCTTTGTAGGTATTTAAAAGCAATGTCTAGAGTAAGGGTTCTTAACTTTCCCCTTGACAGAATGGTGAAGCCTGAGTACCTCCTCTCAGAATCATGTTTTCAAAAGCATAAAATTAATACACAATTATATTGAAACTCCATTATCAAAATATTAAATTAAATAAACTCAGGGTCCCCAGGTTAAGAAGTCTTTGTCTAGGGGGGAGGAGCCAAGATGGCAGAATAGAAAGACACACATATGCTAGCTCTGAAACCCACAGCCCATAAAATATCTGTAAAGAACTCCCAAAAAATTCTGGAGCAGCAGAAGCCACAGAACAACGGAGCAGACGAGATTTCTGTTCCAGAGAGCCTTCAAAACAGACACCAAAGGTCTGTCATGCTCCAGACCCAGAGCCGAGCCCAGCCCTGCCTTGGCCTCCCGGCACCAAGAGGAGCTGATCCAAGCAGGCTTCAGGGACGGAATCTCTGGCGGCCACGCGTGTCCCTCCACCCACAGGTGGCAGGGGTCAGTGAGAGAGCCTTTTTGGGTGGCTGACAGGAGAGTGGGATGTCCCCGTGGCTCGGGCCCCCTCGGGAAGCAGCAGCAGGGGCAGCAGCGGTGGACAGGGGCTCCCCAAGCAGGCAGGAGCCCTGATCCATTGTTGAAGGTCTCTGCATAAACCCCTGAGGGAACTGAGTCCAGTGTGGTGGGCCCTGCACCCATCTGAGCACCTGAACTTAATCTCACACTGAATAGCAGCCCCACACTGCCCAAAGCCCTGAGGCTGGGAAGCAGCATTTGAATCTTAGGCTCCAAGTGCTGACTGGGCTGATCTGGAGACGTGGTCGGGGTGGAAAGAAAACTCAGAAGTCAAGTCATTTGCTGGGAAAATGCCCAGAAAAGGGGAAAAAAATAAAACCATAGAAGGTTACTTTCTTGGTGAACAGATATTTCCTCCTTTCCTTTCTGATGAGGAAGAACAATGCTTACCATCAGGGAAAGACACAGAAATCAAGGCTTCTGTATCCCACACATCCAAAATAAATATACCATGGGCTCAGGCCATGGAAGAGCTCAAAAAGGATTTTGAAAATCAAGTAAGAGAGGTGGAGGAAAAACTGGGAAGAGAAATGAGAGAGATGAAAGAAAAGTATGAGAAGCAGGTCAACACCTTGCTAAAGGAGACCCAAAAAAATGCTGAAGAAAATAACACCTTGAAAAATAGGCTAACTCAATTGGCAAAAGAGGTTCAAAAAGCCAATGAGGAGAAGAATGCTTTCAAAAGCAGAATTAGCCAAATGGAATAGGAAGTTCAAAAGCTCACTGAAGAAAATAGTTCTTTCAAAATTAGAATGGAACAGATGGAGGCCAATGACTTTATGAGAAACCAAGAAATCACAAAACAAAACCAAAAGAATGAAAACAATGGAAGATAATGTGAAATATCTCACTGGAAAAACAACTGACCTGGAAAATAGATCCAGGAGAGACAATTTAAAAATTATGGGATTGCCTGAAAGCCATGATCAACAAAAGAGCCTAGACATCATCTTTCATGAAATTATCAAGGAAAACTGCCCTGAGATTCTAGAACCAGAGGGCAAAATAAATATTCAAGGAATCCACAGAACACTGCCTGAAAGAGATCCAAAAAGAGAAACTCCTAGGAACATTGTGGTCAAATTCCAGAGTTCCCTGGTCAAGGAGAAAATATTGCAAGCAGCTAGAAAGAAACAATTCAAGTATTGTGGAAATACAATCAGGATAACACAAGATCTAGCAGCTTCTACATGAAGGGATTGAAGGGGATGGAATAGGATATTCCAGAAGTCAAAGGAACTAGGACTAAAACCAAGAATCACCTACCCAGCAAAACTAAGTATAATACTTCAGGGGAAAAAATGGTCTTTCAATGAAATTGGGAACTTTCATGCATTCTTGATGAAAAGACCAGAGCTGAAAAGAAAATTTGACTTTCAAACACAAGAGTGAAGAGAAGCATGAAAAGGTAAACAGCAAAGAGAAGTCATAAGGGATCTACTAAAGTTGAACTGTTTACATTCCTACATGGAAGGAAAATATTTGTAACTCTTGAAACTTTTCAGTATCTTGGTAGTGTGTGGGATTACACACACACACACACACACACACACACACACACACAGCACAGAGTGAATGGAATAGGATGGGATCATATCTTAAAAAATGAAATTAAGCAGTAACAGAGAAATATATTGGGAGGAGAAAGGGAGAAATGGAATGGGGCAAATTATCTCTCATAAAAGAGGCAAACAAAAGACTTATTAGTGGAGGGATAAAGAGGGGAGGTGAGAGAAAAACATGAAGTTTACTCTCATCACATTCCACTAATGGAAGGAATAAAATGCACACTCATTTTGGTATGAAAACCTATCTTACAATACAGTGGGGGAGAAGGGGATAAGCAGGGTGGGGGGGATGATGGAAGGGAGGGCAATGGGAGGAGGGAGCAATTTGAAATCAACACTCTCGGGGAGGGACAGGATCAAAAGAGAGAATAGAAGCAATGCAGGGCAGGATAGGATGGAGGGAAATATGGTTAGTCTAACACAACACAACTATTATGGAAGTCATTTGCAAAACTACACAGATATGGCCTATATTGAATTGCTTGCCTTCCAAAAGGAATGGGTGGGGAGGGAGGGATGAAGAGAAGTTGGAACTCAAAGTTTTAGGATCAACTGTCGAGTACTGTTCTTGCTACTAGGAAATAAGAAATACAGGTAAAGGGGTATAGAAAGTTATCTGGCCCTACAGGACAAAAGAGAAGATGGGGACAAGGGCAGAGAGGGATGATAGAAGAGAGGACAGATTGGTGATAGGGGCAATTAGAATGCTCAGTGTTTTGGGGTGGGGGGAAGGGACAAATGGGGAGAAAAATTTGGAACCCAAAATTTTGTGAAAATGAATGTTAAAAGTTAAATAAATTAATAATAAAAAAGAAGTCTTTGTCTAAGTACACACTTGTTGATTAGATGGAGGGCTTTCATGCATCTAGTACAGTGTTGAACAAGATACCTTCTTAGTGGCAAAGGAACAAAAGCACTGGCCTAGGATTCAGGAAACTCTAGCTCTAGGTCCCCCACTGCATACTGTATGACATGACCTTGGGCAAGTTCCCTTTCCCTCTCTAAGTTTTACTTGCATCAGTAAAATGAGGGGACTGGATTACATGACCTCTGAAGACTCTTCCATCTCTACATGGAGGATCCTCTGTGAGACCTAGGTTTCTTCCAGCTCTACCAGTCCAGTCCTCAATATCAGGAGGTGCCTTCAAGTTTGTACGTGCCATGAGTATAGCTGGCTGTGAGATTTGCTGATTATATGTTAAAAGAAAAAGTCTTCTGGGAGACAGGCACTAAATAAAAAGAACTCATATAGCTATCCTACTATAATGTTTACAAAGCATTTTCCTTGAACCAACACTATGAGTCCAAGCATTATTGACCCATTTTACCAACAGGGCTAAAAGAGGTGAAAAAAACTTTTCTTAAGGTCACACAGGAAACAGCAGAGCCCTGACATACTCAAATCCCCTCACTCCAAGTCCTCTGCTTTAATTGGTGGAGTGATTTGTCTGGTTAATTCCATTAACAAACAAGATTCTGGCATTCTAACTAGCTATTCACTCCCTGAATGGTCAGTGTTCGAACTTCTTAGAATAGGGGTTCTTAACTTTTTTTGTGATGGATCCCTTTGAAGTCAATTCATACATGATGCTCCCAAAGCCTTAGGTTTCAAGCTATTAAAACTTAAAACTGTTCTAGGTCTTTTGGATCACCTAGTATTCAAAATATTTGTCAAACTGTTTCAATTGAAAACAAAACCAGTTCACGGATCCCAACTTCAGAACCTCTGAGAGTCAGCCGCCTGAGATTAAGCCATAACAAGTCTCTGATACCCTTGACGTGGAAAGGACTCACAGACCAAGAATTGTTTTGGGCTAGTTGTCCCACTTCATCCTGTTTCTTTTGATATTCTGACTGTTTTGGCACCAGACTATTCTTGTTTGACTGTGGAGATGACATTCCTCCTTAGCTTTGTGTCCGGGATTGGCCTGTGGTGCCAACTTTGAGAGTGAATGGGGATAGAGGTGAGGGAGAATGGGCTTGGACAAGAACCTCTTTGGAGGCATTATGGAAACTGGGGAGAGAAAAGTCATTCTGTTGGATCTTTCAGAAGCCAAAATGCCCTCATCTTTTCTGGGAGGCTGGTAATTTAGTGGGACATTCCTCTGGTCAGTTCCTAGTTCCTGACAGCACTTCCCATGAACACACCAACTCTCAGTAACTCAGATGAAACTAGTAAAAACTGAGCTGGTATCAGAAGTTCACGATATCCAGATGAGATGCTGGGGAAAATCAAATTAAGGAGATTGGTATTCTAGGAGGATCTTCTACAGCTAGGGCAGTCTAGATTAGGTGCAGAGGGTGAGGCATAGAAACAGAGAACCTAGAACATGATAGGTAAGAAGGACCTTAGTCCACTCTACTTATAATCAGAAATAGTACTTAGAATGCTTTCATGTGTACATGATCTCATTTGATTCTCACAATACCTGTATGAAGCTGGGAAAATATGAATATGTTACAGATGACCAAACTAAGGCTTAGAGAAGGTCTGATTCAAACTCAGGATCCCCTGACTATAAATCAGAGAACATAGAAAGTTAGAGCTCGAAGGTATCATTCCTTGCTTGACCCCAGTTTCCTCATCTGTTAAATGAGAGTTGGACTAGATGGCCTCCAAGGGTCCTTCCAACTTTGACATCTATGACTTTGTTCATTAAAATAAGATGTTGAAGCTTTAAGGGAAAAGACAGAGCACATGAATTTTCAGTTCTAAAGGACTTCAGATCAAAGACTGTCAGAGCCTTAGAACACACAATATCATAGCTGGGAGGGAGTTTAGGGGTGCTCTAGTCCATCTCTTTCATTTTACAGATGGGAAACTGAGGCTCAGATAAAGGAAATTACTCAAGGTCACATAGCTAGTCAATGGCAGAATGAGATTGAAATTTAGCATGGTCTTTGAGAAACAGTGCAGTGCAAAACCTGGATCTAGGCATCTGGGCGTCTGGGGTTCACCTGAGTTCTGCTGCTGACTAGCTGAATTTACCTCCTTCTCCCTGACCTTCCTCCCAGTCCTCAGTCTGCTTTTCCATTAAATGCATGAGTTACATTTGATGATCTCCAAGACTTCTTTTATCTGTAGCATTTGGTATCGATAACTTGATGACACCTTCCAAGGCTGATTATTACTTAGGCACAGAAATTTGTTCAGATTCTCTTCATCTCATCTTCTTCCTCTATATAATGCAGGGGTGGGGAACCTGCAGCTTCAAGACTGAGGGCTCTTTGGTTTGACCAGTGAGCAGAGTGTGAAATGTGGGCAGAGGAGGCTTTGGTTCCAGGCCGCTTATCTGTTAGGAAGAAGTTCACATTTCCCTTTGGAGCATTCCCTCTCACCTATCCCATTGCCCTTTGTGACAAAGGACATTGTGGCTCCTGACATTGTGACCATCCATGGAGGTGGGAGGAAGGGTTGGCACCATGATGACGCTCAATTTGCTCGGTCCAGGACACTAGGAAGTCTTTGACTTCTGGCCCTTAGCTCCAGCTTCTTTGGCTACATGACCTTGGCTTAGCTATAAGATCTTGGAATAATCACCTCTTGGAGCCTCAACTTTCTAATCTTTAAAATGGGAATAATAATACTAACATGCCCTACCTCAAGGAAAGGAACGTGCTTTGAATTCATGAGATAGCTATGGCTAATAGGAATTGGTTCTTTATTTGTTTGTTTGTTTAAAGGCTCTCTCCCAGAAGACTTTTGTCCTTAACAGAAATATAGAATTCCAGGGTGTATAACAGAGAGACAACCCAGTGAAGAAGATGGAATAACGGATTGAGAAGCAAGAGATCTTAGACTCTGGTCCCCTTGCTCCCTCTGTGTGATATTAGGTTAGTTGCTTCCCTCTCTGGGTCACAGTTCCCAAAGAGAAATAGATCAGTTGGTTTCTATGAATTTCCCCAACTCTGCCTGTTGTATGTTCTAAGATTCCTCCCAGCTTTGACATTCCATGTTCTAAGGGCCCTCTCAGCTCTGACATTCCATGTTCTAAGGGCCCTCTCAGCTCTGACATTCTGTGTTCTAAGATCCCTCCAAACTCTGATATTCTATGATTCTGCCTTGGTTCATTTCTTACTACTTCGTTGTCAATGACTGATTCCCAGCGGGCTCCTTCTGTGTCTATACCAGCCCTGCATTTGAGGGTTGCGCTCATACCTTCTACTCATGTATTTCAATGTTTTCTTGTAGTGACTCTTAAGTAACAGTTGACATTTATATAACTTGATAGCCACGAAGTGCATCCCTAATTTAGGAGGGTGTATTCTTCTCATTGAACAGCTGAGGAAACTGACGGTCAGCAAGGGAACCATTCCTTTCCATTCTTGAGCCTATGAAACCTCTGAAGCTACATTAGGCATGCGTATGCCTAATGGTTATTAAGTGGCTGAATGTGGATCTAGATTTAGGGTCTTTGGCTCCAGGTGTAGCATGTTCCTCACTATATCAGAGTAAGGGAATATCCCTTTATGTTTCTCTGATGTTTTGATATTCTGATGTTTCCTCTGTCTGTGGAACCAGTCCGAAGGAGTCTTGGGCACATTTTTCAGCCCCACCCCTTTCAGGTGCTGTTTATGTGAGACCCCAAAGATAGAAGACAGCTCTTCCCATTCTCCAGACTTGCCTTTCACCCTCTCTCTCCCTCCTTGCTATGCTCAGCTTTTACTGTTAACCCCTAATGCCAAATGAATGTTTTAAGCTCCTTGCAAAAGTTTCAGCCGTGCCTATTTCACCCTGCCCATTGCCCTTGAAGGGGGGCTTGTGATGGTGGCAGTCAGTGGCAACCTGAGTCAGGGCCCCCCAGACTCCTACTTCTAAGTAAGATATGTAAATTTAGAGACATCTCCATACCTAAAGTTCGTAGGGACTGTTTGTGCCCAATTTGTGGTAGAGCCTTCTGAGCTCATGCTGGGCTGATCAGCTACAGTTGACACACTGTACCTTGACCCTGACATGAGGACCAGATGTCATCTCAGTCTGCTACTACAACCTGTGAAGCTTTTGTGCATGGCATCTCTATGAACCTTGGTTTCCTCCTCTGCAAAATAAGGGGGGTTAGAAGAGATGACCTTTAAGGTACCTTTCAGTCCTTGTTCTACAATCCTATATGTGACCTTGGGCAAATCACTTCCCATCTTTGGGTCCCATTTTCCTTCCCTATAAATTGCAAGGGTTAGATTCAGTGGCTTTTAAGATTCCTTCCAGCTGTGTGTGACCTTGAGCAAGTCTCTTCTCCTCCTCGCGCCTCAGTGTCACCCTTTGTAAAGTAGGGGAGGAGTGGTGCCCTATGACCTCTGAAGGCCCTGTCAACTCTAATATTCTTGGAGAGAGGTAGGTGGGCTGCTTTTTTACTTGCCCTGAATTGACTTCATGAGGTGATAAGTCACAGGTCAGAACCCCAAAGAATAAGTGGAGTGTCCTACTCCTCTTGGGCAATCTAGGCTTTCCACTTCCTCTTATCTCTCCAGGTGGGCAGGCTTTGCACCATCCATAGTAGATTTCATTTGGAGTAATTCATGTATACTTGGGTGAAAGTTGGAGAAATAAGGAGAGCAAACTGAGACTTCATTTCTGCAGTGCAAGAGATCTCAGTGACTACATTTATTACCCAATTTTATAGCCTCTTGTTATGTTTAGCGTTTATGGCAGGAAGGATGAAACAAGTATTAACAGGAGAGACAGCATGTCATCACTATGTCCCTTTTTAACTAGTGATGGCTTCCAGTAGGATTATTGTTGTTTTGGCAACTGAGACGGCTTATGTTGAAGAATCTGGGGGAGGGTGGAATACATTCCTATAGACACGCCAGGGAAACCAGGAATTTCCTTTATTGGGACCAGAATTCTGCATAGGGGGTCAGTAGGGAAGACTTTTTATTTAAAGGTCACAGGCCTGTCATTATGGTGGTGATGAATGAGAAGAAGGGGAATAGGTTTGGGGGGAATGGGAAGATGGCCATAGAAGTCAGAAAGAAGGTGAGGAGAGAAGGATGGAAAGGAGGCAGAGGTGAGAGTATGGGATAAATTAAGGACTTGGAGTCAGAAGATCTGGACCTGAGATTTGACTCAGCTGCTTTGCCAGCTGTGTGACCTTGGACAGGTCATCTGATCTCTGGATCAGTTTCCTCTTCTATAAAACAAGCATGATTATATTTGTACTTCTAACCTCAAAGGGCTGTTATAAAGATCCTAGGAGGTAATGAATCTGAAACCCTTTGTAAATGAGCAAAGTGAAACATAATCTTACTATAATTTTATCCTTCTTCTTATTCTGTTAATCTTACTATTAATCATTTAACTCAGCGTGCTAAAGCACCGAATAGCTCTGCTTCTGCGTCCAGGCCCAATTCTGATACTTGATGCCTTATGACCTTTACTTCTCTGGGGTTCAGTTTCTTTCTGAGGTTCCTTCTGGTTCTAAAACTGATAATTTTGTTGCTGACAGGGACCATCAGACAGAGAAGGGCAGAATAAAAAAATGTTAGGTGTGCATATGGGTGGATGGTTATTAAGCAGCTGAATGTGGATTTGGATTCTGGGCCTCTGGCTCCAAGTGTAGCACTTTCCTCCTATATCAGAGGTTGTTATCCAAGATAAGGGCAGTTAGGTGATACAGTAGATAGGATGCTAGGCTTCATCTTCTTTACTGGTCGTCTTGAGGTCAAATCTGGCCTCAGACACTTACCAGCTGTGTGACCCTGGACAAGTCACTTACCCTTGTTTGTCTCAGTTTCCTCATCTGTAAAACAAGCTGGAGAAGGAAATGACAAACCACTCTACTATCTTTGCCAAGAAAACCTCGAATGGGATCACAGAGAGTCAGACACAAGTGAAAATAACTAAACAATAGCAAATCTAGGATAAAGGAGAAGATGGTAAAAGTAATTGTCAGGAGCCTGAGGTGATGAGGGAAAGGGGAATAGAGAATCATAGGTACATGTCCTGGGACTGGTTGTCATTTTATCTTTTCCACAAGATTAGCAGGAGAGACTTCATTGAATACTATATTAGGGGAACTATATCTACATCATTCTTCTGTTCTACTAGGCTATTAACCCTGTCAAAAAAGGAAATAGGGTTAGTCTGGCATGACTTTTTATTTCATTTTTCCTCCACTGGAATGTATTTTAGATGGTTAAAAACTTAAGTAAAATAATTTGTTGGACAGAAAAAAATCTAAATCACTTTCATGTTTCCACAAAACAACCATTTCTCCATCCATTTCTATATTTTCACCTCACAAATCCCATTATTTTGACAAGATTGAAAAAATTCTATGGTCAGTGCAAGAAAATGTATAGGGTTTAAAATAAGGCACAGAATTCTATGTAAGCATAATAGAATTAGGTTTAAATTTTTGTGCAGAGATAAGGCTGACAAAAACATGCTCACTCTTTGTGATCACTGCTTTTCTTCTATGTAGCCACAATTTGTTCTAGCTGTTGCTGTTTTGATTGTTTTTTAGTCATATCTACTCTCTCTGACCCCATCTGGGGTTTTCTTAGCAAAGATACTGGAGTGGTTTGCCATTTTCTTCTCCAGTTCATTTTACAGATGAAGAAACTGAGGTGAACAGGGTGAAGTGCCTTGCTGAGGGTCACACAACTAGTAAGCATCTGCGGTCAGATGTGAACTCACAAAAAGGAGTCTTCCTGACTCCAGGTCTCACTCTGTATCCACTGTGCTACCTAGCTGCTCATACAGCCACTAAACATCCCTTTAATAATATATTCTGGAATTTTGCCAAGGATCAAACGTGCTCTGATTGACTTGTGGTTTACAGATACCAATCCTTTTCTCTTTTTTGAAAAAATATGGCCAGTATTTACCCTTCTCCAGTCCCACTGTACCTCTCCTAATTGTCTACAGTTTTTGACTGTGATTACTGACCTTTCAAAGGTCAGCATGACCTTTTCATATAGTTCAGCTATAATATCATTCATTCTTGCAGTATTCAAAGGACATAATACATATGTATTACTTTTCAAACCTTAAAGAAGGTTTACAACAAAAATAAATGCTATCATCATCATCATTATTGTTACTCTAGGATGTGTTTCATGTGGTTCACATAATTATATTGTTAGGATCCACTGACTGAGAAAATATAGGATGACAGAAACAATGAACTCAGCAATGCTTTTAAATGATTTTTTTGGAAAATCTACTTAAGTTGTGTTTGTTCATTTATTGTACAGAGTCACTAAGTGAGATAAAGCCTTCGTATCAACTCTGGGATTCTCCAAGGAGTAGGTAGCCCACAGGTTGTGAACCATTCATTGGTAAAGCTTTAAGGGGCCTTAGAGCTCATCTAATCCAACCGTCTCGTTTGACAGAGAGAGAAATGGAGGCTTAGAGGAGGCATGTTATTTGAGTGGTTACCCAGGGGAACCAAATGCTTTTTTTCTCCCAATCCAAGGCACAATCAATTGTATCCATGAGCACTAACACTAGGATATTCTTAAACTTCTTCTGTTGAAGCTTAGGCTGGCTGTCTTCTGAGTGGACAGGTGCTACTACAAAAAACTCCCATCTCAAAGATACCTTGGACCACTGCCTCACAGCAGGGGTCCTCAGTACGGTGGGCCCAGCTGAAGTTGCGGAACATAAATTTGTCAGTCTTGTGATTTTCTCCATCTTCATTCAGTGGAACATGTATAGGAATGAAGGTGGCAGATAGTGGTAGTGATCCAAAGCTATGGTTTGGCAGGGGTGCAATTGATGCTATGATAAGGGGATCAATGTCTCAACTGAGGGAGGCAGGGTCAAATTGAACTGGTTTACTAAGAAGTCAAGATGAGGAGAAGAAAAGAGAGTAATTGGTGAGAGGAAAGAGTGGTTATCAACTCATTCTTCCACTCTCTACAGTGCCTCTTCTAAGTTTTCTTATCCCTCCTCCAACCTCCCATCACTCCCCCTGCCCCTCCTCTCTCAGCTGACATCTTTGACTCATTTTTGACAGATAAAATTGAGGACATTTACCATGTACTCCCTCTTTTCCCACTCCTCCTTATTTCCTCTCGTGCAGATTCCTTCTGTCATTCTCTTCTTTATGCCATCTTACATGCTGAGGAGGCTTCCTTGACAAGGCTCTACCTCTACCTGCTCAAGTGATTCCATTTTCTTCCAACAGATTGCCCCCCTCTACCATCCCTACTCTCACACTTATCAATAATTTCTCTCTCTCTACTGATTCATTTTTGAATTCCTACAAACATGCTAGTGTCTCCCTCATCCTGAAAGAAAAATAAAACTTCCCTTGATCCTTCCCTCCTGGCTAACTACTCTCCTATATCTCTTGTGCTGTTTGTGGCTAAATTCTTTAAGAAGACTACCTACACTAGGTGCTTCACTTTATTCTTGTCTCCCTCTCTTCTTAACCCCATAAAATTGAGCTTCTGATCTCATAATTCCACAAAGACTGCTCTCTCCAATATTACCAGTGATCTCTTAGTGGCCAAATCCGATGGACTTTGCTCAGTCCTCATATCCTTGAGCTCTCCACAACCTTTGGCCTTGTGGGTTATCTTTTATCCTTGACATTTTCCTTCTGTCTAGGCTTCTGTGCCACCCCTCCTGGTTCTTCTCCTACCTCTCTGACAGCTACTTCTCAGTCTCCTCTGCTGGATCCTCCTCCAGGTTATGCTCATGACCTATAGACCAGGGGCAGCTAGGTGGTGCAGTGGATAGAGCACCAGGAGTCAGGTGGACCTGAGTTCAAATCTCACCTCAGACACTTGACACTCACTAGCTGTGTGACCTTGGGCAAGTCACTTAACCCCAATTGCCTCATCCTGGGTCATCTCCAGGCATCCTGATCAATATCTGGTCACTGGATTCAGATGGCTGTGGAGGAGAAGTGAGGCTGGTGACCTGTACAGCCCTCCCTCACTCAAAAAACGAAGTCAAGTGCAAGTCATGTCATCATTTCTCTGATGGCATGATCTTCTTTGGCAATGAAGGATGAACACACACAATGACCTATAGACCTAGAGGAGTTCTGCAAGGTTCTGTCCTGGGCCCTTTCTTCTCCCTCCATGCTACTTCATATGGGGATCTCATTAGCTCCCATAGATTTAATGACCATCTCTATGCTGGTCATTCTGAATTCTAACTATCGTTCCTTAACCTCTCTGCTTATCTTCAATCTTGCATCTCCAACTTCCTTCAGAACTAGTTATGTACAAAAGGAAACTCATTATATTTTCGCCTAAATCTTCCCCATTTCCATATTTACCTAATGCTGTTGAGGACATCTCCATCCTTTCAGACCCCTATCTATTGAATATACTCCATCCTGGTGCAGGCCCTCATCACCTCACACCTGGATTACTGCAATAGCCTGTATGTGCGTCTGCTTTCTCCACTCCAATTTAGCCTCCATTTAAGTTGCTAAAGTGATTTTCTAAAAGTGTAGGCTGATGTCATCTTCCTCCTTACTCAATAAACTCCAATGGTTTCCTGTTACCTCTGGGATCACAAAAATCTACTGTTTGACATTCGAAGCCTCAAACCAAAGCCAGCCCCCTCCTAACTTTCCAGTCTTCTTATAATATACACCCTGCCTTCCCCTACATAACTTTTCAATCCAGTAACATTGGCCTCTCCTGGCTGTGCCTTACCCAAGTCACTCCTCTCTGGGCATTTGCCCTGGCTATGTCCCCTATACCTAGAAGGCTCTTCCTCCTCATTTCTACCTCCAGACTTCTCAGACTTCTTTCAAGTCCCAGCTAGGTCTTATCTTCTATAGGAAGCCTTACTCAACCCCTCTTAATTCTAGTGCCTTCCCTCTCTTAATTATTTCCTGTTTCTTCTGTCTATAGCTTGTCCATACAGAGTTGCTTGCATGTTGTCTCCCCCATTACGTTGTGAGCTCCCTGAGGTCAGGGAAGGTCTTCTGCCTCTTTTTGTATACCTAGTGCTTAACACAGTACCTGGCAATTAGTTAAGTCCTCAATAAATGCTTATTGACTGATTGACTGACTAATCTCACAGGCTTGTGCTTCAGGATCTGTTTAGTTGGTCATTTTCAGTCAGTTGTGTCTCACTCTCCATGTACTCATGTGGGATTTTCTTCGCACAGATACTGAAGTGGATCATTATTTCCTTCTCCAGATCATTTTACAGATGAGGAAACTGAGACAAACAGGGTGAAGTGACTTACCCAGGGTCACACAGCTAGTAAGAGTCTGAGGCTGGATTTGAACTCAGGAACAGGAGTATTCATGACTCCAGGCCCAGCACTCTATCTACTGCACCACCTAGCTGCTTCATGGTCTGGAGGGAAGAATCCCTGCCCAATTCTCCAATAGCCTGATGAGACTTGCCCTGATGTTTCCCCACCCCCTCCACAATATATATTCTAAGAATGGTAAATATTTATTCTGCCTAGCTGTGCAAAGGAAAATGAGAACAACTGACAAGGGGAATGGCACAGAAAATGTGAAGAGTTCAGAGCTAGCCAGAGAGGAAAGGGCTTCTGCACCTGAGGAAATGGGACAGTTAACTCAGTTGGAGTCAGCCTCCTCTCTTCCAGGCTACCCTGGGCAGGGATCTGATCTACATCCCGGTTGTCCCATGCTCTCCAAAGTGATGTATAGTGTGTTTATGGACAATATAGATAATGTCTATGTCTATATGTGCTTGTCTAAATTCAGTTTGGAGGGAGGCATGGATAGAGATCTCTGGAATCTTCTCTAGTTTTCTCCAAGGGAGAGTGATTCCTGCCATGATCAGAGCAGGAGATTAGGGCCTCTAGGCTCCCGACTATTCTCTCCTCAGAGAGGGAGTATTGCTTTCCTAAATATTGCTAATCTGTGGTCCAAGGTACTTTCATGATCAATGTCCCAAGCTATACCTGACTCCCTTCCACAAAATGCCAACTGCACAAGATCATCTATCAGAAAGAGTAAATAGGAAATAGACTCATTTATCCAAGCCAATGGCCAACAGAACCCAGAAATTATAGAGATTAAAATACACTATTCAATACACAGAGTGAATGACTTCTTTCATTTGGAAGTATGCTATCCTAGCTCAACTGAGAAAGAGAGAATCTCAAATCTTAACCATAGGGAACTTCCCTGAAATCTCTCATATGTATTAAGCTGGAAATCAGAGACACGCTGAGGTGTCGGCTCCTTCCCAGGGTTTTTCTCTCCCTTCAGGGGCCTCTCCCTGAAGAAATCCTAGAACTATGTGTGCCTGCTCTTCAATCAAGAAGCCAGAAGAAGAAATCTCTCCCGAACTCTTGCCAGCATTCTCCACCCCATGTAGGCATGGCATTGAGTAATAATTCTCTTACCAATGAGGGAAATCTTATGTAAATGCATCAGGCTTGAACCTTGGATTACAGTGAGGGTGCTGAGGATGCCCAAGGTTGGGGATATCTATGTGGCAGAGGAAGGGGGAAGAGAAAAAGTGTTAGGAAGGCAAACAGAGACAAATGGCTGAAATGACAAATGAAAGACCAAAAGTCCAAGGGGAAAGTCTGAGTATAAATCCAGTTTATGAGCAGAGAAACTCATAAATACAAGGGAAATGAGTAAAAATTCAGAAAGGGCAGAACATAATGAACAAATATTATGCTATGAAGGGAAATTAACCCCAAATCCTTGATGATAAAGATAATACTTCATTCTCCCCAAAGAACACCAAACAACACTAAGAAATTCCAGAATGGTTTAAAAGAAGAATGTCATTTTAAAAGATGGTATTAGAAATTAAATGAGATTAGAAATCAGAGCACTTGATGATTTAAAAAAAATACAAACAGCAGACAGAATAGGAAAAAATGAATGAGTGATAGAGGATCTCTCCAAATAAGTAGATATTCTATGAGAGAGAATAACAGATGTGGAATGCAAAGATACTGAAGTGAAAGAACTTTTGAAAGAAGAGAAGTAAAAGACAACAACTTTAAAAGAACACATAAATTCTATCCAAGCCAAAACAACTGATTCTGAAAACAGAATTGTTTAGATAACTTAAGGACCACAATTCTACCAGAAGAAAATGACAAATCAAAAAACCAAAAAACCCTGTTGTAATGCAAGGAAACTCTCTAGAAATTTTGAATGTAAGCAGCACAACATTGAGATATGTGTGCACACATATACGTATACACACATAGAGACGGGTATAGAAATTCATCTTACCCAATAGGGAACCAGAAGGGGGAAAAGGATAAAAGAAAGGAGAGTGATAAGCAGAAGGGTAGATTAAGGGAGGCAGTGGTCAGACTCAAGACAGACTTCTGAGGAGGGCACAAGGTAAAAAGAGAAAGATAAATAGAAGAGAATAGAATAGAAGGAAATACACAGTTAGCAATCATAATTGTGTGTGAATAGGATGAACTCTCCATAAAATGGAAGAGGATAGCAGAATAGATTAGAAACCAAAATCCAACAATATATTTCTGGCAAGAGACATACTAGGAACAGAAAAACATACACAGTTAAAATAAAGGCTTGGAGCAGAATCTATTATGCTTCAGCTGAAGTAAAAAAGTCAGGGGCAGTACTTATGATCTTAGAAAAAGCTAAAGAAAAATTGATAAAATTACAAGACACAACCAGTTAAACTATATTTTGCTAAAAGATACCATAGGTAATGAATTAAATATTAATACTGAACATATATATGCTAAATAGCATAGCATTCAATTTCTTGAAAGAAAAATTAAATGAATTATAGGAGGAAATTAATAGTAAAATTGTATTAGTGGAGGACCTCAATTTGACTTGTCAGACCTACATAAATTTAACCATAAATTATATAATACAGGCAAAGAGATGAATCGAATTTTAGAAAAGTTAAATATAATAAATCTCTGGAGAGTATTAACTGGAAATGGAAAGGAAGATACCTATTTTTCAGTTGTGCATGGCATCTTCAAAAAAAAAAAAACTGACCATGTATTAGGGCATAAAAAAACTTCACAAACAAATGCAGAAAAGAAGAAATACTAAATGAATAATCATGGGACCAAAATGAAATTAGAATTACACTCAATTAAAAGTTTTTGAAACATAGATTAAAAATTAAGTGGAAACTAAATAAACTAATCCTAAAGAATAAGTCAAAGAATAAATCAGGGAAGCAATCAATTTCATTAAAGATAATGGCAACAACAAGAAAACATATGAAAATTTATGGGATGTGGTCAAAGTAGTCTGTGTGTGTGTGTGTGTGTGTGTGTGTGTGTGTGTGTTTGTCCTTTGTTGTCAAAGAGGACCATGCTATCAGAGAAATAATGACATGACTTGCACTTCACTTTATTTTGAGTGAGGGATTAGGGGACTATTTATATTTCTAAATACATCAGTAAAAGAGAGAAAGAACATATCAATAAATTGGACCTGAAACTAAAAAAAAAAACAAAAAACAACAGAAAAATAGCAAATTAAAAATCTTCAATTAAATACCAAAGTAGAAATCCTAAAAGGAAAGGAAAGAATTAATAAATTTGGAAGTTGAAAACCCCCACTGAATTAATAAATAAAACTAGGAGCTAGTTTTATGAAAAAAAATAGATAAACCCCTGGTTAAAAAAAAAAACAACCATTACCAGTATCAAAAATGAAAAGAATGAATGCACAATGAAAATGAAATTAAAGTAATTATTAGGAGCTATTTTGCTCAACTTTATGCCAATAAAACTGACAATCTAAATGAAATGAATGGATATTTACAAAAATATAAATTGCCCTAATTAAAAGAAGAGGAAATAGAATACTTAAGTAATCTTATCATAGAAAAAAAATCCAAGAAGTCATAAATGAAAAAAAAAACTTAGGACCAGATGGATTTAGAAGAAAATTCTACCCAAAATTTAAGAAACAATTAATTCTAACACTATATAAACCATTTGAAAAAAATAGGTAGAGAAGAAGTCCTACAAAATTCTTTCTATGGCACAAATATTTTGATACTGAAACCAGGAAAAATAAAAACAGAGAATGAAAATTATAGGTTAATTTCCCTAATGAATATTGATGCAAAAAAATTTAAATAAAACACTAGAAAGGAGATTGAAGCAATGTATCACAAAGATCATAAAATATGACCAGGTGGGGTTTATACTAGATACAGAGAGATGGTTCAATATTAGGGAAACTCTGAGTTTAATTGATGACATCAGTTACAAAATCAACAAATATCTTATGATTATATCAAGAGATACAGAAAAAAGCTTTTGACAAAATGCAGCACCCTCTATCTATTAGAAACACTAAAAAGCATAAAAATAAATAGATCTTTTCTTTGTACAGAATGCATTTCATTTTGCATCAGCCCATGCAAGTCTTTCTAGGTTTTTGTGAGAGCATCCTGCTCATAATTTCTTATAGTGCAATAATTTTTCATCATACTCACATAGCACAACTTGTTCAGCCATTCTCCAATTGATGGGCATTCGAATTGCTCTAGAGAATGGTTGAATCAGTTCGCAGTTCCACCAATAGTGCATTAATGTCTGATTTTTTCCACATGCCCTCCAACATTTGCCATTTTCTTTTTCCATCCTATTAGCCAGTGTAATATGTATGAGGTCATACTTCAGAATTGTTTTAATTTGCATTTCTCAAATCAAATTGAGTTGGAATATTTTTTTAATATGGCTAGAGATATCTTTGATTACTTCATCTGAAAACTGAAATCTTTTAATCATTTGTCAATTGGGGAATGGCTCTAATTTTTATAAATTTGACTTGGTTCTCTATGTGTTTGAGAAATGAGGCCTTTATCAGAGAAACTTGCTTCAAAATATTTTTTCACAGTTATGACTGGTAACTGTATTTCCCTCCATCCTATTCCTCTTTCCCAGTTATTCTATCTTCTCTCACCTTTCAACTTGTTCCTCCTCAAATGGTTTTGCTTCTGACTACTCCCTCCCCCAATCTGCCCTCCCTTCTATCACCTCCTCCCCCTTCTCTTATGTCCTTACCATCTTGTTTTCCTGTAGGGCAAAATAGATTTCTATACCCAATTGGATGTGTATATTATTGCCTCTTTGAGCCAGTTCTGATGAGAGTAAAGTTCATTCACTCTCCTCACCTCCCCCCTCTTGCTCTCCACTATAAAAACTTTCTCTTGCCTCTTTTATGTGAGATAATTCTCCATTCTCTTTCTCCCTGTACATCTCTCTCTCTCACCCCCTAGCTTTATTTTTTGGATATCATCCCTTCACATTCAACTCATACTCGTGACCTCTGTCTATATATTCTCCTTCTTACTACTCTAATAATGAGAACGATCTTATGAGTTATAAGGATCATCTTCCCCTGTGGGATTGTAAATAACTTAAACTTATTGAATCCCTTATAATTTCTCTTTCTTGTTTACCTTTTTATGCTGCTCTTGAATCTTGTGTTTGAAAGTCCAATTTTCTTTTCAGCTCTGGTCTTTTCATCAAGAATGTTTGAAAGTCTATCTCATTGAACATCCAGTTTCTCCCTGAAGGATTATACTCAGTTTTACTGGGTAAGTGATTCTGTTTTAATTCTAACTCCTTTGCCCTCCAGAATATCATATTCCAAGCCCTCCAATCCTCTAATGTAGAAGTTGCTAGGAGAGGATTCTGGAAGGATGGCAGAATAGGTCAGAAAATTCCAAACTCTCAAGATTTTCCCCCACAAAAGAGATAAAATAGCACCTCAGGGTGAACAAAGTGTGGATAAAAAGTAAATAAGAATTAAGGGCACCACAGGGGTCCTCCTGGGACAATCTGAGAAGATCTGAAGGAAAATCCCAGGACCTCCCTATGAAGAGTAAACCCCTCCAGGCTAGGGTCTACTTAAACAATAAGCAGCAAGCCCTAGGCTTAGCTGGGTTGGGAGGCTGCCTTGGCCAGGCGACAAGAACTTTTATCCCTGGGACAGTGAGGGGAGTTGGCCATCTGAGCCAGGGAAAATGGAAGGAATGTCTGCTGACAAGGAACACCATACTCAGCTGTACTGAGGAGAGTGATGGGGGCAAGAAACAGCCAGCACATACCTGGTGAGTACAGAAGCAGTGGGATAGGATGCCCATGGCTGTGGGCACTTATAGGAGGCTCGAGGTTTGGATTTTGTTCCAGGATAACAGGAAGAACTGAAGTTCTGAGGCCAGAGGCTCCATCCCCCATACTCCAGGATTAGAGGTGATTACAATAATTAAACCATTACTACCAAAAAAATGCATAGCAAAAGGAGAAAGAATCCAACCACAGAAAACTATTACGAGAAAAGAGAAGACTGGGGCTCATCTTTTGAGGAGGATATTGAAATAAAGAAACTCTCTTCTACCCCAAAAAGTAATGTCAAATGGTAACCTGCCCAAAAATAATTTGTAGAAGAACTTTTAAGGCTTTAAAAATCAAATGAGAGAAATAGAGGAAAAATTAAATAAAAAAAGAACAATCTAAGAAAAACAAGAAGATTATGAAAAGACAGTCAATCAATTAGAAAAGGAGATCCAGAATCTTCAGGAAGAAAATGACATCTTGAAAATCAGAATTGGGCAAGGGGAGATTAGAGAAGTTATAAGGGAATAAGACATAATAAACCAAAATATAAAAAATGAAAAAAAAGAAGAAAAAGTAAAACTTCTTATAAGAAAAAAGCTGATCTAGAGAACAGATCATGAAGAGAAAACATAAGAATATTCTGACTACCTGAAAGCTATGATCAAAAAAAGAATCTTGATACAAAAATATAAGAAATGACTAAAGAAAACTGTCCTGAATCATTAGAACAAAAGAAGAAAGCAGAAATAGAAAAAAAATCCATCAATCAAGAGATCCTATGAGGAAAATTCATAAGAACATTACAGTAACATTTCAAAACACCCAGCTCAGGGATAAAATATTAAGAGCAACAAGAAAAAAAAGCCAAATTAAATATGACAGTACCACAATTAGAATCACACAAGACCGAGCAGTGGTAACACTGAAATAAAACTTAAAAGCAAGCAAAGAAAAGATGGACAGCTCTCAATACAATGTGTAACATTTATCATACAGGCCTTCTTGAAATGAAAATTCATTGCTATGTATTTTGAATCCTCTCTTATATTCTGCTGTGCACATAATATGCTTTTTTTCTTTTCTTACTTTGTATTTATGATTCAGTATCTAAGTTTAAGATGTTTTTCTTTTTCTTTTCTCTGTTCTGTATTTGAGTTCTGGTGTTTGAATCTAAAACGAAAAAAAAGTTGCTACATCATGTGTTATCTTGACTGTGGCTCCACAATCCTTGAATCCTTTCTTGCTGGCTGCTTGCAATATTTTCTCCTTGAACTGGGAACTCTGGAATTTGGCTATAACTAACATTCCTGGAAGTTTTCATTTTGAGATCTCTTTCAGGAGATGATTAATGGATTCTTTCAATTTCTATTTTACCCTCTGGTTCTAGAATATTGGGGCAGTTTTCCTTAATGATTTATTGAAAGATGATATCTAGGTTCTTTTTTTTGATCATGGTCTTCAGGTAGTCCAATAATTTAAAAATGATCTCTCCTGGATTTACTTTCCAGGTCAGTTTTTTTTCCCCATGAGATATTTCACATTTTCTTCTTTTTTCATTCTTTTTGCTTTGTTTTATTGTTCCTTGAGTTCTTCTAAAGTCATTAGCTTCCATTTGCTCAATTTTTAAGGAATTATTTTCTTCAGTGAACTTTTGAACCTCCTTTTCTATTTGGTCAATTCTTCTTTTTAAGACATCCTTCTCATTGGCTTTTTGGACCTCTTTTGCTATTTGGAGTAGTTTGTTTTTTAAGGTTTTATTTTCTTCAGTATTTGTGGTTGTGTGTGTGTGTGTGTGTGTGTGTGTCCTTTACCAAGTTCTTGACTCTTTTCTTATGATTTTCCTGCATCATTCTCATTTCTCTTCCCTATTTTTCCTTTACCTCTCTTACTAGATTTTTTAAATCCTTCTTGAGCTCTTCCATGGCCTGAAACCAATTCATATTTTTCTTGGAGGCTTTGGATGGAGGAGCTTTGATTTTGTTGTCTTCCTCTGAGGGTGTGTTTTGATCTTCCCTTCTATAGTCTGAGTGTTTTCTTTTCTGTTGTTTGCTCATATTTCCAGCATATTACTTGACTTTTAACTTTTTGCTAAAATGGTGCTCTGCTTCCTGGGTGGAAGGTGCACTCTTCTGAGTTTCAGGGGTTTTGTTGCAGTTGTTTTCAGAGATACTTCTAGGGACCTGTAAGTCTTCAGTTCTTCCAAGCTGGTATGAACTAAATAGAGGTGTTTGCTATTCTCCTGGCCTGTACTCTGGTCTGTGAGTGACCACAAGCACTCTTTTCTGCCCTGGAACTATGAGGAGGGTCCTTACTCACTACAACTTCAAACTCTGGTGTACCAGTGCTCCTTTTAACCCTGGAATTGCCACCCAGGACTGCAACTCAGATTCAAGAGTGGACAAAGCAACAGAGTCCTGCCTCAGTGTTAGCCTAATCACCCCTGTAATCTCTTTCTGACCAGTTGTTCAACCCCCTTATTATCTATGGGCTGAGAGCTCCCAAAGCAGCTGCTGCCACTGCTGCTACTCATTCAGTGGCTCCCAAAGCCTGGTTCTGGTTTGCTGTGGCTGGGACTGTGCTGGTGTGGCCTGAGCTGGAATATCTTATACTCTCGCCCAGGTGCAACAGACGTTTTCTGATCACCTTCTAAGTTGTCTTTGGCATCTGGGGGATGAGAGGTCTGGAAACCACTACTGCTGCCAGTTTCAGTCGCCTCAAAGTCTGCTCTGGATGTTCTGGGGCCCAGTCTGTGCTGGACTGCACTCTTTTCTCACCCTGGTACAACAGACCTTTCCAGATGACCTTCCAAGTTGTCTTGGGCTGGAAATTTGTTTTACTCTGTCTTTTTGTGGGTTCTGCTGCTTTAGAATTTGTTTAGAGTAATTTTTTAAAGGTATTTGGAGAGGTTTGGGGGAGAGCTCAGGTGTGTATTACCTTTACTCTACCATCTTGGCTCTGCCCTAGATCTTTTCTTAAAATAAGTAGTACCTAAAACAAAGAGCAGAATTATTTTTAATGAGGACAAACTAGAAGCCTTTCTAATGTTTTTACAGGTGATACAAAAATTTCCATTATCACCACTATTATTCAATATTTTACTAGAAATCCTAGCTATAGCAATATGACAAGAAAAAGAAATTAAAAGAATAAGCATAGGCAATGAATAAGCAAAGCTATCATTATTTTTGCAGATGATATAATGGGATAAGAAATAGAGTGATTGATTAATAGAAGAGATTAAATTCACAATACATAGAAGCAAATGAGCATAGTAATCTAGCATTTATTAAACCCAAAGATCCCAGCATTTGGGGCAAGACCTCATTATTTGACAAAAACTGGGAAAACTAGAAAGTAGCCTGGCAGAAACTAGGCACCAGGAGTGGTAGTGGGCACATAGATCCAGGTAAGTGCCACTCAAAATAAGAATAAAACCCATAAAATATCTCAGAGTCAAGCTACTAAGACCCAATAAATACTTAGAAAAACACAATTAAAAGATGATTTAAAGAAATAAGGAATGATCTAAATAACTGGTGAGATATTTATCACTAATGGTTCAAGGGAAGCTAGTTGGTACAGTGGATAGAGTGTTGGGCCTGGAGTCAGGAAGACCTGAGCTCACATCTGGCCTCAGATACTTACTACCTGTGTGACCCTGGGCAAGCCGCTTAACCTGGTTTGCCTCAATTTCCTCATCTTTAAAATGAGTTGGAAGAAGAAATGTCAAACCACTCCATTATCTTGACCAAGAAAACCCCAAAGGGGCCACAAAGAGTCAGACATGACTGAAAAATGACTGAACAACAATGGTCAATTCATTCCAATAGAATATAAATGATGATAGTGACTAAATTAATTTACTAGCTTAGTACTATGCCAATTAAGCTGCCAAGGGTGTATTTTATATAACTAGTTAAAACATCCAAATTTGTTTTGTAAAACAAAGGTTCTAGACTCTCAAGGGAAATTATGGGGAAAAATGAGAATGAAGGGAAATGGCACTTTCAGATTTCAAATTATATTTTAATACAATACCCAGTAAAAATCTCTGGTGCTGGCTAAAAAATAGAAGTACTCTTCTATTCCAGAAACATACAGGATACATACAGTAATCTTCAGATTCCTGAAACATATAGACAAGTAGGAATCAGAAAAAAATTTAACCCAATCAATTAATCAGTAAATATTTATTAAGCTCCTACTATGAACCAGGAACCATTTCAAGCTTTGCAGATACAAGCACAATGAATGAAACAATCCCTACTCCTAAGATGCTTACATTCAAAGGGGAAGATGAGGACATACACAAATATACATACAGCATAAATCTAAAGTGAATAAATGCAAATAAAGTAAAGGAGGTAAATACAAGGTAGTGTGGGAGGAAGGGAACTAGCAGTTGGAATCAGGAAACATTTCAAACAGAAGATGGTGTTTAATTGAGATTTTGGTTCAGGGCCTACAACTTCAGTGTCATCCTTGACTCTTAATTCTCATTCATACAATCTGTTGCCAAATCATGTCATTTTTACCTTTGCAGTATCTGCTTCTATCCACTCACACAGTCACTGCCTGGTGCAAGTCCGCATCATTTCATACTCAGACTATTGGACCAGCACTGGTCTCCCTGCCTCAAGTCTCTCTCCACTCCAATCCACCCTTCCCTCAACTGACAAGGTGATTTTTCTAAAGTGTGCATCTAACCATGTCACCTCATTTATTCATGGAGCTCTAGTGTCTACAAACCTCCAGGATCAAATATAAGTTCCTCTCTTTTACATTTAAAGCTCTTGATAATCCAGTCCTTTCTTACTTTTCCAGCTTTCTTACACCTTACTCCTCTCTATGCACTCTCCAATCATGATATGGGTGACGAATCAGCAAGGGATACTGTAAGGAAGTGGTCAGACAGGTAGGAGGAGAACCAGGAGACAGAGGGGTCATGAAAACCATAGAAAAGAAAATGTCTAAAACTAAAGGGCAGTAAACAGTGCAAAAAGCAGTAGAAAGGGGAAGAAGGAAGAGACTGAGAAAAGGCCATCAAAGTTGACAATTAAGAGAAAGGCAGATGAGGAGAACACACTAGAAAAGGAGTAATAGGAAACAATTGAATTCAATAATCCAGTATTTGATAAACTTGAGAATATAAGTGACTTGGGGAAGCACTTCATATTTGAAAGAAACTTCTGGGAAAACTGGAAAGAAATCCTCAGAAATTAGACTTACACCAACATCTTACATTGCATTACATAATAAACTTAAAATGAATACATGACCTGAATATGAAAAGTCATCCCACCCCATCTCCCTCAAAAAAAAAATAGAAGGGCAATGGAGCACTATGGCTAGGGGAAGATCTACTTACCTAATAAGGGATAAAGAAGAGATCATGAGAGCTAAGATAGATAATTTCCATTACATGGAATTACAAAACTTTTCCATGAAAAAAAATCATGTCATTAAATCATGTATTGATTGGGGGAGAACATTCTACATCAAATATCTCTGATAAAGGTCTTATAACCAAGATGTTTAGGGTAGTAATACAAATACATAGGACAACCATTTGCCAATGAATAAGTGCTCAAAAGATTAATTAACACTAAGTTCTCCCATCTTACTCTCTCCAAGCTCCAGTCTTGCTTTCTCAACTGTCTACTGGACATTTCTCAGACATTTCAAACTCAACATCTATAAAATGTAATTCATTATTTCTTTTCAGATACTCTGACCTCAATTCACACTTTTTTCTGAACTTTCTTATCTCTGTTGAGGCACCACTGTCCTTCCAGTTCACTCAGATTCTCAACCTTGTAATCATACTTGATTCCTTCCTCCCCTCCCCTCATCAAACCAGTTGCCAAGTCTTGTTGATTTACTCTGTAAAAGATCTTTCAAATCCATTATTTTACTCAAATTGCCCCCTCATCTCTTGTCAGGTTTCCAGCAACAGTCCCCAATTGTTTTTCCTGACTTCAACTTCTCTTCTCTCCAACCCATCCTCCCTACAACTGCCAAAGGGATATAACTAAAGTGGAGATCTGACCATGACCATGGCACTGCTTTGCTCAGTAAACTCCTTTGGCTTCCTATTGCCTCTGTTTGGCATTTCAAAGTCCTTAACAGCTGGTTCCAACCTGCGTGTACAGACTTCTTATCCCTTATTCTCTGCTATGCACTCTCAAGTCTAAACTAAAATTTTTGCACTTTCACATATATGAAACTTCGTTCCCAACTTCTGCACCTGTGTGTGGGCAGTACTCCATGCCTGGAATGTACATATTGAACAAATTAGTGCCTGAGTACTCAGCAAGAATATGAAGACCATTACTGCTTCTCTCTTTGTCCTCTGACCCTTATCTCTCACATGACTATAAGTGAGGACCCACATCATCATTCCTTAGAGTGCAAATTGCTGCTTCTTTAGCAGAGTCCAGCTCCCTTCCATAGATTCAGAGATTCCTATTTCCTAGCTTTCAGTGATCAGTGGTCTTTCTTCCCTTTTTTCCTACATCACATCTTCTACCCACCCCAACCCTCTAACATGGGCCAATATTCTCCTTTCTCTTTAGATCGGTTTCTTCTTAAGACTGGAAAATTATTCACTGAAGCCCATCTGATTTTTTAAAGGAAATATTTCCATCTTTCTGATAAGCTGGAGATTGGAGAAGCATTCTTCAAATCCCTTTAACATCTAGGTGGGAGATGTGCCTGCATTTTGAACATAGATAATAGTCATTTGAGCTAGCAGAAAAATACAAATAGTCTATAGCCTATACTGGTCACTGTAAATTCTTCCAGCTCTCTGGCATTTGTTGCAAGGGAAATATTCAGTCTTTTGATGTTCTTGTTAGTAAATCTCACATGTGGTCCACTGCCCTAGAGAAATATCACAGCTACTTTCTAGGGTGGGTGAAAATTCTTTTTATTTGCTTTACCAACTTCCTTCTCCTCTAGAAAAGTCAATGACTCAAAAGCTCCTAAGAATTCAATAATCCTTTCAAAGAACTTGAATGTTGTTCATTCCAGTATCTTCTATATACATGGGAGAAATGTGAGGCCATACATATGTGGGACATGTTGACTCAATCTCTCAGAGACATATTTCTCTACTATACTGTGGCTCTGAAGGCAATGGCTGTCATTATTTGTAGCTTTGGGAGATTTTGAAATCTGTTGGATGTGATGAATGTTTTAGCCTTTGACCTCCTTGTACATCTAATTTGTTTTAGCTTTTATATTTCAGTGCAACCTGTATAGATGTTCAACTTTCACAAACATATGTAATGCAAAAAGATGTGCTTCACAGATTTGTCAGCTGGGTCTGACTATGCAGAGCTACAGTATAGGCAGATGTTAGCCTAGTACTTGGATGCAATTAATTTTAAAGAAGTATCATTACATGGACCCCTTCTAATAATTCTGTGACTCAGGAATCCACAGCTCATGGGTTGGGAACCACTTCACTACATGATCAGTAATGTTCTAAGGTCCCTTCTGGTCTAATTTCCAATAGCACCTTTCAGTTGCTATATATGATGATCTGTGTTCCATTATCTTTCCCAATGTTAATCTTTCTCTATGGTAAGTTTTCTTCTTGGGTTCCTGCTAGAAATTTCCTTAGGAGTCTATAATATCATCCTATGACTTTTTATTGGTCAGAAAGGATTCTGGGATGGTACTTGTCTTTCCAGTATCCCTTTCATAGAATTATTAGATCATAAGTTTCCATCTGAAAGGGACCTAAGAGATCTTCTCATCCAGTCCCTTAATTTTACAGATGAAGAAACTGAGAGCCAAAAAAGTTAAGTGACTTCCTCAGGGCCATACAAGAGGTAAGTAGTAGAGTTAATATTCAACCCTGGCTGTTCTGACTTCAAATCTAGGTCTGTCCTGTTTATCCTATCTTGGATTGACAGTCGGAGGAACAGAGGAAAGAAAAGATCACAGAATCATAATATATAGTGTTGTGAGGTCAGGGTTTGTGTGACCTGGAATAAGTCATTTCTGTTCTCTGAGTGTCAGACTGCTACCTGTAAAATGCTACCTTCATCACAGGGTTGTTGATAGGATAGTAGCTTCCTAGATCAAGAGCTAGAAGCAAGGCCAACACCCTCAATTTACAGAGGAAGAAATTGAGGCCTATGGAGGGAAATAACTTGTCCAAGGTCATACAGAGGATGCTAGATCGGTAACTGCAGGGGAACTCACAGGCCCTCCAATCCAATCCCTTCATTTTGCAAAGGGAGAAACTGAGGCCCAGGGAAGGGAAGTGCCCAAGGTCATAAGATCCTAGATCTAGGACTGGAAAGGACCTCAGAGGCCATCAAGTTCAAGTCCCTCTTTTTACAGAAGAAGAAACTGTTGGGAGAATCCAATATGATTGTGTCTATAAATCACTTTACAAACTCTAAAGTACAGTGTAAATGTCTAAATTCTTCTTATTTTATGCCAACATGCTCAAGCATCAGGCCGATTAAATAGGAAGCAACAGCTTAACCTAACTCAAGAACCAAAATGAGCTGGAGAAGGAAACAGCAAAGCACTCCAGTGTCTCTGCCAAGAAAACCCCAGATGGGGTCACGGAGAGTTGGACATGAGTGAAAAACGGCTGAACAACAACAACAAGTGCTCATAACTTTTGTGAACACATGAGTACATGTGATTGTGTCAGCATAGATTGTGTTTGTCCCTCGTTTTCGAAGAGGACCATGACATCAGGGAGATGATGACATTACTTGCACTTGATTTTGTTTTGAGTGAGAGAGAGCTGTAAAAGGTCACCAGCCTCACTTTCTCCTCCAGAGCCATCTGGGTCCAGTGGTTAGATTTCATCAGGACAACTGGAGATGGCCCAGGATGCAATGGGAGACCCTGGCCCTTTTAGGCTAAGGCCTTTTCAGGTTCTCACTTTAAGTGAGGTAATGCCCATTCAGTGAATAGGCCTCTTTAAGAAGTGAGTCAAGAGACAGCCCCTTTAATTAGAAAAAAAAATCAAACTTGGATTTTCATGACCTTTCTGTTTCCTGGTTCTCCTCCTACCTGTCTGACCACTTCCTTACAGTCTCCTTTGCTGATTCATCATCTACATCATGATTGGAGGGGAAGACCCTCAGGGCTGCTATTCTAAAGAGAAACAGTTGCCATTGAAAGAAAGGAAGAAAGAAAGGAAGAAAGGAAGAAAGAAAGAAAGAAAGAAAGAAAGAAAGAAAGAAAGAAAGAAAGAAAGAAAGAAAGAAAGAAAGAAAGAAAGAAAGAAAGAAAGAAAGAAAAAGAGAAAAAGAGAAAGAAAGAAAGAAAGAAAGAAAGAAAGGAAGGAAGGAAGGAAGGAAGGAAGAAAGAAAGAAAGAAAGAAAGAAAGGAAGAAAGAAAGGAAGAAAGAAAGAAAGAACAAAAGAAAGAAAGAAGGAAAGAAGGAAAGAAGGTAAAGATAGCAATGAAATGAGTCTGACTTAGGAGGCAAGACTGACAGAGCTCTTTGAGGCACATAAAAGTTAAGTGACTTGTCCAGGGTCACACAAAGACTATTATTGGAGGCAGAATTTGAACCCTTGTAATCAAATTCTAGAAAATATACTTTTGTGATTTGAACAAGTAGAAATAGGAAGTAAGAAGGAAACAAACATTTCTTATATGCCAGAAACTTTTCTAAATGCTTTCCAAATATTTTCTCATTTGATTCTCACAACAACCCTGGGAGGTAGATGTTATTACCTCCATTTTATAGATGAGGAAACTGAGGCAGACAAAGTTGTAGTCACTTGCCCAAGGTTGTGCAGCTAAGAAGTATGTAAGGCTGGATTTGAACTCAAGGATTTTAGCCTCCAGACCCAGTGCTATATCCACTGCACTACCTAGATATCTAGGTAGAAGTGAAACACGGAGCAGATATCAGACCAGGGCTTCAGTCACAGGCCAGTAGCATCAGGAGAAGGGGCAGAGGTGATAGGGAATCAGAAAAGATCAGCTCTCAGACTAAAGTCATGGTTTGCTCTTGGGAATCAAAAACAGGCCAGGAGGTTTGGGATGTCAAGGGAGGATTTGGGCGTAAGTGGACTTTGACAAACTAATGAAAGAGGAAAGTCTGCAGAATTCATTCCAAGGTAGGGACTTGAATAACTGGAACCTCCCATCTCCCTTTTCCTTCTGTTCACCAGACCTCCCCATGTTCATCTGGAAGTGTGGGAGACAGTTGAATCAATTGTTTGAGATCAGGGAACTCCTGGGTGAGCTACTCAAGTCACCCTAGCTGTTGTTCACCTCCAAGACTCTAAAGTCTTCCCCTTTGCAATCAATATCTAATTAAGCCCAAGGCCTGGGAGGGCCTGCAACCATTAATTTCTACTAAAGGCCCTGACTCACTCCCTCTAGAATGGGGCCTGGACCAGGCTAAAGTTTTTGAGACTCTGAAAGCCAATTTGATCACCACTCCAGCAATAGCTCTACCTAATCTAGAAAATCCTTTCACTCTGTGTTGATGAAAAGAGAGGACAGACTTTGGGAGTCTTAATTCACTCCTTAGGACCTGACTCCAGACCAATTAAATGCTTTTCCATGGTCTACATGCCCATGGAGCAATTTGGAAAGAAAGGATATGTGACAGCAAAAAACTGCCCCATCAAACATGTCCTTTTATATTTTGGCCTTGACATAGCCATCTTTAATTCCCTCCAGAGAAATTGTCTTTTATGCCAGAGAAATTTTCTTTTCTCCATTCTCCTTTCATGCCTGTTTGGTCCTTGTTTGCTTAACCTCCTTGCCAGGTTTGTCTCCTCCACATTTGAAGCCATCAATTTCCATGTGACAACTCAGGCTATGAACCCCTTGAACAGGACCCATCGAGGCAGGGACAGCTCTACACCCCTTGCCAGAAAGAAGCAGTTTCAGAGACAGAGACCTTTTGCCCCTTACCCCAAAAGAATTTGGGTCCCATTTGTGTGAAGGGGAAATGATGAGGTACAGACTGGAACTCCCCTGGAACTCTGCTTGAATCTTCCCACTTAATCTGACTTTTCATGCCCAAATCGGTTACCCTTAACCTAGCCTGACCCTCTATTATCTGTTACACCCAGATTGCCTCTGGCTGCTTCCCATCCTTGATTCTATAAAGTATCCTTAACCTAGCCTAGCCCTCCATTGTCTCTTACCTCGGAATTGCCTCCAGATGTTTCCCACCCTTGATCGCATTAAAATCTCACTCTCTTGGTTCTGACCTCCTCTAGTCACCTCAGTCCCATCAAGATCCTCCTTAGATTCTTCCTCAAGACCCTTCCTTTCTCCCATCATTCCCTAGAGCCCTTCCACAGTCCTTTGTCTCCATGAAGGTGCTCAGATTCAATCCAGTTCTGACTCTTTCTAGCTGAGATTCTATCTGGCCTGCTTGTCAATACAAGCATCATAAATGCTTAGGCTTCTTAAAAGTCAATCCAATATGGCAGATCTCTAATAAACTTTGCCTTTGGCTAAAAGAAGACTTGAGTCGAATTCATTTGGGCAGGACCTGGGGTATTGGTATTTTGGGGTCCCAAGCACCCCAGACCTCAACATTATGGTTCCCTGACCTCAACATAACTTTTTAGGTCTAACCTTTTACCCCCATACCAACTCCTGCAGCCTCTTGAACCCTACAAGTCAACCTCCAGGTGAGTACTGGGGGGGGGGGCATCCTCCTAGAATCAACCAATTAATCAGTTGATTGGTTGATTGTTGTTGTCCTTCATTTTTGAAGAGGATCAAAATGACATCCCCATGACAAAATGAAGTTTCAGTGTGTCTGACTGTGGCTGATGAGAACAATATGAGCTAGGAAAGCTCTACCACAGGTTGGGCACAGTTAGTCCATGTGAATTTTTGGGGTGGATACTCCAAATTTGCACATCCTATGTTTCCTTTGTGCTGTCTCAATTCTGCTTTGCTCATAGAGCACAGCACCATTTCTGATGTGGGCAAGTCATGCTGAGCAGTCCTGTGCCAGTGTCTGCCATGTTGTACAGTCAAATCCAAACCTACTATGTTCCAGATACTATTCTAACCACTGGGGATACAAAAAGAGGTCCTGCCCTTACAAAAATTACAATCTAACGGGGGAGATAACATGCAAACAAATATATACAAAGCAAGCTATATATAGGATAATAGGAAACAATGAACAGAAGAAAGTTGTTGGAATTAAGAGGAGTGGGGAAAGGTTTCTTGTAGAAGGTGAGGCTTTGGGACTTCAAGGAAGTCAGGGAGGTGAGTAGTTACAGAGGAGGAGAGAGAGCATTCCAGGCATGGGTGACAGCTGGAGAAAATGCTTTGAGCTGAGAAGTGGAGGGTCTTGTTGGTGAGGCATCCAGGATCAAAGAGTACATGGTGGAGAACAAAGTACAAGAAAATTGGAAAACTAGGAGAGGGCTGGGTTATTCAATGCCAAACAGAATATTTTGTATTTGTTCCTGGAGGCAATAAAGTGTCCTTGGAGTTCACTGAGTAGGAGGGTGACATGATTAGACTTGTGCTTTAGGAAAATCACTTTGGTGACTGAAGGAGGATGGATTGGTGCAGGGAGAGACTTGAGGCTGGTGGACCTACCCACAGGCTATTGGAATAATCCAGGCAGGAAGTGATGGAGGCCTGCACTAGGTTGGTACTGGTTTCAAAGGAGAGAAAGGGGCATATTGAAGAGATGGGGCAAAGGTGAAGTAGGCAGGCCTTGGCATCTGATTGGATATGGGAGTGAGAGATAGGATTGTGGGGATGGTGTTGTCTTCTACAGTAATAGGGAAGTTAGGATTGGGAGAGAATTTAGGGGAAAGAAAATGAGTTCTGTTTTGGACACATTGAGTTAAAGAGGTTTATTGGACATCCAGTTGGAGAGGTCTGAAAAGCAATTAGTTGGAGATGTATGTTTGGAAGACAAGCAGAGGGTTAGTATAGCAAGATTAAAAATCATCAGCATAGAGAAAGTAATTAAATGCATGAGATTACCAAGTAAAGTAGCATCAAGGGAGAGGCTAAGCTAACCCAGGATTGAACCCTGAAGCTTCATTTGGATTTAAGCATGGAGTCCTTCCTTCCATGTAGGTTCAATGAACTAGACAATGGAACATGCTAGCTGAGCCCTGAATTAGGTCCAGGAGGCATGGAGTCTGCTCATGGTTTGGCCTTTGTGTCCTTGGGCCTGACCTCCAACTCTCTTAGTCCTCATTTTCTTCCTCTCTAAATCAAAGGTTTGGACCAGATGATCCCTTCTGGATTTGGCATTGTAGGTCCTTAGTGCCCTTCCTGCTCTGGTATTCTATGTCCTATGTCCCAAGCTCCAATTCAGCTTAGAAATTCTGGATCCTCTGCTCTAAGGTCCCTGACATCTAATATTTTCTGTCCATTGCTCTGAGGGGTCTTCTAGCTTTGCCGGTCCAAGGCCCTAGAACTCCATGACATCATCCAAAGCGTTTTGGTAGGTCTGAAAGACCCTGTGATAATATGCAACCTGACTATCTTTCTTTCATCTTCATATGCTGTGGGAAGCATGTCTACCAAAGTCCTTCCTCATATGGGCTGGCTTAGCTCTTTGCCTTAAAAGCTATTGAAACTATGCTTGATTGTCTTGGGGGACTAAGGGTGTCACTTCCTGCCCCCCAAGTACAAAAAACCATGGGGAGCATCAGATCCTCCCTGATGTTTGACTGTCACATGGACCACCATGGACAACTCCGAGGCAGGGAAATCCTGTTCAGCTGAACAAATATGGCGTCCTTGCTGAATATCCTTGGTGAATATCATTCCCCTTTAGGGACTAAGTAAATCTTTGTTCTCTGTTAGATGGACCATCTCATTCTGTTTTGTTCCATCTCCAACCTGAACAACAAAGGAACTGGGCCTTGTCAACTGTGGGGAGCAGCATCACATAATTTAATACTTGATCTATGGTAGAGCAAGCATATCTGCACAATTTGGGGGTTTAGGGACCTCAAAAAGTCTCTTTTACTCATATCTATACCTAGAGAAACCCTGAGAACATCATTATCTGGACCTTTTTGTTTTCCCCCAAAGTCCCAAATGGCTCAGACTATGATTCACAATCCAGCTAGCCAGCCACCAGGACCCCTGGGCCTACCTAGCCCATGCACACTGAGATCCACCCTAGCACTGTATGTGTACGCCATCCCCTCTCCATCCCTAGGTCTTTCTACCTCTTACTAAGGCCATAGTCATCAAAGCAATGTTGCCATCTCTACTTGAAAGAACATGGCAACCAATGCCTTATGGCTCCACTCACCATTGCTGACACTCCCCAGACCCAAACCCATGATCCCTAACTCCCTATATGTGTGTCTCCCCATCAGAATATAAGCACCTTAGATCAAAGATACTCTTTCTTTATTTTTCTTGGAGGTCTGTTTCCTTGAACAGCATGACTTGTGTGGAAATGTGTTTTGCATGATTACACATGTATAATCTATTTCAAATTGCTTGTATTATCATTGAGGTGTATGGCGATGGAGGGAGAGAATTCAGAACTCAAAATCTGAAAAAAATGTTGAAAATTGTGTTTACATATAATTAAGAAAAATAATATATTAAATTTTAAAAAATGAATATAAGTGCCCTGAGGGTAGGGACTAACTTTTCATTGTATGTTCAGTTTCTGGCACATAGTAGGTGGTTAAGATATTCTTATTCACTAATTTATTCATTCACTCAAGCTAATGACTCTTTGAAGAAAGCACAGATTTCTAAAAAATCTAACGAATACGCACAGAGACTCACATACAGACACACACACACAGAATGTGCATGAGCCTTGTGGTTTAGACTAAATAGAAATAGACAAATATCTTCCAGGGGTGGGGAACCTGTGACCTCAAGGGCACATGTGGCCCTCTAGGTCCTCAAGTGGGACCCTTTGACTGTATCCAAACTTCACAGAATGCATCCCTTTTAGAAAAGGATTGGTTCTGTCACACTTGGACTCAGTCAAAAGGCTGTACCCAAGCACCTAGAAGGTCACATGTGGACTTGAGGCCACAGGTTCCCCACCTCTGCCTTGATTATCATGAAGAGCTTCCTCTTTTTTTTACAGTGTATCAAACAAGCTCCCACTGTGGTGGATTCTCCCTTTCTTCAGAAGCTATGCAGGCCACATGACTCACAGAACCAACAAAGGAATGGGTTTGACCTGTAACCATTGTGGTGAGTTTGGTCTTTTTCAGCATCTCCATCTTATGCTGGTTCCTTGGTCCATGTGGTTCCCTGTAAGCACCATGTGAGAGTGTGTTGGTTGACATCTTGATCTCTCTCAAAGGCTTCATCTTGTGCTTGGGGCTGATGTGGATAGAAACAGTGCCCTATGAGTTAAAATAATATTGATTGACTTTGTGAAGCCCTTGGTGCCCTAAAGTCTCCCCTTCCCACAACTTCCCCTTATCCTGGATCATAAAATTCCCTGTCCCCACCCCCCATCCTGGGGAATGGAATTTCCTTATCTTGTGACATTCAGAATCCTCACCCTGTGCCTTTATCTTGCAAGACTTACCCTAGATCTCCAACCCTCACAAGGAAACCCTAAAATCATCCCATATAAGTTTGACCCTTTCCTTATATCACTGCATTTGTTTAGCTCCTTGCTAAATCTCAGGCCTGTTGCTTTTGCATCAATAAAGCTCCAGAGAAGGCTACAGAGAAGGTCTAAGTGAATTCATTCACATTTGGAACCAGCTCTCCCATCTCTCTCTTCAACAGGACCAGGAATGAAGGGGGAGAAGCTTATCTACATGCCTAATGCATCTTGCTCTTTCCCCTCTCCTGAAGGTAGACTGGGGTAGGGGGTGGGGAGAGGGAAGAAAGGATTTATGGCAACTAAAGGTAGGAGGGGTCTTAGAAGAAACTGAGTCCTAAGGATGCTCATTGTCTTGCCTAAGGTTACCTAAACAGTAAGTGGCAGAACTGAACTCTGGTCTTCTGACCATTCAGTGCAGTCCCTTTCCAGAACACCATGTTCACTTCTAAAACAATTAGTCGCGGGATGATAACACATTTCTTGACAGAAGGAGGGAGAGACAGATGGAAAGCAAGAGGATGGGGAACAGAACTGAAACATGGACTAATCTGTGTAGTTGCAGTTTTATTGCTTTCTGAGTTCCTTCTCATAAAAGATCGGCTGGTGTGGTTTTCAAAGACTCTCTTTGGGGTGTCTTTGGGGAGCTGAGCCAAGGATCAGAACAGCTCCGATATTCATTCTGTAATGGGGAGAGGCGACCTTGTCAGGAAAGAGTGGATGGTTGGGTTATTAAGCAGTTTGTTTTACTGTGGCAAACAGGAAGGGTTTCCTAAACCATCCTAATACTTGGAGCTTGGAGGCCAGGGGAGACAGATGGAGGGTTATTCCATTTTGAGACCATTCAGTCCAGTCTTTCAACTTACACAGAGAAAAAAAGAAAATAGAAATGAAGAGACCTATCCACAGTCAGACAGGGAGTATATGACCCAGGGATTGAACATACATCTTGTTCTAAGTACCCTTTAACTAAGCCTCCCTGCATCTTCTTAGGGAGGAGTATCGTAAATGTTTTCATTAATTCCTAGGGTCACGGGTCTAAAGCTGGAAGGGACTTCAGAGACCAGCTAGTCTAACTCCTCTTTTTTATAGTTCAAGCCCCTCATTTTACAGGAGAGGAAAATGAGGCCTAGGGAGGGGAAGAGACAGGCCCAAGGTCCCTAGCAAAGCTGACATTTGAAGTCAGGTCCTGGGAATCTAAGTTTAATGCCCTCCCCACCCCAGGACACTGTCTCGCAAAGAGCTTTTAGAGGGCATAGCACAATAAAATGGATGCTTCGTCCTTCCAAAAAAGGAGAAACTTTCCAAAACTACATTGTTTTGCTACTGCTCAGATGCAGGGAGATGATGAGAACTACCTTGGGGTGGGGAGGAGTCCTTCTTACACCTTGATTTCAGATCCGAGAATTTTTGAATATTTAAATCAGGAAAGGGAACTGAGAAACCATCTAGTCCAACCCATTTTATAGATTAATGATGTAAAGTCCAGGGAGGGTAGGTAACTTGTCCAAAGTCACATAGGGACTAAATAGTAAAGGTGGGATTTGAATCCAGTCCTCCCACTCCCAGCTCAATGTTCTTCCTAATATAGCCCACAACTTCCTTGGCCCTCCCCCTGGGCTTTAATGGCAAAACAAATGCTCATTGAGAGTGAAGATGGGGGGGGGGTAAGGAGGGGAAGGGTAATAAGCATTTGTTATTATCTATTAACCCTACTACATGCTGAACACTTTGCAAATGTTATTCATTTGATCTTCACAACAACCCTGTGAAGAAAGTACTGCTATTATTTTCCTTTCACAGTTGAGGAAACTGAGGCAGGAGGAGGTTAGATGACTTGCCCATGGTCACAAAGCTAATAAGTGTCTGAGATTGGATTTAAACTTATCTTCCTAACTCCAGGCCCAGCTCTCTATCCACTGAGACATCTAGCTGCCTCTAGGTGATATGATGAATAGAAAACCAGCCTTGGAATCAAGAAGACCTGGGTTCAAGTCCTGTCTCTGACATACGTTGGCACTGGGACCTAATCTCCAGGCATCAACAGTTAGTTCACAAGCCTTTATGAGGGCCTACTATGTTCCATCACCAATTAGTTCACAAGCACTTATTAAGGACCTACTATGTGCAAGCACTGTGCTAGGTGCTGAGGATACTAATTCTACAATGAAAGAGCCCCCTACTCTCAAGCATCTTCTGTTCTATGAATAAAGACATGTAGAATGAATGCAAGGTCATTTGGGGGGAGGTGGCATTTGTAGGTGGAGGAGGACAGTAAGGTGGTAAAAGAAATCTTGGTTCAGCCTTGCTCTGATCAATAAGACAAACTCAGAATAAGATAGGTGAAAATAATTGATTAACTCCACAAAGCAGCACAGTTAGCCTCCAATCAACTGACCAGCTGCAGCTTTTATAGACAGGAGTAAACAACTTCCATGTAAGGGCAACAACCATCCTAATTAGCACCTGTTTCAACAAGGAGATGGCATTAGTACTACCACGGCTCCTCCCTCTACTGTGGTGTCACAGGGAGACTGGATTAGTGCCCATGTCTGAGGACACATCAGACTTGCTATCTCCTGTAGGCTTATTATGCCCATACTCAAGGTCTAAAGGTCAGGAGGTCACCCAGACTGACTTCATCACTGGTTGATTTTGCACACAGGGAAGGCATTGAAGGGCGTAAGGGATTCTAAGAGTTGAAGGTAAGCAGAGAGTTCATTCCAGGAGTGGGGAACAGCCTGAGCAGAAGTGCAGAAGTGCAGAGGTAGGAGGTGAAGGTGGGTCACATATCAGGAACTAAAAGACTTGATGACTGTCCAGATTGTAGAGTGCATGAAGAATTGTGTACAATAGGCATAGAAAGATGGCTTAGAGTCCCACTGGGATGGATTTTAAATGCCAAATAGAGAAATGTGAATTTGGTCCTCAAAGCAATTGGGAGCCACTAGAGTTTTCTGAGTGAGGTCAGAACTATGCTTGAACAAAATCACTCAGGGAATTTCTCTGTGCCCTGGGTACCTCTCTAAGACCAGAGAAATTTTAGAGTAGCTGCAAGTCCATGTTGGAAGAGAGAGTTCCCTCCATCATTAAAGTTGCAGGGCTGGATGAAAGACAAAATTTTGTCCTGTTCCCTTCAAGGCCCAACTTCACTCTCTGGCCCCCACACTGAGGCAACAGATGGGGGCCTTGAGCCACATGGAATTCTGAACCCTGAATCACACAGTTGAAACAATAACAGCCCAATATTTGGAGCTAGGAGGTCTGTTGTTTATTACTCAAGTGACCTTGGACAAGATACTTCCCCTCTAGGGGCCTCAGTTTCCTCCTTTGTAAAGGGAGCTGATCAGTTTGAATAATCTTTGAAATGTCTTACAGACTTAAATCATAATGTCCTATTGGAGTGACTAGAGCTGTTTCAGCATGATCTGAGACCCTGCTTTGGCACCTTGGGGATCTGGCTGAAAGTCTTCCCAGGATTGCACCTGGAATTTGAAGGATGTCAGTTCTTCTCTCAGGGGATTTGGAAAGCCTAGAAACCAAGAAGGTTGATTAGGGAAGGATGAGGCCAAGCTCCAGAACTGTGTTTCTTCCTTTGGACACCCAGTCCCAGGGCCCTCCCTTTGCTTATTGCTCAGCTCCTCTGGCCCTCCCTTTAGTCTTTCCACTCAGGGCACACACATTCACGGAAGGCCCTGAGGGGTTATCCTCTGATTGCTGGCTCAGTCCAGGGGCTACTCATTGGGTGCATCCAGTCAGCAATCTCTAGAGCTGAGGAGGGGCAAAGGGAAGAAAAAGGGTCTTGGATAGTAGAGAGGAGTGAGGAAGAGCGAGGCCAGGAAGACTGCCAATGGCCTCAGAGATGAGCAGACCAGATTCAGGATAGTCTTGGACAGAGCTTGTTATTGACAAGGGGGTGCAACCAGGATGGTGATAGGACCAAAGATCAGGTCATAGGACAAGAGTCCTTAACATCTGCTGTATCCCTCCTTTCGGAAGTCTGATGAAGCCCCTGGATCTCCTCCAGTTTTCAATGCATAAAATAAAACACATGGGGTTACCAAGGAAACTGAAGGTTGGTAAAAAGAAAGATGTAATTATTTTTCTCACTCAGGATCACAGACCCCCTGAAATCTAGTCAGAACCTGTGGGTCTGTGGGGCTCAGGTTAAGAATTCCTACTATAGGGGGCGGAGCCAAGATGGCGGAGTAGAAAGACACACATACACATAGCTCCGAACCCACAACCCATAGAACGGCTACAGGGAAGTAACTCACGGCGAATTCTGCACCCAGAGGCCACGGAACATTGGAAAGAGGGAGATTTCTGTTCCAGAGAGACCTGCAAACCTCTCGCAGGGGGTCCTTCACACTGCGGACTGGGCACCGGGACTGGGAGCTGAGTGCAGCCCTGCTGCGGACGCGGCACCAAGAGGAAAAGATCCCAGCAGGCTTCAGGGATGGGATCTCCAGCGGCCGCACAAGTCCCTCCACCCACAGGTGATGGGGTCGGTGAGAGAGTCTCTTTGGCGGGTCGAGAGGGGACTGGGGTGCTCCCATAACTCAGGCCCCCCCGGGAGGTAGAAGCTGAGAGGCGGCTGCAGACAGGGGCTCCCCAAGCGGGCGAGAGCCTGAATCCATTGTGGAAGGTCTGTGCATAAACCCCCTGAGGGAACTGAGCCTGAGAGGCGGCCCTGCCCCGAACTGACCACCTGATCTTAATCTCACACTGAATAGCAGCCCTGCCCCCGCCAAAAGCCCTAAGGCTGGAAGCAGCATTTGAATCTCAGACTCCAAACACTGGCTGGGAGGATCAGGAGGCGAGGTGGGTGTGAGGAGAATATTCAGAGGTCAAGTCACTGGCTGGGAAAATGCCCAGAAAAGGCAAAAGAAATAAGACTTTAGAAGGCTACTTTCTTGGTGAACAGGCATTTCCTCCCTTCCTTTCTGATGAGGAAGAACAATGCTTACCATCAGGCAAAGACACAGAAATCAAGGCTTCTGTGTCCCAGCCCACCCAATGGGCTCAGGCCATGGAAGAGCTCAAAAAGAATTTTGAAAATCAAGTTAGAGAGGTAGAGGAAAAGCTGAGAAGAGAAATGAGAGACATGAAGTCAAAGCATGAACAGCAGATCAGCTCCCTGCTAAAGGAGACCCAAAAAAATGTTGAAGAAAATAACATCTTGAAAATTAGCCTAACTCAATTGGCAAAAGAGGTTCAAAAAGCCAATGAGGAGAAGAATGTTTTCAAAAGCAGAATTAGCCACATGGAAAAGGAGATTCAAAAGCTCACTGAAGAAAATAGTTCTTTCAAAATTAGAATGGCACAGATGGAGGCTAATGACTTTATGCAAAACCAAGAAATCACAGAACAAAGAGAGAAGAATGGAAAAATGGAAGATAATGTGAAATATCTCATTGGAAAAACAACAGACCTGGAAAATAGATCCAGGAGAGACAATTTAAAAATTATGGGCCTACCTGAAAGCCATGATCAAAAGAAGAGCTTAGACATCATCTTTCATGAAATTATCAATGAAAACTGCCCCGAGATTCTAGAACCAGAGGGCAAAATAAATATTCAAGGAATCCACAGAACACTGCCTGAAAGAGATCCAAAAAGAGAAACTCCTAGGAACATTGTGGCCAAATTCCAGAGTTCCCAGGTCAAGGAGAAAATATTGCAAGCAGCTAGAAAGAAACAATTCAAGTATTGTGGAAATACAATCAGGATAACACAAGATCTAGCAGCCTCTACATGAAGGGATCGAAGGGCATGGAATAGGATATTTCAGAAGTCAAAGGAACTAGGACTAAAACCAAGAATCACCTACCCAGCAAAACTGAGTATAATACTTCAGGGGAAAAATTGGTCTTTCAATGAAATAGAGGATTTTCAAGCATTCTTGATGAAAAGACCAGAGCTGAAAAGAAAATTTGACTTTCAAACACAAGAATGAAGAGAACCATGAAAAGGTGAACAGCAAAGAGAAGTCATAATGGACTTACTAAAGTTGAACTGCTTACATTCCTACATGGAAAGACAATATTTGTAACTCTTGAAACATTTCAGTATCTGCATACTGGATGGGATTACACACACACACATGCACACACACACACACACATAGAGACAGAGTGCACAGAGTGAATTGAAGAGGATGGGATCATATCTTAAAAAAAATGAAATCAAGCAGTGAGAGAGAAATATATTGGGAGGAGAAAGGGAGAAATTGAATGGGGCAAATTATCTCTCATAAAAGAGGCAAGCAAAAGACTCATTAGTGGAGGGATAAAGAGGGGAGGTGAAAGAAAAACATGAAGTCTACTCTCATCACATTCCACTAAAGGAAAGAATAAAATGCACACTCATTTTGGTAGGAAAACCTATCTTACAATACAGGAAAGTGGGGGAAAAGGGGACAAGCAGGGTGGGGGGGATGATAGAAGGGAGGGCATGGGGAGGAGAGTGCAATTCGAGGTCGACACTCATGGGGAGGGATAGGATCAAAAGAGAATAGAAGTAATGGGGGACAGGAGAGGATGGAGGGAAATATAGTTAGTCCTATACAACACAACTATTATGGAAGTCATTTGCAAAACTACACAGATTTGGCCTATATTGAATTGCTTGCCTTCCAAAGGGAAGGGGTGGAGAGGGAGGGAGGTAAAGAAGTTGGAACTCAAAGTGTTAGGATCAACTGTCGAGTAATGTTCTTGCCACTAGGAAATAAGAAATACAGGTAAAGGGGTATAGAAAGCTATCTGGCCCTACAGGACAAAAGAGAAGATGGAGACAAGGGCAGAGAGGGATGATAGAAGAGAGAGCAGATTGGTCATAGGGGCAATTAGAATGCTTGGTGTTTGGGGGGAGGAGGGGATAAAAGGGGAGAAAATTTGTAACCCAAAATTTTGTGAAAATGAATGTTAAAAGTTAAATAAATAAATTTAATTATTAAAAAAAAACAAAACAAAAAAAACAAAAAGAATTCCTACCATAGGAAGGTTGCCTGAAGAAACTGGGGAGAATTAGTCTAGAAAAGAGAAGATTTAGGGGGACAGCTGTCTTCAACTGTCTGAAGGGCAGTTTTGTCTAGACTTGTTCTTTTTGGCGCCAGGGTGTAAGATAGGAGCAACTGGGAGGGGAGAGGGGAAGATGTGAGGAGGCAAATTTAGGTTTGATGTAAGTAAAAACTTCCTCATAATTGCAGAGGGAGAGATTTATATTCAACACAAGTAAAACTTTGTAAGACTCAAAATAGTCCAGCAGGAATGAAGGTGACCAAATGGGAGCTGAATGATCCCCAAGGGCACTGCTCATAATCATGGAGAATGTTCCAAATGAAAGAGGGATTCCCTGTGGATAATGAATTCCTTCAGATGGTTTTGTTTGTATGGTGCTGATTGTATTGAGTCCTGTAACACTGCAGAGTCCCCTGCATGAGAGCAATAATCTTTCTGAGGAACTCAGTGTAGCTATCCACACAGGAACAGCAAACTGGATGATGAGTGCCTATTGTCCAGACTAAGATGGATAGTTGGATGGATAGCCTATAGAACTCATTCCATTAGTACAAATATCTTGCTCAAAAACTATGCACAGAAAATGGTCTGAGCCCGGGACCAAAGAGGAGGAAGAGGGAAGGCTAGATTGTCTTTGTAGAACTGCAAAGTTGCAGACTTTTCTGAAACAAAGATTTCTCTTTTTAACATGAATATTCTTTTGGTTGTTTTATATGGATATGCGTCATGAAAAAACGCAGCCTTGGAAGACATGAAGCTAAGGATCATGCAAAGGGGAAATAGGTGATTAGTAGAAATTATCAGACTTCAACCTATCATAAATGAGGTCTTTGCCCCCCCCCCCCCCAAAATTGGTGTAAAAATAAATGGTTTCAGAGACATGTATGATCAGGAAAAAAAAAAGATGACCTGGTCCCATAGACAGAATGAGGGCTGGACAGACTGTGTAATCCATTTGAAATCTACATAATGTCAAGGAAACGAGAGTTAAGGGACCTGTGGCACAAGATGAACACACATGGAAGGGCTCTTGCCTACATCATTGGAGAGGGCATCCACCTCAGTGAGATCCCAAATCCATTGGGGGTATAGGAATATTTGGGGCAAGTTGCTCTTGAGATCTCAATATTCTCTTGGACAAAATTGAGGATTGGACCAGATTTCTAAAGTACCTTTCAGCTCTAATATTTTGTGAGTTTTCGACAGTACTGTAGAGAATTTGACTGCTAAGATTCCTTCAAACTTGAAGAATTTGTCAATTAAACAACAAATCAGAATCATTCAATTCAATGCAATAAAAATTTATTTGGGAGCCTCAATGTACAAGAACATTGTGATAGGTGTCAGGGTAGATAAAATACAAGTAGTTCCCATTCCCTCCCATTATGGAGCTTACAGTGTGTGTGCAAGTAGGCTTCATAGGATTAAGAGTTTGGAATGGTCTTAGAGATTATCCAGTTCAGTGTTCTTACTTTACAAGTGAGGAAACAGACTCAAGAAAGGAAACAAATTGCAAAATGTGACACAGTCACCATGACAAAGCCAGAATTTGAGCCCAAGACCTTTGACTTCAGATCTAAGGCAATTTCTACTCTATTCAGATTCCTCTGCAACACAAACACAAATAACTATAAAAATAGGAAGAAAGATCATTATCGATAAGCAGGATCAAGGGAAGCAAGTCTAGAAGGATGAATTAATATTCTCTAAAAAATTTTGCATTTCTTTATTTTTAAAATATATTTCTATCAATTCCTTTTTTACATCACCAAAAATGTCCTCAGTATCCCTACCTCTCTCCTCGCTCAGGAAGCCATCCTATATAACAAACAATATTTTTAAAGACAAAAAGAAAAACAAAAAGAATCCTCAAGTTACATCACTAAAGCCTGAAAAACATATGCTGTTTACCAAACCCACAGACTTTCCCTCTTTGCAAAGTCTTGACTTGCTGTTTATTGATTTCTCATTTTGAAAATTTAACAAGTGGCTCAGAGCCAGTATGAGCTGACTCCAGCATCCCCTTCCTGGATGGGGATCTTTTCTCATAGCTCTTCTCTAGAGCCATGCTTGCTCTTTGTGATTTTGCAATATTCACTTTTGATGGTTTTATGTTTGTTCTTTCTGTTTCCATTGTTGTAGTCATTGTGTATTTTGTTTTCTTGGCTCTGCTTACTTCACTCTGCATCAGTTCATATAGCTCTTTCTTTGCTTCACTGTAAGATGAATTGATATTCACATAATCACAGAACCTATGAGATGGAAGGGATGTCAGCAACCATCTAGTCTAATCCATCTAGTCCTATCCATATCTGAAAAAGAATTCTCTTCTACAACCTAGTTAGATACCTGACAAGTGATCATCTTGCATCAGCTTGAAGACTTCTAAAGAATGGGAACCCACCACCTCTCAAGGCAGCCCATCCCACTATTGGACAGCTCTCAAAGCTCCCTCCCCATCTTGTTCACCCTTTTCAAAATGTCTCACACCACATGGCACCCAAAACTCAACAAAATACTCTAGATGTGATCTGAACCACTGTAGAGTACCTCCTGTTGGGGCGTTGCCATATCATACCATTACCTAATATTGAGGTTTTAGTTGAAACCTGTGTAGCACAATATTCTCTAAATGGGGAGACTTCTCAAAAATCGCTCTTTGACTTAAACCAAGAGAACTTGGTTCTTCCAAGAGAAATAGGAACTTCCAAATTTAATTCATATCTAGGTCTTTGCAGATATGAGTGAAGGACCCCTGGCTCAGAAAGAAAGTAGAGGCCTACAAAGGGCTCACATAGAGTTGTCCATAAGCAGTCAGTACAAGTCTTTCCCACTCTAGTGAGTGCTGTCTTCCTATTCAGGGACCCAGACATACACTCATAGTACTGCCCTAAGGGTTTGACCTCCCTCTAGAAGAGAAATGAACTTACGGTTCTCAAAAGGAAAAGTTCTAGTTCTCCAGAGGCTTTCTTATCTCAGATGTCCATAAAGGTCAACAGCATCACAACACTAATTTAAGGGTTTGTGGCTTATAGGAAAGAGAACTGGTTTCCTAGAGAGGTAAGCCTTTTCCCATTAGATGATCATCTTTTTTTATTTTTATTTTTTAAAATTTATTTATTTAACTTTTAACAGTCATTTTCACAAAATTTTGGGTTCCAAATTTTGTCCCCATTTGTCCCCTCCTCCCACCCCAAAACACCGAGCATTTTGATTGCCCCTATCACCAATCTGCCCTCTCTTCTATCATCCCTCCCTTCCCTTTTCCCCATCTTCTCTTTTGTCCTGTAAGGCCAGATAACTTTCTGTACCCCATTACCTACATTTCTTATTTCCTAGTAGCAAGAACAGTACTCAACAGTTGTTCTTATAACTTTGAGTTCCAACTTCTCTTCATCCCTCCCTCCCCACCCATTCCCTTTGGGAAGGAAAGCAATTCAATATAGGCCATATCTGTGTGGTTTTGGAAATGACTTCCATAACAGTCGTGTTCTGTAAGACTAACTATATTTCCCTCCATCCTATCCTGCCCCCCCATTGCTTCTATTCTCTCTTTGGATCCTGTCCCTCCCCAAGAGTGTTGACTTCAGATTGCTCCCTCCTCCCATTGCCCTCCCTTCCATCATCCCCACCCCCCCTGCTTATCCCCTTCTCCCCACTTTCCTGTATTGTAAGATAGGGTTTCATACCAAAAGGAGTGTGTATTTTGTTCCTTCCTTGAGTCAAGTGTAATGAGAGTAAACTTCATGTTTTTCTCTCACCTCCCCTCTTTTTCCCTCCACTAAAAAGTCTTTTGCCTGCCTCTTTTCTGAGAGATAATTTGCCCCATTCCATTTCTCCCTTTCTCCTCCCAATATATTTCTCTCTCACCACTTAATTTCATTTTTTTAAAGATATGATCCCATCCTATTCTATTCACTCTGTGCTCTCTGTCTCTGTGTGTGCGTCCGTGTGTGTATGTGTGTAATCCCACCAACTATCCAGATACTGAAAAGTTTCAAGAGTTACAAATATTGTCTTTCCATGTAGGAATGTAAACAGTTCAACTTTAGTAAGTCCCTTATGACTTCTCTTTGCTGTTTACCTTTTCATGCTTCTCTTCTTTCTTGTGTTTGAAAGTCAAATTTTCTTTTCAGCTCTGGTCTTTTCATCAAGAATGCTTGAAAATCCTCTATTTCATTGAAAGACCAATTTTTCCCCTGAGGTATTATACTCAGTTTTGCTGGGTAGGTGATTCTTGGTTTTAGTCCTAGTTCCTTTGACTTCTGGACTATCCTATTCCACGTCCTTCAATCCCTTCATGTAGAAGCTGCTAGATCTTGTGTTATCCTGATTGTATTTCCACAATACTTGAATTGTTTCTTTCTAGCTGCTTGCAATATTTTCTCCTTGAACTGGGAACTCTGGAATTTGGCCACAATATTCCTAGGAGTTTCTCTTTTTGGATCTCTTTCAGGCAGTGATCAGTGGATTCCTTGAATATTTATTTTGCCCTCTGGTTCTAGAATCTCAGGGCAGTTTTCATTGATAATTTCATGAAAGATGATGCCTAGGCTCTTTTTTTGATCGTAGCTTTCAGGCAGTCCCATAATTTTTAAATTGTCTCTCCTGGATCTATTTTTCAGGTCAGTTGTTTTTCCAATGAGATATTTCACATTATCTTCCATTTTTTCATTCTTTTGGTTTTGTTTTGTGATTTCTTGGTTTCTCATAAAGTTATTAGCCTCCATCTGTTCCATTCTAATTTTGAAAGAACTATTTTCTTCAGTGAGCTTTTGAATCTCCTTTTCCATTTGGCTAATTCTGCTTTTGAAAGCATTCTTCTCCTCATTGGCTTTTTGAACCTCTTTTGCCAGTTGAGTTAGCCTATTTTTCAAGGTGTTATTTTCTTCAGTATTTTTTTCGGTCTCCTTTAGCAAGGTGTTGACCTGCTTTTTATGCTTTTCTTGCATCTCTCTCATTTCTCTTCCCAGTTTTTCCTCCACCTCTCTTACTTGATTTTCAAAATCCTTTTTGAGCTCTTCCATGGCCTGAGCCCATGGTATATTTATTTTGGATGTTTGGGATACAGAAGCCTTGACTTCTGTGTCTTTCCCTGATGGTAAGCATTGTTCTTCCTCATCAGAATGGAAGGGAGGAAATATCTGTTCACCAAGAAAGTAGCCTTCTATGGTCTAATTTTTTTTCCCATTTCTGGGCATTTCCCCAGCAATTGACTTGACTTTTGAGTGTCCTGCCCACCCCCACTTTGCCTCCAGATCTTCCCAGCCAGCGCTTTGGGTCTGAGATTCAAATGCTGCTTCCCAGCCTCACAGCTTTTGGTGGGGGCAGGGCTGCTATTCAGTGTGAGATTAAGTTCAGGTGCTCAGGTGGGGGCAGGGCCACAGCAAGAGGCTCAGTTCCCTCAGGGAGTTTACGTGGAGACCTTCAACAATGGATCCAAGCTCCTGCCTGCTTTGGGAACCCTGGTCTGCTACCATCTCTGCTGCTACCTTCTGAGGGGGCCTGAGTTATGGGGACACCCCACTCCCTAGTTGGCCAGCCAAAGAGACCCTCTCACCGACCTTCAGCACCTGTGGGTGGAGGGATCTGTGTGGCCTCTGGAGATTCTGTCCCCGAAGCCTGCTCAGATCTGCTCCTCTCAGTGCCACACAGCCAAGGCAGGGCTGGGCTCTGCTCTGGGTCCAGGGTGCGAGAGACCTTTTGCGTCAGTTTTTCAGGGCTCTCTGGACCAGAAATCTCCTCCACTCCATTGTTCTGTGGCTTCTGCTGCTCCCGAATTTGTTGGGAGTTCTTCTTTACAGGTATTTTATGGGCTGTGGGTTTTGCAGCTAGCGTATGTGTGTCTTTCTACTCTGCCATCTTGGCTCCTCCCCCTCTAAATGTTCATCTTTTGATTAGCCCGTGATAATAGGAGGTGAGGCCCAGGTATAGGCCTCTACATTGGGGTTCTTTCATTAGCTGCTTCTCCATCTCCGTGGCCAGATGGTGGATATTCTCTCCTAGAGATTTGATTTCAAGACTTTCCCTTTCCTTGTTGAAAGATGTCATATCTCTCAATAGTGGTTCTTTCCTGGGAAAACCTGGCTGCTCTGCCCAGCTGACATAATCACTTGGGTCATATGGTTCCCTCTTCTCCTGTAGCTACATGGTTGTGCAAGTGGCACAGCAGTGAGATTCTATCACTCCCTTTCCAATCTTGACCCACTGCCTTCCAGTTTACATAGTCTACTCTCTTAGGTCTGGTTCCTTCAGGGTCTAGATCTTAGTGAGTGCAAGAATATGAACAGAGCTAGAGAGGAAAAAAGTTTAAAAGAAAAGGAAATTTGTCATTTATGGATCAGGAGGTCTTGTGGGCACAGTGGAAAGAGTGGGCAAATATGAAGTGGGACACTGAAGGTGAGGTAGAGGTAAGACGGTAGGGCTGGGGTGAAATAGGGTCTCTGCTTTTCCAGAGGAGGGGAATTCAGTATTTCTAGGATAGGGAGAGTAAAAAGGATAGTGACAGTGACAGTGAAGATGGTCATGATGAAACCATCCTGACAGTCTGTCAGGGGCACAAGAGAGGTTTCATCCAATACTTGGAAGGATGCCCGAGGATGCAGTGAGGAGAGGCAGAGTAGATAAGGGGTGGGTGGATGGAGGAGAGGCTACGGAGATGGTTCAAAGTCTAGGAAAGCAATGACTCTGACTCTTCTGTCCCCTAAAATGTCTACCAGGAAAAAAAGAAGGAAGCTGCAAAGACATAAATTGAGGTTCAATGACAAGGGAGAACTTCTTAACAATTTGAACTGTCTAGTAGTGGGATGGGCTGCCTTGAGAGATGGTAGGTTCCCATTCTTTCCAGGTCTCCAAGCTGATGCAGGATGATCACTTGTCAGTTATTGAAGTTACAGAGAATTTCTATTTAGATATGGATGGGACTAGTTTGCCTCTGATGTCACTCCCACATCTGAAATCCTGTGAATCTTTGATTTAAATGGAAAAGCAATGGATTTTGTGGCAGTGAGAAGTATAGGATCATTGAAAGATCTGCTATCCACTGATAACTGCCAAAAAGAAGACTGAGCACGTATGAGCTTCCATAGCAAAATTGTGTGCTTTATTTATATGTTACAGTGTGTAGAAGTCATAGTGCAAGATATGTGAAATTTAGAATATTTATTGGATTTGATTTCATTCCAGAGATTAATGACTTGGAGGAATGTCAGAATTGAAAGGAGACTTCCCTTCAATGTGACATTCAGCCACTAACAAGGTACTCTTTGACATTCCAAATCCATCTAATTGTACCCTAGTGTGTGTCACTCTTCTCTGTCTTTGCTACAAGAAGAGTGGAAGCAGGAGAAAAATGTACACAGGACACACTTTTAAGTTTTATCTTCAGCATTTGCATTTTCTCCATCACTTTATTATCTAGACAATTAACAAAAAAAGGAAATCTAGCCCTGGTTTACAGCATTCTGTTTTCTGAGAGGTAACTGCTCATAAATGAAAATTTAACAGTCAGCTCTTGTGAGCTAGTCTGAGCTGACTTTAGTGCACCACTGAGCATGAGACCTTGTCCAAAGTTTTGCTGAAATCTAGTTAAATTACATCTAGAGCACTCCCTTGACCTTCCAATTTTGTGTCAAAAAAAAATTTCAATAGCTTTGAAATAAATAATTAGATTGAACTTTAGAAATATGGCCAAGGTCAAATTAATTGCTATTTTTTTCTGCTGTGGGCATAAGTGAGCCTTAGGTAGCATATGACACACACCCAGAGATTATACATGTCACACAGTATTTTTATCACAACTCGCACCAAAGACAAATGTGATGGATGCTTTGAAAAGAAATACATGTGGCTTGATATGAAGGAGGAATGATGAGAATTTATGATTTTCACTGTGAAAACTCCGATCCTTCTCGCACCCTCCCTATTAATGAGATCTTGCTCACCAGTTCCTACTATGTTCAGTAACTCTCCTACTTCCCTCCCTACCCCCACCCCACCCCCACACACTCAAGAAAGAGAATAAAAGATCACAGCATATCAGCACTAGGAGGATCTTTAGAGAATAAAACCGAGATTGTTAGGGCTAGAACACAACTTAGAACATAGGATGTTGGAACTGGAAAGGACTTTAGTGACTGACCAGACCAGCGGAGTGGACCTGGAGCCAGGGGACCTCAATTTGAATTCCAGCTCTGCCACCTGTGTGATCTTAATCAAGTCACTTAACCCCTTTTGGCTTTGGTTCCTCATCTGTAAAGTTAGAGTTGGGCTAGATGGCTTTTAAGATCTACACCTATGATCCCTTCATTTTATCGATGAGGGAACTGAAGCCCAAGGAGATTATATCATTTGCTCCAGCTCATACAGGTAGTAAGTATCAGAGGCAGGATTTGAACCTTTATCTCTTTACTTTAGGGACAGTACTCACTTGACTCCATCACAGGGTCCCATTCTTCCTCTCTTCCCCTTCTTTTGCCCTCCCTTTCCCCACCCTTGCTATTTATGCCTTGGGGATATTTATAGAGCAATATGCTCCACCCAGGGTATCTGTAGGAACTTAGCTCCCTTAAATCTTTCTCTGTCAACCAGATTCCTATTCCATCCATCATTTCTGCAGCTTTTTTCTGACTTCCTTCCCAGTGTCCTCTTCTTTCTGGTCCTCTTATGGCCCCACACTGACTTTCCCATACTAGGTGCCGTCTCAGAGTCACGTAGAGAGAGATCTACTCCGTGACCTGATGCCTCCGGGTACACTACTTGAAATAGCATTGGCCCCTTCCAAGTTGCCTGATCATGTTGCAAAACCGTATCTAATAAGACAAAATCTCATTCTCACACACGCTGTTACCCAACCTAGTGTCTAAGGCCAAAATTAATAACTGTTGTTGGACAGTAGCAAAGATTCCAGGAAGTTTTCCAAGATTAATCAGAAAGAAGTTGATGGATGATGGTTTTTCCTCACATTACTCAGAGAGGACACAGAAGTCTCACAGTTACTCTGCCTAGTATCCCCTGGGTACATACTCCCCTAGACCCAAGATATCTAAAATGTAGGTCTTGATTCATCCATAATGTATGCATAATGGAATAAGCCATACAGTATTGGCTGTAAAGGCAAAGGATAGAAGATTCCAATTTGGAAGGGATCTTAGATCCCATTTAGACCAAGTCCTTATTTTACAGAAGTGGAAATTAAGAGGGGGCAAGGAACATTCCCAAGCTCACATAGGTAGGAAAGAGTAGGGTTGAAATCTGAACCACTGAGTCTTTGATTTGAACCCCAGGACCAGTAACCTTTGAACTACATTATACTACTTCTTGGTTAACTTGTATAGCTTCAAACAAGTCACCCCATCTTAGTTTATGTGCCCATATCACTATTAATGTATTGGTTTGATAATTGTATTTTCCTACATGATCCATCCCCCTTTGTTTCTCTTTTATTAAATTCCTTCTTTAATGCCTCTTTGTGATACAAGGATGATTTTCTGCTAAGGTTTATGCTTTTCATGAGTGGACAGAGTAATCACACAGCTGAACTCACAATTCTTTTGCCAATGAAGCTAAAGAAGATCTGCCCACATTAATTTACTTCTCTTAGACTATAAACTGCTAAAGGGAAAAGATCCAGAACATGTCATGGTCTTCTTATAGCTGCCAACACAATGACATCCCTGACAAGGTATTTAAGGAGGAGGAGGAAAAGGAAAAAGAGGAGAAAGATCAAAATGAAAAGGAGGATGGGGAAGAATGTGAAAATGTAATTAAAGGGATGCATTGTGAATACTTTGAAAGGGTCTTCAGAATCCTCTATCGCCTAGTACCTTGGAGACCAAGGACCTGGTGCATCTTTGTCTGAGTGTTGTGGTGGTCACAGTCATATCAAAGTACTTGTTGCCACTTCTGTTCCCTTCCAAAGTCCATACTCAGGGTTGTCCACAACTATGAGGCTTGATCAGAGGAACCTTCAACTCTTTCTACTTCTGGATAGAGATCCTTACAGGATGCATTTTTCTCTGGCTGGTCTTTTGTACACAAGGAGTCTACTTTAGGCACAGACTTTGTTCTGGGCCTCTTTTTTATTACCTATGGACTTCTTTCTGACTTTTTGTGTATTTCTGAGATGGGAAAAGTAATTTACTCTCATTGTTCACTGGATTTTTTGATCCGTATTCCATCTAGTGTGATCTTTGTTTTTGCTTGGGTTTTTTGCTGGGGAATAGAAGCTGGGCTGTCTGCCTCTGTTCAGGTAACCAACTTGTTTGAAAAGTTTACTGGAGGTGTGGGAGTTCTTTTCTGAAATTTGCTTGGGTCTGTGTGGTAGATATGGGTTCCTCATAACCTTTCACATCATGATCTTAACTAGAAGTCCCATCATCTTCACATTTAGGTCACTTATTTAGGTCATTTATTGTCACTGAAAATGTCACCATCTTCATAGTACTGGTTTCACATCCTCATCATAACTGTTATATTATCACCATCAGCACTATTCTCATATCCCACTACAATCACTATCACTTTCTCCACCTCTCTCTCCAAGCCCTGGGCAAAAACGGAGGCTGAAGGTAAGGTTACCCACTTTAACATGGCTAAGTTCTCTGCTTTAACCAGTTACTTTGGCCCTACCCACCCATTGATCCATAGGGTCATAGGCATGAAAGGGGATATTAAGGGATGTCTCCAGACATACCCCTCCCCAACCTAGTTGAGGATCTGTTGTTTAAATGCTCCTTCCTTATTTTCTCCTCTTGCTCTACTGTCTTGTTGGGAAGGGAGCTGATGGTGAAATTGGGGAGCCAATATTCTCTAGTTAAGCCTCCCATCTCCCTTTTGCCTCTGTTCACTAGATCTCTCCATGTTTTCTTGAAAGTGTGGGAGACAATAAGGCCAATTATTTGGGATCCAAGAATTCCTAGGCTCTTCTTGGGGAGTCAAGTCCATATCAACTAACGTGAATGGTCTTGTCTCAAGGGTTTTGAGATAAACCTCATTTATTTGGCCAGGCTTTGGGAAGGGATTTAAGGGAACTGAAACTACTAGGTAGTAGCTTAATTCAGTATGTGGGTGATATTCTTATTTGTAGCCACACCCAGGAGGCTTCTTTGGCTGCTGTCACAGAAGTTCTTAATTTCATTTACTCAAAATATGCTTTCCTTGCTCCACATGCCCATGGAGCAATTTGGAAAGAAAGGGGATATCTGATGGCAAAAATCTCCCCTATCAAACATGTCCTTCTCTTTTTTGACATTGCCATAGTCATCTTTAATTTGCTCCAGAAAAATTATTTTTTATGCCAGGGAAATTGTCTTTTCTTTATACTCCTTTTGTTCCTGTTTGGTCTTTCTCTAACCTCCTTGCCAGGTTTGTCTTTTCCAGAGTGCAAGCCATCAACTTCCAGAAAGCTATTCAGGCTATGTACCCCTTGAACAGGACCCATTGAGGCAGGGACAGCTCTGCACCCCTTGCCATCAGGAAGCAGTTTCAGAAGCTGAGATCTTCATCCTTTACCCCAAAAGAATTTGGGTTCAATCTGTTCAAAGGGGAAAGATGGAGTTCAGACTCTGGAAACTTTCCTGAACTTCACTTGAATCTCCCCATCTGGCCTTTCATACTCAAATTTGAAGACAGTTTCCCCCTGAATCTTGCCACTTAACCTGGTCTTTCATACTCAAATTTGTAGTCAGGTCCTCCTGAATATCCCCACTTTGCCCTTGGCCTAACCTGACCTTCTTTTGTCTGTTACCTCTGGATTACCCCACCTGCTTCCCACATAAACCCTCCATTGTCTGATATCTCCTGATTGACTCCAGCTGTTTCCAACCCTTGACCAGTCACCCCAGTCCCACTGAGTATCTCTTTGGACTTCTCCTCAAGACCCTCCCTAAACCTCTCCTCCCATCACCCTAGACTACCAGACCACATACAGTCTTTTCTGTATTTAAGTTCCATCTTGCCTCCATGAAGGCACTCAGATTCAATCCATCTCAGACTCTATCTAGCTGAGATTCTATCTGGCAAGTTGTGAATACAAGCATAACAAATGCTTAGGCCCCTTAAGAGTCAACCCAAGGTGGCAAATCTTTAATAAACTTTGTTTTTCTTTGGTTTAAAAAAAGGAACACAGAAAAACAAAGACCTTAGATTCTTACTTTGGGGACTGGGAAAATCAAAATATAAATTCAGAAGAGGACAGCATTGTCACTATGACCACATCTGAAACCTCAAAGGGGAACATGAACTGGTCTCAAGCCAAAAAGCCTTTTTGGAAGAGCTCAAGAAGGATTTTAAAAGTCAAATTAGAGAGGAAGAGGAAAAACCAAACAATTCCTTTAAAAATAAAATTGACAAAATTAGGGGAAGAGTACACTGAAGAAAACAACTCCTTAAAAAGTAGAATTTGCCAAATGGAAAAGGAGGTACAAAAGCTAACTGAGGAAAACAATTCATTAAAAATTAGAATTGGGCAAGTGAACACTAATTACTTTATGAGACATGACAAAATCAAAAGAAGAAAAAAAGAAGAAAATATAAAATACCTCATAGTTAAAACAGCTTACCTGGAAAATAGATCCAGGAGAGCTAATTTAAGAATTATTCATCTACTTGAAAGCCATGTTCAAAAAAAGGACTTAGATCTTATCTCTCTAGAAATCATCAAGGAAAACTGTCCTGAGATCTGAGAACCAGAGGGCAAAATAGTCATCAAAAGAAATCCACCAATCAACTCCTGAATGAGATCCCAAATTAAAAACTCCAATGAATATTGTAGCCAAATTCCAGAATTATCAGGCCAAGGAGAAAATGCTGCAAGCAGCCAGAAAGAAACAACTCAAATACCATGGAACCACAATCAGGATTATGCAGCACCTTGCAGTTTCTACATTAAAAGATTGGAGGACTTGGAATATGATATTCTATAAAACAAAGGAGTTCAGATTACAACTAAGGATCAACTGCCCAGAGAAACTGAGCATAATCTTTCAGAGGAGGAGATGGATATTCAACAAAATTCAACAAAACTTCCAAACCTTCCTGATGAAAAGATCAGAGCTCAATGGAAAATTTGATCTTCAAATACAAGACTCAAGAGAAGCATAAAAAAGCACAGAAAAGAAAAAAAAATCAGTAATGGCAACCTGTTTACATCCCTCCATTGAAAGATGATGTAACTCTTGAGAACTATATGCTACAACATTTAGAAAGGATATAAAGGATATAAACGGGGGGGGGGCATTGCCATTCTTGGGTATATCCTTTATATGGATATAAATTGACTTTGATGTGATGATAAAAAAAAAAACTTATTTAAGTGGGGAAAAGGGATTGTACTGGGAGAAGAGGAAAGGAGGAGGCAGAAAAGGGCAAATTACATCAAATGAAGAAGCACAAAAATCTATTACAGTAGAGGGAAAGAAAGGAGGGAAATAAGCATTGTTTGAACCTTTCTCTTATTGGATTTGGCTCAAGCAGGGAATAACATACTCAGTCATAGAAATCTAACTTATCCCATAGGCAGTAGGAGGGAAAAGGGGAAAGAAGAGGGAGGAGGTGGTTAGAAGGGATGGAAGAAGTAGTAAGGGGAAAGGGGAAAAAAAGGAGGGGCCTGATAGAATGGAGGGAAGATTGAGGGAGGTCATGGTCAAAAGCAAAACTCTAGTGAGGAGAGAAAGGGAGAAAGGGGAAATAAAAGCATAAATGGGGGGAGAGAAAAAATAGGATGGAAAGAAAGATAGTAATTAAAGTTGTGAATGTGAATGGGATGAACTCTCACATAAAATGGAAGCAGATAGTAGAATGGATTAAAAAAATATAATCCTACAATATGCTGTTTACAAGAAACACATTTGAAACAGAAGGATAACACACAAAGCACCCCAGGGGAATTGGGAAGACACTAGCGCAGGTGGGTTTGCTTATGCTCTAGCTCAGCAGAGGAGACCTCCTGTGTCCAAACCAACCCTCCCTCACACTTAACGAGTAACTGTGGTTACTGCTGGGAACTGCGGGGAAACCCAAAAAGACCTCACATGGCCTCTGCTTTCTAACACCAGCCAGTTCAGCACCAGGTAAACTGCAGCATTTTAGCTTCTAGCTGAAAGAATCAGAAGCCACAACACATAAAGCTTTAAGTTTTAGGCACAAGAACGGTGGGACAGAGCTCTCTGTGCCCCAGATTCAGAGATCTACTTTAAAAGCCAGGACAAGGGTTATTATCATGAGTAAGAAACAAAGCAGAAAAGAAAAGACCATGGAATCTTTCTATGGGAACAAGGAGCAAAACACAAATACCAAAGAGGTCAGCATTGAGACTGTATTCCCATCTGAAACTTCAGAAGGGAATATGAACTGGTCTGAAGGACTGACAACTTTCTTCACTGAGTCTACTGAGTCCTCACAGAAGCAGTTTCCAGACCATGCCTCATGGGAGTTGCTTCCTAATCAGTCAATCAACAAGCATTTATTAAATGCCTACAAAGTCCCAGTGTGATGTTTATGGAGACTGGGCTTGCAGGTGGACTGGTTGTATGGGGGGTTTGCCATTTTGGGGGCTCTTTGGTTTGTCTTCCTGTGAGTGACAGATAGTCAGTAGCTAGTATTGGTGGTGGAGGGAAAGGTGGGCCCCTACTCCACAGTGGTTATTCTCTTCCATGATGACTATGGGCCTAGGCTAGAAACAAGGCAGATAGGATTAGAAACCCTACTATTCTCTATGCTATTAGATTCAGGGATCCTAAGATGTATTTAATGGGATCTGAGAGGAAGTGGTGGCTGAGGTGGTGTTGCTAATGGTTTGGCCTTCCTGGTGCATGCTGTCTCCAGTCTCTCTCAGGGTACCTTGCTGCTTCAGCTGTAAGTGTCAGTTGCCCAGTAGTTGGTGGGGATGGTTGGAACTTTCTCCATGGGAACTGCTTCTTCTGATGATTGCTGTGTGGGTGGTGCTGGAAGAGATATTATTGTTTGTCCTTCATTCTTGAAGAGGACCAAAATGACATCACTATGTTAAAGTAAAGGTACAGCATGTCCAACTGTGGCTGATATGAGCTCGGAAGACTCTACCACAGGTTGGACACAGATAGCATGAATGGCCATTTGGGAGGGAGATGTCTCTAAATATATGCATCTCATGTTTCTTTTTGAGCTCTTGCAATTCTGCTTTGCCCATAGAGTAAAGGAACTTCTTTGATCTTGGCATGCCATCCTGACCAATCCTGAGCCAGTGTCTTCTGTGTTTCACAACTGATCCAAAAGTTCTTCAGAGAGACCTGGAGAGTGTCCTTACACCACTTCTTCTAATTGCCATGTAAACACCAGCCTTGTGTGATTTCTCTATAACATAGTCATTTAGGCAAACATAGATTTGGCATTCGAACAATGTGGCCAGCCCATTGGAGTTGCACTCTCTGCAGTAGAGGTTGAATGCCTGGCAGTTTAGCTCAAGAAAGAACCTCAGTGCCCAATATCTAATCTTGCCAGGTGATCTTCAGTATCTTTCTAAGACAATTAAAATGGAAGCAGTTCAATTTTCTGGCATGGCACTGGTAGACTGTCCAGGTTTCACAGGCATAGAAAAATGAGGTCAGCACAAAAGTTCTGTAGACCTTCAGTTTGGTTGGCAGCCTTATACCTCTTCTCTGCCACACATTCTTTTGTAGCCTCCCAAACACTGAGCTAGCTCTGGCAATGTGTGTGTTTCAATCTCATTTATGTGGACATCCCTGGAAAGTATACTGCCAAGGTAAGTGAACTTGTCCACAGATGTGACAGTAAGTTGGTGGTGATGGGAGAATGTTGATGATAATATAGTAATAACAACAGTAATAGCAATTGCTAATATTTATATAGCACCTACTATGTGCCAGGTACTGTGATCCTCAAAACAATTCTGTGAGGGAGGTGGTATTGTTATCCCCATTTTTTATATGGGAAAACCAAGGCAGACAGAGGTTAAGTGGTTTTCCCAAGAGCACACAGTTAGTAAGTAAATCTGAGGCTGGATTTGAACTCCCAGCACTTTATCCTACCTAGCTGCCTCATGTTGACATCACATGTGTGACACCACAACATTGCCATCACTATCACTATCACTGCCACAATTCTTTTGTCACCATTAAACAATCAAAATTACCAGCAATGTCAAAATGCTCCCACTATCACCATCCACATCCCTATCACAATGCTTCCCTCATACTTGACATCATGTCACAAAATATCCATCATAATTTTCACCATCATTGCCATAAGGTCACTATTGGGACATTCACATCTCCACTATCATGATTCCATCATCATAATTCCATCATTATAATCACCAACAATGTCAAAATGTCCCCACCATCAATGTATGCTTGCATGCCACAATGTTTTCACCATCACCATCACGATGCTTCACTCAAAACATTCATATCTCTGTCATTAAAATTGTCACAGTGTTTTCAACATTACTGACCTAGCAATATCGTTATGACTGTCACCATGCTATTGTCACCATCATTGTCACAATGTAACCATCAAAGCATTCACATCTCCATCCTCAATACCATCACAGTGCTTTCAGCTTCACAGAGCTACTACAGTCATCATGGTCACAATGGTAACATTGTCACCATTATAATTAGTATCACAATACTCATATCATCAATATCGCCATCAACGTCACACACATATAGACAGAGAGCATATGTTGAGTTGAATCAGAAGGGATGACATCATGTCGTGCTTCCATCATAACCAGCAACAACTTGTCACAGTATTACCATAATTACTAGCTCCATCTGTGTCACAAAACTAACATCTTCACCATCACTATCGATGCGATGTAACAAACTCATCCATCACATCACAATAGATATTACAGTGTTCCTATCATCCCCATCCCAATTCATGTCACAATGTTTATATCATCACCATTACCAAGAATATAGCAACACATCCATTAAAACATTCATTTCTTCATCATCAACATGGTCACTGTTCTATCATCACAGAGCTACCCCAATCAACATCAATTTCACAATGCTAACGTCATCATCATCATCGTCAATGTCACTGCTTCTAGCATCACTGAACTATCACCATCACTCGTCATGTCACAACACTTGCATCATCTCCAGAACCAGTAATGTAACAATGTATCAACCATTACCTTTACCATGTTTCACTATGCTTCCATCATATTTAGTAACAGTCACAAAATTTCCATCTTAACCATTGCCATCATTGTTATAGTCATTGTCACAATCATTATAACATTCACCTCTCCATCACAATCAATGTTATGATGACTGAGGCATCACTGACCTGTCAAAATAACCAACAATGTCAAAATACTCCCAACATCACCATCCGCATCCAGAACTGGCAACATGCAACAAAATTTCCATCTTAACCATCAACATAGGAGATCATCATTTTCTTCCTAGGATATCATCATTTCCATCCTCGCAACTGGCTCTGTTGGTGAAAATCGGACTAAAAATCCAACTTCCCTTTGTTTACTCGAACAGTGCAATTAAACAAAGATTCACCTACCATAAGGCAAAATGCAATTTCCTTCTGTAAACTTTTTGAACTGAGAAACAAAAAAGAAAGGAAGAGAAAAAATGAGTAATAGGTATGGAATGACTAAAGGATAATTCACAAAATAAGAAGATGCATATGGTGCAAAAGTTAAAAAACATCATAAAATAACATGAGAGAAAAGAGTAAGAATTTATTAAGCACCAACTGTATAGCACACTTAACACTGGGCTAAGTGGTTTACAGATTTTTTTTTCCTTTGATCCTCACAAAAACCCTTCAAGGTGCTGTTATTATCCCCATTTTACAATCACAGAGACTGAGGCAGACAGAAGGCTTAGGTGACTTGTCCAGTGTTACACAGCTAGTAAGCATCTGAGGCTGACTTTGGACTGGAGTTTTGCTAAACTCCAAGCCCAGTACTCTATCCCATATGTCACCTTAAGAGATGGAGAATTTCCTTTGACCCAGCAATACCACTTCTAGGTCTGTATCCCAAAGAGATCATACAAATAGGAAAAGGACCCACATGTACAAAACTATTTATAGCAGCTCTTTTTTTGTGGTGGCCAAGAATTGGAAATTGAGGGGATACCCTTCAGATGGAGAATGACTGAACAAGTTGTGGCATATGAATGAAATGCTATTGGGCTGTAAGAAAAGAAAAGCTGATGAACTTCCGAAAAACCTGGAAAGACTTATGTGAACTGTGACTGAGTGAAGTGAGCAGGACCAAGAGAACATTATACACAGTTGCAGGCACATTATGCAAAGACTAACTTTGATATCTCTTACCAATGCAAGAATCTCAGACAACTCCAAAAGATTCATAATGGTTAATGCTATGCCCATCCAAAAAAAAGAACTATGCATTCTGAATGCAGATTGAAGCATATCAGCTGCGCTCAGTCTCTCTCTCTCTCTCTCTCTCTCTTTCCTCTTTTTTGTGGTTTCTCTCATTGGTTATAATTCTTCTTTACAATATGACTAATGTGAAAATAGATGTAATATGAATGTATACATGGTATCAAATTATATGCCATCTTGGGGTGTAGAGAGCGGAGAGATGGATAGAAAATTTGGAACTCAAAATCTTATGGAAGTGAATGCTGAAAACAAAAATTAAATTAATTAATTAATTTAATTTAAAAAAAATAAAAAAAAGAGATGGAAAATTTGAATACTTAAAGCCCTCACTGACCATCCTCACTATCAACCCACTCCATGTATCTGGACATAGTGAACACAAGTAAACTCACATGCTTTTGAACTTTGCAAAGTCAAATTTTTCTCTTTTGTGTTTTATGATCTCTGCTCTCCCTTGATAGTCAAACCATTTCCCCCTAGCTAAATAGACTAAGAGAATTCTCCCTTAAGCTAAATGAGCAAAGATATGAACAAGCAGTTCTCAAAGGGAGATGTGTAATTGTAAAGGTGGGCTGGTAAGCACGTCAAGTGTGTTCAGCTGACACAGTCCCCATGTGGAAACCTATTTCTGGAGGCCTAGCAATGGAAGGAGCTGATCCAGAGCCTGTGATTGGTTCCAGTCTACTAACTACAAGGTAAAGAGAGGGTCTGTTCATGGACTGCTGAGGTGGAACTGGGGGGCACTCAAAAGGAACTAACTGACCAAAGTGAGTCCCTGGACTAGTTCTTTTTTGCCTGATTGTGTTCAAGTGAGCAAGGACTACTGGAAGGGTCCCAGTGTCCTAAAGCCTTTATCTCCCCACTGGTGGTACTACCATGTGGCCCATGAATATATGACTCTACTGTTTCTTTCTCTATTGGATCTACTTTTTAGGTGAAGGGCCTAAAAGATGGGGCCACTGGGTATTGCTGCAGTGGATAGAGAGAAAGTTAGGAAGACTCCTCTTCCTGAGTTCAAATCTGATCTGACACTAACTGTGTGACCCTAGGCAAGTCACTTGACCCTGTTGGCCTAAGTTTTTTCATCTGTAAAAAGAGTTGGAGAAAGAAATGGCAAACCACTCCAGTGTCTCTGCCAAGAGAACCTGAAGTGGGGTCATGGAGAATTGGACACAATTGAAAAATGACTGAACAACAATAACATGTCCTCGTGAGCTTTGAAATGTGAAGAGAGAATGCTACCAGAAGCTTGGGAGCTCAAATCCATGCTGGAATTTGCCGGAAGTCCCATGGTGAGAGTAAAGTCACAAGTAACCTGCTTGATCCAGATAGACTGAAGAAAGCTAAGACAGAGTGATGGTGAATCATCCAGACTTCATTTGGAAATGAACTTGGTGGGATGAATATTCCACAGGATCTGAAATCAGTTTGAGCTCACTCTTCCCAAAGACTGAGATGGTATAGGTGAGAGTGTGCTCCCAGGATGTAGATGAGGCAATACTTTGTGTCACCTGTTCTTGCTATTATATTCTCAGAAAACATCCCTTTATAAAAGCTAATTGATTTTAATTGGTTAAGTGAAACTGGAACACTAAAGAAGGAAATGAGAATTTTGAAGAACCTATTATGTCCCAAGTGCTTTTCAGCTATTTCATTTAATCCTCACAACAACTCTGAGGTGTTATTATCCCCATTTTATAGTTGAGGAAACTGAGGCCTACAGATATTAAGCAAATAGTTCACAGTCAAATAGCAAGTAAGTGTCATGGCAAGATTTGAACAAACAACTCAGATCTTTCTGACAGGGCTCAGCACTCAATAGAGGGTTGCCTCCAAGTCTCTGGTATATTACATTGTGGAGAATACACCAGAATCAAACTTGAGCTGATAGCATTATGAACATCCTCTATCACTCGAGGGTGTCCCTGGACTCTTGTGGGGACATGGAGCTAGCCTTGCTCTGAGAACCTGACTTGCTACACCATGTGCATGCTGGAAGAATAAGTATAGAGCCTCACCACTGGAGTGATTGACAACCATAAGAAAAAGTGCCCCAAAGAGAGATACAAATTCAATAACTTTGAAGTTCCACCCGTACCCATCATATTGACAAAGATGACAAAAATTAAAAATGAAAGTGATTAAAGGACTTGTGAGAAGACAAGTATATTAATGTGAGCCACTAACTGTGCACACCTTTTGACCGAGCAACTACTAGGCTCATGCTCCTAAAGAGAGAAAGTAAAGACAGAAAGGACTCTATTTAAGTAACACTTTTTATGGTAGCTAAGAAATGGAAACAAAGCGAGTGAGTGCTCATTCCCTGAGGGAATGGCTAAATAAATTATGATGTATGAATATAATGGGATATATTTTGTACCCTAAGAAATAAGGAGACAGATTTTCACAAACCTATGAAGACTTAAATGGACTGATGCAGAGTGAATCAAGTAGAACCCAGAGAACAAGGAAAACCACTTTGAAAGACATAGGAACTCTGAACAATGCAATGACAAATCAATAGAGATTAATGAAGGAACATGCTTCCTACTTCTTGGCTAGAGAGGTGATAGATTGTAGATTGCAGAATAAGACTTAAATTCCCAGCTACAACCAATGTGTGAATTTTTCTTGACTTTACTTATTTATACAAGGGAGGGCTTTCATTTTGGTGGGGGAGGGAGTTGTTGGAGGAGCGAAGGGGGTCAAGGATAGTGATGCCAAAACAAAAGAAGAAAAGAAGAAATAATTTAAAATATATAGAAGAGATCAGAAGGAAGTTCAGAAGGGGACACAGAGAAGCGGGCAGGGAAATGTGGGTACTATTGTTTTAAATTGAATATATACTTCTGTAGCACACTGGCTCTAGGCTCACTCTTCCAAAGGACACTTGAACTGACAGGTTAGGTCCCCAGAGCACTACTGGTTATTGCTTCCCTTAGGGTACTAGTAGTAAGCGTGAAGAGTTGGAAGGTGGTTTTCATGAGCCCGCATCCATTGTGGTCCCCAAACTGCTAGCACGTATCTTCCAAATATCGCTAACTGATATCTCCTTAATTTCAGTGAATCAATTAATTTCAAATAATTTTTACAAATCGGTATTTCCTGGGAAAGTATAGCATGGACAGAAATACATGCCTCCTCCTCCCCAACAGAGGGTACACTCTCCGTGCCCATTAAGTCCATGGAAAAAATGAACTAAACTTAACATGGGGACAACTAGACATTTGACTCACCAAGTTGACTTCTGGGAGTGCCACAATTGATGAATAAATCACTCCCTTGCTTGCAGGGCGATTGGTCTCTGTTGCTAGTCTATTTGCTGCTAGATTGGATCAAGGAGATTCTTCCTGTGGCTTGTTCCTTCCCAGTCTTTTCTGCTGCAGTGACTGGTAGATGCTAGTTTCTGAACATCTGCTTATTCTGACATTCGGAAGTTTACATTTTTTTATCTGATACTAGTTCACTTAGGATCAGAAAAGAATATGTGCTACAAAGAGACAGAAACTGAGGTGGCACAATGAGAATAGACCATGGATGACAGCTAGCCACCACTGCCACTTTTACTACCTCCCTCCTAACCCAGTGAGTTACAGCATTTCTTCTTCCTCTTCACTCAAAAACCACCAGAGAAGAGCAAGAGTTCTTCTGTTCTACTCTTTTATATGCACAAGTACAGTTCAGCAATCAATTAAATCATATAACAAGCTACCAGAAAATAGTCCAGATTCCTGTGCATACATTGAATTGGGAAGTGAAGGGCCCTTCCAGTATGTACTTTCATAAACAGGGCCTCCATGGCAATATGTAGCAGGCAGAGCATATTGTGCCTGTTCCTATAACTAGGGTCTCATTGGCCAGTCCCACAATCACACTTACAAAAAGAAAGTTCTTCCTAGCAGAGAGTAATATCATATATGATCCTTTTTTTCTGTTTTTTGTTTATATAAATGTTAATGTTGTTGATGTTTGGTAAGCTCATAATATATATTTTAAAAAATTTCCCTCTAGTCATAGTTATAAAAGTTATTGGATATTGTTTTCCTCTAAAAGTTTTGTGTTGTGGCCTTTTGTAATTTGGTTGAGTATCCATCTTTAAATTAATTAATTAATTATTTTTACAAGCACTCATTATCTCTCCCTCCCACTACTCCCCCCTCCCATGAACAATAAAAAATCCTGAAAAATAAAGCTTTCATAACAGATATTCATAGTCCAGGAAAACTAATTTCCACATTGGTCATATCCAAAAATGTATGTCTTATTATGAATTTCAGTCTATCATCTCTCTGGCAGGAAGTAGGTGGCAAGTTTTATCATTAATCCTTCCTATTGACAATTTATCATTGCAGTGATCAGAGTTCTAAAGTCTTTCAAAGCTATTTTTCCTTTATAATGTTTTATCTATATAAATTGTTCACTTTACCGTGCATCAGTTCATAGAGGTCTTCCTATTTTCCTCTGAACCTATTACATTTCTTCTGTTACACTAATGTTCCATTATATTCATGCACCATTATTTGTTTAGCCATTCCCCAATAGGTAAGTACTCCTTTAATTTTCAGCTTTTTGACTACTACAAAAGAAAATTCCAAATTGCTTTCCTGAATAGCTGGACAAAATTATAGTTCCAACAATAGTACATCAGTGTGCCTGTTTTCTTACAGCTTTTCTGACATTTATCATTTTCCTCTTTCATCATCTTGTCCTGTCTGATATGTGTGAAGTAGAACCTCAGGATTGCTTTTATTTGCATTTCTCTGTTAGCGATTTTGACCTTTTTTAAATATATATACAGTTGTCAACTTATATTGAAAACTGCCTCTTAATATCCTTTGACCATTCAGTTATTGGGCTCTAGTCTTATAAGTTTGAATGAGTCTCTCTTTCTCTCTCTATCTCTATCTCTCTGTCTCTCTCCATATATACATACATATACACCTACATATACATATATGCACATATCTCAATATATGGATATATATGTGTCGAATATGAAAATCTTGCTGGAAATATTTTTCTCAGTTACCTTGTTTCTCTTCGAATTTTAGCTATATTCCATTTGTTAGTGTAGAAACTTTTCAATTTTATATAATAAAAATGGACTATTTTTCTTTTGTGATCTTCCCTACCCCTTGCTTAGCCATGAATGAACTCTTCCTCTATCCATAGATCTGAAAGATAATTTCTATTTTGGTCTCATAATTGGCTTTATGACATCATCTTTTCTGTTATGTCTAAGTCATATATTCATTTGGAGTTTATCTTGGAATACAGTATGAAATGTTGGTCTATAGCTGATTTCTGCCAAATTGCTTTCCGGTTTCCCAGCAGTTTTTGTCAAAAAATGAATCTTTACTCCTAGTGACTGTAGTCTTTGGATTTATCAAACTCTTGGCTACTAGGTTCCTTTGCTTTGGAATGCTGTGTACCTAATCTGTTCCACTGATTAACCTTTCTATTTTTAACCAGTACCAAACTGTTTTGAATAATTACTGCTTTGTAGTATAGTTTGAGATCAGGTAGTGATAAGCCCCCTTTCTTCCCACTTTTTTTTCTTTAATTTGAGATTCTTGATCTTTGAGTCAAGATTCTTTTTTTGAGATTTTTAACCATTTTCCCCTCCATATGAATTTCATTATTTTTCTAATTTTATAAAATGATCCTTTGGTAATTTGATCAATATATCATTGAATAAGTAAAGACAGAAGTAGAGAAATATTTGCTGCTCGTGGGTAGGTCAAGTCTATGTATATACACATACATATACATACACACATACATATATGTAGTACCTAAAGTAATTTACTTATTCAGGGATTTATCGTGAAATGTGGCTGAGTTTTTTTAGCTATTTCAATTAACTTTTAAATCTACTCTTTAAGGGTTTGCAAGTCAATCACCACATCACCTGTCAAAATAGATGATTGTTTTTATTCTTTGCCTACATTAGTTATCTTAATTTCTCTTTCTTGTTTTATGCTTGCCCTATAGCATTTGGAGCATTATGCTAATAGTGTCCATTGAATATCAATATTGACCTTATTATTATACAAAGTAAGTCGGGAGTCAATGCAGAATTTATTCTAAACTGCTTTTGAGTTTTCCCTGTAGTGTTCTGACAAAATGAGAATCCTTTTCCCAGTATTTTATATTCATGGATTTATCAAACACCGGGCTACTGTTTTTGATTGCTTATATTTCCTTCTTCTCTAGTATATTCCAAGGATCTACTTCTCTGACTTTTGACCAGGACCAAATAGCATTGATGATTGCTGCTTTATAATGTTGTTTGAGCTCTGCTAATGTGGTGGCCTCACACACTTTTCCTTTAATAATTTTCTCATTGGTTCACTTGAGATTCTAGACCTTTTGTTCTTCCAAATTAATTTTGTCATTATTTTGCTATTTCTACAAAGTATCCCCCTTGGTAATTTGATTGTTATAATATTAAATCTGTAAATTAATTTAGATCGCACTGTCACTTTAATTGGTTTGGCATGACCCAATCATGAGCAGTGAATTATTTAAATCCAATTATTTCAGTCCTTTTCTTTCCATAAAGAGTATTTTTAGTTGTGTTTATATAAATCATGCATTTGATTTGATAGGTTAATTCCTAAGCATTTTGTAGTGACTTCACATGAATTTTCCTTTTATTGTAATTTTTTTCTAGGTTTTGTAGAGAAAGGCAAATGTTCTGTGCATTTGTTTTTTTATCCTGCTATGTTACTGTTTTTTTTAATCACATAAGTTAGTTTTCTCCTTGGTCCTTTGGAGTTTTTTTCCTCCCTCCCCCCCTCCTTTCTTTTCTTTTTCTTCTTTCCTTCCTTCCTTCCTTCCTTCCTTCCTTCCTTCCTTCCTTCCTTCCTTCCTTCCTTCCTTCCTTCCTTCCTTCTCTTTTTTCTCCTTTCCTTGCTTCCTTCCTTCCTTCTCTAAGTATTAATAATTTAGAACATTTTGCATATGGTTATTGATAGTTTGGGTTTCTTTTTCTGAAAATGGCCTATTCCTTTGACCAGGGATATCTCTTTTTCTTATAAATTTGAATCAGTTCCCTATATATCTTAGATATCTGAGCTTTTTCAGAAAAACTTGATCCTTTGGAGCTTTCTTTTTTAAAAAATTTATTTTTAGTTTTCAACATCTATTTCCACAAGATTTTGAGTTCCACATTTTATCCTCATCTCTCCCCTCCCCCTAACCCAAAGACACCATGCATTCTGATTACACCTTACCCCAAACTGCCCTCCTTTCTGTCATATCCCTCCTTTCCCTTATCCTCATCTCCTCTATTTTCTTCAACACATATATATCCATATATTGAGAGATGTGCATATATGTATATGTAGGTGTATATGTATGTATATATGGAGAGAGACAGAGAGATAGAGATAGAGAGAGAAAGAGAGACTCATTCAAACTTATAAGACTAGAGCCCAATAACTGAATGGTCAAAGGATATTAAGAGGCAGTTTTCAATATAAGTTGACAACTGTATATATATTAAAAATACCACTCCCCCACATTGGTCCCATAGAGTTTTTCCACTGACCTCCCAATTTGTCCTCCATGTTTTGGGGTCCTGAAGTCTGGAAACTGCCCCAGGTGCAAGAGATTTAATCTCCCAAGGCCTGCTCAGGTCCTCTCTGTGCACTTGTGGCCCACACTGGACTGCGCCCTGTCCCCTATGTGGCATGATAGACACTTCTTGGCAACCTTTGAAGCTGTCTTGGACAGGAGATTTGCTTCACTCTATCATTCTGTGGATTCTGTAGCTCCAGAATTTGTTTAGAGACATTTTTTTAAGGTATTTGGCTGGGCTTGGTGAGAGCACACTCAAAAGTCCCTGCTGTTACTCCGCCATCTTGGCTCCGCTCCCCCTTTGAATTTTTCTGAGCAAATTATTATTTCATTTTAAGTTAGGCATAATTCTTATCCCTCTTTGCTATTGTTTCTTTCTTATTTTTGTTCTTCTGTCATATTGTTTACATTGAGTATTTCCAGAATTATGCCAACTGGTCGTACTCCATTTTTACTGAGAAAGCTTCTAGAATTCCTCTATAGAAATCAGTATTAGCTTTTGTTTGAAACATTTGCTTTTGAGTATATTCAAGAAGGGCCCTTCTGTGCCTATGCTTTTCAGGTTTTTCTTTGTGTGTGTGTGTGTGAGACATAAATGGATGCTGTATTTTTTCAATGGCTTTTTCTCAATCTTTTGAAATAATCCTGCGGTTTTTTTTGTTGCTGTTGCTGTTGCTGTTTTATATGATTAATTATGGTAATTGTTTTCCTATTGTTGAACTATTCTTGCATCCCTGGTATGAACTGAATTCAACTTAGCCATAGTGAATTATTTCCACAATATGTTGCTGTGGTCTTTTTTCCAGGATTTTATTTAACTTTTTTGCATCAATATTCATTAGTTAGATTGGTCTATAATTCTCTTTCTCTAGTTTTTCTCTTCCTGGTTTGGGTAAAAGGATCATATTTATCACATAAAAGGAGTCTGGAAGAATGCTTTCTCCCTCTATTTGTTAGAATAATTTTTGTAGCATACATTAATTACTCTTCAACTGTTTGATATAATTAATATGTAAGTACATCTAGCTCAGGCTCTCTCTCCCCTACCCTCCCCATTCCCTTTTGGCAATACATTTATGGCTTGCTCAATTTCATTTTTTCTGAGGCTGGGCTGTTTAAGGTCTCTTTTCCTAAGTAAGATATATATTCATCTCATATTCACAATTTTGTCCAGCTTTACCACAAGAAAACAAATATTTCTTTGTCCTTCATTGCTGTCTGAGAATATTTAACTTTCTTCTATTTATTCAGTTTACATTTGGAATACTTTGCTCACTTCTGGGTTATTTAGAATCAATGATTCCAATTCTTTCCTTTTATTCAATTATTTCCCTAAAACTTTGCAGGGGTCATAAATTTGTGGTACCAACCAATAGCCTTTATTCTTTGGAAAACCACATTTTGATATTTCCTTTGATTTCTTATGAATACAGAACAATCCTAAGCTATTCTGATTAATTCCCCCAGAATGTGAAGGGATTTTTCCTTTCTGCTTTAAGAACTTGCTCCTTGTGATTGTAGTTTTGAAACAAATATTGTATTTCTTAGTTAGTTGAACTTGTGGTTTCTGTGTTATGGAGCCTCTCATTCTGCACTTTGCTGAATATTTCTAATATTTCTGGGTAATTTGTAGGATATCTTGAAATTGTTTTGAGGTTTTTCATGATTTTTACTCTAGAAGACCTATAATCTACAGATTATCTTCTTATATCCTATCTTCAAGTTTGGTACTCAGTTTTTTAAAGAATAATCTCCATACATATTGAGTGCATTTTCAATGAGGGTATTCTTAGGGAACATGCAGGCTTTGTTAAGCAATACTTGACAGTAGACTAAATCTTTCCCATTACATAGTTAGTGATAGTCCTGCTTATAGTTTGTAGATTACTTTAAAAAAAACAAAACAAAACACAACTTTTCATTCAATAGCAAAACCCTGTCCTAAAGGTTCTTTCCCCAAAATGTGTCTGTCCTTCATACATCAAAGTCATTCATGATCTTTTGAAACATATAAGAATACAGATAGCCTTGTTCAATGACCTTCTGACCATCAGGTAACACATTAAACAAGGAGATATATTCTAGCTAAAGATGTTACCACTTTGATGACCCAATGAAGAGTTCATATCAAAGAGGGGTGCATACTGAGGCCTTCCAGTTGCTTCTTTGTGCATGCTGGTTATATCAAGTCTCAGAATGCAAATCCTCCTGGAACAAATGTATAGCCTCTCAAAAGAGTTTAATCTCACTATCCATACAAGAAAGACAAAGTGAATGAAGAATATTTGTTTTTCTGATTGGAAGGATAATTTCTGGAATTTGTCCATCAGGGACATGCATTTCATATCAATAAATAGATAGATAAGTAAATAAATAAGTAAAAAAATCAATAAAGCAAAGCAACATATGCATTTGAAGTCGTTACCAGATGGGAAACTGGAACCTAATGAATAAGAATAAAAATAAGAATTGGTACTTGAATAAAACACTTTAAGGGTGACAAAGAGCTTCACATCTATCATCTCGGTAACCAGAAGTGTTGTGAAAGGAAGGTTAGAGGGATCAGTAAGGGCCTCTTGAAGAAATCTGGACTTGAGCTGAGTCTTGAAAGAAGCCAGGAATAAATGAAACAGAGGAGAAGAGAGAGGATCCTAGGCATGGAGTCAAGTGATAGAATGTTGGAACAGCATTGAGTGATCATGGAGAGAGGAATAAAGTGTAATAAAACAGGAAGGGTATGAAGAGGCCAGGTGATGAAGAGCATTAAATGTGAAACAAGACTTTTTTTAAAAATTTGACCCTGCAAGTATTAGGGAGTCACTGTTGTTTATGGAGTTGGGTGGGAGGAAAGTGACACATACTTTAGAAAAATCCCATTGGCAAATGAATGGAGGATGTACCAGAGGGGATAGAGGCTTGATGAAGGAACACCAACCTGCAATAATGTAGGTAAGAGGTGATGAGGACCTGGTTATGACTTTGTGACTAGAGAGAATAGGACCTGTGGAGGTCATATTGTGCAAATAAAAAGATGACAATGGATTAGATATATGCATTGAATGAGGGTGGGGAGTCAGGGATGACACCGAAGTTGTAAGTATGGGTGACTGGGAGGATAGTGGTACTCTTGACAATAATAGGAAAGTTAGAAAAGAGCAGAGTTTGGGAAGAAAGATATTGAGTTCTATTTTGGACATGTTGAGTTTGAGATGTCCAAATATGGGAATCCAGTTTGAGATACCCAAAAGGAAGTTGGTGATGTAGGGCTGGAGTCCAGGAGAGTTGGGCTGGATAAATAGATCTGTGAATCTTCTTCAGAGACAGAGATTTATTGAAGTCTTGAGAGCTGATAAGATCATCAAGTAAAATAGTAGAGAGGGAGAAGTAAAGAGGATCTAAGAGAGTGCCTTCGAGGACACTCAAAGTTTGTGGTCTTCTGTGGGTGAAGAACTAGAACTACCAAAAGAGTCTGAGAAAGATTGATGAAACAGGTAGAGCAATATCAAAGAACCCTAGAGAGGAGAGAGTATCCAGGAGGAGAATCTGATCCTGGGGGTCAAAGGCTACAGAGAGGTCAAGAAGGATGAAGACTGAGAAAAAGATGATAAGATTTGGTCACTGAGACATCATTAAGATCGTTACTAATGAGAGAGAGAGAGAGAGAGAGAGAGAGAGAGAGAGAGAGAGAGAGAGAGAGAGAACTTTTCATTGAATGATGAGTTTGAGAGCCAGCTGCAAAGGGTTTAGAACAGGACTGAACAACATACTGGCCTAAGGCCTCTGTCAGGCCCCAAGCAGCCGGCAGGCTATATGTTGTGCAGGTCTGGTTTAGAAAAGAGTAAGAGGAGGATGTAGAGACCTAGAATATGGATAGCTCTCTTTCAGTCACGAAGGGGAAGAGAGATATGGGAGGGTTGTTTTTATTTTGTTTTGTTTTTTAGGCTAGTAGATACCAGGGAAATAGGTAGTAGATAGGGAGAGAATGAAGATGAATATAAGTGGCCCAGTGGATGGAGTTTTGGATCTAGAGTCAGGAAGACCTGAGTTCAAATCCTACCTCAAGCCCTTGCTAGATGTGTGACCCTAGGCAAGTCACTGTGGTGTGCCTCAGTGTCCTCATCTGTAAAGTGGGCATCATAATAGCATACACATTGCAGGGTGGGTAGGAAGATCAATTGAAATAATTTATGTCAAATGCCTTACAAATCCTGAAGTGCCATGTACAGTGTCATTTCTTGTGATGATTAATTGTAATTCTCTCTACATCCCCCCACCCCCCAGCTCAGACATTCTATGTTTTAAAGCCCTGCCTCACCCCAGCTCCAGCTCTCCCAGCTCAGACATTGTGTTTTAAGGTCATTCCCTGTGCTGCCAGTCTCTGTTCTAATGGTCTTCCCAACTCTGCTAGTCTGTGTTCTCAGGTCCCTCCCAGTTCTACTGTTCTCCCCTTTCCTCCTCTCTCCTTGGCAGTATGTCTGCGCAGGGTAGGGAGCTTTATAGGCATACCTTCCCAAGTAGCTCAAACATGGCTGCTTGTTGTACCTGATGGCGTTAAGAATAAGAACCTTCTCTTCTGCACAGCAAATCCCGCCTCCCCTTATCAGGTGTGTGCAGTGAGGTCATCCTAATCCTCAAACTGAACCATAGTGAGGTGTTGCCATGGTGATGGCTGTGTTGGCAAGAACACTTTGCAAAGGAACAGCACCATAGGGGAGGGCTGGCGTCTGGCCTTCATGCAGCTGTGCCTCATTTGAACCAAACCTCCTTATAAGATGACATGGAAGGAGTTGTCCATTTGCAGTGTGAGGGTGGGTGGAGTGGGGGAAGGGAGATGAGCAGGGGATTGGAGGGAATGGGGTGGGAGAGGTGGGTAAAGACTAGTAAAGGAGATGCAGGGGAGGGCCACTGAAATATCCTGGCTCAATCCTTGGCACTCCCTTTGTTTGGCCTGGAAAGCTTTTTCTGTCTCTATTGTAATTTCCGAGTCACGAAATAAGAATGGAAGGAATACAGAGACCCCCAGTAGGTACAAGGGACTATGTGGCTTACCTAGATCACTCTGGAAAGTCAAGAGGCCTGTGTAGGAGTCCTGGTTTTGCACCAAACTTATTGTGTGACCTTAGAAAATGTCGCCTCCCCTTTCTGAAATGAAAGCTTTAGACTATTTGACCACTAAGGACCTTTCTAGTCCCAACATCTTGTGAGTTGAGCGGTTTGATTAGACTCACATAACACTCTTGAGTGGGTCCTGTTTGAGGGAAAAAATCTTTTGTTCTACATTGTCAAATCATATGGTAAAAGGAAGTAACATTTCGAACCACTGCTGGACCCCTCAAGGGCCTGGGACATTGTACCCACCCCTTTCTCACTAAGGGGTCCTCTATGCTCTGGACCTCTGAACCTGGTTCAGACTAGGCTCAATCTCAAGGGATACTGACCTATAATAAAAGAGGTCTAGACTACCTATTCTCAAATTCTTTGGCTCCATAAACCAACTCCCATCCTGCAGCACTGGAGATGAATTATTTAAAGTCTATCTTTTGGGTCATGTCTAGATCTCTCCTTAGTAGGGAAAGGGGATAAAAGCTACTCACCATAAAGTATGAATCAGGCAAGAGATAGATATTTATTTGAGGCATGAAAAAAAATTCTAATTGATACAAAGGACTCATAGTACCAAATGACAGAACTTAGAAGAGATTATCCAGTTAACTTCACTTTTAACTTTATACCTTCCTAGGAGGCTGATAGTCAAACTTCATCAATCTCAGTTATTGTGAGTGTAGATCCAATGTTCTTATCATTAGACCACACTGTTTTTGTGCTGGTACAAAAGAAAACTTGAAGACCTGGGTTCAAATTCTGTACACTGTGGCATGACATTTTTTTGAGCTCAGTTTCCTCTTCTGTCAAATGGAATAATAAGAATGCATTATTATGTCATATAAGCATGGACATTGATAGGAAACAAAAGTGGACAGTTTCTGAAGCGGTGGCAGCTAAGAAGATAGGGACAGAAGCCCTGGCAGAGACAATTGCCAGGTTGGATCTCACCAAAGAGTTGCTCACCTTTGTTACAACAATAGGGTTGGTCTGGAAACAGGGCCAGTGTCCTGGAAAAGGTTCTACTATCCCTGGTGCCTGTGGGCCTACCATCCTGCCCTGTCTTCATTGGCATCTGAAGAGAAGTGGTAGCTGAGATGGTAGGGCTGGTTTGACCCACCTGGCACATACCAACTCTTATCTCTTCCCTCAGTGGGTCTTGCTATATCAGGGACTTCAGGTTGCCCCATTTCTTCAGATTCAAGTGAGACCTGAATCTTTCCTCAAACACTTACTAGTGGGTGTGACCCATGGCAAGTCAGTTAAAGTCTTTCTTCCTCAGTTTCTTTATCTATAATAATGAGAATCATAATGGCACCTAGGTCCCAGAGTTGTTGGTGAAGATCAAAGGCAAGAATATAGGTCAAAAGCTTTGTGAACCTGGAAGTGTTATATAAATGCTAGCTGTTGTTGGCATTGTTATTATCAGAACTTTGTGTATTGGACCTTAAGTCAATGCCAAATAATCCTCCCCTTCTTCTTGCTTCTTCTTCCTCCTCTTTAACCCCCTACCCAAAATGCTCAATTTCTAGCTTTGGCACTAGTTGCCATACCAACTCTCATGGGTCATTAAAACTTAGAGATAAAAGGAAATCAGGTAGGATCCAAAAGAAATTGATTTCTGAAAAGTTTCTAATTTTCGTCCAGATTCAAATGAAGTAGCTTTTGGTGGGTACTTCGAGATCCATCTGAAGGGAGGTTTAGGAGAGGTCCCTGGGGCCAAAGTCCTTCTCAGGTTACCCTCAGGGCAGGTTTAAAGGTGTGTCCAAAATTGTTTGAACTTAGCTAAAAATAAAACAGAAATTGTATTTTTTTTTCAATTTACTCAGAATTCGATTAAGAGTTGCGTTTCTTAAAGGATAAGATTACGTGTGTGGGATTAAGATGAAAATGGAAAAAAATTAAATTTTTGCCCCCTCAGCTCGCCAACTCTTTCTGGTGAAATGTATCTCCCAGGGCTTGGGCCCCGAGATAATGTTCTTTCAAAATTTTGAGTAGGTTCGACTCCTTTCTTTTCTTTTTTGCCTTTTTTTCTTGTTTTTCCCCTCTAGGTGAGCCTCTCATCCGTGGCTAAAGGACAGCTTGCTTCCTCTCTAAATCAAGGACAGAGCAAATCTATACCGGCCTTTTAATTTGCTCATTTGGAAACTTTAACCAAAGGAGAAGAAATACTGTCTTTGAGGCAGGGAGAAAGTGGACATCCACACAGGCCTTAGTGTGGAAGGCCAAACTCCCCCCAAGCCTTACCTGAGTTCTCAGCTGGTTGGAAATTGATGGCTTGCTAACAATGGAAGGAGCAGGGGAGTCTGGAAATTGGGAGAAGTGGAGATGAGAAAGCACCAGAAGCAGGGGGAAGGCACTCAGGGAAGTTGTAGCAAAGAACAAGGGGAACAAGAGAGGAAGAAAATTCCTGGAACTTTAGAAGTGATTCAGCCCCAGACAAAGAGGCTTCCCCAATCTCTCAAACTGACATTTATTTTAAAAGCTGTCAAGGTAAAATGTGACTCTGAAGTTAGGAGAAACTGTTCTGCTTTGCTATCTTATTGCGGTTGACACAGACTCTCCCAGTCATTCCTCCTTGCTCTCCCTGTGTCCTGCCTCCTTGGCAAAGTCCCTGAGCCCCCTATCAAGTTAGGGGAATGCTGGGGGCTCTTATTGTGCTGGCTGGCATTACTGGGTTTTCTCTTCCCTTCCCTGTGCAAGTACTGACCACCAACCAGGCTCCGGGTAGGGCCAAAAATGGCCTGAATCACAAAATGTCCCAACCAGTCTAACCCAGCCCTCTTTTTATAGAGATAAGGAACTGAGGTCCACAGATGGGAAGTTCTTACTCAGCATCATACAGTTATTGAAGATCAGAGCCAGGGTTCAACGTCAGGTCCTCTGACTTCAAATCCTGTACTCTCTCTAACAGGTGATGCATCTAATTGTTGTGTGACCTTGGACCAGTCCCTTAACCTTTCTAGTGACTGAATGGGTGTGTATAGGAGGTAATTTGCCCCAGTTGGGGAGGGGGAATGTTTGTACTTCTCTTTTTGCTGTATATTCTCAATAAACATAATTTTGTAAAAGTTAGTCAATGTTAATTGGTTAATTGATTTTGGAGAAAGGCTGCTGGGCAGGAACATACTGGATGGAGCCTAGTGAGCTAGAGAACTGGATAAAGACACCTCAACCCTTCAGAGTTATCTCTAGAATCCTGAGTAGGACCAGTAGCCTCACTTTGAGGACCCAACCATCTAACTGGAATGTGGGTTGAGACAGTAAGCACAGAGTCTGTATGTGTTAAAAATGCATATTCAATGCTTTAAGAAATTTAAAGCACTGTATAAAATTCAGTTATTCTTGCTACACCAGCCTATCTCTCATATAACAGCATTTATTTTGATCGGCTATGTAGGTGTTTTATCTCCTTTATTAGACTGTAAGCTCTTTTACAAAAGGAATTATGCCATTTATCACCATATCATTCACAGAACCAAGTGCAGGGGCTGGGATTGTAGTAGGTATAACACTATCATTTTAAAAAATGTATTGATATTCTCTACTTATTATATCTCCATCACTTCCCAATAACTCTCCCCACCACCAATAAAAGCCTCCTTTATAAACAAATGGGCAAAATCAAACAAAATAAATCAAAACATTAGCCATGTGTGCAAGGGTATGCCCCATTCCATACCTATCAGACACCACCTCTTAACTGACAGGCATGGAAACTGATTGAATATAATAGGCATCATGCTTGACCATCAGTCTTTTTTTCCTTTTTTTTTTTTCACTACCATTCTTATGAATTTGGTCACCACATTGACCAGAGTTGCTGCATTGAATAAAGTCCTGAACTTTTTCAATGTGATTTTTCTTTCTAGGACTGGGCATCATGTAAACTGTTCTGCTTCTGCTTGCTTTGCTCTGCATCAGTTTATCCAAGCTTCCCAAAGTTCTCTGAATTCTTTATGGGGTAATAATATTCCACTATATTCTTACACCACAGCTTTCTTCAGTTATTTCGCAAATGACAGACACCCAATTTCCTTCCATTCATTTACTACTACAAAAAGAGATATTATAAATGTTTTTGTATTTATGGTGCTTTTCCTTCTATCAATGATACGCTTAGGGATCTATATCAGGTATTATCGAATGAAAGGGCAGGTACAGCTCAGTGATTTCTTTGTTTTTGAGAACAGTTAGACTGATTCACAGCTTCACATACGATACGTTAATGTGCCTGTCTTTCTACAGTTTTTCCAACATAATTTTTATCATTTTAGTTTTTGTCATCTTTTCCAATTTGATGGGTGGGAGGCGAAATCTGAAAGTTTTTCATTATTTATCTTATTACTAGTGATTTGGTGTAATTTTTTTCTTCAGATAGCTGTTGAAGGTTTGTGTTTCTTTTTAAAACTATGTGTTCATATCTCTTGACCATTTATTTACTGGGGGGTGATGTTAGTTTTTATATAATTATATCAATTCTTTATATATTTTGGATATCAAATATATTTAGTATGAGAATTTTTCCCCCAATTAACTAATTCTCTTCTTATCCAAATTGCACTGGTTATATTTGTTGAAAATATTCTCAGTTTTATGTAATTTAAATAATCTAGTTTATATTTTATGATTAGCTTCATCCCTCATTTGGTTAAGAATTCACCCTCTGGCGATAGTTGTACAAAGTACCACATGCCATTCACCTCCAATGTTTTTATGATGTGACCTTTTATATTTAGGTTGTGTATTCATTTGTAACCTATTATGGTTTATGTCGTAAGATCTTGGTCTAACTCTACTTTCTGCCAAATAGTTCCATAGTTTTTCAAGTAGTTTGTGTTGAATAGGGTGTTCTAGCCCCAGTAGTTCATGTTCTTAGACTTATCAAATGCTAGACTACTGTGTTTAATCACCTAGTCTGTTCCATTGATCAACTTTTATATCTTTAAACCAATTCCAAGTAGTTTTCATGATTTTTTCTTTATAATGTGATTGGAGTTGTAGTGATGTTAGGTCCCTTTCATTTCTACTTTTCCCTTTTATTTCCCTTTATATTCTTGATCTTTTGTTCTGCCAGATGAATTCTGTCATTTAGTCTAGTTTTATAAAGTTATCCTTCAGTAATTTGATTGATGTGACACAATTTGTGAATTAATGTAGATAAGCAGCATCCTTGTAATTCTATTGGTGCGACCAAATTATGAATAATGAATATATCTCTGTCTTCCTTACTTTCCTTAAAGAGTCCTGAATATGTCTTGGGAAGGTTGACTCTCAGATATTCTATGAATTTTGTTATTATTTTGAATGTCATTTCTTTTTCTGTCTTTCCCTGCTGGATTTTGTCATTAATAAATAGAAAGGCTGATATTTTCACGAGTTCATTTTTTACCCAGCTACTTTACTGAACTTGTTTCAATCATTTTTAATGGAATACTTCTTTAAGTATGTTATTTTATCATTTGCAGATAGAGACTGTTTTCCTTTTCTTTGCCTATTCTTATTCCCTCAATTTCTTTTAATTCTCTTGTTTATAATTAGCAATTCTAGAACTATAGCAAATAACAGAGAGGAGAATGGATGTATTTGTTTTATCCTTGATCTTGTTGGAAATGCTTTTTTCTATTACAAATAAAGCTAGAACTTGCTTCTAGTTAGAAACTATTTATAATATTACAACTGTTCTATTTATTTCTATATTTTTAGTCATTTTGAAAAAAATATAAATGAATGCTATATTTAGTTGAAGGCTTCTGCAGTCGCTAGTGATTTTTATTGTTTTGCCACTAATTAGTTTTTCTAATGTTAAGCAATCTCTGCATTCTTGGTATAACTCTGATCTGGTCATAGTGAATACTCTTTTGAACGTATCACTATAGCCTCTTTGTTAATATTTTATTCCATAATTTTGCATCAAAATTTACCAGTGATATTGATTAATAATTTGCTTTAAGTTTCTATGGCTTGGGGATCATGACTCTATTTCTACTTCTGGATCATTTAAATCCTCTCACTTGACAAATGAGTAACTGAGTATATCGGGAAAGAGATATCTCTGTAGGGTTGTGATATCAACTATCACTTCTGCAATCCATGTATATATAAAAGGCTAGGGTTTATCCATCAATCCCTGTCACATAGTCTGGTTAATTTTCCTTTGGGGAGGATGAATATACTTTACCACATTGTATAGTTTACTAGAAAGTGAACTGACTAAGCACATAGTAAAGCTGGTTTAAAGTTCTGACTTATCCAGAAATATGCTATTTGACCTTGGCCGTACCTTTCAAGAATTTGGAAGAACAATTAGATTTAGGCTCATAGGACCATAGATTTCAAATTATAATGGACTTTAGATAACATTTAGTACAATCCATTCATTTTATTGAAACTGAGGCAGAGAAGGATGATGGCTTGCTCAAGGGTATAGGTAGGAGAACTAGACCTCATTCTAGTTCCGACTCCAAATACCATCACCTTTCTAGTCAACTGACTTGTTCTGCTTGGGGCCCTGGATGCAGAAACAGTAAGAATAGAGGGATGCTACAGAAAGAAAGATTTGATCTAATATAAAATAAAGAAAAACTGTATTTGAACTCAATTAAATCTAGGTTTTAATTCCAGCTTTATGACCTCTACCTGTGTGACCTTGGGCATGGCACATCTCCCCTTTGGGCTCCAGTTTCCTCATTTGCAAAAAGAGGATGTTGTCCTAAATGACCTAAGACCCCAATTTCATGAACCTATGAACTTCCTAACAATTAGAGCTGTCCCAAAGTACACTAGGCACCCTCAGAGGTAGTAGGTACCTCATCATTGGAGACCATCCAACATATGGCACAGGATGGAGATGACTTCTTCTACTTCCTATGGTTTCATTGGCTCTAAAATTCTTTGCCTTTAATTTAGCAGATCACTCTGTGAACCCTAGATGTTTGTTTTGACAGAACCATTAGTTAACAGGGTGAGGGAGGTGATGGCCCACCTATCCTCTGCCCTGATCAGGCCTTATTGGCAATATTGTGTTCAATTTTTGGTGCCACAGTTTAGGAAAAACATTCATAATCTATAGTATGTTCAGAAGAAAGCAATCAGGGAACCTTAAAACCAGGTCATCTGATATACTGGTGGTAATATTAATAACAATACTTCAATTGCTCTAGTGCTTTAAGATTTGCAAAACACTTTACATATATTATCTTATATGATCCTCACAACAACCTCGTGAGGTAAACATTATTATTATCCAATAATAATAATTCAATTTCTCTAATGCTTTAAGATTGACAAAGCATTTTATATATATTATTTGATCCTCATAACAACTCATCCCCATTTTATACATGAGGAAACAGAGACTCAGAGAAGCTAAGTTAATTGCCAAGGGTCACATAGCTAGTGATTATGTGAGGTGAGAGCCCAACCCAATTCCTCCTGATTCTAAATTCAGCACTGTTCCACTATGCAACATTGCCTCTCTCCTCTGATTGGTCAAAGGAACTGGGGACATATAAAATAGAGCAGAGAAGACTAAGAAGGCACATGGTCTTGATCTTTAAAGAGTTGAATGTAGAAGAGGAATTAGACTTCTTCTACCTGACCCCAGAAGGTAGAGCTAAGAACAGGTGCAGAGTGGGGTGGTGGCAGAGAAACAGATCCTACTTAATATAGTGGGAAAATGTCCTAATAATGAGAAATTCCTGAAAGATCAGACTTCTTGGGGTCAAGGTTAGGCGTAAGTAGGTACTTCATTACTGGAGGTCTTCAAGTGGAATGTGATAATCGTATGTCGGATCTAGATGTCCTCTGAGGTCTCTTCCAACCCTGAGATTCTGTAATTCTGTGATTTTATAGTTGAGGAAACTAATTCTTTGTAACCAAATTGCCTTCTACCTGTCTAGTTTTCTTACACCTTACTCCCCAACACATATTCTTTAATCCACTGACTCTGGCCTTCTGACTGTTCTACAAATAAGAAACTTCATCACTCAGCTCTGGGCATTTCCTTGGCTTTCCCCCATGCCTGTAATGTTCTCTTTCCTCCACTCTAACTGTTGACCTGCCTGACTTCCTTTAAGTCTCAACTAAATTCCTACTTTCTACTAGAAGCCTTCTCCAATCCCTATTGATTTTAGTACCTTCTCTCTGTTACTTCCTATTTATCCTGTATAGAACTTGCTTCGTATATAGTGGTTTGAGTGTTGTCTCCCCTGTTAGAGGGTAAGCTCCTTGAGAGCAGGGACCAATTTTTTGCCTCTTTCTGTATCCCTAGCACTTAGCATGGTGCCTGACACACAGCAAATGCTTAATAAATGTTTATTGATTAATTAGACTTCAGAAACCTCAAATACCTTGCCCAAGATCACATTGCTAGAAAGTGACAGAGCTCAGTCTATACTTACATTGAAAAAAGTACATTACCCAAGTACGGAATGAGGAGGACTTGGCTAGATTGGCTTTCAGAAGTATGTGCAGGAATGAGGAGTTTTCTAAGTCTCTGGTATGAGGGGTGTGCTGGAGGCAGCTCTAACCATCTTTTAGATAATTGTTAAATTTTCAGTGTGAGCATTTACATTTAAGACATTTCTACAGTTCAGGCTTGATCTGTTGTTTTGTTGATTATTTAGATTTTAAAAAGTGTTAACAACATAGGCTCAACTTAAAAGTCTGTGTTCATAAATTTCTTTCTTTCCAAAGAGCCTGGTTGTTAAACACTTACCAGCACATGCCTTTATCGCTCTATAAAACTTGCTTGAGCTCAGTAGGAATGCAAAAGTAGATGGGAGCATGGTGACTATGGTCTAATAATAACAGCTGGTATTTATATAGTGCTGTAAGAATTGCAGAATACTTTGCATATATTATTTCATTTGAGCCTCAGAACCCCAGCTAACTGGAACCCAGGCCTTCTGCCTCATAGGGGAAGTCTCATACCATCTGAATACTGGCTCTTTTCTATAGTCTATGCCACCTTTGTATGGCCATACCATGCACTCCTGACAGTTGTAGAGCAAAGATTACAGTGTAATCTGTGGTTCTAGCCTCGAGGAATACCTAGTCATTAATGTAATGGTCCAGCCTCCACACCAGACTTAGTTATCTGCCTGAAACCCATGAGAGGAGAATAGGTCAGTTGTCTGGACACTGGCCCATCTTCTTTTATGTGTTGGCACCAGTTTTGACGGGGCCTAATTTTGAAGGGATGTAACTAGTGCCAACACTTAGATTTATCACCAAAGGTGTTGAATTGAATCCTTGACTCAAACAAATCCCAATTATCAGGAAAACATGGCTCATTAAGGCAGCTGAAGGTCATGGTTCACATGCGGTAGAGGCAGTACCTGTTTAGAAATTGTGCAAAATTTATACATCATAATCACCTAATACAAGAACCAGAGAATGGTTACAAATGAAGATTTCTGAAAGGGATAGAAGACTAAATTTGGAGAACTGAAGAGAAACTTGTTGAGTCCTGTGAATATGACCTTGTGTCAATTTGCACCTGGATCAACTGGCAGGATTTCTGGCTCTCTACACCTATCTCTGAAATGAAAGCCTGGAACTTAGGCTGGCTGGCAGTGGGGCTGGCTGATGGCAAGAAGTTATTAGCAATTCATTTCTTCAGAACTGTCCAAGCAGGGGATGAGACCAGTCTCAAAATGGTTCCCACTCAGAACTACCCTGGATTAGATCCTATCTGGGAATCAAATGGCTGATTCACTCAGCTGCTCCTATTTGCTTCAAGAGTAATGGTGTATGCTATCATGATGACAGGTTTTACTTAATATGAGGGAAGCATGATGGCACTATCAGGTGATATAAGGCCTGAGTTCTCATTCAGGTTTTGTAATGAATTTGCTATATGACCTTAGTCAAGTCATTTATCTTCTCTTGGCTTTAATTGCCTTATGTCTAAAGTGATTAGTGAGGCTAGTATGCTGAAGTCAGTGGTACGATCCATCAATCAACATTTATTAAATGTCTACTCTGTGCCAGGCACAGAGGATACAAACACAAAAGGGAAACAATCCTTGCCCTCAAGAAACTTACATTCTATTGAAGAGTCAAAACAAATACATATAAGCATATACAAAATAGGTATATGCAAAATTTATATATATATGTGTGTGTGTGTATAAATATGCAAAATACATGGAACTTTGGAGGGAGGGCATTAGCATTTTGGGGGGGAAGACAGTGGTTTCTGTTTGTCATTTTTGAAGAGGACCAATGACACCATAAGGTGATGTCTTGACTCAAGCATGAATTGGCTTTAAGTGAGGCAGTTACACAAAATCATCAGCCTCACTCTCTCTTCCAGAGTCATTGAAGTCCACTAACAGGACAAAAGTCAAGATGACTGGCAAAAGCCCAGGCTGCAGCAGATGACCTTGGTGTTTTTGATGCCTGACCACAGTACCTGCTTTAGCTGCCTTCAAGGCTGTTGGGAAAAAAATTGTTTTCATCTGGGGATGTCTTCATATGCTTGAGATAGACATTCACTGACAGATCCGAGGCCCATCAGTTACCCTAAACCTGGTTTAGCCTGTCTTCTAAGAGAGTTTTAGCAGACCATGGCCACTGTGTATACTATAGTTTTTGGGGCCACAGGTGAGAGTTGAGTGCCAGGAAGACACCAAATGAACAACCCTGAAAAAGGCTCACACTAGAGATGCTAGTCCACAAGAAGAATAACAGTCAGGAAAGGTCCTGTTCTAGAAGGTGATGATTAAGCTGCTTGATCTGGTACAAAGTGTATTAACCCTCTGAGCCTCAGTTTCCCTATTTGCAAAATGGGAGGAGAAGTGGAATTATCACTAGGGTTCTCCCTCATTCAAATATTCTATGTTATAAAGTCTCCCTTAATGAATATTCTATGTTCTGATTGAATTCAATTGATCAAACATTTATTCAGAACATCCTATGTGGCAGGAGATGGATGAACAAAGACAAAAAGTTTTCTTTCTACTAAAGGGACACCCTATTTATAGAAATAAGTGCAGTATAAGGAAAACAGAGGAGGGAGAGCTCAGTAGCACCTTGGAGGGAGGGTAGGAAAGGAGTCCCTGAAGGGCTCCTTACTAAAAAGGTACCACTTGAAATCATTCTTTAAGGTCCACGAGGATTTGGAGATGTTCGGATGAGCCTGGGAGCGAACTGACACAAATGTTCAAGGGCAAACAATGAAATGTCAGATCTGAGGAACTTGAGTTTGGTTATCTCACTGGACTAGAATGTACAAATTATGAAAAGGAACACTATGAAATGAGGTTAGAAAGGTAGGTAGGAGTCAGATGGTTGTGAGCTTTATAAACTAGGCTGAAGAATTTCTCTTGATCCTGTGTTTGGCCAGACATTGCTGGGGTTGATGGAGCAGAGGAGTGACATGGTTGGTTCTGAGTTGTAAGGAAAATCACTTGGACAACTCTGCAGAGCTTAGAGTGTAAAAGGCAGACATGGGGCAAGGAGACTCACTAGGAAACCATTGTGACAGTCTAGGTGAGAGGGAATGAACTATGTCGGTGATCATGGGAGAGGAAAGAAGGGGAAGGGCGGGAGGGATGTTGGTTCTTTCTAGCTCTAAAATTGTACGATAATATTTGATGCATTACATCATTGCAACTCAGATCATAGAATTCCAGAATCTCAGAGCTGGAAAGGACCCCAGCAGCCCTCTAGTCCAACCTGTGCCTGAACAAAGATCCCATGGACAACACATCTGACAAATGACTATTTAGCCTTTGCTTGAAGACCTCCAGTGAGAGAAAACCCATCATCTTCCAAGAAAGCCAATTTAGCTCTAACTGTTGTGTGGTAAGGTGGAAAGGATGGTATGTTTAGAGTTATATGACCTGGATTTGAATCCTATTCTTCAATTTTTCACTTGTGTGACCCTAAGGGAGTCATTTATCCTATTTGGACCTCAGTTTTTTCAACTATAAGAGAGGTGTTTGGCGGGATAATCTCTGAGGTACCATTCATCTCCAAATCTATAACCATATGTGTCTTTCTGCAACATTTTCCTTGATCTACTAGTCTCATAACACAACATAAAAAGAAAACAAAGTTAGTCTGTGTAACAACAAGGACCCTGACATACACAGGAGGACCTCCTGTACAGGTTCTTACACCTGCTTTTCTAAAAGGAAAGCAACTTTTGAGGGGTCGACAATGTACTTTAATCGAGTACATATATCATTCACTTAGTTCAGGGGAAAAATATCAGCACCTTGAACTTCAGAGAAAACATAAACAGAGAAATAAAGACCAACACACAGGGCTTCCAACTGTCTGACCATAAGCAATTCATACATAACAGATTAACGGACAGATGCAACTGTGTGACCATTACATATATACATTGTTACCAGAGAGAGAAAAGCACCAACATCTGGGTTTTCAAAGCTCATGGGTTCCTTAGGCCTACCCAGAATCTCATCTAGCCAAACACTTCCAATGAGTGGGCCCCAAAATAAAACCTCACCTCAGAGTATATATACACTTTATAGAGCCAGAGGGCATCATGACCCTTGAGAACCAATGGCTCATTAGAAATTAACAAAAGGTGTGGACCTTCCTACAAAACAAATCTCCCCCAATCAAGATTCTCTTAATGGGCAGGCTCATTAATGGGTGGGGAAGATCTTAATTCTCATTAATATAATTAACATTGCAGTCTGGTGTGTTCACTAGCTATATCCTTAATAATCTGTTGGAGAATTTTTCCAGGATCCAAAATCAATGTCACTGGCTTATAGTTTCTAGACTCTACTATTTAACTGTTTTTGGAAAACTGAGAAAATTTGTGTCCTTCAGTTGAGCAGTACTTAGAGAATGACAGAATTAGACTTTCAGAGCTGTCAGAGACTTTAAAGGTCATCTGGTCCAAACTCTATGAGAACAAGAAACCTTCTACAAATATACCCAACTAGTTCTGACATAAACTTTATTTGAGGGAGAATGCTCTCCATGCCAAGGCTGCCCATTCCACTTTGGGTTAACTTGAAACATTCTCAGGATTTTTTCCACATCATGACTAAATTTTTCTCTCTCCAACTTTTCCCATTGTTCTCTGTTCTATGGGGCCAAGCAGAGCAATTATGACCCCTCAAATCTTTGGGATTAGATTAGAGAGTACCCCATGAAGCAAGATGGACCTTTGGAGGCCATCCCATGTAGGATTCATAAAACTGAGAATATACCTTGTCTGCTTCTGGTGGGTGGGTCTATTTTCTGAAGGATATAACCAGAGTCTCCTGGTTGGTCCCCTATACACATCCTCCCTCTCCATGACAGGAGTGCTATTAAATTCAGTTGACCACTGTATACCCAATAGAATCTAAAGGAAACAATCTCTGCCCTTGTTTTCTCTTCTTCCTCTCTTCTAAACATGTGGTATGAGACTTAAAAATTGTTCCTTGGGCTTGTTGAGAGGGGTAGAGGAGTTCCTCCTTCCCCAGCTCCAGCAACTTTCGTGGTTGCTCACAAACGGCAATGAAATTAAAGCTTGTCTAGATGGGTCTGAGACTTAAATTCAAGACCTCAATACCTTATCTACTTTGTACATTGAGTTCCTTTGTAAAGAGGCCCCTATTAATCCCTTTTTGAAAGTGTTCTAGATATTTTGTTTAAGAGATTGTCCTACAATGGTTCTATTATGGGGTGGAAGTGTAATGAGCCAGAAATGAAAGGACGAACATGATTCCCCTACTTTTAAAAGAGGTCAGGCTTTCTCAATATTGAACCTGATCTGTGTAAAGATAGAACTGGGAATCTCTTAGTGGGATTGTCATTTAACTTAACACACAAACATCTAACACTGTAAGATAAAGATGAATTGCCAATCTGCACATCTGGGAGCTTCCATGCCAGAAGATATCCCTATCAATGAAATCATACTTCTGCAAGAAAAAAAGGAAAAACTTTAACTGGGCCCTTGGTACTGCTAGTTAAACCTTCTCTATCTCTCTTATAAATTCCCTGCAGAGGCCCTTCCAAACATTTTCATCCCTCCTCAAATCTCCTATGACTCCCTTGAGCACCCACCCACCCACCCATCTTCTCAGTTGAAAATCTTGCCTGATATTTTAGTGAAAAAATTAAAGCCTTTTGCAGTGAGCTCCCTCTTGTCCCTCCTTCCTCATTCTCAGCTTCTTTCTGCTACTTTCTCTTCCTTCTTACAAGGGGAGGTGACCTTACTTGTCACCAAAGTTAATCCCTCTACTTGCTGAAGTGATCCATTTCATCCTGTCTCCTCCAAGATACCGCTCCCTCTGTCATCCCTACCTTTTCACCTCTTTTCTTTATTTTTCTTAATCCATCCCCCCTTCTGATTCTCTCAGAATCCCTGCTCTCCTGTCCCCCTGCTCTCCTATTTCTCTGTAAGTTAAGTCTTTTATACCTTACTAAAGGTATATGTTATTCCCTCTTTAACCCAGTTCCAATGAGAATAAGGTCCCAAACTATCCACCCTCTACCCTATTCTCCCCTCCACTGTAACAATTCTTCCATTCATGCCTCATTTGGATGAGATAATTGCTTCCTTTTATCTCTCCCTACCCAATTATATATTTTTAGGATCATCCGATCATAATAAGCTCAAATTCAAGAATTCTTTCTATCTATCTATCTATCTATCTATCTATCTATCTATCTATCTATCTATCTATCTATCTATCTATCTATCTTCTATCTATTTATCTAGCTAGCTAGTTAGCTATCAAACTACCCTAGTAATAACATTCTTATGAGTTACAAATATTATTTTCCCATATATCAAATAAACAGCTTAAACTTATAAAATCCCTCATAATCAGCTTTTCATGTTTACCTTTTTATGCTTCTTCTGATTCATGTAAAGTCAAATTTTCCATTTAGTTCTGGTTCTTTTTTCAAGAAAACCTGAAAGTCCTGTAGTTTATTAAGTATCATTTTTTCCCTTGCAGGATTACATTCAGCTTTTCTGGGTAGGTTATTCTCGGTTGCAAACCCAGCTCCTTTGCTCTTTGGAATATTATATTCCATGTCCTGTGGAATTTTAATGTAGAAGCTGATAAATCTTGTGTTATCCTGACCATAGCCTCCGCAATATTTAAAATGTTTCTTTCTAATTGCTTGCAATATTTTCTCCTTGACCTAGGAACTTTGCAGTTTAGCTATAATGTTCTGGTGAGTTTTCATTTTGGGATCCCTTTCTGGTGGCAATTGGTGGATTTTTTTTTCAGTTTCTATTTAACCCTCTAGTTTAAGAACTTCTGGGCAATTTTCCTTAACAGTTTCTTGAAGGATAGTGTCTAGATTCTCTATTTTTAAAATCTTAGCTTTTTGGTATTCTGACAATTCTTAAATTATCTCTTGTAGATCTATTCTCCAGGTCAGTTGTTTTTCTAATGAAATGGTTCACATTCTCTTCTATTTTTACACTTCCTTTTATTTGGTTTTATTATTTTTAATGTCTTATGAAGTCATTAGCTTCTCCTTGCTCAATTCCAATTTCTAAGGAGCTATTTTCTCCAGTAAGATTTTAGATCTATTTACAATTGGTTGACTTTTCCCCATAATTTTTTTCCCCTTGCATTGCTCTTATTTCTTTTCCCAGTTTTTTCTCAATCTGTCTTATTTGATTTTTCAAGTCCTTTTCAAGTTTTTCCAAGAACTATTTTTGGGCTTGTGATCATTTTACATTTTTCTCTGACACTTTATAAGAAGCTGTTTTGTCTTCTGAGTTTGAACTCTGATCTCTATCACCACATCACTATCTATGGTGGAGATTTTTTCTCTGTTGTTTACTCATTTTTTTTTTAATGGCCTGTTTCTTGGCTGTTAATCTTATGCTAGAATCAGGCTCTGCTTCCTAATTATGGGTGATAATGTTTCAGGCTTCAGGTTTTTCATATTGCCATTTTCTGAGTTCTATGAGGACTGGAGTGTCTTTGACCTCTTGGATCTCCCAATGTTCTCTAATCCCAAGCCAGGTGTGGTCCCTGTTTCTCCAGCTCATGCTTTGGTCTATAACTGACATCAGGTACTCCTGAACCACTGCCCCCGCAAATGCTCTCAGTTGATTGCAAGTGTCAGCTTGCCCCTATGTCTCAACTTAAGCCGGGGACTCTGCTCTCCTGGGAGTGAGCACAGCCAGCAAGACCTCCACTGGCTTCAACTCTGTGCACTCACTACACATGCTTACTTCTCCCATGCAGCTGCAGCCGCAGTCTGGGGTCACTTCAGGTCAGCACCCCTGGCCCTCCAGTAGAACATCAGCAGGGGAGAGTCCTTCTCTCCCATCTTCCCCTGATCAGGACTCATCCCCCAAACTGTGGGGCAGAAAGCTCCCAAAGCCAAGGTTTGGGCCCTAACAGGTACCCCCAGGGCATGTTGTTTGTTCATTCAACCAAAGCTTGTGCCTGGAGGTATGTGTACTTCAATCCAGCCTGGCCTATAGGTCAGCCCTTTCCTGTTGCTCTCTCAAAGAGTTGTCTTAGGCTGGATGACTGCTCTGCCCCAACATTTAATTATTTCTGCAGCTCTAAAATCTACTTTGAGGCATTAAGTTATTTGTGGGGGTTGGGAGAGACAGGTAGTCTTCCTTTCTGATTGGTCATTTACCCACAATTCCCTCCAAGGAAGGCTCATTTCTTTTTCACTTACTTTTAATCTCTCCCTGTCTTTCTCTACTGCCTCAAAACATGCCCATGTCTCCCTCATCCTCAAAAAATCCTTCATTTGATACTTCCTATATTTCTTCTGTCTTTTTAACTCCTTAAAAGACACCATCTATAGCTGGTGCCTCCAATTTCTCTCCTCCCACTCTCTTTAACTCCTTACAATCCAGCTTCCAACCTTATCTCTCCACCAAAACTCATCTTCCCTGAGTTCCTAATGATCTCTTAGTTCCCAAAGACAATGGCCTTTTCTCAATCTTCATTCTCCTTGACCTCTCCACAGCCTTTGACACATTCTCAGTGCTCACTCACAAGAGCTACCATTACTCACTCTCTAGAGGTAATCTTAAAAGGCTAGTTTCTAGTACTGCCACTCACAGGCCTCTACTGATCTTTCCCTTGACAGAAGTCAGCCAGACTTCAATTAGTTTGTAGCAAAGGGTATTTATGTACTAAGGCGATATAGTAAGAATGGTTGGTGCAAAGTATTCCCCTCAAACTGAAGGCACACTCTCCCCCTGCATACACACTTGAGAATAACAGGCTTAATATACAAAGATAGTGAGGAATAGGAAATATGTGACACATGAAATATATATAAAATATATATGTGAAATACATGTATATATTATATATCCGTATATAATATATATATATGAAATATGTGACAAAGAGGAACTTTGCAAGTCCTGAAACTGGGAATCTTTTTTTTTTTGTGGCATCCTCATGAAATTTCTCTTAGGTATTATCACTCTTTGCTCAGAGGATTATTGACTTTCTAGAGTTCACAGCCAGAATTCTCTTCACCATGAGGGGTAATACTACCTAAAGCTTCTTCCTCCCATAAGTAGCTGCTGTTTTATATCTGTCTGTGTCTGTCCTTGTCCACATTTGTCTTTAGTGTGTGTATGTCTGCCTCAGGTTCAATGCATTTTCTCTTATTTGTCTGGTTTCTCTAAAAATATCATCCATAGGGGTAAAGAGAGCAAAACACTTCCTCTGGGTTCACTTATGCTCGCTCCCATTGATGCCCTCTGGTACAAGCATGGGGGCCTGTCTCCTCAAGGCACTCCAAGGCACTCCCTTCATTACTGGATTGTCCTACTCTGAAAGGTCCTCACCAATGATTAACTGTTCTTTTCATAGGTAGCTCAAGAGGTGTAACTAGAACTTCTCAACCAATCACAAGACATTTCTTATGTTTTGTCATCTGCCTCTTATCCAATGTAGAGAAGTCCTATGATTTTATCAAACTTTTTAAGGGCTCATCTACATATTGTGGCAAGGCTATTGGAAAATTCCAGCCACTCAACAAGTATTTACTATGCACCTACTGTGTGTTACGCAGTGTGTTAAGTACTGGGATTTCAAAGAAAGGCCAAAGATGGTTCATGCCCTTCAGAAACTCACAGTCTGTTGAAAGAGACAACATACAAACAACTATCCAGGTATGGGGTATCTCCAGTTAGTATCTCCATACAGTGTCTTGTATAAGGAACAGCAAGGACACCCGGGTCTCTTAATCTAAGTGGGGATAGTAAGATGTAAGAAGACTGGAATGCCAGTGTAATATGGCGGCTCTCTATCACTTCTCCCTCCTTCTTGCTATTCAATCAGCCCATATTTCTTTCCAGTAACATTTTTCTTAATTGGTATCATTTATTCAGCTTTTTCAATTTTTTTCCCTATCTACTATGTTCCAGCATGCATATGGCCACTTTGTACCTTGCCAGTGCATTCTGGTTGATCCTCATTTCCAGTTCTCTGGAGACTGTCATCTCCATGACTCACAGCCATAAAACATAATAAGAAAAATATTTGTGTTCATTCTGAAAAACAGCTTGGAACTATGCCCCTAAAGTCATTAAGCTTTGTATACCCTGTGACCCTGTGATACCACTACCAGGCTTGTGCATGAAAGAAGTTTAACATAGAAGGAAAAGGTCCATATAAGCATAAGTATTTATAGCAATGCTTCTTGTTGTGGTAAAGAATTGGACATGAAGGGGTTACCCATCCATTGCAAATTGTGACATACAAATGTAATGTAATATTATTGTACCATGAGAAATCATAGATACGATGGGCTCGGAGAACCTGGGAAGACTTGTGTGAACTGTTGCAAAGTGAAGTAAGTAGAGCAGGGAGCATAATTTGTAGCAGTGGCATCAACCTCTGAAATGAGAGCCACTAAACTATGTACAACCATCCCTGGGGGCTGCATATTGATTTAGAAAACCACATGGTAATATTATCTGGTTTTTGTTGTATTTTATCTTGTTAACTATTTCCCAATTACGTTTTAATCTCTTTAGGGCAGCATGTGGGAGTGTTGTGGGCTGCATGTCATCCTCTAGTCTTATGTTTGACACCTCTGATTTCTACAGTGGCCACAGTACTGTAAAGCAAACAAGCTTTGAAAGACTTAAGTGCTCTAATCAGTGGAAAATCTGCTGTCAACCTCTTAGCAGAGAAATGGAGGGCTACTGGGGCAGGATAAGACACACATTTTCAGGCACGGCCTGAGTCAATCAACCGGAATTTAAATGCTTGCTCAAGCGTTTATGGTGCCAGACACCATACTAAGTACTACGGGTGCACATTCAGATGTATAGTCCTTGCCCTCAGGGACCTCACAGTGTACATGCAAATAACTATGTGTATGTTGTTGTTCAGTCATGTCCGATTCTGACCCCATTTAGGGTTTTCTTGGTTTGCCATTTCCTTCTCTGGCTCCTTTTACAGATAAAGAAATTGAGGCAAACAAGGTTAAATGATTTGTCCAGGGTCACACAGCTAGTAATTGTCTGAGGTCAAATTTGAACTCAGGTCTTCCTGACTCCAGGCCCCTATTCACTGAGCCACCTAGCTGCCCCAGCTATGTGTGTACAAGGTATGCGCAGAGTAGGTGGAAAGTTGTGTTCATCCTTTGTTGCTGAAGAAGACCATGCCATCAGAGAAATGATGACATGACTTGCACTTGACTTAGTTTTGAGTGAGGGAGGGCTGTGCAAAGTCACCAGCCTCACTTCTCCTTCAGAGCCATCTGAATCCAGTGACCAGATATTCATCAGGATGAGTGGAGATGACCCAGGATGCAATGGGAGACAGGAGGGAAGGAGAGGGGAGGGGAGGAGAGGAGAGGAGAGGAGGAAAGTAATCTTAGAGAAAAGGCATTAGTAGTGGGGGATTGGAGAAGGCCTGAGGAAGCTCACCTGTGGAAGACAGACTTTGAACTGAGTCCTAAGCCAGGAAATCAAAGTGGAAGAGGTGAAAAGAGAGATGGAAGAGCAAGGAGGTCAATGTAGTGGGATCATAAAGTATACAGAGGAAAATGAAGTGAGAAGATGGAAAAAATAGAAAGGGGCCAGGCTATTAAAGACGCAAAATGCCAAACAGAAGATTTTCTATTAGATCTTGGAGGTGATAGGGAGTCATTAGAATTCATTGAGAAGAGAGTGACCTGGTCAGACTTTTGTTTTGGGAAAATCATTTTAGCAGCTGAGTGGAGAATGATTTGAGTGAAGCAGGGAGACTAACCAAAAGGTTATTGCAATAGTCTAGACATGAACTGGTGGGAAGGTCTAAAGCAGGGTGGCTATATGAGTAGAGAAAAGGGAATGTGTACACACACACACGCAATATTATTTTTTTGGGGGGCTAAGTGACTTGCCCAAGGTCACAAAGATAATAAGTGTCTAAGGCCAGATTTGAACTCAGGTCCTCCTGATTCTAGAGCTGATATTTTATCCACAATGCCACCAAGCTGCCCCTATGATATTGTGAAGGCAGAAATAACAAGTTTGGGGGAAAGATCAAATATGAAATTTGAATGAGAGTTGAGTCAAGTTTAAGAATCTGAGTGAATGAGACTAATAGTTCTCTGGGTAGTAATAGAGAATTACAGAAAAGTGATTTGTTTTGGTTGTATAATATCCTGTTGCACTATTTGGCTTATTTTAGGACTAGGGACAATACAGTGGCTCCCTAAAATCCATATGGTTCTCTTCTCTGTGGTTTAGGGAGTTTATTTTAGACAGAAAGCTATCCCTCTAAGCCCGTAGTTAGGAAAATTTCTAACATTCAGGCAGAGGCTTGGCTCTCTGCCTTAATTTACATTTATTTATGTTTCCAGTTAAGCCCTGGCCTCTTTGTGGTCTAGGCCTGAATCTTTTCAGGTTGCCAGAAACACTGGGGAAATAAAGCAGTATATTATAACATCAGTGGTTAACAATCACAGTAATAATTATATCTAGAATTTACATAGCACTTCAAGGTTTGCAAAAGCACTTTGCAAATATTAACTCCCTTTATCCTCACAATGCAAGTATGAGGTGGCTGCTATTATTTTCCTTTTTGTACAGATGAGGTTAAGTGACTTATCCTGAGTTACAAAGCTAGTGCAGGGTCTAAACCAGAATTTGAACTCAGACCCTCTTGCTCTTCTGGATTCTAGGATTCCATCTACTGTGTCACCTAGCTAGATGGATGGGTACTATATTAGAGAAATTTGGGGAAAGAGTAGGCATTTGTCTTGGAATTTGTCTCATTTATTAAATAGATGGCTACAGCTGGTGGCATGAGGCCTCCCTAGTCTTCTTGGCTCATGGCCCACCCTCCTTCATTTCTCACTTCACTTAGCCTCTCACTTCTCAGCTAGATCTCAGTCGTCCTACCTTCTCTTCCTCTTTTCTTTGGCTGCCCCCGGGCTACCAATTCTTTCTGGCTCAGTTCCAGATGACTCTAGGCTTTCTTTGTCTCTAGATTCTCAGAATCTCTACATGGTTCTGACAATGCTCCTCTTTTCATCATATAGGTTCATCAAGGTATGACCAAGCCTGTCACAAAATGGCTTTGATTGACTGAAGGAGATGTATGGGCCCTGCTCATTCTCAGTTTTGATTGGTTGGTTCAGTTAATAATCACTCTTACTTTACAAAGGTAACTACTTCATTTGTGTGAAAATCAATGGAGCCCCACCCTTACACTTGACTTCACTTATTTGTTACAAAGGAGGACTTCTATTAGGGGAGGGGGAGGGAAACAAGTTAATGAGTAGTAATAGAGACAAAGAAAAGAGTATAATAAGGTACTAAATGCAAAGAATTAACAAGAAGTTCAAATGAAACTAATAGGGCAATTTTGTTATTACCATGCTAAATTTAATATATTCTTTACGCTTGAAAAAAAACTGTTGAATAGATGTTCATAGTCTAATCTACAATCCTTTCTTCTTCCTTCTTTGTGTATTGAAATATTCATGTTTGTTCCTGATTAAGTTTACAATAAAAAAATAAGAATTTTGGTATTAGAAAGATGGATCTGATCCTAATACTATGTCCAAACAATAATTAACTATGTTCAACTTGAAATTATTCCAAGGAGGTTCAATATTTGGAAAGCAATTAGCATAACTAATCATTTTGAAAACAAAACATCCAGACTATATGTTTATATCCATATATGTAGTAAAACTATTTGATGAAGTGTAATACTCATTTATGCCAAAAGTCCCTACCAAGAGTAGGCAAAGAAGAGCTATTTAAAAATTATTACAGTAGGTGGGGATAGGGACTTTGCCCAAGATTTTATTGGAATAGGGAATTCCCTGGATGAGGAAACTCCCTTTCTGCAAGTGGGCACCTCCTCTACAACTTCTAGTCTAAGGAAGTTGCCTTGAGCACTGCTTGATTAAGTGACTTGCTCAGGGTCACAGAGCCAGGATGAGTCAGAGGCAGGGCTTAAATCTGATTCTAAGATTGGTTCTCCATTTACAACACCATACTCCCAAACCCTAGGCAAAATAAAAAATTTGTCCAGGGTTGCACAGGCAGCAAGTGTCAGAGTGAGGATTTGAACCCAGGTCTTATGGTACTCAGTTCAGTGCTCTTTCCACTGTAACACACTTGAATCAGAATGGGATCTGCTGTCCCCAAATGTCCAGTAGTGTGACCACAATTGAAATGGAGACAATCAAGAGGAAAATAGTAATTACAAAGAAGAAAACAATGCTATGTAGTACATTATTATATGATGTTTCCTCCAATGCTGCAATGGTATGGCACTTATCCTGGATTCCCAAGCATATGTACCTTCTAGCAAACCAGAAAGGCTTCAAGTGTGGCTTGGCTATAGGATAAACCAACTAACCAATTTCATGTAGGGTCATTATCAGGCCTAGGAAGAATTTTTTTTTGGGACAATTCAGCTTTAAGGATGATTTTACTAAATTATGAAGGGATCACAACCTGCTTCTATGGAGGAAATTCCCTCTATAATATAATATGTGACTGCCTGGCCTCTGTTTGAACACTTCCAGCAACAGGAAATTCATTACCTCCCAAGGCAGTCTTGTTGCTTTTGGACTACAGCAGCTATGAGGAAGTTGTTTCTTACCATAGGCCTAAATTTTCTTCTTTCTCATTTCTTATGAACTTCTAGCTCTAACCTCGGTGGTCAAGCTGAAAAAGAAGATCTCTTCCACGTGTGCACTCTTAAAATGCTTGAACATGGCTTTACATTGTCCTGAGTCTTCTGCTCTCCAAGATGAAAATCTGTAGTTCCTTTAATCTGTCCCTCACTATCCTGGCTAGTGTGCTCCGAATAAGATATAATTGGCCAACCTTCCTCCTAAATGTGGTGACAGAACTGGATATCATCCCCCAGCTGTGGTCCAGAAAGGTCAGAAGACAGTCTTCCTTACTCTAAGCTACAGTAAGAAGTGAGGAAGTCTCCCTAACTGAGGATGACACTATAGGGTCCCCCAGGATTCTTTGTGAGTTCAGCTAGTGATATCCCCCAAACTCCAAGAAATCAAGCAGCAAGCTAGGGGAGATGGCTTGGGAATTGTAGAGAGAGTCAAGTAGTGAGGAACCACAAGGAAGTCAGCTATTTCCTCTAGACTGGCTCCCTTCAAACTGGGGAGTGATACAATGAAAAGAATTCGGGATTTGGAGTCAGAGGACCTGGGTTCAACTCTCAGCTCTGCCACTTCTTATCTCTGTGACCATGCATTAGTCACTTTCTCTCTCTGGGCCTCAGTTTCCTTCTTTGTAAACAAGACGATTGGACTAGCTGACCTCTGAGGTCCTTTCCAGATCCAGATATGGGAACTTTTAAGTTCCTATACTTATTAAGTTCATATACTTATTCTATACTTATTATACTTAACACTGTCTGCCACCCCTTCATGTTCCTTTGTTCTTCTAGATTAATAGATTCTCTGCATTTTTTTTCCTCCCCATCCTCACCCTCCAGGAGGTAGTAGCTCCGCCCTCTTCTTCTTTAGTTCCCCATTCACCCAGCCAGGTCCAGTCTTCTTTCACCATAGTCCAAGCTTGCCAGAGCTTTCGATCTTTCTAAAAGCAACGAACCCCTTTTACCACAGCTTCCAAGAAAGAAGATCCAACTCAAAACCTCTTTACCAGCTCTTACTCCCTTTCTTTGTTACCAAGAAACATTCAGGCTATTGAAACAAATTAAACACATTAAATTGGTTGTTTAGCATCCTGGAGACAAACCAACTAGATGGATTGAAATGTTTGCCCTTCAGACATATTTCTAAGGTTCCCCTCAGCGCTGATGTTTCTAGGTTCTATATTCTAGAGTGCCCGTATTCCCAGTACCTAGCACCATGCCTGATATATAACAGAGCCTTGATAAATGCTTATTGATTGGTTGGTTAATTCTTTTCTCTTAGGTCCCTTTCTATGCTGACATTTTATGTTTTAAGGTTGCTTCTGGCTTTGACATTCTAGGTTCTACATTCTAGAGTATCTTTATATCTCCAGCACACGCTAGAGTGCTTGGCATATAACAAGGCATTAATAAATCCTTATTGATTGGTTGAGTCTATGTTCTCAGGTTCCTAAGATTTTATGTTTTAGATTCCCTTCCAGTTCTGACATTTTTGTACTCAGATTTTTTCCAATTTTGACATTTTATGTTCTTTGATTAAAGACTATAAACAAACCCAGGCTTTCAAGAGTCATGTGAAAAATGTTCTGAATCATTAATAATTAGAAAAATGCCAATTAAAGCAATCAGAGGCACCATCTCCCACCCATGGGCCTGTTCAAATGGCCAAAAAAGGGAAAGTGTCAATTGTCAGAAAGATTGCCAGAAAGCCAGAACACTCATTCACTCTTAGTTCCACCGTTCTGAAAAGCAGTTTTGAACTATGCCCCCAAAGTCACTAGACTATTCATTTCCTTTCTCCATCAGTAGGTCCATATCCAGAGAGATCAAAGAAAGAGGAAAATAATCTACATGTTCCAAAACATAGGTTTTGTTAGAACAAAAAATCAGAAACTAAAGGGGGTGCCTATCAATCAGGAACTGACTGAATACATTATGATATATGAATGTAATGGAATATTATTGTACCATAAGATATGACAAAAGGGCAACCCCAAAGGAAAATAATCAAAACTCAAAAAGAGTCAACTGAAACATTTAACAAATAGACAGGAAAGAAGAGGAAGAGGGCCAGAAGGAAGAGATCAGCAGGACAACTTTGAAAACTGCATCTTGAGTTTCTTGTACACTTACAAGGAAATGAGGGAGCTGTATGTCATAGAGATTCTTAATTCCATGTACAATCCTTTTCTGTTCTACTTTGCATATAAAATCTTTGTTTTATTTAGTGTCTAAAGTCAGAAGAAAGAATGATAATAGAATTTTTTAAAATTATGTGTTGTTTTTTTAAAAAACAATGTAAAAAAAACATCATGGGGACCTAGCTGAAAATCTCAAGCCAAGACAACAGGCAATCCTTCCGGGTCACTCTTTTCTGTAAGGTAATCATATACTCTGGTTTCTCATTATATTTTCATAACATAGAAAATACCAATTCAAGTCAATCACAGGAGTCAGAGACAACTTCTCTAGAAATAGTGGGAAGCAAAAGTGTTTGAAGAGATAGGCAGATGCTATGGGCTACTCTAGGTTTTACCAGTAGGTTCATTCTCCCATCATCAATATTTGCTTCTCTTCTCAGATGTTCTTGGTGAACTACAAAAACACTCTAGTATTTTAGCAGATCCCCTCTTTTACTCTGTGTTTTCATTCTGCAGCCCGTCCAACCTCCCCATCCTGCTGTGGGAGAATTATGGATTTTGGCCACCCTTGCTTCACAGACTAAAATATGAACCATTCCAAGTGTGGCCTGGCTGCCCTGGGCGACAGGCAGTCTCATTATGAAGGTAGTGTCAGAAAAACCAATAACTCTGTTATGATAGCTTACTTTATGGCACACACTCCTATTTGTCTACTGCTTTCAGACTTGCAGTCTTTTTTCTGGCAACAATATAGAATGTCGGAGCTGGGAGGGACCTTAGAACACAGAATGCAAGAGTTGGGAGGGGACTTAGAACAGAGTATGGCAGAAGGGTCTTAGAACAGAGAAGGTCACAGCTGGGAGGGGCCTTAGAACAGAGACTGTCAAAAGTCGGAGCGGCCTTAGAACAGGGGATGTCAGGGCTGAGAGGGACCTTAGAGCTGGCTGTACCGAGACCAAGTTGAATCAGCTCTAAGAAAGTTAAGTGTTAAATCTTCAGGGTAGGCATTAATAGCTCAGAATGCAATTATAAATCAGGGCTTGATTTATTGCTTGGTTGATTTTATTGTTGACTTAAGAAAGTGATGGAAGAAATGTTAATAACGAAGATTCTACTTAAAATTGTCTTGTTCATACTTTTTTTCTGGGGAGAGTTTGTTGTTAAACATTTACCAGCATACCCTTGGTGGGTATATCAGAGCAAGCTTCTGTATTTAAAGACTTCTCACACTTGCAAGTTTTAATTGTTCTCCTGACTTCTGATATGAAAAGGCTTCGCTTTAGCATGGTTGAGAATACCTTGAGAGCTCCTTTCTCTAAAGCTTCTGTCCCTTCATCTTCTCCTCACACTCTTGCCCTTTGTTTGGAGAACATCTAGCTCATCATTCCTTATGGCACAAATTTTTCAGCCATTTCCCAATTGTTGGGCATTCCCTCAATTTACAGTTCTTTGCTACCAAGAGCTGCTATATATATTTGAGCATAGTTCCAAATTGCTCTACATAATGGTTGAATCAGTTCACAACTCCACCAATAGTGCATTAGGGTTTCAATTTTCCCACATTCCCTCCAACATTTGTCATTTTCCTTTTCTGTCCTATTAGTCAATCTCATAGGTATGAGGTACTACCTCAGGATTGTTTTAATGTGCATTTCTCCAATCAGTAGTGATTTAGAGCATTTTTTCATATGACTGTGGATAGCTTTGATTACTTCATCATATTATTGATCATTTGCTAATTAGGGAATATTTTCATAAATTTGACTCATTTCTCTATATTTTTGAGAGACAAGGCCTTTATCAGAGATACTTGCTTCAAATTTTTTTTTCACAGTTATGACTGCTAACTGTATTTCCCTCCCTCCTATTTTCCCCATTTATTCTATTTTCTCTCTCCTTTCACCCTATCCCTCTTCAAAAGTATTTTGCTTCTGACTACTGCTTCCCCAATCTACCCTCCCTTCTGTGAGAACCCCATCTATCTCATCCCCTTGCCCACCTATTTTACTGAAGGGTAAGATAGATTTCTATGCCCAATTGAGCGTATATGTTTTTTTCCCTCTTCAACCCAATTGCAATAAGAGTAAGACTCCAGTAAGACTCCCTACCACCTTCCCCCTTTATCCCCTCCACTGTGAAAGCTCTTTCTTACCTCTTTTATGTGAGATAATTTACCCCATTCTACCTCTCTGTTTCCCTTTCTCTCTGTGCATTCCTCTTTCTAACTTTTTAAAAATGTCATCCCATCATATTCAACTCACATCTGTGCCTTCTGTCTATATATACTCCTTCTAATTGCCCTAATAATGAGAAAATTCTTATGAGTTACAAGTATCATCTTCCTGCATAGAAGTGTAAACAGTTCAACCTTATTAAGTGCTTTATGATTTCCTTTTCATGTTTACTTTTTTATGCTTCTCTTGAGTCTTGTACTTGGAAGTCCTTTCTTTTTAGAAAGCTTTTGGAAGCTCTGATATTTTTATCAGGAATGCTTGACAATCCTCTATTTCAATGAATATCCATTTGTACCCTGAAGGATTACACTCAGTCTTGTTGGGTAGGTGATTCTTGGTTGTAATCCTAGCTCCTCTGACCTCTGGAATATCATATCTCAAGCCCTTAAGTTCCTTAATGTAGAAGCTGCTAGATCTTGTATTATCCTGACTGTATTTCCACAATACTTGACTTGTTTCTTTCTGGCTGCTTGCAATATTTTCTCCTTGACCTGGGAACTCTGGAATTTAGCTATAATATTCCTGGGAGTTTTCTTTTTGGGATCTCTTTGGGGAAGTGATCAATAGATTCTTTCAATTTCTAATTTACCTTCTTGTCCTAGAATTTCAGGGCAGTTTTTCTTGATGATTTCTTGAAAGATGATATGTAGGCTCTTTCTGTAATCATGGCTTTCAGGAAGCCAAATAATTTTAAAATTATCTATCCTGCATCTGTTTTCCAGTTCAGTTGTTTTGCCCATGAGATATTTCATATTATTTTCTATTTTATTTAATTCTTTTGATTTTATTTGATTGTTTCTTGATGTCTCATAGAGTCATTAGCTTCCGCTTGCTTAGTCTAATTTTTAAGGAATTATTTTCTTCAGTGAGCTTTTGGATCTCCTTTTCCATTTGGCCAATTCTACTTTTAAAGGAATAGCTTCTTCAGTGGATTGGATCTCCCAATTCTGAAGTGACTGTCATTAAACCACAGAACAAAGAAAAAGACCCCTCATTTTTAGCACTAACCAGATTTTCTAATTCTTTAGGACAGCTCCTTCTAGGTTCCAGCCTTAGACAAAAGTTTTCTAGGGCTGGAAAATTGTATAACGCTGTCTTTTTGTGACCTCTGCTGCTCCAGAATTTGTTCTAGGTCATTATTTAAAGGTTTTTGGAGAGAGTTCTGGTGAGTCTTTGCCTTCTCTCCACCATGTTGGCTCTGCTCCCAGACAGGAATTCTTAATGTTTTGCTTATGTGTGTGTGTGTGTGTGTGTGTGTGTGTGTGTGTGTGAATGTGTGAATATGTATGTGTGTGTATATGTATGTGTGTGAATATTTATGTGTGTGTGTGTGTGTGTGTGTGTGATGCTTTAGGCAGTCTTGTGAGGATTACAGACTCCTTAGAATAATGTTTTAAATATAGAAAAGAGAATACGGAGGATTGCAAAGGAAATCTGTTATATTGAAATAAAGTTCATGGACTCCAGTTTGAGAAGCCCTGTTCTATGGTGTGTGAGGGGCTGTGATCTACATGAGTTAGAAAGAATGCCTTCTGATGAAATCTCAGAGATCTGGAAGTATTGAAGGAAATTCTAATCAATGTTACTTATACCTCCCTCCTGCATTTCCAGTTAGAATTTCAAGATCCCATTGAACCTGTATGTGATCCTATCCCTCATCAGGCTGGAAATTAGAGAAAAAGACAATTTGTTTTCCCTTTTCACCACTCCTGGTCCTCTTTTTCTCTCCCTTCTCTCTCCCACCATCTCTCCATTCATTGCCCCTTTCTGTCTCTCTCATCTTTCTCTGTCTTTTTCTTCTCTCTGTCTCCTCTCTTTGCCTCTCTCTTCCTCCCCCCTGCTCCCTCTCTTTTTCTTCCCTTCTTCTCTTTCTCACATCCTATGTGACCCCAGTTAGGCCATTTCATCTTTGCCTGTCTCAGTTTCCTCCTGTGCAAAATGTATGAATTGAACTTGCTGGCCTCTTAGATTCCTTCCAGTTCAAAATATATGTTCCTATGATCTTCTTTCTCCCCTGCCTTTTTCCTCTCTCTTCTTTCTTCCCTCTTCTCCCTTCTCCCTTCTCCTTCTCACACTTTCATTCATATCTTACTCCTATTTTCTCTCTGTCCTCCCCTCTGACTCCCCCTCAATGAGGGAACAACAGAGCTCAAGTCACCAAGTAGAGGCAGGATATGAGGATCAAATTAGGTAATTTATTAATAAACAAACATTTTCAATAACAACAATAGCATTTATAGAATAGCATTTGTAATATGCTTTACAAATATAATGTTATTTGATCCTCACAACAGCCTTGTGAAGGAGATGCTGTTCTCCCCATTTTACAGTTGCAGAAAATGAGGCAGACAGAAGGGAAGTGACTTGCTCAGGATCACAGAACAAGGAAACATCTGAGGTTAGATTTGAACTCAGGTTTTCTTGACTCCAGGCTCAGTGCTGTATTCACTGTGCCACCAAGCAACCTCATAATAGAATGATTTAAGGTTTACAAAATGCTCTCTCTCTCTTTGTGTGTGTGTGTGTATGTGTATATGTGTGTGTGTGTGTGTGTGTGCATCTATATTATTGCCTTTGATCCTCATTAAAACCTTGTGAAGTAGGTGCTATTATTATCCCAGTTTTACAAATGAGGCAACTAAGGCTGAGACTTGCTCGGGCAGGATTTGAACCCAGGTCTTCCTGACTTCAAGTGCAGTTCCTACCACCTTTCCACTTAGCTGCCTCACAATGTCTTACCATTAAGAACCCACCATGTGCCAGTCACTAACAATACAAAGACAAAAATGAAATACCTCCTGCCTTCACAGAGCCTACATTGTAGCTATGATCCCATAGTCTTTAATGAGCCAGTCTGTCCTCTCTAACATGCCTCCTGGAGCTTCCCTTGTGCCAGTGCTCCCAGTAGAAGTCTAGGGAGGAGCCTCTGGTGAGGGCCTTGGTGTCCTCCCTGCTCATCTCCCTCCCATGTGAAGGAGGCCCTTTCCTATCTCCCTGTGGCTTCTTCCTCCCCTCCTCCACCCCTGAGTTTGGGTAGAGGGGTGGCTGCTGTCTTGATTTCCTTCCCTGGAAGCTCGTTTCCCCTTCTGTGCTCTCAGTTCTGGAGTGACTCTCATTAAACCACAAAACAAAGAAAAGGGCCACTCACTTTCAGCACTAACCAGGTTTTCTAATTCTTTAGGACATCTCCTTCTATGTTCTAGCCATGAACTCTGTAACTTCTTAATAGAGGGCTTTTCTGATCAGGTATAGTTTCAAATAGATGCCCTCTGAGAGCCCTTCTAGGTACCAACATTCTGGGATTCAGCCCAAGGCCCAATCCCCATCCACCACTAAAGTCTCCTCCACCAAAACTTGCTCCCTCACATGGGATTGTCAATGACTGATAACAGCTTCAAAGGCACCTCCTGTAGCCCATGTTCAAGAAATACTTGCTCATTATCGATGCCCCTACCAAGTGGATTTCTATTGTAACTGAAATCTGCTGCATCAAATTAAGGGTGGAGCCTCTGCAGTTGGAATTTATAGGCCTGGGCCACAGCAAGGAAGATGTGAGCAGACAGGATCCTGTGAACCCCCTAGCCCCCCACCCCATGCTCCTGTCTTTCTCTTTTCTCGGTTCCAGTCCTGCTCATGAATCTCAGTGGATTCTGATGACAGCAGCCACCCTTAATTAAGCCAGACAGTCTAAAATATTCTCTTCTTCTAGTACTCTAGGATCCAGTGTCGGGCCTATCAGATGGTTCTGTGGGAAGGGAATCAAAGTTCAAACCAAAAGCTTTCTTTTTCCAGAGAGATCATCAGTTCAGTTGGCCTAACCCTCATGCCAAAGCTTTGCTCCCAAAGCCTCAAACTCGTGCCTGTCTTATACTTAGATGGAAGATGGAAGCATCTTGAAGGAAGGGACAGATGCATTTTTTTCCCATTGGATCCTCAGTACCTAGCACTGTTAAGAATGAGGGTTCAAGTTAGAGTGAGGGTTAACTTTAACCTTATCTAACCCTAGATAACCATTCGTCATGTCACAGAGAAGGTGTTTTATAAATACATGCTGCTGATTCTCTGGGTTTGGGTTGAGAATTAAGTAATCCCAGAACTGGAAGGCATTCTTCATTCTCTCTCTTTCGCCCCATATCCAGTTGTTGAGAAGTCCTATCAATTTTCAATATCTTCCTTTTCCTCCCCATTTTCTCCTCTGACAGAGCCTCCACCCTGATGGAGGTTTTCAATACCTCATGCCTGGCCTAGGGCAATAATCTGCTCCTTGATCATCCTGCCTCAAGTCTCTCCCTGCTCTTTCACTCAGCAGCCAAAGTAATTTTCCTAAAGTATGGCTCTGACTCTTCTAGCCCCTACTTAACAAAATCCATTGGTTCCTTATCACCTCCATGATCAAAAATCAAATCCTCTGCTTGACTTTTAAAGCCCTTCCTTCCCTGGTCCCTTCCTACCTTCCCAGCCTTGGAATACTCATATTCCTTGAACTAGGCCTATATGCCTCCTTGCTTTTCCTTATACAAGATTCTCCATCTCCTCAATGCCATTCATTTTATCTGTCTTTGGACCTGTAAAGCTATCCTTCTTTACCTGCACCTCCTGGCTTTCGTCCTAGCTAAAATACCACTTTCTGTAAAATAAAGAAAAAATTCTTCCAGACCTGCCTTAATTCTAATGCCCTGCTTCTGTTGATTATCTCCAATTTCTCTTGTATGCATCCTATTTATACACAGTTGTTTGCATGTTTTCTACCTCATTAGACTGTGAACTCTATGAGAGTATAGGCTGTTTCATGTTTCTTTGTGTCCCTTACCCTTAGCACAGGCCTGGCATGTAGTAGATGCTTAATAAATGCCCTCAGAAGGCATCTAATCCAACCTATACCTGAGCAAGACTTCTCCTTACATCATCCTTGACAGATGAGCATCCAAGCTTTGCTTAAGAGCTTAATGGGGAGGGTGCCCCATTACTTGACCACCTTTAGAAGTACCAGTCCACAACAGCTCCAGTTGTTAGGAATTTTTTCCCTGATATTAGACTCGAATCTGCCTCTGCAAACTAGACTCACTCTTCCTAGCTCTACCTCACTCCAACTCTGAACACCACCCCCTTCCCAAGAAAAACAAACTCTAATCTCTCTTCTACATGACAGCCTTTCAAGTACTTGTAACCATCTACCTAAAGCAAATCTATTGGCCAGCCATTATCAATTATTTCAACTCAGCCTGATGAAGGATGATCTCCAGGACCCCTTGCCATCCTAGTCATTTTTCTCTGGATAAGGTGTAATTAATCAATATCCTTACTCAACAGGGTGACTCAGAACTGGGCACCATGCTACAGGTGTGGCCTAACTAGGACACAGGACAGTGGGACTTGCACTTTCCTTGTACGTAGATATTTAGCTTGGAGAAGAGAAGCCTGATACTTGGACAAGATTATCACTAAAGTCTCCTTCAGCTGTGAGTTCTATGATCAGTTATTCAGTCAGTCAACAGACACTTATTAAATTCTTACAAAGTGCCAGGCGCTGTGTGTTCTTCATCTCCATGAAGTACTATTCTGGTGCCTCCCCACAGCATGAAAGTGACCTTGAGTTCTCAGAGATTGAGCTGAAAATACGAGAGTTCAGGCAAGATCCACCATACAATCTATATCTGCTTTCCAGTTTTACTATGGGAAAGCTCATTGCAGTGAGTGAGGAATTATTACCCAAAGTAAATCCTAAAACAAGGAAAAAAATCACACACACACACACACATACACAAACACAAAAGTAAATGGCCCTCAATCCTGTGCAGCCCTCTTCCACTCCTATAGTAATCATGGAAGAATGGAAGAAAAAGGGGAGAAAGGTGCTAAGGACCAATAAAAATCAATTTAGTTGATACAGATGGAAATGTAAGGTACTGATTTGTTGACCCATATGTAGATCCATATGTAGACCTAGTATGGGAAAAATCAAATGGTATCACTCTTGCCATTCTATAAATTAGCTGGACAAAAACATATCAGTTAAAGGGAGATAGGTTTCACTTTGTCCTTTGGAATTGCACTGGTCATTGTCTTGATGAGAATTCTCATGCTGTCCATTGTTGTCTTCTGTGTTACCGTGGTTTCATTGAGATCGCTATTCCCTTGCTCCTACTTACTTCCTCTTGCATGAGTATATCCAGATCTTCCCAGTGTTGGGGTTTGGAGCCTCTAGATCCATTTAATCAGTTTACAGAGTGGTGAGCCTTTGTTTGGAAGTTTTGAAAGCATCCTCCTGGGGAGGGTGTCCACAGGTCCATTGGTACTTATTTGAGAGGACTAGACACATTTACTGAGAATTTATCAGTGATTAGGAATACCTTTAGGCTAAATCTGTTAACTTAGAACCACACTTAGCACCTCCCAGAAGGTGAGTTTCATCGATGGAGGCAACAAAGATCAAAGGTTGATAAATTTAGAGCTGGAAAGGATAGATTGAGTCCAATCATTTAAAAGACTTACCCACAGACTTGCAGCTAGTAAGTTTCAGAGACAAGATTTGAACTAATGTCTTCCTAATTCCAAGTCCATCAATCTAGCGTTTGAACTACTGAGCTGCTGACTGTACCTAGGATTCCATGGTCTTGAAATGGACTGTTTTAGGAGGAACCGCCTTTTGGTGTTGGCCTATAGAAGGGAGCCTACACATTCTTGTTTCCTTTTATTCCTGCCTTTTCAAAGAATAGACAACAAGCAAGAGAAACCAGAGATCCTAACACAAAAAAGCAAAGTTGGCCTCAGATTCAGTCACCAGACTGAGACTTGGTGATATCAAGGTCATGGCTCTGAATGGGTATACCCTATTCAAAAGAAATAGGACAGGAAAAAAAAAAAAACTTGAGAAGGTGCATTGGCTACTAAGAAGCTATGGTCATGGGAGAGAATATAAGAACTGTAGCAGTGAAAGCAAGGTCAAGGGTAGGTGCATTATGATCCATTCATTGATCATCTATTGAAGGCGAAACAAAAGGAATTTTGTCATTGGAGTGTATTATAGACCACCTGGACAGAAAGAAGACATGGATGAGGAGTTCGTATAATTGATTATAAGTTTGGAACAGAGGCAGGATAATAATTTGATTTTGGTGAGCCAGACATCTTCTGTAGCACTCAGTGTAGGTCAAAAGTAGAGTCAACAACTTCTTGACTTCTCTTAATCATGATTGAATCCTTCAATAGATCAACAAAGGTAAAACACTTATTAAGAGCTTGCTATGTGTCCAGATCCATGCTAAACTCTGTGGATTTAAACCAATAAGAAGATAGCCCCTGTCCTCAAGGAGTTTCCATTCTAATTGTAGAATACAACATATGTAGGAGATTCAAAAGATGGAAGAACCAGTAAGAGGAAAATACATTTTGGATCTAAATATCACTAATAGGAAGGAACTGGTTGATGGAATGGAAATAACAAAAACCTCTGGAGAAGCAACCATTTCCTTCAGGAGTTTGTGGTGGAGAGGAAAGCCAAGCATAGTTTGATATGTACTATATGTACTCTAGATTTTGGGAAACAGACTTCAAAGGGGGAAGGAGAGGTCGGATGCCAGGGAGTGAAATCCTATGAGGGAAGTCAGCCCAGGAGGGACTGGAAGTTCTCAAGAATGAAATTCAGAAGACATAAATGGAAATGGTTTGGATGATAAGCAGAAACAGAAGTTATCTAAAGAGACTGTGAATGCTCAGGAAAATCATGAACCACCTTGTATAGTATTTTTAAAATGCTTTGTATAGAGGATGGACATAAGGGCAGGTAACAAAGAATGAATATAAGAATAAGCACATAGATATTATGACTGAAAACAAATATGGTCTGCCAATTTCAACTTGTTTTGGTATAACATCCAGCATAATTGCTTATCTATAATATTTTCTGGAGGTCACTGTTGGAACAGGAGATTCTGTTTTACTTTTCTACCCTAGGAGAGGCAGCAGGGTGCAGTGGAGAGAGCACTCACTCTCAGATCATGGTACCTGGGTTCAATTGCCACCTTTTGACATTAGCTGTGTGACTTTAGGTATCACAAAACAATGATTGGAAGCTACAAAAAGTCATGTTTAGGCTTGGAGTCAGAGGGAAAGCTTACTAACACAGAGTAATTTATAATTGTAATGCAGTTCTTTGGTTATTTTAAAACTTGAATTTTATTTCCTTTTTAAGTTCATATTCTCTCACCTCCTTCTTTCCCCCACAATGAGAAAGCAAGGAAAACAAAACTTGTTGCAAACATATATAATTAAGTAAAACAGATTTCAGCAATGTGGTATGTATATAAATAAATGAAAAAAAGTACATATGTCTTAATCTGCCCTCTGAGCCTATCACCCATCTAGAAGTGGGCAACATGTTTCATCATTGAGTCTTCTGGAATTGTGGTTGGTCATTATATTGATCAGAGTTCCTAAATCTTTCAAAGGTGTTTGCCTTTACAAAATTGTTATTGTATAAATTGTTCTCTCGATCCTGCTCACTTAACTTTGCATCAGTTCATACAAATCTTCTTAGGTTTTTTTAAAAACAATTCCACTGATCATTTCTTACAGCCCAAAAGTATTCCATTAGAATGTAAAGTTTTGTAAGGTAATGGGTAACCCTCCTCCATAAAAATCTTACTAACAATTAGAGCTATTCAAAATTAGAATGTGGTGCTTTTTAAGGTAGTAGATGTCCTCTTACTGGACTCTTACTAAGAAGAGTCTAGCTGACTATGTCTGTTACAATGGGTTACATTTTGTTATTAGATTGGACTGGATGACCACCGAGATGCCTTCCAACCCTAAAACTTTGTTTTATTAGGCCTTTATTCAACATATTTGATGTGAAGTATTTTTTCTCCATTTACATCTTTCCTTCTGATTCTAGTTTTACTGATATTTTTCTTGCAAAAACTATGCAACTTAATTTTCAAAACTGCATGTTTATCTTTTTCATCACTTTTACTACCTGTTTGGTTAAGAATCTCCTCCTCTTCCTGTCCCTAGCCCCAGTAGCAAAAAGCTACCTCCTTTTATTACTCTCTGTTTTATTTTACTATGTGATATTTTATATTAAGGTTGAACATCCATTTGGAACTTATTGTAAATAATGCAATATATTGATCTAAACCCAATTTCTGCCAAACAGCTTGCCAGTTTTTTTAGCATTTCATGTCAAATAGGGAGCCCTGGTCCCAGTCTGGATACTAAGTTTGCTTGCTTCTCATTCTCGCTAACTTAACCTGTTCCAATGATCAACTTTTATAACTTTTAACCAGTACTTAATTATTGCAGTGCTTTATAATATAGCTTGAGGTTTAGTACTGCCAGGTCCCTTTCCTTCCTGCTTTTGTCATTATTTCCCTTGAGATTTTGACCTTTTGTTCTTTCAGATGCATTTTGTCTATTTCCATAAACTTGGTAGTTTACTTGGTGTTGCGTTAAATTCATTTATTAATTTAGGTGATTTTGTTATATCACAGCTTCTCATCGGAGAGGCAACTGAAGGACTACTGCACACCCAAAGACAACATCTGTCCATCTTGTACTGCAGTGCTCATAAGTATTTGCAAAAATACTACCACAAAGATAACTATACCATATTCTCTTTTGGGGGGAATATTATATTTTTCTTCTACTTGTATCCTCTGTGCTTAGCACAATACCTATTGCATGATAAGTGCTTAATAAATGATTATGGCTTGTCTTATACACCAGCATTTACTTCAGAGAATAAAGAGGTTGTGACATTCTAGCAAGACCTTGGTAAGACCCTTCAGACCACACCAATGTATAATTCATACTCAGAAATGTCAGTGCAAAGATGGCCACAGGGCAGGATATGGAAAATATGTTGGGAAATAGGGTTCTCTTTCTGTAATATTAGAGTTTAAAGGGATCCTAAAGGTCAGCTAACTTAACTTGCCACCCCATTCAGGAATACCTTCTATAACATTCCTGGGATTTGATCATCTAGCCTCTGTTTATGAAGGCCTCAAGCTTTCCAGTAACAAAGAAATCACTACTTCTTGAGCTAGCCCATTACACTTTTAGATAGCTCTGACTGCTAGGAAACCCTTCTTTGTGCTATGCTAGAGTGTGTTTCCTCTGCCCTCTACAAATAACAGTGAATTCTCCCACTTAGAAAATAAAGGGATCAGGCCAGATGATGCATAAAGTTCCTTTTAGATCAAAATCCTATGATCTTAAGTATCTCATCTATATGTCAATCCTTCATTTAATTTGGGATAATGATCATGACCTATCCTTCTCCAGGCTAAACGTCCTCAGTTCCATAACCTTTCCATCATCCTTGAAAGCCCCTTTCCCACCTCTGCTGTGGAGGACAAAAGATTTCTGTTATTTCCACCCGAGTTTCTTGTGAAAAAGAATCTCTAATTTTAAAATGGCATATATTAAATATTGTCTATTTCCTAGGCACTGAGATTATGCAGAGATGATCATTGAAACCACAGAAGTTGATGTAATCAACAAGGAAAAGAATATAGTGAAATAAGAGCCCAGGAGAGAGCCCATTGTTTTAGGGGAGATGAAGTCAGTGAAGAAGATGAAAAATCTCAGAGTTTTTGTTGTGATGGAAGAACATTTAATAATGATGGTAAGGACTTCTGGGAGCCAAGATGGGAGAGTAAGCAAAAAATCACCATAACTCTCCCATATTCACCACTGAACAACCATAAAATAGTGCCCTCAAACAAATCCTGGAATAACAGAACCAGCAAAATGCAAGGGTGAAATGATCTGTTAACCCAAGAAACTTGGGAGATTGACAAGAAAGGTCTGTCTCACTCATGTAAAAGGGAAACACATCCAGGACAGGAAGCATGCCAGCAAGCCAGAAGAAAGCCCTACCTCAACAAGCCAGTGGTAGAGCCTGAGTCCCAGTGCAGTGGACCACCCCACCCTCCACATGCCTCAACATAGGTAGGGGAATGGGTAGACTCCAGCTCCAAGAGTCACTACATGCTTCAGCATAGCCCTGGGCAAACAGACAACCTCCAGTGGCTAGACTTCCCCCGTCAGAATAGTACTAGGCAAATAGGTAGCTGCCAGCCCTATGGGAGCTTAAGCAAGCAGGGAGGCTCTAGCACTAGCCCCCGCCAAACTTCAGTGTGGGCAAACAGGCAGCTGCCAATGACCAGACCACCGTATGACTCAGTGTAGTCCTCAGGAAATGCAAAACCACACCACCACTCTCAGTACATGCAAGACGCCAGCACAAGACACACACCAGCACTGTGTGGTTCAGCTCTAGATAAGCTACTAGACTTCTACGACCTCAAGCAGTGCCAAGCATACCCCACTCCACCCTGGGAACACAGCATAATATGTGAAGGTCCCCCGGGGGTCTCAGGGCAACATCAGGGTAGCATCAAGTAAACAGCCAGAGTTTGCAGCCACTGACACAAGAAGCCTGAGACAGAGCTCTTTCCACCCTGGGAGCAGACATCAAATTTAAAAGAAAGGAAAAAGGCCAAAAAAAAAAAAAAAAAAGATGAGCAAAAACAACAAAAAGATTCTGAAAGGTATTATGGTGACAAGAAGGTCTAAGACATGAACTCAGAAGAGGATAACAGGATCAAAATATCTATGGACAAAACCCCAAAGAAAAATGGGAAGTGGTCTCAAAGCCCAGAAAGAACTCTTGGAAGAGCTCAAAAAGGAGCGTAAAAATTACACAAGAAAGGTAGAAAAAAATTGGGAAAAGAAATCAGAGTGATTCAAGAGAATTATGAAAAAAGAGTCAGCAGCTTGAAATAACAACAACAACAATTGCTTAAAAAGTAGAATTGGCCAAATGGAAAAGGAGATACAAAAATCCACCAAAGAAAACAACTTCTTCAGGTGTATAATTGGTCAAATGAAAAAGAAAGTACAAAAGCTACTCAAGGAAAACAGCTCTTTGAAGGTTACAATTGGACATGTGGAAGTTAATGAATATGAGGCATCAAGAATCAATAAAAGAATTCAAAAGAATGAAAAAATAAAAGAAAATGTAAAATACCTCATGGCAAAAACAACTGACCTGGAATAGATCCAGAAGAGACAATATAAAAATCACTGGACTACCTGGAAGATATGATTAAAAGGAGGACCTGGATAGCATCTTTCTTTTTTTATGGTTTAATTATTTATTTTTAGTTTTCAACATTCATTTCCACAAAATTTTGAGTTCCAAATTTTCTTCCCATCTTTCCCCTCCCCCTGCCCCATCTGGAGACCATCTTTCAAGAAATTATCACGGAAAATTTTGCCAACATCCTGGATCCAGAGGACAAAATAAGCATTGAAAGAATCCACCAATCACCTCAGGAAAGAGATCTCAAAATAAAAACTCCAAGGAACATTATAGGCAAATTTCAGAACTTGACCTGATGATCAAGGAAAAAATACTGCAAGTGACCAGAAAGAAACAATTCCAGTATCAGGGAGCCACAATCAGGAGTACACAGGACTTAGCAGCTGCAACATTAAAGGATTAGAGGTCATAGAAGATGATATTCTGGAAAACAATGAAGCTAGGACCACAATCAAGAATCACTTCTCTGGTGAAATTAAGGATAACACTTCAAGGAAAAAAAATGGTCATTTAATGAAATAGAAAGATTTCAAGTTTTCACATGAAGAAAGAAGACCAGAACTAAACAAAAAATTTGACCTTCAATATCAATATCCAGGAGAAGCATAAACAGGTAAAAAGGGAAAGAAAACATAAGTGATTCAATGGAGCTAAACTGTTGCATCCCTATATGGAAAAATGATACTTGAAATTCTTAAAAATTGTGTCACTAATGGTACAGCTAGAAGGAATATACATAGACAGAGGGTTATGGGGATAAGGTGAATTTGAGAGAATGACATCAAAATAATTAAGGGAAAAGAAAGAGGAGTACAAAGGGTGCAGAAGGAAGGGAGAGGTAAATTAAGGTAAATTATTTCACATGAAGTGGTGCAAAAGACCTATTACCGTAGAGGGGAAGCTAGGAGAGTAGGAAATGAGCATCATTTGAACTTTACTCTCATAAGTATTGGCTCAAAGAGGGAATAATATATACAATCAGTCAAATATAGAAATCTATCTTACCCAAGAGGGAAGTAGGCGAGTAGATTAAATAAAGGGTGGGGGGAGACTAGGGGAGGTGGTAGACAGAAGCAAAAAACTCTCAAGGAGGGAAATGGTGAAACAGAAGGACAAATAGGATAGAGGGAAATAGTAATCATGACTGTGAATGTCAATGGGATGAACTCTCCCCTAAAAATGCAAATGGATAGCACAGTGAATGAAAAACCAGAATCCTACAATATGTTGCTTACAAGAAACACACTTGAAGCAGAGAGACACCCATGGAGTAAAGGTAAGAGGTTGGAGCAGAATCTATTATCCTCCAACTAAAATAAAAACAAAAAGCAGGGGTAGCAACCCTGATCCCAGACAAAGTAAAAGCAAAAATAGACCTAATTAAAAGAGATAAAGGAAACTATATTTTGCTATAAAAAGTACCATCGACAATGAAATGATATCAATATTAAAAATATATGCACCAAATGATTTATCATCCAAATTCTTAAAGTAGAAGTTAAATGAGTTGCAGGTTCATGACCAAGTGAGAGATAGAGAGCATTATGAAATATAAAATGGATAATTTTAATTATGCTAAATTAAAAAGCTTTTGCACAAACAGAATCAATGCAATCAAGATTAAGAGGAAAGCAGAAAGTCAGGGAACAATCTTTATAGCAACTACCTCTGATAATGCCCTCATTTCTCAAATATATAGAGAACTGTGTCAAATTTATAAAAATACAAGTCATTCTCCAATTGATAAATGGCCAAAGGATATGAACAGGAAGATGAAGAAATCAAAGCTATCTATAGGCATATGAAGAAGTGCTCTAAATCACTTTTGATTAGAGAAACACAAAACAACTCTGAGGTACCATTTCACACTCATCATATTGGCTAACATGACAAAAAAGGAAAATAATAAATGTTGGAGAAGATGTGGGAAAATTGGGACAGTAATGTGCTGTTGGTTGTGAACTGATCCAACCATTCTGGAGAGCAATTTGGAGCTATGACCAAAGGGCAACCAAACTGTGCATGCCCTTTGATCCAGCACTACCACTACGAGATCTGTATCATAATGAGATCATAAAAAAGATAAAAGGACCTACATGTGCAAAGATATTTATAGCAACCTTTTTGGTGGTGGCAAAATATTGGAAATTGAGGGGATGCCCATCAGTTGGGGAATGGCTGAACAAATTGTGGCATATGAATGTAATGGAATGCTATTGTGCAATAAGAAATGAAGAACAGGCAGATTTCAGAACAAAACAAGCAGATTTCTACAAACTGATGATGCAAAGTGAAATGAGCAGAACCAGGAAAACATTGTACACAGTATCAGCAACATTGTGTGATGATCACCTATGAATGACTCAACTCTTCTCAGCAGCACGATGATCTAAGACAAGTACAAAGGGCTCATGAAGGAAAATACTATCCACATCCAGGTAAAGAACTGATGGACTCTAAATACAGATTAAAGCATACATTTTTCACTTTATTCTTGTTCGTGTTTTTTCCCCATTTGATCAGTTTCTTCTTTCACTGTTTTACATGATAGCACATGTATAACCTATATCAAATTGTCTACCATTTTAGGAAGAAGAGAGAAGGAGGAAGGGAGAAAAATTTGAAACTCAAAATCTTGTAAAAATGTATGCTAAAAATTGTCTTGATTTATAATTGGAAAAGAATAAAATACTATTAAAAATAAAGGTGATGGTGAGAACAGGTGACTAGACTTCTAGATTCATAGAATCACAGAAAGAAGTGCCTAATCAGGAAGGAGGAAAACCAGCAAGGAGCAGTGCTACAGAAGCCAAGGAAATAGGCAGTACCTGGGAGGAGGAGAAGTTGGTCAGCCATGGCAAGAGCTGCAAAGTGTTTAGGAATGACAAGGATTGAGAAAAAGAATTCTTTTTTTTTTTTTTTTTTTTTTTTTTTTTTTACAATTACAGCCATGTAATGGGGAAAGTCAGATTGTAAGGGGAATGAGGGATGAGTGGGAGGTGAAAAAGTAGAAAGTAGAATGGAGATGATTTTTTTACAGAAGTTTGATGGAAAAGGGGGGAGAAAGATATATCCTTCTACCCATTAAGTTATCAAGTGAAGGGTGTTTTTTGCTTTAGTTTTGTTTTGCTTTGAAGGGATGAAGAAGACCATGCAGATGGTATGGAAGAAACCATGAAAGATAATACAGGAAATTAAAGATTAGAGACATAGGGGATGATGGGGGAAGATGAGGTCATAGGCACAGGGAGAAGGATTAGTCTTGGTCAGGAGAAGAGCCAATTCGTTATCAGGAGAGAATGGCGGGGATTCAGAACAGTTTAGAGGTCTGGAATAGGGAAGGAAGGCTTCTATTTTCTCAGCAAAGTGGGAGGCAAAGGTTTTTCTTGATAGTGAGGGAAGAGGGATGGTGTAGGAGGTTTGAAGAAAGAAGAGGTTTGGAACAGCACTTGAATATGATTGGAGAAGATAGTGGGGCTAATGCAAGGCTAGAGATTACCATGCATGAATGACAGTGGGATAAGAGGGCAAAACATCCAAAAGGAGAACTGGTTTTCTAGAGTTTGGAAAGAGGGGAAAGTGAGGCCAGAGCAGCCGTTGAAGGCTTGGGCTAGTAGGAAGGGGTGGAATGACTGGAGGACATGGTAAGGACACAGAATAGGTTTAAGAGGAGTGAGACTGAGGGGGAGATGGAAGAACAAAAGTTTGAGGTCAGAGAAGAATTCCAGAGTTCTGGTTCATGGAAGGTAGATTAAAGGTAATGGTGAGATCAAGGGGATGACCATCCAGAATCATAGAATTTGGAATTGAAAGGAATCTCAGAGGTCATGTAATTCAATTCACACCTGAAAGGAATGCCCACCCTAATAGACTGGACAATTGTCATTCAGCCTCAGCTTGAAGATATTCAATGGTGGGGGGAACATGAGGGAGGCCATATGGTATGAAGAATGGAAAGAGCCTTGACTCTAGAGAGAAAGGACCTGAGTTCAAATCCTGTTTCATACACTTTGTGAGTGTGGGCAAGTCATTTCAACTCTTTGGGCCTCAGTTTCATCATCTGTAAATTGAGAGGGTTAGATTAGATAGTGTCTGAGGTCCTTCTAGCTTAACATCTTTGATCTCTATGACCTTTTGCAGATATCCATCCCATTTTTGGATGGTACTCATTGTTGGGAAGATTTTTCTCCCCCCTACCCTGTCAACATCATTTCCTCTTAGTTCCCATCCCACTCAACTCCTGGTTCTGTCCTGTAGGACCAAATAGAATAAGTATAACCCCTTCCTCTTCCATATGGCCACCCTTCAAACATTTGAAAGACACCATCATAACTTCCAGAGTCTTCTCTTCTTTAGGTTTAACATGTCCAGGTTCTTGAACCAATTCTCATATGACATGGACTCCATGACCTTCTTCAGCCTGATTGCCTGTCCCTTGATGGTCCCTAGCTTAACAATGTCCATCTTCAGCTGCGGTCTTGAGGACCCATTACATTATGTACAGAATAGCAATAGTGCAGTAGGATGATCACTTCCTTTTTCCTGGAATAACCCTATTCATACTACTCAAGGCTGCATTGCTGACTCATTTGGAGCTCATAGGTCACCACAACTGCCAAATATTTTTCAGATAAACTGCTGTCTCACCAGATCTTCATCCTGGAAGTGTGAAGCTGACTTCTTGAACCCAAGTGGAAGGCCTTCCATTCATCTCTTGTGAATTTCATCTTCTTAGCTTCAACCTGATACTTCAGGCTATCGAGATAATTTTGAATCTTGACTCAGCCATCAAGTGGAATGGCTCTCTCATCTAACCAAGAATCATCTCTCCCAACTTTGTACAATCTGTAAATCTGATGAGTCTGCTATCCATGTCTGTATCCAAGTCATTGGTCAAAATGCTAAACAGCACAGGGCCCACCACAAATCCTTGGGACACTCATTCACTCACCAAGCACTTATGATGCACCCACTATGTGCCAGACACTACCAGGTTCTGGCAATATAAAAGCAATAGTGAAATAGTTTCTGCCCTCAAGGAACTAACATTTTATTGAAAGACAATGTATATATTTAAAGGTACACACACATATATGTACATGTACCTGTATACACACACATATGTTTATAGGTGTATCCTGATACATATGTATGTCCATGTGTAGGCATATATAGATATACCCTTATACATATAGGCATACAAAATATAGGTATATACCCTATGTATAAGTGTGTACACACACACACACACACACACACACACACACACACCTATACATATTCTAATATTCTCAGATGCATGGGCCAGACCAGAGCTTTCCCAGGCATGGGGTTTGACTAGTACAAAGGATCAAATATGGGAAATGAATATTTGTGTCTGTTGGACAGTAACAAGACCAAATTCACTAGACTTTGTGGAGTGTGTAAAGGGGAGCAAATATAGGAAGAATAAAAAAGTAGGGAGGGTTTGGCTTGTGAAGGTGTATGAAACAGAGGAATTTACAGATGATCCTGGATCCAACAAGAATCTAACTTTGTAGGGCAATTCATCTGACTTTGTATTCAGACTCGTGCTTGGCAGTTACATGGAAGATGGATTAGACTGAGGTAAGACTTGAGTCAGGGAAACCAATTAGAAGTCTCTTGTTATCATCTAGAGGTGATGAGGGCAAAAAGTAGGGTGGTGGTGTCTGTGGGTGTGAGTGATCAACTGGAGGTGGTAATGACAAAGTTTGTCAATTGATTGGATATGTGAGCTGAGGTGTTGAGGATGAAATCAACGTTGCCAATCTGGATAGGTGGAATGGTATCAATGCATTTGGTGATAATAGGGATGTTTGGAAGTGGAAAAGGTTTGGGGCAAAGATAATGAATTTTATTTTGATTATGGTGAAGTTGAGGTACCTGTGGGGCATCCAGTTGGAAATGTCCAATAGACATTTGATGATGTGGAACCCCTCAGACCACAATGGAGGTAGCCCAGAGCCCTGAACCCAAGCCTTGAGAGTAGCAGAGCCCCCACTCCCATACCCAAATACACCTCTAACCTGGATCCATCCCTGTCCCCATAGCCACAACCATAGTTCAGAAAAGCACCCCTACCAAAAAGTGGGGTGCTCACCACCACCACCAAGGCTTTCCCCTTACCACTGAAGAGTGGCATGAGCTGAGCCTCCTCCCCCAAACTACTAGCTCCAATTCCAGTCCAGTCTCTGGAGCCATCATCCAGGGAAGTAACCCCTGTGGAGAAGAGCCCAGGCAACCCCATCAACTGTCAACTAACTGTCACCCAGAGGCAGGTGCTACAGCCCCTACCCCCTCACCAGCCACAACTGAAGACCCAGAAAAGAAAGTTCTAACCACCAAAAATCCTTGACATTATCAAATGACTCAGTCTAAGAAAGGGATATGCTTTTTAATCAGTGGAAATGATATTGAGAAAATACATGACCACCTGTTTGCTATTGTCCCCTAAGGACCATTGGGCCCTTTCTTTTGATTCACAGTTGAAATCCCCTTTTTGTGCTTTTAATCTCCTCTAGAATGTTAGTTCTTTGAGAAAAGAGACTACCTTGCTTTTCTATTAGTACCATCAGAGCTTAGCACAGTATATTTCATCTAGTGAGTGTTATGTGTTTTCATTCATTCCTTCATTTTAATCCAGCCAATTAACCAGTCTCTAAATCCATCTAATTGCATTACCTCACAGTCTACATGTATCCATCTTTTCCACAGAAACAATATAAGAAACTTGATGAAATGCTTTGCTAATGTTCACACAGCATTCACTTGACCTACTAGTTTAGTTACTCTGTCAAAGGAAATAAGGTTAGTCTAGCATGACCTCTTTTTTTTAATAGAACCATTCTGGCTTTTTGTAATCACTGCTTCCTTATTTTAAATTTTCATTAACCATCTCTTTATTTATCTACTCTATTATTTCTCCAGGAATTGAAATCAGGATCATTGACCTATAGATGAAAGACTATTCCCTTCTCCTTTATTTAAAAAACATGGTACAGCATTTGCCCTTTGCTAGTCCTACGATGCCTTTCTTATCCTCTGTGATCTTAGAGATATCACTACCAGTGGCAAATCCATCACCCATGCCATGTCTTTCAAAGCCCAAGGATGGAACTTCATCTTGGCCTGATGACTCAAACTCTTCAAAGGCAACCAGGCGTTCACTTACTATTGCCTTCCTTCATTATCTTAGGTATCTATCCCCCATTAATCATTTTTGTTCTTTGTCTTCTAGTGCAAAGGTCATTCTCCTTGATCTTGGAAACAAAAAAAAGAAGACCTAAGCAGCTCTACCTCCTCTCTCTCTCTTATCAAATAGCATCATCTCTTCCTTCCCAAGTGATCGGCCTGACCTTTTCTGTTTCTCTTCTTTCCTCCATTATGGCTCCCCTCACCAGTTTCAAGTCCTTCTTAGACTTAATAGTCTTGGCATTGCTTTTAAAGGGCCATTCCACACTCTTCATCCTCTGTCACCTCACCCTGGTCCCATCTTTTATGTCTTTTAAAATCACAATTAGATTAGTGTCCAAATGATCATAGACATAGCCAGCCCTGCCTACTAGTTGGGGAACCAAATGGAGTAAAGGATTTGGGAATTTTAGTGGACTGCAAACATAATACAAATCAATAGTGTGCTAGGTACCCCAAAAGGGAATGTAATCTTAGGCCAGAATCAGAGAGGCATGGGATCCATAACAAGGTAAGTAATGGTCCTGATGCTTTCTGACTTTTTTAGATCTTATCTGGAGTAATGTGTAGAATTCTAGGTGCCACAGTTTGGCAAGCACATTGCTAAACTGAAGAGACTCAAGAGGAGGGCATCTGGGGTGGGGAAAGGCCTTAAGTTGAAGGAATTGGTCCCCTAGAAATGAGGGGACCAAGGCTGGCCACAATGGATGTCTTCATATAGTTAAAAGGTTGTGATGTGGATTAGAGATTAGAATTATCCTGCTTAGCTTCAAGGAGCAGAGCTAGGAACAATGGGTAGAAGTAGTAGAGGGGCAACTGAGGCTCAAATAGAACTAACAATTAGAACTACCTAAAAACTGAATGGGCTACTTGGAGAAGTAATGAGCTACTCATCCACAGAAGCATTCTATCCAAGGCTAGATGACCGATTGTTGGTGATCACAGAATTTTTAGAACTGGATGAGGTCTTTGAAATAATCTAGTTCAATCTTACTTTATAGATGAGGAAAAAAGAGGCTTTGCAAGAGATAGTGACCCTAAGGTCACAGGGCTAGAAAAGGAAAGAGTTTGACTCCAAGTCTAGTGGGCCTTCAGTTTCATACAACCAGCATCTGTCAAGTACCTGCTATGTTCCAAGCCCTGTGTTAGAAACTGGGGATTCAAAGGAAACAATTATAATTTAATATAAAGGAAGAGAATACACATGTATGTAAATGCCTGCTATGGGTCAAACATTATTTTAAGTATTTTTCCCCAAATTTTATCTAATTTGATCCTCTCAACAACCCTAGGAGGTAGGTGTAATCATGATCCCCAGTTTACAGTTGAGGAAACTGAGGCAGACAGAGGTGAAGTGACTTGCCCAGGGTCATATAGCTAGTAAGTATCTGAGGGTGGATTTGAACTTGTCTTCCTGACTCCAGGTCCGCTTCTCTATCAACTACTGCCTCAAATGGGAGGCTATAACATGTACATAGAAAAGCAAATAGAAGATTTTTTTTGAAGTTTTTACAGTTTATTTATGCTCTGATGAAAAATTATCTTCACAGATAAACAACATCCATAGTGCCTTTTATTCCTTCTTTTTGCCAGCACCGCCATTTGCCTTTGCAGTACCCCTGACTTTCTTCATTCTGTTCTTACGTTCCTTTCGCTGCTTTCTTGATGTCTTTTTCTTCTCATACAGGTCATGCCTTGCAAGTCTCTGCTTTGGTTCATTTTTCTTTGCATAGTCAAGGGAATCATAAATCATTCCAAAGCCTGTTGTTTTGCCACCACCAAAATGGGTTCTGAATCCAAAGACAAAAATGACATCTGGAGTTGTCTTGTCCATTTTTGTCAGTTTTTCTCAAATTTCAGTCTTGGGCACTGTGGCCTTTCCAGGATGAAGGACATCTATAACCATGTGTTTACGCTGAAGAAGTCTGTTTGTCATGAATTTCCTGGTTCTGATGGTTACCGTGTCATTCTCTCGTGGAACACGATTCCTGGCTAGTTTCAACATCGGAGCAGACAAGAGGTCTCCAGGAGACAGGCTGAGAGAAGAGTCGAGATCCAAGCCTAAGGATGGCGCAGATGTGAGACGGATGGCATCTAGACCCCAGGAAGAGTCACCATGGTGGCCCTAATAGAAAATTTCTACAGAACAAACACCAAGGAATTTCATGATGTTAGTAGTGCTCAAAACTGGGGGGAGGGATCAGGAAAGGCCTCTTTTGGGATGTTGCCCTTGAGCTGACCCTCAAAAAGGGCTAGGGATTCTGAGAAGCAGAGGTGAGACACTGACAGAGAAAATGATGACACACAAGAATATGGAAGTGCACACAGGCATTTATGAGGACTATGCTAGATGAATGGGAAAAGATCTGGAGAAACCGGATAATAGGTTTGGGAGGGGGTAAAGCAGACATGAAAGATGAAAACATAGAGCATAGAGATGGAAAGATGTTGATGATCCTGGGAAAGTGACTTGCCCAAAGTACCCTTGCTAATAGGTGGTAGAAACTTTATTTGAGCGAGTTCTCATAATATCATGACCACTACTCTACTATATTTCCCTGCTCGTAGGGAAGCTAGATGGTGCAGTGGATACAGCACCAGTGCAGGAGTCAGGAGGACCTGAGTTCAAATCTCACCTCAGACACTTGACACTCACCAGCTGTGTGACCTTGGGCAAGTCACTTAACCCCAATTGCCTCATCCTGGGTCATCTCCAGTCATCCTGATGAATATCTGGTCATTGGATTCAGATGGCTCTGGAGAAGAAGTGAGGCTGGTGACCTGCACAGCTCTCCCTCACTCAAAACAAAGTCAAGGGCAAGTCATGTCATCATTTCTCTGATGGCATGGTCTTTTTTGGCAACGAAAGACAAACACACTTATTTCTTAACTCAACAAATTCCACTGGCTCTTCATTGCCTTGAGAACAAAATAGGAACTTTGTTTGGTTTTCAAAGCCCTTTCTTTCCATTCTCACAATATATTCCTCCCCCATCCAGCACTCTGTGATCCAGCCTTAGTTTCCATGCTGTTCCTTACTTATATTCTCCATCTCCTACCTCCATCCCTTTGCACGCCACCCCTTGTCAAAATGCCTGCAATGTACTCTCTCCCTCTTTACTTCTGTCTCATAGGCTCCCTCTTTACCTTCAAGACACAAATCAAGTACCATCTTCTGATTTGTGTATTCGTCCTTTGTTGCCCAAGAATCAAGAACGAACATTGCGGAAGAACCACCTAGCTGCCCATCATCTTTCTGATTTAATCTTTTCCTGATTGCCTAACTATTAGTAGCCCCTTCAGATCAATTTATAGTTAATTATTTTGTGTATACTTGTATTTATTACCTCTATAATCTTTCTGCATGCATATGTACTTGCTGTCTCCCCAGTTGTCTCTTGAGAATGGGGAATATCTCTGTTTTTGTACAGTACCTGACACACAGCAGATAATTCTTGAATGCTTCTTTAACTGATATATTTTTAAGAAACTCTATCCCTTCTATTCCTCAAAGACTACATCTGCCAAGAAACCTTCCCAGACTGAGTCTGTGATATGATGGGAAGCATTGTTAGTATGCAGGTGTGAAGGCCTAGGTTCTGGTCCCAGCTACATCATTAATTTTCTGTGTGACCTTGGGCAAATCACTTCTCCAACAACCCTGGTTTCCTTAACTATGAAAGATAATGTTTGGAGTGTGTGATCTCATAGATCTGTCCAACTTTGAATAAACTGGATTAAAATGAGTTCTGATCTCAATGGTCTCTGATCTAGATCTAGTTGGCCTGGTACCTTGTGCTTGCCTCTGAGTGACAGACATATATTTATGCAGAAAGTCTGTAGCTCCTCTTCACATATTTAACTTGGCCATAGTTAGCTAAGGAAGCAGTTTGCCTTTGATCTACATCAACTGGGCTGTATTCTGAGCCAGCTCTGCCAATTGGACATCAGGGGCTAGGGAAAAAGAATGAAGCTAAGTCAGAATAGCCCATACTGACTGTTTGCAACTCAAGGCCAGAACCAAAGTCAAAGGATGAAACTCACCAGTGTCTCCAAGGACAACAGATTACTTCATAATTTGAACTGAGTGTTGAGCTGAACTGCCCAATTAGCCTTGGATTTTAGAGTCTGGAGGCCTGGGTTTGAATGCTGGTTCTACCAAGTACTACCTATGTGCTCCACTGGCCATGTCATTTCCCTATTCTGTTTCATTATTTGTAAAGTTGGTGAGGGGGTGAACTCTTCCTATTAATCGATCAATCAGAATTTATTAAGAGCCTACTTCAATATCTATGCCAAGCAGTCAGGATACAGAGATTTGCCCTCAAGGAGCTAATGTTCTATCAGATAACTTTGAAGGTCCCTTTCAGCTTTCAATAATTTGAACATGAGGTCCCTGGCATTGCACCAGGCAGCTTGTGGGTGTTTCAAACTGTTTATTTTCTATAAAATGAGGATAGAAATTCGTGACCTGCTGAGTCCAGAGGACTGCTGTGAAGAGCCATGGAAATAGGATTATCTAGATAGACAGACAGACAGACAGACAGACAGACAGACAGACAGACAGATAGATAGATAGATAGATAGATAGATAGATAGATAGATAGATAGATAGATAGATAGATAGAGTTCCCATTAAACCAGAAGATAGAGCAAGGTACAGTATTTGAGCAGTTTTTGCTTTGGAGATAGCTCTTGTCTAGGGTTCTCCCAACCCATTTGCCCTAGTGAATGAGATTATCTAATGCCTCCTGAAGGTACCTAGTAGAGCTGCGTCCATGTTCTCAATGGGAAATCTCATGTCCAACCCATGTTATTTAAGAAATCTAAGCAGAGGGGGCAGAGCCAAGATGGCGGAGTAGAAAGATGCACATATGCCACCTCCGAACCCACTGCCGATAAAATACCTGTAACAAAAAGAACCACGGGCGAATTCTGGGGCAGCAGAAGCCATAGAACAGAGCAGACGAGATTTCTGCTCTAGAGAGCCTGAAAAATTCTCGCAAAAGGTCCCTCACACCCCAGACCCAGAGCAGAGCCCAACCCTGCCTCGGCGGCGCAGCGCTGAAAGGAGCAGATCTGACCAGGCTTCAGGGATGGAATCTCCAGCAGCTGCATGGGTCCCTCCACCCACAGGTGACAAGGGTCGGTGAGAGGGTCTCTTTGGCGGGTCAAGAGGGGAGTGGGGTGCCCCCATAACTCAGGCCCCCTCAGGAGGCAGCAGCGGAGGCAGGAGCAGACCAGGGCTCCCCAAGCAGGCAGGAACTAGGATCCATTGTTGAAGGTCTCTGCATAAACTCCCTGAGGGAACGGAGCCCATGAGGTGGCCCTGCCCTGACTTGAGTACCTGAACTTAATCTCACACTGAACAGCAGCCCTGCCCCTGCCCAAAGCCCTGAGGCTGGGGAGCAGCATTTGAATCTCAGACCCCAAGTGCTGGCTGGGTGGATCTGGAGGCTAGGTGGGGGTGGAGAGGACACTCAGAAGTCAAGTCACTGGCTGGGAAAATGCCCAGAAAGGAGAAAAAAAATAAGACTATAGAAGGTTACTTTCTTGGTGAACAGGCATTTCCTTCCTTCCTTTCTGATGAGGAAGAACAATGCTTACCATCAGGGAAAAACGCAGAAGTCAAGGCTTCGGTATCCCAGCCCACTCAATGGGCTCAGGCCATGGAAGAGCTCAAAAAGGATTTTGAAAATCAAGTTAGAGAGGTGAAGGAAAAACTGGGAAGAGAATTGAGTGACATGCAAGCAAAGCATGAAAAACAAGTAAACACCCTGCTAAAGGAGACCCAAAAAAATACTGAAGAAAATAACACCTTGAAAAATAGGCTAACTCAATTGGCAAAAGAGGTTCAAAAAGCCAATGAGGAGAAGAATGCTTTCAAAAGCAGAATTAGCCAAATGGAAAAGGAGATTCAAAAACTCACTGAAGAAAATAGTTCTTTCAAAATTAGAATGGAACAGATGGAGGCTCATGACTTTATGAGAAACCAAGAAATCACAAAACAAAACCAAAAGAATGAAAAGATGGAAGATAATGTGAAATATCTCATTGGAAAAACAACTGACCTGGAGAATAGATCCAGGAGAGACAATTTAAAAATTATGGGACTACCTGAAAGCCATGATCAAAAAAAGAGCCTAGACATCATCTTTCATGAAATTATCAAGGAAAAATGCCCTGAGATTCTAGAACCAGAGGGCAAAATAAGTATTCAAGGAATCCACAGATCACCACCTGAAAGAGATCCAAAAAGAGAAACTCCTAGGAATATTGTGGCCAAATTCCAGAGTTCCCTGGTCAAGGAGAAAATATTGCAAGCAGCTAGAAAGAAACAATTCAAGTATTGTGGAAATACAATCAGGATAACACAAGATCCAGCAGCTTCTACATGAAGGGATTGAAGGAGATGGAATAGGGTATTCCAGAAGTCAAAGGAACTAGGACTAAAACCAAGAATCACCTACCCAGCACAACTGAGTATAATACTTCAGGGGCAAAAATGGTCTTTCAATGAAATAGAGGACTTTCAAGCATTATTGATGAAAAGACCAGAGCTGAAAAGAAAATTTGACTTTCAAACACAAGAATGAAGAGAAGCATGAAAAAGTAAATAGCAAAGAGAAGTCATAAGGGACTTTACTAAAGTTGAACTGTTTACATTCCTACATGGAAAGACAGTATTTGTAACTCTTGAAACTATTCAGTATCTGGGTACTGGGTGGGATTACACACATACAGGTGCACACGCACATGCACACACACGTAGAGACAGAGTGCACAGAGTGAATTGAAGAGCATGGGATCATATCTTAAAAAAAATGAAATTAAGCAGTGAGAGAGAAATATATTGGGAGGAGAAAGGGAGAAATGGAATGGGGCAAATTATTTCTCATAAAAGAGGCAAGCAAAAGACTTATTAGTGGAGGGATAAAGAGGAAAGGTGAGAGAAAAACATGAAGTTTACTCTCATCACATTCCACTAAAGGAAGGAATAAAATGCACCCTCATTTTGGTATGAAAACCTATCTTACAATACAGGAAAGTGGGGGAGAAGGGGATAAGCAGGGTGGGGGGCAGGATGGAAAGGAGAGCATGGGGAGGAGGGGGCAATTTGAGGTCAACACTCATGGGGAGGGACAGGATCAAAAGAGAGAACAGAAGTAAAGGGGGACAGGATAGGATGGAGGGAAATATAATTAGTTCTTACCCAACACTACTATTATGGAAGTCATTTGCAAAACTACACAGATTTGGCCTTTATTGAATTGCTTGCCCTCCAAAGGGAAGGGGTGGGGAGGGAGGGAGGAAGAAAAGTTGGAACTCAAAGTTTTAGGAACAACTGTCGAGTACTGTTCTTGCCACTAGGAAATAGAAAATAAAGGTAAAGGGGTATAGGATCGAGACAAGGGCAGAGAGGGATGATAGAAGAGAGGGCAGATTGGCAGACAGGGGCCATTAGAACACTCGGGGTTTTGGGGTGGGGGGAGGGGACAAAAGGGGAGAAAATTTGGAACCCAAAATTTTGTGAAAATGAATGTTAAAAGTTAAATAAATAAATAAAAATATATAAAAAAAGAAATTTTCAAAATAAAAAAAAAAGAAATATAAGCAGACTGAAAGTGTTCAGAAAATTGATGGAGTGGGAGTCAGGAAAACTGTTCTATTTTGATTAGCTGTGTGAGCTTTGCAAAGTCACTCCCTGTCTCTGAGCTTTAGTTTTTTCATGAGTAAAATGAGTAGGGTAGAAAAAGTGTCTAAGTTATTCACATTGAGCCTGGGTAAAGTGTCCACTTGAGCCAATGTATCTAGTCAGCCCTTGACCATGTTTCACATCCCATATAGCCCATCCACCCTGGGAAATTTTCCATCTTCCCAGCTGTTCCTATATGGGTTCTTCCAGACATGACCTTTTATTTTCTTTGTTTTACCATCCCTTCCAGCTTAAACATTCTATTCTCTGAGATCCTTTCTAGCTCTAACTTTATCCTTCCTTACCCCTTTTCTTCGATAATATTATGAGACTATTAGGGGAATACAAGTCTCTCAAGCTAGATGAAAATGCGTGGACTAGATGATTGAATAGTTAGGTGGATTAGAAACTTACTGAATGCCTGAACCTAAAGGATAATTATTAATGGCTTGATGACAATGTGGAAAATCTTTAGTTAAAAACTCCGGGGATTTGCATGTGGCCCCGTTTTATTTATTTTTTAACATGTTTAATGATGACTTGGACAAAGGTATAGATAGTGTGGTTATCAAATTGGATTTTTTAAAAATTTGTGTTGTTTGGAATTTAAACGCACAGTATTTCCGTATACACAGCAGAGCACAAAAAGAGAAGTCTATATAAAAACATGAACTTCCAGTTCTTTCTGTTTGCTTAAAAAAACGTGATAAATTCTACATATTATTTTCAAAACTACTCTGCTTGTCTGTTCTTCCTTCTGAATTTCCTTCTTTGTTTTGTGTATTTAAAAACACATTTCAGTGGCTGCTTAAAAAACTATAACCACTTACACAGTCCTAGTTTAGGTACAGGTATGTCTAAGATGGCTACTGAGGTACCTTCCAATACTGGGTTTCTTTTTTTTTGGCTTTAATTAAATTTCTTTTTTTTTTTTCCATCTCAGAATCCTCTCCCTCCTCTCCTTTTTCTCTAACCACAGAGAGGGTAAGAAAAAAAAGACTCATTCCAAATCCATGTAGTTATGCATAATAAATTCTTGCATTATCCATATTCAAGAAAGAAAGTAAGAAAAGAACGAAGGAAGGAAGAAGAAAGAAGGAAATGAAAGGAGAGGAAGGGAAGGGAAAGGAAGAGAAAGGAAAAGGGAAAGGAAGGGACAAGGGAAGGGAAGGGAAGGGGAAAGGGAAGAAAGAGAGGGAGGCAGGCAGGAAGGAAAAGAAAGTAAGGAAGGAGTGGAAAGAAAGAAAAGAAGGGAAAGGAAGGAAGTAAGTATGCTTCAGTCTTCACTTTGATTCCATCAGCTCTCTGAAGTTGGATAATGAGTCCTTTAAAACTTTGGTGGCTTATTATGTTGATCAGAAATCCTGTTTTTCAAAGTTTTTACCTTCACAAAGTTGTTGCTATTGTATATATTGTTCTCCTAATTCTATTTGCTTCACTTTGCAGCAACTCATTCAAGTCTTTTCAGGTTTTTCTGGAACTATTCTCTTCATCTGTACAGTAGTATTCCATCCCATTCATCTACTGTAACTTGTTCAACTGTTCCCCAATTGATGGGCATCCCTCAGTTTCTACTCACTGCCACCACAAAAAAACTGATGCACACACATACACATACACACATATACATACATGCATGCACATATATACATACATATACACATATGTAGATAGATATACATACATGTATATTTTTAGCAGATGGGTCATTTTCTTCTTTATCTCCTTGGGGTGTATACCTAGTTATTGGTATCACTGTACCTCAGTGTTTTATTTGAGTATGAATTCTTCCATATCCATATATCTGACAGGTAAATTTCTTCTAATTTGCTTATGATGTCACTCTGTATCTGAATGATATATCCATTCTGAGCTTATCTTGGCATATGGTGTAAGATGGTGGTCTATACCTAGTTTCTGTCAGATTATTTTCCAATTTTCCTCACAGTTTTTTTTTGTCAAATAGTAATTCTTGCCCAAATACCTGAGATCTATGCTTATTTGCTTTTTGAATGTTGTATATTTCATCACTTCCACTGATCACTCTACTTCTTTTTTTAAAAAATTTAATATCAGTTCTTTACCTGGAGATAGATAGTAGGTTTCATCATTAGTCCTTTGGGATTGTCTTGGATCATTATATTGCTGAGAATAGCTAAGTCATTAACAGTTCATTGTACAATATTACTGTTACTGTGTATGACATTCTTCTGTTTCTATTACCTTCACTTTGCATCAGTTCATGTAAGTCCTTCCAGATTTTTCTGAAACCATCCTACTTGTCATTTCTTATAGCACAATAATATTCCATCACAATCATATGTTGCTTGTTTAGCCATTCTTCAATTGATGGATATTCCTGCTATTTTTGATTCTTAGCCACTACACGCACAAAAAAAGCCAGTATAAATATTTTTGTACAAATAAGTCTTTTTACTTTTTTTAAATGTCTTTGGGATATAGACCTGGAAGTGGTATTACTGGATCAAAGGGTATGCAGTTTTATAGTCCTTTAGACATATTCCAAATTGCGATACAGAATGATTAGACCTGTTCACAGCTCTACCAAGAGTACATTAGAGTCCCAGTTTTCCCACACCCCCTCCAACATCCATCATGTTCCTTTTCTTGTCATATTAGCCGACCCAATAGGTGTAGGGTAGTGCCTCAGAGTTGTTTTAATTTACACTTCTCTAATCAATAATGATTTATGCATTTTTTCACATGACTGTAGAGAGCTTTGATTTCTTTGTCTGGATACAGGACTTTTAAATATATATATATATATATATATACATATATATATATATATATATATATATATATATATATATATATATATATATATATATATATATATATATATATATATATATATGTATATATATATATATATATATGTATGTATGTGTGTGTATAAAATTAATTTTTAGTTTTCAGCATTCAATTCCATAGGATTTTGAGTTTTACATTTTCTTCCCCTCCCTCTTGTCCCCCACCCACCAAAATGGCATGCATTCTGATATAGGCTCTACTTATATATTCATATTAAAAATATTTTCACATTAGTCATGATGTAAAAAAGAATTAGAACTAATGGAAGAAACTGTGATAAAAAAGAAACAAAACAAAACAACAAAAGCTTTTCTTTTGCTTTATGCTTTTCTTATATGCTTTTTTCTTATGCTTTTCTCTCTTCTTTCTCCCTTTCCCTACTCACTAAAGTTTTGCTTTCAACCACCACCTCCCTCAATCTACCCTCCCTTCTATGAGCCCCATACCTTTTCTTTCTCTCTACCCTTACTACTTCTTCCCTCCCTTCTATCCACCCCATCCTTTTTCTTTCCCCTTTCCCCTCCTACTGCCTATAGGACAAGTTAGATTTCTATGCCTAACTGATTATGTTATTACCTCTTTGAGCCAAATCTGATAAGGGTAAGGTTCAAATAATGCTCATCTCCCTCCCTTCTTTCCCTCTAATGTAATAGGTTTTTCAAAATCCTTTTTGAGCTCTTCCATGGCCTGAGCCCATGGAATATTTATTTTGGATGTGTGGGATACAGAAGCCTTGACTTCTATGTCTTTCCCTGATGGTAAGCATTGTTCTTCCTCATCAGAAAGGATGGGAGAAGGTATCTGTTCACCAAGAAAGTAGCCTTCTATGGTCTTATATTTTTTCCCTTTTCTCGGCATTTTCCCAGCCAGTGACTTGACTTCTGAGTTTCCTCTCCACACCCACCTTGCCTCCAGTTCTGCCCAGCTAGTGCTTGGGGGCTGAGATTCAAATGCTGCTTCCCAGCCTCAGGGCTTTGGGCAGGGGTGGGGCTGCTATTCAGTGTGAGATTAAGTTCAGGTGCTCAGGTGGGGGCAGGGCTACCACACAGGGCTCAGTTCTCTCAGGGGCTTTATGTGGAGACCTTCAACAATGGATCCGAGCTCCTGCCTGCTTTGGGAGCCCCTGCCTGCTGCTGCCTCCACTGCTGCCTCCCGAGGGGGCCTGAGTCATGGGGACACCCTGCTCCCCTGTTGGCAAGCCAAAAAGACCCTCTCACTGACCTTTGGTGCCTGTGGGTGGAGGGACCTGCGTGGCTGCTGGAGATTCTGTCCTTGAAGCCTGCTCTGATCTGCTCCTCTTGGTGCCGCATGGCCAAGGCAGGGCTGGGCTTTGCTCTGGGTCCAGTGCTTGACAGACCTTTCCAGTCAGTTTTTCAGGTCTCTCTGGAACAGATATCTCCTCCACTCGGTTGTTCTGTGGCTTCTGCTGTTCCAGAATTTGTTGGGAGTTCTTCTTTACAGGTATTTTATGGGCTGTGGGTTAGGAGCTAGCATATGTGTATCTTTCTACTCTGCCATCTTGGCTCCTCTTCCCTCTATTGTAATAGGTTTTTATGCCTTTTCTTGTGATGTAATTTACTATTTTCAGCCTTCTCTTTTCCTCTTATCTTAATATAGTCCCCTTTCACCACTTAATTAGATTTTTTTTTATCATCACATCAAAGTCAACTTATATCCACATCCTCTGTCTACTGTATACCCCTTTTGAATATTGTATTAACAATACAGTTCTCAAGAGTGACAAGTGTCATCTTCCCTCATAGGGATGTAAGCAGTTTGGTCTTATTAGTAACATGTTGTTGGTTTTTTCTTTCCTGTGTACCATTTGAAGATCAAATTTTCCATTGAGCTCTGGTCTTTTCATCAGGAAGGTTTGAAAGTCTCCTATTTTGTTCAATGTCCATCTCCTCTCCTGAACAATTGCGCTCAATTTTTCTGGGTAGTTGATCCTTGATGGTAATCCAAGATCCTTTGCCTTCTGGAATATCTTATTCCATACCCTCTGATCTTTTAATGTAGAAGCTGCAAGGTCCTTCATAATCCTGACTGCGGTTCTAAGATATTTAAATTATTTCTTTCTGGCTGCTCACAATATTTTCTCTTTGACCTCATAATTTTGGAATTTGGCAACAATATGCCTTGCTATTTGCAATTTGGGATCTCTTTTAGGATTGGTGGATTCTTTCGAAGACTATTTTACCTTCTGGTTCTAGGACCTCAGGACAGTTTTCCTTGATGATTCTCTGAAAGATGCTATTCAGGCTCTTTTTGCTGTCATGGTTTTCAGGTAAACCAATAATTTTTAACTTGTCTCTCTTGGATCTATTTTCTAGGTCAGTTGTTTTACCAATGAGGTGTTTTACATTCTTTTCTATTTATTTTATTCTTTTATGTTTGACTGTTTTTTGATATCTCATAGAGTCATTTCCTTCCACTTGACCAACTCTAATTTTTAATGATTTTTTTTCTATTAGATTTTGTACCTCCTTTTCCATTTGGTCCATTTTACTTTTTAAGGAGTTCTTCTTTTCAATGAGTTTGTGTCCTTCCTTTTCCATTTGGCCAATTCTACTTTTTAAGGAGATGTTTTCTTCAGTGTACTTTTTTCCATTTGGGCAATTATATTTTTTAAGGACTTGTTTTCTACAGTCAACTTTTATCCTTCCTTTTCCAAGCTATTGAATCTCTCTTGCATACTTCTCATTTCTTTGCTCAATTTTTTTCTACCTTTCTTATTTGACTTTAAAATTCTTCCTCAGGTCTTCCAGGAAGACTTTTCGGACTTGAGACCAGTTCATATTCCCCTTTTAGGTTTAAGATGTGGATATATTGACAATGTTGTCTTTTTCTGAATTAGATCTTCTCTGTTTCCATAATAAGAATCTTTGGTCATTGTCCAATTCTGCCTTTTGCTCATGGTGTTTTTCTACTCCCTGGCTTTTAAAGTTGAGCTCCGCTGACCCAAGCTTGTTGTGCTGGGAGTCCAGGACCTGGTTACTGGCTTTGTGTGCTGGGACCTCAGGTGCTGATAGCTGGAGGTTATAGGGTTCCGACAGCTTACCTGGTGCTGAGCTGGGGCCAACAACACTGGAGCTCTCAGGGTTGGAGTGAGGAGTCTGGCCCCTGGGCGATACCTGCTCATTTGGGCTTTGCAATTGAATGTTTGGCACTGGAGGATGCCTGCCAATCCTGGAACTGTGCCTCCTTGAGTTGTGCTTCCCAGACTTATGCTGATGCTGGTGGATGTGGTGGTTTTATGAACTGGTGTCTACCAGTTCCCCTACCTGTGCTGAGGTGCTCAGAGGTCCTGGTGTTGGTGATTGCTGCTCCACCATCCTGGGGCTCAGGATCTTCTGTGGTTTGTTGAGGTGGGGCTTGCTGGGATACTTCCTATTCTGTATTACACCCCCTCCCCCAGAGCAATAGGGGCCTTTCTCATTAATCCCCCAAGCTTCTTGAGCTACAAGACTGCTGCACACCATCTTTCTGCTGGCCCAGCTGTTCCAGAGTTTTTCCTGGGACAATATTTTCTAAGCTTTCAGAGGTCAATGGGGGGGGGGGGGTGAGAGTGACTTAGTTCTTACTCCATCTTGGCTCCCAGAAGCAGAACTCTCTGATCACTCTATTTCTTACCCAGTATGGTTTGAGATCTGATACTGTTAAGCTGCCTTCCTGTTTTTTTCCCTTTGATTCTCTTGATATTCATGACCTTTTGTTCCAATGCTGAGATTCTATAATTCTAACATTAGGATCATAGATTTAGAGCTGGACAGGACCTCAGAGGTCATGGAGTCCAACCCTTTGGTTTTATAGAAGAGGAAAGTAGGGATCAGAGAGCTCCTAGGGCAAAATAGTCTAAATTCAAGAGTGATTTGTCCAAGGTTACACAGATAGCTAAAAACAGAATTGGGTTATGAACTTTGGTCATCTGATTACATCACTTTCCCAAGTGACATTCTCTGTTCTAAAGTGCCTTCCAACCTTGACATTCTATGGTCTGTGTTCTAATAGTAGTTGGATGGCACAGTGGATATAACATTGGTACTGGAGACAGGAAGTCCTAATTTAAGAGAAAGTCTTAGACACTTACTAACTGGATAATCCTGCTGGAATCACTTAACCTGTCATCCTCAGTTTTCTCAACTATAAAATGGGGATGATAATAGCACTTTCCTCCCAGGGTTGATGTGAGGGTCAAATGAGATAATACTCAAGAGGAACTTTTCAGACCTCAAAGTGCTATAATGATGATGATAATATCCCTTTCAGCATCAAATCCTGTGAACCTGTTCTCTAACATTGTATCATCTAAGATCCTTCCCAGTGATAACTTTCTACATGAACATTCTCAGTTCCCTTCCATCCTGGGAAATTCCAAGTCTTTACTAAGTACCTACCGTGTGCCCAGCCATGTGCTTGGTGAGGGTGCAGATTCAATAGAAGACCTAGTCCTTGTGCTCCAGTAGCATGCAATGTAACTGGAGAGCAAAAGCCAATGGGTGGACATGCTATAGCCAAGAACATATTGACAACCTGACAAAAGGAAGAATGGGGACACAGGAGCCTCACCTCCCAGCTCTATGCACCAATGTTCCTGGCCTTTTCATTTCTGGGACATAGCTGAGAATGTGCCAGGATACTTCAGAAAGTTATTGATAGCTGTAGTTTATTTCTCTTCTTTCCCTTTCCTAATCCCTTATACTCTACCTCAGCCCTGCAACTACACCAGGCATTAGCAGGACTGGTTGTTCTTGTTCAGTGATTCGGTCATATCCAACTATTCATGACGAATATGCATCACAATATGCCAGGCCTTTCTATCCTCCACTGTCTTCCGAAGTCTGTCTAAGTTCATCTTCATTGCTTCCATGACACTATCTATCCATCTCATCTTCTACTGTTTTTCCTTTTGCCTTCAATCTTTCTCAATTTCAGGATCTTTTCTAAAAGTGCTGTCTTCTCATTATGTGGCCAGAGTATTTAAACCTTCCTTTCAACATATTCTCAAGGCAGGTGGTAGGAGCAGTATTGAGGAAACTAAGACCTGAAGAGATCAAATGACCCTATCATAGTCACAAAAGTACTGTATTGCCAGACTTGAACCCAGGTCTTCTGTCTCTATGTTCTGCTTTCTTTCTACTATAAGGTCCTTTCTCTGAAGTCACTTAACGTCAGAAATTGGTTGTGACCTTGGAACCACAGACTGACAGAGCCAGAAGGAAGTCTTCCTCTCCTAGCTTTCATTTTTCTTTTCGTCTCCTAATAGTACATGCATATGGGGTGGGGGGAGAGATTCTGATCCTATTGGATTTGACAGTTGAAATAAATACAGTATTTCTTATTAGAAATATTTATTTTTTTCTGAACTTAAGAAATAAAACAAGCATTTCCATAATAAAGTGGGGCAGAAAAACAGGATTGCACCTGACATTCCAAATCTGTTATGCACAATTTGCTATTCCTTTCAAATGCACAACAAAGTTATCATGTAATTTTTCATCTTCTTCATTTTTGATATTAATAATTTGGTTTTCTTCTCTCTCTTTTAATAATATTAACCAATGGTTTATCTATTTTATTGATTTTTTTTTGTAATACTAACTCCTAGTTTTATTTATTAATTCAATGGTTTTATTAGACTCAATTTTTATCAATTTCACTTTTAATTTTTAGGATTTCCAATTTAGTGTTTAACTGGGGATTTTTAATTTGTTATTTTTCTAGTTTGTTTTTTTTTAATGCATAACCAGTTCATTGATCTGCTCGTTCTCTTTTTTTATAATTGATATAACACTTAGAGATAGAAATTTTACTCTGATTACTGTCTTTGCTGTATCCCATAGGTTTGGGTATGCTGTTTTGTTATTGCCATTTCCTTTAATGACATTACTCAGTGTTTCTATTTTTTGTTCTTTGACCCATACATTCTTCTTTTTTTCATTTTAAATTTATTTATTTAACTTTTAACATTCATTTTCACAAAATTTTGGGTTCCAAATTTTTCTCCCCATTTGTCCCCTCCCGCCATGCCAAAACACTGAGCATTCTAATTGCCCCTATCACCAATCTGTCCTCTCTTCTATCATCCCTCCCTTCCCTTGTCCCTATCTTCTCTTTTGTCTTGTAGGGCCAGATAACTTTCTATACCCCATTACCTGTATTTCTTATTTCCTAGTAGCAAGAACAGAACTCAACAGTTGTTCCTAAAACTTTGAGTTCCAACTTCTCTTCATCCCTCCCTCCCCACTCATTCCCTTTGGAAGGCAAGCAATTCAATATAGGCCATATCTGTGTAGTTTTGCAAATGATTTCCATAACAGTCGTGTTGTGTTAGACTAACCATATTTCCCTCCATCCTATCCTGCCCTGCATTGCTTCTATTCTCTCTTTTGATCCTGTCCCTCCCCAAGAGTGTTGATTTCAAATTGCTCCTTCCTCCCATTGTCCTCCCTTCCATCATCCCCCCAACCATGCTTATCCCCTTCTCCCCCACTTTCCTGTATTGTAAGATAGGTTTTCATACCAAAATGAGCGTGCATCTTCTTCCTTCCTTTAGTGGAATGTGATGAGAGTTAATTTCATGTTTTTCTCTCACTTCCCCTCTTTTTCCCTCCACTAAAAAGTCTTTTGCTTGACTCTTTTATGAGAGATAATTTGTCCCATTCCATTTCTCCCTTTCTCCTCCCAATATATTTCTCTCTCACTGCTTAATTTCATTTTTTAAAGATATGATCCCATCCTATTCAATTCACTCTGTTCTCTCTCTCTCTCTCTCTCTCTCTCTCTCTCTCTCTCTCTCTCTCTCTATCTCTGTGTGTGTGTGTGTGTGTGTGTGTGTGTGTGTAATCCCACCCACTACCCAGATACTGAAAAGTTTCAAGAGTTACAAATATTGTCTTTCCATGTAAGAATGTAAACAGTTCAACTTTAGTAAGTCCCTTATGACTTCTCTTTGCTGTTTACCTTTTCATGCTTCTCTTCATTCTTGTGTTTGAAAGTCAAATTTTCTTTTCAGCTCTGGTCTTTTCATTAATAATGCTTGAAAGTCCTCTATTTCATTGAAAGACCATTTTTTCCCCTGAAGTATTATACTCAGTTTTCCTGGGTAGGTGATTCTTGGTTTTTAGTCCTAGTTCCTTTGACTTCTGGAATATCCTATTCCATGCCCTTTGATCCCTTAATGTAGAAGCTGCTGGATCTTGTGTTATCCTGATTGTATTTCAACAATACTTGAATTGTTTCTTTCTAGCTACTTGTAATATTTTCTCCTTGACCTGGGAACTCTGGAATTTGGCCACAATGTTCCTAAGAGTTTCTCTTTTTGGATCTCTTTCAGGTGGTGATCTGTGGATTCCTTGAATATTTATTTTGCCCTCTGGTTCTAGAATATCAGGGCATTTTTCCTTGATAATTTCATGAAAGATGATGTCTAGGCTCTTTTTTTGATCATGGCTTTCAGGCAGTCCCATAATTTTTAAATTGTCTCTCCTGGATCTATTTTCCAGGTCAGTTGTTTTTCCAATGAGATATTTCACATTATCTTCCATTTTTTCATTCTTTTGGTTTTGTTTTGTGATTTCTTGGTTTCTCATAAAGTCATGAGCCTCCATCTGTTCCATTCTTATTTTTAAAGAATTGTTTGCTTCAGTGAGCTTTTGAACTTCCTTTTCCATTTGGCTAATTCTGCTTTTGAAAGCATTCTTCTCCTCATTGGCTTTTGGAACCTTTTTTGCCAATTGAGTTAGCCTATTTTTCAAGGTGTTATTTTCTTCAGCATTTTTTTGGGTCTCCTTTAGCAAGGTGTGGACCTGCTTTTCATGCTTTTCTTTCATCTCTCTCATTTCTCTTCCCAGTTTTTCCTCCACCTCTCTAACTTGATTTTCAAAATCCTTTTTGAGCTCTTCCATGGCCTGAGCCCATGGAATATTTATTTTGGATGTTTGGGATACAGAAGCCTTGACTTCTATGTCTTTCCCTAATGGTAAGCCTTGTTCTACCTCATCAGAAAGGAAAGGAGGAGATATCTGTTCACCAAGAAAGTAACCTTCTATGGTCTTATTTTTTTCCCCTTTTCTGGGCATTTTCCCAGCCAGTGACTTGACTTCTGAGTGTCCTCTCCACACCCACTTTGTCTACAGATCCAGCCAGGCAGCGCTTGGCGTCTGAGATTCAAATGTTACTCCCCAGCCTCAGGGCTTTGGGCGGGGGCGGGGCTTCTATTCAGTGTGAGATTAAGTTCAGGTGCTCAGGTGGGAGCAGGGCCACCACATGGGGCTCAGTTCCCTCAGGGGGTTTATGTGGAGACCTTCAGCAATGGATCCTACCTCCTGCCTGCTTTGGGAGCCCCAGTCCACTGCCACCTTCTCTGCTGCCTTCCAAGGGGGCCTGAGTCATGGGGATTCTCCCACCCCTCCCTCCCCTGTTGAGGAGCTGAAAAGACCCTCCCACCAACCTTTAGCACCTGTGGGTCGAGGGACCTGCGTGGCTGCTGGAGATTCTGTCCCTGAAGCCTCCTCAGATCTGCTTCTCTTGGTGCTGCTCGCCCAAGGAGGGCTGGGCTCTGCTCCAGGTCCAGGGCATGATGGACCTTTCATGTCAGTTTCTCAGGGCTCTCTGGAACAGAAATCTCCTCCACTCTGTTTTTCTGTGGCTTCTGCTTCTCCAGATTTTGTTAGGAGTTCTTCTTTACAGATATTTTATGGACTATGGGTTTGGAGCTAGCATATGTGTATCTTTCTACTCTGCCATCTTGGCTCCTCCCCCCAACCCATACATTCTTTACGATTAGGTTGTTTAGTCTCCAATTAATTTTTTTCTCTATATTTTCACAGTCCCTCATTACATATAGTTTTTATTACATTGTGGTCTGTATAGGAAGCATTTAATATTTTTGCTTTTATCTATAAAATTTTTGTTCCCTAAACTATGGCCAGTCTTTGTAAAGGTACCATGTACCACTGAGTAAAAGGTGTATTCCTTTCTATTTTCATTCATTTCTCTTCAGATATCTATCATGTCTGGCTTATCTAAAATTCTATTCACTTTCTTAACTTCTTTCTTATTTATTTTTTGGTTGGATTTGTCTAGTTATGAGAGGGGAAGATTAAAGTCCTCCACTATTATAGTACTGCTATTGCTACCTGTAATTCATTTCACTTTTCTTTTTAAAATACAGATGCTATTGTATGCATATAAGTTTAATATTGATATCGCTTAATAATTTCCCTGTTTATCTCTTTTAATTAAATGTATTTTAGCTTTTACTTTGTCTGATATCATGATTGCTACCCCTGCTTTTTTTTATTGGCTAAGCCATAATTCATTCTACTTCAACCCTTTATTTTAACTCTGTATGTATATCTCATTTTTCAATGTGTTTCTCATAAGCAGTATAGTATCAAATTCTGATTTTTAATCCATTCTGATATCTATTTTCATTTTATTGGTGAATTCATTCCATTCACATTCAAAATTATAATTACTATTTGTGTATTTTCTTCTATCCTATTTTTCTTCACTAGTCAGACACAAAGAGTTTTTCCACTTTCCTTTTGAAAGAGGAGCCTTGGTGGAGTGCCCTAGGAATCTATACTTGGTCTTGGGATGTTCACCATTAATGGATGGGGTAAAGGAGTGAATAACATCTTTAGCAAACATATGGATACTATGAAGCTTAAGATCTGAACAGCTACCACACTGGATGGCAATTGTGATTCTCAAACATCTTGGCAGGCTGATACAGAGGTGTCAGATTGATAGCCTATGGGTCACATGAAACCCATATTACCAAGTCACTGTTGAGTTAGGTCCAAACCAGATCAAAATAGAACTGGGAAATATTTAACAAAATAAATAAAAACATTGTAAACATAGATAATATTACATTTAAAAACTAAGTTATTATGCAATGCACAAGGAAGCTTACAAAGGGTTTATTAGCTCCCATTTTTATTTGAATTTGACACCATGGGGCTTGATCATTGGGCTGCATCTAATAACATGGAATATCATCAGTTAAAAAATCACCTTCACAAGTCCCAGATAAGGAGACTGTGACTAGATATGGGAAAAGATATGGGACTCTTAGTGTACTACAAGTTAATCGCATCAATGGGGTGAACTGGAAACAAAGGTAAGTCAATGAATGGCACTCAGAGAAGCACAAAGTTTAGGAATGAGGAAGTGACAGTTCAGCTCTTCTCTGTCCTCACATCACATCTAGGAAATGGAGTTTGATTCTAAGTGCCCCATGTTAGGGAGGATATTGATGGTGAAGGGCCTCAGTTTCTTTCCATATAAGGAACCAAGAATACTAGCCCTGGAGAAGAGATGATTGAAAAAGGGGGCATAATCTAAAGGGCTCTTTGGTTCCAGAGGGTGGAACCTTTAATAATGGACAGAAGTTGTGAAGAAGCACATTTTTTGACTTGACATCGGGGGAAAAAATTCTTAACATTTGAAATTGTCCCATGCGCTGTCTTGGGAGGTGACTGTCTCCCCTTCTCTGGACATATTCAAGTCAAGGCTAGGTGACTTTTCTTTTGTCATTTATCAATCAATTGATTGTTTGATCACCCCATCAGCAAACCTTTTTGGAGTGCTTGTCAGGCATGGTGCTAAATGGGGAGGATACAAGGAAATTAAAAAAAAAAAACACCGCTGCCTTTTAAGAGCTTACATTTCAGTGGGGATACCTGTAGTATGCACAAGACATATATGGCATGTTGACATGGGGGAGGGAGGGGCCGTGTTCTGGAGGAGATTGCCTTTCAGGTATGGGTTGGCTTGGATGAACACTGCCATCTCTTCCTATTGTGACAGACTACCTTCTGTGCCCAGACTTGGTTTATAACCTTCAGAGCATCAGCATGGCTCCATAAATTGAATAAAGCTGAATGGCCACTAACAGATCTACCCAAGTATGGAAGGGAGAGGGATTTCAGAGGAGGAGGGCTGGAGGCCTTCCTGGCAGACCTTCTAGGGCTGGCCCCCACCCACTTCCCTACTCTGGGTTGCTAAAGTGCGTCGTCTCTCACCTTGGCCCCCTGCCTAGCAACCCCTCTGCTGCCCATCCCTCCCAGCTGTCTATGGCCAAGGGCCATGTTTCCCCAGCTGATCCTCTTGACCCTCTAATTGTGACCCCCCCTTGCTTCCCCACTTGGAGCTAATTATAGGCCCCGGCTCCAGCCTTTGAAGCCAGCCCACAGTTGTATTTTATTGCCTCGTGTTCTCCTTCCTGGAACACTGGCTGCGGGAAATGTTTAACCCTAACCCCCATAGTGAAGTCATCTGATGAACCTCCCTGGGCAAAGGCTTTCCAAAAAAACAGCTTGGAGAGGTGGGGTGGGCACTCATGGAAACCTTTGGTGGAGGTGTCCTAGCCCTACCCCTCTGCCTCTCATAACCCATCAGGATAAAGCCTGCTACAGAATTTATTACTTGCTGCTGCTCAGTCAGGGCACTGGAGCAGGCCTCTGCCAGGGTCTAGAAGACCCCAACCAGACCTTTTCTCCTGCCTCTCTTTCACAAAGGAGAGGCTTTTTTGACTTCAGAACTTTCTTTGGATTGCAGCTCTACAAGAAGGAGACTGGTTTCCTATTCTAGTGGGAATGGAAATATTTCAGGGGAGCAGGGTACCAGGGAGCTTAAGAATGACTGTTTATCTGTGGCTTCATTGTTTTGGGCTGCCTTGTGGAAGGGAATGTCAACCCAGTGAGGGCTCAACCAACACCTGCTGGGTTGATGGAAGAGGGAGAAGTCTGAAATCCAGGGCAGGCAGGTGCTGAATAAAACTGGACATGCCTCTATGACTCTCCTAGGACTGGGGCATCTCTGCAGCCCTGATGCATGCCATTGGGCACATAGCTGTGCCACGGCCACAGATTCTTGGCTACAGTTTAAGCAATGGGACATTTGGCTCCTAGGACTTTCATCACATCTCTCCCTTGCTTATAAGGGTTCCCTATTGTCTCCAAGAGTCATGTCAGAGAATCATGGAGTGTCAGAGCTGGAAAGAACCTTAGAACAAGGAATGTCATAGCTGGAAGGGTAGAACAGTATGTGTGAAAACTAGAAGGGACTTTAGAAAGGAGAATGTCATAGCTGGAAGGTATCTGAGAACAGAATTTTTTAGAACTGGAATGGACCCTAGGACAGAATATGAGAGCCAGACTGACCTTCAAACAGGGAACATCACACCTGAAAGGGATTTTAAAAGAGAGTACAAGAGCTAGAGGGGCCTTAGAACAGGGAATGTCAGGGCTAGGAGGGGCCTTAGAACAGAGAAGTTCAAAGCTGGGAGGGGCCATAGAACAGGGAATGCCAGAGCTAGGAGAGAAATTAGAACAGTGAATGTCAGAACTGGGAGGGGCCTTAGAACAGGGAATGCCAGAGCTAGGAGGGGTCTTAGAATAGGGGATATCAGAGCTGAAAGGAATCTTATAGAACTTAGAATATCCGAATTGGAAAAGACCTGATACTGTCGGCAGAACTGGAATGGAACTTAGAACATGGAATGTCAGAGCTGGAATGGATCTTTTAGAACTTCAAATGTTAGAGCCAGAGAAGACCTTAAAAATAGAAACTAAAAGGGAATTCATAGCATAGAATGGCTGAGCTATAAGGGTCTTTAGAGGTCATCTAATCCAACCTACACAGATAAAGGAACTGAGGTGCATAGAAGGGAAATGACTTGTCCAAGATCAACCTGAATGTAAGTGGTAGCACATAGTAAGGGTTCCAGAAAAAAAAAAATCTTGCTTAAGTCTTGACTTGGGAACATTTTCTTGTAGGCAGAGATGGAGAGATGCATTCCTGTTCTACTCAGGGTGAAGTCCTGGCCAGAGTAGCTGGCGGCATCTCACTCCAGTTGACTGATCATTGTCAGTCGAAAGTTAGAATGGAATTATTGCAGGCTTCACGAGCTTACCATGCTGGAATTGACCTAAAGAGATCATTTCATATCTCCCACTGTTTCCACAAAAGATCATGTCAAAAGCATTGATGTCATTGGAAGCTAAGAGGAGTTTGTCTACTTTACTCTTGCATATTCAAAGCATATGTGATCTAATCCAAATAGGTGTCTCTATACTAAGGCCTTCAAATTTACTAATGCTTTTTTACAATAACCCTGAAAGTCAGGCAGCCCAAGTATGATTACGTTGATTTAACAGAGTAAATTGAGGCTCAGAGGACATGATTTATTGAAGCTGTCCATGGTCAGAGTTGTGTTTTGGACCCATTGTGAATATTGCCCGTAACCAAAGGACACATTGGTGGTTTGGCTCTGGAAAACACAAACACACAAAAACCTATAGCTTTGTTTGACTTCAAGACAACACTGCCAATATATTGTATCAGGTCTCATTAAAAGTCAGTCACCATCTCAGGATGACATTTCTATTTAAACTCTTCCATTTGCCTTCAAGTGCTAGCTAAATACTGCTTAATGTGTGTCTGGTCTCCCTCTCACCTGGCTGAGTGGTTTGGACAACTGTTCAGAATATTTGTATAGAAATAAAAATCAATTGGTTGTGGTTTTCTCCTCTGAAAGTTAGAGGTACAGAAGCAGCATAATATAATAGCGAGAAGTGAACTGAAAAGACCTGGATTCTACTCCCTGTTCTGTCACTAATTCTATGAACCTAGGAAAGTATTTACTTCCTTGGGTGTCAGTTTCCAGATCTGTAAAATGAAAATGTTAGACTAGCTGGCTCTAGATCTAGGAAACTATGGGTGACAGTGGGGAGGTCACATCTTCCTTGAGCCTCAGTTTCCTCTTCTGTAAAATGAAGAGGTTGGACTAAAGAGTCCCTGAGGTCCCCTCCAACTCTGAAGTGTATGGTTTCAAGTTCAGCTTTCTTTCTACCACACCTTGCTGTGGTTCCTTCCATTATCTCTCTTAAGTCTAACCTAAAGTCTCTTACTGCAAATTAAGTCCATTTCTTTTACTTTTATAGTAGGGAGTTAGGCAGATGATGAATACCAACCCTTTACTTCAGTCTGATATATTTTATTCCTTCAGGACTATCAGGTTACATACTATGAAACAAGACCCCAAGAATCTTTTTGTTCAATGTTTTCAGTCGTGTCCAACTTTCCATGACTCCATTTGAGCTTTTTCTGGCAGAGATGCTGGAGTGATTTGCCATTTCCTTCTCCAGCTCATTCACAGATGAAGAAATTGAGGCAAACAGAGTCATCAGGAAGAGGAGTCTTGTTGATTCCAGGCCCCACGCTCTGTCCACTACACTATATACATGTACACACAAATACATATATATATATATATATATATATATATATATATATATATATATATATATATATATATATATATATATATATATATATATATATACGTGTACACATGTACACATACATATACATATATATATGTCGAGAGAGAATATATATGTATATATACATACATAGGCAGCTACCTATGTGGTGGATATCCAGATAGAGCACTGGGCTTGGAATCAGGAAGACTCACCTTCATGAGTTCAAATACAGCCTCAGATACTTGCTAGCTGTATGGCCCTGGGCAGGTCACTTCACCCTGTTGGCCTCAGTTTCCTCATCTGAAAAATGAACTGGGGAAGGAAATGAGAAACCACTCCAGTACCTCTGTCAAGTAAACCCCAAATGGGATCACAAAGAGTCAGACATCACTGTACTCAGCAGTATTTCAAGCTGTTATCTTTTGTTTTAACATTCTTTTTATGTTTTGATCTATCCATCTCCCCTTCCTTACCAAACAATCCATCCTTGTCAATGAAAAATTAAAAAGAAATTGAAGTGGAGGGAGGTGGAGGGAAGCCAACAAATCTGCCAATTCTCTCTGAGAATTTCCAGAACATGTCCCCCAACCCCAGCCCAACCCTACAAAGAGGTTCATTTTCTCCACTCCTCTCCAGGGCCAGGCCCAAACCACTAGAAATACACGGTTCATAAGTTAGGCCTCCTAGGCCTACATTACATACATCACCAAGGCAAGGGAGGCCAGAAATGTGAACTGTTACTTTTCTCACAAAGATAACAGTCTTTCTCAAATTCCTGCAACATCAGAAAATTCTCCAGTCTTTGTAAGTTCAAGAGAGATAATGTATAAAAAAGCATCGTGTACTACCAATTGCTGGAAAATAAGTGAACATTATCATATTATAATATATAATACTAGTTTTTGAATAGTGATTCAAAGATGGAAAACGACCAAGGCTCCTGCTCTCAAAGTGCTTAATGTCTATGGTGAAGAATCACAAGTACATGGGAAAGGATGATATGATGAATTATTTATGTCATCTTCAGAGCAAGGATTAGCACACTGATGGGGAGGAGGTGGACCTTGAAGATATAGTAGAGGAATGATCAGAGGGGAATAGAATCAGAAGGCCTGAGTTCAAACTCTAAACTCTAAAGTACCATTGCAGATGCCATAGGGGAAAGAGCCCTGGCTCCAGAGTCAAAAAACCAGGGTTCAGATCCTGAATCTGCTGCTTGCTATTTGTATAGTGTTGTGTAGGTCACTTCCCTCTCTCTAGGCCTCACTTTCCTCCTCTCCAGGAATAAACGTAGGGTCCTTTGATCTTTTGCAGGAGACGTTCCATTGCACATACACTCCTCATCATATTGAGTTTGTCCCTGTCTCTGTTCCTTCTCATCAGGCTACATTCCCTTCTTCCAGAACAGATAGTGACAGACATAGATAGACATAGATAGACAAACATTTCCATGTACAATGTAGAACAGAAAAAAGAAAATTCTATTTGAGATTATTTCGAATCTCTATTATGTGTAATTTCCTTTTTCAAGTATATAAGAAATTCAAACTGTCCTACTTGTCTCTATGTCCCTCTGCACTTTCTCTTGTTCCCTTCTATGCATTTTAAAGATGCTTTAATGACCCTTTGCTTTTTCATCCCCAAGAAGCCCAGGGAGAGAAAAGGACTTTCCAGAGTTATGTCTCTCTAGCTTGCTTGTTGTTGTGGAATTGATGTTCCATTCTGCCTGTCCACATCATTGGGAGAAGAGAAGAGGCAGGGATGCTAATGGAAGAAAGAAGTCCAGAGAAGGGAAACAGTTAGATTCAGGTGGTCCAGTCAATAAAGAGAAAAAACCTAGGCCACTCCACCTAGCCCTGGTTGGACCCAATCAAGTATTCTGATACCCAAGCACTCTCTGTCTTTTTTGTTTTTGTCCATGTTTTTCTAGAAATCTTCCAGACTTTTTTCCGGAAGACCTTCCTCTTTCATACACACACACACACACACACACACACACACACACACACACACACACACACACACACATGCATGCGCACACATATTTCAAGTATGTCTGATAGCACAAGTGCTGTCCATCCTTGCCTCTTGCTACATTACTAAATGGCCAGTCTTCCTTTTCCTGCCCCTGGGTCTTTTAGTTCTGCTAGATGAGCTTTTACCTTATCTTGACAGGGTCCAGGCTTCAATATTACTTCTTAGTCACTCTTGTACATCATGCCTATAGAGCAAAAAGAAGAACCAGCAGAGTGCTAGACTTTTGGCTCCTTGTTTCATTCCAAGCACTGTGTGTGTTTGTGTGTGTGTGCCTGCTTCCACAGTGGTTCTGTGCTATGGGCTCCACATGGGGTTTATGGAGTGTTCAAGTGGACTGGTACCTCTTGTGTCCAGGCTGCAAATCCTTTTTAGGGATGCTCATCTACCTTTGGTGTCCACCTTCATCCAACTCTTAAAACGAACTCAAACTGAAAAACATCAACAAACTGAGAAACATTAAGCTCTGGACTCTGAAAAAAAGAATGGAGGAAATCAAACTTAAAAAATTCAATAAGTAGCAATGTAATATTAGAGCAAAGTCAAGACAGCAAAGTCAGAAGAACATGTGAGATAGCTATAGTTCTATTAAAGACAACTGACCTGAAAAATTATGCATAGAGAATCCAGAAACCTTCAAGTATACAGAAGAGTATTATGAAACAAACAAAACAACAAAACCTGACTACCATATTTCAAGAAATCAGAAAAGGAAATTATCCTAAATAATTAGTACCAGAGGGCAACATACAAATCGATAGAATCAATAGCACACTAGCAGAGAGAAACCACAGAGATAATAAATGCCCAAATTTGACTGCCAAACTTTGTAGCTCCCAAGACAAAGAAAAAATAGTAGTGCAAAAAACTAGAAAAAGAGATCACATACGGAGTGATGTAGAATCATGCAGGATTACATATCAGTAACAAGGAGGGAGCAAAATATTGTAATGTGTTATGCTAAAAATACACAAGATACTTAAATGGATACGTGATCTCATTGACGTACATATTTTTTCCTGTGATGGGTATTGCAGCCTCTGTATACCTTTCATACTTCCTTATGTAACTTCCCATAAATTTGCCCTTATCATGCCAGGGATCATCCTTGATTTATTTTGGCATTGTGAGGATATCAGTGGAGCATTTGGGACCTCTCTTAGTTTTCTTCCTTTCTTGCAAAATAGCCAGGCTATCTTCTAAGTTCATGCATTTCTTGGATATCTGTCTTCTCTTTGTTCTTCATAACTTAAAAGAAAAATGAATGTCTTGCAGTCTGTTCACACCCACCATGTACCTTTTACTTGCCCTGTGGGTGAAATTCAATTTTAATTTTTTTGAGATTTTCATGTTCTGTTACTTGCAACCACACAACACCAGAAGAATGTGGCTATTAAAGAGATGAGATATCATTTCAGAGAGAAACTTGGAGTTATTAAGGGAACTCTGCAATTTTCCACAGATCCTCCAGCTCATTCTCTTCCTCCCTTAATTTAAATCTGAGCCCAACTCGTTTCCATTTTCTATGCCTGTCAAGGTGCATATGTGATGGATAAGCTCTATAGACTGTACATTTAGTTGGATGTCATAGGCTGGAAAGTATGCATTTTTTTCATTCATCCCATTTTCTTTCATGGATGGTTAGACCAAGTCCATTTCAGTGTTGTTAGATCTTATCCAAAACACTCTTCAATGTTTCAAGAATTGGTGACATCACAATGTCATCTGTAAACAGGAGCATTTGGATGACCTCATCATCTATAGGGAATCCATATTCAACTTAGACTCTGTGCTAGATCTCCTTTATGACAGAAGCAAACACCTGATGTGAGCTTCTTTGTGATATTGGGCATCAGGGATTTTATTTTAAACAAAGGTATCTCTTGTTATATTTTAAGGAAATCTTGCATAATTTTGATAGATATAATATTGCCTTTTATTCTACCCAATCAAATGCTGTTTTTAAAATTAATCAAAAATAAACACAGAGGGATCTTATATTCTGTAAATATTTTTTTTTCAGTTGTGTGATATTAAAGATGTGGTCTACTATGAACCATTGCTTCCAAAGCCTGTTTATTTCCTACTAATTTCTTCAATGTATGTGTAAATTATTCTCTTAAATTTTTTGTAGAGATGGGAAACTGGGTACATAAATCCATTACTGTTGATGTTCTTTCAATCACGTTTTTGGGGTTAATAATAGTGTCAGAGATTATTTTCCACACCTTTGCTATCTTAGTCTCCTTCAAATACCTTTTGAATTAATTCCTCAATGCTCTCACAATTATGTTTCCACCAGCATGGATCTGTTCTATGTATACTGGATCTAATCCAACTGTTTTCCCCGTCTTTGTTTTCTTTTTTCTCTTTCCTACTTCTTCTATGAACATGTCTAGCTGTAATATTAGTCTCAATATGGTGACTCTGCTGGATTTTGATGGTGAGGAGTTTGTTCTACAATTATTTTTAAGTTTTCTTCCATTTTCCCCTGTTTCTTTGCCTTCTTCCATTTTCATTCTTAAATTCCCTCTGGATAACTAGGATTAGTTTAATCTTTTGCCAAACCTTTTAAAAACTGGCTCTGTCTTTTACTGCTTCTGTTTTATGAGGCAATTTTACTCATCAATCATCATTCTTTACAAGATATTTATATTCATATCAAATGAGAGAATCTATGGAAAGTTTTTCAATCCCTAAAGTGACTTCTAAAGGTTAATTCTTGTTAAATTATAAATCTAAGATGCCCTTGCCCCACATCTCTCCATCTGACAAATAAATCAAATGTTTGCCAACTCAGGTGCTTTTTACAATTTTTTTTTTTGTCTCTCTCCTATGGCAATGGATTTGGGGTGGGGAGAGTCCACAAGATGGGTGGACTTGTGCTTTCATCCATTTGGAGGAACTCACAGTGTGGAAACTCTCCACTATTGCAGATTGGCAACTCTATAGCTACTGAGGGCTGAATAAAAGAAAATAAAATGGGGTGGGGGGAATTCTGTGATTTGGATTTCACCTGAGAGAGGAGTGGCAAGGGAAGATACTGGGGTATGGTTGCTCAGCAATATAAATTGCAAATACTTAATGTTCATATCTCTCCCCTCTCTCTCCCTCTCTCCTACCCTCCCTCTCTCTCTTTTTATTAGAAGATTGATTTTTACAGTATTTGATAGGGATAAAAAAGCTTAAAAATAATAATTGTGAATGGGATCAATTATACAATGAAATAAGGTGACAGAATGGAATAGAACAAGACTTCTTAACTCAGGGTCTAGGAACTTTAAAATAAATTATAACTACATCAAATATAATTTGTTTCCTTAGTGATCCTCTGTACTTTATTTCATGCACTCAAAAACATTTCATGCACCATTAAATTGAGATCCACAGGCTTTGCCCGCCTGTCAAAGAGTCCATGATGTCAAAGAAAAAAAGAAAAGGTTAAGAACCTTTGGATTAGAAATCTAAATCTGACCATTTGTTCTATAAAAGAAATTCATTTAGAATACAAAGATTCATTCAGATTGTAAATGAAGGATGGGAGTAGAATTTATGATTTATTCACTGAATGCATAACAGCAGGAGTGATGGTCATGCTCAGACAAGGCAACAGTAAAAATCAATAGAAGACAGGTCATCACACAATAAAACTTGTCATCAATGTGAGAAATATGAGCAAATGAAGATGAATGTTTTTCAAAAGAATGAATGGGTCAGAAAACAAATGATAAAAATGAATAATTATATTAATGAAAATTATACCAGTGGGGCAATGCATGAAAATTTTTGACATGTAGTCAAAATGTCCTTAAGGGAAAATTCATATTTCTAAATACTTACAAAGGAGAGAAAGATAAGACAAAAGAATTGAGCATGAAGCAAATAAAAAACCCCTAGAAAATCAGCAAATAACCCATCCCCCAAATAAGCACAAAGATAGAAATCCTGATAATAAAGGAGATGAGAAACAAATCTGTTGAGCTGATAAAAAAAGATAGAAGATGTTTTTAGGACAGTCAAATAAATCATTAGCTAATTCAATTTAGAGGAAGTGAGAGAAGTAGAACAAAACCATATTACAGAAATAAAAATGAATTTGGAACTCACGACTGGAGAATTTAAAAAAAAAAGAAAGAAAGGAAAGGAAGAAAGAAAGAAAAAAGAAAGAAAGGAAGGAAGGAAGGAAGGAAGGAAGGAAGGAAGGAAGGAAGGAAGAAAGGAAGGAAGGAGCATTGGAAGCTACTAGATCAAATTATATAGCAGCAAAGTAGAAAACCTACATGAAATGGGTGAATATTTATTTTAAAAAGTGAAAAAATAAGAAATACTCCAAACAACTCTGTATCAGAAACAGAAAACTGTAAGCCATAAATGAACTCCCAAAGGGGAAAAAAAGCTTGGGTACAGATGGATTTACATGTGAATTCTAGCTAATTTAAAGAACAACTGTTCTGTTTCATAAAGAGTTTGAAAAGAAAACCAGAGTAAGAAGGTATTTTACCAGATTCAATCTGTGAGGCAAATGTGGTCCTGTTACTCAATCCAAGGAGAGGTAAAACAAAGGAAGGAAACAAGACACTCATATCAGTAATGAGTATTGATGCAAGATAAATACATATGTACATACATACATACATACATACATACATATATTGGTTGGTTGTTGTCCTTCGTTTTCGAAGAATACCAAAATGACATCACCATAATAATGTGAAATTTCAGTCTGTCCAAATGAGGCTGATTAGACCAATACGAGCTTGGAATGCTCTGAGACCTCAGGTTGGACACAGATAGTTCACATGCATATTTGGGGTGGTTATTCTAAATTTGTGTATCCTACATTTTCTTTGTGCTGTCTCAATTCTGCTTTGCTCATAGATGTGGGCACTCCATGCTGAGTGGTCCTGGGCCAGTGTTTCCCATGTTGAACAGTCAAATCCAAAGTTCTTGAGAGTGTCCTTGTATCGCTTTTTCTGACTACCATATGATTACCTGCCCCATGTGAGTTCTCCATAAAATAATCTTTTTGGCAAGCGTATATTTTGCATTCAAACAACGTACCCAATCCATCGGAGTTGCTCTCTCTGAAGCATAGTTTGAATGCTTGGCAATTCAGCTCAAGCAAGCGACTTCAGTGTCTGATACCTTATTCTGCCAGGTGATCTTCAGAATCTCCTAAGAGCTCAAATGGAAGAGATTCAGTTTTCACTGGTTAACTGTCCATGTTTCAGAGGCATATAACAATGAGGTCAGCACAACAGGTCTGTAGACCTTCAGTTTGGGAGTCAGTCTAATACCTCTTCTCTCTCAAACTTTTCTTCAGAGCCTCCCAAACACTGAGCTAGCTCTGGCAATACGTGCATCAACCTCATTATCAGTGTGTACATCCCTGGAAAGTACACTACCAAGGTAAGTGAACTTATCCACAGCATTCAAAACTTCTCCATTTGCTGTAATCTATGATTCCACATATGGATGATGTGGTGGTAGCTGATGGAGCACCTGTGTTTTCTTAGTGTTAATTATTAGGCCAAAATTAGCATGGACAGCAGAGAATTGATCCATACTTTGTTGCATCTCAGCTTCAGAGGCTGCACTGAGTGCACAATCATCTGCAAAACAGAAAATCACGCAGCAACACTCCCTCCACTTTGGTCTTCGCTTGTAGCCTTTTCAAATTGAAGAACTTACCATCAGTATGGTAGTTGACCTTGATGTTGTGTTCATCCTCATTAAAAGTATTTCACAACATGGCTGAAAACATCATGCTAAAAACATGGGAGCAAGCATACATCCCTGTTTCGCTCCATTGATGACTTGGAAGGCTTGAGAGCTTTGTCCATTATCCAGAACCCAGGCAGACATGCCATCATGAAATTGATGTACAATACTAATGAACTTCTTCAAGTAGTCAAATTTTGACATAATTTTCCATAAGCCCTCATGACTAACACTGTCAAAGGCCTTGGTCAGATATACAAATATTGTGTACAATCCTCTGTTCTGCTCCTGGCATTTCTCCTGGAGTTGTCAAGCAGCAAACACCATATCAACTGTTCCTCAGCCCTTTGTGAAGCCACACTGGCTCTCAGGTATATGACCATCTTCCAGGTGAAGAATCAGCCTATTAAGGAGGACTCTAGCAAGAATTTTGTCAGCAATGACTAAGAGAGAGACCCTCCATGATTGTTGCAGGACAATCTATTCCCTTTACCTTTATAGAGATGGACAATGGAGGCATCCTTGAACTCCTGGGGCATAACTTCCTCTTGCCATATAATCTGGAAAATTTCAGTCCACTTTCGTACGAGCAATGGTTCCCCTACCTTGTAAATGTCAGCTGGAATAGAATCAGCACCAGGTGCTTTGCCACATGAAAGGAGCCTAATGACCCTCAAAACCTCTTCTTCAGTTGGAAGTTCAGCTACCGAGGGATTGACTTCAACTTGAGGTAAATGGTCAATGGCCTCAGCATTGATTGATGATGGTCTGTTGAGAACCCTATTGAAGTGTTCAGCCCATGTCTCTAGGATCATGTCCTTATCACTAATCAACGTGGCTCCATCAGCACTGAGTAGTTGTGATACACCATAGGTTTTTGATCCATAAATAGCTTTCAGGGAATCATAAAAGCACTTTGGATTGTTACTATCAACATAAAACTGAACATATATATACATATATATGTATATATATATACATATATACAAACAAATTCACACATACATATATGTAAGTGTTGAAAAAAATATTGGCAGAGGATACAGCAACATACTAAAAATATTTACTATTACCAGGTTGGATTTCTATCAGGAATGCAAGAAACCATATAACAAATCATAAAACAAAGTAATAAAAATTAAAAATACAGAAAATCCTTCAGCAAACACGAAAATCATTGATATTTAAAACACATTTTAGTGTAGTACTGAGATAAACGGTCATTTCCTTAATGATTTAAAGTATCTATTTGAAATCCAACTACAAGACTTTTTATAGAAAGAAACGAAGACAATTTATGACAGAGGCATTGAAACCATACACCAGAGTTATGCTGTTCTGATTGGTGAGTGAGGCAGGGCAAAAGCACATGGCCTGCTCACTATAGCTAGCTTACTCCGGCCCCTGGACTATGCTTGATGTCTAATCAAACACCTATCCAATCCATCTTTTTGCGATCGGTCTTCCTGCTGTGTAGGGGTCCTTTCTCTCCCAAATCACCTCATCACCTCCTAATTTTTGCTTTAGTAATAGTAATCAGATCAGTACTATCATTGCTTCTGGAATGGTCTCATTGATTGACGGCTCTTTGGCTCCATTCACCATCCTGGTCACTTCTCACACTACTGTAAATCCTAAACATAGCACTCTTTCCACGATTCTACCAAACTGCATTTGGTTGGGGACATGGGTGAGGGAGAAAGTGGAAAGTAGAACTGTTTTTTCAGTGAATAGTCACAGTTCACACACAGGATCCTAGATGTAGAGCTGGAATGGACCTCAGAAGCCATTAAGCTCAATCTGCTAATTTTACAGAGTAGGAAACTGAGATTCAGGTAAGGAAAATAATTTTCCTAGAATACCTCTGCTAGTAACAGTCTGGGCTAGGATTTGAGCCCAAATGCTACCAACTCCAAGTCTAGATCTGAATTCATAAAACCAATGGTTCTCAACCTTATTGGTCTCAGGACTGAAAAATTATTGAGAATCCCATGGAGTTTTGGTCTATGTCAGTTATATCATCATATTTAATGTAATAGAAATTAAAAATGATAAAATTTAAAATATTTCTTTACTAATTTACAAATAACAATAATAATCCCAATACATATTAATATGACACATTTTTATGAAAAAAACTACATTTTCCAAAACAAGACAAAATGTACCAAGAAGAATGATATTGGTTTTTAAGTATTTTTGAACATCTCTTTTGAACATCTCTGACTTAATAGAAGACACCTCGGTTCTCAAATCCACTTTTACATTCAATCTGTTGTGATATATTGTTTTGGTTAAAGTATTTGAAGAAAATCTAGCATCACATGGTTATGCAGTTGTAAAAAGAAGTAATATTTTAATAAGCAAATAACATTTTTGTGTTCTTGTGAAAATTGCTTTGATCTCAAAGATCCCCTGAAAGGTTCTTGGGGATTCCCAGGAATTCTCAGACCATACTTTGAGAAGCATACAGAATAAAGGATGACTATAAATGCCCCAGTAGGTCAATAAACACAATGTAAGTTAAGGAGGAATTAAGTCCTAACAGCTGATGGGACCATGGAAGACTTCACAAAAGACACCTTATCTGAGGTTTTAAGGAAGTTAAGGCTTCTGAAAGGCAGAGAAGGGGAGGAAGTTCTTTCCATATTGGTGGGGGGGGCAACTTATGACACTATACAGAGCCAAAAAATGGAGTGACAAGTGACAAGTTTAGGAAGCTAATTTTGGCTGGAATGTAGAATACATGAAGGGAAAGGGGCTAAAAAGCTACTTAAGGGCAGGGGCCTTTATTTCATTTTTTCTTTGTATTCCCAGAAAATAGCATGGTGATTTTTACAAAGTATATAATTTATTATTTGAAAGGTAGAGTGGCCCATCTTTCAAATATGTATTAAAAACCAGTGTGAGAAGTCAGTATTTTATCTTGGAGGCAAGTTGTTATTCAAAGAATAGTTATTCAAAGTTATTCAAAAAGTTATTCAAAGAAGTCCTGTGACTTAAGAGTATTTTGGTAACTCCCTGAAGAGAAGTCAAGGCCTTGCAAACCACTCAGAATCAAAGGGATTGGGAAGTGATGGGCATGGTAAGCACCAGATAAGATAATGCAACATGAAATTCTTTAGATTTTAATAGGCAGGGAAATGTAGGTGTCATTCCTCAATCATCTATAAGACATCAATTTGTAAGAACAGTAATCAAAAACTAATACAAAACTGGAATTGAGAAAAAGATTGAGCGTGCAATTAAAATAACTCCAAACTGATCTATTTAAGCAAGATGTTGATGAAAAAAGAGGGCATGGAAATGAATGGAGTAATGAATGACTATAAACACAGATTTTCTAAAGTTTAACTGATGTAAATTAGTTTCTATAAAGAGGAGACCAAAAAAGCCTAGAAATTGCTTTAGACTAAGCAAGGTTTCATGAGTTACAAATATCATCTTTCCATGTAGGAATGTAAACCACTCAACTTTCATATGTCCCTTATAGTTTCTTCTTCCTGTTTACCTTTTCATGTTTCTCTTGATTCTTGTATCTGAAAGTCAGATTTTCTATTCAGCTCTAGTCTTTTCATCAAGAATGGTTGAAAGTCCTCTATTTCATTGAATGTTCATTTCCCCCCAAAAGCATTATACTGAGTTTTGCTGAGTAGGTGATTATTAGTTTTAATCTTAGCTCCTCTGACCTCTGGAATATCATATTCCAAACCCTTTGATTCCTTAAGGTAGAAGCTGCTAGATCTTGTGTTATTCTGACTGTATTTCCACAACACTTGAATTGTTTCTTTCTGGCTGATTACAATAGTTTCTCCTTGACCTGAGAACTAGGGAATTTGACTGCAATATTCGTAGGAGTTTTCCTTTTAGGATCTCTTTCAAGAGGCAATTGGTGAATTCTTTCAATTTATATTTTACCCTCTGGTTCTAGAATATCAGGGCAGTTTTCCTTGATAATTTCTTTTTTTCTCCAAATTTATTTATTTGTGTTTTCAATTTTCAACAATCACTTCCATAAGTTTTAAATTTTCTTGCCCTCCTTCTCCTCTCCCTCCCCAAGACAGTATGCAATCTTATAAAGGTTCTACACATTCATTCTTATTAAACACATTTTTACATTAGTCATGCTGCATAGAAGAATTAAAATGAATGGGAAAAAGCATGAGTAAAACTAAAGAAAATCAAACATAATAAAAGAGAAAATAGTCTGCTTCATTCAGCATTCTGACTTCATAGTTCTTTCTCTGGATGTGGATGGCATTTTGCCTCAAGAGTCCTTTAGAAATGTTTTTTTTTTAAATTAATTTATTTGTTTTCACTTTGCTACCATCACTGTAAGTCTTAGATTTTCTTCTCCTGCCTCCCCACTCCTCCCCAAGACAGCATGCAATCTTATACAGGCTCTACACATACATTCTTATTAAACACATTATCACATTAATCATATTGCATAGAAGAATTAAAATCAATGAGAGAAATCATGAGAAAAAACAAACCAAAACAAAATATAACATAAGAGAAAATATTCTTCCTCATTCTGCATTCTGATTCCATAGTTCTTTCTCTGGATATGGATAGCATTTTGCCTCAAGAGTCTTTTGGGAATGTTTTAAGTCCTTGCATTGCTGTGAAGAGCTAAGTCTATCAGAAACAGTCCTCGCACACTGTGGCTAACTGTGTTTTCCTGGTTCTGCTCATTTCACTCAGCATCAGCTCATATAAGTCCTTCCAGGTCCCTCTGAAGTCCTCCTGTTCATCATTTCTTATAGCATAATAGTATTCCATTACATTCATATACCACAACTTGTTCAGTCATTCTCCAATTGATAGGCATCCCTTTGATTTCCAGTTCTTCGCCACCACAAAGTTCTTAGCTATAAATATTTTTGTACATGTGGGACTTTTTCCCATTTTTATGGTCTCTTTGGGATATAGTCCTAGAAACGATATTGCTGGGTCAAAGGGCATGCACATTTTTGTAGCTCTTTGGGCATAGTTCCAAATTGTTCTCCATAATGGTTGGATCAGTTCACAGCTCCACCAACAATGAATTAGTATCCCAACTCTCCCACATCTTCTCCAACATTTATCATCTTCCTGTTTTGTCATGTTAGCCAATCTGATAGGTGTGACGTGGTACATCAGAGTTGTTTTGATTTGCATCTCTCCAATCAATCGTGATTTAGAGCGTTTTTGCATATTACTATAGATAGCTTTAATTTCTTCCTCTGATAATTTCTTGAAAGATGACGTCTAGGTTCTTTTTTTGATCATGACTTTCAGGTAGTAGAATAATTTTTCAATTATCTCTCCTGGATCTATTTTCTAGGTCAGTGGTTTTTCCAATGAGATATTTCACATTGTTTTCTATGTTTTCATTCTTTTGGTTCTGTTTTATAATTTCTTGATTTCTCATAAAGTCATTACCTTCCATTTGTTCCATTTTAAATTTTAAGGAATTATTTTCTTCCATGAGCTTTTGGACCTCCTTTTCCATTTGGCCAATCCTGCTTTTTAAGGCATTCTTTTCCTCATTGCCTTTTTGAACCTCTTTTGCTATTTGGATTAGTCTATTTTTAAGGCTTTATTTTCTTCAATTTTGAGGGGTCTCCTTTAGCAAGCTGTTGACTTGTTTTTCATGATTTTCTTGTATTCATTTCTCTTACCATTTTTCCTCTCCTTGTCTTACTTGATTTTCAAACTTCTTTTTGAGCTCTTCCATGGCCTGTGACCAATTCATACTTTTCTTAGAGGCTTTTGATGTAGGTGCTTTGACTTTGTTTTCTTCTGGTTGTATGTTCTGATCTTCTTTGTCACCAAAGTAAGATTCTATAGTCTCAGTGTTTTTTTCACTCTGTTTACTCATGTTCCCAGACAGATACAGATCCTGTTTGTCAAGGTAGGACTCTTCTTCCATTGGGGGTGGGAGTGAGTGCACTGTGACAGGCTTCGGGGATTTTGTATCAGTTGCTCAATCCCCCACTCTTTGTGGACCCAGAGTTCTGGAAGTATCCACCTCCACCACTGCCACAGCTGCTGCTGTTGCTACCACCTCTAGTCATAGCTGCCACTACCACCACCCTGGGGCTGGAGCCAGACCTGGCCAGACTGTGCACTCCTCTTTCTCTCAGGTCCCAGAGAGTCTTCCTACTGATCTTTTTGGTGTTTATTGGTTGAGAAGTCTGATATCTGCCACAGCTGACAATGATTTTGTCCCTTCAGGTCTGTTCATACTCTTTCTGTGCTGGTGCAGCCCACCTGGACTGATCTCTGCTCCACTCCCAGCTTGATGTGATAGATGTTTCCTGTTGACCTGCCAGGCTGTCTTGGGCTAGAGATTTGTTTCACTCCATCATTTTGTGGATTCTGCAGCTCTAGAATTTTTTAGAGTCATTTTCACAGGTGTTTGGAGGGGTTTGGGGGGAGAGCTCAAGGAGATCCCTGCATTTACTCTGCCATCTTGGCTCTGCCCCTCAGTCAGATTTTAGAAAAGCTTCTCGAGCACTGGAAAAGGCCATGGAGCAAATATATGGGTCATGATCAGGGGGTCCAGATCCTGGGCTGAAGCAGGGCTCCTTGGCAAAACTCTGTACTAAAGATGACAGAGGCCACGTGATATGGATAGGAATTGAAACAGAACTACTTGGGAAATCCCTAGAGAGAAGGGGCCACAGGTCAGCAGCCTGGATGTGGGGCTTCCACAGGGCTTCCTGGTTCTATCCACCATTTCTGATATTGACTTCCACATCCCTTGGTGTATCTATGCCCACATAATTAGAAGATTCCAAGCTTAAGGTACCCCAGGTTATCTTCCATCAGAACACTGCTCTTTTTTCCATCTCCTAAGAGCACACTAGTTTGTGTGCTGTTTGTTTCAGGTTCCCCTTGAGCATTCCTAGTTAGAGAGTTTGGAGATGTCAGACCTATTTAATCTCCAATTGTCATCTCTGGCAGAATCTTTTCCCCAGTATCCCTAGGATTCTGACATTCTTTTTGTATAGGTATGAGCTACTTGGAGGAGCTTACTGATATTTCCCTTGGAATTTCTTGATCATTATTCTATCCGGAGCTGCTTTTTCTTTTATTTTTGGGGGGATATATGTAGGAGAAGAGGCAACGAGTACAGATAGTTTTATCAAGTAAAGGATAGAGAATCTATTAAGTATAAAAACTAAGAATCTCTGATTTTATTGGTATAGGAAACTCCTGGGTAAGGAAATGCCCCCCTACCAATGCAGTTCAGAACCTATATATCTCATATTGTTAGAGAGTTGTGTAGAGTACTAAGAGGTACTATCCCACAGACAGTCTGTGTCATAGGCCATGTTGCCTCTCTAGCAAATCAATTAGAGAGGAATATTTTATGGAAAATATCACTAGCTAAAGTCACATTAATTGCAATAACCAATCTGGGTCATGGAGAAAGCTTTGCCCTAGAAACATAAGGGACAATGAATGTGGGAAGACTGGTTTGAGTCAGTTCAGCTAAGCCATTTTTTTTTTTGTTGTTTCAAAGAAGAGTTTATTGGATGGAATATGTTAGGAAATAATTGCTATAAGAAAAATTGTCAATAAAACTTTTAAAAAATGTAAGGTATTATAATTACATTTGGATTCAGGCCCAACTGCCTTTGGGAGCATACCCACTATGCACACAGGGTTGCATTGTTGGGGAGGGACAGGACTATTGGGCTGTGATGAGTATGAAACAGAAGTGCAAGAAGTCCTTGGGCTGGATCACTATCCCATTTCTCTCCCTGTACATTTGGGTTATAGGATCATAGATTTTCAGCATTGGAAAGGACCTTAGTATTCATAAACCTACTTGTTATCTTTACCATTATCTCCAGTTCCTCCCCTCTATACCCTCCCTCCAGCCATTACCTCCGTTTTGGTTTCACTTCCCTCCTTTCCCAATCTTGACCCTAGATTTCAATTTTACACTGTCCTCAACTTTTGAGTCCCTTGCCCTTTCTCCTTTTGATACTCATACTTTGCCAAACTCCAACAGTGGATTACTCCCACCATCCACCTCCTTGACTCCTACTAATGTGCTGCTCACTGATCCTGGAGAAAGTCACATTGCTATGCTGTTAGGGTGTGCTGCCATTTTAGGTTATTTAGTCTGTTTATTATAATTTTTATTGTTACATGGTAAGTAAGGGATGTTTTACTATTTGTTCATGTTTCTTATGCCTTGACAACTGGTCAGTTTTTATAAAGATGAAGTGAAAAATCAAGAAATGTGCTGTTCTTAGTTCTATTCAGTTATGACCAAGAATACTTTGTAACTAACATTGAAAAAATCCCATTAAGGTCATTAACTCATTTTTCTGTTTATGTTTTTGTTAGATTTATCTAGGTCTGAAAGGGCCACACTGAGGTGCCCAACTAGTACCATTTTACTCTTTAATTTTCTTTGTAACTTGATTAACTTTTAATTTAATCAAAGTATAACGATAAAAAGTATTTTGAAGCTCTATATAGTGCATGTATATTAAATACAGACATCATTTCATTATCCCTGGTACCTTTGAGCATACAAATTTAATTTTCTCCTACTTATAACTTTTAATAGTATATATTTTTACTATCGGGTCTAATATCACGGTTGCTACTACTTGTGTTCATCCTTCATTGTCAAAGAAGACTATGCCATCAGAGAAATGATGACATGACTTGTACTTGACTTTGTTTTGAGTGAAGGAGGGCTGTGCAGGTCCCCAGCCTCACTTCTCCTCCAGAGCCATCTGAATCCAGTGACCAGATATTTTTCAGGATGACTGGAGACCTTGCTACTACTACTTTTTGGTTGGATTCTGCTTTCTAATCCATTCTGTTAACCTTTTCCAGTTTATAGGTAAACTCATTCTGTTAATGTACATAGCTATGATTATTAATTGTATATTCTCTTCTATCATATCCTCTTTTACTCTTTCCTTTCTTTCCTTTTCTTCCTCTTAAAAAAAGAATACAAGGAAAGAGAAGGAATCTAACCAAAACTAGTAATTTTTCATTGAAGTTTTCTGTTCTTCCTTCTCTGCCCTTCTTCTCTTCACCAATCTCTGACCCTGATCTTTGGTTTCTGCACTTTCACCTTTCTTGTACTCTCTTTATGACTCCCTCCCAAGCTTTCTCTCTGTCTCTCTCTGTCTCTCTGTCTCTCTCCGTCTCTCTCTGTCTCTCTCTGTCTCTCTCTGTCTCTCTCTCTGTCTCTCTCTGTCTCTGTCTCTCTCTGTCTCTCTGTCTCTCTCTCTCTCTCTCTCTCTCTCTCTCTGTGTCTCTCTCTCTCTCTCTCTCTCTCTCTCTCTCTCTCTCTCTCTCTCTCTCTCTCTGTTTCTGTGTGTTTGTTTCTCCTGTCTCTCCTTGCCTGTTTCCCCATTTATTGAATTTAGTGTATTTTATGCCAAACTAAGTTTACGTTTGTTTGTGCGTGCATGTGTGTCTGTGTGTTTCAAATCCTTCTTTGTTTCAGATAAAAGTTAGACTCATGAGATTCCTGCTGTCCTAACTCCTTCTCCTAGGTTTGTACACTTTTCTTCTTATGCAACTTAGATATGTGAAATAGTCAGGGAATCTACTACTTGGGCAATGCTTTCTAACTTTTATTCCAAGTTATTTATCCTTCCATAGCTTTCTTTCCAGAGCTCTTATTTCAATTCTGATTTCAGTGTTCATTTCTTCCAGTCACTTGAGATTAGGTCCTTTTTCATTCTTTGTAGTTGTCTCCCCAGTGCCTGACACAAATTAGGCACTTAATAAATGCTTATTGATCCATTGATTCTAGTACTTGCGGTCAACACATTTCCTTCTCTCTCTAAGTCTTCACTTGTATTTGTTGTGGAGTCACTCTCATCTCCTCATTTTATTTCTTGAAATTTCCTTAACCCATAGTATTTCTCCATTGTATTCTAATTTTTTCTTCTGTTTATACATATTTACAGTCTCAGTTCTTAAATTCACACTTTGTACAAAGTCCAGGCTCCACACTCTCTGACCCTCTTATGTGTGTTAGGTAGGCTCTACTTTATCCTGGCCCTTGGCAGCCTAGATGCTGCTTCCATTAGACCCCACTTTCTGCCTCAGTCTCTAGCTTCCATTCCTATCTCCTTGTGATCTGTTGCAGCTGCTGACATTGCTCAATTAATATATCTTTCCCCCCTTTTATAATTCCCAGGTGTGAATCAGTTCTATCTCATTTTTACCCTGACAGGCCTCAATTGTATATTGAAGATCACAGTAGTCTCAAGCCTCCTAGAAGACCCTCAAGTATAGGTTCCCAGACACTGAGATGACCCTGTTTCCTGCTGTGGCTCCCAGTGCTTCAAGGAGTACTCAGCTAGACTCTTTCTCCCTTCACAGTGACCTATGGGGATTGGCTCTGGCCCACTTCTGTTCTGTCAGTCCAGGGGCAGGATCTGGAGTCAGGCTCCAATTACCTGACCTTACATTAGTTTGGGTCATATCCTCCTCCCCCCAACCCCACCAGTTTGTTCATTTGGAGCACCTGTTAACTTCAGGTCCTTTTACTAGGCCATGCTCTGATTTCCCTTGAATGACCTCTGTTTCCAAACCCAGCAGCCCCAGGACTATTTATTGGAGCTCATGCTGGTTTCCCTGGTGTTACCCCTTTTCCTGGCCTTCTCCAGTTTCTAGCTGTCTCTTTAAATAGCTCTGGACTGTATGGAGGAACTCCCTTCCCTTTTCCTCTTTCTAGGGCCTTTTTTCACCTATCAGTGAGTTGTGAGGGGAATTGGGCCCCTCAATCACTTTTCAAGATTTCACAAGAAATCTAGTCTAATCTCAACAGAATATTCACTGAAACAAGGCCTAAATTTTCATAATTGATGTCCTTGGAGAAACTCTTCAGTTCAGTATGCGAGGTTGAAGTCTAGATCACAAGAGGTTGTGATGTGGATGAAAGGAAAGGAAACAAATCCTTGTAGATAATGTTTCCCAGCTCTTTTCTATGTAAGGGAAGAGAGATGGATAGTATGGCAGCTTAAGAATGGCATAGGGTCAAATGAAATATTTTTTTAAAAAATAATTTTCACAATGGTAGGGGCAGGTTTGTACATAAGGGAAGAAGCCAGAAAACAGAAAACAGAGTGCAACTGGAGATAAGGAGGGTGAATGGGGGGAGGGAGCTGCAAGAGAAAGAAGTGGATGGAATCAAGAGCACAACTACTTTCACTCAGTTGACCACAGAACTGGTCGTCTCTTTATCAAAAACTGAGATAAAGCTGAACAAAAATGAGAAATGATGTAGAGATTTGGAGAAAAGGGCACTCATTTAAAACATAACACAACAGGCCTTCAGAGAGTTGGGCTAGAGTACACCCATGTTAAATTGTGAGGGCTTGTCTGAGATAAAATTAGGCCCTTCACATTTGCAGGGAAGTCAGAGAGATTCTCTACCTGAGACTTTAAATTCTGGATACTCTAGTTTACAGGATTCCATAGATACTACACTTAATAATTATTTATCAACAGACTGACTGGATTAAAAGGATTGCCTTCCTGTAGTGAGGACCTAGTTGGGGTTGATAGTGGATCCTTCCATTTCACTTGAATGACTTCCTGCAGTACAGTTCAGCAGCAAGTATGCAGGAGCTGAGCAAATGGATGTTGGGAGTAATCTATGGTTGAGGTTTGGATGATCATGAACAATGATAGGACAAAGAGGTAAGGGATCTGAGAGTAAGGGACATTGCAAAGTTGAACCAGTGAACTATAAGGTTGTAAACGAGGAGGGTGTCCATCACACCCCAATTAAACACAAAAGAAACTGAGGATTACTTGAAGTCAAGTGCCTCAGACACTATCTGTGTCACCTGAGTCATTTGTAGAGGGCCAATACTGATGGCGTCCAGAATGTGAGGTACTGTCCAGGTTTTACTTGAGACTTATACTAGCATTAGAGCTGACATTCTCAGGATATTGGCTCACCATCACACTCCTGATATGCAAGGATGAGAAAGTCCTGATCCTGACTGTGCACTCCAAGGTTATCTCACTAAAGGAACTAAGATAAGGAAGTAAAAGAAGTAAACTAAAAATGTTCCCATGGGAATAGCCCTGCTTGCTTGCAAACCTCGACCCTCAGATCAATAAATAGATTCACCTCAGAGTCCTGCCTGGCTCGTGTTTTTTCACTTCACACTCACCCAGGTTTGTACCTGCCTGCCTTAGCGCTGGTTGCAGGTGGTGCCTAAAAAGGGACCTGAAAGGAAGGAGTATGATGGTGAGCCAATATCCTGAGAATGGCAGCCCTAATGCTAGTACAAGTCTCAAGTAAAACCTGGACAGTACATCACATTCTGGACTCATCAGTACTGGCCCTCAACAAGTCACTTACCTTGTTTGCTTCATTTTCTTCACCTGTAAAATGGAAATAATTATAGCACCTATCTTGCAAGGCTGTTGTTAAGTATCAAATGAGATAATATATTGGTTGTGTTTTTCAAACCTTAAAGTACTGTGTATGTGCTAGCTTTTATTGTTATTATCAGTCATCATCATTGTTATTATTATTAAGGTCCGACCTCTCTGTTGAAACTCAACATGAACAAATTCTTAATTAATTTTCATTAAGTACTTGGATCATTGCATGAAAATCCATACAGAAAATACATTGAGAATTGGTCTCAAAATCTCTGGGCCTACATAAATTATACAGAGTTGAGTTGCAGTTGAGCATTCTATCAAGAGATTTCAGCAACAGGCCAGTGTAGTGGTGGTCATAGGAATTACCTTTGGGGTGGAAAGACTCAGTTCTTTCTCCTCCCAAACTCTCAATTGATTGTGTCATTGGTGACTCTATCAGTAAACAATGTGCATCCAGTTATGAGACGAGAGACAGCCTAAGGACAAATTAGACACACAGAGAAAAGGCAGCTTCCAAACTCTATGTGGGCACTGACCCTTCAAGCCTAGTGGAGAGCTACCCCTGAATGGAACATCATGAGGAAGATAAAGACAGCAAAGCACTCCCAGTACTGAGGTAGCTATAAATCATTCTTTGCCTCATGTGTATACATTAAACATGGGAGTTGTGTCCTATGTATTTGCTACATATGAATAGAAACCTATATGCCAAAGAGATTTACATGAGAAGGCCTTGCCTTTAAATGTGATTAAGCAACATTTATATTAGAATTCCATTCCTGCAGTATTACCAGATGATAGAAGGCTCAAGGAGAAAGTAGACAGCTACTCTGTAAGGCCTGGACCTGCCAGTGTTAGTGGAAATTAGAGTAGTAGCCCTAGAGAGCATACTACAGGATTAGGAAGAAAGAGAGAGGGAAGGAAGAAGGAAAGGAAGGAAGGAGGGAAGGGAAGGAAGGAAATGAGGAGGGGAGAAGAGCAGGAGGAGGAAAAAGACCATTTATTAAGTACTTACTGTGTTCCAAGGACTATGCTAAGCACTAGGTACTAATACAAACATAAAGGTAGTGGTGAAGGGGGCTTTATGGTAGTAGATTGACACACCATCAATGGTAGAGTTGATTTGATCATAGTTCATGGTTTCAGAACTGGAAGGTGGAAGTGAGGGGGGGCATGAAACAGGAAGGCACATGAGCAGCAGCTGCAAAGAAGTTGTCAAACAGGCCATAGAATACATGATCAGAGAGGAGAGAGCAGTTCTTCCTACAGAACTGGCATCAAAAAGTATAGGCTTCAAGTCTTTGGTTAGCTACTGTTCAGCAATAGGGGTTATAATGATGCCCTAGACTCAGCATGGTGGTAATAAAGAGCTGAGGTATAGCATTGGTACAGAAAGTACAAGCAGAGTAAAAATAGATAAGAATAATAGCTAATGTATACATAGTGTTTATTATGTGCCTGACGTGCTAAATACCTTACAATTATTATTTCATTTGGCCCTCACAACAACTCTCAAAAGTAGGTGCTATTGTTATCTCCATTTTACAGATGAAGAAACTGAGGCAAACAGGGTGAAGTAACCTGCCCAGGGTCACACAGCTAGGAAGTGTCTGAGGCTCATTTGAACTTGGGTCATGCTGACTCCAGACAGGTGTTCTATTCACTGCACCACCTACCTGCCTCAAAGCATTAACATTTCTCATCTCTGATGGTGGTGATTGACTCGAGTCATATACTCACCTTTGCCTGGAAGTGTCTCTGCCTCCACATGGTCTCATGTTATTTCGTCCTGCCACAAGCTTTGAGGTGAGACAGTGGTGTGACACTGATGATGAAGGGACAGTAACGATGAAGATGGGAGAATTGAAATAGGGATTATGGTATTGATGTGATAGTGAACACGAGGATGGTGGTGGTGCGAGGGCAACGATAATGGTAGCAATAGCATAATGATAGTAACATTGTCAGAGATGATCATGTGGATGTGACAGTGATGGTAATCCCAGTAGTACGATGACAGTGGAGGTGAAGTGACAGTGATATTGATGCAACAGTGGTGGAGGTGGTGCGATGACAGTGCAGGTGATGTGGCAGTGATGGTGATGGTGATGCAACAGTGATAGTAATGATTGATACCAAAGCTAGGGAAGTGACAGGCCTGGCAGTGACATGGCAATGATGATATTGCTGACCCTGATGATGTGACAGCACTGATGTCACAACAAATATTCGTTAAGTAACTTCTGTGTTCTGGTACTGTCAGCTCCAGAGGATTCAAACACAGAGGTGAATGTCCACCCTCAAGGAGATTATATTCAATCGGGAGAGACAGTAAGGCCACAGAAAAGTACATGAATGACATATGAAATATACATGAATATATTATAGATATATGAATAATGTATCTATATCTAAAATGGATAGAAGATAGTTTGGGGAATTATCTGATGTTCATAGTACACAAAACAGGATGACATAATACATGACAAAGTCTGAATCCAAAAGGATCTTGACAGGCTAGAGCACTGGGAGAAGTCTAATAAGGTGAAATTCAATGAGAATAAATGTAAAGTCTCACACTTGGGTACAAATAGTTCACTTTTCAAACAAAATGAGTGAAGTATGGATACAAATCAATATTCTAGATAAAGATCAGGGGGCTTTAGTGGAAAGCAAGTTCCCTATGAGTAATGGGGGGAGGGCAGCTAAAAATGTTAATGGGATCTTGAGCTACATTAAGAGATTCATAGCTCCCAAGAATGCCCTGATCAGACTTCATTTGGGTTATTTGTGTTCATCTCTGGGCAATGCAGCTTAGGAAGGAAACTGATAAACTAGAGAGTACCAGAGGCAGCAAAGATGATATGAATAGCCTTGTATCCATTTCACATGTATCATGCGAGCATTGGTTTATGGAACTCGTGTTTATCCTGCAGAAGAGAATATTCAGGGGGGAATATGATAGCTGTGTTCAAATATTCAGAGGTTTGTCATGTGGATGATAGATCCATATGTATGATTTTTTTCACTTTAGCCCCAGAGGGCAGAACCAGGAGTTATGGGTTGATTTGCAAAGAATCTGATTTAGGATTTATGTCAGAAAAAATCTTCCTAACAATTGGACCTTTCCAGAAATGGAATAAACTGATTAGTAACATTCTTGGAAATCTTCAAGTAGAGACTGGATGACCAATTCTTGGGTATGTTAAAGTGAGGACTGCTTTCAAATATAGATTTGACTGAATGGCCACTGAGGTCTTTTAGCTCAATGCTAGGATTCTATGGGATTCTGGAGGCAGTATACTACCAGATGCTGGGGTTGAGAAGGTAATACTTGAGCTGAACCTTGATTTACACTAGTGATTCCAAGAGGCAGTGGTAAGGAGGGAATGCATTCCAGTCATGGGGAGTAGCTAGCTCAAAGGTGGTGGTGATAGTAGTTACCTTTCTCTACTAGTAACAGAAAAAATAAAGTTGCCCTACTCTGCTCTCCTGAGGCCAGGGATATATTAGTAAGTTTCTGCCCCACCTTTAAGGTCCACTGAAGACCCACATAAATATCCCTTGATTCTTTCTTTCCCCCCTTCTTTCCCCTCTCCTCTCCCCCCTCCTTTTCCTGTGTGGGTATGCATGTGCATACATACATGTAGGAAATTATGTTCAGAGCTTACTTGTCTAATGACAATACTGTTAGTCAGTTCATCTTTCCATGATAAGGATTATAATAACAATAAAGATTTTCTACTTGATCTGTATAACAAATTTGTGAACTGTGATCTTTTTGCCATGGTTGTAAAATAATCATTTTTATCTTTTTGGCACAGCTCAACTGTGAGCAGTAGATATGTCTCCAATTATTTAAGTCTTTTGTTTCCTTAAACAGTATTTTATAATTTTATCTGGGGTGTTTCTTAGTTGATGAAATCCCAGACACTTTATTCATTTCATACTTATTTTGAATGGAACTTCTCTGGTAATTCCGCCTGGATTTCATTATCCCTATAAAGAAATACTGTTGACATTTTTAAAAACATTTAATTTATTTATTTTTCAGTTCTCAACTTTCACTTCAACAAGAATTTGAATTCAAAATTTTCTCCCCATATCTCCCCACCCCCACCCCAGGACAGTGTGTACCCCATCCACCCCTTCCTCCAGTCTGTCCTCCCTTCTATTAACCCCTCCCCTTCTTCTACCCCCCTTCTCCTCTATTTTCCTGTAGTGCAAAATAGATTTCTATACTCCATTGCCTGTATAGCTTAATTTCGAGTTGCATGATAAAGCAATTTTTAACATTCATTCTTAAAGCTTTGAATTACATATTCTCTCCCTCCTTCATTGAGAAAGCAAACAATTCAATATAGGTCATACATGTGTAACAATGCAAATAACTTCCATAATAGTTATATTGTAAAAGACTAACCAGATTTTCCTCTGTCCTATCCTGCCCTTCATTTATTCCATACTCTTCCTTGACCTGTCCTCCCACAACAGTGTTTGCTTCTGATTATCCCTTTCCTCAATTTGCTGTCCCTTCTATTATTTTTCCTCTTCTATCCCTTTCCCTCTTGCCTTCCTGCAAGGTAAAGCAGATTTCCATGTCCAATGGAGTGTGTGTTATTCCCTCCTTAAGCCAAATCCCATGAGAGTAAGGTTCAATTATTTCCTTTCATCTCCCCACTTTTCTCCTCCACTGTAAAAGCTTTTTATTCTCTCTTGCATGTGAGATAGTTTGCTACATTCGACCTCTCCCTTTCTCTTACTCTTAGTACATTATACTCAATAATAAATTTTATTTTTTTAGGTATTCTCCCTTCATATTCAGCTCACCCTGTGTCCTTTATGTGTGTGTATGTGTGTGTGTGTATACACCCATACATATATAAATATACACACACCCATACACCCATGTACATATACACACACACACATATATATACACCTACACATATATAATATACATATACATATATACCCATACACCCATACATATATATACCCTCTAACTACCCTAATACTAGAAAAGATCTCATGAGTTACAAACAATATCTTTCCATAGGAGTGTAAGCAGTTCAACTTTAATGAGTTTCTTAAGACTTCTCTTGTTTACCTTTTCATGTTTCTCTTGATTCTTGTATTTGAAGTCAAATTTTCTACTCAGCTCTGGTCTTTTCAACAAGAATGCTTGTAAGTTCTCTATTTCCTTGAAATTCCATTTTTACCCTAAAGTATTATACTCAGTTTTTCTGGGTAGGTGATTCTTGGTTTTTATCCTATCTCCTTTGACATCTGGAATATCATATTCCAAGCCCTTTGATCCTTTAGTGTAGAAGCTGCTAAATACCATATTATCCTGATTGTATTTCCACAATACTTGAATTGTTTCTTTCTGGCTGCCTGTAATAGTTTCTCCTTGACCTGGCAACTCTGGAATTTGGCTACAATATTCCTACGAGTTTTCTTTTTGGGATCTCTTTCAGGAGGTGATCAGTGAATTCTTTTCATTTCTATTTAACCCTCTGTTTCTAGAATACAGTTTTCCTTGATATTTTCTGGGAAGATGATATATAGGCTCTTTTTTTCAATCATGGTTTTCAGGTAGACCAATAATTTTTAAATTATCTCTCCTGGATCTATTTTTCAGGTCAATTGCTTTTCCAGAGAGATATTTCACATTGTCTTCTATTTTTTCATTCTTTTGTTTTTTTTGTAATTTCTTGGTTTCTCATAAAGTCATTAGCTTCCATCAGTTCCACTGTAATTTTTAAAGAACTGTTTTCTTCAGTGAGCTTTTGAACCTCCTTTTCCATTTGGCCCATTCTGTTTTTTAAAGCATTCTTCTCCTCATTGGCTTTTTGGACCTCTTTTGCCATTTGGGTTAGTCTATTTTTAAAGATGTTATTTTCTTCACCATTTCTTTGGGTCTCCTTTAGCAAACTGTTGACTAGCTTTTCATGCTTTTCTTGCATCTCTCTCATTTCTCTTCCCAATTTTTCCTCCACCTTTCTTACTTGATTTTCAAAATCCTTTTTGAGCTCTTACATGGCCTGAGATCATTGTATTCTTTTTGGAGGTTTTGGATGTAGAAACCTTGACTTTTATGTCTTCCTCTGATGGTATGCTATGTTCTTCCTCATCCTGAAAGGATGGAAGAAAATAACTTTTCACCAAGAAAGTAACCTTCTGTAGTCTTATTTTTCCCCTTTTGGGGCATTTTCCCAGCCAGTTACTTGACTTTTGAGTCCTTTGTCAAGTGGAAGGTGTACTTTAGGGACCTGTAAGTTCTCAGTTCCTCCAAGGTGGCATAATCAAGGGAGAAGAGTTTGCTCCTCTCTTGGCCTGTGCTCTTGTTTGTGAGCAACTATAAGCACTCTTTACTGTCCTGGAACTGTTAGTAGGTTTCCCTCTCCATAGCCACCACCAGCTCTACCATACCAACTCTCCTCTTCAACCCAGGAGCACCACTCAAGGCTGAGATCCAGATAAGCTGCTTGATTCCCCCAGGGTCTTTAGGCAGAAGGCTCCAAAAGTGGATGCTGCCTCTATGTTGGCTGCTGCTGCCCTGGAGTAGGCCCAGCAGCCTAACCACGCTTCCCTCTCACCCAGGTGAAACAGCTTTCTTATTGACCTTTAAAGCTTTTTTGGTATTTGTGCATTGAGAAATCTGGGAACCACAGCTGCTACCCATGATTCCGTGCCCTGAAGCCTGCTCCAGTCCTGTGTGTGTCATGTAGCCCAGGCTGGGCTGCACCTTGCTCTGAGTCCAGTGCAATAGACCTTTCCTGTTAGCCTTCTAGGCTGTCTTGGACTGGAAATCTGTTTCACTTTGTCAATTTCTGGCTTCTGCTGCCCTAGAATTTGTTTAGAGTTTTTTTTTACAGGTATTTTAAGGACTATGAGAGAAGAGCTAGAGCAGGTCTGTCCTTCTACTCCTCCATCTTGGCTCTGGCTCCCTGTTGATCTTTGTTGCAAAATTTTGCATCTTGATACTTTACCAAAGCTTTATCCCAATGAGTGTGTGCTAATTATCTGGTGTTTCCTAAATAACTCCTTATATCATTACAAGTTGGGCTAATTCTGTCTCCTCTTTGTCATTGCTTATACATTTAAAATCTTTTTCTTGTTTTCTTGTTATTGCTAACATTTCTAGATGTGTGACAAGTAATGAGAAGAAAAGGTGTCCATGCTTTATGCCTTAATTTTGGGAGCATGGTTTCTAGCATTTCCCTGTTGTTTACAATGCTAGCTTTGGGTTTTAGACTTTTTTTTAAAAAATTAAGATAAAAAATACTTCTAACTCTATGCTTCATAAGGTTGTAGCATTAATGAGTGTTGTACTTTGTTAAAGGCTGTTCCTGAATCTGTTAATAAAATCATGGAGTTTGGGTTGTTTTTTAATATGATTAATTAATTGTGCTCCAGATATAGAACTACTCATGCAGCCTTCACATAAATTGAACTTATTCATAGTGAAGACTATTTCGGATATATAGCCATAGCTTTTTTTTTCTAGAAATTTATGATATTTTTACATCAATATTCATTAGTGATATTGATCTATGGTTTTATTTCTATTTTTCCATCCTGAATATAAGTAATAGGACCATATTTGTCTCATAAAATGATTTTGTTGAGTGTTTTCTTTCTCAATTTCTGACAATAATTTACTTATCATAGGGATTAATTTTTCTTTAAATTTTGAGAAAATGTATCTATATCATTGTCTGTCCTAGGTTTTGCTTGAATTTTTTTGATTGATCAATTCCATTTTCTGAGATTTGGATGCTTTAAAATCTCAATTTTGCATTATATTAATTTGAGCATTTTGTATTTTCAAAGGATAACAAATGATTAAGCAGTATTAGCTTATAAATCAAAGAGAAGAAGTAGGAGGTAAAACCAGTTTAAAGAAAGCTAGATGAGACATCCAGTGAGGCAAGGTCAGGCTTTCAAGGATGAAAATGGAACAAGGACAATGAACAGAAGAAAAATGGGGGAAAAAAAGATTAGCAAAAGCAGTTTTTAACCACTTGTTTTCTCCATCAAGGACAAGGGAAGCAACAGATTTGGACTCTAGATGTGCTTATAGAGATAAAAATTGCAGTAAAGTGAAAAAAGATGGGAAAAATCCATGTACATACACATACATGTACAGATACATACAACAGTGTGAATACACAAACTATACATATATATGTATGTGTATGCATATATAAATACATGCATTATGTAAAGAAGACCTATGTTCAAACTACACAATTGTGAAGAAATTGAGAAATAGATTCACATATATGAAGTAGAGGAAGATATCAAGTGCATGGGGAAAAAATATCTCAGATAGAAAAGATAACCATTTATTATCAGTCACTAATGACTTACGGCAGTTAGGTTGTGCAATGGATAGAGTTCTGCATCTAGAATCAAGAAGACTCCTCTTTCTGAGTTCAAATCTGGCCCCAGACTGTTACTAGCTCTGTGATCCTGGGCAAGTTTACTTAACCCTATTGGTCTCAGTTTCTTCATCTGTAAAATGAGCTGGAGAAGGATATGGCAAATCACCTCACTATCTCTGCTGAGAAAATCCCAGATGGGATCATGAAGAGTTGGATGTGACTGAAATGACTGAACAACATGACAACTAATGACCTATCTGCCTACTCTTCCATCCACAAAATGTTTTTACGAGAATTGTTTGTTGTTCAGCATTCATTCTTGAAGAGGACCAATGACATCAGGAGAATGATGACTTGACCTGCAAGTGAACTGGAATTAACTGAGGTAGAGCAATTCAAGGTCATCAGCCTCATTCTCTTCTCCAGAGTCATCAGAATCCAGTAGCAAGGCATAGGTCAGGATGACTAGAGATGCAGTGGGAGACTTTGGCCTTTTTGAGCTAATGTCTTTCCCAGGTCTCAGTTTATCTGAGGCAACACCCATTCAGTGATTTAAGGCTAACCTAGACCATGAGGCAGGGAAGAAAAGGGGCCAGTAAAACCCAAGTCAACTGGGAATCTTTTGGCCATCCAAATTTACCTTCCTTTGGAGAGGAGAAGGAAGAGGAGGAAGAGGCAGACAGGCAGAAGGTCATCAACCTCACTTCTCCTCCAGAGCCATCTGAATTCAGTGACCTGATATTCCTCAGGATGACTGGAGATGACCCAGGATGCACTGGGAAATCTTGGGCCCTTTAGGCCAAAGTCTTTGCAGGTACTCACTTAGGGTGAGGCAAAGCCCATTCATTGAATAGGCCCTGTTTAAGAAGTAGTCAGGGCATGACCCCTTTAATGAGGCCAAGAAAAACAAAGACGTAAGACTGGGTGAGAATCAGCCACAGTTACTATTGATAATCATTCTAAAGCTAGGAGGGTCAAGAGGAGCCCTTAGGCAGGGGCCAATTGGCATCCCAGTTTCACATTTCAGTAGATTTGGGGAGAGGACAGCACAGGACAGAACAGGAGAAAGGGAAGAGAAGGAAAGGGAACGGAAGGGAAGGTGGAGGCAGAGATTACTACACCCAAGTTGATGTATGCACTTTATGGAGTGGGATTTGTGTCTTTTTTTTTTCTATGCCTCATTAAAGGGGCCATGCCCTGGCTACTTTTTAAAGAGGCCTATTAACTGAATTGGCTTTACCACACCCTAAGTGAGTTCTTAAATAGACCTTGGCCTAAAGAGTCCAAGGTCTCCCAGTGCATCCTGGGTCATCTCCAATTATCCTGATGAATATCTGGTCACTGGATTCAGATGACTCTGGAGGAGAAGTGAGGCTGGTGACCTGCACAGCCTTCCCTCACTCAAAACAAAGTCAAGTGCAAGTCATGTCATCATTTCTCTGATGGCGTGGTCTTCTTTGGCAACAAAGGATGAACACAAGGCCATGAGACAAGATCCAGGATAGGAATGCACCTGAACCATGCTGTTGATTTTCACCAAAATAAAAGTAGTTCCGGAAATACAAAAGGGCAGAATCACTCTTTTTAAAGTCTATGGAGTAGTTTACTCTGCTTTGCACAATGATTGATTCAGCCCCTCCCTAGGGAGGGATGGTACACATAAGGAACAACAACAATACTTTAATTGCCCATATCTTTCAGCAAGAGGCTGAAAACCCTGTTCCATCCCTGGGAGTGTGCCAAAGTACACGCTTCAGTGGGACCAGCCCTGTTACAGAAAGAACTATCTTTAAGTTTTTATTCCATAATCTTCTTTGTTTTTGATTTAACTAATTTCTATTCTAATTATAAATATCTTCTTTTTACATATTTATTGATTTTCTAATATTTTTAAAATTGCATACTCAATTCATTGATCATCTTTTTTTCTTTTTGTTTATTGTAGATATTTATTCTAATTGATGATATGAATTTTCCTCTGAGGAATATTTTGGCTGACTCTCAGATATACTGATATGTTTTCATCATTATCAGTCTCTTTCATAGAGGTATTATTTGTTGATATGAATTATCTTTTGAACTACTTATTATTTAGGATGCCATTAAGTCAATTTAGTTCTCTTATTTATGTTCCTTATACTAATTACCATTTAACTTGTGATATGGTCTGTTAAGGATGGGTTGAGTATTTCTAATTTTTTATACTTATTTATTATTTCTCTATGTCCTAGAATATGGTGTACTTTTGTTTTTCTTTTCTTAAATAATGTTATTTGTGCCATCCATTTAAAAATTGAGTCCCAACTTTTTTTTCCTGATCTCTTTTGATTAGGTCTACTTCTGCTTTTGCTTTGTCTGAGATTAGGATTGCTACCCCTACCTTTTTTTTTTTTTACATCAGCAGAAGCACAATATATTATACTCCAGCCTTTTACCTTTACCCTGTGTGTATCCCCCTGTTTCAAATATGTTTCTTGTAAACAACATATTGTTGGATCATGAGTTTTAATCCATTCTGCTATCCACCTCCATTTTCTGAGAAAGTTCATCCCATTCACATTCAAAGTTATTACTATCTGTGTCTTTCTCTCCATCCTATTCCCCCCCTTATGCTTTTATTTCTCCCTTCCCTTACTCAAAAGTTTTACTTTTGACTACTACCTCCCTTAGTCTTCCTTCCCTTCTATCAGCCCTCCTCCCTTTTCTCTAATTCTTCCCTCTCTTCTAAACACCCCCTCCCTTTTCTTTCCCCTTTCTCCTCCTGCCTGTAGGGCAAGTTAGATTTGTCTGCTTAGTTGAGTATGTTGTTTCCTCCTTGAACCAAATCAGAGGAGAGTAAAGCTCAAACAATGCTCATTTCCCTCCCTTCTTTCCTTCTACTATAATATTTTTGTGCATTTTCATGTGATATAATTTACACTTTTCTGCCTCCTTCTTTCCTTTTCTTCCATTATGATCCCTTTGCACCCTTTAAGTTTTTATCTTCACATCAGTTAATTTATACCCACTCCCTCTATCTATGTATATGCCTTTTAATTGTCATAATAAATATATGATTCTCACAATTAACAAGTATTATCCTCCCCTATAGGGATGTAAACTGTTTACCCATATTGAATAATAATTTTTTCCCTCTTTGCTTTTTTATGGCTCTCTTGTGTCTTGTATTTGAAGATCCAATTTTCTATTGAGCCCTGGTATTTTCATCAGGAAGGTCTAGAAATCCCTTATTTCATTGAATATCCATCTCCTTGCCTGAATGACTATGCTCATTTTTGCTGGCTAATTGATCCTTGGTTGTAGTCCAAGCTCCTTTGCCTTACGGAATATCATATTCCAGTCCCTCTGATCTTTTAATGTAGAAGCTGCAAAGTCCTGTGTGATTCTGACTATAGTTCCTTGATATTTGAATTATTTCTTTCTGGTGGCTTGCAGTATTTTCTTCTTGACCTGATAGTTCTGGAATTTGGCAACAATATTCCTTGGCATTTTCAAATTGGGATCCCTTTCATGAGGTGATCGATGGATTCTTTCAGTGACTATTTTGTCCTCTGAATTTAGGACATCAGGGTAGTTTTCCTTGATGACTCCTTGAAAGATATTGTCCAGGCTCTTTTTTTTCAGTATGGATTTCCAGTAGACCAATAATTCTTAGATTTCCTCTCCTGGATCCATTTTCTAGATAAGTCCTTTTTACAATGAGATATTTTACATTTTCTTCTATATTTTCATTCTTCAGATTTTGTTTGACTGATTCCTGATGCCTCACAGAGTCATTAGATTCTCCTTGCCCAATTCTAATTTATTATGATTATTATTTTATTTCTTTTCAGTGTTCTACAATCACTTCTATATATCTTAGATTTTCCCCCTCCCCACCTCCCCATTCCCTCCATGAGATGGCTTACAATTTTATATAGTTTCTACACACACATTCTTATTAAATACATTTTCAGCTTACTCATGTTGCATAGAAGAATTAAAATGAATGGGAGAAATCATAAAACAAAACAAAAGACAATACAAAAGAAAATGATCTGCTTCATTCTGCAATCGAATTCCATAGTTCTTTCTCTGGATGTGGAAGGCATTTTGCTTTAAGAGACCACTGAGAATTTTTTAAGTCCTTGCATTGGAATGAAACACTAAGTTTACCAGAAAAATTCCTCGCACACTGTGGTTGTTTCTGTGTACAAAGTTCTCCTGGTTCTGCTCCTTTCACTCAGCATCAATTCATGTAAGTCTTTCCAGGCCTCTCTGAAGTCTTTCTGTTCATCATTTCCTATAGTACAATAGTATTCCATTACATTCAAATACCATAATCTATTCAGCCATTCCCAAATTGATGGCCATCCCCTTGATTTCCAGTTTTTGGAGAGCTGCTATAAATATTTTTGTACATGTGGGACCCTTTCCCATTTTTATGATCTCTTGGAGATACAGTCCTAGAAGCAGTATTCCTGGGTCAAAGGGCATGCATATTTTTGTAGCCCTTTGGGCATAGTTCCAAATTGCTCTCCTGAAGGGTTGGATCAACTCACAGCTCTGCCAACAATGAATTAGTGTTCCAACTCTCACACATCTTCTCCAACATTTATCATCTTCCTATTTTGTCATGTTAGCCAATCTGATAGGTGTGAGGTGGTATCTCAGAGTTGTTTTGATTTGCATCTCTCTAATGAATTTAGAGCACTTTTAATATGATTATATATAGCTTTAATTTCTTCCTCTGAAAACTGCCTGTTCATATCCTTTGACCATTTGTCAACTGGGGAATGACTTATATTCTTGTACATTTGACTTAGTTCTCTATATATTTTAGAAATGAAGCCTTTATCACAGACACTAGTTGCAAAAATTCTTTCCCAGTTTTCTGCTTCCCTCCTAATCTTGGTTGCATTGGATTTGGTTGTGCAAAAACTTTTCAATTTAATATAATCAAAATTATCCATTTTGTACTTCATAATGTTTTCTATCTCTTGTTTAGACAAAAATTCTTCCATTCTCCATAAATCTGATAAGTACACTATTCCTTGCTCCACTAATTTGTTTATAGTATCAATCTTTATACCTAGATCACATATCCATTTGGACTTTATTCTTGTGTACAGTGTCAAGCATTGGTCTATGCCTAGTTTCTGCCACACTGTTATCCAGTTTTCCCAGCAATTTTTGTCAAACAGTGAGTTGTATTTTTTTAAATTTTAAATGTTTATTTATTAATTTTTAGTTTTCAACATTCATTCCCACAAAGTTTTGAGTTCCAAATTTTCTCCCCATCTCTCCCCTCCCTCACGCTATAACATCTTGCATTCTGATTACCCCTTCCCTCAATATGCTCTCCCTTCTATCACACTCCTACTTTCTCTTACTCCCATCTTCTCTCTTTTCTTGTAGGGCAAGATAGATTTCTATACCTAATTTCCAGTATTTCTTATTTCCCAGTTGTATACAAAAATATTTCTCATCATTCATTCTTAATACTTTGAACTCCAACTTCTCTCCTTTCCTCCCTCTCCACCCATCTCCACTGAGAAGACAAGCAATTCAATAAAGGCTATATATGTGTAGTTTTGCAAAAGACTTCTATAATAGTCATGTTGTATGAGACTAACTATATTTCCCTCCATCCTATCTTGCCCCCAACTTATTCTATTCTCTCTTTTGACCTTGTCCCTCCCCATAAGTGTTTACTTCTAATTACTCCCTTCTCCAATTTGCCCTCCCTTCTATCATCCCCCTCACTCCACTTGTCCCCTTCTCCCCTACTTTTCTGTAATATAATATAGATTTTCATACCAAATTGTGTGAGCACGTTATTCCTTCCCTAAGCCAAATGTGAAGACAGTAAGCTTCACTTTTTCCCTCTCACCTCCTCCCTTTTCTCCTCCATTGAATAAGCTTATTCTTGCCACTTTTGTGGGAGATAATTTGCCCTATTCCATTTATGGGGCAATATGTTCTCCTTTCTCCTCCCAATATGTTCCTCTCTCACCCCTTAATTTTATATTTTTATTTGTCATCCCTTTTTAATCAATTCACTTTGTGCTTTCTGTCTATGTGTGTGTGTGTGTATACATACATATATAGATACACAGACATACATACACACACATGCACACACACACATGTGTGTGTGCATGTGTGTGTGAGTAAAATCCCTCCAACTACCCAAATACTGAGAAAAGCCTCAAGAGTTACAAATATTGTCTTTCCACGTAGGAATGTAAACAGTTCAACTTTATTAAGTCCCTTGTGACTTCTCTTTGCTGTTTACCTTTTCATGCTTCTCTTCATTCTTGTGTTTGAAAGTCAAATTTTCTTTTGAGATCTGGTATTTTCATCAATATTGCTTGAAAGTCATCTATATCATCGAATGACCATTGTTCTCCTGAAGTATTATACTCACTTTTGCTGGGTAGGTGATTCTTGTTTTTAAATCTTGTTCCCTTGACTTCTGGAATATCATATTCTTTTTTAAAAAATTTATTTATTTAACTTTTAACATTAATTTTCACAACATTTTGGGTTCCAAATTTTCTCCCCATTTCTCCCCTCTCCCACCCCAAAATGCCGAGCATTCTAATTGCCCCTATCACCAATCTGCCCTTTCTTCTAACATCCCTCCCTTCTCTTGTCCCCATCTTCCCTTTTGTCCTGTAGGGCCAGATAACTGTCTATACCCCATTACCTGTATTTCTTATTTCCTAGTAGCAAGAACAATACTCAACAGTTGTTCCTAAAACTCTGACTTCCAACTTCTCTTCATCCCTCCCTCCCCACCCATTCCCTTTGGGAAAGCAAGCAATTCAGTATAGGCCATATCTGTGTAGTTTTGCAAATGACTTCCATAATAGTCGTGTTGTGTAAGATTAACTATATTTTCCTCCATCCTATCCTGCCCCACATTGCTTCTATTCTCTCTTTTGATCCTGTCCCTCCCCAAGAGTGTTGACTTCAGATTGCTCCCTCCTTCCACTGCCCTCCCCTTCCATCATCCCCCCCACCCTGCTTATCCCCTTCTCCCCCACTTTCCTGTATTGTAAGATAGGTTTTTATACCAAAATGAGTTTTCATTTTATTCCCTCCTTTAGTCAAATGTGATGAGAGTAAGCCTCATGTTTTTCTCTCTCCTCCCCTCTTTTTCCCTCCACTGAAAAGTCTTTTGCTTGCCTCTTTTATGAGAGCTAATTTGCCCCATTCCATTTCTCCCTTTCTCCTCTCAATATATTTCTCTCTCACCACTTAATTTCATTTTTTTAAGATACAATCCCATCCTATTCAATTCACTTTGTGCTGTGTGTGTGTGTGTGTGTGTGTGTGTGTGTGTGTGTGTAATCCTACCAACTACCCAAATACTGAAAAGTTTCAAGAGTTACAAATATTATCTTTCCCTGTAGGAATGTAAATAGTTCAACTTTAGTAAGTCCCTTATGACTTCTCTTTACTTTTCATGCTTCTCTTCATTCTTGTGTTTGAAAGTCAAATTTTCTTTTCAGCTCTGGTCTTTTCATCAAGAATGCTTGAAAGTCCTCGATTTCATTGAAAGATTATTTTTCCCCTTGAAGTATATACTCAGTTTTGCTGGGTAGGTGATTCTTGGTTTTAGTCCTAGTTCCTTTGACTTCTGGAATATCATATTCCATGCCTTTGATCCCTTAATGTAGAAGCTGCTGGATCTTGTGTTATCCTGATTGTACTTCCACAATACTTGAATTGTTTCTTTCTAGCTGCTTGCAATATTTTCTCCTTGACCAGGGAACTCTGGCATTTGGCTTTAATGTTCCTAGGAGTTTCTCTTTTTGGATCTCTTTCAGGAGGTGATTGGTGGATTCTTTCAATATTTATTTTGCCATCTGGTTCTAGAATATCAGGACAGTTTTCCTTGATAATTTCATGAAAGATGGTGTCTAGGCTCTTTTTCTGATCACAGCTTTGAGGTAGGCCCCTAATTTTTAAATTGTCTCTCCTGGATCTATTTTCTAGGTCAGTTGTTTTTCCAATGAGTTATTTCACATTATCTTCCATTTTTTCATTCTTTTGGTTTTGTTTTGTGATTTCTTGGTTTCTCATAAAGTCATTAGCCTTCATCTGTTCCATTCTAATTTTGAAAGAACTATTTTCTTCAGTGAACTTTTGGACCTCCTTTTCCATTTGACTAATTCTGCTTTTTAAAACATTCTTCTCCCCATTGGCTTTTTGAGCCTCTTTTGCTAATTGAGTTAGCCTATTTTTCAAGGTGTTATTTTCTTCAGCATTTTTTTGGGTCTCCTTCAGCAAGGTGTTGACCTGCTTTTCATACTTTTCTTGCATCTCTCTCATTTCTCTTCCCAGTTTTTCCTCCACCTCTCTAACTTGATTTTCAAAATCCTTTTTGAGGCGGAGCCAAGATGGCGAAGTAGAAAGACGCACATACACATAGCTCCGAACCCACAAACCACAGAACGGCTAGAGGGGACCAAGCCAGGGCGAATTCTGCACCCAGAGACCACGGAATATTGGAGCGAGGGAGATTTCTGCTCCGGAGAGACCTGCAAACCTCTCGCGGAGGGGTCCTTTGCGCCGTGGACTGGGCGCCGGGACGGGGAACAGAGTGCAGCCCTGCTGCGGCCATGACACCGTGAGGAAAAGATCCGAGAGGGCTACGGGGATAGGATCTTCAGTGGCCACGCGGGTCCCCCCACCCACAGAGGAACCTGCAAACCTCTCACAAAAGGTCAATCGCGCTGCAGACGCGGAGCCCAGCCCGGACCTGCGGCCACGGCCGCGGCTCCGAGAGGTACAGATCCGAGAAGGCTCCAGAGACGGATTCTCCAGCGGCAGCACAAGTCCCTCCACCCACAGGTGACTGACGGGGGTAGGTGAGAGAGTCTCTTTGGCGGGTCGAGAGGGGAGTGGGGTGCCCCCATGGCTCGGGCCCCCCCAGGAGATAGAAGCTGAGAGGCGGCTACAGACAGGGGCTCCCCAAACGGGCAGGAGCCTTGATCCATTGCGGAAGGTCTGTGCATAAACCCCCTGAGGGAACTGAGCCAGAGAGGCGGCCCTGCCCCTGACCTCAGCACCTGAACTTAATTTAACACTGAATAGCAGCCCTGCCCCCGCCAAAAACCCTAAGATGGGAAGCAGCATTTGAATCTCAGTCCCCAAACGCTGGCTGGGAGGACCAGGAGGCAAGGTGGGTGTGAGGAGAACATTCAGAGGTCAGGCCACTGGTTGGAGAGAATGCCAAGAAAAGGGAAAAGAAATAAAACTATTGAATGGTACTTTATCAGAGAAAAGACACTTCCTCCCTTCCTTTCTGATGGGGAGGAATAATGCTTGCCATCAGGCAAGGACACAGAAATCGAGGATTCTGTGTCCCAGCCCACCCAATGGGCTCGGGCCATGGAAGAGCTCAAGAGGAATTTTGAAAATCAAGTTAGAGAGGTGGAGGAAAGACTGGGAAGGGAAATGAGAGGGATGAGGGAGAAGCATGAAAAGCAGATCAGCTCCCTGCTAAAGGAGAACCAAAAAAATCTTGAAGAAATTGGCACCTTGAGAACTAGCCTAACTCAGCTGGCAAGGGAGGTGCAAGGGGCCAATGAGGAGAAGAATGCTTTCAAAAGCAGAATTAACCAAATGGAAAAGGAGATTCAAAAGCTCACTGAAGAAAATAGATCTTTCAAAACTGGAATGGTACGGATGGACGCTAAGGACTTTATGAGAAAGACAGATATCTCAGAACATACCACGCAGATTCAAAAAATGGAAGATAATGTGAAATATCTTATTGGAAAAACAACTGACCTGGAAAATAGAATCAGGAGAGACAATGTAAAAATTCTGGGACTACCTGAAAACCATGATCAAAAGAAGAGCCTAGACATCATCTTCCATGAAATTATCAAGGAAAACTGCCCTGAGATTCTAGAACCAGAAGGCAAAATAAATATTCAAGGAATCCGCAGAACACCGCCTGAAAGAGATCCAAAAAGAGAAACTCCTAGGAGCATTGTGGCCAAATTCCAAAATCCTTTTTGAGCTCTTCCATGGCCTGAGCCCACTGAATATTTATTATGGATGTTTGGGATACAGAAGCCTTGACTTCTATGTCTTTCCCTGATGGTAAGCATTGTTCTTACTCATCTGAAAGGATGGGCGGAAATATCTGTTCACCAAGAAAGTAACCTTCTATTGTCTTATTTTTTCCCCTTTTTTGGGCATTTTCCCAACCAGTTACTTAACTTTTGGGTCCTTTGTCAAGAGTAGGGTATACTCTGGGAATCTGTAAGATATCAGTTCCTCCAAGGTCTCACCATCAAGTGTGTGCTGGTCTGGACCCAGAGAGGGATTTTTGTGCCCAGAATCCTAGCAGTTACCTCTCCACAGCCACCTGTCCTCAAGTTCTGCCAAGTCAGCATTGGGGGCTGATTTTCAGATAAGCTGGATGGGCAGGGCCACCATTCAGTGTGAGACAAAGACCAGATCCCCCAGGGCCTCCACACAGGGCTGAGGCAAGAAGCAGCTCCTCAGTGCCCCCAGGGTTTTTACTCTCCAATAATGGATCTGGCTGCTGTACCTGCCAATGTGGCCTCTGCAGTGACTGCCTAAGGCCAGAGCTATGGAAGGCCCTTCTGCCTTCCTGGCCAGCTGATAAAACCCCGTCACTGACCTTTGGTGCCTGTGGGTTGAGAGATCTGTGAATCTGCTGCTGCTGGACCTGAGGATTCCATTACTCGAGATTCTGCCCCCAAGGGCTGTTCCCAAGTCACGTGAGGCATGCCACGGCCAAGGCTGGGCTGGGCTCCACTCTGTGTCTGATGCAGCAGTGCTTCCCATGGGCCTTTCAGGTCACTCTGGGCTGGAAATGTCCTCCACTCTGTTGTTCTACACTTCTGCTGCTCCATAATTTGTTGAGAGTCCCTCTCTACAGGTATTTTATGAGCTGTGTGGGGCTAGCCTCCGTATCTGTGTCTTTCTACTCTGCCATCTTGGCTCTGCCCCCTCCATTCTAATTTTTAAAGAACTATTTTGTTCAGTGAGCTTTTGAACCTCCTTTTCCATTTGGCTAATTCTACTCTTTGAAGTAGAATTTTGACTTTTTGGGCCTCTTTTGCCATTTGGTTAGTCTATTTTTTAAGGTGTTAATTTCTTCAGCATTTTTTCGGTCTCCTTTAGCAAGCTATTGACTTCCTTTTCATGATTCTCTTGCATAACTCTCATTTCTCTTCCCATTTTTCCTCCACCTCTCTTACTTGACTTTCAAAATCCTTTCTGAGCTCTTCTATGGTCTGAGACCATTGCATAATTATTTTGGAAGTTTTGCCTTCCTTTGAGGATCTAAATTGTTCCTCCTCATCCAAAAAGATGGAAGGACATACTTGCTCACCATGAAAGTAACCTTTTATTGTCTTGTTCTTTTTCCCTTTTTTGGGCATTTTCCCAGCCAGTTACTTGACTTTTGAGTTCTTTGTCAGGGCTGAGATTCACATCAGGTGCTCAATTCCCCCAGGGCTTCTAGGTGCTCCAAAAATGGAAGCTGCAGCTGTTGGAGTTCCAGACCACACTCCCCTCTCCTGGGTGAAGGGGCCCTGCCATTGACTTTTGAAGCTGTTTGTCAGTTGAGCAATCTGGGAACTGATGCTGCTGGTGCCTCCCTTAAGTCTGTTCAGGATCTTGTTCCTGCCATGTCAGGCTGTGCTCCATGCTTCCTGGGCTGTGCTGCATGTGCTCCATGCTTTCTCAGAACAGTGAATTCTTATCCCAGAAGCTGGGGTCATTGGGTTTATCAAACAGTAGATTGGTATATTCTTTGACTATTGTATCTTGAGTACCTAACCTATTCCACTGGTCTACCCTTCTGTTTCTTAACCAGTACCAAGTGGTTTTGATAATTGTTGCTTTATAATACAATACCCTACCATTTCTTTTCTTTATCTCCCTTGATATTTTGGACCTTTTGTTCTTCCAGATGAATTTTGATATTATTTCTTCTAACTCTAGAAAATAATTATCTGATAGTTTAATTGTTATGGCACTGAATAAGTAAAATTAATTTGGGCAGAAATATAATTTTTATTATATTGACTCGGTCTACCCATAAGCAACTTATGTTTTTCCACTTACTTAGATCTGACTTTATTTGTGTGAAAAGTGTTTTGTAATTGTGTTCATATAGTCCTTGGGTGTGTTTTGGCAGATAGACTCCCAAATATTTTATAGCATCTACCTTAGCTTTAAATGGGATTTTTCTTTCTATCTTTTGCTGTTGGACTTTGTTAGTAATATATAGAAATGCAGATTTGCGTGGGTTTATTTTGTAACCTGCAACTTTGCCAAAGTTGTTTATTATTTCAAATAGCTTTTTACTTGTTTCTCTGGAGTTCTCTAATTATATCATCATATCATCTTCAAAGAGTGAAAACTTAGTTTCTTCTTTGCCTATTCTAATTCCTTCAATTTCTTTTTCTTCTCTTATTGCTACAGCTAACATTTCTATTATCATGTTGAAAATAGTGGTGATAATGGACATCCTTATTTCACCCCTATCTTATTGGATATGTATCTAGCTTATCCCCATTGCATAGAGTGCTTGCTGAAGGTTTTAAGTAGATACTGCTTATTATTTTATGGAAAGTTGCCTTTTTTCCTGTGCTCTCCAGTGTTTTCAGTAGGAATGGGTGTTGTATTTTTTCAAAATCTTTTTCCACGTCTATTGAGATCATCCCAATTCTAAATTTTAACAAATTGTTTTTTTCAGTTAGCTTTTGTACTTCCTTTTCTATTTGTTCAATTTTCCCAGTTAGGTTTTATACCTCCTTATCAATTTGGTCAACTTTACTTTTTATTTTGTCAATTGCTTTTAAAATCATTGGCCAATTTTTCTTCTACCTCTCTAATTTGGCTTTTAAAATCTTTCTTGAGCTCTTCCAAGTGTGCTCTTTGAGTTTGAGACCAGTTCATTTTCCCTTTTGAGGTTTCAGATACAGTGTCAATGCTGTCTTCTTTTGAATTCATATTTTGATCTTGTCTGTCCCCATAGTAAGATTCTATGGTCTTTGCTTTTCTGATTTTCTTCTTGTTCAAGGTGATTGCCTTTTTTCTGGTTTTTAAAGTGGATTTCTGCTTCTGGGGTATAGGGGACTTTGTTCTGCACTCATTTTGCTGGGAGTTTGGGGCCTGGTTTCCGACTTTGTGTGTTGTTGTCTCTGGTTGTTTCAGCTAGAAGCTATATAATGCTGCATTTTACTTGGTACTGAGCTGGCTGTTGTGTGCTAAGGCTGAGGCCAGGTGAAATCTTTCTGAGTTTCTTTCTGCTCTTGTTTTGAGGTGTGGGGGAGGTGTGGTTTGGTCACTGGAGGTCTCCTCCTCTCCTAGGTCTGTGTTAGAGCACAGGCAGGCTCAGTGGTTGGTGAACCCATCTGTGCTAGTATCTGCCCCATTCCCCAGGCTTTGCTAAGGCACACCTGGGGGCCTGGTGTTGGCACTTAACAGCTCCACCCCCTCGCACTCAGGCTTTTCTGCTGCTCTACTGAGGTCGTGTTTCCTGGTACACTTCCAGACCTGCACTGGTCCCCTTTAACCACAGTAAGAAGGACCCTGTCTGGAGGTCTCCCTAGCTTGCTGGAATAAAAGACTGTTTATCCCTTCTGCTGGCTCCACTATTCCAGAACTTTTCCTGGGGCAATATTCTCTTAGTTTTTCAAGGTCAACAAGGGAAAAGTGAGAGCATTTAAAGTTTACTCTGACATCTTGGCTCCCAGAAGTTCAAGTTGGATGAAGTCATTATCAGAGAAACTTGCTATAAGGATATTTTTTCCAGTTTTATGTTTTCCTTCTAATTTTGGCTCTATTACCTCTGTTTGTGTAAAAAAAATTTTTTTTATTTCATGCAAGCAAATTTTTCCATTTTATGTCCCACAATTCTCTTTATTTTTTGTTTGGTCATAAACTCTTCCCTTTTCCATAGATCTGAAAGGTACATTTTTCCATGCTTCCTTAATCTTCTTATGATATCATCCTTTATGTCTAAACCATTTATCCATTTTGACCTTATCTTAGTATATGAGATGTTGTCTGTGGTGAGTTCGTCTATGCCTAATTTCTTCTAAACTGCTTTCCAGTTTTCCCAGAAATTTTTCTCAAAATCTTTGTACAGACATCAACTAAGAATATTATAGTTGATTATTCTTACTGTAATGTTTTCTAAGGAATTTTACACTCTGTTAATTTTTCCTTTATGAATTTAGATGCTTTGCCATTTGGTTCACATATGTTTAAAATTGCTATTACTTCATTGTCTAGGATACCTCTAAATGTATTTCTCTTGGCATGATGAATTTTTATTTTTTTACTTTTCTTGGTAATATAGTGACTATTACTACTTTTGCGGAATCATATAATGCATATTGTTCCAGACTTTCAGTTTTATTGCTTCTTTATTTCTTAAATGTTTAATGGAGGACTGACTAGTTAGTGCCAAATCCTTATGAGCATGTGTGGCATTCTCTGTCTAATGTAATCCTCCACATGAACCTGCACATAAATACTTATGTGAAAATATTTTATGACTGCTTCCTGTCATTTACAGTGGTACAAAGGCAGGCCTTTAGAATGACTGCTGAGCTGGAATTTGGAATGCATATCAAAAGCATTAACTAACTAAATTAAGCTCTCACAATCTTGGTGGCAATTGAGAGAAGATATGCTACTACCCTTTAGGCGGAGAGAGGGTCTTTGGATTCTCTTGATCCAACCCAATATGTGGTCTCTGGACATATGTCCTGACTATTTCTGTTTCTTTTGTGTCTATCTTGCTCTTAGGTACAAATGTATTAGAGTTGAAATCTGACTCTGTGAGCTTTGAAACATCAGAAGAACCACCAGGAGTCCAGAAATGAAATCTATACTAGTTTGCTAGTATCCAAGACTGGATAGGCACCTAACCCAGAATGACCTGCTGGACTCAATGTATCAGTGGCCTGAAAACAGCCAAGTCTTCCTGTCCTGCTGCTGCAGTGGAGTGATTCATCCATGGACTACTATGCCACATACAGAAGTGAACAAGGTAAAGCAAATGGTCTGGAGTAATTGGCTTAAGTTTGAGTATATACACTCCAGGGACCAAGGTGGTATAGAGGAGAATGTACCCCTTGTTCAGAGGGATGTATTTATACTTTCATTCTTATTTTCTCCTCTCAGTAAATATCTTTTATCAAAGACTTTAATTACCAGGTCAATTAATGATATAAGGGAGATATTAAATGTAACTAGCAATTGATATTGGGATAAACACTGATGGAATTAGAGAAAATTCCACAACCTCTTAGGATTACCTCAAGAACCTTGAGGAAGGAGTCAATGTGAATGCTAGTTGGGATTATGAACTTCAGCGAATGTAGACCTCAGATGTGTGTTTCTGGTCTACAACTGTTGGATCCTGTTTGCTTATCAATTTTGGCACTCTTTTTTATTGGATTGTTTAATCTATGTGTACTTCTACAATTGTGATTTTTCTACTACTCTTAGGTGAGTGACAGAGGAAAAGGGGCTATGTGTACAGAAAAAAAATAAAAAATAAAGTGAGTGACCAACCAATCATTGGAAAATGACTGAACAAGTTGTGATATATGAATGTGATGAAATTAATATTTCATTAATTGTGCTATAAGAAATGATAAATATGAGAAATTCAAAGAAAACTGGGAAGACTTGTATGAAATGATGCTGAGTGAAATGAGCAGAACAATTTGCAGAATGAACACAATAATGTAAAGGAAAACAGCTTTGAAAGACTGCAAAGCTCTGATCAAGTCAGTAACCAGTCATGACATCAGAGGACCAATAATGAGAAACACCATCTTATTCTTGGTAGAAAGGTGATGGACTACAACTACAGAATGAGGCACATACTTCCAGACATGACCAATGTATCGAAGGGCAGCTAGGTAATGCAGTGGATAGAGTGGTGGGCTGGGAGTCAGGAAGATCTGAATTCAAATCAGGTTGCAGATGCTTATTAGCTTTGTGACTCCAAGCAAGTCATTTCACCTTGTTTGCCTCAATTCCTCATCTATAAAATGAGCTGGAGAAAGAAATGGCAAACTTCTCTAGTATCTCTGCCAAGAAAAATCCAAATGAGGTAATGAAGAGTTGGACATAACTGAAAAACAACTAAACAACAGCAATATGTTGAATTATTGCTTATTTGTTACCATGAAGGGCTTCTAATTTGAGAGTCAGTAAAGTTAGCAGGTAATGATGAAAGTGCAAAAATAAATCCATCAGTAAAACATTTAAAAGCACAGAAGAAAAGTTCATCAGGATCCTAGATCTAGAGTGAGAATCGATCTTCAAGTCCAGCCCCTCATTTTGCAGATGGGGAAACTGAGGCCTAGGGAGGTGGAGTGACTTGTCTAAGGTCATCTGGCTATAAACATTGGAGTTGGTATTTGAACCTATGTCTTCTGACTCTAAAGTAAAGGAGACACAAAGGAATAGGGGATTTCATTACTATTGAGATAAATGTAATATACGCATTAAAAAACTATATACAAAAGTTCTCAGTTTCACATATAATTCTCCTTTTTTAGTGTACTGAAGTTCAAGTTTATTGATTATTTTTAGGTGTGTTATAAAAATAAAATTTAATTTTTCTTCCTTCTTTTTGCGTGTAATTCTATCTCCTTCCTCTGTTATGTCAGCATGTGGTTCCTGTTACTAGTTTTGCTTGTACTGCTTACACATTTAACTATGTATCATCAAATGAGATAATAACCCTAAATGACCAGTGCATAGTAGGTACTTGTTTCCATCCACCCATCTGTTGGTTTGTTTATCCATCTAGCTCCTAATTGCTAGACAAATTGCTGATATTTCATGTGAGATGTGGTGAGAAAGCTTTGAAGAGGACAGTCCATTTTTCCTCTTTGGTTAGAAGACGTGCATATTGTCAGACACTTAGGGACTTATTCTAGAAATGTGGACAAACAGCCTTTAGCTGACAACATGTAGGGAAGGCTAGCACCTAAATATGTCCCTTATTTCCAGTTTGCTTAGTAGAGAATTTGGGAAATTCCCCCTTGGGTGAGGTTGGGGACTCTCTCATTAGAGTTAAGATCTCATTTTCCCATCTAAAGATTTCATTCAGTCTTGTGATTTTTTCATATATTCTAATCTGTATAATTTCTCCCATTTCTATTTGATATCCACTTAGAAAAATATAATTACTCATTATTTTAATGATCTTTGGGGAAACCAGAATTTAATTGGAAGGGGTCAAGTTAATGGGAGTAAAGTTGGAGCAATCTACCCCCCTCCCCCTGGTAAGGGACAGGAGCAGAAAAGTGGCTTTTTTATTACTATTTTTAAAATACATTTTCACTATACTTTTTTCTATTCACTCCTAAACTAGCAATATTTAAGGTATCAGATAATGTAGGACCTCCTCTCTTATAGACTAGAGAACAGAGGAACTGCTCTGTTCTCCTAGTTCTCTCAAGGAAAAAAAACCCTAAAGTCTATCAATGTCCACACACAAGCCATTTTTCTATTTGTTTAGAATATTCATATGGATATACCTTCCCTCTCACTGCACAGCTAAGCATTTTATTCAAAATCTTTTCTCTTCCCACTTTTCCATCCTCTGAAGTAACCCTTCTTTGCTGGATCCTTTCCCATTGTTTTCCTATGTTTTTTCTCTTTATTTTTATTAATCTCCTCTTTAGTTTATTCCAAATGCTTCTCTCTAAATTATGGGCTATACCTCTACTTGTTACTTCTTTATTCCACCCTGTCATTCATAAAGATGAAACTTCTTGGCCACCAAACTTGAAACCCTTTATTTTGTTTCTTTGACATTAGATGTATAGATGAAACATGTAATAAAAATTAGCTTGCTTTAAGCCCAGGGAGTTGATTTCTGATAAACATTTATTAGTTCGGTCACAATTACTCTGAAGCCCCAGTTGGTATAATTCCTAACAGAAGTTGGGCTTTCTGCCTAATTTTACATTTATAGCTATCTCTAATTCCTGATCTCTGTGGTTAAAACAAAATTCACTTTACTGGAAATGTTTGGATAACAAAATAGCAGATTGTATTTTAGCATCTGTAAATAGATAGGCATTAGGAGGGGAAGTTGAGGAAAAAGCCTACCTTTTCTTAGGAGCTCAGTATAAGCCTTTTTCTTTAAGGTTCCTACAGAGCCAATGACTCTTCTCAACATCTACCTTCTCTGACACTGCTCAGTCTTCCCTTTGTTCCTAAAAAATGTACCATAATGGTAAGTTTGCTCCAACCTCTTGAATTCAGACCATCTAAATCTCCCTCACCCTGCTTCTAAGATTTTTTTTTTTCCTTTTGATTCCTTAGGAATGACCTAGTCTCTAACACGATAGATTTGATTAAGTTGAGGAGGTGTACAGATCCTGTTCACACTCAGCTTGATTTAATAAAAAAAAAGTTCTTGCCTAATTAAGGTAATTACTTTCAAATGGGTGAGATAATCAGTGAAACTCCACTCTTTTAATGACCGCACCTCCTCTTTTATTTTTTTCTGCTGAGTTCAGTCTTAGGTCAATTCATGGAAGAAGTAAAATTAAAAGGAAACTTTGTCATGTGGTGGTAGTCATTCTTTGTCCTTAAGAGGTTCAGTCCTATGCCATGTCCTTTTAATAACTCACTACCCCTAAGGCCAAGTTATCCCTATTTCTATGTCATGTAATTCCATCCTCTTCCCTCTGCCCCCTCCCACTTTAGCACTTTCAATGCCAGCACACTTGTGAGGGCCAGAAGCAGAATTCAAGGGTTGAGGAAGAAGGTGACATCATTTACCAGCTTCTGGACCATGATAGAGGTCACTGACAGCCAGGTCAGAGGTCTCATTGAGCAGGGACATGGGGTCCTTGTCTCCATGTGCTATTGCCCTGACCAGATGCTCCAGGAGGTCTGGAACTATGCCCTGATTGTGCTTTGGCATCAAGCCTAGGAGCTCTTATATCTGGGACTGGTGCTACTATGGTTCAGAGGTTGCTCTGTTGTCTAAAGTGGAGATAGAGAGATGAATTCCTTGTCTCACAGTATGAACACCACCACTTCCCTCTTGGAGGCCCCTAACTTTACAACAATACCATCTTTGACTAGGACTTGATATTCCTAATGCATATGGCTGACCAGGTCATTCTCCTGATCAAGAAGTTCCCAGAGGACCCCTGTAGGTTAAAAGCCAAATTCATCTGTTTGTTATTTAACATCCTTCATAATCTGACCCTGGCCAACTTTCTAAGGTCTTTCATATACTTTGTTCCAGACAAACTTTCTTTATCAATATTCTATACCCTCTTTGCAACTTTGTACAGGCTGCTCTCCACCATGTCTGAAGAGTGCCCCCTTCATCACCTCCCCTTTGCAACATCACTAGCTACTTTTGAGTGTATCTTGAGTACCTCCTCCAACATGAGGCCTTCTTTGAATCCCCTTGATACTATCGTCCTCCCCTTGAAATTGCTTGGAATATACTCTGCAATTATATATCTTTGTATCCATTTTTTGTTGCCTTTCATACTCAAAAGAATGTGACCTTGAGGGTAGGGAATGCATTATTTTGTCATTATATTCTCTAGTCCCTCAAGCAGAACCTGGCATAAGATGGTTAGATGGATACTTAATGACTTTTTGTTGAATTAAAGAATTGTGTGGCCATAGCTAAATCTGTTAACCTCTCAGTGCTCTTGACAAATTTCAAAGACTCTAATTTGCTCAGGAGGTGACAACTTGCATTGATAGGAATTGACTCTTATAATAATGAAATCATAAGTCTGGTCCCTAACTCTAGCTTGTACCTGGAAGAAACTTTCATAACCTACCTCCTCCTACCTTTCCAATCTTCTGACACCTTTCCCTCTAACAGGGACTTTTCTATCCAGTGACATTGGTCTCCTGACAATTCCACAAACCCTCTACTTCTTGACTCTGGGCATTCTCTCTGGCTATCCCCCATGCCTGAAATACTCTCATTCCTTAGCAGTGACAACTGACCTCCCTGGCTCCCTTTAAGTTCTAACTAAAATCCCACCTTCTACAGGAAGCCTGCCCCAACTCCTCTTAAATTCTGTGCCTTCCCTCTGTTAATTATCTTCTATTTACCAATATATAGATATTGGTTTTCATACTGTCTCTCCTCTCCTCCAGCCCCCATTAGATTATAAACTCCTAAAGGGCAGGGATTATCTTTTGTCTCTTTTTGTATCCCTGGCACTTAGCAGGTGCTTAACAAAAGTTTATTGGTTGCCTGAGCAGAAAATGTTAGACCTGGGAGGGATCTGAGAGATCATCTAAATCCAAATTGTTGATTACTTTGGTACCTGACTGTTCAAACCAGCCCAATCTATTGGGTGACCCTGGTCCTGACCTGCTTTGTACTTCAGACACTTTGTTTCATGCCTAGGACTTGTCCTCTCAGTTATTGCTGTTATTGCTCTTGCTTTGTAGGGCAACTCTGTTTCCTCTCTGCTTGGGGTGCCTCCCCTCTCCTCAAATCAGGAAGGCATCAATCCCCACTATGAGTCTCATTTAGCCATCAATCCTAAAGGGCTATCCCAATAAGAGAAGCAGTGCATGAAACTCCTCCTGTAAATTAGATGAGTTATGGAAATCTAGCAAGGTCAGGATCCAAGAAGCAGGGTCCAGGATACCAGGGCTCAGACTTTGGCAACTTCTTCTTCCCTGGGAAGACTCCTAGAGTAGCTTTCCCTCCCACTAATCTAATGCCAGGAAGTCTGGCACAGAGGTCTGACAACACTTTCAAGGTAAGAGGGAAACCAGTTTGGAAAAACTATGTTTCAAAGGCCACCTCCTTTTAAAACTCTTTTTAGAGAAGGCAATCAGGTTCAAAAAAATCAACTGCACAATTAAAAAAATGGGAAAGACACAGCTATACAACTGTTTATGTGAAAACGAGCTGGGAATCTCATAAACCTTCAAACTCAATATAAGTTAATAGCATAATATGTTAGATGACACAAACTTAGGTTTTATCAAGAGGTAAAATGAGGAGGGTGGTAGTCCCATTGGCCTCTGTCTTGATCAGACCACATCTAGAGTTTTGTGTCCAGTTCTGGATAACAATTCTAGGATCAGTTGAAGGAAAGAAGGATGTTTACCTCTTAAGAAGTGAAAAGTTGGGACAGAAGTGACAGCTGCCTTCAAATATTCTAAAGACTGTTATATGAAGAAGAATCAGATTTCCTCTGCTTGACCCTAAAAGGGCAAAACCAGGAGCAATGGTGGGAGGGACAGTTGTTTCAGAAAGTCAAATGTATTCGATTGAATTCAACACATAGTTTTTAAGCTGCCGGGGGCTGGAGATGAAAAGACAAAAAATGAAACAGTGTTCTGTTCTCAAGGATCTAACTTTCCAATAGGTTTGATTTAGGCTGCTTGTGAGGGAAAACATCAATGAAGATGACACCACACCCTAAAATCAGTTGGAGCTTCCAAAATTTCCAGAATAGTCTACTTTGGTACTTATTGAAGTCCCAGTCAGTAGAAGGCTGCGTAGTGTAGATTGGATGACCACTTGTCTTTAGCAAACACCTCAAATCTCTCCATGAGTTCAGTGGTCTTTCTTTTTCTTTTCTTCTTTTGTGTGACCTTGTACCATCTTCCAAAGTCAGGACACAGGGCAGGATTCCCTTCTGAATTTCCAGATTCTTTGTCTTCTAGTTTTCAAACAGAAACCTTTTTCCTTTTTTTAAAATTTTAATTTAAAAGTAAGCTCAAAGCCTTTTCAAGCTTGGCTGCACATATCTGCATATGAAAGGGCAAGAATGTGGCTGGACTGGTACAGGAGACAATGAACTTGACCCCTGGGTTTAGCATCATCTCTGTGACTTTTTCCTTCCCACCCATGGACTTGGGAGAATGAAAGTGGTTTGGAATTGACAAATAGGGGAGCCCCAAATCCCAGAGCTAGAAGTTATTGGTACTAGACAGGACAAGTAGCCCTGACATGAATAAAGACCAGGTATAGCCTTAAAAAATTAAAACAAGGAGGTATATGGGATGTTTAACACGAGCTACAATGAAGTCACTCACAGAGTCCTTGACTCCTGGACAAAGAAGTAAATCCAAAGAAAAGACAGAGAAGTCCAAGAGCTTGAGCTATTTAGATGTAGGCATTGTTGCTGTTTGTTTGAAAGAGCTTGGATCTTGAGCCTACAGAGAGACCTCAAAGCCAAGACTCCAAAGAGAGCAAGGCAGGTTATTCCATAAAGGGAAAATCAAAAGCAAAGAAGGAGATACCTCTCTCTCCCTGTCCCCCCTCCAGCTCAACCTACTCCCCCCGCCAACTCCCAGAAGGCTTTTGTCAGTTCATGAAAGGGTCAAGGGCTTTTCTAAAAGAACTTTTTAAAGCAAGCATTCTGGCTTTGAACTGAAAGAGCCTAGTAGATCCCACTCCCCCTATGGAGAACAAGAAGCAACATAGCCACTCCAATAGGAATGATTTGTGTGAACTGTTCTTACTGTAACCTGATTCACATACGCACCATAAGCAACAGGAGAAGCTAATATAGTTGGCAAAGTCTGGGGATTTTCATTGTCGTTGTTTGACTATGGTAAAAGCTAATTAAGGCTGGCTGGCTACTGTGATTCTCACTTTATAATCTTTGGTGGTAGAATAAGCACCTCAGTGAGAGTCCAAGTCAGTGGTATTTAACAATAATGCCCAGTTCTGCAGGTGTTGTCTGAGAACCCTGAGGGTGGGATAGATATTGTCTTCCCCCAGGATCCAAGAATCATTGGTGAGAGTGGGGGTTGGGAGTTGGACTTTTCAGAACTTGGATCTGTACATAGTAATTGTCTCATTTGTGTCTTTGTCATATCCCCTAGTGCCTAACACATTGTAGATATGGAATAAACCTTTGTTGAATGAAAGAATTGTATGACCAAAGATGAGTCAGTTGACTTTTCCATGTCTGTTTCCTTACTTATACAGTGAGGATAATAACAGCTATGGTGTATTACCTTAGAGACATGTCAGAATCAAAGCAGACAATGCATGGGAATCTGGTTGTCAATTTTTGCCCTACTCTCCTCACCACCACCAATCCAAATGATACCCATTCCACATTTTCCTTCCCTTCTCCCACTGACTTTTTCACTTGTCTCACCAATGTGTTTTATTCACTCTTACTTGCCTAGCCTTACCAAGACTTCACCCCTCTTACATTTATCTCTGAGCAGAGGCAGACAATTTGCATGTGCTTTGTTCTCTAAAGAGAGAGTCCTTCTGTGGCCTGATATCTCTCTGAGAAGAGAGGGGAGGGGATGTATTTGTGTGTCCATGTACACTCTGTCTTCTCTCATCTGAAGGAGAGAGTGTGCTCTGGTCTCGTTGGAACACAGAGAGGGTATATGCCTATTTGTACCTTGAATTCTAAGCTATAGGAGAGGATGTGCTTTTTTGTGTCCTATTATCTGAATAGAGGAAGAAGATGTGCCCAGATACTTGCTTGGCCTCCCTTGAGAAGAGGGATCACTTATATTTGTGTGTATGACTGGTGTCTAAGAACTATGGTAGGGATTATGTCCTTATACAAAAGTCTAAACAGGAAAGAATGCAACCATACATGACTTGGTCTTTGACCAAATACTGTGCTCCTGTGTGCCTGAGCCCTGGTGTCTCTGAGGCAAGGGAATAACCAGAGTGCCCTTGAGTCTCTGAGATTGATTATGAGCAAGGGCCTTCTTTCTAATGGCTATGGTTTTGAAGGATCTAGGTTTGAGTCCTGTCTCTGATGCCAAATACTATATCCTTTGACAAGCTTTGGCAGTGTGGCATCTTCTTCCTCTCTGGGTCTCAATTTTCTCATGTCAGGTGAGAGCATTAGAGTGTAGTAGACAAACTCTACAATCCCTTCTAAGTCTACAAAGATGGGTCCATATGGAAAGAAAAGACTGGATGGATTTGCTGTGGTACAGGCTAAAAACAGGGAGAAATCTCCCAAGAAGCCTCTATACCAATGCTCTCCCTTCATGTGGATATTCTCACTTCCCTTTTGACCTCTCAGGTAGTCTACAGGAGGCAGGAGACTTCCACAACTACCAGAAAGCTTTGAGAAAGCCAATGTAGCAAGTCCCAGTCATTGCTTCCCATGAAAGGGTCTTGTGGTCAGCCTGGGGCTGTGAAGAAGGTGAATGCTTACCATGAAAACAGCACCCCCTGCCCACCCCAAAACCACTCCCCCCACCTCCTAGGGAGCAGAGAGTCCAGTGGCAAACAGCTCCAGCCTGTGTGGGTTCATGGTTTGGTTCCCACAAAGAGCAATGCAGTGAGGGAGGACCAAAGGCCTGGTGCATTTGAAGGCACATTCTTCTGAATGGGAAAGAGGTTACCCTAGGCATGGTGCCACCAGCAGTACTTGGTGTCTACACCCTGGGTTTGGTGACTGTGTTTCACTCAGGGCACCAATACCACCTTCATTATACATGGGGCATAAACATGGCTTTGTTTTCATCTGGTGCCTTCTGGCCAAGGAGCCCGAAATGTTTTCTTCACATTAATCCCTTCATCCCCCAGGTACCCCTTGACAGGGAGGCACAGAATCGGTCAGTCTTGACTTGATTTGAAGTCTCTAGGCCAAAAGACTATAGGATTATTAGAGCTTGAAGGTACCTCAGAGGCATTCTAGGCCAATCCCATTATTTCACAGAAGAAGGCACTGAGGCCTAAGGTGGGTAAATAACTTCCCCAAATCCCCACAGACACTAAATGAATGAGTATCCATTTGAACTTGGGTCCTGGCTCCAAGTGCAGTATTTATTCCATTTCACCATGACTCTCATTCTCCAGGAGAGCTAGGACTTAAAATCCAATCCCTCAAATTCTTAATTTAGTATTTCTTTCACTCTAATACCCTGAGCTCTCTGCCTCCTATAGCTGCTATGAAGAAAGTAGTTTGTAAGCCTTAAAACTTGAGCTTGATGTGTGTTATTATGATTATTCTGTAGACTCCATGGAGGAAGGTTTCATAATTCTCATGGGAAATGGATCATATGAATTATTGAGCCACATACCTTTCAATGTTTTCCTTTGATTCCTCTGGCAGAAGCCGGGAGCATGTGGCCCACCACCAGACCTTGGAACAAGGAATCCTTCAAGGCTTAGTCCATTGGCCAACTGATGCCACCTCACTGACTGCCCACTACTGGCCTCTCATTAGCAGGAAGAAATACTCTACATCATGTCTCTGGCTGTGGGAGGGAATTCTCTATGTGTACCAGCTCCTTCTTGTAACCAAAGGTCCCTATTTATGAGCCAGCACCAAGGATGAGGTGGTGAGGTACAGCCTTTGAGACAATAAGCGGTCCACACATTCTTTATACTTACAACTTTGGCCTACTTAGCACCAGGCTCTAACCACTGAGCAACCTGGCCATTGGTATCAATGGGGGATAGGAGATTGAATCCATGATTACACTGATACAAGGGGCTCTCTATAGAGCAAACATCCTCTACCAATTCAATCAACAGCTTCTCAGAAATGTGTAGTCTTTGGGAGTTTTAAGGGGCACTCTCAAAAGATCAGGTGACTTGCCTAGGGTCACGCAGCCAATATGTGTCAGAGACAGGTCTTAGTCTTAATTATGACAATTATAATTCACATTTCTATTATTTTTTATGGGGAAGCATTATTAATTATTAAAGGCAACTCCAACTTTGGAGTTTGGAGGCATGGGTTTGAACCCACTTGTTAGGGTATATAACTTGGAACTTCATGTCACTGAGCTTCAATTTCCTAATCTGTTAAGTTGGAGATGTTGCACACCTTGTCTTCCAGGGATATTGTAAGGAAAGAACTTTGTATGCCTTAACATACTTAGTCACATGAAATAAGGTCCCCAGCAAAGCCTTGAAGGGTAGGAGAAGTCATAGGAAGGCATAGGACAGTTGGAATCAACACATGTGGAGGCCAAGCTGAGTATAATGATAATTTAAAGTGCATGGTAGGTGGGAGAAAGAGTTAAAGATCTTCCCCACCCATTAATAGGCCTCAATACTTTTTACTAATTTCTATTGAGGCACTAGGTCAGAGGGTCCTGCCCTCTGACTCTGAGAAGTATATAAATACTCTGAGGTGAGGTTGTACTTTGGGGCTTAGTTTTTGGAAGAAAGCTTGTGTGGCAGATGAGACTCTGGGAAGCTGCTAAAGAGCTCCCTCCCCCCGCCCCCCCCCCCCCTTTGAAAACTCAAATGTTGGTACTTCTCTCTCTGGTAACTATGTATGTATGATAAGACAGTGGATCTGTCTGTTGATCTGTGATGTATGTATTGCTTATGGTCAGACAGTTGGAAGTCCTGTCTATTGATCTTTGTTTCTCTGTTTGTATTTTCTCTGAAGTTCAGGATGCTGACTTTTTCTGCTAATCTAAGTGAATGATATATGTGCTTCATTAAAGTAGATTGCTGACCCCTCAAAAGTTGATTTCCTTTTAGAGAAGCAGATCTAAGAACTTGTACAAGAAGACCCTTCTGTGTATGCCAGCGTCCTTGTTGATACACTGGACCATCCCTTTTGCTGTGTTCATGTTGAGTCTATTCATTTAGGAACAACTGATGTTCAACGTGCAGTATATAGATCCCTGGAGCAATGGATTGCCCAATGGTTCATGGGACATTGTCTGAGAGGCACAAAATATCAGAGCTGGAGTGACTTTAGGACAAAGGTTATTTAAGCTGGGAGGTGTCATGGGACAATAGAATTAAAACTGGAAGGGACTAATGATGCCATCTAGTCAAATCCCCTCATTTCACAAAGAAGGAAGCTGAACCCCAAAGAGAAGAAGAGATTTGTCCAAAGTACCACAGCTGCTAAGCATCACAAGAGGAGCTTTAGAATGTGGACAGAGAACACAGAATGGTGGAGCTGGAAGGAACTTTAGAAAGCAGGCAGAGCTGGAGATGAGAGGATGTGCCCTCTGGGCATAGGGCACAGCATGTGTGATGGCAGAGAGACAAAAGATGTGAAGAAAAGCAAGGCTGATTCTGCTGGAACATTAAATTGGCAAAGAGGAATAAGAGTTATTCTGCAAAAGTCAGTGGGAACCAGGTTGGGAAGGACTTTAAATACTGTATCAAATGGGCAATTCTAGTTGATAACTAGAGCACAGATTCTTAACCTGGAGTCCAGGGAATCTTAGGAGAGATGACAAGGGAACTGTGAACTTGGAAGGTTATTTTGGAGTTAATTTTCACTAAACTCTACCTAAAAGTTATCATTTCCTTTGATTATGAATTAACAATAAACCATTGCTTTGAGAAGGGCTATGTGGCCTTCCCTTGACTACCAAAGGGATATACGATCTCCAAAATATTAATATCCTTTATCCTAGAAGTGATAAGGTGCCATCGGGGCTTAATAAGGGTCTGCCATGGTCAGACCTATGCTGTTGTAAAATCATATTGGTGACTATGCGAAGGGTGGATTGAGAGGTTGGAGGCCAGTGGGGAGATGATCGCCATCATAAGCGAAATGGGATGAAAGACTGACACTAGGGTGGAGAGAAGGGGGAAAAGGGAGAATAAAGTTGTCAATGTTTCAATAACAAGTTATTAGCATCAGTGGCAGTGGAACCTCCCTCCTGACCCTCACAGTAGCTGAACTCTGAGGAAGAGGAAATGACATTTAAGAAAATCATCAAATTTGGGCCAGACCAAAGATGCATAGGAAATCTGCCCTAGAGGCAACTGATGCAATTTTAGAAGCATTGAGTGAGGAGAAGATGCTCTCTGCCTCTCTGTCTCTGTTTCTCTGTCTCTCTCTCTGCCTCTGTCCCTCCCTCTGTCTCTCTGTTTCTCTCTGTCTCTATCTCTCTGTCTCTATCTCTGTCTCTCTGTCTCTCTCCATCTCTGTCTCCATCTCTCTCTGTTTCTCTGTCTCTGTCTCTCTCCCTCCCTCCATTCCTCTCTCTCTCAGTCTCTGTCTCTGTCTCTGTCTCTCTGTCTCTGTCTCTGTCTCTCTCTGTCTCTCTGTCTCTCTGTCTCTCTCTCTCTCTCTCTCTGTCTCTCTCTCTGTCTCTCTCTCTTTCTCTCTTTCTCATATCTCAATGCAGAGGACTCCCAGATATCCAGTCCTCCTGATCTTCAGTCCCAAATGCCTATTGGACATTTAGAAGTAGATGTCTCATAGGCATCGCAAACTCAACACAGAATTCATTGTCTTTACCTCTGGATCTACTCCTCCTTCCTTCCCTATTTCTAATTGCATCACCCTTTCAGTCACTCAATTTTAACATCTCAGCATCATCCTTCATTACCCATTATCACTTCCCCAACACATCCATTTCGGATACAAGTCTTTTTGTTTCTTCAGATGATCTCTGACTTTGTATATCTTTTGTATTTACTTACATGTGTATTGACCTGGTAGAATATAAGTTCACTGGGGGCACTCATTGTTTCATCTTTCTCTTTGTTCTCCAGGACCAAGTACTGTAATTCTCACATAGTACATACTTAATATAGGTCTTTACTGATAGAATAATTGATACCAAATTAGTTATGAGAGAGGAATCACAGATGGTATTATTACCAAGGAAAGATTATTGATGGAACATCAATGATAATTATTGATTATCATACTTTCTTATCTCTGTAAATCCATTATGAGAACCATGTGCCTGCATAAGAAGGAATTCTTGAGAAAAATAAAAGAAATAATTCTATTTCACAAACAATATTCTATAACAGACCATGTTTTCCAGGCATACAGTTAACTAAAAGGGATAGAAAACAGGAGGTAGAGTTCTGGGTTCAAGTCCCACCTCTGACACTTACTATTTGTGTGACAATTAGTGAGTCATATTATCACTCCAAGACTCAGTTTGCTCATCTATAAAATGACAGTAGTGCCACTCTCACAGAGTTGTTATAAAGCTCAAATGAGAAAATGTATGTGCAGTGTCTTAGGACTGCCAGCAAGAAGGCCACAGGAAAGGCCTCAACACAAGGGGAGAAAAAAGATTCCCATGAGGTCATTCTCCTTAAAAAGAGGCACCATTAGCTAAGTCCTGTATTATGGGACCTCTGACTGCACTGGCCTGCCCCCTCACCATACAGGTCTTGTTCTGAGGGTATTGTCTGGCTGCCCATTAGATCCCTGCTTGCCACCCTGACCCAGTACAGACTCTACTTTTAGGGTTATGAGCTTTGAGCTAAAGGAGACAAGCTCCAGACCTAATAAAGGAACTGAAGGAATAAATAGTAAACTTAGAACTCTTTATGAAAAACTTAGCCAGAAATTGAAGAATCACAGACAAGTTGATTAAGTGCTTACAGCCTGAAAGGGAAAGAAGAGACTGTTGCTCCTTCAGAATATCCTCCTTTTCTTCCTGAGTCAGTAAGGTGTCTGTGGATACTGTGCTGGACTTGGGAATCAGAAAAACCTGAACAACAACAAACAATGATGACAGATGTCTTATACTCATATAGTGCTTTAAGGTTTACCTATCGGATATGACAAATTCTGGAATTGTTGATGGAGTTGTGAACTAATCCAACCATTCTGGAGAACAATTTGGAACTAAGTCCCAAAGGTCTATATAACTGTGCATACCCATTGACCCAACAATACCAGGTCTATATCTCATGGAGATATAAAAGAAAAAGGATTTATATGAACAAATACATTTATAGCAGTTCTTTTGTGGGGACAAAGAATCGAAAAGCAAGAGGATGCCCTTTGGGCACAGTTTCAAATTGCTCTCCAGAATGGTTGGATAAGTTCACAACTCTACTAATTATGTATTAGTGTCCCAATTTTCCCACAGCCTCTCCAGCATTTATTATTTTCCTTTTCTGTCATAATAGCCAATGTGAGAGGTGTGGGGCAGCATCTTAGCTGTTTTAATTTTCCTTTCTCTAATCAACAGGAATTTATAGTATTTTTTTCCATCTCACTCTAAAAAACTTTTAATTTTTTCTTCTGAAAACTGTCTGTTTATATCCTTTGACCATTTATCAACTGGGGAATGATTCGTATTTTTATGAATTTGACTCACTTCTACATTAAGTATATATTTGGAAATGAAACCTTTATCAGAGAAACTTGCTGTAAAAACTTTTGATTTTACTTCATTGTTGATTTTGCTTTTTATCAAAATGTAGTTTCTATGATTATATCCTATATTTAGGTCCATTTTTGCTTTTGCTTTATTTGAGATCATGATTTCTAACCCTGCTTTTTTTTTTTAGTTTATCTGAAGCATATTAGATTCTGCTCCAGCCCCTTATTTTAACTGTGTGTGCCTTTCTATTTCAAGTGTGTCTCTTGTAAACAACATATTGTTGGGTTCTGGTTTCTAATCCGTTCTGCTGTCCACTTCTAGTCCATTCTGCTGTCTTTTATGGGTGAGCTCATCTCATTTGTATTCACAGTTATGATTACCAACTATGTTTTCTCTCCATCTTTTTCTGTTTCTTCTTTTCTTTCTCTTTTTATTCTTTCCTTCCCCAAAAGTATATTTTGCTTCTAACCATTGCTGCCCTCCCTTTTGCCATCCCTGTCCCTTCGCCTTTCTCTTATTTCCTTCCCCTCCTATTTCCCTATTGAATAAGTTACATTTACATACCCAAATGAGTGTGTATATTTATTCTTCTCTCTTTGAACAAATTCTGATGAGAGCAAGGCTCAAGTATTGTCCACACCCCCATTTTCCCCTCCACTGTAAAAGCTCTCCTTGAGCACCTCTTTTATGTGAGAATTTTCCCAATTCTACCTCTCCCTTTCCTATTTTCCCATTACATCCCTCTTTTTCACCCCTCATTTTGTTTGGAGATCATTGCAACCTAACCAGCTCATATTTGGATGTACCTTCTGTCTATGTAAACTCTTTTTAAAGTGCCCTAATAATGAGAAAGTTCTTAGGAGTTATATGTATCATCTTCCTACATAGGAATGTAAACAGATTAATTTTACTGAGTCCCTTATGAATACTTTTTCATGGTTACCTTTTTATACTTCTCTTTAATCTTATGTTTAAATGAAAACTTGTCTATTCACCTCTGATCTTTTCATCAGGAATACTCAAAAATCCTCTATTTTATTAAATATTCATCTCCCACCAATGTATTATAGTCAGTATTTCTGGGTAGTTATTCTTGGTTGTAATCTTAGCTCATTTGCCTACCAGAAGAGTATAATCCAAATCCTCTGCTCCTTTAACATGGAAACCAATAAATTTTTTTTCTAGCTGCTTGTAATATTTTCTCCCTGACCTGAGAACTCTGGAATTTGACTATAATGTTCCTTGGAGTTTTCATTTTGGGATCTCTTTCAGGAGGTAATAAGTGAATTCTTCCAATTCATATTTTACCCTCCAGATCTAACATATTGGGGTAGTTTTCCTTTATTATTTCTTTTAAAATTCTTTTCATTAATTAATTAATTTTTAGTTTTCAATATTTATTTCCACAAGATTTTGAGTTCCAAATTTTCTCATCATCTCTGCACTCCCCCACCCCAAGACAGCATGCATTCTGATTACCCATTCCTCCAATTTGTTCTCCCTTCTATCACATACCCCTCCCTTTTCTTATCCCCTTCCCCTCTTTTTTCTTGTAGGGCAAGATAGATTTCTATGCCCCATTGCTTGTATGTATTATTTCCCAGTTGCATGTAAAAACAATTTTCAACATTCACTTTTAAAAGTTTGAGTTCCAACTTCTCTCCCTCCCTCCATCCCCACCCATCCTCATTGAGAAGGCAAGCAATATGATATAGGTTATTCATATGTAGTCATGCAAAACACTTCCATAACAGTCATGTTGTAAAAGAATAACTATATTTCCCTCTATTCCAACCTGTCCCCCATTTATTCCAATCTCTTTTGACCCTATCCTTCCTCAAAAGTGTTTACTTCTAATTACTCCCTCCTTCCGTTTGCCCTCCCTTCTATCATCTCCCACCCCCTCACTTATCCCCTACCCCCTACTTTACTGTAGTGTAAGATAGTTTTTCATACCAAACTGAGTGTGCATGTTATTCTTTCCTTAAGCCAAATTCGATGAGAGTAAGGTTCACTCTTTCCCCCTCGCCTTCCCCCTCTTCCCTGTCTTTGAAAAAGTTTTTTTCTTGCCTCTTTAATGTGAGAGATAATTTACCCCATTCTATTTCTCCCTTTCTTCTTCTTTCAGTATATCCCTCTCTCACCCCTTAATTTTTTTAGATAACATCCCTTCATATTCAACTTACCCTGTGCCCTCTGTCTATACATATATATGTGTGTGTGTATGTATGTATGTATGTATGCATGTATATATGTATAATCCCTCCAACTACCCTAATACTGAGAAAAGTCTCAAGAGTTAAAAATACTATCTTTTTATGTAGGAATGTAAATAATTCAACTTTAGTAAGTTGATTTATGATTTCTCTTTCCTGTTTACTTCTTCATGCTTCTCTTCATTCTTGTGTACGTAAGTCAAATTTTCTATTCAGCTCTGGTCTTTTCAGAAAGAATGCTTGACATAGTTCCAGGGGCAGAGCCAAGATGGCAGACTAGAAAGACACACTTACGTAGGGTCTCCCCACACAGCCCACAAAATACCTGGAGAGAGGGACTCTCAACAAATTCTGGAGCAGCAGAATTGGAGAACAACAGAGTGGAGGAGATTTCCAGCCCAGGGTGACCTGAAAGGCCCACGGAAACATTGCTTGTGCTGGACATGGAGCAGAGCCCAGCCTAGCTTTGGCTGCGGGGTGTGACAAGACTCTGGGAGGAGGACACCTCAGGGGCGCAATCTCCAGTCACAGCAGCAGGGCCTCAGATCCCTCAACCCACAGGCGCCAAAGGTCAGTGACAGGGTTTTATCAGCTGGCCAGGAAGGGAGAAGGGCCATCCCATAGCTCCAGCAGCAGGCAGTGGCCACAGAGGCTGCACGTTGTTGGAGTGTAAAAACCCCTGGGGGCACTGAAGAGATGAGTCTTGCCTCAGCCCTGGGTGGAGGCCCTGGAGGAGCTGGTCTTTGTCTCACACTGAGTGGCAGCCTTGCCCATCCAGCTTATCTGAAAAAACGCCCCCAGTGCTGACTTGAAGGAACTGGAGGCCAGGTGGCTGTGGAGAGGTATCTGCTAAGATTCTGGGCACAAAAATCCCTCTGTGTCCAGACCAGCACATGCTTGATCGTACCACCTTGGAGGAACCGAGATCTCACAGATTCCCAGAGTATACCCTACTCTTGACAAAGAACCCAAAAGTCAAGTAACTGATTGGGAAAATGCCCAAAAAAGGGAAAAAAAATAAGACCGTAGAAGGTTACTTTCTTGGCGAACACATATCTCCTCCCATCCTTTCAGAAGAGGAAGAACAATGCTTACCATCAGGGAAAGACATAGAAGTCAAGGCTTCTGTATCCCAAACATCCAAAACAAATATTCAATGGGCTCAGGACATGGAAGAGCTCAAAAAGGATTTTGAAAATCAAATTAGAGAGGTGGAGGAAAAACTGGGAAGAGAAATGAGAGAGATGCAAGAAAAGCATGAAAAGCGGGCCAACACCTTGCGAAAGGAGACCCAAAAAAATGCTGAAGAAAATAACACCTTGAAAAATAGGCTACCTCAATTGGCAAAAGAGGTTCAAAAAGCCAATGAGGAGAAGAATGCTTTCAAAAGCAGAATTAGCCAAATGGAAAAGGAGGTCCAAAAGTTCACTGAAGAAAATAGTTCTTTCAAAATCAGAATGGAAGAGATGACTTTATGAGAAACCAAGAAATCACAAAACAAAACCAAAAGAATGAAAAAATGGAAGATAATGTGAAATAACTCATTGGAAAAACAACTGATCTGAAGAATAGATCCAGGAGAAACCATTTAAAAATTATGGGACTACTTGAAAGCCATGATCAAAAAAAGAGCCTAGATACCATCTTTCATGAAATTATCAAGGAAAATTGCCTTTATATTCTAGAACCAGGGGGCAAAATAAGTATTGAAAGAACCTGCCAATCACCTCCTGAAAGAGATCCAAAAAAAGAAACTCCTAGGAACATTAAAGCCAAATTCCAGAGCTCCCAGGTCAAGGAGAAAATATTGCAAGCATCTAGAAAGAAACAATTCAAGTACTGTGGAAGTACAATCAGGATAACACAAGATCCAGCAGCTTCTACATTAAGGGATCAAAGGGCATGGAATAGGATATTCCAGAAGTCAAAAGAACCAGGACTAGAACCAAGAATCACCTACCCAGCAAAACTGAGTATATACTTCAGGGGAAAAAATGGTCTTTCAATGAAATAGAGAACTTTCAAGTATTCTTGATGAAAAGACCAGAGCTGAAAATTTAACTTTCAAATGCAAGAATGAAGAGAAGCATGAAAAGCTAAACAGCAAAGAGAAGTCACAAGGGACTTACTAAAGTTGAACTGTTTACATTCCTACGTGGAAAGACAATATTTCTAACTCTTGAAGCTTTTCAGTATTTGGGTAGTTGTTAGGATTACACACACACACACACACACACACACACACACACACAGCACAGAGTGAATTGAATGGGATGGGATCATATCTTAAAAAGTGAAGTTAAGTGGTGAGAGGGAAATATATTGAGAGGAGAAAGGGAGAAATGGAATGGGGCAAATTATCTCTCATAAAAGAGGCAAGCAAAAGACTTTTCAGTGGAGGGAAAAAGAGGGGAGGAGAGAGAATAACATGAAGCTTACTCTCATCACAATCGACTAAAGGAAGGAATAAAATGCATACTCATTTTGGTATGAAAACCTATCTTACAATACAGGAAAGTGGGGGATAAGGGGATAAGCAGGGTGGGGGGGATGATGGAAGGGAGGGCAATGGGAGGAGGGAGCAATTTGAAGTTAACACTCTTGGGGTGGGACAGGATCAAAAGAGAGAATAGAAGCAATGGGGGGCAGGATAGGATGGAGGGAAATATAGTTAGTCTTACACAACATGACTATTATGGAAGTCATTTGCAAAACTGCACAGATATGGCCTATACTGAATTGCTTGCCTTCCCAAAGGGAATGGATGGGGAGGGAGGGATGAAGAGAAGTTGGAAATCAGAGTTTTAGGAACAATTTTTGAGTATTGTTCTTGCTACTAGAAAATAAGTAATATAGGTAATGGGGTATAGAAAGTTATCTGACTCTACAGGACAAAAGAGAAGATGGGGATAAGGGAAGGGAGAGATGTTAGAAGAGAGGGCAGATTGGTGATAGGGGCAATTAGAATGCTCAGCGTTTTGGGGCGGGAGAGGGGAGAAATGGGGAGAAAATTTGGAACCCAAAATGTTGTGAAAATGAATGTTAAAAGTTAAATAAATAAATAAATAAATTGAAAAAACAGAATGCTTGAAAGTTCTCTATTTCATTGAATGACCATTTTTTCCCCTGAAATACTATACTCAGTTTTTCTGGGTAGGTGATTCTTGGTTTTAATCCTAGCTCCTTTGACCTCTAGAATATCATATTACAACCCTTCTGATCCCTTAATGTAGAAGCTGCTAGATCTTAGGTTATCCTGATTGCGTTTCCAAAATACTCAAATTGTATCTTTCTGGTGGCTTGCAATATTTTCTCCTTGACCTGGGAAATCTGGAATTTGGCTTCAATATTCCCAGGAGTTTTTCTTTTTGCATCTCTTTCAGGAGGCAATCAGTGGATTCTTTCAATATTTATTTTACCCTCTGATTCTCGAGTATCAGGGCAGTTTGCCTTGATAATTTCTTGATAGATGATGTCTAGGCTCCTTTTTTGATCATAGCTTTCAAGTAGTCCAATAATTTTAAATTGTTTCTCCTAGATCTGTTTTCCAGATCAATTCTTTTTCTAATGAGATGTTTCACATTGTCTGCTATTTTTTCATGTCTTTGGTTTTGTTTTATAATTTCTTGTTTTTTCTTAAAGTTATTAGCTTCCATCTGCTCTATTCTAATCTTTAATGAATTATTTTCTTCAGTGACCTTTTGTACCTCCTTTTCTATCTGGATAATTCTGTTTTTTAAGGCATTCTTTTACTCATTGGCTTTTTGGATCTCTTTTAGCACTTTAGATTGCTCTATTTTTAAGGTGTTATCTTCCTCATCATTTTTTGGGTCTCCTTTAGCAAGCTATTGACTTGTTTTTCATGATTTTCTTGCATCACTCTCATTTCTCTTACCAATTTTTGCTCCCTTCTCTTACTTGTTTTTCAAAATCCTTTTTGAACTCTTCCATGGCCTGAGACCAATTCTTATTTTTCGCAGAGGCTTTGGACGTAGGAACTTTGACTTTGTTGTCTTCTTCTGTTTATATATTTTGGTCTTCCTTGTCACCAAAGTAAGATTCTATAGTCTGAGTCTTTTTTCCAGTTTTTGTTCATTTGCCTAGCCATTTACTTGACTTTTGAACTCTTTGTCAAGATATTTCTCTGCTTCCAGTGAGGGAGGAGGGTGTACTGTCAGCTGCTTGATCTCCTCCAATCTGTGCGTATAGAGATCCAGAAATAGCAGCTGCCTGTTGCCCCTGCTGTGGTTGCTGCTGCAGCTGCCACAGGCCCCTGCACCCCTCTCCCACCTTAGGGCTGGTGCCTGACCACCCTACTCTTTCACACAGATCCAACAAGTTTTTTCCATTGACCTTGAAATTTGTCATCAGACTTTTATGGTTGTCATGCCTGTAAACTGTCACAGGTGCCAGTGATTCAGTCCCCCCTAAGTCTGCTCAGGTCCCATCTGTGCCAGAGAAGCCCACACTGGATTGTACTCTGCTCCTAGCCTGGCATGATAGATGCTTCCCATCCCCTTCCAGGCTGTCTTGGGCTAGAGATTTTCTCCATTCCATCATTCTGTGGGTTCTGAAGCTCCAGAATTTGTTTAGTCATTTTTTATAGGTATTTGGCTGGGTTTGTGGCAAGAGCTCTAGCAAGTCCCTGCTTTTACTCTGCCATGTTGACTCCACCCTTCTTGTATAATTTCTTGAAAGATGATTTCTAGGCTCTTTTTTTTTTATAATGGCTTTCAGGTACTTCAGTAATTTTTAAATGATCTCTCCATTTATTTTCCAGGCCAGGTGTTTCTCAGAGAGATATTTCACATTTCCTTCTACTATTTTCATTCTTTTAACTTTGTTTTATTATTTCTCTGTCTCATGGAGTCATTAGCTTCCACTTGCCCAATCCTAATTTTTAAGGAAGTACTTTCTTTTGTGAGCTTTTGTAACTCTTTTTGTCCATTTAGTCATTTCATTATTTTCTTTAGTATTTTTGTGCCTCTTTTTTTAAACCAAGCTGTTAATTCCCTTCTCATAATTTTCTTCTATCGCTCTCATTTCTTTTCTTATTTTTTCCTTTAACACATTTATCTTTTTAAAACTCCTCCAGGAATTCTTATTAGGCTTCTTTCAAGTAGCATTTTTCTTTGAGGTTTTGTTTTTAGTGGTTTTCACATTGTTGTCTTCTTCTTAGTTTAAGTCCTGGTCTTCCTACGGGAATAGTTTTTAATTTGCCATCTGTGAACTTGGTTAGAACATATTTTGATTCTTCTGTTTCAATATACTTTCCTTTGTAATTCTGTGTATTTTATTTTATGCATTTCAAAAAAAGTTATTCTGAGATTTTTATTAGCTTTTATCAGACTGCCCAAGGATTCCATGACCCCCAAAAGGTTAAGAAACCTTGATCTAATGCTTATGTCAGAAATACTTTAAATTGGTCTCTTCTCACTTACTTGAAGAGGAAAGGGGGTCACTTAGTTGAGTACATAACAATCAACCTCACCCCTACAAATATACAAGGTGAATTATGAAAAGGGAAGTATAGAGGGAAAGAACAACACCCAGTTATTCAGTCATGGTCTGGAAGAGGAGAAGAAGGGGAGAAAGCTGGGATCAGATTGTTCCAAGTAATGTAAACTAAACATATTTAATGCCAGAGTTGTTCTTTCCCACTCTTTTTTGTTTCATTTCAAAGGGGCAGAGAGAGGGAAGATCAAAGATAAGAGATTTGATGGAGAGGGATAAACAAGCCTAACAGCAATAAAGGGAATGAACTTCTATAATAATATAAAAATGTCAGAATGAATGAGCTAGGAAGACAAGTCCCAATAATTTATTGATTACAAGAAACTCACTTAGACCAAAGAATCATCCAGTCTTAAATTGAGGAGTTTGGCTTTTCCTTCATTTTGAACACATATTTTTTTAGTCAAATTAGAAAAAAAGCAGTAATGATCACACATAAGCAATAGTAAAAAGAAATATGGCTAAGAGAGACAATACGGGAAAACTACAGAGTATTTCAAGGTACACTTGATAATGAATCAATATCAGTACTAAATCTATTATAATTAATGGCACAGTATCTAACAAGTTGAAAGAAAAGCTAATGGAATTTTCTGACAGGACAAGAAAAATGATTAAGAATACCTCTTTCAAACTTGGGCAAGTCAAATGAAAAGAAAATTGGGAGAGGAAATAATAATAATGATGATAATTTCATTGTCTTAGTTGTGGCTGATTCGTTATGACCCCATTTGGAGTTTTCTTGGCAAAAATATTGGAGTGGTTTGTCATTTCCTTCTCCAGCTCATTTGACAGATGAGGAAACTGAGACAAACAGGGTGAAGTGACCTGCCCAGGGTCACACAACTGGTGAATGTCATATTTGAACTTAGGAAGAAGAGTCTTCCTTACTCCAAGCCCAATGATCTTTCTCCTGGGCCAACTAGCTGCCCCTACTGAAAAGAATAATTAACATGTATAGGGTGTCTACTATGTGCTAGGCACTGTGCTAAACTCTTTACAATTATATCATATGAATTAAGAATATGAAAAGAATATTTTAAAAAATTGCATATTGAATAGAAATATTAAGGACTAGGTGCATTTTCAGCATTCATACATTGTTTTGTATCTCTACAAAAATTAACAATACACTAGGAAACAACACTGGAACAAAAACAGAGTGGTTATCTTTCTTTTCATATATATGCATGTCGTTAAATATTTCCAAATTACATTAAATTTCCAAATTATATTAAAACATTTTAGCATTCATTTTTAAAATTTTTGATTTCTAAATTCTCTTCTTACCTCACATTCCTCCCTCACCGCTTGAGAAGGCAAGTAATATGATATTGATTACACATATGAAATCAAACCATATCTCCTAACAAATACAACTCAATAGTTACTGTAATAAATAAGGGCTATACATACAAAACATTTAGATTTAAAAGGAGAAAAAAATATAATCTAAAGAATGAGTGGGTCAAAGAATAAATTCTATATAGATATTTATAACCATGAAACAACATGACACACCATGAGGTTTGCAGTTAAAGCAGCTTTTCCAATTCATGAACAGAAGAAAAACTTTAAATAAATGAGCAGAAAATTAAATAAAACTAGAAAAAAGAAACCCTGAAAATCAAAGACAATTATAAACAAAAAATATTGAGTGAGTAAAACTTATGTATAAAGACACATATAGAATAGGTAAAAAGCTAAGCAAAGGGTTGTAATGGATAGAGAGCTGACCTCAAAGCCAGGAAGACTTGGGTTCAAGTCTCACCTCTAAAATATATTGATTGTTAAGACTGTTAAGGTTCAGAAAAGGTGCAAACCTAAATTAGAAGAGGAAGCGTTTTCATATGGGAGTAATTTTTTTTATCCCTAAAATGGGTAAATTATTACCTTTAACTTAACATAGAGAGAGAGAGAGACAGACAGAGAGAGAGAGAGAGAGAGAGAGAGAGAGAGAGAGAGAGAGAGAGAGAGAGAGAGAGAGACCAAATAATAAGCAAAATAAAAATGAGAATGAAAAGTTCACAGCAAATGGAGAGGAATTAATTATTATAAGAAACTATTATACCCAACCATGTCCCACAAACCTTTGAAAACTTAAGCAAAATGAATACATATTTACAAAAATATATAAAATATTTCAATTAAAAACAGAGAATAGAGGATCTAAATAACAAACTTCATAAAGAAAATAAGTTGCGAATTATTTCCCAAAAGAAACAAAAGAAGTGACTCCAGACAGATTGCAAGTGAATTCCACAAAAAAAATTAAGAACCTATAGCCAATTACATACTATAATTAGAAATCAAGAAAGAAGTGTTAACAATACCTTCTATGAGTCAAACATTGTCCTGGTATCCAAACCTGAGACCAACAGATAAAAAAAAGAAATCTATGGTCAACTATGGAAGTGAAACAAATTAAATAAAATACTAGCAAAGAGCATACACATATGCACAGTTATAAACGCGCATGTGTGAATACACACTCATACATATAAACAGAGGATGGAGGTGGAAAAAACATTTATTAAGTATCTACTATGTGCCAGGGACAATGCTAAGTGCTTTACAAATATCTTATTTGATCCTGAAAACAACCCAAAGAGGTGGATACTATTATTATTTCCACTTTACAGCTGAGGAAACTAAGGCAGTTAGCAATTAAGTGACTTTTCCAGATTTTCACATCTAGTAAGTGTCTGAGGTCAGATTTGAACTCAGGTCTTCTTGACTCCATAGCTTTATCCATTGCAGCACCTAACTTCCTCATATATATTCATACACCTATATCTACACATACATTTTGATAGCTTTAGATATGCATATATTATATATATACACATGCATATATGTGTGTATATACATATATGTGCATATTTATATATATATATATATATACACGCACGCACTCACATATACACACATATATGACATTTCTTTTCCCTAGCATCAAGCTGAATATATTTGGGGGTGTAAGGATGGTACAATATTAGAAAAAAACTATAAATTGAATAAATCATATTACTAAAAGGTAAAAATTGCATGATTGTTTCAGTAGATGGAGAAAAATATAGTATGTATTTAAAAACACCCACTAAAACAAATGTCTAAAAAAGACGTTTTCTCAATGTGATCATTAGCATATAACAAAACAAAAATTAGTAATGGAGAAATACTAGAAGCTTCCCAAATTAGTAGTTGGGCAAGGAACGGGTATCCATTGTTTCCCTATTATTTGAAATAGTGACAGAATGTTTCCATTAGACAGTAAACAAAAAAGTGGAGAAATAAGTAAAAAAGGAAGTAAAAATTATCTCTACTTGTTGACATTATAATGGTTTACTTAGAGAGCATCATGGATTAAAAACCAAAACTCCAAAATTAACCAAAATAATTAATAACTTCAGGAAAGGAGCAGAATATAAGGTAAGTATACATACAACCACACATAAGCCGTTCTGTAAATTACCAATAATCTTTTAAGGGAAATATAGAGATTTTATTCAAAATTAATATACAATGCATAAAATATTTGTCTGTTAATCTAGTAAGACACATAGGATTTATGTAAATACTACTGCAAAATGCTCTTTACAGAAATATTGAATAGATATTTAAAAAGATATTCATTGTTTGTAGTTGAGCTGTTGCAATATTAATCAAAATAATCATTCTACCTAAATTAATTTACAGATTTAATGCTATACTAATCAAACTACTGAAGGATTATTTTATGGAATTCAAAAACATGCTTTCCAAATTCATTCACAGTAGTAAAATGTCTACAATCTCCAGGGAAAAAATTAAAAAGAAAAAACAAAATGAAACTGAAAAGAGCATGGCACTTCCAGATCTAAAACTACATTATAAAATAGTAATCATAAAACTTATTTGATCCTGGTTACAAAAGAGAAAAGTACTTTAGAGGAACAAGTCCTGGCAGCATATGAACCCAGTAGACCAACTACCAATAAACCCCAAAACATAAACTAGTGAGGAAAGATTTTACTATATAAGTAGTACAAGAACTACTGGTAAAATTGGAAAGCAAATTGGTAGAAATGAGGTTTACAGCAACAATTTAAACCACAAGCCACAACAGACTCCAATTATACGTGCTACCTAAAGAAAATAATATACTGTCTTTTAGAAAAGAACAAAGAAGACTGGAATGAGTTGTCTATTAGATCTTCTGTTGGGGGGAGAATTCTCTTTTTTAGGGATTTCTGGTTTTTTAGGGAATTCTCTTTTTTAAATTTTTGTTGATATATTTTGTTTTTATATTACATTTCCTAATGTATAAAGAACCAGCCTCCATGATAAGGAATAAAAAAGAGAAAAATAAAAATTCATTTAAACTAAATAACCCATGCAGTATTCCATGCCCTTAGTCCTCCACCTCTGCAAAGAAGTAAGGGAGAAGTATTTTCTCCTTTCTTTTTTTTGGGGGGGGAGGGGAAACTTGATCATTATGATTTTGTAACATTAAGTTTGGTAGTTTTATTATTTCTGTTCATTCTATTTATGTTGTGTTCATTGTATGTATTGTTTTGCATCATTTCATATAAGTTTTCTGGGGGAGAATTCTTAAAGAAATAGGATAGAAGCAATTATATAAGAAGAAATGTATTTTCGTTACATAAAATTCAAAAGTTTTTGCATGTACATAACAAATGCAACTAGAATAAAAAGATAAACTAGAGACTTGGAGAAAAAATTCATTAGACATCTCTACTAAAAAGTTTATTGTATATAGGGAATTGATGAAAATATTTGTGACCAAGAACCATTCCAGAGTAGTTATGGCAAAAGAACATGAACAGTGTTCAAAAGAAGAAATTCTATCAAAAAGCATATAAAAAGTTTGAAATTACTTATAATAAAAGAAATGCAAATTAATACAATCACTTAGGCTCATTAAATTGTCAAATGAAAAAAGATGGAAGCAGTCCAAGTTAGAGGCACTGTGGGAAAGATAGGAGCCCTAATTCCCTATTGGTAAAGCTGCAAGTTTTAGAAAATATTGAAAAAAAAACTGAGGAAAATTCACCAAACTACTCATTCATATTCTTTGACCCCACTGATCGTGACATAAGGTATATACCATAAGGATGGGAAAGACCGATAGCTAGGTCTCATATACAGCAACTACCCATTGCTGTACTTTTGTGGAAGCAAAAAAGATGACGATGACAACAATGAAACAAAGCAACTGACCACTCATAGATTGGGGAATGAGGAGTATTTCGATGTGATGAAAGCTTATTACAATATAAGAAATAATGAATATGAGGAATGCAATGAAACACTGAAAGATTTATTAAACTTGTTGCCAAGAAAAGAAAACAGAAGTAATACATCAATATTATTGTTATTCCAACTTCATTTTTGAAGAGGACCAATGATATCACAGAAGTGATGTCTTGACATGTGTGCAAAATGGATGTAAGTGAGGCAGAGTTGTGTGAAGTCCTCAGCCTCGCTCTCTCTTCCAGAATCATCAAAGTCTAGTGGTAAGGCAAAAGTCCCAGGATGCAATGGATAATGTAAGTCTTGGTCTTTGATGAAGCTCTAAAAGTCTGTTGAACAAAAATTAGCAATGACATTTCATCTTAATGATAAAGCATTCCCTCTGCTGAATGTTTTTAAGACTGACTTTTGCAAGGATTTTGAGGTAAAGGCATACATCTTTAGCTAAGGATGTCTTTGTACAAATTTGTCAATTTTATAAAAAGTGTTCATTTCTTTTTATTTCATTGAAGAGAATTGAAGTGGCTAACGTTAAGAAGGTAGGAGAGGAGTATGGAATTAAATTCATGGTGGGCATCAATACATAGTGTACTGTATGAGTAGTACTTCTGCTACCATAGTGAATGCAGTGTGGAAGTAGAGTAACTTCTGGACATTCTTGATCATCTGTGAAAATGAGAAATCAGGATGACATTGATATTTGAAACTTCCAAACTTCATTTTATTTAACAGTTTTAACCTCCTCCTTTTATAAAAAAAATACTAATAAAAACAGGCCAACATCTCCCACTGCATCTGGGACCATCTTCAATGACTGAATCTATATCTTTCCATTGGACTCAGATGGCTGTAGAGGAGAGAGTGAAGCTGGTGACTTTGCATAGTCCTCCCTCACTTAAGTCCAGTTCACTTGCAAGTCATGCCATCACTTTCCTGATGTCAAGACCTCTCCTGACTCCAGTTGCAGCTTTCTTTCTACTCTACCATATTTCTTCTACTATGAAAAGAGTGGGTCAAATTCATAAGAATACAAGTCATTCCCCAGTTTATAAATGGTCAAAGGATATGAATAGGCAGATTTTGGAAGAAGAAATCAAAGCTATCTAGAGTCATACAGAAAAAATTGCTCTAAATCAATATTGATTAGAGAAATTAAAACAACTTTGAGGTGTCACCTCATACCTATCAGATGGGTTAACATGAGAGAAAAGGAAAATTATGGCTGCTGGAGTAGATGGGGGAAAATTGGGACACTAATACATTGTTAGTGGAGTTGTGAAGTGATTCAACCATTCTGGAAAGCAATTTGGAACTATGCCCAAAAGACATCCCCTTGAATTGGACTAAATGGGCATAAAACTCTCTGCCAATTCTGAATTTCTGGGTTCCATGTTTGAAGATCACTTCCAGCTCTAGCAACATGATTCCCTCTGCCTTATTTCACAGTGAGGCTCCAATGAGGTGATGGATAAGAAGTATTTTCAAAGTCAAATCCCTCTTGAAATGTCAGCCACTATTATCATTGAGAGAGGCAGTAGGACATAAGGAATAGAATTCTGGGCTTGGAATCAAATAATGTCTCTTACATTAGCTAGAATAGATAGACATCTGGACCTAGTGTCAGGAAGACCTGAATTTGAATCTGACCTCAGATACTTACTAGTTGTGTGACCCTGGGCAAGTCATTTCACCTCTGTTGCCTCACTTTCCTCATCTGTAAAATGGGAATAACACCCACTCCTTGGGATTGTTTTGAAGATCCAATGAGACAATTAATATAGAAATCTTTGACAACCTTAATGTGTTCTATTATACTATGTGCACTATCAGTTGTGTGACCTTAGGCAAGTCATTTAACGTGTACTTGTCTCAGAAAACTTTCTAGGTCATATCTACTAAGTCAGCAAAGGGCTGAGTTGGAGGAGGGAGTTTCCTGTGCCACGTCATAAGTGGACAGAATTTTCTATGAGAAAACTCCTTTTGTCAACAATGATCAGCACCTACTATGTGACTTGGAGGACTAGAAATTTGCCCAATGTCACATAATTGGTGTCATAAGTAGGACTTGAACTCAGGTCTTCCTGACCCTGAGGTCTTGACTCCTTGCTGTCCCACACTGATATATTATTTATAGTGACTATTCCCTACAAATCTTACCAAATGCCCAACTCCTATTCCCTTTCTTTGGATGGCATAGTGACCATAGCTCTAGGCTTGGATTCAAGAAGACCTGAGTTTGAATCCTCCCAATGACACTTATGAATTAAAGGACATAACCTCTCTGATCACCAGTTTCTTCCTCTTCCAAATATCAACCTCACAGGATTTTCTTAACTTAAAAAAAGTCAAAGGTATCACACATACTCCATGTAGCCCACAACTCTCCCTAGGGCCACCCAGACCAGATTAAAATGTAACTGAGAAATAATGGTCAAAATAAATTAAAATATAGTAAAACATAGACAATATGTTTTAAAATTGAAGTCAATTTAAGGCCAGAAGGGATCTTTAAGTACAGTTTAATGGTCTGAGTTTCTATTTGAGTTTGACACCAATTAAGGTCTTACAGATCAAATGTGATTTAACATGGGTTGTCCCAAAAGTCTTGGTGCACTTTGAAGTTTTAGTACCTTGAAACTGGGATATCCTGTATGTACAAAGTCTTTTGTAAATTTTGAAGTACTATACAAATGTTATTTTAACTACCAGGTGGTGCTGAGAGCTATTCCCTGGGGCATCTTATGCTTGCCCCCAGTGGTTTGTGTTTGACTTGATAGGGCTAAAGATCTGAGTAACTGCTACATTCCCTGTTTCCTAGAAAGTCTGAGACTTTCAATTGTTTAGCTCCACCACTCTATGGGGTGTGCAACTTTTTGTCTAGGGGTGTGTGTGGATTTACAAATCTACCTGATAAAAATATATTCTGAACCCCCACCAAATGGGTAAACCCATCTCCTTTTAAACGTGCTATATCTTCAACGAGCACTAGTCACATGACCATAACACACCAGTTCCCTAGGAAACCAAACACATGATCATTTAGCATCGAGTGACAAAAATAAATAATAACACTAAATAAAGAAATAATACTAAATAACCAGATAACATAATGTTGATTAAAACATATTAACATCTGCTCTGCAGTTGCCAAGTTCCAAGTTCTTCTAGATCCCAGAAATCTCTCTTTCAGACATAGAAGCATTTAAAACTTAGTTTTTTGAGCAAACACACATTTGGATTCTTCACTTGGGCAGACAAAAGAGTGCAATGGCAGGTTCCACAGGGCGTTAGGCTCATACTGCCCTTTCCTTCATCTATAAATTGGTGTTGTCTCTCTTACCAATCCACGATGGATTCATTCATTCATTCATGCATTTATTATTTGATTTGCTTTGTGCTACAGCCTTTTAATTATCATCATCCTTCAGTAAGTCAACCATAATCTTATTTTGGATTGTCTTCACTGACAACTTTCTCCAAGTGTTTATCCATCATGAAATTGGTATTTGAAAACACTAGGCATTTGTAGCCCTTTTAATTGGAGGCATCTTCCCTTCTGGAAGACTTGGGTTTTTCCCTGTTCTCAGACTTCACAAGATAGCTTAATTTCAACAGACTAGCTCTCCAAGAGGCACCTGCCCTCTTGCCTGCTTTGGGACATCTTGTACCTGGACTGGAGTTCAGGTTTTCCTGGGCTTGAATTCCTAGGGAATTGCCCTTCACAGAATCAAAAAATGCCTTTGCTCCTATTCCATGTATAAGGAATGACCCTGTACATGAGTAGAGAAGGCAGGCCCTTAACATCGTGTGTGTGGGGACAGGGTAAATCGGTTGCTCCCTGCTCTCATCCCTAAGCGGCCATTAGATATCCTCCTTTGAGTTAAGGCCTGGCGTTACCCAATATTCCCCGTTAGCATCCAGTAAGATAATACTTTCTCAGTGCTTTGCAAATTTTACTGTTTTCTTCTTGTTCTTGTCTCCGTTCAGTGGAGTTCAGAGAGAAAGCGCCCAGGACAGGCTGCCTCTTGTTCTCATTCTGGAATGTTCACTGCTCTGTGGGCCAGGGCTCAGGTGAGAAAATGCCTCCTTTTGGTAACAGACCAAAAGTTTGCCTCAAAGCCATCTGTTGTGTGATCCTTGGCAAGTTGCTTTACTCCTTAACCTCCCAGGCAACTCTTTAAACTAATTGCAGAGAAAGTAGTAATCTGTCTTGGTAAGACGTTTCCTTATCAGAGAGTACAACAGGATTGAAATGATTGGCTCATTCTTTCTTTCTGCTATTATTATTAATGACCACTATAATTTAACATGTCATCTTTTGTTATAATATTTATTGCCATTGCATTTATCACCATCATCATTCATTACTGTATTTATCGCTGCTATTACATTTATTGTTACTATTATTATTTATTATAACCTCTATCATTATGAGTAATATATTTGTTATTTATTATTATAAAAGTATGCATTATTATAATATTTATCATTCCTATTATATATAGTATTCTGATTACTCATGACATCAGTGTGTATTATATTTATCATTGCAACTCTTCCATTTATTCTATTTGCCATTACTATTCGATTTATTACTGTTGCTATTATGTATTGTGTCATTATTTAGTATTGTCATGGCTTAGTGATGTAGTAATAAATATTCTATATAAATAATATGTATAAAATATGAGCGATATGTAATATATATTACTTTTACATATATATGTATATATAGATATCTATCTATATCTATATCTGTATCTCTCTCTATATATATATATATACATATGGAGACAGAGAGAGAGAGAGAGAGAGAGAGAGAGAGAGAGAGAGAGAGAGAGAGAGAGAGAGAGAGATACAGATACAGATACAGATACAGATACAGATATAGAGTGAGAAGATGGGGCGTAACGACCAGTCATTCTTGAATCATGAACACTCTTCCCTAGAGCTGGCTGTATCTGGAGGAGAAATTTTGGTGACTAAAGTTGAAAACCCACATTCAAGGCTGGTCTTTCAGAAGAAAGAAAAGTAGACTCAGAAGATGACATGGATGGTCACTATGATTTTCTTTCAAAACTCAAATTTTATGTTTCTTTGAGGAAGGAGGTGGAGGGAATGCTCAAAGGACAGCATTTGCATGAGTTGCTAGGAGATGTCTCTGAATATACCTTGAGAAAATGAGGCTTTGTGAGCTCCCCTTTTCCCATCAATTAAATACATGTTCTGCTAGGAAATTCAAGGCTTTGTGGTGATGTTTTAAATGTCACATTTCTGCCACCCAGAAGACCATGGTCCATAAAGGACTGCGAAACCTAAAGAAGGAAAATTCCAAAGGACCATCTTTCTTGCCTTTTCAAACACTAAGGGGTAAACATATTTCCAACTAGATGGGGCAGTGAGAGGTCAGCTATAGCTAGCTGAATTTCCATCCTCATCCCCTCCACACAGCAGGAAATATGACAAAGAAAGGAAGAAAAAGTATGAGAAAAAAAAGAAAGGAAATACATCCCCACAAAATAATTCTTACTGTAAAGAGAACAAAATGACAGAAAGTTCTGACCCCTTGTTGTCCAGGAGATACATACCTTTCCAGTCAGTGATTGGACTTCATGACCTCTAACCCTTTAAAAAGCTGCTACTGTGATTGTTTGAACCACTGGCATAATTGGCCCTCCTGACCTTGAGAATAGGGCAGCAGAGGTCATGAGGGAGTTGGAGTCTCAGTAGTTTCACTCCACTAATACAAATCTTGACCCTTATATGCTTTCCCGTACAATGTTCTTCAGCAGCTATGGCCCAAAGTATCATGTCTTAGTAGGAAAGAACCTTTCCAAGCATAGCTAAGCTGTTCCTCCAATAAGAAGAGTAAGACTGTGTGTTATCTTCCAGCATTAGATCTTGAAGGGACCTCAAAACCACCTCTGGGGATAAGTATACCTTCTGGAAAGCAGCAAGTACACATTCACTGCTGGGACAGGGAGGTAGGGAGGGCCTCACTCCATCCTTACCTTACTCCTTGGAATCACCCTCATCTCCATAGTCTTCATCTTCTCCCACTCACCTGAATGGAGCCCTCCACTACATGTCCATCAAGAGGCAACAAGCATGTTCTAGAGAAGACCTGCCCAAGTGTTAGGTCTCTAAATCACTTTTTCTTAAAGGGCCAGTGAACCCTATTGCCTTTGTTTGAGAACAGTGTTGGGGCCTAAGGACGACCTGAGCTGTAGTTATATCCTGTACATTTTTTTGGGGGGGGGGCTGCCCAAAATTCTTTGATGGGTCACAAGCCCAAGAATGTTGTTCAGGCCTGGTCTTGAAGCAAAGACACGGAGCTGGAACTCAGGAGACTCATAGGATTTGGGAGCTAGACAGATGTAGAAAGAGTGGCCATATGATGAGTGTCAAGGGAAAATCGGAGGAACTGATCCACTCAACCATCAGAAGAACCAGGAACATGATACCTAAAGTAATGTTAATGGAAAGAAGAATGAAACATCAAAACTATATCCTGTGAAATTATAATTACCATACTTCATTCAAAGAAGAGCTAGCTATAAGAAGATACCATCCCATGCCTGCTTTGTAAAGGTGAGGGATTATGGGTGTGGAACATGGCATACAATATCAGGTCTTTCGGATATGTTAGTTTTATCGAACAGCATTTTTTGTTGATAAGAGATAGTTCTCTGGGAGGAGGGTGGGGGAAGGACAAAGTGAGAAATGTAGGTGCTAGAAAAACACAAGATATCAATAATAATTCTTTTTAAAAGAGATTGTTGAATTCAACCTCTTTGTTTTGCAAGTGAAAAAACTGAGATTTAATAAGGAGTAGCAGTTTTCCTAATGTTGTACATAAAATAAGGGACAAAGCCAAATTTCCTGACTCCAAACTCAGTTCTTTTCCCACTACCTTATGGTAGGCCTGATTCTGCCCTGACTTTATTGTTGTATCATGCAATGGATGACATGGGAAATGCATGAAGGATGCACTGATAAAATCCCATGGAAAGTTTGGAGTGGACCCTCATAGTGTGGTGGGGAAACAGATTCCATAATATGGGAACTCATGAGCAAGTTAGGGGGAGAATAAAAGCTACCATTTATAACATATTTCAGAGTTCTTTACAAACTCTATGTGTATTATGTCATTTAATGACCATAGCAATCCTATGAAGTAGGCACTATTATTATCTCGTTTTATAGATGAAGAAACAGGCTGAGAGAAATTAAGTGACTTGATAAAAAGCAGACCTTTCAAGAGCCTTTCAAGTTCAAGAACCTTGGGCAAGGCACTTACGCCTGTCTGGGCCCTGGTTTGCTCATTTGTAAGATGAACAAGTTGGAATTAATGGCTTCTGAGGTCCCTTCCAGCTCTAGATCTTTGATCCTATATGCGACCTTGAGCCAATCCCTTCCTTGCCTTGTGCCTTAGTTTCCTCTTCTGTAAAAAAAAGTGTTGGACAAGATGACTTCCAAATTACCTTGCAGCTCCAAATCCAGGTTCCTTTCTGAGATCTTGGACAAGTCTTTTCCTCTCCCTGAGCCTCAGTTTCCTCTTCTGTAAAATGAGGGAGTTGGACTAGAGGATCAGTGATGGCCCTTCCAGCTCTAGATCTAGGATCTCATGTGTGACCTTGAGCAAGTCCATTCCCTTCCCTGGGCCTCAGTTTCCTTATCTGGAAAATGAGAGAAGTTATTGGCCACTAGATGTATGAAGCAGTATTAATCTCATAGGTCTGATGCAATTCATAAATAAGACAACAGAGCCTGTTCTGTATCGTTGGGGAGAGGGTGACCTTGGACATTTAATACTTTTCCAAGATGGAAAGTGGGGAGAAGGGAAGAAGCAGTGTACCTGGGTGCTATGAAGAAGGCAGCCTGGAGTTGGAAGCACATTGGACCGAAGGGCAGGCCTTGGCTAGTCTTAGGCTTTAGGAAGTGACCAGTTTCGTTGGATCATGGCCTCACTCTCACCCAGGTTTGACGTCAGGCCAAGCAGGATGGAAGAGGTTGACTGGCTACAGATGTGGTTGCTGTGGAACACAGTTAATGTTCAATCAATATTTGTAGATGGTGATGATGATAGCGATCAACCATGCAAATGAGGAATAGTATGATGGGCCAGAACTTAAGAGAAAGGCAAGTGAAAATGTCAGCCCAGAGAAAACCTCTCCCTGCTTGGAAGCTCAGCTGTTTTCCCTCAGTACCTTAAGCTTGACCCTCTTGGCTCTATCGTCCAAGATTCCAGCCCTGACAGGTTGTATTCTCCGTTCTAGATTCTCTCCTAGCCCTGGCATTCTGTGTTGTAAGGGTCCTCCCAACTCTGACACTCCCTATTCTAAGGCCCCTCTCAGTCCTGACATTCCCTGTTCCGAGGGCCCTCCCAACTCTGACATTCTGTGTTCTACATTCCAAAGTCCCTTCTGGTTCTAAAATTTTGTGTTCTAAGGACCATCCTCTTTCTGCTATTCGTGTTGTATTCTAACATCTATTCAAATTCTGAGCCTAAGTATAAAGCTCTGTTGAACCCCCCACATGTGCCTAACCCTGTGTTCAGCTACAAACTCGGGGAGACAGGAATACAAGCTGATTACTCACGGTCTGGTCAGTAGGAGAATGCTAGCTTAAAATAGTAATAATAGCTAGTTGAATATGGCATTTTAAGGCTTCCAAAGTGCTTTATGCAAATTACCTCATTTGATCCTCACAAAAACCATGGCAAGTTGATATTTTTGTTATTCCCATTTTATAGATGAAGAAACTGACACAGACGTAAAGCAAGTGACTTGACCATTTTCACACAGCTAGTAAGTATCTAAAGTTGGACCTGAACTCTGCTATTCCCGAAGCAACTAGGTGGCATGAATGGAGTGCTGGGCCTAGAGTTCATACCGTATCCCCGTGACCCTGGGCAAGTCACTTCCTTTCTACCTGCCTCAGTTTCCTCATCTGTAAAATGGGAATAATAATTGCACCTATCTCCCAGGATTATAGAGAGGATCAAATGTGTGCTTAACACCTGGCACATAAATATTAGCTATTATTATTGCTGTAATTGTTAACATTATTGTTATTTCCTGGCTGTGTGGCCCTCAGCAAGTCACTACACCTCTGTTTGCCTCAGTTTCCTCATTTGCATAATGGGGATAATATTATCACCTAATTTTTAGGACTCAAATGAGATAATATTTACAAAGAGCTTAGCACAGGACTTGATATACAGTAAAGTGCTTAATTTCTTTCCTTCTTGACTCTCCAGTGTTGAAGGGTCAATCAACTTAATGATATGAGAGCAAACAATACCCTTTAGTAAGTAAAGAGAAACTAGGAATTGAAGACACAGATTGCTATTACTTTCTGGGCCTACAGACTCAATAGCTGTAGGAGGTCAGAGGTGAGGAAGTTCTAGTAGAAGACCTTGAAAGTGAAGTGGAAAGAATGTTGGTTGTTGGAGTTTGAAGTTCTGAGCTCAAGTTCTAACTCTGACATTGACCGTGCACAAGCTGCTGATATCTGGACTATTATATTTGGACTATCTACCTCCCCAGGGCATCCTGAAGAAAGTACTTGGTAAAGCCTAAAGTGATATGTTAATGGCAATTGTGAATGACTTCTCGGAGGAGGGTTGAATCCTGAACATGATACTTGTTCCCAGTGTAACCTAGCACATTCATCACATGTAATGTGAGGTGAGTTTGATTAGTTGTCTCAGAGATCCTTTCTTTCCCAAGATCTCTGAGGCCCTCTAAAAGAGGATAAGACTCACTTGACCTCACTAATATCCCAGAGCAGTAAATATTCAGAGCCATAATAAAATTGAGAATTGCAAAGGAAAGGGAAGACATGATCTCTTCAACTAAGATTTAGATGAGATTTAGAATTGGGAATTGGAATAGGTCTATGCAATCGTAGGTTTATAGATTAGAGTTACAAAGGATATTGGAGAGAGTTTTGTCCAATCCTCACATTTTATGGAGAATTCAGCAGATGCCTAGAGAAATGGTTTGCCTAATTTCACACAACAAATATTAGAAATTAGGAATCTAAGGCACACACATGTTGGTATTACTTTCTAGGCCTATAGACTTGATAGCTGCAAGAGGGTAGAGGAGAGGAAGTTCTAGCAGAGGCAGTGGAAAGAATGTTGGTTATTGGAATCTGAAGCCCTTACTTATTGATTATACACCACAGTATATGAGGCAGAGTTGTTGTGGTGTAAAAGAAGTCCTGAATTTGGAGTCAGAGGACCTGGGATTGAAACTTGGCTCAGCAACTTATTCATCAAGAAATTTGAGCTTGTAAAACTAGAAGGCCAGATACTTTTTTCCCCCTTAGGTTCTTTGGGTGAAAATGGCCTTAGACGAAAGCACCTCATTTCACCTTGTGGGAAGACTGGTTTGGCTTCCCTGAGATGTGATTAACTTGAACTTCATCACAAACTACTAGAAATGTTTTCCTACAAGCACACAGACTTCCCTCTCCCCCATTTCTACTCATTAAAAAGCTCTATTACTTTCTGTGCCAAATTTAAATTCCACTGTCATCTCTTCTACCTCCAGAGTCATCTCTTTAAAACATATCTCCATGTCTCTTGTAACCCCTATGACATTCTAGTTTGTACTGGAGTTGTTTGTGTGTGCCTTTGCCCCTTGCTGGCCTGAAAGTATTGGGTCTAATTTAGTTTGATTTATTTCATGGCAACTAACAACATAGGGCTATTCACTTAATATGTGTTTAATGCATGTTTATTGAATGAATGAATGAATGAAAGAATGAAGAAAGAAATGAAATAATAAGACATCAGTTTCTCAAAGTGATAGACTCAGGATTCCCTTTTGCCTGTGTTTATAGCCTTAATTTCTTTCTCTTTTCTGACAGCTATTTTTAGCATTTCTATATGTATGGCAAACGAAAGTGGAGATAAGAGGCATTTTTGCTTGTATTTATTGCGAAGCTTCAAGTGTGTCCTCATTATATATGATTTTATCATATATTCATATATATCTATATAGATATAGCTGAGAGTTTTTTTTCTTCATCCACTGAGATACTCCTATGGTTTTAGATGTAGTATTTTTAATAGGCAGCTAGGTAGCACAATCGATAGAATCCTGGGCCTGGAGTCAGGAAGTCTTGAGTTCAAATCCTGCCTTAGAGATTTACTAGCTGTGTGACCTTGGACAAGTCATTTGACCCCTATTTACCTCAGTTTCTTCAACTCTAAAATGGAGATACTAATAGCACCTCCCAGGATTGTTGTGAGGATCAAGTGAGAAAACATTCATAAATTGCTTAGTACAGTGTCTAGCACAAAGTAGTCACTCGATAAATATTTGTTCATTTCTCTCCAACTTTTCCCCCGGCAATGTGATAAATTATGATGATTGCTTTCCCAATGTTGAACCATCCTCATATTGCCGGTATAAATTCAAGTTTCATTGTGGTAGATGATCTTTTTTAGTACTATTCCTGTGGAAAAGGTGGAGAGATTTGGTCTAAACCATAATTAGATGGATTTGAAACCGATTCAATGACCATGTTCAAAAGAAAGAGTCATCTTTAATAGTTGAACGTCAACTTGGCATACTATTTCCATTGCAGTACCCTGCAGGGTGAAGGGAGCAGAATTTCTATTTGGCTTCACGCTGTTGACCATTTTTGTCAGTGACTTGGATAGAGATATAAAGGGCACACTTACCAAATTTGCACATGGTACAAAGCTGGAGGGGATAGCTGACACGTTGGATGATAGAATCAAGAAAGACCTTGGCCAACTAGAACAGCGGGTAGAATCTGTAAAGAAGAATTCATTAAGGCTAGTGACAAATCTTAAACATGGGCTCAAAAAATCTACTTGACCTGGGAGATATAGACAGCATTTGTGTTGAAAAAGATCTGAGGGTTTTAGTGGGCTATGAATTCAATATTCACCCACTGTATAATGTGACAACCAAAAATGCTAATGTGACCTTGATCTACATTAATGGAGGCATAGGTTCCAGCAATAAGAATGTGTTAAACTCTGTATTCCAGAGTGTTTTGAGTGTTGCTGTTTGAGAATGACATTGAAAAACTAGGGAGTATACAGAGGAGGTAACCAAGATGATAAAAGGCTGGGGTTCTTTGTCATAAAAAGACTAGCCAAAGGTATGGGAGATGTGAAGCCTAGGTGGAACCATATAGCTACATTCGTATAATTGATGGGCTTTTGTTTGAAAGAGAGATTGTTTGTTTGTTTTCTGCTTTGCCCCAGAAGCCAGAACCATGATCTAGGAGGTAAGAGGGGCAAAGAGACAGATGTAGGCCTAGAATTTGAGTTAAAACTGTCCCAAAGTAGAAGGGGCTGCTTCAAGAGGTGGTGGGTGGCTTCTCCTTCACTGGAGGTCTTCAGAGGTTGGAAATAATTTTCCAGGTATATTACAGTGAGAATTATTTGGGGGCATTGGTTGGCTTAAACAGCAACTGAAATGTCTTCCAACTCTAGATCTTGCTATTCATAACAAACGGTAATTGCTAAGGGAAATGACTCTTGGTAGCAATGAACTCTGAGGACTGTGTCATCCCCGAGGGATGTGTCACCTTCTATACCACTACAACAGGATTTGAATTCTAACCCCAGTGAACCCTGAGCAGGGTATGTTCTAGAGCCTGGGACCTGGACCTATCATACACAAGGCATTTCCTTCAAAGTTGGTGACATTCTTTACCCCCTAGGGCATACCACATAGTAGTGCTGCCTGGCCAAGAACTCTACCCCCTACTTTGCTACTCAAGGAGGCATGAAATTCATACAATCTTTAGCAGGTTTATGTTGGGGGTAGAGTAGATGTGTCAAGTAAACAGGAAACCTTACAAGGGTGTCCCACAGAGATCCCCTGAAGGGCATGTCATACATAAAGTGACTCCTGAGGCTATGTTTCAAACACAAGGAGATGCTGAGGATCATCTCCCATGTTGGAAGCCCTGAGGGTGGTGGTGGGGCATATTCCATGGACAGTGAGCCTTAAGGGAGTAGGGTTCACACAGTGACACCTCAGAGCAATGACTCACATAGACAGACCCTCCTTTAAGGTCATACACACACAGTGGTGGCCTGTCCTAAAGGAACATCTCCCAAAGGAGTACTCCCACCCACGATACATTCAACCCGGTGTTCTCTGAAGGGACTGCACCACACAAATAGGAAACATTGAAGGGTTATGTCACCCACACAGGCACCTCTCCTCCCCCTGGTGTCACATTCAATGATCTTCTCTCTGCAGTGAGGAAGAATTTTTATTCCTGCTCCCACCAAAGCAATTTCTGAAGTTTCCTCTAAACAAATTGCTGAGCAGACCAGACAGGAATGAGCTCCAAGCTTTGGCCAGAGATGCAGACTAACCAACCAAAGGCTGAAGAATTTACAGGGTGAGAACAACAGCAAACAAAGAGGGGAAGAAAAGAAAGGAAGGAAGGGAAAAGAAAGGAGGGAAGGAGGAAGGGAGAAAAAGAAAGGAAGGAAAAAAGAAAGAAGGAAAAGAGAGCAAAAAGTAAGGAATGAAAGTTGAAAGAATAGAAGAGAAATAAAGTGGGCTTCAGCTTAGTGTTTATGTCTGTGCCAAGATACAGTAGAACAGAGTGTCCCCTGGCAAACCTGCTGAAGCTGGTTTTGGGCCAAACGGTTCCATTCCAATGACCTTTAGCTATCTGACTGTGTCTGCCCGCACAGACCAAGTGAACAAATAAATAAATAAATATTCTAAAATACCAAAAGAAAAAAGGTGGGGAAAGACCATTAACGGGAGCTGATCAAAGTCCCCATCCAAAGCCAGGATCTGGGGGCAGAACACTGTTCCAATGTTCAGCCCCTCCAGCTAACTTGACTCAGGAGGAGGAAGCTGGCAGAGGCCATCCAGGAGGTGGCTCTGGAGAAGGGAGGCGGATACCTGGCAATGGACTACAGCCAGGAGTGTCTCTGGTGTCTGCCCAGGAGAGGAAGGCCTGACAGCAAGGAAAGCGAGTTGAGAAGTCAGAGTGGATGTCTAGTTGATATTGCTGGGCAGAGGGGGCCAGATCCAAAAATCAGGAAGATCTCAGATTATACTGAACAATGCCCCCCAATTATCAGATGGTGAAGGGACCAAGAGTTCTCCACCAAGTTGAGACCTCCTAATTACAAATTCAATCTGACTCACCCTTTCGGTGCAAGGCAGCAGAGGGAGTGATTGGGACATCCTGGGGAAAAGAGTGGGGATTCAAAATCACAGAATCTTAACTGTAGAAGGGACCACAGAGGTTACGAAGTCTATTTACCTGAAAATGAATTTCTTGTTACAATATACTGAGCAAGTGATTATCCAGTGTCTGCTTAAACCCTTCCAACTAGGGAGAACTCATCTCCCTCCTCCAGGCAGACTATTCTACTTTGGGACAATTCCAGGTTTTTCTGATATCAAGATTCCCAGAAACTCCCACTCACTGCTCTTCATTCAGTTACCTGAGGTCAAGTAGAATAAGTTAAAACCAGTCTTTTAGTGGTGGGGTTGAGTGGATAGTGAGATAGACTAGGCATGCAGGAGTTCAAATTCTACCTCTTGCAACTTGCTAGATATGTGACAACTGTGTGTATAAATGTCAGTTACTATCATATCATGGAAAGGGAGAGGTAGAATGGGGTAAATTATCTCGCATAAAAGAGCTTTTACAGTGAAGGGGCAGATGGAAGAGGTAGAGGAGAGCACACGAACCTTAATCTCATAGGAATTGGCTCAAAGAGGAAATAACATATACACTCGGTTGGGTATAGAAATCTATCTTACCCTAAAGGAAAGTAGGAGGGGAAGGGTATAAGACAAGGGGGTGGGGATAGAAGGTAGAGCAGATTGGGGGAGGTAAAAGTCATAAGTAAAACACTTTTGAGGATGGACAGGGTGAACGGAGAGAGATTAGGATAAACGGGGAAAATAGGATGGAGGGAAATTCACATTAATCACTATAGTTAAAAAAAAAAATCCAACAAGTTTCTCTGATAAAGACCTCATTTACTCAAATATATATAGAACTGAGTCAAATTTATAGAAACAAGAGCCATCCACTCCTTAGTCGAGAGGTCGTCAGAGAATATGAACAGGCAGTTTTCAGATACAGTAATTAGGCTGTCTACTGTCATATGAAAGAATGCTCTGAATCACCATTGATTGGAGAAATGCAAATTAAAACAACTCTGAGCTGGCACCCCACACCTATCAGATTGGCTGACATGAGAGAAAAGGAAGGTAACATGTTGGAGGGGATATAGGAAAGTTGAGACATTAATGCACTGTTGGTGAAGTTGTGAACTGATCGAACCATTCTGGAGAGCAGTTTGGAACTATGCCCAAAGGACAGTCAAACTGTCCTTTGACCCAGCAATGCCTCTACTGGGTCTGTATCCGAAAGAGATCAAAAACAAAAAGAAAAAAAGACCTATATGTACAAAAATATTTATAGCAGTTCTTTTAGTGGTGGCAAAGAATTGGAAATTGAAGGGATATCCATAAATTGGGGAATGGCTAAACAAGCTGTGGTAAATGACTGTCATCAAATACTATTGTACTATAAAAAGGACATGCAGGATGGTTTCAGAAAAGCCTGAAAAGACTTATGTGAACTGATGTAAAATGAAATGAGCAGAATCAGGAGAACATTGTATGCAGTAATAGCAGTATTGTATCAATTGTGAATGACTTAGCTATTCTCAGCAACACAATGATCCAAGATAACTCTGAAAGACATATGATGAAAATGATATCCATCTCCAGAAAAAGAACTGATGGAGTCTGAAAGCAGATCAAAGCAGACTTTTTCTTTACTTTCTTCATTTTCTTTTTTTCCTGTGTTTTCTTTCACAACATGACTAACAGGGAAATATGTTTTGCATGACGACATATGTATAACCTATAACAAATTGCTTGATTTCCCAATGAGGGGGAGCAATGAGGGAAGAAAGGAGAAAATTTAGAACTCAAAAAACTTTTAAAACTGAATGTTAAAATTGTTTTTCATGTAATTGGGATGAAATATTGAATTTATAAAAAAAATAAAGAATATGAAGAACCCAATGACAACAACAACAAAAAACAATTCAATTCCCTTATCTGTAGAACTGGTGGAGGAGAATGGTAATAATATACAGCGTGTGTTTGTCCTTCATTGTCGAAGAAGACCATGCCATCAGAGAAATAATGACATGACTTGCACTTGACTTTGTTTTGAGTGAGGGTCCCCAGACTCACTTCTCCTCCACAGCCATCTGAATCCAGTGACCAGATATTCATCAGGATGACTGCAGATGACCCAGGATGAGGCAATTGGGGTTACGTGACTTGCCCAAGGTCACACAGCTATTGAGTGTCAAGTGTCTGAGGTGAGATTTGAACTCAGGTCCTCCTGGCTCCTGCACTGGTGCTCTATTCACTGCACCACCTAGCTGACCCTAATAATAATGTATAGCATTTGTCTTCTGGATAGGTATATTGAGTCTCAAAGGAGATAATATATAAATTGTATTGCAAATTTGAAAGTACTATATAAATGTTAGCTATGATTATTATCATTGCTATTTCATGTGATATCCTTTCAAATACTGATTTTTTCTTAAAATATGTTTATTTGATATTTTGTTTTTCCAAATTACATATAAAAACAATATTTAACATTCATTTTTTAAAAATTTTGAGTTCATATTCTTTCCCTCCCTTCTCCTTCCCCCTCATTGAGAAGAGAAGCAATTTTATATAGGTTAATCCATGTGCAATCATACAAAGACATATTTCCATATTAGTCATATTGTAAAAGAAAACAGACCAAGAAGGAATGAAGTAAAAAAAAATGTATGCTTCAATCTGAGTGAGGCACAGAATACAGGACTATGGATAAGTTTGTGGGCCATGCCAGGGAATGGAGGCTGATAGGGGGGAGGGGATAGGGAGGCTGAATGAGCACATTAGGGGTAGACCTTCTCCACTGTTAATTCATAAGGTTAATTACTTTTTGGGCTCCCTGTGAAGACAGTTGGAATTGCTCTTATCTATGGTTCACAATTTTTTTTTGGAGGGGAGGGGGTGTTAAAGAATCTGTCTTCTTGATCATATGAGAGGTGGGGGTGGGGGTGGATGTGTGTGTGTGTCTTAGATACCAAACTTTTATCAGAGATATTCGATGCAGACTTTTTTTTTTCCATTTGACCACATCCATTCTTATCCTAGGTGCATTAATTTTGTTTGTGTAGAAGAGTGTCAGTTTCATGTAATCAAACTTACCTATTTTGTCTTCTGTAATAGCCTTTATCCCTTGTTTGGTTAAGAACACATCTTCTTATGGAGCCAAGATGGTAGATTAGAGGCAGTCACCCATCTGAACTCTTTCAACATTTCCCTCCAAATAACTTTAATATAACACCTCAAATCAAATTTGAGACTAGCAAATTCAGCAAATGGTCAGGTGAGATATTTTTCCTGGCAAGGAAAACTTAGGAGGTAGACAGGAGAGATATATGACACAGTGCTCCTATGTGGCAGCAGCAACTTAGGGAACTTTCATTCCAGGGATAGTAAGGGCCTCAGACAACTAGTCAGAAAGAGATTATAGGGGATCTTTTGCTGGCACTGGGTACAGCTGGTGTTGATTGGCAACTCTATTGCCAATACACAGCTCTGTGTCACAGTTCTAGGGCAGAGAAGAGTTCAGGTGGTTGATCACAAAGGACAAGGGACTCGGATTCTAGGGCCAATAGAATTGCTAGTACTTGCAGCAGAAGAAAAATAGGGGACCTGTTTAGAGTTTTAGGGCAAAGAGGAATGCTAGGGCTTGCAGCCAGCTATAAGGGACCAGAGGCCATTTCTAGGTAAAGAGCAGAATGCCAACCAGGAGATCAGTGACCATACCTCTCCCAGTATAACACCACTATGGAAGCATCAAAAAACTTGTAAATCCCTAGAACTAGCTCTGAAAAAAATCTGCACAACAAAGCCTGAAGCTTAGGATAGTACGTTCCCATCCCAGATAAGCAGAGTCTAACTTTAACATAAAGTTCAAAGTCAAGAAATAAACTGGAAAAATGAGCAAACAACAAAGAAAATAACGATAATAAAAATAGAAGACAACGTAAATAAAATAATTCGTTGGAAAAAAAGCTGACCTGGAAAACAGATTGAGGAGGGAAGTTAAGAATTTTTGTACTACCTCAAAACTGATACAAAAAAAGAGCCTAGACATCATCTTTCAAGAAATTATCAAGGAAAATTTCCCTGATCTTTTAGAACTAGAGTATAAAATAGCAATTGAAAGAATCCACTGATCACCTCCTGAAAGAGATCCCAAAATGAAAACTCCCAACAATATTACAGCAAGATTCCAGAGCTCCCAGGTAAAGGATGATATATTGCAAACAGTCAGAAAAAAATTCCAATATTGTGGAGCCACAGTCAGAATAACACAAGATATATCAGTTTTTACATCAAAAGAGAGGAGGGCTTGGAATATGACATTTTAGAAGGCAAAGGAGTTAGGATTACAAGCAAGAATCACCTGTTCATCAAAACTGAGTGTAATACTTCAGGGGAAAAATGGACATTCAATGAAATAGCACTTTAAAGCATTCCTGATGAAAAGACCAAAGCTGAATAGAAAATTTTACTTTCAAATACAAGAATTAAGAGAATCATAAAAATGTAAACACAAAAGGATAATCATAAGGGACTCAGTAAAGTTAAGCCATTTACATTACTATACAGGAAGATGATATTTGTAACTGCTAAGAATTTTATCATTATTAGGGCAGTTTAAAGGAGTTTACATAGACAGAGGGCCTGGATTTCTGTTCGAACAGACACACTCAGAGCTAAAATAAAGGGCTGGAGCAGAATCCAATATGCTTTAGCTAAACTAAAAAAACACAGGAGTAGCACTCATGATCTCAGACAAAGCAAAAGCAAAAATAGACCTGATTAAAAGGGATAATTAAGGAAACTACATTTTGCTGAAAAAAAATTACCATAGACATAGAAGTAATATCAAAAATGTTTCCATCAAGTTTCTCTGATAAAGGCCTCATTTCCTAAATATATGCGAAGTATAGAAGTGAGTCAAATTTATAAAAATAAGAGCCATTTCCTAATTGATAAATGGTCAAGGAATATAAACAAGCTGTTTTCAGAAGAAGAAATCAAAGTTATGTAGAGTCATATGACAAAATGCTCTGAATCACTATGGATTGGAGAAAGGCAAATTTAAACAACTCTGAGGTATCACCTCATACCTATCAGAAATGACAAATGCTGAAGGGGATGAGGGAAAAATGGGCACACTAATGATTTGTTGGTGGAGTAGTGAATTGGTTTAATCATTTTGGAAAACAATTTTGAACTAGGTCCAAAGGGCTATACAACTGTGCATACCCTTGGACCTAGAAATACCACTACTAGGTGTATATTCCACAAAGATCAAAGGAAAAGAAAAATAACCCACATGTACAAAAATATTTATAGCAGCTCTTTTTGTGGTGACGAACAATTGGAAATTGAGGGGATGCTAATTAATTGAGTAATAGCTGAACAAGGTGTGACATATGATCGTGATGAAGTACTATTGTGCTGTGGGCAATGATTGGGGGGGACAGTTTCAGAAAAAAACAAATAAATATGGCAAGACCTATATAAAATGATGCAAAGTGAAGTGAGAATTATTTGCACAGTATCATTTGCATGAAAGATGACTGAACTGATTACTATTTTTACTGTGTTGTGATCTGTACAAGATATGTTTACTATTTTGGCTTTTCTACATTTGTTTCTAATCTCTGTCTTCTAATACTTGGTCAGTTTTTGTGAATAATGCATGTAGTACTGAAAAAGATACATACATATATATATATACATCTCTATATACACATACTTATATATATTCTTTAGTAGTGCCATAGAATAATGCCTTTAGTCTTTAGTTTCTCCGCAACTTATTCAATTCTATACTTTTATTTTGCTTATCTTTCTTTTTGATTTGTCCAAAACTGATAGAGGGATATTAAAATTTCCTGCCTCTATTGTAAGACTGTCTACTTCTTGTAATTCTGTCAACTTTTATTTTATGAATTTAGATGTATTTGAAGTATACAAGTTTAATGCTGAAATTGATTTTTTGTCTATGGTTTCTTTCACAACAATGCAATTTTCTTTTTTATGTTGTAAATTATTTTTTGCTCATACTAATATCAGGATTGTTATCATGTTTTTTCATTCCCCTGATGAATAGTAAATTCTTCCATGTATTTTAACATATTTCATTGATGGTCTTTTTAAATTTTTTCTTTCTTTTTGTCATAATTATTGTTAACCCTGTTCTCTCCTAACAACAACAAAGAGCTTCCCTTGTACCAAATAAACATAATAAAGCAAAACAAATCTATACTGTCCATGGCTGAAAATAATACAGATAGGTAGAGCTCGTTTTGTACCTATAGTCCATCACTGAGTCTCAAAACAGGCTAGAAATCAGGCTTGTGACAAGTGCAACATGAGCTAAAAGGGACATGATCTGATCATCATATGGGAAGCCCCACTTCATACCTCTTCTTTCCTCTGAAGTATGAAGATTAGGTAGGAAAAGGCATAGCAGGAGATGCAAATATCTTTCTTGCCCCCCCACCTCCACTTTCTCTTCCTCTTCCCTCAAGAGACAGATACAGCAGGAGATAGAAGGCCTGAGGTCAGAGGGAAGGTTGCTATTCTTTGCATCGAAGTTCTCCACATCCATTTGGGAGATTGGGTTGTCAGTAGAAGGTAGAAGTTGCTTTGTATTGACCCAGATGGAAGTCACCAACTGGCCTCTTCCTGGCTTCCCTCAGGGGATGAACCCAGCAGGAGACAGGAGATGAACAGTCAGGGGAAGGTCTCATTCCACCTTTCCCTGGGTAGATTGGAAAAATGTTTCATCCTCAGTCCTCTGGCATTGTGATGGGTCATTGTGTTAGCAAGAGTTCTTAAGTCGTGCAAAGTCATTTCACTTTACATTATTGCATCAATTTTATAAATTGTTCTCTTGGTTTTGTTCACTATGGTCTGCAGAGAAAACTTCAAGTGCTTTCAGATTCTCCTGAGTCCATGCATTTGTCATTTCTTATGTCAAAATAATATCCCATTATGTTTTTATACCATGATTTGTTCAGTTCCTGAATGCCACCATAAATAATTTTGTACATATAGGACATATTGACCCTCCTTCCAACACCCATACCACTCAGTTCCTCAACTTACTCACTTCCTATCACCTACTACTCCTCCACCCTACCTCAGTCACACACAAAAATGGTCATACCGTTGATCTTACCATCACCCACCAATGTACCACTTCCATGCTCAAGAATTTCCAAATCCCTTTATTTGATGGTAATCTATTGATTTTTCACCTCTCCTTTTGCCTTCCCTTACAAAATCTTTGTCCACTGCATGACCTCCAAGCCCCTGACCCCTCCATTCTCCCCCAGGCCATCTACCCTGTACTAGACAGTCTCTTATTTTTCTCATCTTGAACCTTTGGTGAAGTAATTCAACTCTATAGTGTCCTTTTCTTTAGTCCCTAGACCCCTTGTCATTTCACTAATTGTACCTTACTAAACCTCAGCTTTGGATCACTCACATCATCTACCACTTTCCCTCCTACACATGTGCTTCTGAAAGGAGTTGGAGAAAATTATGCAACCATTCTGACTGGATCCACTATAAATTTATGTTACACAACCTCATTTGGCCCATCTTTACTGCTGGGCAATCCTATACTACCTCTTTTATCAACTCACTATTCCACTCTCTCAACTAATAACCTTGCTCTATATTTTACATTTGCCTCAAGCTCCCCTTTTTCCTCATTCATATCCTTCTCCAATTATCATCTCTTCTACCCCTGTCTCACATGATGAGAAAAGCTTACTCCTTATCAAGGGTAACCCCTCTACCTGTACAAGCAATCCCATTTCACCACATCTCCTCCAACAGACTCTCTCCCACTCTCTTCTTCACTCTTTCACTTATTTTCAGTCTCTCCCTATATACTAGTTCTTCACCTTTTGCTCACATATATGATCCTATCAGCCTTTATTCTCAAAAATAAATCATTATTGCCAATAACTATTGTCCTATATCTCTTCTGTCCTTTGGCAATAAAATCCTTGAAAAGGTTAAAAGATTATTGACAATAGGAGCCTCCCCTTTCTCTTCTCTTTCTTCTTAACCCCTTATAATCCAACTTTATCGTTCCACTAAAACTTCTATTTCTAAGGTAACCAATGACCTTTGTCATTGTTTCTAAGTCCAAGTTTCTAAGTCTAGTGGCCTTTTTTCAGTCCTCATTCATCTTGACCTCTCTGTAGCCTCTGACACCATAGATTACTTTCTCCTCCTTAATACTCTCTTCGGTTTAGGTTTGTAGGACATTCAATTCTCCTAGTTTTCCACCTACCTATCCAATTGCACCTGTCTCCTTTGCTACATTCTCATCCAGATCATGCCCTCTAAACCTTAGGTCTCTCACACCCAACCCTAGGACCTTGGAATCTAATTGTCCAACTCCACTTATGACTCTAATCCTAATCCTACATGCATACCTCAAAGTCTAAACCTAATCCTAACCCTTCCTCCCTAACCCTAAATGTCTCCCTTTGACACTAAACCTAACCCTAATCATAACCCTAACCATAACCCTCCAACTCTAATTGCCTGCAACTCTAACCCTAACCCTAAATGTACCTCCAACTCTAACTCAAACCCTCTGACTCTAAACCAAACCCTCTGACTCTAAACCAAACCCTCTGACTCTAAACCTAACCCTAAATGTGCCTACAACTCTAACTCTAACCTTCTGACTCTAACCTTAACCCTAATGATAAGTTCTTCTATCCTAAGCCCTCTTGACTTCTCCCTCTATGTTGCTGCTGCTACTGCTCTACCTCTACTACTACTACTACTACTACTACTACTACTACTACTACTACTACTACTACTACTACTCCTATTACTACTAGCTAACATTTATATAGCACTTATTATGTGCCAGGCACTGTGCTAAGAGCTTTAAAATTGTTACCTACTTTGATTCTTATGACAACCCTAGGAAGTTATTGCTATTTTAACCCCATTTAACAGATGAGGAAACTGAGACAAACAGAGGTTAAGTGACTTGATCAGAGTCACACAGCTTGAAAGTATACGAAGCTGGATTCAAACTCAATTTTCTTGTCTTCAAAGCTTTATCCACTGTGCCACCCAGCTGCCTAATATATTATTTCACTTGATGGCCTCATCAGCTCCCATGGGTTTAATGACCATCTCTATGCTGATAATTCTCACATCCACCTATCCTGCCCATGCCTCTCTGCTGATCCTCCAGTCTCCCATCTCCAACTGCCTTTTAGATATCTCAAACTGGATGTCTAGCAGACATCTTAAACTCAATATGCCCAGCTTATTATCATTCCCCCTAAATTCTACTCTCCCAATTCTCTATTACTGTGGAAGACAATACCTTCCTACCAGTCTCTCAGTCTCACAACGTAGGAGTCACCCTAGAATCCTCACTATCTCTTACCTCAACTTTTCATATCCAAGCTATTAGCAAAGCCTGCCAATTTTGCCTTTGTAACATCTCTCCAATATGTCCCCTTCTCTTTTCTGACACTGCCACCACCCTGGTATAGGCCTTCATCACCTCACAACTGGACTACTGCAATAGTGACTGGGTGAGGAAGGAGGAGATGCTTGCCTCATATCTCTCCCTATTCCATTCTGTCCTCCATTCAGCCACCAAAGTGATTTTCTTAAAGCACAGATCCTGCCATATCATAGTCATCTCTTCCTCTCTTCCTCCACCACATACACTCCACTGACTTTCTATTGCCTCCAGGAGCAAATACACAAAGTTCTGTTTGGCATTCAAAGCTCTTTATCACCTGCCCCTCCTCCCACTCACCTTTCCAGTCTTCTCACACACTGGCCCCTTGACTAGGAATAGGCAACTCCATCTGTTGACTTGACTCTGGGAAGAAAAATTCTCTGACTGTCCCCCATATCTGGAATGTTCTCCCTCCTCATCTCTGCCTGGGCTCCCTGACTTCAAGTCCCACCTAAAATCCCACCTTGTATAGGAAGCTTTTCCCAATCTCTCTTAATTCTGGTGCTTTTGCTTTGTTTGTTTTTTCCTATTCATCCTGTCTATAGCCTGCTGTGTACATACTTGTCTGTGGTCTCTCTCATTAGATGATGAGTTCCTTTTGCCTCTTTTTGCATCTCCAACATTTAGCTCAGTGTCTGGCACATAGCAAGTACTTAATAAATGTTTATTGATTGACTTACTTTAGTAGTTTGATTAGTAAGGCTCTGAAGAAGTATATTTCAATTTACAATAGATAGTACTGAGATTTTATTCTATTAACTTGGCACAAAAAGGAGAAACTGATCTCTCCAATTGAAGCATATTCATGTGAAGAGTGTGACATGGGTATATTCAGAGCATTCCTGTGTATGTCTCCGTAGGTAGATACTTAGCTACTTTGCACATTCTATGCCTTTTTAGAATGAAATTTCTCTTGCTTTATCTTCCTACTGGGTTTTGTTGGAAAACTAGATAAAGACTAATGCTTTGTCTGGGTTCTTGTTCTATTCCGTTACTTTGTTGCTGTTATTATGTTGGTTTTAGTTGATACCTAGGAGTCTAGACGAAGAGCACTGCAAAAATAATATTCTTGTTTCCCTTGTTTATGCCCATTCCTGAAATTTCTTTTTCTCATCTCATTGTCATAGGTAGAATTTCTAGAACTATGTGAAGCAGTACCATTGACAATGGAAATGCTGGCCATAGCCTCTTGCAATTTTTAATTACATATTATGTTAACTGTTCATTTTATTATTTGTTTGTTTATTTGGTTTATTTATTTTCAGTTTTCAACATTCTCTTCCACATAATTTTGAATTTCAAATTTTCTCCTAGTCTCCTCCTTCCCCCCACCCCAGGACAGTGTGTATTCTGATATCCTTTTCTTCCAGTATACCCTCCCTTCTATCACTGTCCCCATTCCCTTCATTTCTATTTTCCTGTAAGGAAAGACAGATTTCCATACCCTATTGCCTATATATCTTATTTTCTAGTTGCATGTAAAAACAATTTTTAACATTCATTCTTAAAGCTTTGAGTTCCACAGTCTCTCCCTTCTCTCCTCCCCATTCACTCTTATTTGAGAACACATGCAATTTGATAGAGGTTGTATATGTGTAGTCATGCAAAATACGTCCATAAGAGTAATGTTGTAAAAGACTAACTATATTTCCCTCTATTCTGTCCAGCTATCCATTTATTCTATTCTCTCCTTTGACCTGTCCCTCTACCAAAGTGTTTGCTTTTGATTACCACTTCCCCAATCTGCTGTACCTTCTATTATGCCCCCTCTCTTCTCCCCTTTCCCCCTGCTTTCCTGAAGAGTAAGACAAACTTCCACACCCAATTAAGCATGTTTTATTCCCTCCTGAAGCCAAATCCAATGAAATGAAGGCTCACTTATCCCTTCCCATCTTCCCCTTCTTCCCCTCCATTGTAAAAACTTTTTCTTGCCTCTTTTATGTGAGAGAATTTGCTACATTCTACCTCTCCCTTTCTCTTTCTCCTAGTACATTACTCTCAACAGTTCATTTTATTTTTTAGATATTATCCCTTCATATTTTGCTCACCATGTGCCCTCTATCTTTGTCTGTCTCTCTCTCCATACATATACATACACATACACACATGTATATGTATATATGCATATATATATATATACACACACACACACATACATGCCTATATTGCCTACAACTATCCTGATACTGAGAAAATTCATGAGTTACAAATATCTTTCCATGTTGAAATGTAAATAGTTCAACTTTAATAAGTCTCTTATGGTTTCTCTTTCCTGTTTATCTTTCTATGTTCCTCTTGATTCTTACATTTGAAAGTTAAATTTTATATTCAGCTCTGGTCTTTTCAACAAAAATGCTTGGAAATCCTCTATTTCATTGAAGTTCCATTTTTTTCCTCTGAAGTATGATACTCAGTTTTTCTGAGGCGAATCTTGGTTTTAGTTTTAGCTCCTTTGACCTCTGGATTATGGTATTCCAAGCCCTTTCATCCCTTTGTGTAGAAGTTGCTAAATCTCGTGTTATCCTGATTGAGTTTCCACAATGCTTGATTTGTTTTTTTCTGGTTGCTTATAATATTTTCTTTTTGATCTGGGAACTCTGAAATTTGGCTACAATATTCCTAGGACTTTTCTTTTGGGGATTTCTTTCAAGAAGCAATCAGTAAATTCTTTCCATTTCTATTTTACCCCCTGGTTCTAGAATATCAGGGCAGTTTTCCTTGTTAATTTCTTGGAAGATGATGTCTAGGCTCCTTTTTTGATCATGGCTTTCAGGTAGTCCAATAATTTTTAAATTATCTCTCCTGGATTCGTTTTCTAGGTCAGTTGTTTTTTTTTTCCAGTGAGATACTTCACACTATCTTTTATTTTTTCATTCTTTCGGTTTTGTTTTATAATATCTTGATTTCTCATGAAGTCATTAGCTTCCGTTTGCTCCATTCTAATGCTGAAGGAATTATTTTCTTCAGTGAGCTTTTGGATTTCTTTTTCCATTTGGCCCACTCTGCTTTTTAAAGCATTCTTCTCCTCATTGGCTCCTTGGACCCTTTTTGCCATTTGGGTTAGTCTAATTTTAAAACTTATTTTCTTCAGCATTTTGGGGGGTTTCCTTTAGCAAGCTCTTGACTCATTAGTTTTTCATGATTTTCTTGCATCACTCTCATTTCTCTTCCCAATTTTTCCTCACTTCTCTTACTTGATTTTCAAAATTCTTTTTGAGCTCTTCCAGGGCCTGAGACCAATTCATATTTTTCTTGGAGACTTTGGATGCAGGAGCTTTGGCCTTATTGTTTTCTTCTGGTTGCATGTTTTGATCTTCCTCATCACCAATGGTGAAAGAAAATACCTCATCACTGAGAAAGTAATAATCTATAGTCTATTTCTTTTTCCACTGTTTGCTCATTTTCCCAGCCAATTACTTGATTTTTGAGCTCTTTGTTAAGTGTAGGGCTCCAGAAGCTCCCTTTGCTTCAGCAGTGGCTGCCATTGCCCTGAGGCTGGCAACTGGACTGAGGCCAGGGCTGAGACCAGACCACATTCCTCTCTCAAAAGTGTGAGACCCTTCCCACTCTGTTTATTTTAAATAGATTCTATTGCCATGTAGGAGTAGCTAGGTGGTGCTGTAGTGGATACAGCATCAGACCTGTAGTCAGGAAGACCTGAGACCAAATCTGGTCTCAGATATTGCACCCTGAGCAAGTTACTTAACCCTGTTTGCCTCAGTTTCCTCATTTGTAAAATGAGTTAGAGAAGGAAATGGTAAACCACTCTGGTATCTCTGCCAAGAAAACCTCAAATGAGGACATGAGGATTTGGACAGAACTAATCCATTGAACAGTTTGTAGTTTATTCTTAGGTTCTTGATGGTTTCCATAGAAATGGGCATTGAGTTTTGTTTAAAAATCTTCTAATGCATCTTTCTTTTTCATCTAGAGATTTTACTGTATACATCCCATTTCTCACTGTATACTAGGTATTCATTGAATTATATCCACTTCAAAATTGTTTATTTTCTTCTGCTCTCTCTCTTTTTGATTCTCACTGTTGATTTATCTACTTAGAAAGGTTATGTATATACTCTCTCTTTCTCTAAGTCTTCTTGCTTTATGTACTTTTTCCTCTGTTATAGGTAACACTGCATTACTTCTCTGTCTACACACACACACACACACACACACACACACACACACACACACACACTTTTTCACTCTTTCTTCCATTTTCTGTCATTCATTTTCTGCTCTTCATACTACCTAGGTCTCTAGATTGGGTCTTGTCAGTGACCTTATTGTGTTGAAGGAGAGTAGCGGTCTGGTTTGGTCCCTGCTAAGTGGAAACTCCATGGTAGGATGACTATGGCAGAGTTTATAACCTCCCTTTCCACAAGGAATCCTTTTGTTCTCTGGGCAAATTGGTACTACTGGGTCTCTTTACCTGTTCAGATTGCTCACTTTCTCCATCAGAGGTATGTGTATGTGTGTGTGTGTGCACACACGTGCATGCACATATCTAGTGCTCTCTCTCTGTTAAGAGATATGGGTGAGTTCAAACTAGGTCAAAGTTGAGGAGGGGTGGAATAGAAGGCAAAATAGACCAAGATTAAAAGGCAAACCTGATGTCTATTATGCTGGACAAAGGATGGTGTGGTGATATTTAGGGTCATCTACTTTTTTTTTTTTTATGAGATTTCACATGTAGGAACATTTCCTCCAACTTGCGTCATTTTATAGATCCAGAAATTAAAGATGATCAAGAAAAATGGACTTGTCCAGGGTCATATGATTAGTAAGGGACAGATCTTGGACTCAAATCCAAGCAACCCACTGCCCAACGCTGGGCTCCTCTCATCCTTGTCCAGATTTTACTTTTCCTCGGGGAGGGAGGAGGCCAGTGATTCTTTGCCCGTATCCTCTCTTTACTCCTACCTCCATTTGGCTCAGCATCTATCCCCCTTCCTGTCCTTCAGCACCCCCTGCCTGGGAGAGTAAAGGCTCTCCAGCTCATCATTGAGAGCCCAGATGGAAAAGCAGGACGGGTCATGATAGTTTGGGTGGCCATGTGCGGAAGATTTCGTTTATATTTAGAATTGTTCTAACCACAAAATTAATAGAAGCATAAATAAAGATGGAAGAGAAGAGATTAGAGCTCACAATTTGGTAAAAAGCATATTTCTGGTTTGTTTGCTTTCAGATGTTGAAACCTTGCCCATTTTACTTAAGTAGTACCCCCTTCCTTCTGTTGCCATGGATACAGAAAAGTGGCAGTGCTTCCAAAAACATCACCCCAAGTAACCATTCTCTCCCCGTCCCTTACAACAACAACACAGGGGCTGCAGTCCAGAACAATGAGGCTTCCAAAGAGAAATGGGAGGCAAATTACAGCTACTTGTTCTGCCTACCAGTGTGATCACTGGGGATGGTTAGAGACTAAGGACAAAAGGCTGGGACAAGTTTTTACCTAGCTTTTGTTGGGGCCTTTGAAAATGGTCAGAGACTGAACCAACTTTCAGAGAAGGAAGGAATACTAGAAAAGAAAATGTAAGAACTGAGAGAAACTTTAGAACAGAGCGTGTCAGTTCTGGAATGAATGTTAGAACAGAGAATGACCGAACTGGGAGGCACTTTAGGAAAGAAAGAAGGAAACAATCATTTACTAAATGCTTACTACGTGCCCAGCACTATACTAAGTGCTTTCCAGATATCTCATTTGATCTTCACAACAACCCTGAGAGGTGGGTGTTCTCATTATGCCTATTTTATAGATCAGCGAAATGAGATTGTGAGAGCTTAAGTGATTTGCTGAACATAACACAGCTAATAAGTGTCCAAAGCCTATTTTGGTCTTGGATCATCCTGACTCCAGGCCCAGCACTATGTTCACTAGGATATATCCCACCTAGTAGCCTTAGAACTTGGAAGTAAGAGCTGAGAAGATTCTTAGAACAGGGAATGTCGGATCTGGGAGGGCCCTTAGAATTTGGAATGTCAAAGCTGGGAGGGCCTTAGAACAGGTAATGTCAGAGCTGGGAGGAGCCTTAGAACAGAGAGTGTCAGAGCTGGGAAGAATTGTAGAATATCAACCAGAATGTCAGAATTAGAAGGAACCTTAGGAAGCATGTAGCGCCACCCTCCCCCTCATAAAAGAGATGAGGCAACCCAAGGCCCAGCTAGTTAGTGGTAAAGCCAAGGCTAGACACCAGGTTCTTGTATCTCAGTTCTCCATGTCAGTTGACCTCCTTATGTCAGTGTTCATCCTTTCTCCTTTTCAGTGTTTTTAGCACTTGGTCATTTTTAAAATCAATTTATTCCGGAGAATTGTGTGTTCCAGGGAACCATAGTTTGTGGCTGGATTTCAGAATGTCAATGAACATGGATAGGGAAAAGACTATCACATCTTTATTTCAATATAATTGGTTTCCATTATAATCCCATGTCTTATTTTATTTAAAACCTGATTCTGAGAAGGGGTCCTTTGGCCTCACTAACCTGCCACAGGAATCCAGGAAATAAAAAGGTGAAGAACCTCTAGTGTAGACTGGTAATGAAATGTTATTTTTGTTTTGGAATAACCCTTTACATGGGTCTAGAGATGGGAGAACTGTCATTCAAGTGATTTAAGAAGATAGGTATGGATTAGTGACAATGCCACTTACGTCACTCATTTGTGAAGCTGATAGCTTCTTATGCACTAATCATGTGATTTGTGGTGAATTACTTCACCTTTCCTGGCCTCTGTTTCCTCCTTTGTAAAATGAAGGATTGAGCTAATTGCTGTCTAAGATCCCTTCTAATTCTAAAAGTCGATGATTCAGTTATGAATAATTCATGTTAGAAAAGATAGTTCATTGTTCGTATGGTTGCCATATGTGAAGTATGCTTGTGAAATAGTGTTGCCAGATGTAAATGCCTTTAAGAGACCTCATGGTGACTTACCAGATGTTGACTCTATCAGACTCAATAGCAGCCTGGGTCGAGTCTCCTACATGGATGGATAGGTAACTCTGTGGGACAATACAATATTCCTTCAAATAATTAATAGATAATTAATGTTTTATATTTATATAGAATTTTATTTTACCTTTACCCCTTAGCATTTTATTGTAAAATAAAAAGTAATAAAGTAAACAATATAAAATAGACAAAGTAAGTGAGTAAAATATCATAATAAAAAATAAATACTAGAAGTTAAGTAACAAATTATAAGTAAAATAATAAATAAAGGATTTTATTTCAACCCTTGGCATAGCCTTGGGAATGCTCATGGAACATCAGTACTACCTGAATTCTCCAAGGCCATCTAATTCAACCCACACCTGACCTGGAATTTCTCCTCCAACATCCCCTTAAAAATCACAGTGATGAAAAAGCTTCCACCTCCTGAGGCAGTACCTTACAATTGTGGATTGCTGAGAAGTTTTTCATTATGTCATGCTGAAGTACTAGATTTAAGTTCCTAGGATCCATTTGGATCCATCTACAATTAATGCTCATGAGCCCCATTTTCCACTGGATATCTTCCTGACCTACCAGAATTTAGTATATGACATCCCAGGAAGATCAAAGGACATATCACACATGAACACAATGGAATATTGAGCCATAAGAAGCAATGAAACTAGGAAGATATCTATGAACTGATGCAGAAAGAAATACACAAAATTAGGAGAACAATTTATGCAATGACAACAACCTGAGAAAAAAGAACTTTGAAAAACTTTAAAACTCTGATTGATACAAAGATAAAACATGAATTGGATACATTGAAAGTGACTTAAAATGGAGACTGAGGTATGCACTTTTGGAAGTGATCAAAGTAGGAATTTGTTCTTCAGGAATATGCTTATTTGTTTTACTTTTCATTTTTTACTTGTTCTGTTATGGGAGGCAGTGGGAGGGAGAGATAATAAATTCTTGTAAAATAGAGACATATTTTTAGAGGACATTTGTTTTAAAAAAAGGGAGAAAAAGGAATTAAAATAAGCCAAAAATAGTCCTGTCACCTCTATTTTCCAAAACTAGCTGCTCTTGAGCTCCCCTTCAACATCTTTGCCCTGGAATGGCAGTTTTATCAGCATAGTGCCACCCTCTTGGGCACAGAGAGGCTGGATGAATTGCTGTGGCCAAAAAGCCCCCATCCATAATGGCCAGCTTTCTGGTGTTGGGCCTTTTCACACTTAGCTAGACTATTTCTTAAGATAACAGACAGGGAGAAACAGAGTGCGTCACTGAACTTGTATTGGGAGGTTTTGTAGCTTGGAAACACCTGCTAAAGCTGATGCTATCTGGTCACAACCCGGGGCCACCTTCATATTGTGGTGAAGAATCAGATGAGGACAGCAATGCAGGAACAATGATCCTAATGACTTACATTTTTAGAGCACTACTATGAGAAAGGTAAGATAAGTATTATAATTATTCCCATTTTGTAGATCAGAAAGATGGGGCTCAGAAGCATTCAGTACATTAAGCAAATATTTTATTGTTTCTCCTGAAAGTTAGAATGATATAGTGACTAGAGAATTGGCCTCAGAACCAGGAAGACCTGGGTTCAAGTCATGCCTCTGAGGCATTTTGCCTCTTTGACCCTAGGTCAGGGGTGAGGAACCCACATCCTCAAGGTCATGTGGGACCTTCTAGGTCCTTGTATGCAGCCCTTTGACTGAGTCCAAGTTTTACAGAACAAATCCTTTTATTAAGGGAATCTGTTCTGTGAAGTTTGGATTCAGCCAAAGGACCACACTTAAGGACCTAGAGGGTTACATGTGGCCTTGAGGTCACAGGTTTCCCACCTCTGGCCTAGATAGGCACTTAACCTCCCAGTTAAGTTAGACAACTTTCTAAGACTCTAAGTTACAGAGAAGTTACCTACTTATAGTGGTAGAGGGAATTTTCTCACCAAGGAGTTCCCTATGTGAGGAAAATCACAGATCCAATTCATATCCATATCCCCTAATATGTGAGCATCCCTGTGCTTAGTGCTAGTAGGTTTGACACAGATAGGATTCTCAAGAAATTTTTAATCTAATAGGGGTGGAGGGGGGGAGGGAGAGGCATGAATGCAAATAATTATGATGCAAGAAAGAACTTTCAAAGAAGAAAGCCGGGTTAAAGCTAGGAGATGTAAATGTTTGAAAACTCAAATTTACAAGTACAAGAGGAGGGAGGAGCCATAGTTAAGCAGAAGTTCTTCTGTAAAAGATCTAAGATTTATAGTGGACTATGAGCTTAATCTCAAATAATTGTGATATAGTAACTAAAATGGCTAACAAGAATAAGGAAGTGATATTCCCCCAGGCCAGATGATATTTGGAACACTGTGTTCAGTTCTCAGGGCCATATTTTAGAGAAGGTATTGACAAGTTGTACAGCTTCTAGAAGAGGAAGATCAAGTTGGTGAGGAAAAACTATCTTATAGGAGAACTGGGAATAAGCTTCCTGTCAGTGGAATGTTTAAAAGGAAATTGGATAACCATTGAGCAGATCTTAAAGAGGATTACTGCTTAGGTATGGTTTAGATTACAAATTCAACTCTAGGATTCATGAAATTCACTAAAGAAAACAAAATTTGACAGATTTGATCATTTGAGTTTTTTTTTTTTTATTTTGAAGGTGAGAATCCTTAAGTCTCAATTTCCTTAGCTGCACAATGTGGACTTTGGATTAGGTGATTTCTAAAGTTCCTTCTATGTCCCGTGTTCTGAAGGCCTTTTCCAGCTTGAACATCCCATGTTCTATGTTTTAAGGTCTTCCCAGTCTAAGCTTAAATGTTGTATGTTCTAAGATCCCTGCCAGCTCTGACCTTCAATATTATAAGGGACACTACAGCTCTTAACATTCTATATTTTATGTTTCTTTCCAAAGAGGTTGTGAAATATGCCATTGAATGGGATGATGCTGGCAGTGTACCTATAGCCTAGAGAGAGGGAATAGGTACACACACAGAGGAATGTATAATTACAAATGTATAATAGAATATATGATTATAAATAACTCAGTAGAAACCTAGAACTCTAGAACCTTCCATCCAAAAACCAAGCATTTTCTGAATACTTACTATGGGTTAAGTAGTTGATACCTTAGAGAAGTTGAAGTGGAAGGTCTCTTATCTGCTAGCTCCTTAAACATCTGAAAAGTTCTTACTGGTTTAACACTTGGGACAGTCCTTTACACCTTAGAGCCCAGAAAAGTGACTCCATGTTTAAGGACTCAGTGGATTGGTTCATGAGCCCCCTCAATGTGTTTACTTTTATCAGGTAGCCAAAGATCATATTAGTTAAAAGGAAAATACATTTAATCAAACATAACAAATAAAACGATAAGAAAAGATTCCTCTTCCACCTTGTGAACTCATGGGATACATTAACCCACAGCTTATTGTACCAGCATTAGGGAAAGATACATACGTAGTAAACACTTGTGGCTAGACAACATAGATGAAGGGCATATTCTGAGGATCAATGGGGCCGCATGCTGAGGGAACACATATACAGGTATAGAACAATTCACATTTCTAATACAGAGCTATTAATGTTATGCTGCCCTCTGCTGGGATTTGTGTCTCTATGTTCCACTTGGTGTGCCATCTCTATTCTGGGCACAACATCTCTCTACTGTGTATCATATCTCTATTGGTCTTATGGTCATCAAGCTGCTCTCTCTTACCATCTAGTGAACTTCAGCTATCAATCTTTTTTAGGAGCGGTTGTTTCTTCACTCTCCAGTTAAGTGTGGTGGCTGAAAAGCCTCTCCCTGCTAGGGAAGAGCTGAAGTTCTCTTATTGCAAAGCCAACATCTGCAGCCAGTAGAAGCTAGAAGAATGCCTGGGGCTAAAACTTTCTATTCTTTTTATTGTTTTTATTTATTTAATTGCTTGTATCTGGCACTGATTTAAAATCCATTGTTCTAGACAACTATTTGATTTAGGGTTAGGAAATTCATTGTAACTCTTGTAACAGGTATACGTCCCTGTTGAGAATATGAAATTCTTCAAACCCATTTTAGTGCCTTGGGTAAAAACAACAACAAGAACAAACAAACGAAAATTTATAATTTTGTGGAAACTGAGGTGCTGAGGTTATCCTTAATCCCAAGATTCTCTTCAATCAGTAAGATAACCAAGATCTCTGAGGACTATATTTGTAGCACAAAATTGTGACAATGCCATGGAATAAGCACTGATTCATTCAGTAAGTAGTAAGGCCTACTATGTGCTAGGGACACAAAGACAAAAACAAAAGACTTCCCATCCTAAGGAATATGCACCCATGGGAGAGAAAAAAACATAAACCTGGCCAAGTGAATAAAAAAAAATTTCTGAGAGGTCAAAGGAAAATGGAACACTAACAACTAGAAGATGAGACTTGAAGAAAGCTAGGGATTCTAGAAAGTGCAAGTGAGGAGGGAAGGCATTCTATGCATGGGGGTGGAGACAGCCTTGCAAAGACATAGAAGTAGGTGATAGAATGTCATATCTCAGAAGTAAGACATAGAGGGCAAACCAGTTTGGTTAGGGATCTACAGACAAAAATAAAAGAGTGTCTGGCATCAAGGAACTTGTATTATACCAAAGAAAACATCTTATACAAAAATAGGTAGGAAGTAAATACAAAGAAATTGAAGGAGGGAGAGACCATAGTAGCTAAGATCATAAGGCTAGGTTTCATGTAGGAGGTATTCTTTGAATTGAGGCTTGAAGGAAGGAAGCAAGGAATTTTGAGAGTCAGAAGTAACAAGGGAAGCATTGGAGACCATCAATGGAAGGTAGAGAGAGACAGGAAATGGATGTTGTGTTTGATAAAAGAAAAGTAAATTCATGAACCTTCTACTTCCACTTCTGTAAGGTATCAACTACTTAACCCATATTAAGTACTCAGCAAATGATTGGTTAGTGAATGGAGGGTTCTAGATTTTTCTACTAAGTTATTTATAATCGTGCATTCCTCTGTGTGTGTGTGTGTGTGCGCGCGCGCACGCGCCTATTCCCACTCTTCAATTTGAATAGATTGAAAAGAAGGAATATTCAATAAGCGTAAGAGGACAGTCTGGATCCAAATGATGGTGTCTGTATTTTGTTCTAGAGGCAAGAAGGATCTGTTGAGGTTTCTTGAACAGGGGAGTGATACAGTCAGACCTGTACTTTGGGAATGACAATTTATCAGCTGTATGGAAGACAAATTGGAGCTGGGAGACATTAGAGAAAAAGGGACCAATTACTGTAGGAGGCTATTTGTTTAATAGTCTAGGTGAGAGATGATGAGTGCCTAAATTAGAGTGATAATCTTTGTGAATAAAGAAGATAATATTGTGTTGGCAGAACCAGATCTCCTGGCTGTAAGCCTAGTGTGCCTTCTTTACCTAATTTTTTAATTATTAAAAGGGAAATGGCAGTTTTTGGAGGGGCTGATACAGATTCAAGTGAGTGGAAGGAGAACAATTTATACAATGACTATGAAAACGACTTTAAATGGAGAAGACAAAATGACTTCCTTTCAGTTTCCTGGTCCCTCTTCCCTTCTTTCTTAAATATATCTGCCAGTCACAAAATTCCTTGGCTTTTGTACAAAGCCAAGCTGTCACTCTATATCTCCCCAAGGGCTTTCCACAGGGCTCTGTACAGAGTGAATGCTTAATAAATGTTTGTTGATTAATTCAGTTCCAGTTGTGGTTATATTTCAAAGGAATGATTCTCTCCCTCTTTTGTTAAGAAATTATTATAAGTATGGTTTTGAAGAAACCAGGTAAGGTTTTTATGAACTGATACAGAAGAAAGTGAGCAGAACCAGGAGAATGATTTATATAATGATGACAATATTGTAAAGACATACATCCTTGAAGGACTTAGGAACTCTGATCAACACAGTGGAACCAACCATAGTTCCAAGGGACTCATGATAAAACATGCTGTTTGCCTTCTTATAGAGAACTGATGGATTCAGATTGCAAACTGAGGCATATGTTTTTATATGTATACATATATGCATATATGTATATATGTTTATTTGTATATACAGTCAATGCTCAACTTTTGGGGGTGGGAGTAGCTTTCCTAGAAAATGGTGCAAAATTAAAAAATGTGAATGTTGATGCATTGAACCTATCAGAAATAGGGGGTTTGGTTCTGACAACCACCAAAAACTGTAATCTTTCATTAGATACTGCTGAAAATTCACTTTTCTTCATGTAATTCTTTATAATAAAATGTTAATTCCTATAATATGCACTTTTCTTAACATAGTAACCATGAAATAACCTATAAAATGCAATACACAAACTAAATTGGTAACATGCAAAACATTTTTTCTTGCTAGTAATTACCTAGAATTGTGGGACTTTTATGTTAACATCTCAATAAAGAAGTACTGATTGCAGGCAATATTCATTTTTAATAGCACATAAAATCTCCAGTACCATAAATACTGTACAGCAAATAAAATTCTTATAACTAAAAGATTTTTCAACTTGAATCTTACTTTTCACTGTGCCAGATGATGGTGTGAGGGTGTTGTATTTTATACTATGCTGCTGCAAATCTCTTGGCCACCCTCTAAAAACCAAAGGAGAGGTTACAGGAACTTTAGCTGGGTTATCAAAAGACGCCAAGACTGGTGATGTCTTGACATCACCTCTGACACTCTGTCCTTCATGACTGTTGGATGACGTTGAAGATCACGAAAGACACAGCTTGAAATATTTATACAGCAATGGCTGCCTGCACTATTTGAGATCCTTAAGGGTCTTGGAGTATGGGATCCTAGCATAGCAGAGTTGATGTTTAACCTTGAGGCTGCGATGGATATCGAGGTTGTCTGTAGCCAGCTGGTGGATTGTGCCAAACCACACTTGAAGCTTGGAAACTTACGAGTGGCAAGATCTTGGGAGTTCATTCATACTTCTTGTACTGTGCATAACCAGGAATATAATGTGCAAATGAAAGTGAGGATACTAATAAACTCACACTAATGCTTGAAGTCCAGAAAGTTAAATGGTAATATTGAGGATGCACTATATTTGTCTTGTCTTTTGGATATGGCCAGTGGTTTTGCTTGATTATATATGTTTTTAATAGTGATTTGGTTTTTCTTTTGTTCTCAATGTGAGGAGTGGGCAATATTGAGTGGGAAAAAGAGAAGGCAAATTTTTATTGAATGAAAACAAGTGAATTTTTTTCAAGAGAATGGAGTAGTTTAATTTGTGAGAGTGGTTCCCTGGAGACTTACCTAAGCACTCTTGTGGAGATGGCAGGTGGTGGTAAATGAAGGACATCCTTACCCACTTTGTGACTTACCCTAGAGCCAGAAATAAAGCAAGGATGGAAAAATACAGGCACTTACCACACTTATACAGCCTATTCTAACACACAACAACCCCATGAAATCATTATTGCAAATGTCATTATCCCCATTTTGTAGATGAGGAAATTAAGGTGCAGACATGAAATGATTTATTTAAGCAAGCCAGAGCTATTTCCTATTACAGAGAGTAAGAGTAAGTGGAGAGTATTTACTATTACCCATAGTAAATAGCAAAGACTGGCTTCAAACCACCATCCCCACTGACTCTCAACCTAGACTTCCTTGTACCTTGTGCCACTCTACACTTAACCCACAGTCAAACTGTTGAAGAAAAATAGACACAGCCTTCCATACAGGCAAAGGATAACAAGAAAATGTATTTGAATCGGAAACTTTCTCCACTGTGCTCTTTAAGTAATAATCTGAACTACAGAAAGTAATATATGAAAAGGCTCTATTGAACAGCGGTGGTAGTGCCATTATAATCCTTAACCATAATGAGCTTACAGAGGGCACTGAATAAGTACATTAGTAGTCCTTAACTGTTCTACTCTCAGCTGTTGAACAAATGGACAATTAAAGGAATGCTATTTCTTCAAGATAAAACCTTTTAAAAGATTTGAATTCAGAATGGGGCACTCATCAAGCTTGAGCTTGGGCTGAATTTAAGGGTTCAGGCAGCCTGGGAAATGCTTTCCTTCAGAACTCTCGTTTCTATTGCCTGGCTTCAATCCTGGGCCTTCTCAGAAAGTACTCTTTGTCTCATACCCCCACCCAGCGAATCTTCTGGAGTCTTCAGAATCTGGCTCTTTTTGCCCTGCCCTAAGATAGCCGCTGAGAATCAGAAAATAGTTTGTGTCTGGGGGTTGTACAGAGGTGGGCCAAAGGTTTCTCAGCTCCTATGCTAATGCCCAAGTCAATGCTATCTACTGGACACGGAGCAGACTTTAAGTCATGTCATGAAAAAGGCAAAACGCAAAACACTACAAGAGCTCCTAATTGGTTGAGACAACTCTCCTTCCCTCTGCAGTGAGTCCCATCCTACTTTCCAGTACTGGATGACTCACTCAGTGCTACCTTCAAGTGTGGGGCTCCTTTTAAAACGGGATTTTGCGTATTTCATTGCCAGAGAGTCAATACCACCATTCTCTTTTCTCCATCCTATTTCTCATGGGACCTTTACAGACTCTCTGTGGTCAAAAATATTCAGGTGGAGTCTAGGATGATCCCAGGTGCTAGTGCTCTCCCCTCACCCAAATTTGTACTTGTTTGTAAAAACTTGGTATTTACTTCTCTGTATACATGTTTGTCCTCTCAACCCCACTGGGAGAATGTATCCTCTTTGAGGGTATGGCCTGTTGTAGTTTTGTCTTTTTATCTCCAGTGTTTAGAACAGTGTTTCACACATGCTTGCTGTTTACTAAAGGCTGATAGAACAGACCAGAACAGAACCAGCTCCTTCACAATATGGCTCACTCCTTTGCTGCTCTTTCTGGCCTAGGGCCATCTGCTTGGTCCCAGGACTTGAGAGGAATGTCTCTTCTCTCTCCAGTAGCTGTTGCTGTCCCGTAGCTGCTTTTTACCTCTTTCCATCTCTAAGACCCTTCCTTTCAGGAGACCATTCAAGGCTTCCACTCTCACAGGGACCCAATCTCTGGGCTCTCTCAGTTGTAACCCTTCTCTTCTACCCTCACACCACTCCCACTAACCCTTCATCTCTCAATCAGCATAAGATATGGTGTCATACTTTTATATAAGGATGTCTCTATGTCACACCCTTTTTTATCTTGGCAGTGCTCATGTTATTCTGAGGCCCCGCTTAGTGAGAATTTTAGGGAGCAGAGAGAGAATTGACCCTCTCCCTTCTCCTAGGGAATCTGGGTTCTAATGATCACCATTAGTGGGTATGCAAGCTAGAACAGGAAGCCTCATGAGAGGATAGGAATGTATCTAAATTAGAACCCTAGGTCTGCTGTCTGCCTGACCTTGGGAAAGTCATTTCACCACTCTGTTTCTCAGTTTCCTCATATGTAAAATGACAATGTTGGACTAGATGGCTTCTGAGGTCTCTTCCAGTAGTAGATCTAGGATACCATAAGCCTGCATGACTACTGTTTGAAATTTTGGTTATACCTTCAAGACAAGGTCCTAGCGGGCCAACAGCAACTGCCATATTGCCAAAACCTTGGAACAATGGGCTTGGGAAGCTTAGAAGATATTGCAGCCCAAGGCTAAGTCTGCTGGTAAATAAGGTAAGACGAGTGGTTGCAAGCATGACCAGGGCTCTCCAAATTTCCAGAGTATGGAGATCCAAGCTTGAGGGGGTGGACAGGGAAGAGGATCAGTGTGTTGTGGGTCCATGGCCAGGAACTAGAAAGTTTTGAAAACTTTATCTGATGGTGAGATGGAGAAATGTTTCCAGAGATTCCTATTTGACAAATTCCCTGACCCTCCGCATGCAGAGAAAGATATATTCCTTCCCCTAACCTTAGGAAACTTGGGAAATTGAAGGATCACTTCCGGGGATACATTTATATGAAGTGCTCCATGAGAGCAGCTCTTTGCATTTTTCAGTGCATTTTTTTTTTTGGTACAGCAAACCATGTTGCAAAACCTTGATTGCCATGTAATATCAATTTAGAGTGTTGAAAATGAGTTAGGAAATTTCCCAGATAAGTGAGGTGGGGTGAGCCATTGCAATGGCCATATTTTAATAATCCTGAATCTTATTTTATATCATGCCTTAGGTTCATTATGAGCTCACTAAGCTAGGACTCCTGTCACTGAGGAGAGGTGCTTAGTGGGGTCAGTCAGCCTTTGCATGCACATAAGAAGAATCTATTGCACATGTGTCAAAGAGATCTTGAGGGGACCCCTTTGGCTGGTGGCTGCAGTAGGCTGCCATCTGGTGGGGAAAATGATAAAGTACACACCATTGCTTGTTAATGGTAAAGTGACACCCCTCCCCCCTTCACTCCCCAGCCCCACATTTTGGCAGGCTGGTAAATGCAAGATACAAGTTGATGTGGACTGGAGCAGCTATTGAAGCTCCTCGGGTGTCACTTGATATAGCCATCAAGTGGACACAGAGTCCAGGCCCCACAGCCATCAATGGGGGTAGGGGGTGGGGAATCACTGTGAAGGAGGAGCTCACTTTCCTCACCACCAACAACTTCAACTGCAGACCAACTACAATGGACAGGTAGGTTAAGCCCATGAACCTTGGGATTACTCCCCAGACCTGCTTCCAGCTCAGTTCTCACAGCCATCAACCTAGGAAGTAGTTCTCATTGACATTCAGGTTGGCAATTGTTTCTCTGGGAGCCTTATAGTCAGAGCTACCGAAGATGCAGAAAAGAAAGTTCTCAACACTAAATACCTTGACACTGTAAAAACGTTCAACATTAGAAGTAGATTTTTTTTTAATCAATTGAAGTGATTATCACCTACTTTACCCCTGTACTCTAAGGACCATAGGATCTTTCAATCTGATTTACAGCCAAAACCTCCTCTATATATTGTCTTTCCATCAGACTGTGAGGTCTTGGAGAGCAGGGGATATATATGTACCCCCAGAAATTTGCCCATAGTAAGTATTTGATGAATGTTTCTTCATTCATCCATTTAATTCTCTCTTCTCCCCAATCTATTCCTCAGATGCCCCTCAACTTAATTTTCTACTCTCTCCTCTTTTGTTCCAGTCTCTGAAGAAAAGGTGGCCCTTTTCCTTGCCAAGGTCAGATCCTATAGTTATGCCCTTGCTTGGATTCTCTTTATTCCTCATTCCTTCCCTGCTGTCTACAGTCATGCCAAGATCAACGTTATCCTATACATACATATATATACATATAACATACACATACATACATACCTGCATGAAATATACTTGCCACTGTTCCATCAGTGCTCTCTCTCCTCCATTTCAGAGTCAGATTCTTAGAAAGGGCCATTTACACTTATGTCCTCTAGTTCCTCATATCTCACTCAATTCTGTTTCAGACTTAGCTGCAATAATTCTTTCCAAGGCCACCAATGATATCCTATTTGCTAAACCAATAGCCTTTTTTTCCCTCAGAATTTATTCTTCTTAACCTCTCTGCAGCACCTGGCACTATCAACCATCCCTCCTTCTTGATACTAACTCCTATCTAGATTTTCATGACAGCATTCTCTCCTGCTTCTCCTTGTACCTAATTGTTCCTTCTCAGTCTCATTTTCTGGGTCTTCAGCCAGGTGTCTCCCTCTCTAGATTGGGGTAGACCCCAGGGTTCTGTCATGAACTCCTTTCTCTTCCCTCTTTGAGTGATCCCATTAACTCCCATGGCTTCAATGACCATCTCTCTCTATATAAGACAACTCTTATATGTACATATCTAGCTTCCATCTCTCTACTGAGCTCCAGTTCCATATCAACAACTGCTTGATAAAAATAACTCTCTAGAAGTCACATAAATATCTCAAACTCAATCGTCCAAAATGAAATTCATTCTCTTTTTCATGAAATCCACTTCTCTTAATGTGTCAAATTTTTGAACCAGCACTGTCATTCAAGTCACTCACCCTTGGAGTCATCTTTGTCTCTTCCCTCTCCAAATTACTCTGTATATATTCTGATAATTCACTGGTGTATGTGCTGTTTCTCTTGGGAGAATGGAAACCCTCTGAGGGCAGGAGGTTTTATCTTTGTGTCCCCAACAAACAGTACTGAAAAGGTATTGAATACATACTTGATGAGTTGAATTGAGGCAACATGGAGTAGTGAATGGAATGAGGGAGAGGGAATCAAAAAGATCTGAGTTCAAATCCTATCTCACACAGTTATCAGTTATGTAACCCTGGTCAAGTCTCTTCACCACTGTCTGTCTCAGGTTTCTCATCTGTACAATGAAGAGATTGAACTCAATGACCTCTATATCAATAACCTTATGAATTGAATTGAATTGTTTTCCCTACTTTTTGAAGGATGAAATTACCATTCTGATACATTACAAATTTATCACATGCTCTATTTATTTAGTTTTTAAATTTTGGGGGAGGGAGAATGCTAACAGACTGTGAATGTACTGAAGTCTGAAATGAGGTTTTATTTTATTGACTATGCTTTTTGTTTATTATTGAACAGTCAAAAATTCATTAGCAAGCTCTAGTGGTCACTTTTTACTTAGATTTATGATGATGGTGATGATGATGAAAACATATAACTTTAGAAAGAATTAATGTAAACATTTCATTTAGTGCTTCTTTTCTTTTTTTATAAGAGCACATTCTATAAAGTGAGACAATTACATAAGTACTTAAAAGTATATCTGTGTATTTGAAGAAAGACTAAAATCCTTCTCTGATACTTTAGTATACTATAGATCTGGTCTGGGTCTCTCAAAGGCTACCTCATGAGACAGGTTGTGGCAGGTTATAGTAAGTCACTTTCCTTAACTTTCCTCACCTTCCTCAACTGTAAATTGAGAGGATAACAATAGAAGTTACCTCTCAGGGTTGTTGTAAGGACCAAATGAGGTCACACTGGTAAAGCCCAGCACACAGAAAGCACTTAAAAATGCTTAGTTTTTTCCTCCTTTATACCAAGCTGGAACATCTCTAAATGTGGACTGGTGTCCAATGACCAGGCTAGCTAATTTGGAGAGTCTCGTGATCTTGTTAGCCACAGGATGATGCATTTTGACCTACAGCGGTTCTCCAAGGCACTCTGTTATTATCAGAGTAACAATATTAATAGCATTTAAATATTAATATTAAATTAAATTAAATATATTAAATTATATAAATATAATTATATAAATAAATAAATTAAATTAAATTAAATATAAAAATATTAAATAACATTTAAATAGCACCCCTATATGTCAGGTTCTGTGCTAAGATAAGGGCTTTTTAAATGGTATCTCATTTGATCTTCAGAACAACCCTGAGAGATAGGTGCTATTATTATCTCTATTTTAGAGATAAGGAAACTGAGGCAAAGTGACTCACCCAAAGTCACATAGCTAATAAGAACCTGAGGCTGGATTCTAACTCAAACCTTGCTGACTCTGTACCCTGAGCTCTACCCACTGTGCCTTCTGGCTGCCCATGTTAGGGTCAAGATCTATATCTGTGGAGGCCATACCCTCACTGACAAATTTGAAGACATTGAAGTACAGATGATGGGGAAAATCCTATAACTTGCAGGTACCTAGATGGTACAGAGGATAGAATGTTGGACCTGGCATCAGGAAGACCTAAAGTCAAATCTGGCCTCAGATATTAGTTGTGTGACCTTGGGCAAGTCACTTAACCTCTGTTAAACCTCAGTTGCCTCACCTTTTGAAAAGGGATAATAATAGCAACTACCTCTCAGGATTGTTGTGAGGATCAAAGGAGATAATGCTTGTAAAGAGCTCAGCACGTAGTAGGTACTTAATAAATGCTTATCCCTTTCCTATTATTAACAAAAAATTAAGGAAGGGATGAAATAAAATTTGCTCACATTGTGACATTCCTTCCAAAATCACTTCCACACACACCTTTTTAAATAAAATGTTATTGATTTTTTTATATCATGTTCATTTTATTGCATATCCTTCTCACCGCACTGAGAGCCAGTTTTTGCTAGTAGGAGTTCTTAAACTTTTTTTGGGGGGGGGAGGGGGGAAGTGTCCTGGACTCCTTTAGTAGTCTGGTGAAACCTATAGACCCTTCTCAATTTTTAAATGCACAAAACAAAATACATGCAATTACAAAGTGAGCCCCTTAAGTTGAAGTACAGTTATTCAAATGTGGATAGACCCTAGGTTAAGAATGCCCATTTTGTAATAAAGAATAAAATAGAGGGGAAAAATTCCAGAAAAAAGTGATCAATATAATGAAAAAGTCTATTACTTGGTACTGTACTCCCCAACATATTTCCTCATCTCAGCAAAGTAGGAGGGGTGTCCTGGGTTTTGGGCAGATAATGGCAGAGGTGTCTTCTATCTTTCTTTGGGGCCAGACTCAGCCAATTAGAATTTCACATATCAGTTTCAATTGTATGTTTGTCATTCTTTCCATTTACATTGTTGCTGTCCTAGCTTTTGCTTCTGTTTACCTCTTTTAGTATCACTCCGTAGAAATCTTCCCATTCTTCTTTGTATTCATCACAGTTATCTGTTCTTAACAGCCAATCAAATAACATTAGCACTTAGCATTTTTAAAACCTCAGTTCTGTGAATGACACCATCTCTACTTCTGAGGAGGTTATAGTACAACACAGGAGACAATAAGGACTTACATGACTACCAGGGTTATGCTGGAACTGGGTCCCAAGAAGAGAAAATTGTCAAATTTTCAGGGTGGGTATTTATACGTCAGAAATCAGCAAACAACTACAAATGATGGCTTGACTTCTTTGTTTTCTTGATTGCTTAGACTTCGAAAGATGAGGGAGAAAATGTTAATAATGCAGATGAAACTGAGAAGTATATCACGCACACATTTTCCACTCTGGAGAGCCACTTGTTAAACATTTACCACCACATCCTTATATAAAAACATGTCTGGTAAAATTCCATTATAATTATGATTCACACGATACAGAGCCATGTCTCCAGGTAATAGACATCTACTTTGCTAACATTTAAAAAGTGCTACTATCAATATTTTTCTCTTCTTTTAAAAAAAGTTATACTTTTATTTATTTTATTAAATACCTCTCAATTGCATGCAAAAATTTTTAGCACTCATCTAAAAAAATCTTTGACTTTCAAATTCTTTCCTTCCCCTCCTCCATCGCTTGCGAAGGCAAGTGATATATCAATTATACATGTGAAATCATGCAAAACATATTTCCATATTAGCCACATGGAAAAAAGAAAACACATAGCAAAAAAAGAAAAAAAAAGAAAAAATTTTAAAAGTATGCTTCATTCTGCACTCTGAGCTGTGATGGAATGTTATTGTGCTATAGGAAATGAGAAGTTTCAGAAAACCCTAGGAAGACTTGTATGAACTGAGTAAAATGAAGTGAGCAGAATCAAGAAAGCATTGGACATAGTAACAGCAACAATGTAACAATGATCAACTGTAAGACTTAGGTGCTCTGATCAAGACAATAAACCAAGACAATTACAAAGAACCCATGATAAAAAATGTTATCCACCTCCAGAAAGAGCACTTAGGAGTACAGAGTGGTCATCCTGTGTTCTCAAAGAGGACCATGAAATCAGGAAGGGGATGCCATGACTGGATTTAAGTGAAGGAGGGCTATGTAAGGTCACCAGTCTCACGTTCTCCTCTGGAACCATCTGAGTCTAGTGGCAAGATATAGATCAGGACGACTAGAGATAGCCCCAGATTCTACACTGCTCATACTGAGAAGAAGGCAACTGTAACTGGTATATCAAGCTCATAGAATCTGAAGGGAAGTAGAATAGAAGATTAAAAAGGTAGGAAGGGAAAAAATTGTGAAAGGTTTTAGATACAACACAATGGGCTTCCTATTTGATCCCAAGGATAATAGGGAGCCACTTGAGTTGTTTGAGCACAGGGAATATTCAAACACTCCCTTGTTTAGGGTTTGGCTGTTATTATCTTTCAATCATCTTTCAGTCACATCCGACTCTTTATGTCTCCATTTAGGGTTTTTCTTGGCAAAGATATTGAAATGGTTTGCCATTTCCTCCTCCAGCTCATTTTACAGGTGAGTAAATGAAGGCAAACAAGGTGAATTGACCTGCCCAGAGTCGCAGAGCTAGTCAGTGTCTGAGGTCAGGTTTGAACTCAGGAAGATGAGTCTTCCTGACTCCAGGCCCAGCACTCTATCCAATGCAATGCCACCTACCCACCCTTTGTTTGGGGTGGTCAGACCTAAATTAATTTTGGCAGTTGAGCAGAGAATGGACTAAAGTGGAAAGAAACTTGAGGCAGAAACCAAGTAGGAGACTATTGCAACAGTCAAGGTGAGAAGTGATGAGGACCTGAACTAGAGGGGAGAGAAGGGAAAACATGCCAGAGATGCTGTAAAGAAAAAAAATGACTAGATTTGTTCACAGACTAGATTTACAAGGTGAAAAAGAGAGCAATCTACGATAACACTGAGAGTGTGAACTTGGGTGACTAGAAGGATGGTGGTCCTCCTTGACAGCAGCAGGGAAATTTGGAAGATAAGAAAGCTTGGTGGAGGAGGAAGACAATGAATTCTGTTTGGATATAGTATTGAGTTTGAGATACTTATGAGACATTCAGTTGGAAATATACCAAAGGCATTTGACGATGAGAGACTGGGGCTCAGGAGAGAGAGGGCAGGACATACATAGATCTGGGAATCATATGCAGAAAGATGCTCATTGAATCCATGGGAGCTAATGAAGTCACCAAACAAGAGATTATAAAGAAAAAAAAAGGGATCAGAACAGAGCCTTAGGGGACATCCACAGTTAGTAGGCATGCCATGACTAAAGATCCAATAAAAGAGACTGGCAGAGAGCTAAGAGGAGAACCGAGAGTAGTTATGAAAAATCAATGAGGAGAAAGTGTCCCAGGAGACACTTGGAGGCGTGATGTCAAATGCCATTCAAGCAGGATGTGGATAAAGAGTAGTCCATTAAATATAACAATTAAGAAATCATTGGAGAGGGAAGTTTCAGCTGAACAATGAAGTTGGAAGCCAGATTGCAGAAAGTTTAGTATTAAGTGAGAGGATAGGAAATGGAGACACCAACTACAGATAGCTTTGTTAAGGCATTCATCTGGAAAAGAGAGGAACAGTAGGGATGGTAGCATCGGAGAGATATGGGTATGTTTGTAGGTATCAGGAAGGATTAATTAGATAGGAAGATATTGAAGAGGAAGAGTGGAGATGAAGATGGGAACGATCAGAAGGAGGCGAAAGGATGTAGAGAGAGGTTGGCCTTGGCAAGAAGAGTCATATGTAGATTGGACTGAAGGAGGAAATGGTGAACAACAACGTTAGAGGAATGGGAGATGAGCAGGAGGAGACAAGAAGGAACTGCCTGCAAATGACTTTGATAATTTTGGTGAAATATGAGGCAAGGTCCTTAGAAAAGAAAGTATAGGAAAAAGGGGAAGAGGAAGAAGCATAGAAAATTTGAGGAGGGAATAAAAGGTTTGAAATAGCTGCTGTGATGAGTGAAAAGAGAAAATATGTAGAAGAGACTAGAGATAAGACAATACATGCAATTTACAACCTCACCGATTTGGCCTTTTGAAGCAGATATGACTTGTTGGCTGGAATAAATAGGAAATGGATAAATACACAGATGCTGATTGTCACTATTTTTAAAAAGAGAACTTTAATCAAGGTAGAATGGTCATCCTGATAAGGTCAAAGGAACCTAGAAACTGCTGTTGCCATTGGGAATTGTCCAGAAATGTAAAGAAATGTCTTGGTAATGATTTCCCCAAGTGGTAAAGCTGGGTGGATACTCGAGGATATTGTAGTAGGGCATCCCCACATGTGGCTCTGACTAGGTACCCTTGAAGCCCCTTATAAGTCTGGTATGCTGTGATTCTTTCTATATTGGTAGAGTTACCACAAGAAGGCTGCAGGTGAGGCACCCTCTATACCCACTAAGACTAGAACAAGAAGAAGAGGATATCTATTTTAACAGGAAAGTTTTTTCAGATATCAAATTAGAAGGTTTAATGAAAGGAAAACTACTTTAAGAAGTGGTTGTAACAACAACAACAGCTAGCATTTGTGGAGTGCTTACAATCTATTATCTCATTTGATCCTCATACCAATCCTGAGAAGTAGGTGCCATTATCAACCCCATCTTACAGCTGAGGAAACTGAGGCAGACTGAGGTAAGGTGACTTGCCCAGGGTCATGTAGCTAGTAAGTGATTGAGGAAGAATTTGAACTCTGGTCTTCCTCAGCCCAGGTCCAGAGTGCTCTCCACTGCCCCCTCTCCCCTGCCCAGCAGCCTCTCACATACGGAACCCTGGATTTCAACCCAAAAGACATGGTTTGAATTCCAACTCTTCTATCAGTGTGACTTTGGACAAGTCACTTACCCTCTCCACATCAGAGTGACTTCATCTGTAAAATGAGGAGGTTGGATTCAGTGATCTCTTCCAGCTGTGATAGTCTATGATCCCAGGCCAGATAGCTGTTTGCTCTGGATGATGTGGTTTTGATTGCAGTAGATGCAGGGGATTTGACCAGATGACTGCGCAAGATCCCTCCAAGGTCTAGGTTTCCATGGATTTTTGTTCTGAATTATTTAGGGCTGAAGGCCCAAGGAATCTGGATCACACTGTCTTCTCTTGAATTGTGTTTATAGCAAGTATGTAAGACTTCCAAACATCTGCTGACTTCTCAGAGATAGGAGTAATGGGCCACTTTTGCTTTTGGTTTAATACTTTTTTATTTGTGGAAAGAAAAACAAAGTGGGTCACTTCCAACCTCACCCCATCCCTCCTCCCCACACGCAAATAGTTTTTTTTTTCACTGTGCTCTCCAAGCCTGAGCAGGAAACGAAAAGTTTTCGGGGCTGACTCATTCAGGAGCACCTCATCCATCATCTCAACAGACTTACTCTGATCACTCATTTTAGAGTCACTGATCATGGGGCTCCCCTTTCTCCAATTCCGCCCAATAGCCTGGCTAAATTGACCCCAACTTAAGTGAGGGAGGCCTCAGTAAGAAGCAGGATAGTGAAGTGGAAGGTGCCATGGGTTTGGGCCCAGATTACTTGCCTTGTCTTCTTAGTTCTATCAATTCTGAGGAATCTCAGTTTCTTTATCTGTGAAGTGGGGATGGATATTCATGATGACATCTATTTCCACAGTGCTTAAAATTGTACAGGGCTCTTTCTTCATGACAACCCCTTCAAAACAACAGTATAGGCATTGCAATCTCCATTCTATAAAGGAAGAAAATGAAGTTTAGAGAGGTCAAGTGATTTGTTTATAAGGACTTAAGAACCAGGCCTATAGCCTAGGTCCTCCAACTCCAAGTCCAGTGCACTCAACTGCAACAAAATACCTAGCTCTTAGGACTGTTGGAGGCAAGCCCTTTGTATTTTATTATTATCCAAGATTAAGAAACTGAGTCACAGAAAGTGGATACGACATTAATTTAGGTTGTCTCTAAAATCTTAGTGCAAGTATAAGCAGATTTCATCTTGGCTTAAGGCTTAAAACTGCAAAAAGACTTCAACTCCCCAGAGTATTTTCTATCTCTGGGCTGGACAGCAGACTCAACAGGGCTAAGGGATGTAACATCCCACCACTCTCCAGAGTTCTTGATTTGACCCCTGGTGGTAGAAGAGAGTCCTATACCAAGGCATAATTCTGACAAAGATCCATTTTAGATCTTCATCCAAGGGACTGATTAAATGTTAAGTAGTAAGACTAGGAAGGGATAGAACCTGTGGCACTCTGTGATAGAGACTGCTAGAAGACAACATGGTACAGAGAGCAAAAGACTTGGGTTCAAATCTCACCTCTGGTGCTTATTTTAAGTAAGTCATTTCATCTCCCCTGGCCTCAGTTTCAGGAACCTCTGTGTGATTGTGAGGAAATTCCTTCCCACCTAACGTCAGTTTCCTTCTGTAAAATGAGGGGATTGGACTCAGTGGTTTCTGAAGTCTTTTCCTGCTCCTGAACTATGACCCTGGGCAAGTCTGTTACCCTGCCTGGGCCTCAATTTCCCCTTCCATAAAATGAGTAGGTTGAACTCAGTAGCGTCTGAGGTCCTTTCCAGTTCTAGATCTCAAATCCTATGAGTGACCTTGGGCAATTCCCTTCTCCTGCCTGGGCCTCAGTTCTCTCCTCTGTAAAATGAGGGGATTTGACCAGATAGCCTCTGAAGTCCTTTCTAGCTCTACATCTAGGACTCTATGATCTAATTATTTCTAGTCCTTAATCAAAATTTACTGGACTCTGTTGTTCAATCGAGACTGTGAAATGCTTTACTGAATTCAAGACGTATAATATTCATTTGATCTTCCAAACAAGTATGCTACAATGGACCTGTCATCTCATTTATGGGAGTATTCATTGCAACACAATACAGATCCCAAGAAATCTCTGCGTACCCCTCCCATGTGACTTCTACCCTTGTCATCCCAAATTCATCCTTCCCAAGAGATCTATTGGATACACTAAGGGCCTTCTGTTGACTCTTCTTTTTTTTTTTTTATTAATTAATTTATTTAACTTTTAATATTCATTTTAACAAAATTTTGGGTTCCAAATTTTCTCCCCTTTTGTCCCCCCCCCCCAAACACCAAGCATTCTAATTGCCCCTATGACCAATCTGCTCTCTCTTCTATCATCCCTCTCTGCCCTTGTCTCCAACTTCTCTTTTGTCCTATAGTGCCAGATAACTTTCTATACCCCTTTACCCGTATTTCTTATTTCCTACTGGCAAGAACATTACTCAACAGTTGTTCCTAAAACTTTGAGTTCCAACTTCTTTACCTCCCTCCCTCCCCACCCCTTCCCTTTGGAAGGCCAGCAATTCAATATAGGCCAAATCTGTGTAGTTTTGCAAATGACTTCCATAATAGTTGTGTTGTATAAGACTAACTATATTTCCCTCCATCCTATCCTGTCCCCCATTACTTCTATTCTGTTTTGATCCTGTCCCTCCCCATGAGTGTTGACCTCATATTGCTCCCTCCTCCCCATGCCCTCCCTTCCATCATCCCCCCCACCCTGCTTATCCCCTTATCCCCCACTTTCCTGTATTGTAAGATAGGTTTTCATACCAAAATGAGTGTGCATTTTATTCCTTCCTTTAGTGGAATGTGATGAGAGTAAACTTCATGTTTTTCCCTCACCTCCCCTCTTTATGCCTCCACTAATAGGTCTTTTGCTTGCCTCTTTTATGAGAGATAATTTGCCCCATTCCATTTCTCCCTTTCTCTTCCCAATATATTTCTCTCTCACTGCTTGATTTCATTTTTTTAAGATATGATCCCATCCTCTTCAATTCACTCTGTGCATTCTGTCTCTATGTGTGTGTGCGTGTGCATGTGCACGTGTGTGTGTGTAATCCCACCCCGTACCCAGATACTGAAAAGTTTCAAGAGTTACAAATATTGTCTTTCCATGTAGGAATGTAAACAGTTCAACTTTAGTAAGTCTCTTATGACTTCTCTTTGTTGTTCACCTTTTCATGCTTCTCTTCATTCTTGTGTTTGAAAGTCAAATTTTCTTTTCAGCTCTGGTCTTTTCATCAAGAATGCTTGAAAGTCCTCGATTTCATTGAAAGACCAGTTTTTCCCCTGAAGTATTATACTCAGTTTTGCTGGGTAGGTGATTCTTGGTTTTAGTCCTAGTTCCTTTGACTTCTGGAATATCCTCTTCCATGCCCTTCGATCCCTTCATGTAGAAGCTGCTAGATCTTGTGTTATCCTGATTGTATTTCCACAGTACTTGAATTGTTTCTTTCTAGCTGCTTGCAATATTTTCTCCTTGACCAGGGAACTCTTGAATTTGGCCACAATGTTCCTAGGAGTTTCTCTTTTTGGATCTCTTTCAGGCAGTGTTCTGTGGATTCCTTGAATATTTATTTTGCCCTCTGGTTCTAGAATCTCAGGGCAGTTTTCCTTGATAATTTCATGAAAGATGATGTCTAGGCTCTTTTTTTGATCATAGCTTTCAGGTAGTCCCATAATTTTTAAATTGTCCCTCCTGGATCTATTTTCCAGGTCAGTTGTTTTTCCAATGAGATATTTCACATTCTCTTCCATTTTTTCATTCTTTTGGTTTTGTTTTGTGATTTCTTGGTTTCTCATAAAGTCATTAGCCTCCATCTGTCCCATTCTAATTTTGAAAGAACTATTTTGTTCAGTGAGCTTTTGAATCTCCTTTTCCATTTGGCTAATTCTGCTTTTGAAAGCATTCTTCTCCTCATTGACTTCTTGAACCTCCTTTACCAATTGAGTTAGCCTATTTTTCAAGGTGTTATTTTCTTCAGCATTTTTTTGGGTCTCCTTTAGCAGGGTGCTGATCTGCTGTTCATACTTTGCTTGCATCTCTTTGGTTACTCTTTCCAGTTTTTCCTCCAGTCCTCTAACAAAATTTTCAAAATTTTCTGAGCTCTTTTTGAGCTTTTCCATGGTCTGATCCCATTGAGTGGGCTGGGATACAGAAGTCCTGACTTCCGTGTCTTTCCCTGATGGTGAGCACCGGTCTTCCTCATCAGAAAGGAGGGGAGGAGAAAACTGTTCACCAAGAAAGTAACCCTCTATAGTCTTGGTTTTTTTCCCTTTTCTGGGCATTTTCCCAGCCAGTGACTTGACCTCTGAATATTCTCCTCACACCCACCTCGGAGGCCTCCGTATCCTCCCAGCCAGTGCTTGGGGTCTGAGACTCAAATGCTGCTTCCCAGCCTCAGGGCTTTGGGCGGGGGCAGGGCTGCTATTCATTGTGATATCAAGTTCAGCTGCCCGGGTGGGGGCAGGGCCGCCTCACGGGCTCAATTCCCTCAGGGGGTTTATGCAGAGACCTTCAACAATGGATCAGGGCTCCTGCCTGTTTGGGGAGCCTCGGTCTGCTCCCGCCTCCGCTGTTGCCTCCCAAGGGGGCCTGAGTTATGGGGGCACCCCACTCCCCTCTCGACCCACCAAAGAGACCTTCTCACCAACCCCTGTCGCTTGTGGGTGGAGGGACCCGCGCGGCTGCTGGAGATCCTGTCTCTGAAGCCCGCTCGGATCTTCTCCTCTCGGTGCCATGGCGGTGGCAGGGCTGTGCTCGGCTCCACCTCCGCAGCGAGACAGACCTTTTGCAAGAGGTTTGCAGGTCCCTCTGGAACAGAAATCTCCTTCGCTCCACTGTTCTGTGGCCTCTGCTGCTCCAGAATTCGCCGTGAATTACTTTTTACAGATGTTCTATGGGTTGTGGGTTCAGAGCTATGTGTATGTGCGTCTTTCTACTCCGCCATCTTGGCTCCGCCCCCCTTGACTCTTCTTAACATGCATAGCTACCAATGAAGCATCCAGACCCTCCCCATATAGCCAGACCACTGTCATTTCTGTTCCTACATCTCTCTGGTGACTGCCTTATGTCACTCCTTCCCCCTTCATGGCCTACTCACCATGAATTCCTTCCCTGCCCTTTGGGCATAGATAGGAATAAGACCTGTACCTGTGATTGCATTGTTATAGGGAATTCCTAAATGGGGAAACTCTACCAATGCACGTCCACAACTTCTGTGCCACAACTTTATGTCTTCAAATACTGTAGTATCCCATGACTCACAATCATCTGATTTCACAGAAGGATCTCAATGCTAATAAGACAGACTTTTGTTTTAGAGAAAACATTGCACAGGTATCTGTCAAATTCTATGTGCTTCCAACTATATCTTATAATCCAAACAAGAGACCCTCTGCAACCTGCTTGGTTTTTCTTGTGTGAATCATTATACTGGACTGTTTTTGGAGGATTAGAAGTCTCTTGAAGGAGACTCTGAAATGTTCTAGGACTTGTGGTAATCAGCCTAATGTCAGTTCCAAACAGGTAAGCCACAGTGGGGATTCTTTCTATGTGTGGGTTGAATTATGTGGCTGCTGAGGTCTCACCCAAATCTCCAGTTCCGTGATTCTGTATAACCACGGATGTCTGCTTTAGAATATTGTTTGTAAACCAACCCAACCAACCAAGTGATCCTAGGGGAAAAAAAGAAAATGAAGTTAATTTGGTAGGATCCACTTTTGGTCAACCCATATTGGCTCCCAGTAATCCCCACATTCTTTTGTAAATGCTCATGAATCATTTCATCTGCTCTAGAGTTTTCTCAAAGATAACTATCAAGCTTACTGGATCATAGGATTCACCTTTGAAAGAGCAATCAGGCTTGATCTGCTTGGCTGTGGGGAAGTAGGATGAATAGGTTATAGGGAGGCAGATTTCAGTTCCTCATAAGAAACAACTTTGTACAAATGAGAGCTGGTGAACAATAGAATGGTTCACCTTGAGTAATAGTAATAGAGTACCCTGTCACTGGGAATATTCATGCAGAGGTTGAATGACCATTTTTACGGGATGCTATACAAGTAAGTCATGATCTGGGCAGGAGTGGGACTCCAAGACCATTGGGAGCCCTATTAAGTCCTTCAGTTCTATAAATATGTGGCTCTTTTTTATGAACATTGGGATACTTATTGAGAGGCGTCATGAAAAGATGCAAAAAGCTTTGGTCTTGGAGTCCAAATTCCGGTTTTCAGTTGTGATTTTCATTTACTAACAGGATGATTTAGGGTCTGAACATACTGTGTTCTAACCACTCTAAAAAATCTAGCTATGATGTTGTAAATTAAGTAGGTAGTGTGGTATGGTGATTAGAGTACTAGATCTGATATCAAGAAGACTTGTGTTTAATTCCTGACTGTGACATTTACTTGTGTGAGCATGGACAAATCGCTAATGCTCTCTGAACCTCAAAGTCCTTATCTGTAAAATGGAGATGATCTTTCTAATACCTCTTTCACAAAGTTGCTATGAGGCCCAGATGAGGTCATATATGTAACACACTTTGTTAACTTTATAGTGCTATGTTAATAACTTTTGTTCCATGTTGCAAGATTCACCCCCTAGCTCTGACACTGTACATTCTAAGACCCTGACATTCTCCGTTCTAAGGTCCCTTCTAGCGCTAACATTCCTTGTCCTAAACCCCCTCACTCAAAACAAAGTCAAGTGCAAGTCATATCATCATTTCTCTGATGACATGGTCTTCTTTGTCAACGAAGGATGAACACTATAACAACAACTCAGCCCTGACATTCTCTAAAGTTCCTCCCTGCTGTGACACTCTTTGTTCTAAGTCCACCTCCCCCAAACCCCTCAGCTCTTTACATTCTCTATTCTATGATCCCTCTCAGCTCTAACAGTCTTTGTTCTAAAGTCCCTCTCAATCTAACACTGTTCTAAGGTTACTTCTACCTCTGACATTCCAAGCTTCAACTCAGTCTGAAATTATCTGTTCTAAGATTCCTGTTAGCTTGGAGGTTCCGTTTAGTTCTGACAGTCTCTCTTTGAAGGCCCCTTCTAACTGTGACAGTCTCTGTTCTAAGTCCTCCTCACTCCACCCCCAGCTCTGATATCCTCTGTTCTGTGAACCCTCTCAGCTATAACACTCTACATTTTGAGATTCGCTTCAGACTTGGAAATTCCACCCATTTTAAAAATAAAATAATTATCCAAAAATATCAACATTTAGACCCCACAGAAAGTATTAGAAAGAAGAGACCCTATTTGGATGCAGGCTGAAATTTCCGAATGTTGTAATTTCTTCCTATTCTGCCCCCACCCTTCAAGACAGAAGACAACTTCCTGTTTATTGGGGGAAAAGAGGATAATTTCAAAGGTTCAAAGACAGCCTCGGACCCCGAAGCATTCTTATAAAAGAACATCTCAGCCATTTAAGCGCAGATGAATTGAGAGCCATGTGGGTTATATTTCCCTTAAAATACACATGGCTTTTAACAACTCCAGGGAACAGGGCTTCAGGCAAAACAGACCTTGGCTTAGTGTGAACCCCAAACATTTGAGAAAGTAGATCAAGATGTTCCACAAACACCAGAGGTAGCCTGGGGCGCCTCTCCATAATGAATTTAGTATAATTGGTATTAATGATAACAATAGCAACTTTTCCCAAGTAGCTGTCATCCCAGAAGCCCTAAAGCCCTTTACAAGACACCCCAAGAAGCCCTGCTTTCCCCTTCAGAGCATGGGGCATCTTTATACTCCCAGTCACTACCCACATGGCTCAACATAATTCTTTCTTAGGCAACAAGAGTTTTCCCTATGGAGGTTCCATTACTGGACAGGAGAAGGCCTATCCCCCTCAAGGGGGAGGAGTGGGGCTAGGTGGGGGGAGGAGTCAATAGAAGCAATAGTTTCTAGTTCTAGTGTCAACTTCTAAATGCTAGGTTGTCCTTCAATTTGAAAAGGCTACAAGCCAAGACCAAAATGGAGGGAGTGTTGCTACATGATTTTCTGTTTGCAGATGATTGTGCGCTCAGTGCAGCCTCTGAAGGTGAGATGCAACAAAGTATGGATCAATTCTATGTTGACTGTGATTATTTTGGCCTAATAATTAGCACCAAGAAAACATAGGTGCTCCATCAGCCACCACCACACCATCCATATGTGGAACCATTGGTTACAACAAATAGAGAAGTTTTGAATTCTGTGGATAAGTTCACTTACCTTGGTAGTATACTTTCCAGGGATGTACACATTAACAATGAGGTTGATGCACGCATTGCCAGAGCTAGTTCAGTGTTTGGGAGTCTCCAAAGAAAAGTTTGGGAGAGAAGAGGTATTAGACTGACTACAAAACTGAAGGTCTACAGAAGTATTGTGCTGACCTCATTTGTTATATGCTTGTGAAACATGGACTGTCTACCAGTGCCATGCCAGAAAACTGAATCGCTTCCATTTGAACTGTCTTAGGAAGATTCTGAGGATCACCTGTTAGGATAAGGTATCAGATACTGATGTCCTTGTTCGAGCTGAACTGCCAAGCATTCAAACTATGCTTCAGAGAGAGCAACTCCGATGGGCTGGCCATGTTGTTCGAATGCAAAATATATGCTTGCCAAAAAGACTATTTTTATGGAGAACTTGCATGGGTCAGGCCATCACATGGTGGCCAGGCCAGAAGAAACAATACAAGGACATTCTCAAGGTCTCTCTCAAGAACTTTGAATTTGACTGTGCAACATGGGAGACACTGGCAGAGCACCGCTCAGCATGGCGTGCGCATGTCAAAAAGGGTGCTGTGCTCTTTGAGTAAAGCAGAATTGAGACAACACAAAGTAAATGCAGATATGCAAATTTGGAATATCCACCCCCAAATATTCAAACGCACTATCTGTGCCCAACCTGTGGTAGAGCATTCCGAGTATGATGTCTGATCAGCCACAGTCGGACACACCGAAATTTCACTTTATCATGGTGATGTCACTTTGTTCCTTTTTGAAGATGAAGAACAACAACCAACCAAATGCTAGGTTGTCCATTCCACTGTGAATAGGGTAGAGACCAGTGAGAAGGAAGCCAACCAGAAAGGAATCTGAGTCAGTGATGAATGGGACACTAACACATCTTTCCAAATAAGTCAGAGATTTGAGGATTAGGAAGGAAAAAGGAAGAGAATAGCATTTATAAAGTGCCTACTACATTATGAGCACTGTGTTAAGAGTTTTTCAAATATGCTCTCATTTGACCTTCACAAGAACCCTGGAAGGTAGGTGCTGTTATGATCCTTATTTTACAAGTGAGGAAACTGAGGTTGAGTGACTTTCCCAGGATCACATGACTAGTAAGTATCTGAGACTGGATCTGAACTCTAGCCTTCCTAGCTTCAAGTCCAGGATTCTATCCATTGAGTTACCTAACTGCCAGAGGAACAGAGATAGATAGAGACCCAGAGGAGAGAGCAGAGAAAAAGAAATGGAGAGAGAAATGGAAACAGAGACAGAGGAAAGGGACAGAGAAATGTAAATAGATGCAAGAAAGAGATAAATAGAAATTAAGAAGATAGAGATAAAGGTGCAGAAAGAGTGAGGGAGACACAGAGGAAGAGATGGAGACAAAGGAGGAGACCGAGAGTGACCTGGGCTCAAATTCCAACTGTGATACTTGTGTGACACTGGGCCAACTTTCAACCTCGATATGTTTCATGACTTTCTAAGTAATAGATCATTTAAATTTGTGTTGGTAGAGGGTGTTTCCACAGTAGGAGTTCCTGGTTTCCACCTATAAACTTTGTGGGGGTGGTGGACTGGATGCCCTCTAAGGTCCCTTCCACGCTTAAGCCTGTATCCAGCAATTTTCATCTGTTAGGTAATTCTGTACTCAACACAACCTTACGAACCCACTGGGTGATTCTTCTTATCTGACTGCACGGCCACCCTTGCTCACAAAGCACTAGTGTCTGAGTCAGCATTTGAATTTGGTCTCCTGACACTAAGCTCAGCTCCCATTTGAGTACCAATGCAAGAAGTGGAAGGGCAGAGGTCATGCCATTGGGCAACTAATGGTTTTGACCCACAAGCAAAACTAAGCTTAGGTCTACATGGTCTACACTAACAAGAAAGTGGATAGTGAGCCTCCAAGAAATAGTCCAACCAAAGGTCTGCTTTGAATCCCTCTGAGGAAAGTTTGTAAAAGCAGCAGGCTGGGTAGCAAGGTAAAATAAGGGTGGGGGTTAGGGCAAGGCCAACCAGTCTTTCAAGAAGAGCTATTCACTCTGATCCTCCCAGTGCTCAAACGGAATCAATTTCAAGCATCTTAAGGATGTAAGCTAAGTGCCCCAAAGCTAGGAGGGGACTCTGGCTCGATTTGAGATTTCAGAAACACTTTGACTTGGTCCTGGGTTAAGGACCAGGCACAAGGACCTTGTTGACTGTGAAGGATCCACATGGGGAATAACAATTCACATCTAGAGGGTACATGAAAGCTTTATTCCAACAGCCCTGGGAGGTGGGCTGAGCCCAGAAATAATAATAACAGTCCCCTGAATATTAAATATTAAAAAACAATAGCATAGAAATTTGTCCCAAGGCTGTTTCTAATTAAACTTTGTGAATGAGTGAAAAAAAAATAAATGAATGAAAACATTTATTATGCACTATGTTTTAAGCGGGGGCAGCTAGGGGGTGCCATAGTGAACAGAACACTGGACCTGAAGTCAGAAAGACCCATCTTCCTGAGTTCAAATCTTGCCTCAGATATTATCTCGTGGTGTGTAATCCTGGGGAAGTCATTTCACCCTGTTTGCCTCAGTTTCCTCATCTGTCAAATGAGCTGGTGAAGGAAATCCAGTATCTCTGAAAACCCCAAATTAGGCCATGAAGAGTCAGACATGACTGAAACAACTGTACAACAACAAAAATGTACCAAGTGCTGAACAAATGAAAAAAATGACAAACTTTTCCCTCAAGGATTTGATTCTGTTTGCCTCAGTTTCCTCATATGTAAAATGAGCTGGAGAAGGAAAGGGGTTTCAGGAAACATCTAGACCAAGCCCTTCATTTCACAGAAGAAAAAGCATAGGCCCAAAGAGAATAAAGTGAATTATCCAAGGTCACACAGAGGATTCTCAATCTAGCTCTGGAAGAACCTTTAGAGGCCAGCTAGTTCAGTCCCTTTATTTAATAGAAGAGACAGCTGATTGAATAAATGAATGAAGAAACACTTGTTAAGGCCCCATGGGACACACATGACAAGGGAATGTCCCTGCTTTGAGGGAGTTTACATTCAAATAAGAAGAGATAACACTTCTAGGATCATGGTGAGCACGGAGGAGGGTCCAGCCTATGGAGCTCCCAGTTCCAGAGATTGTGAAAAAGACCTTGACGCAATTGATCAATGCCCTCCTTACAGAAGCAATGCTTGTTTTTGGTGGTATTAGTAAAAACAAATTCAGTCTGTGAGGGTAAGACCCTCAGGGTTTCTGGCCAAAACAGAAAGGATTGCTATTTACATTCACTCGGAGCCAACCAGGGCCCAGACAATGACCAAAGGGAGTTTGGCCTAGGACCTATAGCTGGTCAATCCATGAGAGCCAGAGTGAATTGGCTTTAAGGCAAGGTCCCTAGAAGACAGGAGGGAAGAATGACCCATAAAGCATGATCATAATAACAACAGGCATTCTTTATAGCAATGTGAAGATTGCCAAGCACTTTTTGTACCTACCTCTTCCCAAACATTCCAAGAGTTAGAGCTGTGACCCTGTCTAGGGCTTGGGGAAAAAAATCTGAGCAGATTTTTGTTATTGTTATTTCTTTCAAAAAATGAGAAGAGAAGTTTCTTCTTGGATAAATGTATACATGCCCCCTTCAGGACAGGTATGGTGGAAGGAAGCAGAGAAGGGAGAGAAATTAACAGTGGGGTGGAATTTTTTCTCAATTTTAATTTTCATTGTAAAAATGCACATCTGATGATAAGAATGTGCCTGTGAAAGCCTTTGATTCTAGCCATAAGGAGTGCAAGGGTTATTAGCCTAACTTGACAAATGGGTAAACTAAGGTTCAGAAAGGAGGGCCCTAAGAAAAGAGCAGAGCTGCTTTTAGGTCCTATCCTTGGCCTCCAAGACAATATGACTCCCACTATACCAGGCTGCTTCTCATTCCCATTTTTTGAAGGGGCAAGGAGAAGGATAGAAGGAAGGGAATCATAGCTGAGATTTCTTTGGTACAGGCCAAAGATTCTGAATAAGGACATTCCCTCTCCCAAATTCCCTCTTCCCTTCTCTGAAACTTACAGATTCATAGAACTGCGTGAGCACTAAGAACTTAGGTGACTTGTTCAGGGTTCCACAGCTAGGAAGTATTAAAGCAGGATTTGAACCCAGGGCTTCCTGACTCTGAGATTGGCTCTCTATCCACTATATCACATTGCCTTTATCAGTAGGGGGAAGGGGAGGAAAGGGCAGGCAGTCCTCTAATTTTATTGGCATAGTCTATTCCTCCTAACAAATCCCTTTTTCTCAGTGAAGGTTGTGATCTTCTTAGCACCTTTTGGTCTTGGACAGTTACAAGGGACAATGAAATGTTAAGTGATTTGTCCTGGGTCACACATCATTATCTATTGTACCCTCCAAGACCTTCAATGGTTTCTTAATTCCTCCAACCCGTAGTGTGGCATTCATGGCCTTTTCCAATTTGGCCTGACCTTTGTAGTTGAAGAGGAGAGAGGAGAAAAGAAAATAATATCCTATTGGTTTCTCATTCTACCCAAACTCTTCTATCAGTCTATCAACCATCCTCTGAATACATTCCTGTAATTTCCTGACTACAGGCTCTGGTTCACACTTCTCCAGTGCTGGACTGTTTTCTCCCCTTACCCTGCCTATTGGCATCTTCTCTTTTCTTTTAGTTCCTTCTCTTTGAAGCCTTCTCTGCCCTTCCCCAAATCAGAAGGGTCTCTACCTCCCCCAACCTTGTGGTATTAATCATATTCTATTCATTGTTACACTACTTATCTCCTCCTACTAACTTGTGATTTCTTTGAAGACTCTAGAAGATGACCAATGACATGATAAGGGTGATGACTGGTGGGTGAATTGGATTTAAGTGAGGAAAATCTGTCAGCCTCACTCTCTCCTTCAAAGTCATTGAAGTACAGTGGCAGGACAAAAGCCAAGATGAATGATCTTTGAGAACTGGGTCCTGTGTGTGAATCTCATCTAATGCCTAACACTATTTCCACAGAGTCTGTGTTCATCCTTTGTTTTCGAAGATGATGATGACATCAGAGAAATGATGACATGACTTGTACTTGACTTTGTTTTGAGTGAGGGAGAGCTATGCAAGGTCACCAACCTCACTTTCTCCTCCTGAGCCATTGGCCCAGGATGAAATGGGAGACTTTGGCCTTTTTTAGACTGGCCTTTCCAGGTACTCACTTAAAGGGAGGTAATGCCCATTGAGTGAATAGACCTCTTTAAGAAGTAGTGAGGAAATGGCCCTTTTAATGAACAAAAGAAAAAAATAACTAAATCAACAGAAACTGTTATTAGTGACAATCACTGTAAGCCAGCAATTAAGTGGAGCTTGAGCAGGGGCCCATTGTTGTCCAGCCCATGGGCATTAGAGTGCACTGAATTTAAGGTTTAGGGAAGAGGAAGGAAGGAAGGAAGGAAGGAAGGAAGGAAGGAAGGAAGGAAGGAAGGAAGGAAGGAAGGAAGGAAGGAAGGAAGGAAGGAAGGAAGTCATTTCAACTTTCTGAACCTTGGTCTTCTTATCTGTAAAATGGAAATAATACTGGTTATATCTACCTTACAGTATGGTTGAGAGGTTCAAATGGAATACTGTATGTAAAAGATTTTGCAAACATGAAAGCATTATTTATCTCTCAGTTATTATTCCAGGCATGTAGGACAGATTATGCAAAGGTACATGGGCAGGAAAAAAGATGCAGAGTTTGGGGAACAGCAAGTAGGCCAGTTTGCCTGAAGGGAAGTAATATGCCTATAATAAACTTAGAAAGGTACTCCAGAGTCAAATTGTGAAGGGCAAGAAATGTCAAAATGAGAATGTTGTATTTTACCCCCGAGGCAATAAGGAGCCACTGAGGAGTTTTGAGTGGGGGAGTAACATGGTCAGACTTGTTCTTTGGAAAGATTCTTCTGACAGTCATGGAAAGATTAGAGTGGGAAGCAGAGAGACAGTTGGGAGACAATTGTAATAATCTGACTCTACCTGGTAAGATCATATTTGAAATATTGGGCTCAGTTTGAGACACCAAATGTAGGAAGACAATTGACAGACTGAAGCACAAATCTTGTTTGGGGGCTGGAATATGATAGCTAGACTCAATTATTTGAAAGATCATCACACACAAGGGAAAGTAGACTTACTCTGCTTGACTTAGAAAGCAAGGATCAGGAGCAGTAGTTGGGAACTCTAGAGTCAGATTTTGGCTCAATACAAGTAAACCCTTCCAATTAGAGCTATCCTTAGAAGGGACTGAGTGGCCCATCAGCACTAGAGTGATGGAGGCAATGAGGTGTTGCAATGAATAGAAAGCTTTGTGTAGAGTCAGGAAGAAATGAGTTCAAATTCCACCCCAGACATTTACTAGCTATATCACCCTGGGCAACTCACTTAAGCTTATTTAAGCTCTGTCTGCCTTAGTTTCCTCATCTGTAAAATGGAGATAATTATAGGATTTATCTCACCAGTTTGCTATGTCACATGTGATAGTATATGTAAAGCCCTATTTCCTAAAGCTTAGTGATTATTGTTATCAACACTGAGGGTGTTCAATCATAGTCTGAAAGGATGCCATAGAGGAGATTTTTGTCTATGTACAGGTTACGCTAGATGATCTCCAAGGTCCCTTCAGACTCAGGGATCCTATGATTTGGTATTTGTTTAAGCCCTCCTTGCCTAGATTGTCATTAATAGTCTCTAAACTGGTCTCCTCAACTCCAGTTCCTCATTCCTCTGCAATCTTCCTAATGCACAGATCTAACCTTGGTACTCCCTTGCTCAAAAATCCTCAGTGGCTCCCTATTGCCTGTAGGGTGAAGCACAAACTCCACAGCCACTCCTGATTAATGGGGAAGCAGTATAGTTTGAAGGAGCACAAAGCAAAGTAGAAATTTTTAGAGAAATGGAATTTTATTCTATTGAATAACAAAGTAAACTAAGTTAACAAAACGCTGCCAATTATAGATTTAATAGAAACTGCTTTAGTAAATGCAGAAGGATTAATTGAAATGAGTACATTGTGTGCAGGCAAATGATGTTTTCAGACCATTTCTCTCTGAAATTTTCTTGACGTTTTATTTGAAGAACAAACAGAGGTAAATAAAAGTTAACTTCAGGACAGCTATTTCCAAAAGATAAATTCTGAACTTGAGTCATGCAGTCTTAGAATTGGAAGGGATCTTAGAACAAAGAAAGTCAGAGCTGGGAGGGACCTTTGATGGCAGTAAGTTCAACTCTTTTGGTCTGAAATATTTACTTTCTTGGGGGGGCACATAGCAGAAATTTTTTTTAAAATTTCCCTCAATATATTTTTATTTTATTAAATATTTCCCAATTCCATATAATTTTAACAATCATTTTTAATTTTAATATTTTGTTTCCCAATTACAAGTAAAGAATTTTAACCTTTTGTTCTTACAATTTTGAGTTCTAAATTCTCTCCCACACTCTTCCCCTCCCCTGTGATTGAGAAGGCAATTCTGGGCCATCTCCAGTCATCCAGATGGCTCAGGAGGAGAAAGTGAGGCTGGTGACCTGCACAGCCCTCCCTCAAAACAAAGTCAAGTGTAAGTCATGTCATTATTTCTCTGAAGGCATGGTCTTCGGAAATGAAGGATGAACACAACAACAATGAAGTGTGCAATTATGTAAAACATTTCCATATTACTCATGTGAAAAAAACACTAACAATATAAAAATCAAGAAAAATGAAGTAAAAAAAAACACCTAGTATTCTTTGATTTGCATTCACATTACATCATTTCTTTCTTTGGAGGTAGATAGTATTCTTCATTATAAGCCCTTCCAGATTGCTTGGATCTTTGAATTGCTGGGAATAGCTAAGTCATTCACAGTTGGTCGTTGTTTGATATTTCTCTTATAGTGTATACTGTTCTCCTGATTCTGTTCACTTCATTTTGCATCAGTTAATATAAGTCTTTCCAGGTTTTTCTGAAAGCATCCTGCTCATTATTTCTTTTAGCACAATAGTATTTCATCACAATCATATACTACAACTTCTTCAGCCACTTCCAAATTTATGGACATCCCCTCAATTTCCAATTCTTTGTCACCACAAAAAGAACTGTTATATTTTTGTACGTATAGGTCCCCTTTCTTTCTTTCCTCTTTCCTTCTTTCCTTCCTTTCTTTTATCCCTTTGGGATACAGTCTAGTAGTGGTATTGTAGAACCAAAGGGTATGCACAGCTTTTTACCATTTATTTAAATTTTCATTTTTAGTTTCAACTTCTCTCCCTCCTTCCCCTTCCTTGAGAATGAAAGCAATTTTGTATAGATCATACATGTGCAGTCATGCAAAACATTTCCATTTTAGACATGTTGGAAAAGAAAAAAACAGAGCAACAAAACCCTAAGAAACATAAAGTTTAAAAAAGTACACCTTGATCTGCACTCAGACTCCATCAGTTTTTTTTTTCTGGAGGTAAATGATATTTTTAATCAGAAGTCCTTTGGAATTGTCTTGAATTCCTGTGTTGCTGAGAACAGCTAAGTCATTCACATTTCTTCACTGTGCAATATTGCTGTTACTGTGTACAATGATTTCCTGGTCCTGCCTACTTTACTTTGCATCAATTCATATAAGTCTTCCCAGATTTTTCTGAAGCCATCCTGCTCATCATTTCTTACAGTATGGTAGTATCCTGTCACAATCACATACTGCAACTTCTTCAGCCATTTCTCAATTGATAAGCATTTTCTCAATTGATAAGTATCCCTTCATTATCCAATTCTTTGTCACCACAAAAAGAGCTGCTATAAATATTTTTGTACACATAAATTCTTTTCCTTTACCTTTGATCTCTTTGGGATACAGATCTAGTAGGGGCATTGCCAAGTCAAAGGGTAGGCACAGTTTTATAGCCCTTTGGGCATAGTTCCAAATTATTCTCCAGAATAATTAGATCAATTCACAACTCTACTAACAACACATTAGTGTCTCAATTTTTCCACATCCCCTCCCACATTTGTCATTTTCCTTTTCTGTCATATTAGCCAATCTGCTAGGTATGGGGGGGATATCTCAGAATCATTTAAATTTGCTTTTCTCTAATCAGCAGTGATTTAGAGTATTTTTAATATGACTATAGATAGCTTTGGTTTTTCCTTCTGAAAGCTGCCTGTTTCTTTGACCATGTATCAGTTGGAGAATGACTAATATTCTTTCAAATTTGACTCAATTCTCTATATATTTGAGAAGTGAGACCTTTACCAGAGAAACCAGTATCATGTTATCTGCTGTAAAAATTCCCCCAGTTTTCTGCCTTCCTTCTCATCTTGGCAGCATTGGTTTTGTTTGTACAAATCTTTTAGATTTTATGTAATCAAAATTATCCATTTTATGCCCTGTGATGTTCTTTATCTCTTGTTTGGTCATAAATTCTTTCCTTATCAACAGATCCAACAGGTAAACTTTCCCATGTTCCCTTAATTTACTTATAATACCACCCTTTATGTCTAAATCTGAACCTATTTTGACCTTATCTTGGTATATGGTACGAGATATTGGTCTATGTCTAGTTTCTGCCAAATTTCTTTCCAGTTTTCTGAGAAATATCAAATTTCTTGTCTGGCCAAAAGCTTGGAACTTTGGGTTTATCAAGAATTGGAATAATGTGTTCATTTACTACTCTTTATTGTGTGCCTAATCTATTCCATTGATCTACCACTCTATTTCTTAGCCAGTTCTGGATGATTTTGCTGATTAACATTTTGCAATGCAGTTTAAGATCTGGTACTGCTAGATTAGTTTTCTTCACATTTTTTTCCCATTTATTCCCTTGATGTTCTTGACTTTTGGTTCTTCCAGATGAATTTTGCCATTATTTTTTCTAGCTATATAAAATAATTTTTTGGTAGTTTGGTTGGTATGACACTAAATAAGTAAATTAATTTAGGTAGAACTGTCATTTTTATTTTATTGATTCAGTCTATCCATTTGCAGTTAATATTTCTCCAATTGCTTATATCTGATTATTTGTGTAAAAAGTGTTTTGCAATTGTGTTCGTATAGTTCCTGGATTTATCTTGGCAGGTAGATTCCCAAGTATTTTCTGTTATTTTAAATGGAATTTCTCTTTCTGTCTCCCTTCCTGTTACACTTTTTTGGTAATATATAGGAATGCTGATAATTTATGTGAATTTATATTATATCCTATAATTTTACCGAAGTTATTGTTTCAACTAGATTTTTTTTCATTAACTCTCTAAGATTTTCCAAGAACAGTATCATATTATCTGCAAAGAGTGATTGTTTTGTTTCCTCATTGCCTGTTCTAATTTTTTCCAATTACTTTTCTTCTCTTATTGCTATAACTACCATTTCTAGTACAATATTGAACAATATCTGAGCAACAAGGTTGCTTCACCCTTGATTTTATTGTTAAGGCTTCTAGTTTATTCCCATTACAGATGATACTTGCTCTTGGTTTTAAATAGATACTACTTACCATTTTAAGGAAAGTTCCATTTATTCTTATACTCTCTAGCATTTTTAACAGAAATGAGAATTGTATTTTGTTAAAAGCTTTCTCTGCATCTATTGAAGTAATGATTTGAGTTTTGTTGGTTTTGTGATTAATATAGTCAATTATGCTGATAGTTCACCTAATATTGAAATAGCCCTGAACTTCTGGTGTAAATCCTATCTGGTCATAATGTATAATTTTTGGCATATATTGCTTCACATCAATATTCATTAAGGAAATTAGTCTAGTGCTCTTTCCTTGTTTTTGCTCCTCCTGGTTTAGATATCAACAACATATTTATGTTACAAAAGGAATTTTGCAGGACTCCTTCTTTACCTATTTTTCCAAATAGTTTATATAGTACTAGAATTAATTATTCTTTAAATTTTGTTAATATTCATTTGTGAATCCATCTGGTCTTTGGAATTATTTCTTAGGTAACTCATTGATAGCTTGTCAATTTTCTTTTTCTAAAATAAGATTATTCAAGCATTCTATTTCCTCATATTATTTTGGGCAATTTATATTTTCTTAAATATTCATTTATTTCACTTAAATGATTAGATTTATTGATATCTAATTGGGCAAAATAGTTCCTAATAATTGCCTTAATTTCATCTTCGTTGATGGTGAATTTAACCTTTATATTTTTGGTACTAGTAATTTCGTTTTCTTCTTTCTTTTAAAAAAATCAAATTGACCAATAGTTTGTCTATTTTATTGTTTTTCTTTTCATAAAATCAACTCATATTTCCTGTATTAGTTTGATGATTTTTTAACTTTCAATTTTATTAATCTCTCCTTTGATTTTCAGGATTTATAATTTAGCATCTAATACAGGATTTTTAATTTATTCTTTTTCGAGCTTTTTTGTTAAATTATATGCCCATTTAATTGATGTATTCTTTCTTTATTTTGTTAATTTAGATATATACATTTTTCTCCTCTGCACTGATTTGACTGCATCCCATAAATTTTGGTATGTTGTTTCATTGTTATCATTCTCTTTGTTTCTATGATTTCTCCTTTGACTCACTCATTCTTTAGGATTAGATTATTTAGTTTCCAATTAATTTTTAATCTATGTTCCCATGGTCCAATATTGAATATAATTTTGATTACGTTATAATTTGAAAAAGGTTCATTTAATTTTTCTGCTTTTTTGCATTTCGTTGTAATGTTTTTGTATCTTAATATATGGTCAGTTTTTTGTGAAGGTGGTATATACTCTTTTTCTTCCCATTTGATTTTCTCCAGAAGTCTATCATGTCTAACTTTGCTAAAATTCTATTCATGTCTTTAACATATTTATTGCTTATTTTATGGATAGATTTATCTTGTTCATAGAGGGGAAATCTGAGCTCCTCTACTAGTATAGTTTTACTGTCTTATTTCTTCTTGCAAGTTGTTTAACTATTCCCTGAAGAATTTGCATATTATGCCACTTGTTACATGTACATTTAGTATTAATAGTTCTTCATTGTTTATAGTATCTTTTGGCAAAATGTGTTTGCCTCACTTATCTCTTTTAATTCAATCTATTTTTTGCTTTCTCTGAGATTGTGAGTGATATCCCTGCTTTTTTTTTTAACCTCAGATGAAGTATAATAGATTCTGCTCCAATCTCTTATTTTTACTCTGGGGGGTGTGTCTCTATTTCAAATGTGTTTCTTGTAAACACCATGTTGTTCGATTCTAGTTTTTAATCCATTGTGTTATCTGTTTATATTTTGTGAATGACTTCATTTCATTCACATTCAATTATGTGTTTTTCCCTCCATCCTATTTTTCACTGTTTATCCTCTCTCTCTCTCTCTTCCTGACTTTTTATTTTCTCTGTCTCTTCAAAAGTCTGTTTTTTTTCTGACTACTGCCTCCCTAAATGTACCCTTCCTTATCTCAGTCCCCTTTCTTCTCTTATCCTTTGCCTGTCCTACTTTCCTAAAGGGTAAGATACATTTCTATAACCAATTGAGTGCGTTTGTTCTTCTTTCTTTGAGCCAATTCCAATGAGAGTTGGAATTTTCTTTTTTTCCCTTCCATTGTAAAAGCTCTTCTTTTTAATGCTTCTTTTATGTGAGATAATTTTCCTCATTTTTTCCTTTCCCTTTCCCCTTTTTCAAGTGCATTTCTCTCTCATGTCCCTAATTTATTTCTTTTGAAACCATCCCAACATAGTGAACTCACATCTATGCTCTCTGTCTATGTATACTCCTAATTGTACTAGTGAAGATAAAATTCTTAGGAATTACAAGTATCCTATATCCATGTAGGAATGTAACCAGTTTAACATTATTGAATCTCTTATGCTTTCTATTTTTTATTTACCATTTTATGCTTCTCTTGAGTCTTGTATTTGAAAGTCAAATTTTCTATTCAATTCTGGTCTTTTTTTAATCAGGAATACTTGAACGTCCTCTATTTCACTAAATATCTATTTTTCCCCTGAAGGATTATACTCAGTTTTGCTGAGGAGGTGATTTTTGGCTGTAGTTCTAGGTCATTTGCCTTCTTTAACATCATATTCCAAATCCTTTTATCCTTTGATGTAGAAACTGCAACATCTTGTGTGGTCCTGACTGTAGCTCCTTGATATTTGAATTGTTTCATTATGGCTGCCTGAAATATTTTCTCCTTGACTAGAGATATCTGGAATTTGTCAATAATTTCATTTTGGGATCTCTTTCAGGAGGTTATCAGTGGATTCTTTCAACTTCTATTTTGCCCTCTGGATCTAAGCTATTGGGTCAGTTTTCATATTTTTTGAAATATGATTTATAGGCTATTTTCCTGATCATTGCTTTCAGGTAATCCAATAATTCTTAAATTATCTCTCCTCAATCTATTTTGTAGGTCAGTTATTTTTTCTAATGAGATATTTTCATATTTTCTTCTATTTCTTTCATTTTTTTGCTTTGTTTTATTGTTTCTTGAAGCTTCCTGGAGTAATTATCTTCCACTGGCCAATTCTAATTTTTAAGGTACTATTTTCTTTAGTGAACTTTTGAACCAGTTTTTCTATCAGGCCAATTAATTTTTAAGGATTTTTTCTCTTCAGCAGATTTTTGTGCATCTTTTACCACTTCACTAATTCTGGTTTTTAAAGTGTTGTTTTCTTAAGTATTCTTTGTGCCTCTTTTTTTAAAAAAAAATTATTTATTTTAGTTTTCAGCATTCATTTCCACAAGATTTTGAGTTCCAAATTTTCTCCCCATCTCTCCCCTCCCCCACCCCAAGACACTGTGCATTCTGATTACCCCTTCCCCCAATCTGCCCTTCCTTCTATCACACCCCTCCAATCCCTTATCTTCATTTTCTCTCCTTTCTTGTAGGGTAAGATAGATTTCTATACCCCATTTCTTGTATTTCTTATTTCCCAGTTACATGCAAAAACAATTCTCAACATTTGTTCCTAAAACGCTGAGTTCCAACTTCTCTCCCTTCCTCCCTCCCCACACATCCTCACTGTGAAGATAAGCAATTGAATATAGGCTATACATGTGAAGTTATGCAAAAGAATTCCATAATAATCATGTTATGAAAGACTAGCTATATTTGCCTCCATTCTGTCCTGGCCTTCATTTATTCTATTCTCTCTTTTGACCTCGTCCCTCCCCAAAAGTGTTAACTTCTAATTACTCCCTCCTCCCATTTGCGCTCCCTTCTATCATCCCCTCTACACCCCACTTATCTCCTTCTCCTCTACTTTCCTGTAGTGTGAGATAGATTTTCATACCAAATTAAGTGTGCATGCTATTCCCTCCTTAAGTCAAATGTGATGAAAGTAAGTTTTAATTTTTCCCCCTCACCTACCCCCTTTTCCCTTCCATTGAAAAAGCTTTTTCTTGCTTCTTTTCTTGCCCCATTCCATTTCTCCCTTTCTCCTCCCAATATATTCCTCTCTCAAGCCTTAATTTTATTTTTTTTTAAATATCATCCCTTCCCATTCAGCTTACCCTGTGCCCTCTGTCTATATGTATATAATCTCTCCAACTACCCAAATACTGAGAAAAGTTTCAAGAGTTACAAATATTTTCTTTCCATGTGGGAATGTAAACAGTTCAACTTTAGTAAGCCCCTTATGATTTCTATTTCCTGTTTACCTATTCATGCCTCTCTTGATTCTCATGTTTGAAAGACAAATTTTCTATTCAGCTCTGGTTTTTTCATCAAGAATGCTTGAAAGTTCTCTATTTCATTGAAAGAACATTTTTTCCCCTGAAGTACTATACTCAGTTTTGCTAGGTAGGTGGTTCTTGGTTTTAATCCTAGCTCCTTTGGCTTCTGGATTATCATATTCTAAGCCCTGTGATCCCTTAAGGCAGAAGCTGCTAGATCTTGTGTTATCCTGATTGTATTTCCACAATACTCAAATTGTTTCTTTCTGGTGGCTTGCAATATTTTCTCTTTGAACTGGGAATTCTAGATTCTGGCAACAATATTCCTAGGAGTTTTCCTTTTAGGATCTCTTTCAGGAGGTGATCAAAGGATTTTTTACATTTCTGTTTTGCCTGTTGAGTCTAGAATATCAGGGCAGTTTTCTTGACAATTTCATGAAAGATGATTTCTAGGCTATTTTTTTGATCATGGCTTTCAGGTAGACCAATAAGTTTTAAATTATCTCTCCTGGATCTATTTTCCAGGTCAATTGTTTATCCAGTGAGATATTTCATATTGTCTTTGATTTTTTTCCATTCTTTTGGTTTTGTTTTGTAATTTCTTGGTTTCTCATAGAGTCATTAGCTTCCATCTGCTCCACTCTAATTTTTAAAGAAATATTTTCTTCAGTGAGCCATTTGGCCAGTTCTGCTTTTTAAAACAGTCTTCTCCTCATTGGCTTTTTGAACCTCCTTTTGCCATTTGGGTTTGTCTGTTTTCAAAGATGTTATTTTCTTTAGCATTTCTGGGATCTTCCTTAAGCAAACTGTTGACTCACTTTTCATGATTTTCTAGCATCACTCTCATTTCTCTTCCCAATTTTTCTTCCACCTCTCTTACTTGATTTTCAAATTCCTTTTTGAACTCTTCCATGACCTGAGACCATTGCATATTTATTTTGGAGGTTTTGGATGCAGGGACTTTGACTTTTAGGTCTTCCTTTGATGGTATGCCTTGCTCTTCCTCATCCGAAAGGATGGAAGAAAATACCTTTTCACCAAATAAGTAACCTTCTAGAGTCTTACTTTTCCCCATTTTGGGCATTTTTCCAGTCTATTACTTTACTTTTGAGTCCTTTGTCAAGTCCTTTGGCAACTTTAGGGACATGTAAGTTCTCAGTTCCTCCAAGGTGGCACAATCAAGGGAGAGGAGTTTACTCCTTTCCTCACTTTCACTCTGGTCTGGGAGCAACCACACGCATTCTTTTCTGATCAGGATCTGTGAGTTAGATTCCCTCCTAGAGCCTCCACAGCTCCACCACACCAGCACTCCTCCTCACTCCAGGGCTGCCACTCAGGACAGAGATCCAGATCAGCCACTCAATTCCCTCAGGGTCTTTAGACCTGAGGGCTCCAAAAGTAGAAGCTGCTGCTGCAGTGACTGCTGTCACCCTGGGGCAGGGCCTGGGGCCAGACTGCACTTCCTTCTCACCCAGGTGAAAGAGCTTTCTCACTGACCTTTGAAGCTCTCTTTGGCGTTTGTGGGTTGAGAAATCTGGGAACTAAAGCTGCTACTGTAAACTCCTTTTTTAGGTAGGATAGGAACCTAAGTCTTCTTGAGCCCAGGTCCCGAAGGCTGCCGTTCCACCTCACTGTCTCTCATATGTTAAGTAGATTTTCTTGACTGTAAGGAAGAGAATGAGTCAGCTGAAGCATTGTCTTTGAGTGGGACAGAGAGCCATTGAGCTCAGGGAAGAAGTGGTCTCTTAGTAGTAGAATGTTCCCTTAGCTGACAAGGGAGTCAGAGAAAACTGGAGCTGTCTCATAAAGCAAGAACAACTCATATTTCTCCAATACCAAGCACCTACAGAACTCTTACAGACAGTAAATATTTCATTTGATCCTTGAAACAACTATGGGAAGGTCAAGAAGGCAAGGATCATCCCCATTTTTATAGATGAAGAAACTGAGTCTGAAACATCATCCAGTGACTTACTCAAAGTCACCCAGCTGGGAAAGACCTCCCACACTGACCTTTGAAGCTTTATTTGTGGGTTGAGGGATCTGGGACCCTCCCTGCTAGTTATTCCACCCCAGAGGCCTGTTCAGGTCCTATTCCTCTCAGTGCCATGTGGCTAGGGCTGGACTCCATGGGCTGTGGTCTGCTCTGCACCCAGTGCGATAGACCTTTCCTGTTGGCCTTCCAGGTTGCCTTTGGCTGGAAATCTCTTTCACTCTGTCATTCTGTGACTTCTGCTGCTCTAGAATTTGTTGAGAGTCATTTTTTACAGGTATTTTGTGGGCTGTGAGGGAAGTGCTAGAGTATATGTGTCTTTCTACTCTACCATCTTCTCTCTCATTTTATATATGGAGAAACTGAGGCCCAGGGATGGGAAGGGACTTGCCCAAGGTTCGGTAGGTATTCTTATCTATAGTAAGTAGCTGAACTGGTTCTCTGACACTGAACATGGTTCTCTTTCAGTGAGAAGACCTTGTTAATTCTCCACAATTTTGCTTCCCAATTGGGCTTAGACCTAGAAAGGGTCTGGAGAACCCTGAAAGGTCAGGAGCTAAGGGTCGCAGCGCTGAGAGAAGGTGGTACTTTTATATGATCACTGTCACAGTATTCAAGATTTGGAAGGGCCCTCAGTGGCCAACTTGTCCAACCAATACACGAAAGGAATCTGTATTATAACCTCCCCAGTAACTGGCCATCTATCATCTGCATAAAACCTTCCAAGGAGGGGGAGATCTTCATCTTCTGAGGTAGTTCAGTCTTCTCATGGACAGTTTTTATTGTTCTAGAGTTGGGATTAGGTTGAGCTTTTTTTGGTTTCCTTTTGTTTTTGGTTTTTTGGTTTGGTTTGGGGGATTATCTGTCTCCCTGCAACCTGATCCTAGCACTCCTAGTTCTGCCTTCTTGGGCCTTGTTCCCTGTGATAACCCTTCTGTGGATGTCTAGACCTCTTGGGCCTAGTGAGGGTTACAAAGGTTTGATGGAGAGATGGAGATGGGAGGAGGTTAAGGAAGTCTGGGTCAGAGCAGGCCCTGTTACCAGTCAACAGGATCAAACTGGGTTGAACAGTGAGTTTGTAAGTGCCCAACTAATGTGTTCAGGCCTGGCCCCAACTCTCTTGCAAACCTGCCAGAGGGCTTCAAACCTTTATCTTAAATATTCTCTTTCAAAGTTACATTACATAATAGTCTCAGCAATAAACCTTTCAAGTTATATGGCTTTTAGTCAAAGCAGATCTCTCTGCCTTGTTTTCCTGCCAAAGCTCATGACTCCTGCCTGTCTCATCCAATGAGCATAATAATAAATCTCTATTGCAGGATGCCAGGCCCTGCATATCAGCCAACTGTTGGGGGGGAAGGGTGGAGGGTCTAGGAAGAGGAGAAGGTCTCCAATGATGTCCCCATCTATTCTTCACCTTTCACTCTCTTGAAAGAGGATGGCATTGACAGGGTTACAAGACCTCTCTCCTTCCCTTTAAATTATGGGAATTGACTTGACCCTCAAAGACTAGGCTGCCATTTTATAAGACAGTCCCCTTTTTTCTTCCACCTTACCTCTCCAAATCTATCCCACTTGCTTACTTCCCCCTCCTACCCTGTCCCTATTTGCAAGACTAGATTAATCTCTTATAGAAAACTCCCATGTTTGGGCATCAACTTGCCCCCACATTGTGTTGTGAGCATGCCCATTCCTTGGCCAGATGACCACTTCCAAACTTGAAAGTTCAACTTTGACTCATCTTAGAGGTAACTGACAGTCAGAAGAATACTGGGGCTTTCTGTTCCCAAGTTGGGCCAGACGCACCACCATACCCCAGGAAGTTACTCTGATCCAACTTTGGCAACCTTGCCCCCCAAAAGGGATTGAGGACAAGAAGAAGACATGACTGACATGGCAGTTTTTGTCCTACTGTATCAACTTCCCCACTCTGGCCTCAAATGTGATGGGTCCCATGGGCATTCTGTTTCTGTCAGTGCCTAATATTGACTTCATCTGGTGGACTGAATCCTGTCACCCAATGGAAACCAGACCTGAGCTCCCAGTAAATCAGCTTGGTGGAGCTCTCTTGAAGTAAAGATTGTACCTTGGAGCCAAGGATCCAGAGCTCACTTCAGAGCTGAGTAACTGAGAGATATGAGATGAGGCTGAGATTAAAATATAGACTTGCCTTGATGCTGAGTTCCTGGAATAGGCCCCATCCACAAATTTCAGTCACAGGGATGGAGCATGGAGGGAGATTGTTACAAGAAATGAGACTCAATCATCTGCCTTTTAGCTGAGAAGATTTGACTGTGTAGCCCTGAACCTTGATCCCTTTGGATTTTCCATTGAATTACGCCAGCTCCATTTGGCATTCTCATCTCCACTTTCACGTGGGTGGACACAGCTCTGAGGAACTAGACATGGCAGGTGGGCATTCCCAGTATATTACAGAGACCTTGCATGAGAAATAAGATGCCTGGGCCTGAGTATTGGCCCTGGCCCTTTTTGTGATCTCCTGACTAGATCTCTCTGCTCTCTGGGTTTTAGTTTCTCCTTGGGAAAATGAGAAAGTTAGATCAGATGATCTCTGAAGTGCCTCCCAGTTTTGACATTCTCTGTTCTGTGGCTTATCTGATAGGATAATAAATGTCCCCTCTCTTTTAAGGTCTCTTCATTTATAACAATCTATATTCTAAGGGGCCTTCATTTCTGCCATTTTGTGTTCCAAGAGCCCTACAAGCTCTGCCATTTCCTGTTCTAAGGCTCCTCTCAGCTCTGACATTCTCTGTTCTGAGACCCCTCCAGTTCTGACATCCCCTGTTCTAAGGTCCCTCCCAGCTCTGATATCCCATGTTCTGAGACCCCTCCTAGTTCTGCCATTTCCTGTTTTAAGGCATTTCCAGCTCTCAGTTCTGTGATCTAGGAGTCCTTTCATCTCCATTCTATTTTCTAAGATTCCTCCTATTTCTGACATTCTCTGCTCGAAGGCCACTCCCCGCTGTGACATTCTGTGTTCTAAGGTTCTCTCTGACTTTAATTCTACTATTTTTTCGGAAGTTCCTTTCTAGTGGAATATTTTATGACTATCAATCTTAGCATCATGAATAGTGTTAGGGTTAAAGTCAGGAACGCTGGTTCAAATTCCAACTCAGATACTTATTAGCTGTATGACCCTGGATAAATCTCTTAATTCCTCTGAGTCTCAGTTTTATGCCCATGAAATAAAGAGTCATTGTTAGGATTAAATGAGAAGAACAAATCAAATGCTTTCTAGTAGGTAAAGCCCTTTTAGATAGCAGTGGATTATTTCTAGGAGGACCCTTTGGTCTTTGTAAGTTCAGTGCCTGGCACATAGTAGGTAATTAAGGAATATGCTTGTCAATTGACTGATTCATTGCCCAACTAGCCAACAGCCCCTAACTTGATCCTTGATGGGGACAGAAGACACAAGTTTGGTCCAACTGCTTTGCAACCTGGCCCAAGGAGAGCACAGAAACATGATAGTCTATGGTCCAAGGTAGAGTCCTGCCCTGTCTTCCCTGTACCTGATGGCTGACCAAGGACAAAAGGGGCATTTTGCAATGTTCTGGCAGCTCCAAAGAGCATGAGATGTAATGATTTAGAAACGCATCTAAGCCTGGGCCAGCCCTCCTCTCTGTTGCTGAAATCATGTTCTGGACAGAGATCTGCTCCCCATTCCCTCAACAGCTGTCCCCCTGCACCCTGCCAGAGCAGCCGGAAGCCTGTGTTCCAGGTTGTAAAAGGAGTGAATTGTATGGGAAGCCCCTTTGTTGGGCCTCAAGTCCCAAATGGGGAGGTTGAAGGGGGCTCCCAGCAGGGAAGAAGGCCTCTGCAAGGTCCTGCCTGGAAGTGCCCAGGACCAGTTGTCCAAGGCTGCTCCTGCTGGGCAACCTCCTGAGGGAATCATGTTAGGGCCCAGGCCATTCCCAGGGAAAGGTTTTGTGGGGGCAGATGGGCAGCCCCTAGGCCCCACTTCCAAATGCTCTCAGGGAGTGCTTAAGGTCAAGGCTCAATCAGCAGGCTCTTGGGGTCACTGCCAACTGGCTGGGATGGGCCTGGGAGGGAGGGCCCTGCTCAGAGGAGCTCAGCTGACACAACCCAGCTGCAGTTGTGGGAAAGGGATGTGAGAAGTAGAGTACCCTGGGACTTAGACCTGAAAGGGAGCTGTGAGATCATTGGACCCGACCCCTCAGTGGATAGAGAAGGAAACAGGCCCCCAAACTTACAGGGAATTGACTAAGGTCATGTAGGGTCAGAGGAGGGATCAGGGTTGGAGTTGGAAGTCTTCTAAGTAATGGGTACGTGGAGCTGAAAGCACCCCATCTCTCCAACACTTCCACTCCCAGTTCCTGCCCCTTTGTGTCTGAGAGTCCTTCAGATTTCCTTAGACTGAGAAAGACCAAGTTCTGTGTGAGTAAAACAAAGAATTGGATAGCCAGTCAAAGGTTCCTAGTCAACAACAGACAACTGGAAGGGCCCTTAGAAATCATCTAGTCTAATTCTCTCATTTTGCATAGGAGGAAACTAAGGACCCAAGAGGTTACATAACTTGTCTATAGTCACAGAACTAATAAACATTGGAGACTTGGAAACACTGAAGTAGAGAATTTTAGAACTGAAAGGGATTTCAGCAATTATCTAGGACACCTGTCTCATTTCAGTTTTGTTGACCACTATGGCATCACTCAATTATCTGCTCCCCCACCCCATGCCATCACTGCTACACAGAAAATGGATCAAGGGAAAGAACCTTGGCTCTAGAGGCAGACAACTTAAGTTCAAGTTCTGGTTTTGTTCCTTACTCCCAGTGTGACCCTGAACAAGTCATTTCTCCATGGACCTCAGTTTCTTTCTCTGTAAAATGGACTCAACGGCTTCCAAAGATCCCCTTCATAGGACTAGAGCTAGGATCCCATGTGTGACCTTGGACAGTTCCCTTTCTCTCCCTGGGCATCAGTTTCCTCTAATGTAAAATGAGAGGGTGGACTCAAAGGCCTCTGAGCCATTTCAGCTCTAGATCTAGCTACATGAAAAGGGAAATGAAGCCCAGAGAGGAGACAGCCTTGAGCAAAGTCACATTGCCCACATGTTGTAGGTTGGATTCTTGTTCAAGTCCAAGTTGGACCATATGGCCTTTGAGGTCTCTTCCAATGCTGAGTATTCTGTGATCCTAGAAAATATTGCAAAACTTTTATTGGAACCCAGGCCTTCAGACTCCAAGGCCATTTTTCTTTCTACCACCCTGCTGACAGGTCATGTGCGGGATTGGGAGCAGTGGGAGAGAAGGTGGAGACATTTTCCTGAATCCAGATTTCTTTGGAGCTCTCAAATTACCACCTCTCCCTCCTTTTCCCTCACCCAGCCAGGGGATAAGTGTCTGGAAGGAGGAGTCAATGGAAGAGAAGGGGGAAAAGGGAAGAATGAGGAGGCAGGGACCATGAATCTTGGGACCCTGTAAGATTTGACAGGTGGTTTTCTGTACAACTTTTTGTGCCTGTTTCTGCCTGTTTGCACTGAGGATCGCCAGGCCTAACCAACTTCTTGGCCTAGGTCAGCCAAGGGGGATAGGAAAGGCCAGAGGGGAGAATATGCTTTCTCCTTCCTGACCCTCGTTTGAACCCTCATTCATGGAGAACAAGCTCCATTATCAAGTCTCTGCTATCATTTCCTAGGCTAAAGTCTCACAGAGAGGCTTTCTCCCTGGATTTGGGGGCAGGGTACCTGGCACTGGGTTCATAGACATAGGTGTGATGAAGAACGGGTCAAGTCCAGATGATGGGTGTGCCAGGCAATGGAAAAAGGCTATAGGTCTGTGGCATATGGAGGAGAGAAGGTTTAGGAGTAACAAATAGAATGGAGGTAGATTGAGGGGCTCCTGGGCTTGAGGGACAGAAGGCACTAGTCTTCCAAAGCTAATTCAGACTTCAGAAGGAGCCTATACCAGACTTAAGGACCCACCAGAGCTCTCTTGGGACAGAATCTGCTCACCTCAGACCCCCTCCTGGCTCAAACTGCTCCTTCTTTAGAACTCTTTTGCTTAAGAAGCTTCCTATCTTAGACACCTTCTAGCCCACTACATTCTTATTCAAAAAGCCTCTTGTCCCATAACCCTACTTCTCTGGAACTTTCCTACCCTGAAACACCCTATACCTCAGAAACCCTGCCCTTCTTCAGAGTCCTCTCATACCTAAAATATCCCACTCTAGAAACTACATGACCCAGAATTCTTCCATATCAGAGCCTTCCTGTCCCAGACATCCTGAACCCCAGAACCCTCTTGGTCAAGAACCCTTCTGTTCCCAGCCACTAATGCCTCAGAGTCTTCTTACTCTAATCTGCCTCTGCCCTAGAATCTTCCTATCCCAGAACTCTCTTGTTCCAGGCTCCTTTGTCTTCTTGACCTAAACCTCTTCTGTTCTAGACCCCTCTTGGCCCAGAGTTTTCCTATCCCTGAACTCTCTTGCTCTATTGACAATCCCAGATCCTTTCTATCTAAGATCCTTGCCTCCAAATCTCCCTTCACCAGAAACTTCTTGCCCTGATTCTGTCTAGCTAGAGAATATTTCTGCACCTAAACACTCAGAACTTTCTTGCTTAAGAGTGCTATAGCCCCAGAACGCTCTCATTTCCCCCTACCCAAGTCCTGGCTCATTTGGCTTTTATTTTCGAGCCCGCTCATTTTCTGGGAAATGCGCCATAAAATTTCTGGGCAGGTCTCAGAACTCCTATTCTCACTTGAGCTTTGCCAATTGTTGACATTGTTGACATGGTAAATAACAAAAATGGAGGAGGAGGGGGATGAAAACAATTGTCACTCCTCATCAGCTAGGCTTGGGGAACAACCACTCAACTGAAGTGGGAGGCAGAGTAGGTAACATCACTCAGGTAAATGGGAGCCTCCTGGGCTCCATGCCCCAGAATCGTCTGCTCTGGAAAGTGGTCCAAGGCATCTGAGAAAGTCTCTGAAACCTAATCCCAGGTCTTCTGGAAGTTGGTCATTCAACATTTATTAAGGGTCTCCTATATGCCAGGTACTGTGCTAATCACTGGAGACACAAAAAGTGGCAAGAGGTCAACTGCATCCTCAAGGAGTTAACAATCTATTGGGAGAGATAACAAGCAAACTCATGTACAGACAAGCAGGAGACAGATGGATAGAGAGAGAAGGAGAGACAGAGAGAGAGAAGCAGAGAGAGAAGAGAGACAGAGATGGAGAGAGAGAAGGAGAGAGAGAGATGATAGGAAATAATAGAGGGATGTAAATAATAGCTGAGACTTATTGGTAGGATCATAGATCTAGAGACAGAAGGGACTTGGGAACCATAAAATCCAACCTCCTCATTTACCACATGAGAGAACTGAGGTCCAGTGACTAGACCAAAATCAGCAACTCAGCATCTACCCAATAAGTAAGATGAGATTTGAGCCTATATCTATCTGACTCCAAATGCTGCCTGCAGTCCACTATACCATAGTAAAGTCTTTACCCTTCTTCTCTCATTCAATTCTCACAATAATCCCAGGAGGTAAAAAGTAGGAAGATATTTATCCCTAGCCCCAGATAAAGAAACTGGGGCTCAGAGAGATAAAATGACTTGTTAGCAATGAAGTAAGTTATTCATGATTACCCTGAACTAGTGGTGGAGCCAGAACCCAAATTCTGATTCTCCCAAATTGCAACTCTCAGATTGGTGCTAGGCAATGTTTTCTCGTAAGAAGGATGGAGGGAACAGAAGTCCAGTATGAGTCATCAGTGTGATGTGGCAACCAGAAGACTTGTGCTGCGCATTAATGGAGGAATAGTATCTAGAATAAGGAATGTGCTAGTTCCACTGTCTTCTGTCCTCATTGAAAAGCATCTGGGGTATTGGGTCTAGTTCTGAAAGTCCCATTTGGCAAGTTGGATTGTTCACCAGGTTGCAGAAGATACTAGAGAGCAGACTGTAGAAGGATCAGGTGAAGAAACTCGAAGATATTTGAGCCACAGAAGAGGAGATTCAAGAGAGCTGTGCTTCTGTGTTTGAAGGGTGGTCACATGGAGGATGGATCAGGAAGGTTGGGGCTGTCTCCAGAGGACAGAACCAGGAGAAATGGGGTGGAAGGAAAGTTGCAGAAAGGAAGATTTTCGGTTTATTTTGAGGCAAAACGTTGAAGTAACTCACATAGAAGATGGACTAGATTTATTTTTGCTTGGTCCTTCAGGGAAGGCCTTGCCTTGGTTTGCATGGTCCTAGGACCCGTAGGCAGATGCTCCAAGGAAGCAGATATAAAATAGAACATAAGGCAGAACTTCTTAACAATGTGAACTGTCCGGAACTGGAAGGAGTTGCCTTAAAAGGAGAGAATTCCCTATCACTGGGGATCATCAGGCAGAGGAGAGGCAACCATTTGCCAGGGACCCTGTAAAGGAAGTTCTTGTATAGGTATGGGTTGAACTGGATGTCCTTGAGGCTGCTTCCCACCTCTGAGAGTCTGTGATGTTGTAGTTTCCGTTAGAATCATTCCATAGGATGTTAGAACAGGAAAAGGACTCAGAACATAGACTATCAGAGTTGGAAAGGGTCCTATCCTTTTTAAGATGTATAGGCTGAGTCTTCAAGAAGGCAAATGACATACCCAAAGTCACCCAGAAAGATAGTGGCAGATCCAGAAATTGAATCCAAATTCAAGCTGCAAATTGTAGGTTTCAAATTACAGAGCAACCTTCTGCTACACCATCACCCCTCAGCAAGTATAATAAAAGCTAACTTTCATTCTCAATCCTCATATATGTGTGTGTGCATGTAAATATACATATATACATATATATATACATATATACATATATATACATATATACATATACATATACATATACATATACATATACATATACATATATATATATATATATATATATATATATATATATATATATATATATATATATATATATATATATATATATATAAATGTGTGTATATATTGGAAATCTACTTGGAAGGAAATTGGAGAGATTTAACTGCCTACCGAACATCTCAGCCTGAGCTGACAGGAAACTTGGTGTGGGCATCAGCTGCCAAGACAAAGGGCCCCTTAGCTACTTTATTCTTTCCTCTTTAAAAGTAGCTCTAAGTGATAGACAGACAGACAGACAGACAGACAGACAGACAGACAGACAGATAGATAGATAGATAGATAGATAGATAGAAAGATACACACACACTGATTAGAAATGGGGAGAATATAACAACTAGGGGTATTAGAAATAACCTCTAGATGGGAGCAAGTGATTTTAAGAGATTCATATTACCTTCCTGGGAACCAGAAGAGTTGCTGATGAGATCACCAAGACTGAGAGAAGAGAGAGAGGAAGAAAGGGCACCAGAGAGAGGCATGGGAAATGTCAAACACATACAGTGAAAGATATGGACAATGAAAGACTATCATGTGGAAAGATTCAATTTGTCCTATTTAGCTCCAGAGAGAATAACCAGGAGCAATGGGTGGGATTTGTGAAGGGGTAATTTTAGGCTGGATGTAGGAATGTATTTCTTAACAATTAGAGCTGTCCAAGGTGGAATGGTCTGCAGCTGGAGGTGGTAAGTTCTCTATCCTTAGAAGGTTTAGAACAGAGGCTAGACTAACCTTTGTCCCTTATATTATAGGGGGGATTTCTTTAAAGAATAGGTTGAACAAGGTGGTCACTGAGGTCCCTTCCAACTTTCAAATGATTTAATTCTATTCAAGAAAGAAAAGGATTGGTCTGACACATTAAAAGGGTGGGAGATTATGATCAGATGGAGGAATTCCAGAGTTCTGAATTGTGTTGGTCACATGGGTGATGATGAGATAGAGGGAATGGCATCCCTCTATGCAATGGCGTCCTTGTGGTGGAGTGAAGGTCATGAGAGCTGAGGAGGTTGATGAACTGGGAAGCTGGGGAGTTTGGGAGGATACCCTGAGAAATCCCCAATGCTATAGGCAGGGTTTAGTGAAGAGAGGAGGACAATGAGCTAGGTACTAAACTGCTTGAGGAAGGAGGGGGAGTCACCTGCGGAAAGTCAGAGAACAGCTTCTAAGATCTACATGGGGTTGTAGTTGGTGGTGGTGATGGTAAATTTATATAGAGCAAACCAAGAAGTCATTGAGCAAAGATGGCAGGAGAAAGGCCTGGAAATTTTAGCGAAGAACCAGAAACGCATCCATTCCCTCTTCTGGTAGTGTGTGTGTGTGTGTGTGTGTGTGTGTGTGTGTGTATGTGTGTTTGTGTTGGGGCAGGATATGAGAGAGAACTTGGGTTCAAATACTGACTCTGCTGCCTGTGCTACCTTACAAATCACTCTCCTTTTCTGATGCCTCAGTTTCCTCATCTGTAATATGAGGGAATTAAACTATCCAAGTCTTTCCCTCCCTCACAGCTCTGAATTCTAGAATCTTAAGCCTCTGTGAGTGTATAACTGTGGGAAACTAAGAAACCTGGGCAGTGGGTGGAGTGTGTCTGTCCACTCTGGCCCCAAGAGTGGGAAAAGGCATTTAGGCTAACTTGTTCTGGCCTGCCCTGGCCTTGGAACTTTCCCCCCTAAATGGTGTTGGAAAACTGAAATTTTCCACATGTACCGCCAGCCTCCAAATTAGTTCCCCCTCCCTTTTTCTTCTTGAGCAAATGACACCCAGACCATACTAAGGCCAGGGTGGGAGGAAATCCAGTTGGAGGGGAATTGGGAAGACTTAGTTGCCTACCGAACATCTGACAAATGGCTGCCTGGATTGAGAGGAGACTTGGTGTGGGCATCAGCTGCCAAGACAAAGGGCCCCTTAGCTACTTTATTCTTTCCTCTTTAAAAGTAGCTCTAAGTGATTGAAATATTGCTCTCCACCACAAGCAGTATGAAATTTCATGGCTCTTTCCAGTTACGTAATGGTTTCCATGGCAATGGAAACCGTTGAATAAGCAATATCACTGTTTGCTAGTTGTATAGCAGGGCTTTAGTGCTGTTTTTTTCATGTCTGTCCCCCAATTTTCTGCAGGTTCTGTGTTTTCCTGTGTCTTATGCTACTCCTCCCACCAAAGAAAATTTCTTTCCTTTTCTTTGAAAGAAAACAACAACAAAGACATAAAATGAAAAAGGTTTTATTTTTTTAAGTTTAAGTTTTTTTAAAGTGAAGCCCAGACAATAGAAAATTTTACCAGCTTTGCCTCTCATTACAGAATCACAGGATCTGGAAGAGGCTATCTTGTTCAGTCTCCTCTGAGTGGACTCATTCAGCTTCTTTTGGAAAAGGTCTGGTGTTGATAAACTCATTACCTCTTTGAGGCAGGCCCTGTTACCTTCATGCAGCTCTGAATGAGTGACAGGATATTTCTAAAGGACAGAGCTAAATAAAGAGATATGTATGTGTATAAGTGTGTGTGTATACACACACAAAAAATTATATATGATTATTATATACAATGATATACATATGTAATCATCTATATTATACTTATCTCTTGTTACATTATATAATATATGATAGTATGTTTTAATTAAGTATAGTTATATAATATATGATATATATTATAATTACAACTATTATATATAATACATAATTATATATTAATATATTCTATATAATATATAATTATATGTATTATATATTATATGTGATATATGTTATATGTATATATTATATAATATTATATATAATATGTGTAATTATATGTATATTATGTATATTATACATACAATTATATAATATATAATAGACTATAATCTAATATATTCATGTATCACTTATATATCCTATTATATTGTCTACTAAAAATATAAGATTATATATCATATGTGATATATTATTATCTTGAAAAACTATGCTGTTTCTTCTACCCCTAAGGTTCTAGCTTGCTAACCCAATCAAAGTACCACCTTCTTCAAGAAGGTATCTCCTAATATAAGGAGGTCATCAATTGTATGCAGTTCCCTTATGACTCTATAGTGACAGGGACAGAAAAGAGAAAAGAGAGTGCTAAGAATCACAGTTTTGAGGACATCTATATTCATTAACTTGGCTGTTAGGCTTCCAAATGTGAGATCTCTATCCAAAGATCAATGCGTAGGCATTCTACCAAAGGAACCAAATTATGTCTTTACATTTTTATTATAAAGAAAACCAGAAGTCAAAAGGAGGTTGCTGTTAATGAAGGATGGCAGTTAGGTATGGTGGCCCACACCTGTATTTCCTTCTACTAGGATGGCAGCTGGGTGGTACAGTGGATAGAGTACTGGATCTGGAGTCAGGAAAGTTTAAATTCAGCTTCAGACCTTTACTAGTTGTGTGAGCCTCATCAAGTCACTTAACACCTGTTTGCCTCAGTTTCCTCATCTGTAAAATGAGGGCAATAATAGCACCCATCTCCCAGAGTTGTTGTAAGGATCAAACGAGATAACTATAAATTATTTTCCTATTTCTTCTGACTTCACTTTGCATCATTCATGTCTTCCTGTATTTTTCTGTATTCTTTGCATTCATTGTTTATTTTTCAAAATTTTTACTATGCTTATTTTAGATTTAAATACTAAAACTTAAATATGCAATAAGAAAAGAAAAAAACATGATAAACTTAGCACAAATCAAGAAAATAAAAAAAATCATTTCATATGCAGAGCAGAATATGAGAGGATTCAAAATATACAGCAATAAATTTCTATTTCGAGAAAGCCTATGTAGTTCTTATGAGCCCTTACAAACTACCTAATTACTAATAACAGTCTCCGATATGTGTTTTACATTTCCTCATATGAAAGGTAAACAGGGACCCAAGATGATGGGGTAGAAAGATGCACATACACTAGCTCCTCCCCCACAGTCCATAAAAATAACTGTAAAGAAAGACTCTCAACAAATTCTAGAGCAGCAGAAGCCACAGAACAACAGAGTGGAGGAGATTTTCAGCCCAAGGTGATTTGAAAGGCTGATGGGAAAGGTCTGTTGCACCAGATGAGGATCAGAGCCAAGCCCAGCCTTGGTCATGCTACATGGTACATGGAGGAGGACCTGAGCAGGCCTCAAGGACAAAATCCCCAGTGGCAATTTGTAGATCCCTCAACCCACAGGTGCAAAAAGTCAGTGAGAGGGTTTTTTTAGTTGGCTGAGAAGGGAGCAGGGTATTCCTATAGCTCTGGCCTCAGGTGGCAGCTACAGAAACTGCATCACATGGCAGCAGCTCCCACAGCAGCCCCCAGAGCATCCCTCATCCATTGTTGAATCATAAAACCCCTGGGGGCACTGAGCAGCTTATCCTTACCTCAGCCCTGTGTGGAGGCCCTGACCCCACTTAATGCTCCTGGAAGAATTGAGTAGCTGATCTTTATCTCATACTGAATGGCGGCCCTGCTACACCAAAGTCCCTGGGGGAATTGAGGAGCTTATCTGAATCTCAGCCCCCCAGGGCCAGCTTGGTGAAACTGGAGGCCAGATAGTTGTGGAGAGGAAACTATTGCTCACAGATTCTGGGAACAAAAGTTTCTGGTTGCTCCCAGACCAATGTACACACTTGATTGTGCCACCTTGGAGGAACTGAGATCTTACAGATCCCCAGAGTATACCCCACTCTTGACAAAGGACCCAAAAGTCAAGTAACTGGTTGGGAAAATGCCCAAAAAAAGGGAAAAAATAAGATCATAGAAGGTTACTTTCTTGGTGAACAGATATCTCCTCCCATCCTTTCAGATGAGGAAGAACAATGCTTACCATCAGGGAAAGACATAGAAGTCAAGGCTTCTGTATCCCAAACATCCAAAATAAATATTCAATGGGCTCAGGCCATGGAAGAGCTCAAAAAGGATTTTGAAAATCAAGTTAGAGAGGTGGAGGAAAAACTGGGAAGAGAAATGATAGAGATGCAAGAAAAGTATGAAAAGCAGGTCAACACCTTGCTAAAGGAGACCCAAAGAAATGCTAAAGAAAATAACACATTTAAAGATAGGCTAACTCAATTGGCAAAAGAGATCCAAAAAGTCAATGAGGAGAAGAATGCTTTAAAAAGCAGAATTAGCCAAATGGAAAAGGAGGTCCAAAAGCTCACTGAAGAAAATAGCTCTTTCAAAATTAGAATGGAACAGATGGAGGCTAATAACTTTATGAGAAACCAAAAAAATCACAAAACAAAACCAAAAAGATTAAAAAATAGAAGATTATGTGAAATATCTCATTGGAAAAACAACTGACCTGGAAAATAAATCCAGGAGAGACAATTTAAAAATTATAGGACTACCTGAAAGCCATGACAGAAAAAAGAGCCCAGACATCATCTTTAATGAAATTTTCAAGGAAAACTGCCCTGAGATTCTAAAACCAGAGGGTAAACTAAATATTGAGAGAATCCATCGATCACCTCCTGAAAGAGATCCAAAAAAAGAAACTCCTGAGAACATTGTAGCCAAATTCCAGAGTTACCAGGTCAAGGAGAAAATATTGCAAGCAGCTAGAAAGAAACAGTTTGAGTATTGTGGAAATATAATCAGGATAACACAAGATCTAGCAGCTTTTACATTAAGGGATTGAAGGGCTTGGAATATGATACTCCCAAAGTCAAAGGAACTGGGACTAAAACCAAGAATCACCTACCCAGCAAAACTGAGTATAATATTTCAGGGGACAAAATGGTCTTTCAAGGAAATAGAGGACTTTCAAGCATTCTTGATGAAAAGACCAGAGCTGAAAAGAAAATTTGACTTTCAAACACAAGAATCAAGAGAAGCATGAAAAGGCAAATAGGAAAGAGAAATCATAAGGGACTTACTAAAGTTGAACTGTTTACATTCGTATATGAAAAGATAATATTTGTAACTCTTGAAACTTTTTTCAGTATCTGAGTAGTAGGTGGGATTATACACACAAACACACACACATAGAGAGAGAGAGAGAGAGAGAGAGAGAGAGAGAGAGAGAGAGAGAGAGAGAGAGAGAGAGGAGAGAGGGGATGAGTTGAATAGGAAGGGATCATATCTAAAAAATGTAATTAAGGGGTGAGAGAGGAATATATTGGGAGGAGAAAGGGAGAAATGGAATGGGGCAAATTATCTCTCATAAAAGAGGCAAGACAAAGACTTTTCAATGGAGGGAAAAGGAGGGGGAGGTGAGAGGAAAAACATGAAGCTCACTCTCATCACATTTGACTCAAGGAAGGAACAAAATGCACACTCGTTTTGGTATGAAAACCTATCTTACAACACAGGAAAGTAGGGGACAAAGGGATAAGTAGGGTGGAGGATGATGGACTGGAGGGCAATGGGAGGAGGGAGCAATGAGGGACAAGGTCAAAAGAGAGAATAGAAGAAATGAGGGGCTGGATAGGATGGAAGGAAATATAGTTAGTCTTACATAACAAAACTATTATGGAAGTCATTTGCAAAACTACTCATATATAGGCCATATTGAATTGTTTGCTTCCCCATGGGGATGGATGGGGAGGGAGGAAGGAGGAGAAGTTGGCACTCAAAGTTTTAGGAACAACTGTTGAGTATTGTTCCTGCAAACAGCTGGGAAACAAGAAATACAGGTAATGGAGTGTAGAAATTTATCCTGTGCTATAGGACAAAAGAGAAGATGGGGATAAGGGAAGGAAGGGATGTTAGAAGGGAGGGCAGGTGGGTGGTAGGGGTAATTAGAATGCTCAATACTTTGGGGTGGTGGAGGGGAGATATGGGGAGAAAATTTGGAACTCAAAATTTTGTGGACATGAATGTTGAAAACTTAAAATAAATAAATTAAGAAAAATAAAAGGTAAACAGTCTGTCCTCATTAAGTCCCTTATAATTAATCTTCGGTATGTACCTTATATTTATCTTGGCTCTTGTATGTCAAATTTTCTACTACATTCAGGGTTTTTTTTTTAACAAAATCTTGAAAGTCTGACAATTTATTAAATATCCTTTTATCAGTCAGGATTGTGCTTAGCTGTGTTGGGTATGATCTTTTCGGCCAGAACTCCAGTACTTTTGCTCTTCAATATACAGTGTTCCAAGACCTGTGGTCTTTTAGTGTCACTGCTGCTAGGTTTTGTGTGATTTTATTTGTGGTACCACCATATTTAAATTTTTTCTTGTTGCTTGTAATAGTTTATCATTGAACTGGGGGTTTCTGAATTTGACTATGATGTTCCTGTGGGTTTTCCTCATATGAGATCTTTTTCAGGCGGTGATGGGTGGATTTTTTCTATTTCTACTTTCCCTTCTTATTCTAATGCTTCAGATAATTTTCTTTAATTATTTCTTGTACTATTGTATCAAGATTCTTTTTTTACATATAGCTTTCAGGTAATCCAATTATCCTTCTGTTTTCTCTTCTTGATCTGTTCTCCAGATCAATTTTTTTTCCTTTGAGATGCATCATGTTCTCTTCTACATTTTTCATTCTTTTTATTTTGTTTCATTATTTCTTGGTGTCATAACTTCATTGGCTTTCCCTTGCCTTATTCTTATTTTCAAGGAGTCATTTTCTTCCTTTCGATTCTGGATCCCCTTTTCTAACTAGTTGCCTTTTTTCAAAATCTTCTTGTTTTTCTTGGAATTTTTTAGTTTTTATTCAATATCTTTGATTTTTAAAGTCTTTTTAAATTTTTTCTATGAATTCTTTTTGGGTAGATGCCCATTTGATGTTACTCTTTGGGATAGAAGAGGGTTTCTTTGTTTCAGTATTATCCTCTGAAGATGAACCTCAGTGTTCTTCATTCCCAAAGTGATTCCTTAGGGTTGAATTCTTTCTCCTTTTCCTGCTCATTTTTTTTTTTAATTTATAGCAGCTTATTTTTTTGTAATCACCTCTAGTCCTTTGGTATGGGGCATGGTGTTTCTGGCCTCAGATCCTCCTTCAGTTTTCCCCTCTGTCCTGGAACCAAAACCAAGATCTCTAATCTCCACACAGCCAGTGTCATCCCTGCCCTACTATTCCTGCACTCACCAACATGTGCTAGTTTGTTCTTTCTTGCCCAGGGCAACATGTCTGCACACAACTGAGTCTGGCATTCCTTGTCAGCAGAGGTTCCCTCCATCTTCCCTGGCTCAGATGCCCAATTTATCTGACTGTCCTGGGGGTAAAAGTTCCTATGACTGGGGCTGCTTTAAAACCCAGCTAACCCCAGGGTTCACCCATTTGTTGTTTAAATGGAACTAGCCTGTAGGTGTTTATTCTTCACAGGGACCAAACATTATCTTGAAATTTTTCTTGAGATTTTTTCTGATTGACCCAGGAGGACCCCTGTTCTGCCCCTGCTCTTATTTATTTTTACCACTGTATGTTTGCTCTGAGGCACTATTTTGTCTCCTTTGTGGGATAAATCTGGAGAGCTAAGAATCTAGGAATCTGACCTACTCTGCCATCCCCCTGGAATCTTTTCCCCGGATTCATTATTTCTTATAACACAGTAACATTCCATTACAGCATGTACCATAACTTCCTTAACTATTCCCCGGTCGATGAGCACCTATTTTATTTCCAGTTCTTTGCTGCTACAAATATTTTGGCATCTATGATGCCTTTCTGTCTTTTATCTCCTTATGGCATAAATATATATATATATATATGAAGGAAATTACAAATTACTTTGTTGGGAGTCATTTCTTCAATCATCCATCTAATTGCAGTAAGGTCATTGAGTTCTTAGGACAAATACCAAAATTATTACCAAATTGGAATAAAGAATAAAAATGTATAGATATGGCATGAATAAAATGTGTTCAACCCTAAACTATTTAAGCAAGTTGTTGATACAAAAAAATGAAAAAGGACAAAAGAATGAATGCCAACACTGTCTATCACCTATCCCGAAGGAAATTTTGCTGATCTAAATTAATTGCCACAATAAAGAGAACAAAAGACCCTAGAAACCACCTCAGTCAGTGAACCTTTGAATTCTTTATGATCAGAAAGACATGATGGCCAAGGACAACACCGATTTGTGATATAAAGTAATTTGTAAAACCTTATAGAGGAAAGTGATGAGAAATTATGTGCTGTATTGGCTCATAAAATAGGGAGAATCAGTAAAGGGAAAAACAAGTTTATAGAAAACTTGGCCAGAAACTCATTGACAGCAAATCATCCTCAGGGCATATAAGAATAAAACTGGAAAGACAATGAATACATGGGGAAGAAAATGGAGATCTTTAAAGGTTTCGATTACAAACTCCTTTTTCCATGAGTTATTGTGGAATCACCACATTTGAACTCTAACATCACAGCCCTTGTTGTGTTATTTGAGAAAAGAGAAGTAGCACTAAGGAAAACAAAGATGGCAAGAAGAGATGGATTGGACCAAGCACACCCAGGAGGTCTGGTTTGTACATGACACATTTTCGAGGTCACTGAGGAGTTGGTTCTCATGATATCTCAAAGAAGGGGGAATAACAAACACTTAGAAAGAAAAATCCAAGTCTTCATTATTACCAAGGACAGGCAACCTAGAAAAAATTGATAGCTACTGAGCCATATATCTCATCTCAGATCTCTACAAAATCTTTGTGAGGATAATCAGACATGTATTGGAAGCATCCCTGCTGAATGTTTGAGAAGGGAACACAATTGACTGAAGGGTGTGGAGAGCACAATTTCCCACTGTACTTCTTTATCAAACATATATGTATGTGTATGCATATATGTGTGCATGTGTATAAAATCTGTTGTTTCAGGAGAGGATTAAAGTCTCTCTTAAAATCTTAAAGTCTCTCTTCCAACAATTTGTCTCCCATGAAGAGTTCCAAAATCATACCAAATTTCTTAAATAGTGTAACAAAAGAAATAACATTGTTCAATGACCATTTGTCATTGGGTTAATAATAATCAATCATTGTTTAATTAATACCAATTATTAATAGCAACAATTATTCATTTAAATTTATTGTTATCAATATAAAGTGAAGTATGAAACAGGGAAATTTGTGTTCACCAAAGGTCATCACTGTCATGGAAGATATCCATAATACAAATGCAAGTGGTATTTCCTATAGTAGATGGTTTTTACCGGATATTCCTGTTTGCGAATGGCCTTGTTCTGATTGTGGAACATTGCAGAACTTTCTAGAGTGCATGTATGTGTGTGTATATGTGTGTATATGCATATGTTGATCTATGCATATGTATATGCATGGACATATATATATACGTGTACATGTCTATGTATAGGCATGTATCTGCACATATGCTTGTGTACATGCCTGTGGGTATGTGCATAGGTATGCATATGTGTATATATATGTACACATACACATATGCATATACATATAAACACACATATATGTCTATATAAATAACACATACACCCTTTGTTTTAAGTCACATTCTTTTCTGAATATAACACTCACCTTTCCCCTACTCTTGCCATAAAGATTAAAAAATAATAGAAAAAAAGACATTTCAGCAAAAGCAACTCAACGCACAAACCAGTATATACAACATTTCACACCAATACCTCTCATCCCTCATCTTGACAGTAGAAGGAGGCAGATACATTTTCTCAGCCCTTCTCTGATTCAAAGCTTATTCATAGTAACTGCCTTGGTCACTTTCATTTTATTGTTGTCTCCATTTACATTTTTGTAGTTATTCTCATATTATTTTTCTGGTGCTGTTTACCTAGTGTCATATAATTCCCCCATTTCTCTAAAGTCTTCCAAAAATTTCCTGAAAGACCATCAAACACTTTTTTTCATATAGCAAAACATTATTTCATGAAATTCATAGACCACAATTTGCTTAGCCATTCCCCAATCAATAGGCATTGATTTTGCTGCTAATTCTCTGCTACCATTCAGTGAATAGGCCTCTTTAAAGTGTTACTGTGAATATTTTGGCATATACAGGGGCTTTTTTTCTGACTTCAAGCTCCCTGGGTAGTATGTCTGGCTGTAAGCTCTCTGGACCAAAGACTATGGATATTTTAGTAAAAAAAAACATAATTCTAAATTGCTTTCCAAAATAATTGGAATTCTATCAACCATTGGTTGAGCTACCACAGCTCTACCAACAGGGTATTCATGGGCCTGTTTTCTCCTAGCCCTTTTAATATTTCTGGTTTTGTCATTTTTGTTGTTTGATGAATGTCAAATGAAATGAAACCTTAGAGTCATCTTGACTTACATTTGTATTTTTAGGAATTTGGAACAATCTTTCAAATTTTTTTTTTGGAGGGGAGTGTGTTGACACCAAGAAGACTTTTTTAAACATACATTTTTATTTTCAGCTCTTAATTCTCTTCCTCTCTCCAGCCCAGGGTTAGGCCTTGAGGTCGCATGCGGCCCTCTAGGTCCTCAAGTGTGGCCCTTTGACTGAATCCAAACTTTATAGAACAAATTGGGATCAGGTTCCACAACCTCTGCTCCAGTTCCTTCCCCACGCATTGAGAAGGCGAGCAATAATTCATGCCATTTTTAATAATTTGCCATTCTTTTGACAGCTGTTATCCTTTGACCTTATAGATTGTGGAATGATTCTTATATATTTGTGTCGATACTCCACATATCTTGGTATCAGATCCTTATTAGAGATGTTTGATGCAATCCTCCCCACCCTGCCAATCAACAGTTGTTCTTCTTTTCCTAGGTACATTAATTTCTATTTGCACAAAACTTTTGATTTCAAATAATCAAAATGATCCATTTTTTCTTTTGTCCTTTTTCTCTGTACTTTGCTTAAGAATTCTTCTCCTATCCGTAGTTGTGAAAGATATTCACATCTATTTTATTCCAGCTTTTTAGATAGTTCTTGTAAAATTGGGAGCTCTTCCCCAAATAGTTTATATGCCCAAGTTTATTGGATACTGGGTTATTGAGTTAGATTGCATCTGATTTGTGTTTATCCAGCCTGTTCCACTGATTTACTTTTCTATTATAAAACCAATAACAAATAGTTTAGATGATTACTGCTTTATAATCTAATTTGAGGCCTGGAAATACTATTCCTCTTTCATTGCATTTTTTCTCCTTCATTATTTTTCTTGAGATTCAAGATCTTTTGTTCTTCCAGAAGACTTTTGTAATTATTTTATCTAGTTCTGTGAAGAACTCTCTTGGTATTTTTATCGCTATGGCACTGAATCTGTAATGTAATTTAGGTAATATTAGTGTTTTTCTTTTACTGGTAAAGCCCAACCATGAGCAGTGAATATCTCTAAAATTATTTGTCATTATTTCTTTGAAGAGTGTTTTGTCATTGTATTTATGTCTTGATTGTGTCTTGTCAGGTTGACTCCCAAATATTTTGTGTATTTTGTAGCTATTTTGAATAGTATTTCCCTTTTTACTATTTCTTCTTAGATTTTGTCATTGCTATACAGCATGTTGAGTTTATCCCATTGCTTTAGTGAAGGTATAGTCATAATTTCTTTGTTGATTCTCTGAAATTTTCTAAGTAGACCATAGTGTTGTCTGTAAACAGGGATGATTGTGTATCTTCTCTTCCAATATTTCTGCCTTTAATATCTTTCTCTTTTCTTAGTGCTATGGTTAGTATTTCTGGAACTATATATAACAAATAGTAGTGAGGGAGGGAGAACCTTGCTTCACCCATATATTTAGTGATTTTTATGGGAAAGTGTTAGCATTTCCTTACTGAAAATAAAGCTAATTTTGGGTTTTGTGTGTGAGTGTATGTGTGTGTGTGTATGCATGTGTATATTCCAATGCAAGTCTTATACACACAAATATATTTATACACACACAGAAATGAGGTGTGTGCTGGGGAGAATAGGGATTTTTTTTTTATTAGATGAGCTCATAGATACAGAAACTCTACTAAAGGAGGTCTGTACCTTCTGTGCAATTAATAATCTTAAAGACAGATTAGAGGCAGAAAACAGAACACTAAGATGTTACGTGACTTGTTCAGGGTCACACCACCAGTACGTGTCAGAAGAAGGATTGGAATCCAGATTTTCCTGGCCATAAGACCATCCCTTTGTCCATTGTACCATGCTGCCTCTTGATTTTATTTATCACATTAAAATGGTCTATTTAGGACTATGTTTTTTAGGTTTTTAAAAGTCTTTGTCAAACACATTTTTTCTGGGCTGATCATGTGTTTTTGGTTGTTTTGTTCTTAATATGATTATTTCTGTTGTTTTCATAATGCTGATATAATTATGCAGATTTGGCCATTTTTGTTTTTAATATGATTAATTATGCTAATTGTTCCACAATATTCACCATTCTTGCATCCTTGGTATAAATCCAAGTAAGTCATAGTAAATAATTTGGGGGGGCATTCCACTTTTCTTACTAGAATCTCATTTAAAGTGTTTATATCCCTCTTCATTAGTGATATTGGTCCATTGTTCTCATTCTTTGTTTTATCCTTCTCTGGTTTAGCTATAAGATCCATGTTATAACTCATAAAAGGAGTTTAGAAGGTTGTTTTATTCCTCAGTTTCTGCAACCAATTTTTGTAGCATTGGTATAAATTGTTCTTTAAACATTTAATAGACTTCACCTGTAAATCTGTTGAGACCAGAATTTTTTTTCCATTATGGCTCATTCAATTTCTTTTCCTGAAATTGAATTGGTTAAGATTTCTATTTCATATTCTGTTGTTTTTAATATTTCATATTTTTCTGGGCTGTCATTCATTTCTTTTGCATTTTCAATTTTATTAGAATGTAATTATGGATAGTTTCCTCTGCTTGCTGTGATTTTTTTGTCCTGTTCATGTTTTTAAAAATGTTTTGTTATTTGATTACCTTTAGTCTCTTTTTGGATCAGTTTAATTAAAGAGTTATCTATTTTATTCAAAATTCATAATTATTCAGCTAGAGTTCATCCTAACCCCTGTGGATACACAGGAAAAAACTGGTGAGTGTCAGTCTATGCTATGAAATTGAGTGGTATTTAAAACTGGTACATAAAGATTTCTATCTCAGATGATTACTGAACTTGGAAAAAACAAGAAATTGAGAGGAAGGCTTGTAGCACACTGTGTAGACTCCATGATGGAGCACTCTGGGAGGGCATGAACAAAAATGATTTACGATGAGGAGGTGAGGCTAAACTGAGATCTACTCCACTGGGAAGAATATTTTCACTAAGGAGATCACTGAGTCATCAAAATAAAGAAGTAAACAATGGCAATAATTGATGTTATTTGTAACAAAGTGAGTTACATACATCGTTTCATTTTGTACTGTTTTGTATTATGGTTATCTGTTCATTTAGTTATTGATGCAGCAAGCAAAAACAAAACAAGTGTTTTGTCAAGGAGTTTATGGTTACTGGTGTATCAGCAATATACACACAGGTAAATGGTGGCAGGATAGGGGCACTAACAACTGGGGAAATCAAGAAGAGCCTTGAAGGAAGCCTGAAAGTACATGTTAAGCACAGGAAACAGTAAGTTAGACAGGAATCTAGAGTGTGGTAGGGGAAGTATTGGGAAATAAGTCTGGCTTCAGATTAAAGTCAGGCTTTAAATTCAAAACAAAGGGATTCCTATTTTATTTAGTAGGGAGCCACAGAAGTTTCTTGATGAGTGGAGGAGTTACATGGTCAGATTCTGCTTTAGGAATATAATTTTGTTATCTGTGTGGAAGATGGAATGGAGAACGGAAAGGCTGGATGCAGGGAGATAAATTGAAGAGGCTATTGCAATAGTCCAGGTGATAGGTAATTAGGGCTTGTACTATTGTGTTGGCTTTCTTGGTGGAAAGATGGGGGTGGAAATCAGAGGTGTGGGAGAGACAGATGTGTTGTGGAGGCTTCCTATGCAGGGGATTTGTAAAGAGGGATATGTCTAAAAAAATGATCATAAGTTCTGGTTTGGGCCTATAATATTTGAGAACTCTATGATGCATGTAGTTGGAGATGTACGACCAGAACCCAGGAGAGATTGGAGTTAGGACTGATAGTTATTGGCTTAGAAATATCTGAGCCCATGGAAACACATGAGTGTTCTTAATAGCAAGGCTAGGATTTGAACCCAGGTCCTCTCAATTCAGATGAAGAATGAGCATGTAGAAACAACAGAAGAGTACACAGGACAAAACCTTAGGATATATTCAGGTTTAATGGGGAGGGGTATGGATGAAAATCCTCAATGAGACTGAGAAAGAGTAGTCTGACAGATAGGAGAACCAAGAGTGAGCAGTGTCCCCAAAACTTGGAGTTTGTTGTTATTCAGTCATTTCGGTCGTGTTCATTTCACTGTGATTCCTTTTGGGGTTTACTTGGCAAAGATATTGGAGTGGTTTGCCATTTCCCTCCTCAGCTCTTTTTATAAATGAGGAAACTGAGGCAAACAGGGTGAAGTGATTTGCCTAGGGACACACAGCAAATAAGTGTCTGAGGCTGGATTTGAACTCAGAAAGAGGAGTCTTCTTAACTCCATGCTCAGTGTTCTATCCACAGAAGTGCCATCTAGCTGCCCAAAACGTAGGGTGGATAGAGTATCTGGAAGGAAAGGAGAGACAGCAGTATCAAATGCTGCAGAAAGGTCAGGGAGGACGAAGATTGGAACTCTTTGTATTGAGAGTAAGTGCCATGAGAGTTGGAATCCCATCTTTTCTAATCTGTGTCACTCCTCTGATGCCCAGCATAGTCTTTTGTACAGAGTAAGCCTTAAATCAATATTTACTGAATGAATTTTGTGTGGAGCCAAAGTTCATCACCCTGTCATTTTGCCTTCATGGTCCTCGGTTGCCCTCTGAAAGTGCACAAAGTAAGTCAGTGTCCATCTCCAGCACTTCACACAGGTGCCATCCCTGTATCCAGCCCTGGGAAGGTTTCACAGTGTGCTAGACCTCTTACCAAACTAGAAACCAGCAAACTAATTCTAGTCCTGGATCCACTACTCAGGTCTCCCTGACTCTAGGCCCAAAGCTCTTTGTAATGTATCGCCTAGCTGTCTTAGGACAAATCCTTCTCTGTATAAAGGCATTTGTTTAGGTGCCAGGAGACCTGGGTTCTAGTCTAGCTCTGCCATTGGTTTGCTCTGTGACCTTAGGCAAATTACTTTCCCTCTCTGGGCTTCAGCTTTCCCACTTTTAAATTGAGGCCATAGGACTAGGTGAAATCAAAGGTCCATAAACTCACCTCTCTATAGTTTGCGCCTGAATCCTTCCAATGAGTAGGAGTTTCCTACCTCAAGAGGCCATATACTAGAGTATTCTGAGTCAGTTTGGGCAACACCAATCTCACCTCCTTTCAGTCATTTGAAGCCAGATCTCATCGTCCTCTTGAAACCTGTTCCCTCTGCCTGGGAGATGGCTTCATAAATGCTTGTTGAGAGTAGAGTACATGGCTTGAGGAGAGAAGAGAAGCTGTTCATCCAGACATTTTGTAGGCTGTGATAGAGAATTAGGGAGTGAGACGGTCTGCACGCAGTCATGATGGATTTGTTGAGATAATGTATTATAAATGTAATATAAAAATAAATGTGATGACAGTCAATATGGAGAATTTCTCTAATGTAATTTGGCACATACTTAGTAATGGAGAAAGTGAATGGTTGAGAGAATCCAGGGTTGGTTTTACAAAGCATGAGTAATAATAGGATGAGAGGACAAAGGATTCAAGGTTAGAGAACAGAGAACAATGTAGATTTGATGAAGATTGAGGTTACGAAAGAAGGAAACTGAGGTCAGGGCCGAGCTGATGCCACAGAAAACAAGGCAGGATAAGAGTTACCAGAAGTTATAATGAAGATGAAAAACAAGTTTTGGAGGAGCAAGTCAGTGGGAAAGATGGAAGGACAATAGGTTGTGACCTGAGAGAGGAATTACAGCATTCTGAATCAGGGAGACCACACAGTTATTCTTGATAGGGAGCTAAAAGGTCTGTAACTCTTGGCCTCAGATAGGGGCCCTTTGATCAGATGGCTCAAGTGCTCTTTTGGTCTTGAAATTGTTGATTCAACTGTTGTTCAGTTGTTTTTCATTCGTGTCTGATTCTTCATGACCCCATTTGGTGTTTTCTTGGCAGAGATACTGGGATGGTTTGCCATTTTCTTCTTCAACTCATTTTACAGATGAGGAAACTGAGACCAACAGGGTTAAGTGACTAGTCCAGGGTCACACAGCTAGTCAGTGTCTGAGGCCACACTTGAACTCAGGAAAATGAATTTTCTTGACTCCAGGTCCAGCACTCTATCTACTGCAGTGCCCAAAGGAAAACAAAAAATAGCATGTCACTATGTTAATTATCCAGCAAGGGAGCTAAATTAGAGTAATGTAATATCTGAATTGACCACCAGGTCAGGCCTCCTCCATTGCTCATGATTATGAGAAGTGTTGAACCTGCAAATGCCTAAGCCAAAGCCTGCTTCCCACTCCTCCCGTCAAGCTCACAATGCAACTGAATCAAAGTGCTTTTGATTCTCTCTCACTATTAAGGTATCAATTGAATCTAGGGTGAAGAATGGTCAAAATATGAAAATTTGAAATTTGTTATATATATGCACATGTGACTGTGTATGTATATGTGTAAAAATTTCATCAGATCCCCACCCTCCACTTTGTAGTGAATTCCATTCTCATTTCACTTCTCAAGGCAATCATACATTCATAGACTTAGCGTTCTGTGATCACATAGTTTATCATTCATAGAAATCGATAAAAAGGAAACTACACCAAATACTTCTGTACAGAAATCTTCACTTTCAGATGTCTCTTAGCCTTGCTACTAGTTCAATTTCAGCTGTTCAGGTACAGAGGGGAGGGATATCAATATCGTACACCTACTGCTTACCTATCGTATACCTCCAATGGGGGACATACAAGGGGTTTTCTTATCTCACAAACAGGAATTAGCAGCAACTTCCACCAGCTGAACCAGGCTTAAAGTATCAGGTAGTTTCAAGCAATTTGGGATCTAATTCCTGGTCATCATATCTAAGGAGGATATAAACTGATGTAAGCTGCCATGGCTTTCCCCATTAGTTTCCCTCCTCTTGGTTCCTGAAGGAACCTATGAGCCATGGTTGCTGCTGGATTTCCACTGTTGGTCAAGGTGTCTGCACCTCTACAAATAGTTCCAAGTCACATTGTTTATTCCCCTCTCTCCTACCCTGGAAGTCTAGATCTCAAATTCAGAGGAAGGAAGACAGGAATTAAAAAGAACCCCCAAAATACAGATAGCAGCCCTTTATCCTATCACATGTTCAGTGGTCCCTTCTAGCTCTGGCGTTCTGTGTTCTAAGTTTTCTCCCAGTTCTGACTTTCTATTTTCTAGATTCCCTCTAGATCTGATCCCTTCCAGATCTGATATTCTGTGATGTCCAGAGACCTGTAGTCTTGACCTTCATCTGAACAGGGCCAGAAACCAGGGCACTTGCTTGTAACCTGAGGATACTTGGAAAACCTGTAATGTACAGCCAAGTAATGGTTATTCATGTTAATGATTCACATAGAATGACTCCAGAGGCTTGCTGCACCGAAAGGGAAACATGAACTTGACCCCCCCCCCCAATCTGTACACTACCCCCTTCAAAGGCCTTGACATAGGGACCAGGGCAGTTGGGCGGATAGTACCGAAATCTGACACTACCCTTATAGTTGCTTGGTGAAGGTTAGTTATACCTCAGGAGCAGAGTTGTACATCAGGGACAGAGTGCAAAGTCCCTGAAAAGGAAAACTGGGGGCAAGAAGTCACTGACTCCTCACATGGCCAATCCTCATGATGAGGACAGGATGAAAACTAACTTATAAAGAACAATATTATATTCTCCCCTCTCTGCCTTAACATATGTATACACATTTTCACATATTTACAGATGCATACACACACATACACACACACAGTACAAAGTAATGGAGTGGTTGCATGTCTCCCTGGGTGAGATATAGGGCTCTGGGGAACTCATTTGCCCTTGGTAGTAGCAAGGATACTCCCAGGGCTATAAGCATCAGAGACCTGATGGCTAGCACTGGGATATGGGGGATGTTTTCAGTTGATGATAGAAATATCTTATTTACCTGCCACCTTCTCTCAGACATCAAGGTAACCTTATTTCTAATTGAAATATATGAGCGTTTCCATGGCATGATTAGGTGGAAGAGAATAGATCCTGTGGTACTTTGCTAAGCCCTTGATATCTTCACCTATGGAAAGAGAAAAGAATTTTAGACTTCCATTCTAGATCAAACAGTGTATGTTCAAGGGCCTCTTGTAACTTTAATATTCTATGCTTGAAGGCCCCTCCCAGCTCTAACACACCCTATTCTAAGTTCCCTCCTATCTCTGGCATTGGATGTTCTAAGGTTCACCTCAGCTCTTACAATCTATGTTCTAAGTTCCTTTCCATCTATACCACTCTCTGTTCTGTCTTCCAAGGATCCTTCCATCTCTGACATTCTATGTTCTAAATTTACCTCCCACTTGGCAATTCTATTAGTCTATATGTTGTAACAAAGCTGTATTGTATTGTAGTCTTGGCAGATCTGGGTTGGAATCATGGCTCAGCTACTTATGAATTAATTATGTGACCCTGGATGAGTTATTTCATGTCTCTGGGCCACAGTTTTCCTCATCTGTTAAAGGACGGTATTGTGAGCTCCAAGATTCTAGTTATTTGATTGTATTCTGTTTTTATATCATATTAGATATATTTTTTTCATAAGCGGATCTGTGAATTTACTAATGTAGACACTCACTCTTCCATTAGAGATCCCAGACTCTGTACTTCTCATTTTAGCCTCTACATGGTGTTGATAGTCCGGTTTGACTCTGAAGATCTGGGTTTTGGGGAGTTCTCCAATAACCCTGGTAGTACATGCTTAGTTAGGTGGAAGTTAAGGGCCATGCTCTTTATGATTTTCAAAGAGTTAACAACAGTCTATCCTTCAAGTGATATCAACTCACTTCCAGAGGGTATGTGGATTTAACAAATCAAAATTCAGCTCTGCATTATATTTCACTCAGCCCTAATTATGTGACCCTGGCATAATTGGAGTCAACTTTCTATAGAACCGGATAAACATGCTTGGAAACCATATGCAGTATTTACTTGGCATAGAATTGATAAGCAGATAGAACCAGAAATTCTCAAAGTGGGCAATACCATCCCCTAGGGGGTGCTGGAACATCCAGGGGGGGTGATAGTAGCCTTCAGTGCAATTGGGGACATTGAATAAAAATAAGGGTGTGGTGGAAGTATAAGGAAAGAAGAGAAGAGAAGAAAATTTTGAAAAACTGTATGTTTCCTCTGTTGTACAACAGAGTTAAAGTCATAGTGATTACCTTATTTTCCAAATAAACGCACAAAATGAAAGTTATAACCAATCAGTGGTCAAGTTCGCCAATAAGACTTAACAAGCAAGTGTTGGCAGGTGAGCGTGTCTCACATTGTCAGAAAGTCTAGCTCGTATCAGCAAGAATATGTGAATGTAATGACCTGTTTACAGTATGATACTATATGGGCATATGACATAATATCACATCATCAAAATTGTATTGTGTGGAAAAAACCCCACAAATTTACAGCAAATTATTAAATTTAAAATGTATCATTTTAAAAAATTATATTTTTGAAATGATGCAAATTTCAAAAAAAAAAACATTAAAGGGTTAAAGAAGGTAGATTTCCAGGGGGTCATTGAGTAATTATTTATTTAAAGGGGACAGTAGGCCAAATAAGTCCAGGACCCTCTGATAATAGACAATGCAGACTGCCAATAAAGTAATTAATAAGATATCTTAAGCAGCTGCTAGCAGTCCACTCTTCCAGGCTGAAGAAGTCCTTCAGATTCTATGAAAACAGTTTCAAACACAGAAATTCTAGGAAATCTACAGAATCTGAGTTTGTTTTGTTTCTCCCAGCTGTACCCGCTGCGAGCAGGAAAAGAACGGACATAACTCTGATTCTACAGGCTTGTATAAATCAGGCATCTGATAAACCTGGTCAGCAAATGAGGAGACAGAAACTGTGGTTTCATTATCTCTGCTCAGCCTGCAACATAGAACTGAGGACTGAGGATATGGTGGGAACTGGGACTCTGAAGGCTCATGATTATATCAGTCCTTATTGTCTCATGAGTGGACTTGAGTCCAGACGAGACAAGGACAAACCTCTTACCACCTTTGCCATCCTGTTGAGGTTTGAGGTCCTGGCGTCCCCAAAATACCAACATACTGGGTCCTGCCAAATGAATTCGACTCCAGCCTTCCTTCAGTCAAAGTAAAACAAAGTTTATTAAAAATTCGCCATATTGGGTTGACTCTTAAGGAGCCTAAGCATTTGTAACACTTGTATGAACAAGCGGGCCAGATACAATCTGAGCAAGATTGAGTCTGAGCACCTTCATGGAGGCAAGATAGAACTTAGATAAAGAAAAGACTGAGGGAAGAATCCAACTGTCACCAAGTAGTCTGGGGCTCCAGGTATGGTCTCCTCAAAGCCGCAGTTTCCCCAACCCTGGGCTAGGTATTCATTCTGGGAGGGCAAGTGATTTGTAGAGTGGAGAGTACTTCCCATGGAGCTGGGTATGCACATTCCCACATAATCCTTTAATTACATAGTATTATGTTATATTATTCTCAAGCTTCAACTGTAAGGCAAAAGGTTGTCCATCAACACATTTTTATTAAGCTCTTATTGTATGCCAGGCACTAAGGGATAAGTCCTGGGGCTACAGTGAAAGAAATGAAACATCATCTGCCTTCAAGGAGCTTATATTCTAGAGGGGAAGAAACCATATAAAATATGTAAAATGTGTACAAATTACAGATATGGGGTCACTAAGGAGAAAGCATTGGCAGCTGGAGGATCAGGCGAGGCCTCCCACAATAGGAGAGGACTTGGGAGTTGAGCTTTGGAGGAAACTTACTACTGGGATTCTGGGAAGCAGAAGGGGAACCATTTTTCATTTTGTTTTTGTTATTCCCCCAACATTAGGTTATTAAAATGTGCTTGACCTTTGAAAGTTACCAGGTATGATGGAAAAAAGGTGGATTGTTAAGGACTTAAAATGCAAAAGAGAAGAGTCTTCTTTTGATTTTCTTGAGCCGGGAAGTAGCACTTTAAGAATATCAGTTTGGTAGCTTGAGGAAAAAGAATAGATTCTGCCCATGAAGTGAAAACAGCGCTGAAAAACAATGTAGAAGATAAATGTGTGCTCTCTCTCCCTCTCTCCCTCCCTTCCCTCTCTCCTCTCTTCTCCTCTCTTTGTCTCCCTCCCTGTGTCTCTCTCCTCTCTCTCCTTTTCCTCTCTCCCTTCGTTCTTCCTTCCCCCATCCTCTCTCCTTTTTCTCTCTCCCTCACTTCTGTTTCTATCTCTACTTCCCTATTTCCTTTTCTTCTTCCCCTTCTCACTTAGTCTCTCTCCCCACCTCTTTCTCTCCCTCTCCCTCCCTTCCCCCTCCCTCTCTCTTCTTTCTCCCTTTCTTTGTCTCCTGCTCTTTCTCCTTCTTCCTCACTTTTTGTCTTTGTCTCTCTCCCTCTATCTCTCCCTCTCTCTCTTCCTCTCCCCTCCTCCTCTTCCCCCTTCTCTCCCTCTCTGTCCATCTGTCTGTGTCTCCCTTTTTGTCTCTGTCTCTCCTAAAAATCTTATGTCAACTGCTTACTGCCAGATGGAAAATACCAGGCACTGTAATGGAAGCTTCCCCTTACTAAGGATTTGATACTGAGCAGTAAATCTGCAAACCAAACAAACAGGCCAACATCTGCTAAGCCCAGTTTGGGTTTGCCACTTAGGGATAAGGGGCTAGGAAAACAATTTAGTCATTATTCTGCCTATTAACATACAGCTTTGTAAAAAGACAAAAGCAAGGAGTTTAGATGGGAGGTCATGTTGAGGGGAGAAGCCAAGTGGCTGAACTAATGCCTGGCTTCTTTTTAAGCCCTTTAGATCAAAAAGAGAGACCTCCCTGGTGCCCCTTCCCCCTCCCCACCATAGATGACTGTTTGTATAAAAACCTCAGACTTGAAAGTTTGAAGTCCAACTGGCTAACTAGAAAAGCCACTACATTAACCCAATGATGTCCTCTGAGAGTCAACTACAACATGGCTCTCTAGGACTGTATATTTTATTTTAGACCCTGTCAACTTAAACTCCAATTTTAAAAACCCTGAGGTAGCCCATTTATACTTAAAGAGCAGAGGTTTCTATGAAGTAACATTAATGCTAATAGGCAAGGAATAAATAACTCTCCATTTTTCATTTAGGTCAGCTTAGCCTCTAACACTTTGGAAAGCAGGACCTTAACAATCAAAGGGAATTAGAGAAGGATAATCACATCGTTTGTATCACTGCCTTTATAAAGGTCTTTTCTTTTTTTACAACAGGCATGGATTTTCCAAAGGGGGAGGGGGAAACCAGCCCTGTGATTTCAGTGGTACAATGAATTCTCAAAGAGGAAATTCATAGAATCATAGCTTTAGTGCCAGAAGGGATCAGAGAGGTCGTTGAGTTCAACCACTTCATTGTACAGAAGAGGAAACTGAGGCCAGGGAAGGGAAGTGACTTGCTCAGAGTCATAAAGCTATGAAGTGTGAGGCAAAATTTGAACCTAGGTCTGACTACAAATCCAGTGCCCTATGCACTGTGTTAGGCTACCTGCCCCCTTCCCAATTCCCTCTGGCAATGTAGGTCTTCACCTGCTCTAAAATTATAGTCTCAGAGAGTTGACTGATAGATTGTAGCTTGCCCAGCACTATATACTCAATATGTATCACAAGCAGGACTTGAACTCAGGTCTTCTTGGTTCCAAGTCCAGAAATCTCTCCACTCTACTACATTGCCTCTAATAACATTTTTTTTCTGCCAGATCTATTATTTCACAGATATAAGAATTCCTCTCATGAAGAAACTCCCTTTATTAATCCAGATCTTTATGTGTTTTGCCCCTAAGTTTCAGAGTGGTCTAGGGCCCCAAAAGGCTCAGTTACTTGTCCAGGATTACATAGTCAGGATACATGAGAGATGGAACTTGAACTCAGATCTTTCTGACTACAAGGTCAGCTCTTGACCCACTATGCCCACCTGGACTTTAAGGCATTGAAGTGAATTAGAGAAAATAATTAAATAATAAATGTGCATTTAATAAAAGTCCTTCGTAGCACAAGTATAGCTATAAAAGAACTTCTTCAAATAATTTCCTGGGAGTCATTCAAAAATACTATCATAACTACTCTCTGTTACATGAACACAGAGAATTGACATCTTTCAAATCAAGTTATCCGTCAATTATATGTATATACCTGCTGTGTGTGTGTGAGTGATGCTTTTGCCAGTGTGTTGAATTACTGAGTTTTTCTGTTATAGGATAATAAGTCAAAAGAGGATGCCAAAAGGTCCATAAACATGATAATAGGAACAAAGGAAAATGATTTCGAATGTCAATTTCAATCCTTTCTCATATTTGAAGCAAGTCCATCGGGATGAGGTCTCAGAGATAAGTAGCTGCTAATTTTTGATTCCAACATAAAGAAAGGCAGCGGGGCACCAGAGGTTCTCCTTGTCCCATGGTGCCTAGGAGTTGAGCCATAATATGCATCACACCCATGCAGATGGTTAATAAACTTGGTCTTGACAGGGCATGACCCCAAGCTGAGTCCTTTGTCTCTTGGCCCAGGAGAGTTTTGTCTAGGGTGCCCTGGAAAACCTCCCCTTGAACGCTCCTTGGATTCCCCTTATTTGATCTGGCATTCTCTTGAGGTCCATGGAGATACTCCCCACCCTTGATTCTATTAAAATTCCTTTTCTCCTGGCTACTGGCCACTCCCATCAAGATCCTCCCTCTGACCTCCCCTATCAACACCATCCCTGGAGTCCCAGACTGCTTGGCGACATTTGGATTTTTCTCTCTGTCTTTCTGTATGTAAGATCCTTCTCGTCCCCATGAAGGTGCTCAGCTTCAATCTAGCTCAGATTGTATCTGATCAGCTGGTTAATACAAGCATTACAAATGCTTAGGCTCTTTAAGAGTCAACCCAATATGGCAAATCTTTAACAAAATTTGTTTTACTTTTGGCTGAAAGAAGGCTTGGGTCGAGTTCATTTGGCAGGACCTGGAGTGTTGGTATTTCGGGGTCCCCAGCACCCCAAACCTCAACAATACTACATTCTGTTGGACACAGAGCAGACAGCATCTGCTCTAAAGGGACACTTTCTGCTAAATGTTCCCTTTTTCTTCTCTTCCTTTCTCAGTTTTCTGGCAGATGGAAGAAGGGTAACAAAAATTTCCTTCTATCCTACAGTCTTCCTCTGGCTTTGCTTAGAATCTCAAAGATGGAATTTGTCAATGTCATGGTAGTGAGTGTGCTGAATATCTCTGTGATGAAAGCCAACATTCACACAACAGAGATGGTTTTCTTGCACCTGCTGTGACAACAGTAACGTGCTTATTGGGAGCAGGGTATAAAACTTTCAATATTAAAGCAAACTCATAGGGATTATAGTGTCAGAACCTGCTTGTGTAGAGACTGGTCATCTGTATGAAATCTAAATTCTGTAGGTAACACAAAAACAGCAACATTCCCTCCTAATTTGGATAGTCTTTTTTTCGTTTCTGTATTGGCACTGAATTTCTCTTATCAATATCAAGTCCCTACACTTGTGCTTTTGATCTCATATCACCCCTTTACTGTTGCTTCTCTCAGTCTCAGTTCTATTCTGTATTTCTTTCTTTGATTTGGTTATAAACCCCAAAACAATTTTATGATATTGTAATAGTTGAGTACAAAGTTCCCTGGTCTTCTGTATCGTTATGTTGAGTTCCTTGGTGTCATACTAGAGCCCCTGTTTGAGTGGGCAACCCATGTCTCTTTCTAAGAAACATAAGGCTCAGGAAAGTCCCTCTTTTAGGGTAGAAGGCTCAATCCCCTAACTCACAAATTCAGAATAGTCCCCAATGCAGTGCATGAGGCTAGCATTTCCCAGGAGATCTTAGATTTTTTTCTTTTTGCCAGAAGGCTGGATTCTGGCATCCTGGTGGGTAGGAAGCTGTCCTCTCTTGGCTAGAAAGGCAGATTCCAGGCCTCTCAGATTTAGGATTACCCATGAGGTAATTCCCAAGGTTGACACTGCCAGGGAATTTGCCTTCTCTCGGTAGAATATCAGCATTCAGGACTCAACAGGAACGCCGAATATTAGGCTACATATATAACATATGTAAGCCTAGCCATGTGCTTCTGCAGCCATTAAACCCACCCCTACTGCTGTCCTCTTGGAATCCCCCCAAAGGAAAAGAAAAGTCAAAACTTAAAAAGAAGCCACATCTTGCCTGATTGGAGAGAAGCGATGTTGTGCATTTTAGGAAGAGGTTTATTTTTTTTAATCAAAGTTCATTTATTTTTATGCTTTTTAGTATTTTTAGAATACATGAGCACTGGATTTCATCAAAAGACCTTTCCACATCTATTAACACAGTTATGTTATTTTAATTGTCCTACTTATAAATATCAGTTAACACAGGAGCATTTATCAGAAGCCTTCTCTATACCAAGTATTATTCTAAGTATCCCTGAATACAGAAGCAAAAAATGGGACAGGCCCTGCCTTCCAGGAGCTAACTTTCTCCTACAGGGACAACATGTGTTCCCAGATAAATAAATACAAGATATATGCAAGTTAAAGACACGGTGACTAAAGGATGAAGGAATCAGGAATGACGTCTGACATTTGAAATGAGCTTGGAAGGGACCTAGGGTTCTTCAAGAGGCCAAGGTGAGGGAGAGAGATATCTTGCACAGACAATATCAATGGAGTCCAGTCTGGAAGGTAGGGTACATGAGAGGAAGGGGGAAACAAGCATTATTAACCACCTGCCTACTATGCACCAAGCACTGTGTGAAGCACTTTACAAATAGCTCATTTTATTGTGAGGTTAAAGAATTAGCCTGAAGAGTTAGGCTAAGCTAGAGATGGATTGTAAATTGTTTTAAATAGCAGAAGAGTTTGTAATTTTAACCTAGAGGCAATAGGGAGCCCCTGAGACTTCTTGAGCAGAGGAGTAGTATGGTCAGACCTGGGTTTGAGGAATGTCAATTTGGCAGCTGTGTGGAGGATAGATGAGAGAGAAAACTGAAGGCAGGGAGATGAGTTAGGGAACTATTTCATTAGATCACATAAGAAATGATACACCCTGGGAAGAGAGAAAGAGACAAACAGGAGAGACCTGGAGGATATGGAATCAATAAGAATTGAAAACTGATTCTAGGGTAGGGAGAGAGTCAGAAGATCTGAGGTTATGAAAATGGGTGACTGGAAGGATGGGAGGGAGGCTCATAGGGAGAAATCAAATGAGTTCTGTTTTGGATGGACTGAACTGAAGAGAAATATGGACCAGACGGTTGGAGGTGCAGGACTGGAGCTCAAGGGAGATATGATATATAGATCTGGAAGTCATTTGTATGGTGATAACAGTAGAATCCATGGGAGACAATGAAGTCACTATTGGACAGAATCCAAGGGGAGAAGAAAGGAGAAGGCCTCGGACACAATTCTGGTAGACTTCCACATATCCTGGGGGAGATCTGCATGATAATCCTGGAAGAATGACTAAAAAGGATTGGCCAGAGAGGTAGGAAGAGAATAGGGCAGAGAAGGGTCATGGAAACACAGGGAGAAAAGTGCATACAGAAGGAAGGGGATGTTGGTCAATGTCAAACATCACAGAGGTCAAGAAACATGAGGACTGAGCAAAGGCCTTATATTTAGCAATAAGAATATCATTGATGACTTTGAAATGAACTATTTCTGTCAAATGGTACAGATGGAGGCCAGAATTTTGGGGTTTGATGGGAAAGAGAAATTCAGGACAACAACTTGAGGAAATGGCAAAGTCAAGTGAAGGTTTTGAAAGAGATGAGGATGATGGGTGAGGTCTAGGCATGTTTGAAGGGGACAAGGTAGGTATTAGTGGATAAGGAGAGATTGAGAAATAAGGAGATATTTGGAAATGTTCAAAATGACTATGAGGTCTATGTCCTTTGACCCAGAGACACTACTGCTAGGTGTATGTCCCAATGACCAAAAGAAAGGTACTATATAGAGCAAAAAGATTTGTAGAAGTACTTTTTCATAGAAGTGAAGCTGAAGGGGGAGGGGTATCCATCTGTAATGCTTAAGGGAGGACCCTCACCAGCAGTTCTTTAGACAAATGAAATTCCAGTATGGTTCCCTTCCCTGCTCAAAAGAAAATTCACTATTTTTGTAAATATTCATCTACTTTGTTTAACTTTTCAAGTTTGTTGCCATTTAATTGAGAATAATCATTCCTATCAATTTCCTATATTTGTTATGAATTCTCTCTCTTCACTTTTGATTTTGATAATTTGGTTTTTATCTCTTTAAAAAATTCAACTTAAGTTATATTTTTTTTCTATTTTCATCACTTTTTCAAAGAACCAGCTCTGAGCCTAACTTACATTTCAAAGCTTCCCTCCTTATTTATTTTCAGTTTTGTTTATCTCTTCTTCGATTTTTAGAATGTCTGTTTTTGTTAATGTGGGGGGCTTTAATTTGTGGGTTTCTTTTTTTTTTTAAAGCTTTTGTTTTTAGGTTTCCTCTTCAGTGTCAGTTTATTCTGAGCCTTACTTATGACACTGTTCTCTTAAGACCATTCCAACGCTTTGTCTTCATACTTGATTACCTATTTTTTTCTTCCATTTTCTGAGAGATGGAGAGAAAGAGAGAGAGAGAGAGAGAGAGAGAGAGAGAGAATGAATACATATTCTAACAGATATGCAGATAATTGAATTACATCATTATTATAAGATGACTGTGCCAAGCTTGTAGTCTGTTTCCTGAACTCATCTATGTCTTCTTTTTGTCTAGGTGGTCTGTAGTATAATTTGATGACAGTATCACTTTGTTTCTGCCTCCACTGATCATTACCTAAACTCTCTCCTTCAGGCTGTCTGCTTCTGGTTTCTGGATTTCCTCATTTAAAAATTAATCTTATTTTCATTTTAATAATTATTTTAATCTGATTATTAATAATCATTGTGTTATATATAACTAATTATTGATTTAATTTTGATTATTAATATGTAGTGTTACCTTGTTCCTACTTTACCTATATAGTTTCTTTTAGTTAATCAATAAGCTTTTATTAAAACACTGATCTTGTGCCATGTATGGTGCTAAATATTGTTAATACAAAGAAAAGCAAAGACATGGAACCTGCCTTCAAGGAGCTCACATGATAAATGCTAATGAGGGTGACAATAGGCAAATAATTATCCATATACAAATTATACCCTCAGTAGATGGAAGGTAATCTCAGAGAGAAGAAATTTTGGCAGGGGTGGGGGGGAAGGGTGTGTGGGAAAGGTCTCTTGAAAGAAAAAGGATTTGAGCTAAGACTTGTAGAAAGTCAAGGAAGTCATGAGGTGAAAGTGAAGACAGCCAGTACCCCCAGTATGGGTGGATGGTAGGTGGGTAGAGGGTACAGTTACACAAATTCAGGAGATGAAGGAACAATGAGAAAATCAGTGTTATTCTATCACAGAGTGTGTGGAAGGGAGTGAGGTATAACAAGACTCTACCCTTCCAGGTTTATGTTTTATTTATGGATCTTGACCAGCCAAGTCTCAGAGACGCTTATAAGGCCAAATTTGTCTCCTTATGTTAAGTTTTTTGTTGTTTTTTTTTTTAGTTCATCTAGCTGGTAGCTGGTTTTGGCAACTGTTGTACAGCATACAGCTTTAATTAATAAAGAACTTTCTATAGGTGGGACCTGCGACACAGCTATGGACTTCCAGGACAGCCCTCCTCTAGTAGGCAGCAGCCTTTCAAGGAGTATACAGGGGACAGTTTAGCACCTGCTCATCATCAGATGCGAAGACATCAGGAGACCATTCCTTCCATATGGGCCACTTGTACCTAGAGGTCACCAACCACATAGTTATTCACAGGTCAATAGAGAGACCCAAGGAAGCTGGGCTTATACTGCTTGCTTAAGAATCCTATCTAAGGATATTCTAGTTAATGTTTAACAACCAAATCTGTGGGGAAGAAAATGTGCCATGACACATTTTTCAGTATCACCCGGCATCAACATTTTCTCCATCCCTTTCTTAAGTCAGTAGTCAACAAAACAATCCATTAAGTTCTAAATGCTTTACAAATATGATCTCATTTCATCCTAGCAGAATGTTTGAATTCAAAGCAACTGATCTAGCAGATAGGCTGGGCAGAGAAAATTTAAGGCACATACATCTCTTAGGGAAAACAACAAAAAAAATGTAGAAGTTCGAATATCATACTTAGGAAAATAATCCAAAAACTTTCCCCCAAAGAGTGAAAGCAGACGGTAAAGTACTGATTAATAGAATTCACAAGTTACTGATAAAATGAAACAGCATGTTTAAAATACCAAGACATTTGGTCATCAAATTTTAGGATTTCATTACCAACTAATCAACAAGAATTTATTAAATACTGACCCCTTGATCTCCTCCCTCCCAGGCTATCTCTCCCATGGACGTTTGACGTTTTGCTTTCCTGTTTCACTGTAGGGAGTCTCTATTGAAACTTCTCCTAAATTGCTTCTCAGATAAGAGGCTTATTAGGGGCTCTTTGTGTTTGTCTCTGGGATCTACCACCTGGAGTGGGAGCTGGGGAATAGAGCCAGCAGCAGACAGCTACAGGAGATGTCTGGGATAAGGAGAAGGTAGGACTGGTCCTCAACTCAGCATACAGAGAGCTACAGCAACCATACCACACTGCCTTCTGCCTTCTGCTTCCTTGCTGAAGGAGTCCCTGCAAAAAGAAACAACATTAAGTAATTGAAGAAAAAGAGAGGGCAAGAAAGAGTTAGGCAACATCTCGTAGAGGGATGGGTTAGAGCAAGGAGCAAAGCCTTTATACTGTATTCTAGAAGCTGTACTTTGAATGAAGTTCTTAGAGAGGAAAATGAATGACCATATGAATAGCTAGACCATGAATGGCACCCTAGAGTTCTGAATGGTCTAGATTGGGGGGCAGAAATAAAGAGGAAGGATTTCCTTTGGCTGGTGGTGCAGTAGATAGAGTGCAGGCCTGGAGTCAGGAAGACCTGAGTTCAAATCCAGCCTCAGACACTTACTAGCTATGTGACCCTGGGAAACTCACTTTCCTTGTGTGTAAAATGAGCTGGAGAAGGAAATGGCGAACCACTTCAGTGTCTTTGACCAAAAAATCCCAAATGGGGTCATAGAGAGTCAGATACAACTGAATAACAACAAATTCCTTTTGGGAAGGGTGCCAGTAAATCACAAATCTTCCTCTCAGCACCTCAAAAAGAATAAACAACAACAAATGTAGACCTCTGATGTGCATGGTTCAGGGAACTCCGGTATGAGGGAACTCTTTCTACTCTGCCACTCACTTGTAGTTACCTAGAACACTTTAAGTGACTTGCCCCAGCTCACATAACCTAATTCTGGTTAGCAGGCTGGTTCAGTTTACCTTACCACACCGTTTCTCAAATGAAGTAAAAGAGGGAAAAGGAAGAGAAGAAAGGAAATATCCACAACTTAATACCCACAGGAAATAAAAAGGGGAAATGACAGCATGAGGAGGTCCTTCTCCTCCCTGAGTAAATCTAAACTCCAGGCAGTGGTTCTGGAAGTAGTAGAGATTTGGAGGTTCTTTGGCTCTGATGGGCAGGGATCCCTGACAGCTCTACCACCACGGGCACAGAATCACCTGCAGTGCCAAAATATATCTGGCACTAGGATAATCATGATAGATGATCACCAGGAACCTTTGCATCTCCCACTCTCTCCCACCCTCTTCCCCCAGTTGTCTGCTGCTGACTCTATTTCCCAGCTTCCACTCCAGGTGGTAGATCTGGGACTCAAACATCAAGAGTCCCCAGTAACATTCTCTGAGACTCCACTCAGGAGCATTTCCAATAGAGGCCTCCTACAGTGAAACTGGGAGAAGGTAAGAGTCAAATAAATATCCATGGGGTAAATAAATCCTGGGAGGGAAAAGACCAAGGAGTCAGGTTTTCTGAGGAAAAAAAAACAATACCCCAAACAAAACAAAAACATAAAAGGGAAGAGATAAAGAAAGCAAACAAAGAAAAACACTAAATAAAATAAAGAAATACTATAGGTGTAAATGATCCCCAAGGCAAAACCTGAGAAGAAAAGAATAATTCTGTGGTTAGTGCAACTAGAACTCTTGAATAAAATATAGAATGGCCTCCAGGTCTGCATGGGTGGTTAGAGGACCTGGTAAGAGGACTGAAGGAAGAGGTAAGGAGTCAAGTAATTCAGAATAGGCATTGAGAAACTTTAATAAAACAATGGATACTCTGGAAAAAAATATATAATAGAGCAAACAAAATTCAAATCAACATATTTTGTTTGTATAGTAAAAAATAGCAGCATAAAGTCAAAAGAGAGAAAAATTAGAAGACATGAGATGAATTCTCTAAAAAATAAATGGCATCAGAAATAGTATGTGAAGAGATGATATAAGAACCCCAGGGCTTCCAGAAAAGCATAATGAGGCAAAAAACCTGAGTATCCTATTTCACCTTATACCTAAACCATTGTGCCTTCTGGAATTCCGGTTCCATGATTAACAAACTTTTCTCCAATTCAGACTTCTTCTTCTCATGTTCCTTCTATCTTCTGGCATTTACAGAGACTACCCCAAATGGACAACACATTCTTTAGCACTTCTATCATACCCTGTGTTCTGCTCCCTCAACACAATCTTCCTGGTGGGGGAGTTAGAACTTATTGCACCCCACTGCCACTCCCAGAATCTCTCTTTGCCACCATTATCCAGCAAGCTTTCTTCCTTTGAAGCACATCTTAGCCAAATTTATCACCCAGTCCAAATCCTAGTAGCAGTACAAGGCCCCAAATCACTCTCCTTCCTGTCTCAAAACTATCTGTGCCTGGATCATAGGTATACTGTGATCACTGGATCCTGCCTTGTACCAGGAGACTTCAACATGCATGTTGTTCCCTCAAAGACCTGAACTCATCAATTCCTTACCATACTTCTCCATTCTATATGTGGGGATGAACATACTCTTGATCTTGTTGAATCCATAAAAACTATGAAATCATTTTATTGGATCATAATGTCTTATAATTCTTTCTCTCCATGTTTCTTACCCAAAGAAATGCTAGAGGCAATTTGTGCCAACTTAGGAGAGCAGGTTGTTAAATTTTCAGTGTGAATATTTATACCTCATAAATTGGCCAACACTGTAAGTCAGGCCTTGATTTATTCTTTTATTGATTTTTCTAGACCTACAAAAGTGATAAGTGAAAATGTTTTAAAAAAATGATGATGAAATTTAAAACCGTGTTGTGCATTGTTGGAGTGCTAGTTCTTAAACATTTTATTGCATATCCCTAATCTTTCCCTACCTAGTCTCCTTCTTCATCTTCACTACAGGGTCTGCTCTCAGGTCAGCCCCTTTATTCTAACATGACTTTGTTGCCTTCCTAAACCTGATCTTCTTAGTTAATAACAGGTCAACTCCATAGTACTCGACACTCCAATACCTTGCACCTTCAATATAGTCTTATGTCTTACAAAGGGGCAGCAGTACATAGAGCACCAGTGCAGGAGTCAGGAGGACCTGAGTTCAAATCTCACCTCAGACACTTGCCACTTACTAGCTGTGTGACCTTGGGCAAGTCACTTAACCCCAATTGCCTCATCCTGGGTCATTCCCAGTCATCCTGATGGATATCTGGTCACTGAATTCAGATGGTTCTGGAGGAGAAGTGAGGCTGGTGACCTGCACAGCCCTCCCTCACTCAAAACAAAGTCAAGTGCAAGTCATGCCATTATTTCTCTGATGGCATGGTCTTCTTTGACAATGAAAGATGAACACATGTCTTACCAAACCCCAACTCTGGATAATTCCCATCATTTACCTCTTATCCCTATTCATGTGTGACTGGATAAAGCTGGAAGAAGTTATTCAACTGAGCTGACAAGATACACTATAAACATGTCATCAACTGGTTTCCCATCCCAGCAAAGCAATTCTTTTTCTATTTCATAAGTGATTTTCTATCCCACTCTTCATACTTCCATTCCATTTAAAGTCCTTTACAATCTATGGTTTACCTTTATAGACTTATTACTATCCATTCATGCACTCCATGACAGCCAGATTGACATTTTGTTATTCATAAAGAACAGTTCATTTTCCACCTTTGTGCCTTTATGCCTGAAATGAACTCTTTCCTCCCCTCTACTTCTTAGAATCTCTGGTTCCCTTCAAGCCTTAGTTCAGGCACCACCTGCTGTATAAAACCTTTCCTAATCCCTATAGCTGCTAATGCTTGGCCCTGCCCCAAATTACCTTGCCTTTATCTTGCATATACTTATGTGAACACATATCATTTTCCCCTCCTTACATACCTATTATTTAATTGAATATGAGCTCCTTGAGAGCAGAGGTTATTTCATTTTTATCTTTGTATCTCTCCAGCCTAGAATAATGCCCATCACATAGTAGACACTTTATAAATGTTCTTCAGTTGAGTGATCATGAGCATTATCACCATCGCAATGCTGCCATTATCATTATCAGGACACTTAAAATACCACCACCATTACAGCCACCATGAACACCATCATACTGTTACCATTAGTCTTGTCTTATCACTATCATTATCACTGTACATCATGATATCACCATTACTATCACAGCACTCTCACCATTAGCATTGTCCCATTGCCAACAGCATCACTCTAACATCAATAACATCTTCAACTTGACGTAAGAAGCCCTAATCACTGTCACATTAACACCATTGTGGGGACAATGGGTACTGTTAACACCATCATTGCTACCACATCACCATGACCATCATGATCACCACGGGAAGATCCACCATTATTTTCTCATTGCTTCCATCAATATTGTTACCAAAATACCAGTAAGACTGTCAAATCCCAACACCCTCAGATCACTGCCATCACTGTCAAATATTCACCATCATTCCTGTCACATCCCTACCATAGGACCTATGATTTCATCCATTTAAAGAATTCCTAGTGAGGAAACTCCCTTTTCTGAAAGACACCTGAATCTTCTCTGCAATTCAATCTAGAGAGTTGTCTAGGTGCACTGGTAGGTGTCCAGGGTCATATGGCTAAAGTGTGGCAGAGTTAGGAGGTGAACCAAAGTCATCCTGACTCCAAGTCCAGCTTGCCACCTACCATGCCACAGCAGCAACAAGAACAACTCCCTTAAAGCCCACCCCCATCATCCACTTTGTGATGGAAGGGCAAAGTAAGGGAATGCCAGCCAGGATGATGTACAGCAAGGACTCTGTGTACCCTGAGATCATTATGATAGCTGTAAAAGCCTGGCAGGCACCCTGAAATGCTAGCCAATTGAGCTCTGTTAATGTTACTGATTAGGTTATCACCATAGCCATTATGATGGAATAGCTCCTATGAATCTCGGAAATAGGCAGGGCAGCATAGGGTTCCTACTGGAACCATCGTGATGATCAGCTCAACATGGAGGATCACATGTTCTTATGCCATAAGAAAGCAAGTTATAGTGGAACACTGATACTCCACCCACTGGAAATACTTCAGGGTTGATAGAGGTGACCACTAGAAAATCCAAGCCACAACTGTGCACGAAATGGACTGAGGATAGCAATGCTTTTATTATGTGCTGCTACAACATCACTGAACAAACACATTCCTCCATTTGCGGAGAGTTAAAAACCATTTCAGGACTTTCATTTGATAGCTTATGCTGTTACTGTTGCCATGGCAAGAATCATGATATAAGAGGCAGAATTCTTTTGGACAGGTGTCAAGTATTACTATGACAGATGTGACTTGACAAAGCCATTGAAGATTTGCAAAAATCAGTGAAAGATTACATCAATATCTAGCCAGTGTACACAGTGGAAAACTCGAATGTCATATCGACCAATGAAAGGCAACAAAAAAGGGAACACATGAAAATATGGGAATCTGGAAGGGAAAAAAATATATCAGACATTATCTATACCCTTGATCAACAATTAAGAGCAAAAGCCCCAAAGTTAAGATGCAATGCAAAGAAAAAAACCAGACAACAATTTAGTATGGATCAAAAATTGTATTTACTTGAGGTTCCAAGAAACCAGAAACAAGATTCAGAGAAATGAAAGCTGGATCAAACACACAACACAAAGTTTGGATCTTGTTAAGGGTTAGATCAAGGTGATTGAAACTGGCTTCTCTGTAAGACTGAACAGTAGTGAGTCAAGATAAGATCCCTAACTATTAACTCAAATGCTTTACAGAGGTGTACAGATTACACACAAAGTCATTTACCAGCTTCTTCTCTGATGTGAATCTGATCCCATCTTTCTGAAATCAAATCATAACATATTTATTACCATGAGATAAGAACAGTAATGACTCTTCTAAACATGAGCCAATTATGTGTTTCTATATTTTATGCAAAAGTTTGCATTGCTCAAAAAAAATCTACACTCACATAGGAGAAGATAAAATATTAAATGAGGAACAAAAATTCAAGTTATGTCAGTAAACATTTGCTAACTTATCAGGCCCATTACTGTGTGCCAGGCACTACACTGAGCACTAGGGATAGGGATAAAGGCAAAAGCAGCCCCTGTCCTCTAGAAGTTCCCATTCTAACAGGGGTAACAACATGCAAAGAGCTAGTACATACAGAAGAGATACGGAATGGATGGAAGGAATTAGAACATAGAGGATAGCACAGTAAATGGAAGGCAATCTGAGAGGAAAAGGGACTAGCAACTGGAGGGACTGGGAAGGGTCTCCAGAAGAGGGTGTTGTTGTTTACATCCTTCGTTGCCAAAGAAGACCATGCCCTCTGAGAAATGATGACAGGACTTTATTGTGAGGGAGGCCTGTGCAAGGTCACCAGACTCACTTCTTCTCCAGAGTCATCTGAATCCAGTGATTCATCAAGATGACTGAAGATGACCCAGGATGCACTAGGAGATCTTGGCCCCTTTAGGCCAAGGTATATTCAGGTATTCACTTAGGGTGAGGTAACACCCATTCATTGAATGGGCCTGTCTAAGAAGTAGCCAGAAGAAGGTGAAGTTTGAGCTGAGTGTTAAAGGAAGCTTGTAATTAGAGGCAAGCAGGGAGAATGCCCCAGGCATAGCTCACAGTCTGTGAAAAGGCAAAGAAAAGGGAGATGAAGTCATTGAGAAGCAACTGAATCACAGAATGTGGAGAAGACTAGAAAGATTAAGGGAGGGGCAGAAAGGTTATGCCAACATGCAAAGAGAAATTCATTATCTACTGATCTGGTGATTGTTTGACAAGGCACTAGAAAAGCACCATTTTACTTCACTAATTGACTATTACAATGCCTTTGACTCACCTCAACACTTGTAGCTTGGTCATACTGTAAATATCCAGTGTCCTGAAAGTCTATTAAAGAGGACAATTGAACTAGGGCTTTTGAGGCACCTTTTATAAATAGACCCAAGCATGGTAAGACCACTCAAGTACTTGCTATCCATATGGAAAACTGTCATTTATTTACACCAACCCAATAGTGTCAAGAGGTCACCTAGGTGGCACAATGAATAGAGCCTCTGGTCTGGAGTCAGGAAGACCTGAGTTCAAATCCAGTCTAAGTCACTTCACTCTGTTTGCCTCAATTTCCTCCTCTGTAAAATGAGCTGGAAAAGGAAAAGGCAAACCACTCCAGTATCATTGCTAAGAAAACCCCAAATGGGGTCACGAAGAGTCATACACAACTGAAACTACTGAACAACAACTGAAATGACAAACAACAACAATAACATCAAGAACAATGGATATAAAATGTAGCATTTTTCAGGGAGAAGGGTTAAAGCCAGCATGGTTCTGTCTAGTCTTAATATATTATTGCCACTCCTTGATAGAACGGAATATGACTTAAGTAAAAGAGAGAGTTATAGCAAAACATCATCTTAATCATCTCACATGCATATATAGCATCATTAAACGAGGCCTCAGAGAAGCACATTAAAGAGCTTCTTCACTTCCTTGGAACTTTCTCTAATCATATAAAAACATAATTTGGACTCAGGAAGGGCAAAATCTTAATGCATTTCAAGGAAGAATGGAGCCTGACGGTTTTTAGCTTAAGCCTAGATGTCAATTTAAACCAGTCAAGAAAGGTGAAACTTACAAATATCTTAGTCTTCTCCAGCAAGACACACTAACCCCGAGACTATCTGGGAAAAGACAATGCCGTGCATACTGAGATTGAGGGACATCCGAAAATCAAACTTTTAGAACAGTAAACACCTGCTCAATGCCAGTCTTAACATACTGAGGTGGACAACATTACTCATACAATGCTAATGAAACCTAGCTCATTCCCTCAAGGCAGCCATATAAATGCCACTACTTCTTCATCAGAAAGGAAGAAGAGGATAAATCAGATGTATTGAGTGCACAATAACCAGGTATATTTAAAGAAATATTTGGGAACAACCAGTCCTTACTGCACAAAGTAGTTGGTAAGGCTATAAAAATAGTGGCAACTAGGTGCTATAAGTGTTGATCTGGAGTAAGATCTGAGTTCAAATTCAGCCTTAGACAAGGAAGTGTAACTATGTGATACTGGGTAAATCACTTAACCTCTGTCTGCCTCAGTTTCCTCAACTGCAAAATGGAAATTACAATACCATCTACCTCCCAAGGTTGATATGAGAGACAAAAGAGATACTTGGAAAGCAGTTGGCACAATGCCTGGCACACAGTAGGCACTTAATAAATGCTTGTTTTCTTCCTCTTCCCCTATATGCTAATGGATTTGTTGAACATAACTGAAAATGTTTTGGTTTTTTCCTTCATTGGTAGAGTCTATGCTCTACCTATGGGCTAAGAACCAAGAATCATGACACCCATATGAACTCAATCAAAAATATGTCGATGAAGAAAACCATCAAACAAATGGCCTAATTGGGCACATTTGTTAATAGAATCTGGTGTGTTTATGATAGAGATTCTGGAATGAGTCATTGCCATGAGAAATTACAGGAGACTGGACATATTGATCAATGCAGATTATACATGGTAGAAACTGTCGCATAAAATAAAAGGTTGTAAAAAAATTTTTTTCTCTCCTGGAGAGCTAGAAAGACATGATCAGATGGTTAGAATCATGCACCAGAAGCTCATTATCCTTTAGAAACAAACAGGTCACAAATCCTCATATTACTGATATATAGCCAAAAATATGCTTGAGAATACAACAAAAAAATAATTTGGGAATTAGAGCATCATTATAGATAGAACTGTTGACCACACTGCCCAGATATAACAGTGACACATGAAAATTTAAGACCAATGTTTTGAATTGATATCACTATACCAAATACTCAAAACTGACAAAGTACATGGAATGCAAAGCATTAAAAACATAGAGTCCTACTATGGGAAATGGGAAGAAGTACATGTGGTCTCTGTGATCTTGCTTTCTATTGGACTTGTCCCAAGATGCTTTCAGTGAGCCTAGAGACAATGACATCTCAACGCTTGTACTCCTTCATCACAAAAAAGATTTTTTTTTTGTATGTAGCAATAGCCTGTAGGGAAAGAAGAAAATCAAGTAGGTAGGGCCCTGGGCTGAAACAGGAAGGGTTAGCAGGAGAGCTTGAGGGATAGAATAGTTTAAAGAACAAATCATGAAAAGAAAAAAAAAGGAGACAAAACGTAAGATACAGGGACATGTAGAAAAATAATAGCAAAATTTATTTGGGTAAACAAAAAGTCAAGAACTTTAAAGGATCATAGCTTTAGAGCTTGAAGGGGCCTCAGAAGTCCCATGTAATCCAGCTCCCTTATTTTACACATGAGGAAACTGAGGCCTTGGGAGATCAAATTATTTCTCCAAGATAAGACAGCTTCAGAGGCAAAATCTGAACCCAGATCATTTCACTACAGTGGCAGTGCTCATTCTATTGTACTATATTAGGCCAATGCTACCAGCTCTCAGATTACTGAACAAAGCAGTTTTCTTTGCTTTAGGAGCAGGTAGGTAACATGGTGGATAGAGTGCCAGACTTAGAGTAAGTAAAACCTGAGTTCATTATCTATTCTTAGACACTTACTAGCTGTGTGACTAATCACTTAACCTCTGTCTGCCTCAGTTTCCAGAACTGTAAAATGGGGATAATAGTAGTACCTATTTACCATGGTTGTTGTGAGGATCAAATGAGATAATTATTACAAAGTACTTAGCACAGTGCCTGGCACAGAATAAATGCAATATAAATGCTATTTATAATTTACTTATAAATTGCATAGTATAAATATATATATATACTTATGTATAATTTGTAATATTTATAATGCTATTATTATTTAAAATTATTTGATGCTGGTTAAAACCAGCATCAAATGCATTTGATACTAGTTGAACAGTAGAACTAACTATACAAGTACAACCTAAAAGCAAATGAACATAGTAGTACTGTGTCTAATAAACTTAAGAATGTGGACAAATTACTCTCTATTCAAGATGAACTACTTAGAAAAATGGAAAGCAATTTGGCAGAAAATGTGTTTAGATTAGCATTTATACCATATAGCTTCAAATGAATGCTAAGATTAAACAAAGATACACAATTTGTTCTTTGAAAACAGCAAATAAAAGAAAGGATCTTCCAAATCTCTAGCTAGGGGGAGAATTCCTCATACAATGAGAGATGAGAGGTAAAATACAGATTTTTGAACATATAAAATTAAAGTGTTTTGCAGCAAAAAAATCAATATTGTCAGAATAAGAAAATCATGTGTAGTGGGGAAAAATATAATTGATAAATTACTGATTTCCAAGATATATTGGGTATTGGCATAAGTATATAGAAGAGGTAGCGCTATCCTCCAGTGGAATAGTCAAAGGATATGGAAACAACAGCAATGACAGCAAAAACACAAACTACCATTAACCATATGCAAAAATTGCTAATGATAAAATAAACGCAGATCAAAACAAATCTGAGGTTTCAACTTATGCCCATCAAATTGCTTGAGATGATAAAAGATGGATATCTTTGGATATCCATGGATCTACAGATTTTATATACATATATACATATATATATATATATGAATATCTATGTGTGTGCATGCATGGGTGTGTGTATACCCACATGTATATCATATCCATTGGGATTAATGCCATCTTAGTGTTTGAGGGGCTGTGGGAAGACATACATGCTAATACAGACTTTTGTTAGAGCTAGGAATTGATCCTAGCTCTGGAGAGAAAATATGGAATTATGAGAGAAAAATTGTTAGACTTTTCTAAGGAAGTATATGGCAAAAGAGAGGTCCTAGTCCTACCAAGATATCCATGTATTGGGATTCCCTAATGGTGGGAAAAGTTATCAATAACAATGCATAATGAATGCTCTACCAGATTTTCATGGCACTTTTCACTTTGAAGATTAAAGGGTTAATTCTGGAAACATATTCAGTGTAGATTGCAACGATGTTATCAATCTCTAATGTATTTACTTTTTATGCAAAACTCATGTTGCAGCCTGTGAATGAAAGAAAGTGGGGTATGTCTTGGCAAAATCTTTGTATCTGCATGTTAGCAGAGAAATATGACTAAAGAAACTGAAAACAAGAAAAAGAAAAAGAGATTTTTTTTTCCATTTAATTATGAGGCTGTGCTCTGGGCAAAGATGACCCGGACATTTCACTCTAAGTATTATCAAAATTAATAGAAGCACTCTGACTGTTGATCTGCAGAAGCAACAGTAGATACTGTTCCTGGTAATTTAGTTTTTTTCCTTAATGTCTGTAATAATGAGCCCAATTCACATTTTTCAATTGTGGCCTGGTTTTCTTATAACTGTCCTTTTTGCTGGTTCCTTTCTTTTCCTTCCCACCTTTTCCATTTTGTCTTTTGCCATCTTTCTTTGATGTGTGGGTGTCACAAACTGCTGGGTCACTTGCTATGTAACCCACTAGGAGACGGGTTAATGTTTCCCAGCAGGGATGACCCTTCTTCACCTCATAGATCATGCATTTGAAAGCCTAATCAATGTTTCAGAAGATGAAGATGGTACAATTCCCATATTCTTCATCAAAGGATGGTTTCAGCCTGGTGGGGCACTTTTACTCTCCCATGGCTTGACTAAAAATATACTCCAGAACTTGTTCCGCTCCTTTTGTGTTTGTCAATTAGAATCCTACTAAGATGTAGCTATCCCTTCCACATCACTACTCTCCCCAATGTGGTTTTGATATATCGTGGGTCAGCATAGGAAATTAAATGGGAATTTTGGGGGGAGTTTTATGGACAGGACATGAAGGCCACCATATGACAGAGAAAAAAGTTTAGAAACTCAGAAATGCATAAGATATATGTACAGCATTGCAAAATATCAACATATTTTATCTTTTAGTACCATAATAATTCAGAATTCTTCTCTGGTATAGAGGGAAAGCCAAAAAATTTTTTGCATGAATTTTTCCAGATCACAAAGGACACCATGCCCCCAACCCCCATGATGTGGAAGGGATAACTGTATTCACAACAGCACTTTTATGGTAGCAAAACATTGGAAAGAAAGTGAGTATCCATTGCTCATGTGATGGCTGAGCAAAACTGAGGTACGAGGTAATACAATGTAAGGAAAGATTGCTATGAGGAAATGCAAGAACTTTGGGAAAAATTAGATGAACTAATGCACAGTAAAGAAAACAGAAGCAAAAGAACTTGATATCTATCATATGTGTGTGTGTATACAGTAAATAATGGAAATTGTAAGCTATCACACAAAAAAGAAAGTAGGACTATGAGTAAATAGAATGGCTGATCTTGCTCCCAGAGAACAGGTGATAAGATACCCCTCCCTTCTCACAGTTGAGAAGTAGTTAACTGCATTTGTGAAATGTTGTATACACTGCCAGATCTGTCTCCATATCAAATGGCTTTTGCCTGTTTTATTTTGTTAGAAGTGAGGGCTGAAAGTCTGAAAGGGGAGAGGAAGCGGGGTCCTTATCCAGAAATTGATCTTAATGTACCAACAGAAGGTCTTATTTTTTAAATCTAATTTTTTAAAAAGGTAGACAGAGAAGGAGACAGTTGACCAAGTGACAAGGCATGGCCATCACCATCATTCTTCCTGATCTTTTTAAGCCTCACTCTTAGATTGTCCCAGTCTCATTCCATTCTCCTCAGACATCTACTCTTCATGGCCTTTGACTCCTGATGTTAAGTCCTTCAGAGAACACTGAGGCCTCAGTTCTCTAGCTTCAAACCTCCCTTTGGGTCACAACCTTGTACTATTTATTCCTAGACATAATTTGAGCCTGTTCCTACACTTTCCTGCCCATCTCCAGTCCCACCCATGGTTGACAACCCCATTTGACAGTGGAAAGAGTAGAAGCTGTGGCACACTGGAAGGAGTACTGGATTGAGCGTCAAAAGACCAAGATTCAAGTCCACCTCTGTTGCTTTGTGACCTTTGGTAAGTACCTTCCTCTTCCTCAGCCTCAGATTCCTCATCTATAAAATCAGGGGGTTAAACTACTTAGGCTCTGAAGTCCCTTCCATCCAAATCTAAGAGCCTGTGAACATTTAAAGTCAAGAGGACCTGAGTTTGAATTCTGATTCTGCCGCTTGCTGCTACCAGTATAAAAACTTCCATGAACCTCAGTTTTCTCCTCTGTGAAATGAGAAAGTTGGCCCAGTTGGCCTCTGAGGTTCCTTACAGCTTAAAATTGAGGAACTTCTGCTTGACTTTGGACAAGTCATTTCCCTTCCATAAGCATCAGTTTCCTCATCTGTTAAATTGAGGGAGTGGGACTCAGTGACCTCTGAGGTTTCTTCTAACTCCACATTTGGGATCCTTTGAACAAGTCACTTAACCTCTGTGGGACTCAGTTTCCTAGTTGTATATCCTCAGTCCCATGAGTCTGTTTCACCATGTGTAAAAAGACTGATTTGAGCTAATTAGTCTTTAAGATCCCTTCTACCTATGCTCCTGAAGCAGAGGGATATGGGAACATGGAAAGTGGGGGAAGGACTTGGGAAAACATTACTTCTTTCCAAGCTGGGGACTAGTCCTAGCCTTGGTTGTCATTTCCTCAAGGTCACATTAGCAATCAGTTGCAGAAACCTGCTTGTTTCTTGATGGGAAAATACAATTAAAAATAATGCTGTTGGCCTGTGTGTTTTTTGTTTTGCCCTACTCTAAAACAGACTGTATACAAACAGAATAGAAAGGCAAGAAACTCTATGCTTTTGAATAAGCCAACACTATTTAAATAACACAAGGTAATCATCTCATTAAACCATAGCCAAGGGCTGCTACACACTGACCTTTCCTGGTGGATGCCCTCCTCTTCCTGAGGCTGCCAGACACTAAAAGCAAACGACCCTCCACAAAGTAGCATCCTCCAAGGATCAGAAGGCTGGTCTTTCCTGTAGGTGTTAATAAATCATCAGATTCTGTGCCCATTGGAAGGAAGAGAGGGAAAGGGGGAGGGGTGGAGGAAGGCGAGCTCCCAACCAAAAGACTATGGTTTGAAATGAAGAGGAGATCTAAGGAGAATTCTGGGACCTCAAGATAAACCTAGCTCTCATTCCTCTCATACTTTAAAGTTACAGAATATTTCCTCAGATGATCTGTGAATAAGAAAGGGAAGTATTATCTATTATCCTCATTTTAGAGATAAAGCCCAACAACTGGCTTATAGTCACAGAGCTAGGAAAGGTAAAATCTAAGGATTTTTTTTTTAGTATAAATAGACTATTGAAATCACAGCCTCTGTACTGAGATCAAAAATTGTGTTTACATAAACACAAGTTTTAACATTTCACAGCTTCTAAAAGAAATGTCAACATTTACAATGATCATGAATACCATGGTTGATAATCATAGTTCAGAAACATTTTAATTTTTTATGTAAATGGTATTTATTTTTTTCCAATTATATGTAAAGATAGTTGTCATCATTTAATTTTTATAAGATTTTGAGTTTCAAATTTTTCTTCCTCCTTCCCTCCCTCCCTTCCCCCTTCGCCACGATGGTAAAAAATCTGATATAGGTTATACATATGTAATCATGTTAAACATATTTCCACATTAGTTATGTTGTAAAAGAAGGTGGAGATTAAAAAACCCTCAAGAAAAACAAAGAAAAGTAAAAAAAAAAAGTGAAAAAAAGTATGCTTTAATCGGTATTCAGACACCGTCAATTCTTTCTCTGGTTATAGAGAGCATTTTTCATCATAAATCCTTCAGAGTTGTCTTAGCTAAGTCATTCACAGCTGCTGCTACTTTCTACACAGTACATTTTGCTTTGCATCAGCTTCTGTAAGTCTCTTCAGGTTTTTCTGAGAGCATCTCACTTGTCATTGCCCATAGCACAATAATATTCCATCACAATCACATGTTCAACCATTCCCGAAGTGATTGGCATTCCCTTAGTTTCCAATTCTTTGCCATGAGAAAAGACATGCTATAAATATTTTTGTACATATAGGTCCTTTTCCTTTTTGTTTTTTATCCCTTTTGGAATAGAGACCTAGAAGTGATATTACTAAGTCAAAGAGTATGCATGGTTTTATAACCCTTTGAGCACAATTCAATATTGCTCTGTAGAATGTTTGAATTAGTTCACAACTTCACCAACAATGCATTAATGCCCCCTTTCCCTCCACATCCTCTCCACCATTTATCATTTTCCTTGTCTGTCCTATTAGCCAATCTAATAGGTATGAGGTAGTACCTCAGAATTGTTTTAATCTGCATTTCTCTAGTCAATAGTGAGTTAGAGTATTTTTTCATATATAGATAGCTTTTGTTACTTTATCTGAAAACTTCATATATTTTGAATATTTATCAGTTGGGGAATGGCTCCTACTTTTATTAATTTGACTCAGTTTGCTATGTTTGATAAAGATCAGAGAAAGTTGTTCAAAATTTTTTTCACAGTTACTATTGGTAACTGTATTTCTCTCCATCCTATTTTCCCCCTGTTTATTCTATTCTCTCTCTCCTTTCACCCTGTCCTTCCTGCTTTACTTCTAACTACCCCCTCCCCCAATATTCCTTCCCTTCTATCACCCCCCCCTTTATCCCCTTTCCTTCCTACTTTCTTATAAGGTAAGATTTCTATACACAATTAACTATGTATGTCCTTTTTTGAGCCAATTCTGATGGGAGTAAGGTTCACTCATTCCCCCTCCCCTTTTGCCCTTTCCCTCCACTGTCAAAGCTTTTTCATGCCTCTTTTACGTGAGATAATTTACCCCATTCTGCCTCTGCTTTTCCCTTTCTCCCATTACATTCCTTTTTCACCCCTTAATTTTACTTTTTTAAAGATATCATCCCTTCATATTCAACTCACACCCATCACCTCTATCTATATATATACTCCTTCTAGCTGCCCTAATAATGAGAAAGTTCTTGAGTTACAACCTTATTAAGTCTCTTATGATTTCCCTTTCCTGTATACCTTTTCATGTTTCTCTTGAGTCTTGTATTTGAAAATCAAATTTTCTATTCAGTACTGTTCTTTTCATCAAGAATGCTTGAAAAATACACTATTTCATTGAATGTCTATTTTTCCCCAGAAGGATTATACTTGGTTTTGCTGGGTAGGTGATTCTTGATTGTAATCCTAATCCTGTTGCCCTCCAGAATATCATATTCCAAGCCCTCTGATCCTTTAATGTAGAAGGTTCTAAATCTTGTGTTATACTAACCGTGACTCCATGATACTTGAATAGTTTTTTTCTGAGTGCTTGCAATATTTTCTCCTTGATCTGGGAGATCTGGAACTTGACTACAATATTCCTAGGAGTTTTCATTTTGGGATCTCTTGCAAGAGGTGATGAGTGGATTCTTTCCATTTCTATTTTACTCTCTGCTTCTAGAATATCAGGGCAGTTTTCCTTGATAATTTCTTGAAAGATGATGTCTGGGCTTTTTTGATAGTAGCTTTCAAGTAGCCCAATAATTTTTTAATTATCTCTCCTGGATCTATTTTCCAGTTCCGTTGTTTTTCCAATAAGATATTTCACACTGTCTTCTATTTTTTATTCTTTTGGTTTTGTTTTATTGTTTCTTGATTTCTCATGAAGTCATTTGGCTTCCATTTGTTCCATTCTAATTTTTGAGGACATTTTCTTCAGTGAGCTTTTGTACCTTCTTTTCCATTTGGCTCATTCTATTTTTTAAGGAGGTTTCTCCTTCAGTGAATTTTTGTGCCTCTTTTTCCATTTAACCAGGTCTTCTTTTTAAAACATTCTTCTCCTGATTGACTTCTTCTATTTCTTTTACCATTTGGGTTAGTCTGTTCTTAAGGTGGTTTTTTTTTCAGTAGTTTTTGTGTTTTCTTTATTGACTCATTTTTCATGATTTTCTTGCATCAATCTCATTTCTCTTCCCGATTTTCCCTTTACCTCTCTTACTTGATTTGCAAAATCCCTTTTGAGCGCTTTCATGACCAGAGGCCAATTCATATTTTTCTTGGAGACTTTGGATGTAGGAGCTTTGACTTGTCTTCTTCTGAGTGTGTTTTGATCTTCCTTGCCACCATAGTAAACTTTCTATGGTCAGAATTTTGTTCTGTTGTTTGCTCATATTCCCAACCTATTAGTTGATTTTAACTCTGTTAAGGTAGGACTCTGCTTCCAGCATGGAGGGTGTACTGACCTAAGCTTCAGAGGTTTTGTGTAACCATTTTCTGAGATACTTCTAGGGACCTGTAAGTTTTCAATTCTTCCAGGATGGTATGATCTAAGGAGAGATATTTACTCTCCTCCTGGCCTATGCTCTGGTCTGTGAGTGACCACAAGCACTCTTTTCTGCTCTGGATCTGTGATGAGGGTGCCTCCTCCACTGTGGCCACAAGCTCTGGTGTGCTGGTGCTCCTCCTCACCCTGGGACTGCCACCCAGGATGACAACCCAGATCTAAGTATGGGCGAAGCAAGAGAGTCCTGCCCCTGATAGAAACAAAGAGACCCCTGTAATCTCCTTCTGACCAGTTGTTCGACCCCCTTACTGTCTATGGGCTGAGAGCTCCAGAAACCTCCACTGCTGATTAAGTGGCTCCCAAGGCATGCTTCTGGTTTCCTGAGGCTAAGGCTATGCAGGCACAGTCTGTGCTGGACTGTGCTCCACTCTCACCCTGATGCAACAGACCTTTACTTTTGATCTTCTAAGTAGTCTTTGGAGCTGTGGGCTGAGAGGTCTGGCAACTACCACTGCTGCCACTGATTCAGTCACCCTGAAGCCTGCTTTTGTTTTGCTGGGGCCTGTTTGATACTGGTGCAGTCTGCTCTAGACTACACTCCTCTCTCACCCCAGTGTGACAGACCTTTCTTGCTCACCTTCTAAGTTGTCTTGGTCTGGAAAATTGTTTCATTCCATTTTTTTATGGGTTTTGCTGCTCTAGAATTAGTTTAGAGTCATTATTTAAAGGTATTTGGAGAGGTTTGGGAGAGAGTTCAGGTGAGTCCCTGCCTTTACTCTGCCATCTTGATTCTGTCTGTCTAGAACTATTTTCAATAAACCGCAAAACACTGATTGATTTTTCCTGTACAAAGTACAGTGCCAGCACAAAAGGGAGGTATAAATATTTAATTTATGAAATCAGGATAGAATATTTAGTATAAAGAAAAAATTCAAATGCTTTCAAATAAAGGCCATTATTGAACCAAGGTAAAGAACACAACTTGAACTTTTAATTCATCTTTTAGAGCTGTCCTCTGAATAACTTCAGTTCAAAACACTTAATTCAGTAGTGTGAATATTCCTTGAACTAAAAGATTGGCAATAACATAGTCCAACTGTCTCTTTGCTTCACTATGTGGGAGATCTCTTATACCATAATATTGAGGGGCAATTTTTGCCAACCATTCTGGTTTGATATCTGTCCATGTCCAAATAGAATTCTTTGCTATGAGGACAAATTCATTGTAAAGTGTCCATTGTGACTTGTGGTCCAGAACAGTTGAAGGATCCAACCATAGTCCTTGGTTGTCCTTTATAGTTAAGTAATGTCCTGTTCCTTCCAAATGCACCACCTGCAAAAAATTCCCAGTTACCCAAGCTTTTCTTATGTTAATGTAGTAGTTTCTGTTTGTGAAGTGTGTACTTCTACAAGGCAAATTAAATCTGCCCATGATTCATGACAGCTGCTTGTGTACGTTGTCTGCAGACATCAGAGACCTGTAGTTAATGAAGTTGTCATAACACGACTGAACCGACTCATGATTTTGTTTAAAAGTGTGGTAAACGTTCGGCAGTGTCGGATGATCTCTATCTATGTGGGCAAACCTAATCTTGGCTTCATCTACTGCCTTCTTGGCCTCTATCGGGTGAATAAAACACTGTGGATATAGCAGTAATAGAAAGGACCTCATTAGAATAGCTGCAGTCACAATTTGCAATAATCATTTTATTGAGCTATGGATCCAATAGAAATTCTGCCATCATGCATCCCAATTTAGTCAAGTCTCCATCATCATTTAAAGCAGCTAGATAATTCAAAAGCTCATCAGGACATGGTGGATCCACAAAATCAAAGCCATTTATACCAAATTTTTTCAACTACGACACCACTGAACCCAAATTAGACCTCAAAATTTCAGGCTAAGTATTGTCCTACATTTCATTTTTATAGTCTTTCTCTGTACAAAGCCTGGAATATTTTCCAGATCAGATATGATCAGCTCTTTCAGAAGCTTTGCTGATTACTCTCACCAAGAGAGACTCCATTTTAATTCAAGGATTATGCACTTTTTGTTTTGCAAATCCAAAGTCAATGACAAACACAACACCATCTCTCGTTAAGGAAGTCTCTGCAATATTGGTAGACAGAACTACTGGTCTTATTGTTCCATCTTGGTTTTCTGGAGGGACAGGTTCAAAAATTTTGTTGTTGTTGACATGTAAGAGTAGAATACAGAGAACTGATGCTAATATCACCAGCTTCTGGATCTAAATCATCAACCTCACATTTTATTCTCTTACAAGCTTCATCAAGTTCCTCTTGTCCAGTAAAAAAAAGATCTCCTTCCTTTTCTTCACATATGTGAATTTGCATCATAGTTTGAATCACTGCTTTGAGGTTATTTCTCTCTGGTTCCAGAGTATAAAAAAGGAAAACATCTCAATATGGTGCATATGGGCCAATATGGATAAATATGGGCCAGGGATAGTTAAAATGGGACAGTTATGGAAGTAAATCTGAAACTTCCCTGAATCTAAAGTAGCACTCATAACAATAACTTTTAAGCATGAGCTTTACCTCACAGCTTCTTTTAGAACTCCCATTAGAATATCTCTGGCCAAAGTCCTTTCATCAGCCTCATCAAGGATTATAACACTATAGCACTCTAGAAGAAGAATCATTCATAGCTTCTCCAAGTAACATTCCATTTGTCAGATATTTGAGGATAGTGTTTGCACTACTACAGTCTTTACATCTAATGGAGTACCTAACTTGCTGGTCTGACATTACATTCATATCTGAGTCACACTCAGTACAGCAACTCTCCTGTCCTGTGTGTAGGTCACCCTTTGCTCCTGGTAAGGAGTGAGTGGACTCAACACGCTAGTGGGGGAATCTGTGGTTTTACCAGAACTGGTCTCAACAACTAGTACAAAGGACTGATGCCTAACCGGGATATCTGTAAACCTATCCTTATATTCCCAGACAGGAAGTTGAAACACTTCTTTAGAATGTCATAGTATGGCATAGATTAGTGAATGGATTACTACACCATGGAAAGGATGTGAGTCTTGCATGTCCTGTGTGTATTAAATGAGCAGAATGTGTTGAGTATGCTGAATGTGATGCTTTTAAAGGTGGCAATCCAGTACTACTAACCATAGCATTAGTAGAGGTACCTTTTTCTTCTCTTTTTCTCTTTCTTGTTCATTATTTCCTCTGTCATATTTTGTGTCACAATTTTTGAAATGATCTTCATGATCTGGGGATCACTGTCCACCATCAAGGAGTCCAGAATTTATGAGCCAGATAAGGGCCCAGTGGAGAGGAGGAAGGACCTTTGCTAAGCCCTGCTGGGGGATAGTGACGGATACTGAGACTGGCCCCAGACGTGCCTGGATTTGAACCTGTGGTTTTGGGGGATCCCAGAGCTCTAGGGGAGACCTCAGCAGCTCCAATGCAGCCCTGACTTCAGAAAGTAGGGAGCCCAGGTGTTGTCCTCTGCCTTTCCATAGAGTATCATCCCTCTCTGAGCATCCTGTGAAGTTTTGCAGTGCTATCTAATGGGTAAAGTGCTGGACTTGGAATTCATAAGTCTTGACTTCTAATCCTGTCTCTGACACTCACTAGCTGTGTGACCCTGGGTAAGTCACAAAACCTCACCAGACTCAATTTCCTCATCCATTAAATAGCAACATACACAATAGTATCAACAGTGTTGTTAGGATGATCACAATATTTGTAAAATTGAAAACATTATGTAAATGCAAGCTATCGTTATGCCCTTGGTGCCTAGAAAATAATATCACTCTCTTCAATAATAACATTGAAGATCATTACAAAATCTGTTCCTAGAGCTTAGCACATTTCCTGCTGTATAGTACATGCTCAATACATGCTTCCTGATAAATTGATTGATGGAAATAGCATCTTAAAGTTTAACATATATTTAACAACCTCTGAGACAGAGTATAAGTATTTAACAAATGAGGAAACTGAGGTCAAGAGAGGGACTGTGATTTGCCTAAGACCACACATATAGGAAAGAGTGGAACCAGGAACAAAATTCAGATCCCCACACTCTAGGTCAAACACATTCTATCACGATACCTTTCTTGCACTTGAGCTGGTGAGCTGGTGCCCTATACTTTGATGCCCCTAGGCTCCATGAGGGTAAGGAAAATATTTCTACCACCTATCATGGTACCTTCTCAACTTTTCCCTCACCAACACTCCCATTTCTCTACAACAAGGGAGCACCGATGGCATCCTTGAAGAGACTTCTTGGGGTATTTTACAAATGAGGAGAGATCTACATGTAGAAAGTGGGAAGTCCAAGGTTACACAATAGTGTACCCTGCTTCTGTAACAGTAAATCTGACCTAAATTTTAGCAAATCATTTGATCAAAGCTCTCATGTTATTTGTGTGAAAGGGTGTGCGTGAGTGTGTGTGTATGTGTGTGTGTTTGTATGTAAAGGATGGAGACATGTGAACTAATATGATTATGTGGAATTGCTAGACCCAAAAAGCAACCATTAATGATTCAGTGTTGACTTGGAAGGAAGTCTTTAATGGAATACCCCAGGGAACTGTGTCTAACATTGTACTACTTAATTTCATTTTTAATCATTTACTTGGATAAAGATATATGACATCCTTATCAAATTTTCAGCTACGTAATACAATAATACATAACACATTGGATGGCAGTTTCTGGATTCTAAAAGAACTCAGTAGTGTAGACCATAGGGCCAAATTTAAAAAAAAAGATGAAATTCAATGAGTATAAATGGAAATTCTTGGGTACACTTGTACACTTGGGCACAAAAAAATCTATAAGCACACAGGAAGGGGGAAGAATATTGAGAGAGAAGTTTGGGTAGAAAAAGATATGTGGGTGTTAGGGGAGTGCAAGTTCAATGTGAGTTGATAGTGTGATATGACAGATAAGAAAATTAATGCAATCTCAGGTTGTGTCATGAGGCAAAGTCTTCAGAAATAAGTAGGCAGTGGTCCCACTGCACTTTGCTCTGTTTGGAGCCTATCTGGGAGATTATGTTCCATTTTGGTCACCAGGATTTAGGAAGGAGAGGCAAATGGACCTTTCTCAAAAGAGTCCTAGGGGAATTGAAGGTCACATTGTTGTTGGGGGCTTCTAGAATTAGAAGAATCCTCTGTCCTTTGGCCTTTGCTTCCATTTTCTCTTGAATCAAATTCAAATTTCTACTCCTCCTTTAAAGACCAGCCCAAGTACTACTTCTTCAGTCAAGCTTCCCCTCATATCCACCAGGAGTAAGTGACCTGCCTTGGAATTCACATTTACTAATCTCAGATGGGCTTACATCTCTTACATCTCTCATGAACTCTATGTCCCAGTCAAGGTGGCTTACATACCGTTCCCCATTCAGAACTCTTCATCTTCCTCCTCTGTGTCTTCAACCCTCATGACCTCTAGAACTATTCTAAAACTTAGCTCCAGGACATCTTCTGGCAAAAGGCTTTTTTTTGATCCCCCTACAACCCACCCTAAGTGGTAGTGTTCTCATGACCCCCATCACTTTGTTTTTGCTTTTTGCATGCATGTTTGGTGTTTATTCAAATCCTGCCTACTTGAGGAGGCTTTTCCCAGTTGGCCAAACAGCTAATGGCTTCCCTTCCGAGACAATCTTCCATCTACTCTCTTTTTGTCTTGTATGTGCCTAGTTATTTACTTAATGTCTCCTTAATTAGAATGAAAGTTTCTTGGGAGCAGTGATTGTTGAGGCAGCTTGGTGGTGTAGGACTGGGCCTGTAAAGAGGAAAATCTGAGTTCAGATCTGGGCTTGGACATTTGTATAACCCTGAGCAGGTCACTTAGCTTCTCTGCCCACCTCAGTTTCCTCAACTGTAAAATGGGAATAATAACAACACCTACCTGGCAATGTTGTTGTGAAGATCAAATGAAGTAAGATTTATAAAGTGCTCAGCACAAGATCTGGCACAGAGCAGGCATAATATAAATGTTAACTCACTCCCCTTCACATCTCCAGTTTTAAAAATGAATGTTAAAATTGTTTTTACATTTAACTGTAGAAAAATAAAATACTAAATTAAAAATATCTGCTCTATCTCTAAAAAAAGAAGTGCTTAATAAATTCTTGTTGATTGATTATTTGACACATACAAGTCAACAAGCACCCTTTAGATGCTGTTTCCACAGTACACTGTAAGCATCATGAGGGCAAGCCCTCTTCATTGTTTCATTGAGGAACAATGTGGTTTTGTGGAGAGGATGCTGGACTTTGAGTGCAGAAAACTTGACTCAAATCTTTGATCTTAACTTACTAGTTATGTGATCCTGAGTCAGTTCCTTAGCCTCTTTCTGCCTCAGTTTCCTTCTCTGCAAGAAAGGATTAAATTTTCTGACCTTGAACCTCTAAATTTAAGATCTCATGGTCTCCAGTGCCCAGAACAATGCCTGACATATTATAGGCGAACCAAAAGTGATTGTTGAATGGGATTAAATAAAGTCTAGGAACTGAGTCTATATGTAGACTGGGTTAGGGTACAACCAGCTCATCAGAGCATGCTAGATCAAGGAACATAGTTTCTTCATGGTAGGGGCAAAGTCCTTAGATGGCTGCCAAAGTCTCTTCCAACTCACAAATTCTCTAATTCTGTGAATGGTCACAACACCACATTCCAGGTGATATCTTCGCATCCTTTCTGACTCTCAGTTTTCACACTTGTAAAATGGGGCCTATTAGTCTTATGCTGTCTAATTCATGGGGCTGTTGGGAGGCTCAGATGAGTTGAGTGTTAAATATTATACCATCCTACAGTAATGTCACTTTACATCTATGTGCCTCAGTTTCCTCTTCTGTAAAATGAGAATGTCAGACTAGAAGGCTTCTGAGGTCCCTTCCTGATCTAAATCTAAGATCCTATGTGAGACCTTAGGTGAATCAATATTTTCCCTGGACCTCAGTTTCCTCAACAAGTCAACTCAACAGGCAAATCAACAAGCACCTTCTATATACCAAACACTGTGCTAAACCCTGGGGATACAAAGAAAACCAAAAGCAGTCTCTTCTTTCAAGGAGCTCATAGTCTAATGAGAAGCCCTCCCTCACTTCAAATCAAAGTTAACTGCAAGTCATGTCATCATCTTGATGCCATGGTCCTCTTCGAGAAATGAAGGGCAAACACAACAAGTCTAATGGGAGAGATAAGAGATAAACAACTATGTACAAAGAGGACATATACAGGGTAAGCTGGAGATAATCATAGAGAGAAGGCACTAAATGAAGGAGGACTAGGAAAGGCTTCATATAGAGAGGACTGTGGCCAAGACTCAGAGGAAACCAGGAGGCCATGAGACAGAGGTGAGGAGGGAGAGAATTCCAGACATGGGAGACAAGACAGTGAAAATGCTCAGTGAGGGAGTGTCTGGTATGAGGGACAGAAGGGAGATCAATGTCACTGGATCATAGTATATGTGGTGGTTAGGGTTGGAGAGAGAGATGCCAGAAGTCTAGAAAGGTAGGAAGGGGGCAGGTCATGGAGGGCTTTGAAAGATAAACAGAGGATCTGACGTTTGATTCTGTATGTATTAGTAAGCCACTGGAGTTGATTGAATGGTGTGGGGGGGTTGGAAGGTGGGGTATGTGTGACATGATTAGATCTGTTTTATTTGGATGATCAATTTCACAGCTGAGTTATGGATGGACTAGAGTGGGAAGAGATTTGGGGCAAGGAGATCCCCAGCAGGGTGCTGGAATAGTTCAAGGGTGAGGGGATGAGGGCTAGAACCAAGCTAGTGACAGTGTCAGAAGGAAGAAAGGGGAGCATGTGAGAGATGTTGTGAAGGGAAAAATGGTAGAACTTGGTAACGAATTTGAGATAGGGGGTGAGAGAGTGAAGAATTGAGGATGTCACCTACATTGTGAGTCTAGGGGACTGGAAAAATGGTCATACTCTCTATAGTAAAAGGGAATTTAGGAAGAGGGGAATGTTTGAGAAGAAAGACAATGAGCTCAGTTTTGGACATGCTGAATTTAGGACAAGACATCGAGTCTGAGACATCCAATGGGCAGACGTTAAACTGGAAGGCAAGAAAGAGGGGTAGGGTTGGACAAATGCATCCAACAATGATCTGCGTAAAAATGAATCTATGGGAGATGATGAGATTACAAATGGAATAATTTAGAAGGAAACAAGAAGAGGGCTCAGGAGGCCCAGGACAGAACTCTGGGGCATGCCAACAGTGAGCAGGCATGACCTGAATGAAAATCCAGCAAAGGAGACTAAGAATGAACCATCAGGCTAAGGGAGAACCAGGAAAGAACAGTGTCACAAAAACTTAGAGAGAAAAGAAGGTTGAGATGAAAATGGACAGTGCCAAAGACTGCAGAGAGGTCAAAAAGGATGAAGACTGAGAAAAGGTCATTAGATTTGATAATTAAAAGAGCATCGAGAACAACAGAGAAAGTAATTTTGGTTGAAGAATGAAGCAGGAAATCAGTCTGCAGTAAGTTAAAAAGAGACTAGGAGAAAAGGAGATTGAGGCATCGATTGTAGATGGCCTTCTCAAAGAGATAGATAGTATATGGTAGGTACTTAATAGATGTTCATTGCATTGAACTTGTGCATGTACAGAGATTTGCTTGGCAGGGAGAGGAGTCATCTCTTCTCATGATACAGGGCTGAAGGAGAAGGTATATGAGTGCTGTGAGGTGAAAAACAGGACAGAGGAGGAAGATGTCAGAAAAAGGCCTGGAATTTTTTTCAATGAAATATGAGGCAAGGTTCTCAGTTGAGAGGTGCAGGGAGGGGTAGCCATGGGAGGCCTATTAGGTCTCTTCTAGCTCTCCAGAAATAATCTATGAACTTGGCTCTAGGGAGCAGAACTAGGAGCAATGACAAGAAGGAATAGATAATTAGATTTAGGTTCAATAGAAGGAACCATTTCCTTATAGTCTCAGGGTGGAATGGACTGCCAGTGTGTTCCCTCTCTCTGAAAGTCTTCCACCTTTAGTTCTTAGGGATGAATGTTTTTGGGGGGAGGTTGTAAACAGGATTTCTGCTTAGGCACAGTTGAACTATCTGCCCTCTGAAATCCCTCCCAGCTCTGAGATTCTAGAATTCTAAGATCAATCAATCAATTAACAAGTATTTATTAAGTGTTTACTAGATGCCAGGAATTGAGGGAATGCTGGGATACGTAGAAAGAGGGGAAACATTCTCTCCAGGAGATTTTATTCTAAGGAGGCCAATTGCAGATGTGTAGTAACACGACAATGATTCCCTTATTTTTATGTATTCTTCATATATACATATGTATATATACACACGAACATACACAAATATGTGTATATGCTTATAATATATACATACGCATATACATGCATGCGTGTGTATGTATCTATACATGCATATATATACATGGGCATATGTACATATATACACATATATACACACACATACACACACACACACACACACACACATATATATATACGTATACACATACACACTCTTAAGTTTATTATTGCTTTTATTTTCCCAAACAAGAAAAAAGGAGATGTGGCAGGGTCTCTAGTCAACCTTATTGTCCAAGTCTTATTGTACTCCCAGGTATGCCCCATTCTACCCAAATAAAATGGACTTGATAACAGGAATCCAAAACTATTTTAGAGGCCATCTGGTCATTAATCAGCTAATTACTTCATTCAATTTACTGATTTGTTTGCTGTTAAACAGATCTAGAAAGGGCGTTAATAATGTCCTTGTATTACAGAAAGGGATGTTGAGGTTCAAAGTGATCAGGTAGCACACATTCAACAATGGCATCAGAGTTGGTACTTGAACCCAGGTCCAAAGTTCCTCTCCTTGTGGTATGGTATTCATTATAAGTGCAGTAGAAATACAGTGGAGAATAGTGGGAGATATGGATGGATAAATAAAAGTGGCACCAGACTAGAGAGGTCCTTGAATGCCAGACTAAGAAGTTTGGACTTGATATAGTATACAATAGGGAATGATGATAAGCCAAAGCTTGACATGAAATTAGCAGAAAGGGACCTTGAGTCAAAAGGCCTAGGTTCAAGTCTTGACTACATGGCAACTGAGCTTCATGACCTTGGGCAAGTCATTTCACTATTTTGAGTCTTTATTCCCTCATCTGATCACTGGGGATAATTCCACCTTCATTATCTACTTCTTAAGTTTTTGGCCATGAAAGTACTTTGCAAACATGAAAGAAATGAATAATGATAACAGGAATACTAAAAATGAAAGCAGAGTTTTAAGAAGGGAGATTGACCTGGTAAATTTTGTAAAGCACAGGAGACAGTGGAGTTTGGAAGGACAGAGAAGTAGGAAAAAATAATTAGAAGTCGCTGGAACAATCCAAGTGATGAAGGCTTGGAGGGGTGGGTGGGAATGGAGAAGATGAAATGAGTACGAGAGACATTTTGAATAGTAAATTAGCAGTTTGTAGTGGCTGATATGGGATACCAGCTACCTCATGGTGTTCTTGGAAAGGGAAGAAGGGAGGAAATATTTTGTGAACTTGGTAGAAAATATAAGGGATCACTAATAATTCTATGGGGTCTAAAAGTGGGATAGGAATTAAAAGTTCAACTCTACCACTTAACTAGCTCTGTGACCATAGTCAAACCCCTTCCCTGGGCCTCAGTTTGATCATCTGCAAAATGAGCTGATTAGATGATTTCTGGGGTTTCTTCCAGCTTTAAATACTACGATACTATGATTCTAGGGTTGTCAGCCCATCATCAGTTCAACTTTAAGAAACCATCATGAGGTTCACATGCTTTCCTGTCAGTGAGCTAGGGATGCTTTGCAGGTAATTATCTATGCAGTATAGCCATGGAGTAGGTCAGAAACTTTGACTTAAGCCTACTGGGGCTTCTCCATTGGTGAACTGACTGAAGAGCAGTTTCCATTCCTAGGTGCTCCTGGGCCTGTTGGAAGGAAGGCCTTTCCTTTGTCTGAATGGTAGGCTGGGGCCCTCCTATCTCTCTCATGTTTACATATCCTCCTCAGACACTCCAAGGCAATTGGGACTGCTGTATCATCTCATAAATGGAAAAGCTCAAATGATATATTTTATTTATTTATCACTAGCACCCTGAAGACAGGCCTGAGTCCCAAAGACTGCAGCAAATAAATAGAAAAAAATGATGAACTACTCAGTCCTCTCCCATTAAATAAGTACTTGCTCAAGGAAATTAGTGTTTGATGAACATTAGATGGAAATGATGTCTCACTGAAGATTTGCACAACTCAGTCAAGGTTATTGGATTCCAAGCTGGAAAAGATTCTAGAGATCTTATAGTCTAACCCCTTCATTTTATATGGGAGGAAACTGAGGACTAGGAAAGGAAGCAACTTGCCCAAGGTCACACATAAGATCCTAGATCTAGTGCTGAAAGGGATTTCAAAGGTCATCTAGTCGATTCCCTTCATTTCACAAAGAAGGAAACTGAGGCCCAGGGGGAGAGAAGGAGAACTTCTAAAATACTAACATTTCCCTAAATATTAATGTGCAGCCTTTATTTGACCTTCTAAATATATCACTCTCCCCTGGAGATCCTGAACAACTGGATTGCCCCTATCCTCAAAATTAGGATATGTGAATAAGAGGATTCTTTAGAATTTCCTATTTGGACACCAGTTTGTAAGTCATGTCTCTTAGTGTTCCAGTCAGTGTCATGGAGTCAGGGTGAACAAGAGGTCTACTGGTTAGGAGGGGTTGATGCTTCCCAGGAGACATGCCCCCAAGTCATATCCTTGGGAAATCATCTAGGATTCAAACAGGGCGTGCTCTTACTTCAAATCAATGGTTCTTTTCACTGTACCACAGTGGTGATTTTGGAAATTTCATCGTTCCTTTCATTTGCGGATTTCATATTTCCACGTTGGTCTTTGTCAGATAAGTGGCACCCATAGCCCAGGGTATGCCACTCGACATGCTACCCAGAGTATACAGATAGCGCTTCCCCTTCCTTTTCCCCAATAAGGACACAGCACGTGACTCAGTCCCACCAGGGTGCAAAGTTCCATCAGGCCACTGGAGAGTTTCACACCTGCCTCTGCTTGGGATGGAACCTTCCTTCCTCCATGTATATTTTCACAAGTATACCTGTCCATTCATCTGTTCAACATATATTTACAAATCTCCTACTTGATAAATGTTGAGCATTGAAGGAGATGCAACCTTTAGGTGACAGTGGCAAATATCCTATTGGTAAGCTTTTTCTTTCCTTATAATAATTCTGTAAAGTGGGCAGAACAAGAAGTATTATTCCCACTTATATTATTTACATATTTATATTATATTATTTGTATATTTATATTATATGAGGAACTAAGGCATGAGATGGAGGGTAATGTGTCTATAAAGACACTAGTAGTGCTATGGACATTATTTCCCTCTCCCCATTTTACATATTAGCAATTTAATGGAGGTTCGATGATGTGTCCTTGGTCATATGGCTAAGAAACAACTGAGTTTGACCCCCAGTTTCCTTACTCCAAATACACACTTGTCACCCTAACCACATTTCCAGGTATGCCCTGAGATGGAACACAGTATTCTTTGAGAACTTCCATTCTTTGTACTAATTTATCTTTCCAAACGCTGGATATGTTCCTATTTGAGGGTCTTGGGGACCTTTGAAAAAGCCATTCCCCCAAAGCCTCCAAGACAAGTAGTCCCTGGGGCCAGCGAGACAGTCTGAAGCCATCCATGGCAGCCCTTAGGAAGTTTCCCCACCCAGATTCAAGAGAAACAATGTAGTAGCATCTTGCTGGGCCAGCCCAGGTGCTTGGGAATGAGGAGACAAGGAATGAACTCCCAGGTGGAGCACTGACTAGCTGCTGTCTGAGCTCTCTACAGATTCCTGGGCAGCTGAGCATTTGCAGACTGCTAACCAGTCCTTTCACCATCCTTCAGTGCTCAGACATCCAGAGTTAACCCATGCATCAGCCATTATACCAATGAGAATCAATTAGTCAATCCATCAGCAAGAATTTATGAACCGTCCTCAGTGCTCCAGTCACTGTGCTAAACTCTGAAGAAAAAGTCAAAAAACAGCCCCTGCCCTTAGGGAGCTTATATTCTGATGAGAAAGTCAATATATTTTGATTCGTTACAAGCCAAGCACAGATCGGACAGAAAATAATGACAGAGGAAATTGTACTCACAGCTGGGGACCAGGAAAGATCTCCTGGAGGAGTTGATGCTTGAATTAAATCTAAAAAGAAGGCAGGAATTCTAAGACAAAGAGGTTAGGAAGGAGGGCATTTTAGGCATGGGGGATAGCCCATATGTAAAGACACAGAGATAGGAAATGGAGCATCATGTGCCATAAATAGCATGTAGACAAGTATAGCTGGACCGTAGAGAATATATGGAAGAGATTAATGTCTTAAAAAATTAGAAAGATAGGAAAGGGCCAGATAGGGAAGAGGCAGATCTGAATGACAGAGTAGTTTATATTTGGTCCCAGAGGTAATAGGGAGTCACTGACACTTAACTGAGTTGAAATATAGTATGATTGGTCAGATCTAAGCTTTAGGAAAACCACTTTTGTAGCTTAATGGAGGATGGATTGGAATGGGGAGAATTGAGACAGAGAGGCCAAGTAGGAGGTTATTGTCAGGATGAGCAATGATGAGAGCCTGAACTGTAAATGTGGGTGAGGCTATGTGATTAGAGAGAAGGGGAGATACACACAAATACATATAATACACATGTATGCCTCTCTCTCTCTCTCTGTATATATATATGTGTGTGTGTGTGTGTGTGTGTGTGTATGTGTGTGTGTGTGTGTGTGTGTGTGTGTGGAATATTAGAAAGAAATTATAGTATTTGTCAACTTATTGGATTGGAGTAGGTGAGATGGAGAGAGCATAGTCAAGGATGACATTAGGTTGTGTACCTCGATGCCTGCAGGGCATCTTCTTTACTTCTTAAGAGAAGTAAAAAAGCTGGGGGATAAGTTTGGGGGCAAAGATGATGAGTTCTATCTTGGGTCCACTGAATTTGAGATATCCCTAGAACATTCAGTTTGAAATGTCAACAGGGAGTTGGTGATGTGTGATTGGGTCTCAGGAGAGACTCAGGAGACTAGCTCAGGATGTATAGAGATCTGGGAATCATCTATATAGAGTTGATAATTGAACCCATGCAAATTCATGAGACCAACAAGTGAGAGTATAGAAAGAAAAGAGACAAAGCTTCTCTCTTGGGGACACCTACAGTTAGTGACTAGGACATGGGTGAAGATCTGAAATGAGACTGAGAGAGCTGTAGGACAGGTAAGAGAAGCACCATGAAAGCACAGAGTCATCAAAACCCAGAGAGGAGAGAGTATCCAAGAGTAGATGGTCAGCTGTGTGTGTGTGCTCATCCTTCGTTGCCAAAGAAGAACACGCCGTCAGAGAAATGGTGACATGACTTGCACTTGACTTTGTTTTGAGAGAGGGAGAGCTGTGCAGGTCACCAGTCTCACTTATCCTCCAGAGCTATCTGAATCCAGTGACCAGATACTCATCAGGATGACTGGAGATGACCCAGGATGAGGCAAGTGGGGTTAAGTGACTTGCCCAAGGTCACATAGCTAGTGAGTGTCAAGTGTCTGAGGTGAGATTTGAACTCAGGTCCTCCTGACTCCTGCACTGATGCTCTATCCACTGCACCACCTAGCTGCCCCTCAACTGTGTAATATACTGTTTGAGAAGGAAGAAAATCAAGAAGGGGCCAATAGAGTGATCAATGAAGAGCTCATTTGTACCTTTGGAGAGAGCAGTTTCAGTGAATAATGAGGTTAGACTATAAAAGGTTTTAAGAGAAGATGAGAGGAGAAAAAGTGGAGGCAATGAGTATAGAAAGCTTTTTATTTTTTTAAATTAATGAATTAATTTGTTTTCAGTTTTCAACAATCACTTCCATAAGTTTTAAATTTTCTCCCCTTCCCTATCTTCTCCCTCCCCAAGACAGCATGCAATCTTATATGGATTCTACACATACATTCTTGTTAAAACACATTTTCATATTAGTCATGTTGCATAGAAAAATTAAAACGAATGGGAGGAAGCATGAGAAAAACCAAAACAAAATAAAGCATAACACAAGAGAAAACAGTCTGCTTCATCCAGTGTTCTGATTCCATAGTTCATTCTCTGGATGTGGATGGCATTTTGCCTCAAAAGTGTATAGAAGTCTTTTTCAAGGAGGTTAGTTGAGAAGGGGAAAGAAATTTGTAGGATGGCTGTTGCCAGACTAGGTAGGATCTAGTGAGTGTTTTGTTTTTTAGGGATGGAGGAAACCTAGGTATGTTTGTATACACCAGGAAGTCCACCCACAATCTAGGAGAAATGGAAGGTTAGAGGGAGAGTAGGGATGATAATGGAAACATTCTGCTAGAGAAGATGGGGAGGGGACAAGATCAAGGCACGTGTGGAAAGGTTGGCTTTGACAAAGAGAAGGACCTCATAATCATCAGAGACTGAAGTGAAGGAGAAAATGGTGGGAGATGATATCAGGGAGATGTGAGAGGAGGAGGTAGAAAAGAGAGTTCTTGGTGAATGGTATTAATTTTTTTCAGTGAAGTATGGGAGGGGCGGGGAACGGAGCTAAGATGGCAGAGTGAAAAGAACTACTTACCTAAGCTCTTAGACAAACTCCTTCTAATACCTCTAAAAAGAGAATCTGACCAAATTTTGGAGGAACAGAGTCTAACAGGAGACAGACTATGGCAGATTCACAGACCAGGACACACTGGAAGGTCGAGGGGAAAGATCTGTTCCCCAGGGGTGGAGAAGCATACATCGCACAACACAGCATCCCTGCCATGGCTGGGCTGAGCAGGAAAGCCCTGTGGTGACCTGAGGCAGCAGCAGCACAGCAGAACTGTGGAGTGGCAGCCTAGGGTGAGAGATCAGCTGAGCCAAGTGAGTGACAGCCGCTGAGCCCCAGGTATCAGCCCTCAGATTAAATGTCTGTAAGTCACATACTTGAACTTCTGGGAGCCAAAATTGCAGAATGATCAATAAATGCTCTATCCCTCTCCCCTTTTTGACCTTGAAACAACCATAAAATATTTCCTCAGAAAAATCCTGAATCAGTGGGATGAGCAGAAGGGGCAAACAGTCTTGTAGCACCTGAGGCTAGAAAAATCACTAAAGAATATTCCTCTTACTTTGGTGGAGGAACGAAGTTGTCCCAGACAGCCAGAGCTCCAGGGGGGGTGGAGCCTCGCACTAGGACCCTGTTGTGCCTCAGAGCTCCAGGGGAAATGGGAAGACAATACAGCAGCAGGGATCACCAAGGGCTGAGCTTGCCTTTGCTCTAGCTCAGCTGAGGAGATCTTCCGTGACCACACCACCCCTCCCCCACACTTAACAAGCTAGCTCCAGGGCTAATCTGGGGAAACACAAACAGAATTCACCTGCCTTTGCTTTCTCACACTGGCCAGCTCAGCACCAAGTTCTTCAGGGTCTACCTGAAAGAACCAGAGGCCACAACGCACGAAACTTCACCATCATGAGCAAGAAGCAACGGAAGGAAAAGACCATAGAATCTTTCTATGGTGACAAGGACCAAAACACGAATACCAAAGAGGTCAGTATTGAGACTGCACTCCCATCTGAAATTTCAGAAGGGACTGTGAACTGCTCACATGCGCAAAGAGCTTTCCTGGAACAGCTGAAGAAGGAATTAGAAGAAAAACTGGCCAATGATTTTAAAAGTAAGAAAAAAGAATTCTATGAATAGAACAGCTCTTTAAAAAGGAAAATTGAACAAATGGAAAAGGAAGCACAAAACCTAACTGGAGAAAATAATTCCTTAAAAGGAATAATTGGACAGATGGAAAAGGAGATGCAAAAGTTAACTGAAGGAAACAATTTGATAAAAATTAGATTTGGGCAAGTAGAAACTAATGACTCTATGAGATGAAGCTTTGAGACATCAAGAATCAGTCAAAAATCTAAAGAATGAAAAGACAGAAGAAAATGTAAAATATCTAATTGGAGAAACAACTGACCTGGAAAATAGATCCAGGAGAGAAAATTTAAGAATTACTGGCCTACCAGAAATCCATGATGAACAAAAGAGTCTGGACATTATCTTCCAAGAAATCATCAAGGAAAACTGCCCAGAAGTGCTAGATCCAGAGGGCAAAATAGTCATCAAAAGAATCCACTGTCCACCTCCCGAAAGGGCTGCCATACTAAAAACACCAAGAAATATTGTTGCCAAATTCTAAAACTATCAAGTGAAGGAGAAAATACTACAGGCAGCCAGAAAGAAACCATTCAAAAATCGAGGAACTACAGTCAAGATCACACAAGACCTTGCAGCTTCTACATTAAAAGATTGAGGGAATTGGAATATGCTGTTCCATAGGGCAAAGGAGCTGGGTCTACAACCAAGGATCAATTACCCAGCAAAGTTCAGTATAACATTTCAGGTAAGGAGATGGACATTCAACGAAATAAAGGATTTCCAGACCTTCCTGATAAAAAAGTAAGAGCTCAATAGAAAATTTGATTTTCAAACACAAGTCTCAAGAGAGGCACAAAAAGGTAAACAGGGGAAAAGAAAACCTTGTTACTCAATTTGGGCAAACTGTTTACCTTCCTATAAGGGAAAATGATACTTGTTAATCTTGAGAATTGTACATCCATTATGAAATATAAAAGGGATATACATAGATAGAGGGAACAGGTATAAAGTAAATGATATAATGATAAAAATGTTATTTAAGCATGCAAAGGGATTATAACAGGAGATGTGAAAAGGAGGAAGCAGAAAATGGTAAATTACATCACAGGAAGAATTACAAAATTATATTATACTAGAGGGAAATAGGGGAGGGAGATGAACATTGTTTGAGAGGTACTCTCATCTGATTTGGTTCAAGGAGGGAACAACAAACTTAATTAAGTATATAAATCTAACTAGCTCTATAGGCAGTAGGAGGGGAAGGGGGAAGAAAGGGGAGGGGAAGCTAAAAGAGAGGGAAGAAGTAGTAATGATAAAGGGGAATAAAAGGGAGGGGGGCTGAAAGAAGGAGGGAAAAACTGCGGGAGGTAGTGGTCAAAAGTGAAAACTCTATTGAGGAGGGGAAGGGAGATGGGAGAACTAAAAGCATAAACACAGGGTAAAGTAAAAGGTTGGAGCAGAACATATTGTGCTTCATCTGATGTAACAAAGCAGAGGTAGAAATCCTAATCTCAGACAAAGCAAAAGCAGAAACAGATCTAATCAAAAGAGATAAGGAAGGAAACTACATCCTGCTAAAAGGCACCATAGACAATATCATTACTAAACATGTATGCTCCAAGTGGTATAGCATCCAGATTCTTAGAGGAGAGGTTGGGGGAGTTGCAGGAAGAAATTGACAGCAAAACTATACTAGTGGGGGACCTCAACCTCCCCCTCTCTGAACTTGATAAATCTAACCTTAAAATAAACAAGAAAGAAGTTAAGGAAGTGAATAAAACTTGGGACAAGGTAGATATGATAGATCTCTGGAGAAAATTGAATGAGGATAGAAAGGAATATGCCCTTTTCTCAGTGGTATATGGTACATATACAAAAATTGATCATATTCTAGGGCTTAAAAACCTCACAATCCAGTGCAGAAAGACAGAGATAGTCAATGCATCCTTCTCTGATCAAATGCAATAAAAATTATATGTGATAAAAGGCCATGGAAAAATAAACCAAAATTAATTGAAAACTAAGTAATCTAATCCTAAAGAAGAAGTGGGTTAAACAACAAATCATAGAAACAATCAAGAACTTCATTAAAGAGAATGATAATAATGAGACAACTTACCAAATCTTATGGGATACTGCAAAAGCAGCTCTTAAGGGAAGTGTTATATCTCTGAATGCCTGCAAGAATAAAATAGAGAAAGAAGAGATCAATGACTTGGGCATGCAGCTGAAAAAGCTAGAAAAAGAACAAATTGAAAATCCTGAAGTAAATACCAAATTAGAAATACAGAAAACCAAAGGAGAGATTAATAAAATTGAAATTAAAACAACTATTGAACTAATAAGTAAAACTAATAGCTGGTTTTATGAAAAAACTAATAAAATTGATAAAGCTTTGATCAATTTGATTTAAAAAAAAAGAAAGAAGGAAATGAAATTACCAGTACCAAAAATGAAAAGCATGAACTCACCTCCAAAGAGCAGAAAATTAAAATAATAATTAGAAATTACTTTGCCCAACTTTATGCCCATAAATTTGACAATCTAAATGAGATGGATGAGTATTTTAAAAAATATAAATTTCCTAGATGAACAGAAAAGGAATTTGAATACTTTAACAACCCCATCTCAGAAAAAGAAATTGAACAAGCCATCAGTGAACTCCCTAGGAAAAAATTTCCAGGGCTGGATGCATTTGCAAGTGAATTCTATCAAACACTTAAAGAACAGTTAATTCCAATACTATATAGACTATTTGAGAAAATTGGGGAAGAAGGAGTCTTCCCAAATTCTTTTTATGATACAAATATGGTTTTGATACCTAAACCAGGAAGAGACAAGACAGAGAAAAAAATTTATAGACCAGTTTCTCTAGCGAATATAGATACAAAAAATTTAAATAAGATTTTAGCAGAGAGAATACAGCATCTTATCATGAGAATAATACATTATGATCAAGTAAAATTCATACCAGGAATGCAGGGCTGGATTAATATTAGGAAACTATTAGGAAATTAGGAAAACTATTAGCATTGTTGATCATATCAGCAGCAAAACTAACAGAAACCACATGCTTATATCAATAGATGCAGCAATAGCTTATGACAAAATACAACACTCATTCCTATTAAAAACCCTGGAGAATATAGGAATAAAGGGGACTTTACATAAAATAATAAGCAGTATCTACCTAAAACCTTCAGCAAGAATTATATGCAATGGAGACAAGCTAGATGCATTTCCAATAAGATCAGGGGTGAAACAAGGATGTCCCTTATCACCACTGTTATTCAATATGGTACTAGAAAGAGATAGAAAGCATTATGAAGTGCAAGACTGATAATTTTGATTACATTAAACTGAAAAGTTTTTGCATAACCAAACCCAATGTAACCAGGATTCAGAGGGATACAGAAAACTTGGAAAGAAGTTTTGGAGCTAGTGTCTGTGATAATGGCCTCATTTCTAACATGTATAGAGAAATGAGTCAAATGTACAAAAATACAAGTCATTCCCCAATTGATAAATGGTCAAAGGGTATGAAAAGGCAGTTTTCAGAGGAAGAAATTAAAGATATCTATAGTCATATGAAAAAATGCTCTAAATCACTATTGACTAGAGAGATGCAAATCAAAACAACTCTGAGATACCACATTACAACTATCAGATTGTCAAACATGGCAGGGCAGAAAGATGATAAATGTTGGAGAGGATATGGGAGAGTTGGAACACTAATTCATTGTTGGCGGAGCTGTGAGCTCATGCAACCATTCTGGAGAGCAATTTGAAACTATGCCCAAAGGGCTACAAAAATATGCATATCCTTTGACCCAACAATACCGCTTCTAGGACTGTATCCCCAAGAGATCAGAAAAATGGAAAAGAGTCCCACATGTACAAAAATATTTATAGCAGCTCTTTGTGGTGGCCAAAAGCTGGAAATCAAGAGGATGCTCATCAATTGGGGAATGGCTGAATAAATTATGGTATATGAATGTAATGAAATACTATTGCGGCATAAGAAATAATGAACAGGAAGACTTCAGAGAGGCTTGGAAAGACTTATCTGATGCTGAGTGAAAGGAGCAGAACCAGGAGAACTTTGTGCACTGCAACGACCACAGTGTGCGAGAGGTTTTTCTGGTAGACTTGGAACTTCATTACAAGCAAGGACTTAAAAAAAATTCCCAATGGTCTTTTAAGGCAAAATGCCTTCCACATCCAGAGAAAAAACTAAGAAATTCAATCACAGAATGTAGCAAGCAAATCATTTTCTTTCGTATTACGTTTTGGTTTGTTATATGATTTCTCCCGTTCATTTTGTTTCTTCTACACAGCATGACTATAGTGAAAACGTATGTAATAAGAATGTATTAATAGAACCTATATAATATTGTATGCCGTCTCGGGTAGGGAACGGGGATGTAGGGGGTGAGAGGGGAAAAATATCTAAGTTATACGGTAACGATTGTAGAACACTGAAAATAAATAAAATTAATAAAAAAAAGAAGTATGTGGGGAGATTATCAACTAAGACAGTGGGAGAGGGGTGGTATGGGAGATGTGAGGTGAGAAGAAAGGATTTGAAACAGCCTTTGTGGTGAATAGAATAGGGAATTTATTGAGAGTGAATCATGAGATGGTTTCACCTCAGTGAGAATATAATTGAGATTGCGCAGGCTAGTTTTGTGGTGGGCCCAGTCAATCAATCAGTCAATTAATGAACATTTATTAAACGTCTAATATATGGCAAACACTGTGTTAAGTGCTAAGCCTGAAGGTTTTTGTGATTTCCTCTAGTTTTGTGAGTAAGAGTGGAGAAGGTGAATGGTAAAAATAATCCCAGGAGGGGCTTGAGAAGGTGCAAAAAACAATAGAACAAGAGAGCAAGGAAATGGAGTATGAACGATGGGGGAGAGTTGATCTGATTTGCTAAGGTGTTGGTATTAGGAAGGGAGGAGAGCCTTAGCAGAACAGGGCTGATGGCCCAGGTAAAGGAGTGAAGGGTGGAGTGGCTATAGTTCATAATAAGGACAAAGAGTAGGCTTCCATGGAGTAAGAAGAGATGGAGTGATAATAGATTGTGATCACATAAAGAAATTTCAAAAAGTTCTTAAACGTGGGAATGGAACCCTTGTGGGTGATAGCAAGTTCCAGAGTATGATGATCACTGAGTTATACATGTACATATGTGTGTGTGTGTGTGTATAAGTCCCCTAGAACCTAATGTACACTATAGTAAGACATCATAGTCATTATCAAGCTATGCTGTGAGGGTTTTAGGTTGATTAATTCATGAACATTCATGTTCTAACTGCCTACTCTATTCAGGTCCCAGTAACTGATGGCAAGGGACACAAAGATGTATCCAGTCCCCACTTTGCTGTCAAGGAGCTTTATAGTCTAATGGGAGGAGTGGGACAAGTACACACATAACTGTGATATGAGGGAAAATGAGATAAGTGTAAGGGGGAAACTAGACCAAGTTTCTTGGGACATTTGAAGAGACTTAGTTTTTTAGCTAAGTAAGGTGGGTGTAGTCAGGGAAGGCTTTCTGTTTATGGAACAGGTGACATTTGGGCTGGGCTTTGAAGCAAGAGTGGTCCTTCAGTTGGAGATGAGGCCATTCCAGGTATGGGAAAGATATAAACAAAGTCCTGGAGAAGGGAGGGACAGAAGGCATCCCCTCTCATCACTTGCTGGAAGTCCAAGTGATTCACCAAGAGGTCCACGCTATACGTTCCTCTCCAGGCTCTGTTCCTGATTTTTCAGACTTATATCTCCACCATGCCACATCACCTTCTCACCCCAGAAGATGACACAACTCCTATGGTTCCCTCTTGTGACTGGTCAGTTCCTCCTAAGGAAAGTGCTCCGGCCAACCATACTCACTCCTTCCTTCCTATCTAGGCTCCATGCCTGACTCTTCCAACTTCTTTATCCACTGTCCCCCCTTATGGGTACCTTCTCTGCCTTCCCCTCCACTCCCCTCCTCTTGCTTCCTTTTTTATGAGTAGCCTCTCCCACCTCCTGTTAGAATGTAGGTCTTTGAAGGCAGGGACTTGACTTTCTTTTGCTTGCATTTATAATCCTAGTGCTAAGTACAGTACTAGTATATAATAAGTGCTTTATAGCAGCCCATTGACTTGATTTGGAAAAGGGAGAGGACTATAAAAGGGATGAATAGAGTCAATTTCACAGCTCTTACAATTCCACAAGCCATTGGTGGTCAGGAGCTCCTGGTGTTATCCTTGGACAAGGAGTCAGAGTACATGTCCAGTTCCATGAGAAGTGCCCCCGTTCAGCAAATCAGGGCTTCCTCTGGCCCACTCCATTCTATATTTCCCTGTCTTGAAAGATGAGCACAAAACTTGGACCCCAGAAATTCATGGGGTTCCTAGCCCCTCCTCCAACCCAGGGGAAGGATGAGACAGATCTGTACTCCATTTTCAAGAGGGTGGAGACATCCTTATCACCTCTGTGACAATATTTACTATAGTTATTTTAATTGGTTATTATCAGCTACAATAAAGGACTTTTCTGTCAGCAATTTCTCTGACTAGCTAGAAGCCTTGTCCCTGGATAGTTGGAGGTGCAGTAGGTGGTTTGTCCTTCACCTGGGTCTCAATCATTTATGCAATTCACTGTCATATGCCACCCTAGCTCATGGACTTACCTATCCACGGCCAGCTGAGGATTCTAAGTTAAGTACATCTTCTCTATCCTTTTTCCTGTTCTTATGGTAGTGATTATTACAACGGGACCCCTGAAGACTCTCCAGGTTTTCCATCATAGGCACCTGATATTCCATCATGGGCCAATATCTTATGAGTCTGAATGTTGAGAATATTCCCCCTATATCTATCTGTGCTCTGGATATTGGCCTGAATTTAAAATTATCCAAATGCTGAGGGAAAAAAGCCAGACATCACCTCATTGGTGTCTCGTCAGAAGTGGTGCCAGTCGTTCTTTATTTCCAGGGAGGGATGAGTGGTGGCAATGGGACTAGGGAGGAGATGTGAACAGCAGAGTCAGAGTCTTCTTCCTCTTGTGCTCAGCTCCCCCTCTATTGGTCTGTGGATGTGAAACAAGGACCAGTGTCCTGGGATTGTCTTTATCTGATGTGGGCTTTCTGTATTACACTGCAACCACACAAAAGGTAGATGTCTTCTTTAGGGTAATAGAGACAGCTGTTGGGTTTGGTGTCAAGAAACCAGGGTTCATGTCTCTGATCTGCCCCCTTATAGCTGTGGGACCTTGGGTAAGTTATACTATTATATAGTTTCTGAGTTGGAAGGGATCTCAATGGACATCTTGTTCAAATGATACCTGAAGTAAGAAAATCCTCCATCCACCCTGAAAAATGGACATCCAGTTTCTGCTAAATAGGGAACTCACTGAGTACTGAGGCAATCCATTCCACTTTGGGATGGTTGCTATCATTAGAAAGTGTGCCCCAAATCCACCTCTGTCATGTCCCACTCGGTCTTTGTGTGCTCTGAAGGCAAGCAAAATAAGGCTGCCCTTAGACTAGATGACAGATCACAACCCTTCCACTATATGAAGACAATTATCATAGCCCCTCTACATCACCACAGACCACTAGACCACAGTTTCAGATGTAGAAGGAACCTTGGCCATCTACTTCAATGATCAGCCAAAATGCTCATAATAACATCAGACCAGTGATCACCCAGCCTTTGCCTGAAGATCCCCAAGGAGAGGGAAACCATCCCTTCCAGAGGTCATCCATTCTTTAGGAAGGTTTTTCTGACATAAAATTTAAATTTGCATTTTTTGCAACTTCTACTTCATCAGTCCTGAATCTGTCCACCAAGAGCAAGCTGAACAAGCATTATTATAAGCATTCCCAATACCTTCATACTTTCCCAACATGACATGGACTTAAGGCACTCTGTCTTCTAATATGATCTCTTCTGCATGTGCTCTAGCTTATCAATGTCCCTTTTAACCTGTAGTGTGCAGAATCAAATCCAGATGTGGTCAGGGAAGAGTGAAGGAAGACTATCATTGCCCTATTTCTGGGAACTTTGCCTCTAAGGAAGCCCAACATGGCCTTTGCTTTTTTGGCTACCATAGCACACTGCTGACTCATAGTGAACTTGCACTTCACTGAAACCCCTACATCTTTTTCAGCCAAATTTCTGACTAGGACTCCCTAATCCTCTTTTGTGAAGTTAATTTTTGAACCCAAGTGAAAGACTACATTTATTATTTTTTTTTTTTGGATTACATCTTAGTAAAACAAGTCTAATATTGTTTTAGCCTGTTAAGACTATTTGGGATCCTGTCTCTGTCATCCAGGGTACTTAGTTACCTCTCCAAAATTTGTGTTACTTGCAAAATTGATGAGCATACCATCTATACATTTATCTTAGTTACTGATTTAAATATGAAATAGCACAGGACCAAACAGATCCCTGGGGCACTCCACTGGAAATCTCCTGTCAAATGGACATTGAACCAATACCAATTAACTTTGACTCTTTAATTCAACCAATTCTATATCTACCTAATTTTACTATAATCTACTCCCACATCTCTCCATCCTTTCCACAAGAATCATTTGAAATACTTTATCCAATGCTTAGCTCAGATTTAAGTAAGCTGTAACTGGAACATTCACCTGACCTACCAGTTTAGTAATCCTCCAAAAAAAGGAAAGGAGGCTAGGATGGCGTGATTCATTCTTATTGAAGAATGTCAGCTCTTTGAAATCAGTGCTTCTATCCATATTCACTAACCATCACTTTAAGGACGCTTTCTAAAATTCACTAGGAACCAGAGTCAAGTTTGCTAGCCTAACATTTGCAGACTTGATTTTCTTCCCTTTTTTGAAAAGTGGAACAAAATTTTCCTTTCTCCAGCTCTGTTACCACTACCATTTTCCATGCTCATTCAGAAATCACAGAAAGTACATTAGTAGCCATATTGTCCATTCTTCAGTACTTGAGAATATAGTTTACTTGCACCAGGTGACTTGATTATCCCATTAGCATTTTTATTTTGTCATTTCTAGTGCCAAGGACATTCTCCTTTGCACAGAAAACAAAAACCAAAATAATAATTGAGTAGTTCTTCCTTCCTTCTGTTGTCAGTTGCTTTGTGTACCCCAAGACCCAGTCTTATCCTCTCTTTTATCCTCCTCTTCCTCCCAATATAATTTTGAAAAAAACTGCCCTATTTGTAGTCCTAAGCTCTCTAATCAACAACAGCTCATTTTAAGGGTTAGCCCTATTGACACTCTGCAAGACCATGTCACATCCTTATATTCCTTCTCTGTTACCTTCTCAGTTGCCCTTTTCCCCATCTTGTGTACATATCTTTTTTTTAGATCTACATAGGTTCATAAGTTCCCTGTGTATCCACACTGGTCTTTTCAGATCCATGTCCCACTTTCCCCATTAAAACTGTTTCCCTTTGTGTCCTCAGAATTTTAGTACTGAGGGTTTCCCATCCATCTTGAGCTGAAGTCCTCTGTAGAATTTTGGCTCTTTGGTAGTACCAATGCGTCTTCTGGACTTTTTGAAGTCTACCTTCCAAAAATCTAGGGTCGAAGTCAGACTCTGCCATGTATTTCCCTGATTTTCTATCATCAACTCAAGGAAAGAGCACCCAGTTTGCACCAAAGTTCCCATCCACAACACCAATCTCTCCCTGTTAGTGAGAACAAGATCCAATGTAATGTTTCCCCTTATTGAGTCTTCATCTTCTAAAAGCTGAAATAATCATCAAAGAACAACAAGTAATTATTAGCTGGTCTTCTTTTTGGGAAGGCAAGACAGGCAGATGCAGAGAAAGAGACAGAGAGACAAAGAGAGACAGAGACTGAGATAGAGACAGACAGAGAGAGAGAGAAAGAGAGAAAGAGAGAGAGAGTGAGAGTGTGTGTGTGTGAGAGAGAGAGAGAGAGAGAGAGAGAGAGAGAGAGAGAGAGAGAGAGAGAGAGAGAGAGAGAGAAAGCACTCCAGTGTATATCTGAATGATCTAAGTCTCCCATAACTTCTACATCGTGTCTCTGGGCCAGGTTTATGAGTTTCTCAAATTCGTCATCCAGTTCCTTTTCCTGTTCAGGTGTTCTATAGCATCCAAATTATATTGCTTCTGTTTCTGCCTCCATTGATCTTCACCTAAATGACTTCCACCATGCTTCCCCTTTCTGATTCCTGGATTTCTTCCCATAAAAATACATTGGCAAGTTACAATGTTGGTACAAGCACTAACAAATCTTCTTCTCTCCTGTTCCTTCCAAATAAGACGTACCCATCCAGAGTCCCATTCCATTGTGTATTTGACCTTACCATATCTCAGTGATACATATGAGGTCAAATTAGCTTTCTTTCATTAGGACCTCTAATTACTCTTGCTTGTTATCTAAATAGATTTCTGCCATTTGAGGATGGACATTTGAAGCTGTGGGTTTTGCCACATCCTCTCCTGTCCGACGCTGTCTATTCTGAACATTTTGGTATCTTACCTGCTGATCTTCTTTGCAACTGGTCTCTAAGGCATCTAGCTTGGTGGAGGTACAAAGCAGTTTTCTCCCTCCCCATTTTTTTTAGTTTAAGGATCAATTGAAGACAGTGGCTCTGGAAATGCTTTAGAGGAGGTTGGAGAACTTTGGAGTTAATTAGATGCATATTATTAGTAATATTATTTCTAAGAGGAAGTATAGTATAGTGGATAAGGAGATGACCTTGAAGTTAGGGCCTGAGTTCAAACCCTGACTCTAAAATATACTGGCTGTGTGACTTTTGTCAAATCATTCAACCTCTCTGTGCTTTAGGTAACTATCTAATCCTAAATGGTAGGGAAAGTCACGGTTTTAGTTACTAGTAATTAGTGCATTAGTAAAGGGAGTTTTCTCATCTCAGAGTTCCCAATACCAATGATATAACTGGTCCAGTACAAGTCCCAGCCCATTGTTCTGTAGCTCTGGTCACAGCACCTCACTAAAAAGTACCTCTCCATAGTTATCAGTATTCATTAAACTCTGTGCTAAATCTAAGACAAAATCTAAGACAGCCTCTACTCTCAAGACTCTTATTTGCTAATGGGGGAAGACGAGAACACAATGGAACCCAATAAAGTGGGACTGAGAAATATGGAGAAAAAGCCTTCCAAAGTCTCCAAAACCCATAGAAGATCATACATGTTGCCCAACCCTGGTAATCTGGCAAGAATAAGTTGCAGGGGTGAGGAATAAATGTAACAGTGGTAGACATATCTCAAAGTTATCCAGTAGAGAAGTGAAGGGGTTAGTTTTAAGAAACTTTATTACAGCAAAGTCACAAGAGAAAGGATAGTGAAGAGACTGATAAATACCAATGAAAGTTATTGAAAGAAAAAAAAAGGACCAAACAATCTAAAAAAAGAGCTTTACAAGAAACAAATAATCCACAGCAAAGGAAATAGTTTTAGAAAGCCTCTGGGAAAATTGAAAATATTAAAATGAATTATATGATGGTTAAGATATGACAGTGGAACAATTCCAGGAATCTCCAAAATGATTCAGAAGAGCAATAAAATAATTAAGTGAAGAGATCAAGAAATCAGAAGAGAAATTAGGGAATAAAGGGAAAATAAAAGGAAAAATAAGCAAGTCTAACAAGAGAGTAGGTAATTTAGAATAAATGACAAATATTCTCCACAATAGTTGATTTCATGAGAAAGAGAACTACAGAACTGGAAAGCAAAAAATCAGAGGTAAAAGAAACGGAATGAACAAAATTTTAAAAAGCAAAAAATTGGGAAGATGTGGGAGAGTGCTATGAAACATGAATACGGAAATTAGAATTGAACATGAAGAGACAATATAAGGATTATAGCTTTTCCAGAAAAACTAAACAGAAACCCCTCCACTGTACTTCAGGGAATCACAAGAGAACACTGCCCAGAAATTCTGGAAACAGATGGCAGACAACAGATCAAAGAGTACAAAGAACACCAACAGAAAGAAGTCCCAAACTTAACTCACCCAAAAACAATGTGGTGAAAATTCCTACAATACCAAATAAATCTTGCAGATTTGGGGGGTGAGTGGGTGAGTCTTTCATGAAAAAAAACAGGAGAATAAATCCAAATAATTCAGAATTATTTCTCATGTATGAGAAACCACAGGAATGGTTAAATTATTATTTTACTTCTAAAAGGTTTATTGATGCTTTTTAAAAATAAAATAATAAAACCTATTTCAAAATAAATAAAAGCTAAGTTGGTTGATGACTTCCCCCATGCATCCTCATTACTCTCTTGAGACAACTCTCTCTTTTTCTCCTCATTAATTGTTTTTCATTATGACTTCTTGAGAGCCTCCCATTCTTTCTGGTCTGGCTTCCCTTATGGAATGTTGGAACATGGAATCCTACCTATCTTTGGTTTTTGGAACGCTTTGAAACAAGATTCTCCAAAATCTAAAGTGGATATCAAGTTATGCCCAGATTTCCCCTCATCTATCACCAACTCCAAAATGGAGTGGTCAGTTTCCCCTAAGTTCCTCTAGTTTCTCCCTGTCACTTCTGTTCTAGTGACCAGTTCCTCTCTGTTAATGACAATTAGATCCAAAATAGAATTTTATTTTGTTCATACCTCTATCTTTTAAAGAAGGAAATTTTCATTAAAGCAATTGGCAAAATTATTAGCTGTTATGCTTCTGGCAAAGGAATGTGCTAGGAAATCTTTGAATAATTAAAGTCTAATTTAACTATATCATCCTCTTTCCCATATTTGTGATCTGTTTCCTGAATTCCTTATTCACTTTCTGTTCAGGTGGTCTGCATTGTATTTTGATGACAGTTTTTATTTCTGTCTACATGGATATTCACCCAAGTGTTCTCCACCATGTTTCATGCCTATGATTCCTGGATAAGGCAGTAAGTAGATAGAGTTTTGGATCTGGAGTCAAGAAGATGAGTTCAAATCTTGTCCCAGACACTTCCCAACTATGAGATCTAGCAAGTCACTTAATCTCTCAGTTGTGTCATCTGTAAAGTGCACATAATAATTGTGTCTCCCTCCCTGGATTATTGTGAGGATCAAAATTGCAATGTTCTAGCTATTATTAATTCATATGGGGCAGCTAGGTGGTGCAGTGGATATAGCACCAGTGCAAGAGTCAGGAGGATCTGAGTTCAAGTCTCACCTCAGACACTTGACACTCCCTAGCTGTGTGACCTTGGGCAAGTCACTTAACCCCAATTGCCTCATCCTGGGTCATCTCCAGTCATCCTGATGAATATCTGGTCACTGGATTCAGATGGCTCTGGAGGATAAGTGAGGCTGGTGACCTGCACAGCCCTCCCTCACTGAAAGCAAAGTCAAGTGCAAGTCATATCATCATTTCTCTGATGGCATGGTCTTCTTTGGTAAAGAAGGACGAACACACATTAATTCATACAATGAATACATATTCTTAATCTACAATGCAACCAACCCAGTATTTTTGGAATGAGGTCTACCTATCCAGTGCCACATACCAACCTTGAGTCTCATTCTGCCAAGTTTTAGTAATGTTGGTGAGATCAATCTTTTCTTATTGCATTAGGTTCTCTAGCTCATCTTGCTTGTTGCCCATTCTTTGTACATGCATGTATAGACAGCAGAGGCCACAGGTTTTAGCGCCTACTCCTTCCTAAGATTTTGTCTTCCATCAATAATTGCATGTACTGCTATTTTTCTACCTATGTGATAACTCCTCTCTATGGTATTTGTGTAAACAGTTTCTTCCCTCCATCTTTCTTTTAAGTTTATAGTCATTTTGTTCAGATTTGAATGACTCCAAAATAAATACATTCTTACCAGTCCTTGGCAGGTACACTGCAACCCTGGGCAAATTCAACATTCCTTTATATAAAACTGTGACTCCAAAATCCAAATGCTATTCCCAGCCTCCATCTTCTTAATCAGTCATTCAATACCCAATTTGCCTGCTGGCAGCAGTGATAACAACACCACCTGTGCTCCTAAAGTCTTCAGTTCCTTTCCCAAGAAGTCATAATTCCTGGCAATGCTTTCTAGCATCCTTCTAGCAGTAGGATTTGTCACTATATGCATCACCGGAGGCGGTTAGTCATCCAGTTTGACAGGTCTTAGTAGGTTTTCTGTTACATCTTGGATAGGTACCCTAGGAAGATAGTAAATTTCTCTGTTTTTATCATGCTGACTAATAGCTGTTTCAGGCTCCCAGGAAAGAGTTACCAACCACCAACACTTACCCATTTTCCTCTGTCTCTTACTGAATGGTTTCTCAATTGCCAAGATCCATGGATCTGCATCATTATTTCTTGAAGGCCAAGCCACTGCTTTCCTCTCAAAGCTATAAGGATGGTCCTCTTTAAGAAGAATTCATATCTTTTTTCTTTTTTTGCTTGTTCCCTCTTTATTTATTTAATATTTTCTTTTCCCCAGTTGCATGTAAAACAGTTTTCAACATTCACTTTTAAAATTTTGAGTTCTGAATTCTCTCCCTGTCTCCCCATCCCCTCCCACTGAGAAGCAAACAATTTGACATAGGTTTTAAAGCTGTAGTCATGCAAAAATATGTTTCTATACTAGTTATGTTACAAAAGAAAATTCAGAACAAAATAAAAGTCCAAGAAAAATAAAGTTAAAAAGGATGTTTCAATCTGCATTCATACTCCATCAGTTTTTTCTCTGGGAATGGATAGCATTTTTCATCCTTCAGAGTTGTATTGGATCATTGTATTGGTGAGTTGATCATCTCACAGTATTGTTACTATGTACAGTGTTCTCTTGGTTCTACTTATTTCACTTTGCATCCATTCATATAAGTCTTCATAGGCTCATGTCTTTTTCTTAGCCCCAAATGTTCAGCGTTTCTTCTTCTCTTACTCTTCTGGGTTATACTCTTCTCCCCCATCCCCCACCTTTTTGATACAGGCCAGGATTCCAGAATCACAGAACACAAGACTTGGAAGGGACTTTTGAAGCCATCTAGTTTAACCAATACGTGAAGGAAATCCCTGCAATAACATACTCAATAAGTAGCTGTTCAGCCTCTGCTTGAAGCCCTCCAGGGAAGGGGAACTCACCGTCTCCCAAAGCACAGTATTCCACTTGGGAACGGTTTTGTTATTAGGAAGCTTTTCCTTCCCTCAAGTCTAAATTTTCCTCTTTGCAAATTCCACTCATTGTTCCTAGTCAAACCCTCCAGGACCCAGTAGAATGAGTCTAATTTTTCTTCCACATAGAAGACCTTTAAACACTTGAACAGAGATATCATATCCCCTCCTATCCCCAAGTGTCCTCTTCTCCAGTTCCTTCAACGAATCCTTATATGTCACTGACTGGGAGACCTTCATTATCCATCTTGTCCTCCTCCAGACACTCTCTAAAACTGTAGTGCCCAGAACTAATCCAATACTCCAGGTAGGGTAGAGGACAGAAGGAGGATTATCTCTTTAGTCCTGGAAGCACTGGCTCTCTTAATGTAGCCCAAGATCACAGTAGCGTTTTGCCTGCCATGTAATAATGCTGAGTCAATATGAGTCCCCGGTTCACTAAAACATTGAGATATTTTTCGGAAAAATTTCTACTTGACCATAAAGATAATATTTTGGGCTAAAATATAAGACATGAGTTTGATCCCTATTGAATTTCATTCTGTTGGATTCAGCCCAACGTTCTATTCTGTCAAGTTCTTTGGGATTCTGACTGGGCTGGACATCTCAACTTCGTTTCTTCTGAAAATCTGATGAGTATGGCAATTATGCTTTTTTCCAAGTCACTGATAACACTAGCAACCAACCCAAAGGCAAACGTAGATAGCTACGTCCCTAGACTTCTTTTCTTCCTCTTCAGAATACTTTTATTCATTATTTTTCATTTTTTTTTTGTGAAGTTTGGATTCAGTCAAAGGACTGCACTTGAGGACCTAGTGGGCCACGTGTGGCCTTGAGGCTTCCAATTCCCCACCCCTCAAACTTCAATGACTTCTCTTATGTAATTCCTCATTGGTCAATTCACAAGTCTCTGTGTATCCGTCTTCCCACAGCCCCTGAAATTGTACCAGAGTTGATCCCAATGAGGATGACACACCAAATACAAAAGTATTGAAAGTCAACTACAAACTTCTTCAGCCAAAATATGTGGAAGGCACAACGTAAAGCAACCTAGTCTCATAGTAGCAGCACCCAAGGGAGGAGAGTCCCTAATTCTTAATAGGATAGCAACCTAGAGCAGCATATGTCGCACCTAGGAAGCAACAGAATGGCCCCTAAGATTCAAGTGACTCCCTCCCCTTCAACTTTTTTGAAGTATAAAAAATTATGAAACCATAAAAAATATGCCTGGGCCACTCCAGCAAACTTGCCCAACACACATGCATGGGCCTCCATGCATATGCACCCATGCATGGGCACCCACGCAACACATGTGCATGGGCCCCCATGCATATGCACCCATGCATGGGCACTCACGTAACACATGTGCATGGGCACCCATGCATGCGCATGGACACTCATGCATATGCGCCTGTGCATGGGCACCCATGCATGGGCACTCGCGCAACACATGCGCGTGGGCACCCATGCATATGCACCCATGCATGGGCGCTCGCGCAACACATGTGCATGGGCACCCATGCATGCACACCCGTGCATGGGTACCCACGCATGGCCGCTTTACGCAACACATGTGCATGGGCACCCATGCATGCGCATGGACACTCATGCATATGCGCCTGTGCATGGGCACTCGCGCAACACATGCGCGTGGGCACCCATGCATGGGCGCTCGCGCAACACATGCGCGTGGGCACCCATGCATGGGCGCTCGCGCAACACATGTGCATGGGCACCCATGCATGCACACCCGTGCATGGGTACCCACGCATGGGCGCTTTACGCAACACACGTGCATGGGCAGTCATGCATATGCACCCATGCATGGGCACTCGCGCAACACATGTGCATGGGCACCCATGCATATGCACCCATGCATGGGCACTCACCCAACACATGTGCATGGGCACCCATGCATATGCACCCATGCATGGGCACTCACCCAACACATGTGCATGGGCACCCACGCATGGGCACTTGCGCAACACACGCATATGGACACTCATGCATATGCACCCCCTATTTCTGTTTTTTTATAATCTTTGCTAATTTAATAGGTATAAGATAAAACCTCTGTGTTTTTTTAATCTGCATTTTGCTTTCTGATTGTTTTATTTCCTGGCAACCTTTCCCACCCACAGTAGCCTAGGGAATACAGAATAGCCTGAACTCTTCACAAGTTATCATTTAGTATAGCTTTATTTATCTTTCAATTAATAATGTACTGAGCTAATGGACCGGTATGTTCCCAAAGCTACACTCAACTTTGTGGTTTCCTACAGAAATGTCCTCTATTTTTGGGTGTCCCTCATACTCACATAGGGATACCTTGGTCGCCATTTGTCTGACCATGAGCCTAAGTAACCTGACCCCTGGAAGGCATGTGACCTCTTCTCATTTCTGTCTGTGCAATTAACCATTGGTCCAAAGAACATCTTGTCAGGCCCATGGAACATCTTGTCAGGCCTATTTCCCATAGAGTGACCTTGATGTCCAACTTGTCAACAAAGTTGTTTTCCACTATTACCAGTCTCTCCTCTAGTTACCATTTCCCAAAAATTACTCCTTTACTGGCCTCTCCCACATTGCCATGTTGTTCCATTGTTCTGCTCCTGCTGCCCTCTCTTCACAGCAGGTATCCTTGTAAGTCACTTTAGTCTTGGTTGCCCCACTCTATTTCAGATCCTATTTGGCCTCCTTGTCGCGGTTGGTGTCCGACTTCTTCAGATACTTCATCACTTGCTTCTCCTCTTGGAACATAATATTTGCCTTAGATCAGGGGTTCTTAACCTGGCATCTGGAAACATTTATTTTTTAAAATACTTTGATAACTGTATTACAATAGATTTGTTTTCTTTTTGTAACACTCTATATTTTATTTTATGCATTCAAAACATGATTCTGAGAAGGTGTCCCTCAACTTCACCAAACTGACTACCAGAAGGGTCCAGGACTCATAAAAAAGCTCTGAATCCCTGATTTAGAGAGATTGTACTAGAGTGACCAAGGTCCAATGTGGTAATAACCCTTTCAGACCCAGAACGAAAAGATTCCTAGATTTTTGGAATTTCCCATTTCCTGCAACCTTGGGATTAGAATGTCTTTGGCCTCTGAAGAATTTTCAACTTTCTGCTCTTTCTAGCCAAGTCTCCCCAGGACCCCCAAAAGCACTTCCTCAGGAGGCTCTGAGAGCCACATTCTATCCAGTCTCAGAGAGTGAGGTATGCTTTGCCCCCTCTTGGCTAAATTAGAGGGCATTCATCTTATCTTCCCCATCAAGGCAAGCTTGTTAAGAATCTCACACTGATTCTTTTCTGATTGGAAAGTTACTATCAGAGCATCTTCATTTTTATTTTTCTATCTCTGACCTCTCTCTGAGGCAGCTGAATCAGGGACCATTCATGTAGAATGGAAGCTCTTTAAGGACAGAGACTATTTCATTTTTATCTTTTATCCCCAGGAACCTAGTACACTGCCTGGTTTAATAAACCCTTGTTGACTTGAAATTTATATGAATTATTCTAGAAGCTTCTCATAGATATCCAGAAGTTAGGGCAAAGTATCCTTCATTTTCAGCTATCCCAGATTCAAGGTCCTTTGCAGTTCTACATTTTGCTCAACACCATAATTTGTGAGCATTTTAAGAATGGCAAGTGGTCAAGACCAAAGAACTTTGAGAATCACTAATGTATTCTAATGAAGGAGAGTGCACATATAGAAGAATGAGAGCAAAGGATGTATATTTTGGTTTGGAGAGTTACAGGACTAGGGAGTGGAACAATAGAGGTATAGGGGTACAGATTCATAGAACCTTTCTGGGAACAATGGTGTTTTAAAATTTATTTTTAGTTTTCAGTATTCACTTCCACGAGATTTTGAGTTCCAAAAATTTTCCCCATCCCTCCCCTCTGCCTATCCCCAGAGAGCGTTCAATCTGATTACCCCTTCCTCCAATCTGCCCTCACTTCTATCATGCTCCCCCTTTTCTTTTCCCCTTCCCCTCTATTTTCTTGTAAGGCAAGAGAGATTTCTAAACCTCATTGCTTGTATATCTTATTTCCCAACTGGGAAAACATGCGAAAACAATGTTTAACATTTCTCTTCAGAACTTTGAGTTAAAAAATTTACCTCTTTACCTCCCATCCCTAATTAGAAGGCTGGTAGCAAAGATTTGATTATGGATTTAAAACCAGACAAGGAGACAAGGGTCAACATGGTCAACCAAGGTGGCTGGTGATAAGAAGGCCTGGGATTGAAGTGAAATATGCTTGGAGCTGGACCTGTATGTGGTATGTGATTGAGGCAATCAGCAATGAAACCAGCAGTACTTTACAGCAGGTGTTTTGGGAACCAAAAGGGTTAAGTCCTCTGAAACATTGTTTCTGGTCCAGGGAGGCTATAAGGCAAGCTCCTGAGTGGATTACAAGGAAGAGAGAGTATATGCCTATGCACTGTCAACAATAGGAGATATATAACATGCATTACAGGACAGGGAGGTGGTGTAGTGGATACCATGCAGGGCCTGGAGTCAGGAAGACTCATTGTCCTGAATTCCAATCTGGCCTGTGTGAATCTAGGCATGGCACTTACTGTGTTTGCCTCCGTTTCCTCTGAAGCTGAGGAAGGAGATGGCAAACCACTCCAGTGTTTTTAACCAAGAAAATCCCAAATGGCATCATGAAGAATCAGAAATGACCAAAAAAATGACTAAACAGCAGCATAAATGTATCAGCGTGGTGTAATGTAACCACAATAGCACATTAGATAGTAAAACACAACTTATTAGTTAATGTACATGAGTATGTGTACATACATTACGTATATATCTATTATAATTACATACAAAGCATACATGATAGACTGTATCGATGCTCACAATCCAGTTGTGTGGGTTGCCCTCTCTCCGTTGTTCCCAAAGCATTCTAAGTAAATTGAGCCCTGCCTGAATACTCCTGACCCTTCCACTGCAATTCCCTGAGCTTGTGATTGGCCCAGCTCAATCATTCTACAATATCAATCTACATAGACTGGCTAGCCCATAGTCCCAAACCTCAGCTTGTAAATGGTCCAGGATGACCATCTGGGATAGGCAATAGTCAGGACTATGTGATATCACAAGAGAGGAATCAGGTTGCAAGAAGCAGCAAGAATTTCATGGAGGGAATTCCAAGGCTGTGGTATGGATCAAATTTCACAGTGGAAGTCCCCATCCTGTGAAGTAGATAGGATTATGACCTACTGACAGTTAGGGAATGTTGAGGGGCAGAAGCCTCTCCACCCATATTCAGACAGCAAGAGCACAAAGGTTTCCTTGTTGTGTGTGTTGTTAAAAGCTTTGCACATGTGATGTGGTATCTGATAGTCTCCCCCTCCACCAGATATATGAAATCACCCAACTCAGGGACAGAATGCCTACTCAAATCTCATAATTCTGCCCCACCATGAAGAGGAGTACTAGGCACCAATCACCAATAAGAATGAAAGAGGAACAAGAGGAGCTATTGGCACTCAATATAACCAGAGCTGATACTCAGCAGTGTTAACTGACTTATCTTAGGTCACACAAGTAGGATTCGAACTCTGAGATTCTGGATTGCAAGTCCAACATTCTGTCCATTATTCTATTCTGCTTCCAACATTCACATTTTCTTAATGCCAATGATCGTCTTCTGACCTAGAAGGGCTTTTTCCCCCTCAGAGCCTGCTTAGCTGAATGTGCATTTCTCTTTTCTTCTTGTTCACTGAGAATGATTAAGTCCCCAATGGGCAGCAAGTGGTCGTATGTAGGTATCCAAACATTCTCTGGGACTGTTTTAAAGGTTGGGAAGTTGCCAAGTCTTGCAGCAAATTGGTATGGGATGGATTTCTCATGATACCATCTGTGATCCTTGGACAGGAAAGTCTCCAAACAGAACTCGGGTACCTCGCTGATGAACTTAACAATGATCTTTTGAATTGTGCCATATTGTGCTATGATGCTATCAAGGCTTTTGTGAGCTGAGGATACACTTGGTGGGAGGCCTCCTTAGATGTTTCCTTGGCTAAGAAATGATCTTCTCACTGCTCATCAAAGCTTTCCTGAGTCTTTTCTTCTGTTCTTTCAAAGTCTTCCAAAAAATGATGATATCATCTTTAGATATCTACATCACGCTAGTATCTCTAAGTCCAGGTAGATAACATTTCTACAACTCTCCTTCCCATCACACGTCGTTATGTCTTGCTGGTGCCAGGTTGAGCTTCAAAGTCACCTCACCAGGACACTGACTTATCAGCATTCTTCTAGAAAACATCTTCTGAGACCCAACATAAGATAATAGGTAAACATCCCCCCCCAACCCAAATATTTCAATTATGATATAAAGATATGGCATCAGCTTTGGTAACACTGCAAGCATACCTCCAACAAATAAGTGATCTGAAGACATGAACAGGAGTCAAAAGATGAGTGACAAGCTATTAACAACCTCAAAAATGTGAATGATAAGAGATTTTATATTTGATTGTGGAGCTAATAGGGAGCCACTGGATTTTTTCTGTAGAGGGATGAAATGGTCAGACATGTCCATTAGGAAAATCCAACTTTGGCAGCAGTGTGGAAGATTGACTGGATTGGTACAAGCCTTGTGGTAGGCAGACCCACCAACAGCTACTGCAACATTCCAGCCTGGAAGTAATAAGAATCTGAACCAGGATGGTGACTGTGTTAGAGGAGGAAAGGAGTCATATTTTAGAGATGCTGTAGAGGTAAAATGGACAAGATTTGTCAATAAATTGGATCTGGAAAGTGAGTGAGAGTAAAGAGTCCAGGATAACATGAAGGTTGTGAGCCTGGGTGACTGGGAAGATGGTAATGCTCTTTTCCCCTTTGGAAGAGGAGAAGATGGAGGTGATAATTAGTTTGGTTTTACACATGGTGAATTTCAGATAACTCCAATGAGTTTTGTGCTAAGAACTTTGGGTATCCAGCATATTCAGCAGTGGATGATTGAAATACTGAGGTTGCTTCTTAATTCTTGCCAACATCCCATCCTTCCATAGGTTGTTTGATAGCCCTAACATTTTATGGTTGTAAGATAGTATAGCTCTACAATTCTTCAGTTATGATAGAAAATCATATCCATGAACCACTAGAGTAAAGACTAGCTCAATGGAATGATGCTCCTGTCTAGAGATAGTATATTCTGTAGTGCAAGTCCTGAACTTTCTGGTCATGTGGCAAAGACACATGTGAACAACCACCTTCATCCCTTCTTTGGCAGGAGTTCTTAACTTGGACTCCAGGAACTTGGTTTTCTGTAATATTTTGATAACTGCATTCTGGTATAATTTATTTCCTTTGTGATTCTATGTATTTTCTTTCATATACATTAAAAATATGAGAAAGAGTATACAGGCCTTACCATACTGCCAAGGTGTCCATGGCATAAAGTTAAGAATCCCTCTTCTGTGGGTATCACCCTAATGCTATGCTCACATAAGACAAGATATCTCTATTTACATCCATCGCCTGTGACCTATGAGCTTCATTGAACTCATGATCAATTAGTATTGCTACCCATCTCAGGTTAGCACCATCCAACCTGGTGCAAATCTGAATATGCCAGTGTATCATCAATTCATATTTGTAGCTTAGCTTCAGAGTACTGGAATTTGTCAGTAACAGCCCACTTCAAAGACAAAATCTCCAATTTGCATATGGAATTACGAACCCAGTCAGTGTATTCTTTACTGGCAAAGGCACTAGGTTTCCAAAGACCATTGTTATCTGATTACAAGACTGTTCCCATGGCTTCCAAGGTAGTCAGTTCTCCCCAGGAGAAAAAAAAAAGGGTTTATTAGATCTGCATGAATATATACTGCTCCACGGCCAAGTCAGCTGACCAAGTCCTTAAAAGAGTGTTTACTCTTGTAGTCAAAATCCTCTCCAAATGGTGTCATAGAGGATAGGTCGTATTGATCTTTCTTGTCTGGTTGGTTTTGGTTCATCCTAAACATATACTCACAAGTAAGTATATTGAGAGACTGAGAAGGAAGCCTAATTCCTTACAAAATTGGTATGGCGTTCATTTGATTATAGAAAGGTTTTAGTTTTCAAAAGTGTTTTGGACATAGTCATTTGACCAAGTGTTTCTCCCTCTCTGGGTCAGCTCTTGTTCCCTACTGAATTCTACATAATGGACAGAGACTCTATAGAATTTCTTAGTAGCCAACCTTGGACCAACTCTTTCTTCTAACTACTCACTGAAGCTTTCTTGGGTCATTTCTCCTATTCATCCAAAGTCTTCCAAAACCTAAGGACACCTGTACCTCTAAGTTTAGGTAGGTCACATTTCTACTACTCTGCTTCTCATCACAGCCTCTAAGTTTTGCTGCCCCCAGCTTGAGCATTAAGCTATCTACCCACCTCACCAGGACACTGACTTAGCAGCTGCCCTACCCCTTACCACCAGAAATGTGAACATCCAGATCTCCAAGGACTCTGCCTGTTACCCTGGGTGAGTTAATCCTGTCAATCTGGAACTCACCTGGAGCAGAACTGGCCTGAATGTGGACTTGAATAAGGTAAATTAATCTTCACTTCACTACTCTATATCTAGTTTACCCAAGTCTGAGCTTGATGCCTTCTAGTTGTCCCACCATCTTTAGAGATTGACCTAATTGGTTGGCTAATTCTGAGTCCCAGAGTGCCGGATGACCTCTGGTTGCCCAGATAGAGAACGTTACTTTAACAACAGAATTCTCATAGAAGAAGAGTGTCCCCAGTAGAAGAGGTATACCAGAGTAGAAGTATTAAGTTTATGCCATGCTTGACTTACCAGATTTCAACCTTCCCTGTCCTCCATGGACGATGCAGATGTGAGATGAATTAAGCGTATTGCAAATCATGTCAGAGTCAGAAAAATTCCTAGTGACCATCTTTTCCTACTTCATTATTCAAATGAGGAAACTGAGACCCAGAGGGGTTTCATGACTTGTCCAGCATCCTACAGCTAACAAACAGCCTAGAGAGAATTTGAACTCAGGTCTGCGTTCTCTTTCACTTTATACTGTACATCATTGCTGACTCAGCTAACACCATTCAGGAGAGCCTAATCAGGTATACCTAGAGAGCTGAGTGGTTTTTTAAGTCTACTGTATTTGTTCACATGCCTGTGAATTTTTGGAGGTTTATTCTCTCTAAGGTAGGGGCAGAGCCAAAGAGAAAACTCACTGTCTTAGTGGTCAGATTCTGCCCTCTCCAAATTTAACCTGGTCTCCAGGTGTCCAGAATCTCTTCTGGAATGGGTTCCGAGACCTCAGATGACTCTTGGAAGCTGCTTCTGAGCTCCCCAGGATTTTTGTATGTCCTTAAAGGCAACACCACCAATTTAGAACCTGGGACTCTTCTACGTGTGGACTCTCCTCACCCCATGTCCCACACAACTACCCATGTCCCTACTGCTTCAGTGAGGGTAACTGGCTCAACTCTTTTAATTGGACATGCCAAAAAAAGACCCAATTTGGAATCTCCATTTCCCAACTCAGTCAAAGATTGGAGAGTGTGAAGCAGGGTCACCCAAAGGTATCCCATCTTCTTTAGAAATTGGCAAAGGGAACATTGCTGGGAAAAAGGTTACTACTCAGTTTTGGGAGACCTGTGCTTAAATACTTGTGCCTTTAACTGGTTCTGTGATCTGGGGAAGTCATTCATCCTCTCTAATTGGAGCTTCCTAGTCTGTAAAATGGGTATAACAATATTCTATCATAGAGCTGGTGTAAATATAGAATGAATGAGGGTATGAATGGAGATTCCAGATGCAAAGGACTTTACAAGCCTAAACTCAAATTATTCTTTTGATTGTTGCTTCCCTCCATTGGCAAGCCAGAGATGACCTGTTTGGGTAGGTAAAGGCCAGCATCAGAAGAAAGCCCTAAGATATTAATGTGTATGAATATGTTTGAAAATCCTTGACCCTTGTTTTACCCTCAATTAAAAGGTCAGAAAGTAGTTTTGTCCTCAGTATTCTGCCCCTGCAGACCCTGTTCTGGAAGGTAATTGGTTGTAGGAATCAAGCATTTCACACTATCCTGGCTAGAAGGCAGAAAGACCTTCATATCCAAACAGTCTGTTTGCCAAAAATCATGGCAGGAGAGTAATCCTCAAGAAACAAACAACTCATTGGATCTGAACTTGTTGGACTATTAAAGAGCTAGGGTCTACTGTGTGGATGTTACCATGGAAATAGCCAATTTCAGAATCAGCAGACCTGGGTTCAAATGATGCTTCTGATGCATAGTACCTGTGAGACCCTGGGCAGGCCTTTTCAGCTCCTTTGTCCACCATTTTGATAGATGACAGGAATGCACTCAATGACTTCTGATGCCCATTCCAGCTTTTGATTCAGGATATTATGGGCAATCTTGGATAAGTTCACTCCTTGGGTCTCAGTTTCTTCCTCTGTAAAATGAAGGAGTTAGATGAGATGGCCCATGAGTTGCCTTCCAACTCTAAATCTAGAATTCTATAATTCATCAAGGATGATGATGGATTTCAGAGACAAGGAAAGACAGTCCTGCATGCCCCTCTCTTCCTTCCTCCCCCAGATATTTTCCTCTGTTCACTCATATTTTTACAATGGATGGGAGACTTCTTTGGCTATCTAGAATTCACTGGAAGGGGACCAGGTCCTAGGCTCACTGGAACTCACAGTCCAGCCCTTTGTGAGAGGAGGTTTGGATGGGGATGGAAAAGAGGAATGTGTCTTGACACAGTCATGCTCAATATTCTATCCCTACCACCCCTCCTACCAAATATACCTTGGCCCGATCACTTCCTTCCCTCTTTCTGACTGTGTAATTAAAATACAAAAGGTACTGTGTGACTCACAGACTCTCAGGAGACATCAGAGGCAGTATCTTACTTTGCAGAGTTCTTCTCGGGCATCCAATTGCTTCATCCATTGCTTTTCCTTTTGAGGAGATAGCATTTGCTTAGATTAGCAGTGCTTTACCTGGCATCTGTGAATTTATTTACTTTTAAAATATTTTGATAACTATATGATGATAGAATTGGTTTCTTTTGTAACCCTCTGTGTTGTATTTAATGTGTTCAAAACATGATTCTGAGAACATGTCCCTCAACTTCACCAAACTGACTACCAGAAGGGTCCAGCACACATAAAAAAGCTCTGAATCCCTGATTTAGAGGGATTGTGCTACAGTGACCAATGACCAATGTGGTAATAGCCCTTTCTGACCTAGAACCAAAAGATTTCTATATTTTTGGAATTTTCCATTTCTTGCAACCTTGGGATTAGAATGTCTTTGGCCTCTGAAGAATTTTCAACTTTCTGCTCTTTTTAGCCAAGTCCCCCTAAACCTCCCCAAAAGCACTTCCTCAGGAGGCTCTGAGAGCCACATTCTATCTAGTCTCAAAGAGTAAGGTACCCTTTGCACCCTCCTGGCTAAATTAGAGGACATTCATCTTGTCTTCCCCATTGAAGCCAAATGCCTTAAGCTTGTTAAGAATCTTGCACTGATTCTTTTCTTCTGATTGGAAAGATCCTATCAGAGCCTATTTATTTTTATTTTCTATCTCTGACCTCTCTCTGAGACAGCTGGGTCAGGGGCCATTCATGTAGAATGGAAGTTCTTTGAGGACAGAGAATATTTCATTTTTGTCTTTTATCCCCAGGAACCTATTACACTGCCTGGCACACAGTATATGTTTGATAAACACTTGCTGAGTTAAAATTTATGCAAATTATGCAAGAAGCTTCTCACAGACATCCAGAAGTTAGGACAAGCATCCTTCATTTTCAGTTACCCCGGATTCAAGTTTCTTTGCAGCTCTGTATTTTCCTCAACAACCATCACTTTTGAGCATTTTAAGAACGGAAAGTGGTCAACAGACCAAAGAACTTTGAGAACCTCTAATATATTCTAATGAAGGAGATAGTATATATAGAAGAGTGATGGCCAAGGATGTATATTTTGGTTTGGAGAGTTATAGGAAAATTGAGTGGAACAATAGGGGTCTAGACAGATAGACCCTTTCTGGGAGCAACAAATTTTTAAAATTTATTTTTAGTTTTCAGCATTCATTTCCACAAGATTTTGAGTTTCAAATTTTCTCCCCTTCTCTCCCCTCCACCCACACCAAGACAGAGTGCATTCTCATTATCCCTTCCCCCAATCTGCCCTCTTTTCTATCACTCTCCCCCTTCTCTTATTCCCTTCCCTTCTATTTTCTTGTAAGGCAAGAGAGATTTCTATAAGTCATTGCCTGTATGTCTTATTTCCCAGTGACACATAAAACAATTTTTAATATTTGTTTTCAAAAATTTAAGTTCCAAGTTCTCCCCTCTACCTCCCACCCCCATTGGGAAGGCTGATAGTAGTGATTTGATCATGTTTCTAAAACCAAACAGGGAGAGATGGGTCAACGAGGGTGTCCAAGGTATCTGGTGATAAGAAGGTCTAGGACTGAAGTGGAGTATGGCTGGAGCTGGACCTGTATGCAATATGGGATTGAGGCAATCACCAATGAAGCCAATGGCACCTCACAGCAGGTGTTTTGGAAAACCACATGGTTAAGTTCTCTCAAGCATTGTTTCTGGTCTAGAAGGGCTACAAAGGAAGCTCCTGAGGGATTATAAGGAAGAGAGGATATATGCCTAAGCACTACCAGCAATAGTAGATAGATAACATGCATTACAGGGCAGGGAGATGGTGCAGTTCATAGCATGCTGGACCTGGGGTCAGGAGGAATCATCGTCCTGATTTCCAATCTGACCTGTGTAACCCTGGGCAAGGCATTTAACCTTGTTTGACTCCATTTCCTCTGAAGCTGAGGAAGGAAATGACAAACAACTCCAGTGTCTTTGCCAAGAAAACCCCAAATGGTATAATGAAGAGTCAGAAATAACCTGAAAAATGACTGAACATCAACATGAATATATTAAAATGGTATAATGTAACCATAATAGCACATTGCATAGCAAAACACATTTATTAGTTAATATATGAGTATGTATGTATATATTATTTATATATACATGTGTTTTAATTACATACAAAGCATACATGATAGGCTGTATCGATGCTCATCACCTAGTTGTATGGGTTGCCCTCTCTCCATTATACCCAAATTTGGACTTACCTGAAAAGGCCTGGCCCTTCTTCTGGAATTCCCTGAGCTTGTGGTTGGCCCCAGCCAATCAAACACATGGTCGCAAACCTGAGTTTGTGAATGGTCCAGGTTGACCATCAAGTGTGGGCAATAATCAGGACTACATGATATCACAAGAGAGGAATCAGGTTGTCTGAAGCAATCAGAATTTCAAGGTGGGAATTCCAAGGCTATGGTTAGGATAAAAAGTAGATAGGATTATGAACCACTCAAAGTTAGGGAATGCTGAGAGGCAGCAGCCTCCCCACCTACCCCATATGCAGATACCAATAGCACAACTGTTTCCTTGTTCTCCGCATTGTTAAAAGCTTTGCACAGGTGAAGTGGTATCTGATGGTCTCCCCCTCCATCAGATACATGAAATCGCCCAACTCAGTGGCAGAGTATGTTCTCAAACCTCATAATTCTGCCGTACCATGAAGGGTAGTACTAGCCGCCAGCAACCAATAAGAATGAAGGAGGGACAAGAGGAGCTATTGGCACTCAATATAACCAGGGTCAATACTCAGCAGTGTTAACTGACTTATCTTAGGTCACACAACTGGCAAGTGTCTGAAGTAGATTCGAACTCTGAAATTCCTGATTGCAAGTCCAACATTTTCTCCATTATTCTATTCTGCTTCCAACACTCACATTTTCTTAATCCCAACAATCGTCTACTGACCCAGAAGGGCTTTTTTCTCCTCAGAGCCTGCTTAGCTGAATGTGCATTTGTATTTTCTTCTCATTCACTGAGTATGATTAAGTCCCCAGCGGGCAGTAAAGTGGTTATGCTCTCCTCTTTGTAGGTATCCAAACATTCTCTGGGACTATTTTATAGGTTGGGAAGTTGCCAAGTCTTGCAACTACTTGGTATGGGATGAATTTCTTATGATTAGATACCATCTGTGTTCCTTGGACAGGAAGGTCCTAAACAGAACTCTGGTACCTTGATGACAAACTTGACAGTGATCCTTTGCATTGTGCCCTGTTGTGCTATCATGTTATCAGGTCTTTTGTGAACTGAGGTCACACTTGGTGGGAGGTCTCTTCAGATGTTTTCTTGGCAAAGAAATGATTTTCTCACTGCTCATCAAAGCTTTCTTGAGTTTTTTCTTCTGTTCATCCAAAGTCTTCCAAAAAATGGTGATATCATCTAAGCACACTGGTACCTCTTGAGTCTAGGTAGATAACATTTCTACTACTCCCCTTCTTCTCACACCTCTTTATGTCTTGCTGGCGCCAGTTTGAGCTTCAAGGTATGCAGCCACCTCACAGGACACTTTGATTATCAGCAAGATTCTAGAAAACATCTTCTGAGATAAAATCATAAGATAATGGATAAACATCCCCCCCAACCAAAATATTTGCAGTTATGATATAAAGATATGGCATCAGCTGTGGTAACATTGCAGGCATATCTCCAACAAATAAGTGATCTGAAGATATGAACAGGAGTCAAAAGATGAGTGACAAGTTATTAACAACCATAGGAAAAACTGCTCCAAAATGCGAATGAGAAGAGATTTTATATTTGATCATGGAGCTAATAGAGAGCCATTGGATTTTTTTTATGTAGGGGGGTGAAATGGTCAGACAAACCCATTACATAAATCCAACTTTGGCAGCTGTGCGCAAGAATGACTGGATTGGTAAGAGCCTTGTGTTAGGCAGACACACCAACAGTTACTGCAATAGTCCAGAACCAGGGTGGTGACTGTGTCAGAGGAGGAAAGAAGTCATATTTTAGAGATGGTGTAGAGGTAATATGGAGAAGGTTTGTCAATGGATTAGATCTGGAGAGTGAGTGAGAGTAAGGAGTTCAGGACAACATGAAGGTTGTGAGCCTGGATGACTGGGAATATTGTGATGTCCTCTTCCCCTTTGTAAGAGAGGAAGATGGGGGAAGAATAATGAGTTTGGTTTTAGACTTGTTGAGTTTCAGATGCCTCCACTGAGTATTGTGCTAAGAACTTTGGGTACCCACCATGTTCAGCAGTGAGTGACTGAAATACTGAGGCTGCTTCTTAATTCTTCCCAGGATCCCATCCTTCCATAGGTTGTTTGATGGTCCTAACATTTTATGGTTGTAAGATAGGATGGCTCTACCATTCTTCAGTTATGGTAGAAAGTCATCTCCATGAACAACTAGAGTAAAGACTAGCTCAATGGAATGATGTTCCTATCTTGAGACAGCATATTCTTTAGTGCAAGTCCTGGACTTTCTGGTCAAGTGGCAAAGACACATGTCACCAACCACCTTCACTTCTTCTTTGGCAAGAGTTCTTAACTTGGACTCTAGGAACTTGGTTTTTATATAATATTTTGATAACTGCATTTTGATATATTTCCTTTGTGATTCTATGTATTTTATTTTATATATGTTAAAAATATGGGAAAGGGTTCACAGGCCTTACCATACTGCCAACATGTCCATGGAATAAGGAAAGTTAAGAATACCTCTTCTATGGGCATTACCCTAATGCTGTATTCCCATGGGACAGGACATCTGCATTCACATCCATCATTTGTGACCTATAAGACTCGTTGAACTTATGACCAATTAGTAGTGCTACCCATCTCAGGTTAGCACCATCCAACCTGGTGCAAATCAGAATATGCCGGTGTATTATCAATTCATATTTGTAGGTTAGCTTCACGGTACTGGAATTTGTCAGTGACAGCCCTTTTCAAAGACAAAATCTGCAATTTACATATAGAATAACAAACCCAATCAGTAAATTCTTTACTAGCAAAGGCATTAAGTTTCCAAAGACCATTATTATCTGACTACAAGACTGTTCCCATGTCTTCCAGGGTAGTCAGTGTCTTGACTTTTTTTCTCCCAGGGAGAAAATCTGCATAAATCATGGTCAAGTCAGTTGACCAAGCCATTAAAAGTTTGTTTACACTTGTAGCCAAAATCCTCTCCAAATGGTGTCATAGAGGATAGATTATATTGACCTTTCTTGTCTGGTTGGTTTTGGTTCATCCTAAACATGTATTCACAAGTAAGAACTTTGAGAGGCTGAGCTAAGGAGGGATAATTCCTTACAAACTTGGTACAGTGTTCATCAGATTCTAGAAAAGGTTTTAGTTTTCAACAATGCTTTGGACGTGGTCATTTAACGAAGTGTTTCTCCCTCCCTGCGTCAGCTCTGGTTCCCTACTGAACTCTACATAACGGACAGAGACTCTATAGAATTTGTCAGTTGACAACCTTGGACCAACTCTTTCTTCTAACTGCTCATTGAAGCTTTCTTGGGTCTTTTCTCCTATTCATCCAAAGTCTTTCAAAACATGATGACATCACCTAAGGATTCCTGTACCTCTAAATCTAAGTAGATCACATTTCTACTACTCTCCTTCTTATCACATTCTCTATGTCTTACTGGCACGAACTTGAACATCAAGCTATCCAGTCACCTCACTAGGACACTCTGACTTACCAACTGCCCTACCCCTTACAACCAGGAACCTGAACATCCAGATTTCCAAAGACTCTACCTGTTACCCTTTGTGCATTAACTCTAACAATCAGGGACCACATCAGACAGAGCTGGTCTGAATGTGGACTGGAATAAGGTAAATTGAGCTTCACTTCACTATTCTATAACTAGTCCACCCAAGCCTGAGATTGATGCCTTGTACTCTCCCACCATCTTTAGAGGTTGACCTAATTGATTGGCTAATTCTGAGTTCCAGAGTGCCTGATGGCCACTGGCTGCCCAGCCAGAGAATGTTGCTTTAACAACAAAATTTTCATAGAAAAAGATCGCCCCCAGCAGGGGAAATATACCAGAATAGAAGAGTCAAAAATGTGCCATGCTTGAGCTACCAGATTTCAACCTAGTCTGTCCTCCATGGACAATACAGACATGAGGTGAATTGGGTGTATTGCAGATCATAATGTCAGAGCCAGAAGAATTCTTTGTGAGCAGCTTTTCCTACTTCATTATTCAAATGAGGAAACTGAGACCCAGAGTGGTATAGTGATTTGTCCAGTGTCCCACAGCTAGCAAATAGCCTAGAACAAATTTCAACTCAAGTCTGCTATCTCTTTCACTTTCTGCTATAGATCATAGCTGACTCAGGTAACACCTTTCAGGAAAGCCTAATGAGGTATACCCAGTGATCTGAGTGGTTTTTTATGTCTACTGAATTTGTTCATGTGCCTGTGAATTCTTTTCTTTGGCATTTTCTGCGGTGGAGAGATGAATAATTGTCCCATGCCCAATCCCCATATTGTACCCTGGACCGAATACTTTGCCAGAAGGTACACACATATAGGAAGATCATACATGAATCATACTTGAGTTTTGTTTTAGAAAGGTCCTTGGAGGTTTATTCACTCTAAGGAGGGTCAGAGCCAAAGAGAAAAACTCACCCTCTTGGTGGTCAGATGTCCCTCCCCCCCCCCAAAATTTAATCTGGTCTCTATGAGTCGAGAATCCCTTTTGGGATCAGTTCCAAGGCCTCAGATGACTCTAGGAATCTGCATCTGAACTCCACAGGATTTTTGTAAGTCCTTAAAGGTGACAGCATCAATTTAGAACCTGAGACTCTTCTATGTGTGGACCTTCCTCACCCCATGTCCCACATAGATATCCATATGCCTACTACTTCATTAAGGGTAGCTGGCTCAACTCTTTTATTGGACATGCCAAAAAAAGACCCAATTTGGAATCTCCATTTCCCAAGTCAGTCAAGGATTGGAGAAGGTGAATCTGGGTGGACCAAAGAAATCCCTTCTTCTCTAGAAATTGGTTAAGGAAACTTTTCTGGGAAAAAAAATAAAGGAAAAAGGTTACTACTCAGTTCTGGGAGACCTATGTTTAAATACATGTGCCTTTAATGGATTCTATTATCTTGGAAAGTCATTCATCCTCTCTAATTGGAGCTTCCTAGTCTGTAAAATGGGTATAATAATATTCTACCATAGAGCTGGTGTAAATATAGAATGAATGAGGGAATGAATGGAGATTCCAGATGCAAAGGACTTTATAAGCCTAAACTCAAATTATTCTTTTGATCGTTGCTTCCCTCCATTGGCGAGCCAGAGATGACCTGTTTTGGTAGGTAAAAGCCAGCATCAGAAGAAAGCCTTAAGATGTTAATGTATATGAATGTGTTTGAAAGTCCTTGACCCTCATTTTATCCTCAATCAAAAGGTCAGAAAATAGTTTTGTCCTCAGTATTCTGCGCCTGCAGACCCTCTTCTGGAAGATAATTGGTTGTTGGGACTAAGCATTTTACCCCAGTCTGTCTAAAAGGCAGAAAGACCTTCATATCCAAACAGTCTCTTTGGCAAAAATCATGGCAGGAGAACAATCCTCAGGTAACGAACAACTCATTGGAGCTGAACTCATTGGTCAATTAAGGAGCCAGCCTCAACTGTCTGGATGTTACCAACAAAATATCCAATTCCAGAGCCAGGAGACCTGGGTTCAAATGATGTTCCTGATGCATGTTATCTGTGGGACCCTGGGCAACTTTTCAGTTCCTTTGGCCAACATTTTGATAGATGACAAGAATTCATTCAATGACTCCTGATGCCCATTCCAGCTTTAGAATCAAGACAGAATATGTGATCTTGGATAAGTCCCCTCCTTAAGTTTCCGTTTTTTCCTCTGTAAAATAAGGGAGTTCATTGGCTATCTAGAACACCCTGGAAGGAGTACAGATCCTAGGCTTATTGGTAACCACTGTCCAGCCCTTTGTTAGAGGAGGTTGAATGGGGATGGAAAAGAGGAATGTGTCTTGACACAGTCATGCTCACTATTCAGTCCCTACGACTCTTCCTATCCAATACAGTTTGGCCTGATCACTTCTTTCCCTCTCCCTGACTCTGTAATTAGAACACAAATGGTACTATGTGATTCATAGAAACTCAAGAGACCTCAGAGGTAATTCCTCACTTTACAGAGTTCTTTTTGGGCATTCAGATGCTTCATCCATTGCTTCTCCTCTTGAGAAGATAGCGTTTGCCTTAGATTAGTGGTTCGTTACCTGGCATTTGTGGACTTGTTCGTTTTAAAAATATTTTGATAACTTTATTATGATAGAATTTATTTCTTTTGTAACCCTCTGTGTTTTATTTTATGCATTCAAAACATGATTCTGAGACGGTGTCCCTCAACTCCACCAAACTGACTACCAGGAGGGTCCAGGACACAAAAAAACTCTGAATCCCTGATTTAGAGGGATTGTACTAGAGTGACCAATGGTCAACATGGTAATAGCCTTTTATGACCCAGAACCAAAAGATTTCTAAATTTTTGAAATTTTCCATTTCTTGCAACCTTGGAATTAGAATGTCTTTGGCCTCTGAATAATTTTCAACTTTCTGCTCTTTTTAGCCAAGTTCCCCCAGTCCTCCAAAAAGCACTTCCTCAGGAGCCTCTAAGAGCCACGTTCTATTCAGTCTCAGAGAGTGAGGTTCCCTTTACCCGTCCTGGCTAATTCAGAGGGCATCCATCTCTCTTTCCCCCACAACGCAGAATGCCTTAAAGCTTGTTAAAAATCTTGCACTGATTCTTTTATATGATTGGAAAGATACTATCAGTACATCTTCATTTTTATTTTCTATCTCTGACCTCTCTCTGAGGCAGCTGGATCAGGGGTCATTCATGTAGAATGGAAGCTCTTTGAGGACAGAGACTATTTCATTTTTGTCTTTTATCCCAAGGAACCTAGTACATTGCCTGGCAAACAATAGGTGTTTAATAAACACTTGTTGAGTTGAAATTTATGCAAATTATGCTAGAAGCATCTTACAGATATCCAGAAGTTTGGACAAGCATCATTCATTTTCAGTTACCCCAGATTCAAGGTCCTTTTCAGCTCTCCACTTTGTTCAACAACCACAGCTTGTGAGTATTTTAAGGTTGGAAAGTGGTCAAGAGACCAAAGGACTTTGGGAACCCCTGATGCATTCTAATGAAGAAGATTGCACTTATAGAAGAATGGTGACCATGTATATTTTGGTTTGGATAGCTAGAAGTACAGCGAGAGGACTAATAGGGGTATAGATTGATGGACCCTTTCTGGGAGCAATGACTTCTTAAAATTTAGTTTTAATTTTCAACATTCATTTCCACAAGATTTTGAGTTCCAAATTTTCTCCCCATCTCTCTTCTCCACCCACCCCAAGACAGCAAGCATTTTTGATTACTACTTTGCCAATCTGTCCTCTCTTCTATCACACTCCCCCTTCTCTTATCACCTTCTTCTCCATTTTTCGTAAGGCAAGATCAATTTCTGTACCTCATTGCCTATAAGTCTTATTTCCCAGTTACATGGAAAAACAACTTTTAACATTTGTTTTCAGAATTTTGAGTTCCAAATTCTCCCCTCTACCTCCAAACCCCTATTAAAAGGCTGATATCAATGATTTGATTATGGATCTAAAACCAAATGAGGAGAGGAGGGTCAACATGGGAGCCCAAGGTGGCTGGTGAAAAGAAGGCCTAGGATTGAAGTGAAGTATGGCTGGAGCTGGACCTGTATGCAGTATTTGATTGAGGCAATCACCAATCAATCCAGAAGGACTTCATGGCAGGAGTTTTCAGAACCAAAAGGGTCAAGTCCTCTGAAACATTGTTTCTGGTCCAGGCAGGCTATAAGGCAAGCTCCTGAGTGGATTACAAGAAAGAGTGAGTATATATCCATGCACAATCAGCAATAGTAGATATATAACTTGCATTATAGGTCAGGGAGGTGGTACAGTGGATACCATGCTAGGCATGGAGTCAGGAAGACTCATCTTCTTGAGTTCTAATCTGTCCTATTTGACCCTGGGCAATGCACTTAACCTTGTTTGCCTGTGTTTCCTCTGAAGCTGAGGAAGGACATGGCAAACCACTCCAGTGTCTTTGCCAAGAAAATCCCAAATGGTGTCATGAAGAGTCATAAATGACTAGAAAAATGAGTGAACAGCAACATGAATATCAATTGGATATAATGTAACCACAATAGCACATTTTCTAAAGCACATATTGTTAGTTAATATACATGAGTATATAGTACAATTACATGCAAAGTATACATGATAGGCTGCATCCATGCTCATCATCTGGTTGAATGGGTTGTCCTCTCTCCATTGTTCCCAAAGCATCATATGTAAATTGGGCCCTGCCTGAATAGGCCTGACCCTTCCACTGCAATTCCCGGAGCTTGTGATTGGCCCAGGCTAATCAACCTACAATATCAGTCTACATAGACTGGTTAACCAATGGTCTCAAACCTGAGCTTATGAATGGTACAGGATAACCATCTGGGGTAGGCAATAGCCAGGACTATATGATATCACAAAAGAGGAATCAGGTTGCACAAAGCAGACAGAATTTCAAGGTGGAAGTTCCAAGGCTGTGGTGTGGATAGAATTTCACAGTGAAAGTCCACATGCTATAAAATAGATAGGATTATGAGACACTGAAAGTTAGGGAGCGTTGAGGAGCACAAGTACCTCCAACCATATGCAGACACCAAGACCATAAAGGTTTCCTTATTTTCCATATTGTTAAAAGCTTTATCCATGTGATGTGGTATGTGATGGTATCCCCCTCCACCAGATATGTGAAATCGCCCAACTCAGGGGAAGAGTGTCTTCCCAAAACTCATAATTGTGCCATGTCACGAAGGCTAGTAGTATCCACCAGCCACCAATACGAATGAAAGAGGAACAAGGGGAGCTATCGGCACTCAATGTAACCAGGGTCAATACTCAGCAGTGTTAACCTACTTATCCTGAGTCACACAGCTAGTAAGTATCTGAACTGGGATTCAAACCCTGAGATTCCTGATTGCAAGTCCAACATTGTGTCCATTATTCTATTCTGCTTCCAACATTCACATTTTCTTAATGCCAACAATCATCTTCTGACCTAGAAGGGCTTTTTTCCCCTCAGAGCCTGCTTAGCTGAATGTCCATTTCTTTTTCCTTCTTGTTCACTGAGTATGATTAAGTCCCCAATGTGCAGTAAATGGTTGTGCTCTCCTCTTTGTAGGTATCCAAACATTCTCTGGGACTATTTTATAAATTGGGGGGTGGCCAAGTCTTGCAGCTACTTGGTATGGGATGAATTTCTTATGATTAGATACCATCTGTTTTTCTTGAACATTAATGTCTCTAAACAGAATTCTGATACCTTGCCTACGAACTTGACAATGATCCTTTGCATTGTGACATAGTGTACTATCATGCTATCAGGGTTTTTGTGAGCCAAGGTCACACTTGGTGGGAGGTCTCTTCAGATATTTTCTTGGTAAGAAATGATCTTTTCACTTCTCATCAAAACTTTCCTGAGTTTTTTCTTCTGTTCATCCAAAGCACACTGGTACCTCTAAGTCTAGGTATGTAACATGTATACTGCTTCCCTTCTTATCACACATCTTTATGTTTTGCTGGCATCAGTTTGAGCTTCAAAGTATCCAGCCACCTCACCAGGACAATCTGATTTAATAGCTTTCTTCTAGAAACATTCTTTTGAGAACAAATCATAAACATCCCCCAACCTAAATATTTGCAAGTACGATATAAAGATATGGCATCAGCTTTGGTAACATTGCAGGCATTCCTCCAATGCAAAAGTGATCTGAAGACATGAACAGTAGTCAAAAGATGAGTGACAAGCTAGTGGTTTTTGTGTAGGGGAGTGAAATGGTCAAACTTGCCCATTAGGATACTACAGGAGCAGTGTGGAAGATGGAATGGAGTAGAAAGAGCCTTGTGGCAGGCAGAGCTATGAACACTTATTGTAACAGTTCCGACTATGAATTAATTTTCACTTCTCTACTCTATATCTAGTCTGCCCAAGCCTGAGCTTGATGCTTTCTAGGTATCCCACGATCTTTAGAGGTTGACCTAGTATGCATGAGTGCCTATGTGTGTGTTGCATGAGTGCCCATGTGTGGGCGTGCATGCGCGTGTGTATGCATGGGTGCCCATGTGCGTGTGTTGCGCAAGTGCTTATGCACGTGTGCGTATGCACGAGTGTCCATGCACATGTGCGCATGCATGACTGCCCATGAACACGTGTTGCATGAGTGCCCATGCATGAGTGCCCATGCACGGGTGTGCATGCATGAGTGCCCATGCACGAGTGTTGCGCGAGCGCCCATGCATGGGTGCATATGCATAGGTGCCCATGCACATGTGTTGCGCGAGTGCCCATGCACGGGAGCATATGCATGAGTGTCCATGCGCGTGTGCGTATGCATGACTGCCCACGCACATGCATTGCGCGAGTGCCCATGCGTGGGTGCCCATGCATGGGTGCCCATGCACATGTGTTGCGTGAGAGCCCATGCATGGGTGCCCCATGCACATGTGTTGCGTGAGAGCCCATGCGTGGGTGCCCATGCACATGTGTTGCGCGAGTGCCCATGCACGGGTGCCCATGCACGGGTGCGTATGCATGAGTGCCCATGCACGTGTGTTGCGCGAGTGCCCATGCACGGGAGCATATGCATGAGTGTCCATGCGTGTGTGCGTATGCATGGCTGCCCATGCACATGCGTTGCGCGAGTGCCCGTGCGTGGGTGCCCATGCATGGGTGCCCATGCACATGTGTTGCGTGAGAGCCCATGCATGGGTGCATATGCATGGGTGCCCATGCACATGTGTTGCATGAGTGCCCATGCGCATGTGCGTATGCACGACTGCCCATGCACGTGTGTTGCGCGAGTGCCCATGCACGGGAGCATATGCATGGGTGCCCATGCACATGTGTTGCGTGAGAGCCCATGCATGGGTGCATATGCATGGGGGCCCATGCATGTGTGTTGGGCAAGTTTGCTGGAGTAGCCCAGGCATATTTTTTATGGTTTCATAATTTTTTATACTTAAAAAAAGTTGAAGGGGAGGGAGTGAGCCAGGCATGTAACTCTACTAGGAACTTCAGTCCTCTTCATCAGGTGGTTAGCAGACCAGAAGCACTGGCACTCCAATTTGGGGAGCAAAGGTCATCACCTATTGGGATTGGGAGAGCTTTTCTGACTCACAGGGTTATCAAAGGTCAGAGATGGAAGGAATTTTAGGGATCGTCTAATCCAAGCCCCAGATTTTGCAGAAAAAGAAATTGAGTCAGGCCAGAGTTAAGTGGGGTCTTCTCACTCCTAAATTAGTGATCTTTCTCCCCTTCCCATTTCCCCCACCTCCTACCTTACTACCTGCTTCACTATTCTCGGTGCACCAGACTTTGCTCTGGATTTCTTCATTTTAGGTAGCAAGTCAGGAACCCTCTCCCTTCCCCTCAATTGCTCCCCCACTCCCAGCACACCTCCCTGTCTTGTTGCTTGAAAACTGCCCTGTGAGACAGCCCATATAAAAAAGAGAGGCCTGATCTTGGAAGACAAACATCTCCAGGGAATACCTTCAGACAGCTCATGCCAGGAAGTTTTGTCTGCAGGATTTTTCTGTCCTTTTATTTTATTCATATTTATTACAGGGACATAAGCAGTGTCTGAGTCTCCTGTCTGGCTGGCACAGCAGCACTACAATGAGATTGTTCATATGAGGACAGTGTTTGCTCAGAATTCTACAGCTCAGACCATAAGTGTGTGTGTGTGTGTGTGTGTGTGTGTGTGTGTGTGTGTGTGCCTGCAAGTGGGTGCATGGTTTAAGGGCATGGTTCAACTACCCCAAAGATCTGGGTCAGAACAAAAAGCCTGTCTGCTACCCCGACCCACAAAGAACAGCAGACATTTCTTAAAGGGCTGATTTTCCCTTAGGATCACAAAGTTTAGAGAGGAAGGGGCCCTGACAAATCACTTAATCAAAATCTCTCTGTCTACAGTGATAGAGGAAGGTAAATTATAGGAGGTCACTCAGTGAGCTACTAGTTGAGCTCACACTTGAACCCATTTGCTCAGACCCAGTCCAGGATACTTTCCTCTTACATGACTTTGTCCTCTGCATCTAAATTCCAATGGAGTGCCCAAAGTTCCCCTCCCTTCTCCCACCCTTGGTCAGGTAAATAGGTGGTCTTTGTGGGTCCACTTATTATGGCATCCTGAATCTGACCATGACTACTATCAAACACCAACATTCAATGAGGGCTCAAAAGGGACCAGAAGGGTCCCTTGATCAAGGCAGAGTCCTTGATTTCAGGGGGCTTGGGATCCAAAGACAAGAAGTGGGATCATCTTCTTGTCTGGCTTGTTGCAGAAAGGATTTTTGCTCCATTGTGGATTGGACTAGACTACCTCTGAGATTGTGCCCAGCTCCAGTGGCTTTAATTCTGTGCTTCTGGGACTCCTTGGACCTTGAATGCCTTCTCTGTAAAGTGAGGTATTGCCTCTGAGTTCTCTTGAGAGTCTGTGAATCACACAGTATCTTTTTTATTTTAATTATACAGTTGGGGAGAGGGAAAGAAGTGTCTCAGGTAAGCCACTCTGATCAGGCCAAGGCGTATTGGGTAGGAGAGGTGGTAGGGACAGAAGAGTGAGCATGACTGTGTCAAGATCTATTCTTCTTTTCCATTCCCATCCAACCCTCCTCTGACAAAGGGCTGGACTGTAGGTAGCAATGAGCCTACAACTTGTTCCCCTTCCAGTGGGAGGCATCAGTTTTCTAAACTGGAGTTCTAGATAGCCAATGAAGTTTCCTTCCCTGGGAAAAGTATGAATGAACAGAGGAAAAGATCTGGGGGAGGAAGGAAGAGAGGGACATGCAGGACTGTCTTTCCTTGGCTCTAAAATCTATCATCATCCTTGATGTATTATAGAATCCTAGCTCTAGAGGTGGAAGGGAGTTCAGGGGTCATTTCATTTAGCTTCTTCATTTTACAGAGGAAGAAACTGAGATTCAAGGAAGGGACTAATCCAAGATCAGACATAGTATCCTGACTCTAAAGCTGGAATGGGTATCAGAAGTCTTTGAGTGCATTCTTTTTTTTAATGTTTACTTATTTATTTTTACTTTTCAACATTCATTTCCACAAAATTTTGAGTTCCAAATTTTCTCCCCATCTCTCCCTTCCCCCATCCCAAAACACCATGCTTTCTGATTACCCCTTCCCCCAATCTGCTTTTCCTTCTACTGCACCTCTCCCTTCCCTTATCTCCATCTTCTCCCTTTTCTTGTAGGGCAAGATAGATTTCTATACCACATTACCTGTATTTCTTATTTCTCAGTTGCATGCAAAAACAATTCTCAGCATTCGTTCCTAAAACTATGAGTTCCAACTTCTCTCCCTTCCTCTCTCCCACCCATCTCCATTGAGAAGGCAGTCAATGCAATACAGGCTATACATGTGTAGTTACACAAAAGACTTCCATAAAGTCAAGTTATGAAAGACTAACCATATTTCCCTCCATCCTATCCTGCCCCCCATTTATTCTATTCTCTCTTTTGATCTTGTCCCTCCCCAAAAGTGTTTACTTATAATTACTCCCTCCTCTCATTTGCCCACCCTTCTAGCATCCCCACACACACCCCACTTATCCCATTCTCCCCTACTTTCCTGTAGAGTAAGTAACTTTTTCCCTCTCACCTTCTCCCTTTTCCCCTCCATTGAAAAAGCTTTTTCTTGCCTCTTTTGTGAGAGATAATTTACCCCATTCCATTTCTCCCTTTCTCCTGCCAATATACTTCTCTCTCTCCATGTAATTTTATTTTTTTGAAAGTATCATCCCTTCCTATTCAACTCACACTGTGCCCTCTGTCTATATGTATATAATTCCTTCAAATACCCAAATACTGAGAAACGTCTCAAGAGTTACAAATATTATCTTTCCATGTAGCAATGTAAATAGTTCAAGTTTAGCAATTACCTTATGATTTCTCTTTCCTGTTTTCCTTTGCATGCTTCTCTTGATTCTTGTGTTTGAAAGTCAGATTTTCTATTCAGCTCTGATCTTTTTATCAAGAATGCTTGAAAGTCCTCTATATCATTGAATGACCGGTTTTTCCCCTGAAGTATTATATTCAGTTTTGCTGGGTAGGTGATTCTTAGTTTTAATCCCAGTTCCTTTGACTTCTGGAATATCCTATTCCATGCCCTTCGATCCCTTAATGTAGAAGCTGCTAGATCTTGTGTTATCCTGATTATATTTCCACAGCACTCAAATTGTCTCTTTCTGGCTGCTTGCAATATTTTTTCTTTGACCTGGGAATTCTGAAATTTGGCTACAATATTCCTAGGAATTTTTCTTTTAGGATCTCTTTCAGCAGGTAATTGGTGGATTCTTTCAATGTTTATTTTACCCTCTGATTCTAGAATATCAGGGCAGTTTTCCTTGATAATTTCATGAAAGATGATGTCTAGGCTCTTTTTATGATCATGGCTTTCAGGTAGTCCCATAATTTTGAAATTGTCTTTCCTGAATCTATTTTCCAGGTCAGTTGTTTTTCCAATAAGATATTTTACATTATCTTCTATTTTTTCATTCTTTCGGTTTTATTTTGTAATTTCTTGGTTTCTCATAAAGTCATTAGCTTCCATCTGCTCCATTCTAATTTTTAAAGCACTATTTTCTTCAGTGAGCTTTTGAACCTCATTTTCCATTTGAGTAATTCTTTTTAAAACATTCTTCTCTTAATTGGCTTTTTTGAACATCTTTTGTCATTTGAGTTAGTCTATTTTTAAGGATGTTATTTTCTTCAGCGTTTTTTGGGTCTCCTTTAGCAAGCTGTTGATTTGCTTTTCATGATTTTCTTGCATTGCTTTCATTTTTCTTCCCAATTTTACCTCCACCTTTCTTACTTGATTTTTAAAATCCTTTTTGAGTTCTTCCACGGTCTGAGACCATTGCACATTTTGTTGGAGGTTTTGGATGTAGAAGCCTTGACTTTAAGTCTTCCTCTGATGGTATGCTTTGTTCTTCCTCACTTGAAAGAATGGAAGAAAATACCTGTTCACCAAGAAAGTAACTTTTTGTAGTCTTATTTTTTCCCCTCTTTTTGGGCATTTTCCCAGTGAGTTACTTAACTTTTGAGTCCTTTGCCAAGTGTAGGGTATACTCTAGGGACCTGTAACTTATCAGTTCCTCCAAGGTGGCACAATCAATAGAGAAGAGTTTACTCCTCTTCTGTCCTGCTCTCTGGTCTGGAAGCAACCCCAAGCTTTTCTGTTCATGATCTGGGAGAGGAAATCCCTCTTCACAGTCACGACCCAGCCAGCACTCCTTCTCACCCCAGGACTGCTTCCCAGGATGGAGATTCAGATCAGCTGCTTGATTCCCCCAGGGTCTTTAGGCCAAGGGCTTCTAAAATAGATGCTGCTGCCACAGCAATCACTGTTGCTCTGTGGCTGGGGCCAGACTGCATTCCCTTCTCATCCAGGTGAAAAAGCTTCCTTACTAACCTTTGAAGTTGTCTTTGGCATTTGTGGGTTGAGAAACCTGGGAACTGCAGCTGTTACCTGTTACTCTGATCCCTGAAGCCTGCTCCAATCCTGTCCCTGCCACGTGACCAGGCTGGGCTATGCTCTGCTCTGAGTCCAGTGGGATAGACCTTTGCTTTCAGTCTTCCAGGCTGTTTTGCGCTGGAAATCTGTTTCACTCTGTCGTTTTGTGGCTTCTGCTGCTCTAGAATTTGTTTAGTCATTTTTACAAGTATTTTATGGGCTACGGGAGGGAGAGCTAGAGCAAGTCCGTCCTTCTACTCCATGTTGGCTCTGCTCTTCAATAACTGTTTTGATGTAATTTATTTCCTTTGTGTTTTATTCTATGTTTTCAAAAATCTTATTGTGAGAAGGGTTCAACAGGCTTCCCAAGGGGTACAGAAGACAAAAAATAATTGAAATATCTTTCTTCAAAAGAAAGCAAATCACAAACCCTCAATGAAAAAGAGAGCAAGATGATATACTTTGAAGTCCCCCCAAGATCATGGAACAAGAGCAAGAGACTTCAAAATGGTTCAAAAGAGAAATATAATGTTTAAAAGAAGATAATTCGATGAAAATTATGTAAGAAAGCATGGCTTTTACAAAAGATATATCAGGAAGGCAACAGAAGAGATATCTTAGAATATGTGAGAGAGACTATCTCCAAAGCAGTAGATTTTCGAGAAGGGAAAACTACAAATTTCGATCCTAAAAAAAAAAAAAGACATTTTTGCTTTGAATAAAGAAAGTAAAGGACAAAATATTGAAAAAATCCATGAATTCTATGCAAGAGCAAGTAACAAACCATGTAGATGACATGCACAGGGATCATTTTAAGATCATAAATGTCCTAGAATAACATAAATTTAAAAGTCCAAATATCACAGTGCAAGAAGCAATATTGCCCAGAATGTTTTGAACGCATACAGCAAACTATACATGTTGTCAACAGAAATAAATCCCAAGGTTGAAACTCCAAAGTTGAATTAGGTAATTTCGATACCAAATAATTAATTTTGCAAGCAACCAACTGAAGAACCTTCATTTATGAAGGAAGGTCAACTCAATTACCTACCGTGTCTGAGAAGTGAGAGAAGGTACTGCAATATGATTTTTGAAAGCAAAGAAGTTTGGGATGGACCCCCAAAATAATTTATTTTGAAAAACAGAAGCTATTCACCACTGAAAATATGGGGGACCAGCAATATGGAAGATTAATCACATTAGACAAAGGCAATATGCACCAGATGAATAGTCATTAGATCTGAAACCTCAAGATAAGAAGACAAAACAACCTGGTTAAGTTAGAAGTCTTAAAAAGTAACACCAAAAAATTTTAAGACTTAGAGAATTTCCTCAATAACACCCTGTTTCATCAATGACCTCACAGCAAGAATGTGCTAATTGTCAGACTTGTCTGAGGACTGTCACTAGAGTAAGGATCCTTATACTCATTGTGATGTTGCCTAACCACACTCAGCCCTCCTCCTACCTTGTAAGAAGCAGCAAATGCAGATTCTGTCCAGAAACCTGCAGGAAAGAAAAAGTGGAGGGATGAATTGAATAGGCTGAATAGTAACCTGTGCATGTAGCTACTTTGGCCCTGAAGTAATGGGAACTAGACATCCAACGGGGTCCAGTCATGTATCACGATCATGTGATTGCTCAGGGCAGGGAACACTCAAGCTAGTAAACAGCCATTTCTCCAATCCTAGGAGGTTTGAGGCAGCTCTTATCTCATTTTTTCAGGATCTATGGCACCATTAAGGAAGAGAACTTGAGAGAAAATTATGGGAAATATAATCAAAAAGGTTGGTGATATCACTAGTAAAAGCTCAGTTCACATATAAGCCAACAAAGAAGACACTAACAATTAAAAGAGAAAAGCAACAAGGTGAAACAAATACATGACTGATTAACAAATGGTTCATAAAGCAAAGTGAACCAAAAATGCTTGATGAAAGACAGAATTCTGTGGACCCACCCCCCAAGAGATCATGGAACAGCATTAAGAAAGTTTGAAACAACTCAAAAGAGAAATACAGCTCTTAAAAGAAGAAATTAAGAAACAATTTAGATCAGAAATTAGAGTTGTTTTTTTTTCTAAATCTTATTTAATAGTTTATTTTTCCCAATTACATGTAAAAACAATTTTATCACTTTTTTTTTTCAAATTTTGAGTTTCAGATTCTCTCTCTTGCTCCACTGCCTCCCCCCCCCCACCATTAAGAAGGCAGGCAATTTAACATAGATTATGCATGTGTAGTCATGCAAAACATATTTCCACGTAAGTCATTCTTTGATAGAAAATATAGACAAAAAGAAAAGAAAAATAGAGTAAAGAAAAAGCATGCATTCATGCTTTTCCAGTTCTTTCTCTGGAGATGAACAGTGCCTTTCATCATAAGTTCTACAGAATTGGCTTGGATCATTGTATTGCTAAGAGCTAAGTTATTCATAATAGATCATCTCACAGTATTGTTGCTACTGTATACAATGTTCTCCTGGTTCTGCTCATTTCACTTCATATCATTTCATGTAAATCTTTCCATTTTTTTTTATGAGAACATCCTGCTCATCTTTTCTTAAAGCATCACAATCATATGCAACAACTTTTTTTTGCAATTCCCCAATCGATGGGTATCCCCTCAATTTCCAATTCTAATTGGATTCTCTCTAAAAGAGCTGCTATTTATATTTTTGTACCCATGAATCCTTTTTCTTTTTTAAATCTCTTTGGGATACAGACCTAGTAGTGATATTGCTGGGTCAAAGAGTATGCATGGCTTTGTAGCCCTTTAGGCATAGATTCAAATTGCTCTCCAAAATGGTGAATCAGTATACAACTTCACATTAGAGTTTTAATTTTCCCACATCCCCTCCAATATCTGTCATTTTCCTTTTCTATCATATTAGCCAAACAGACACGTGTAAGGTAGTAGCTCAGAGTTGTTTTAATATGCATTTCTTTCATCAATAGTAATTTAGAGCATTTTTTCATATGACTATAGATAGTTTTGATTACTTTGTTTGAAAATTTCCTGTTCATATCCTTTAACCATTTATCAGTTGAGGAACTGCTCTTTTTACTATAAATGTGATTCAGTTTTCTAAATGTTGGAGAAATGAAGTCTTTATCAGAGAAACTCACTGTAAAATTTTTTTCACAGTAGTAATTACCAACCATGTATTTCCCTCCATCCTATTTCCTCCTGCTTATTCTACTTTCTCTCTCTGTTTACCCTGGCTATTCTCAAAAATGCTTTGCTTCTGATTTTTACCTCCCCCAAACTGCCTTCCCTTCTATCATCTTCCCCCCACTCTCTTTTTCCCTTCCTTTCCCACTTTTCTGTATAGTAAGATAGATTTCTACACCCAACTGAGTGTGTATATTATTCCCTTTTTGAGCCAATTCTGATAAGAGTAAAATTCATGTGCTACCCTACCTGCTTCTCCCATTTTCCCCTCCACTGTAAAATCTCTTTCAGACCTCTTGTATGTCAGTTAAATTACCCCATTCTACCTCTCCCTTTCCCCTTCTCCCAGTGTATTCTTCTTTCTCATCCCTTAATTTTATTTTTAAGCTAATCATAATATCACATTCACCTCACACCTCTGCTTTCTATGAATACTCCTTCTAACTGCCCTAGTAATGAGAAGTTTTTAGGAGCTATAAATATCATTTTTCCATGTAGGAATATAAAGTTTAAGCTTACCAAATCTCTTTTGGTTTCTTTTTCCTGTTTACCTTTTTATGCTTCTTTTGCACCTTGTATTTGAAAGTCAAATTTTCTATTCACCTCTGGTCTTTTCACGAAGAATACTTGAAAGTCCTCTATTTCATTAAATGTCCATTTTTACCTCTGAAAGATTATACTCAGGTAATTCTTGGTTGTAATCCTAGCTCTTTTGCTTTCTAGAATATCATATTTCAAGCCCTCTGATTCTTTAATGTAGAAGCTGCTAAATCTTGTGTTATCCTGAGTGTGGCTCCACAGTATTTGAATTATTTCATTTTGGCTTCTTGCACTATTTTCTTCTTGATCTAGGAATGCTGGAATTTGGCTATAATATAACTGGGAGTTTTCATTTTGGGATCTCTTTCAGGAGGTGATCTGTGGATTCCTTCAATTTCTATTTTACCCTCTGGTTCTAGAATATCACTGCAGTTTTCCTTGATAATTTCTTAAAAGATGATGTCTAGGCTCCTTTTTTGATCATGACTTTCATGTAGTCCAATAATTCTTAAATTATCTCCCTGTATCTATTTTTCAGGTCAGTTGTTTTTCCAGTGATATATTTGCTGTTTTCTTTTATTTGTTCATTCTTTTGATTTTGTTTGTTTCTTGATATCTCATAAAGTCATTAGCTTCCACCTCTCCAATTCTAACTTTTAAGGAATTATTTTCATCAGTGAACATTTGTAGCTCATTTTTCCATTTGGCCAATTCTACTTTTTTAAAGAGTTCTTCTCTTGAGTGAATTTTTGTACTTATTTTTCCATTTGGCCAGTTCTACTTTTCAAGACATTCTTCTCTTAACTGAATTTTCATGCCTCTTTTATCATTTGGCCTATTCTGTTTTTAAGGTGTTATTTTCTTCAGTATTTTGTGTGTGTATGTGCCTTCTTTACCAAGCTGATTTTTTCATGATTTTATTGCATCACTCTCATTTCTCTTCCCAATTTTCCCTCTATATTTTTAAAATCCCTTTTGAGCTTTTTCATGGCCTGAAACCAATTCAGATTTTTTTCTTTGAGGCTTTGGATGTAGGAGCTATGCCTTTGTTGTCTTCTGAGTGTGAGTTTTGATCTTCCTTGTCACCGTAGTAACTTTCTGTGGCTAGTATTTTGCTATTGTTTACTCATTTTCCAGACTATTTCTTGACTTAACTGTATGGTAAAGTGGGGCTCTGCTTTCCAAGTGGAGGGGACATTGTCCCAAGCTTCAGGGGATTTGTGCAGCTGTTCTTACAGATACTTCTAGAGACCTGTAAGTTTTTATTTCTTCCAAGGTGCTATGATCTAGGGAGAGATAGGTTTACTACCCCTCTGTTCTGTGCTTTGGTTTGTGAACCACTACAAGCACTCTTTTCAACCATGGAACTGTCCCTTCTCCCCTGTGGCAACAAGCTCTGTTGTGTTAGTGCTCCTCCTCACACTGGGACTAAGACCTAGGACTGTGACCCAGATCTAAATATAGGCAATGCAACAGATTCCTGCCCCTGGTGCCAGCAAAGCAATCCCTGTAAATCTCCTTCTGACCTATTATCTGATCCACTTACCATCTATGAGCCGAGAGGTCTAGAAACCACCATTTCTTCCAAAGATGTAGTGGCTCCCAAGTCTTGCTTATGGTTTCCTGTGGCCCAGTCTGTGCTTGCCCAGTCTGTGCTCACTCAGCTTGTGCTGAATTGTACTCCTCTTTCAACCTGGTGCAACAGACGTTTTCTGCTCATTTTTTAAGTTGTCTTTGACTGGAAAATTGTTTCACTCCATCTTTTTGCGGGTTTTGCCACTTGAGAATTTGTTTAAAATCATTATTTAAAAGTATTTGGAGGGGCTGGGGGAGTGCTCAGGTGAGTCCTTGCCATTACTCTGCCATCTTGGCTCTTTCTCCAGAAATTAGAGTTCTTAATTTGGAAAATAGAGCACTCAATGTCGAATTTTAAAATATAATTAGTAGACTAGGAAAAATTGAATACATGATGGAGAATCTGTCTAAAGAAGATAGAGATAAATAGATTTTGACTACAAATTAACTGAAGTAGAGTCTCTCTGGCAGCAGAGAGACAAAAGGCAACAACATTAAAAGATCACATGCAGAACAAGATGGAAGACTAGACATTTTGTCTGATTCCCATGACCTCCCAGGCTTTTCCAAAACAGAAATTGTGCTCCAGAGATAAAGTAAATTCAGCTATCTCCATAGTCTAGGAGACCTAAAATTCAAAAGAAGATTTAAAACTGTGAACCGACACCTACATTGAACTCATTGAGCACCACTTCCCACTGTACTAGCCTCTGACCCACAGATTATACATATAGGCTTCCAACAAAACTCAACCTGACATCCCCTCTCTTTCCAATGCTTTGGAGATCCCATCTTCAGGTAACAGAAGTTTGCTTGGGTCAGGAGCAAAAGTTTTCTGGGGCCTGTGACAGGTAGCCAGTGCTACAGCAGACAGTGATCTGTGCTGCTAAAGATCTCTGCAGGATAGTAGAAGAGGAGAAATATACAGGGCAAGATATGTGTCTGGGCTTTAAATAGAGCTCATTATCAATACATACTTTATTTCTTCTTCTAAGAGCCTCAGAGATCCAGACTACAGAAATCAACCCTAAAGACTAGACAGTTCTTAACTGCTCATGCTAGAGCAGGGGGAACAAAACAGGACACCAGGATTTTACACAGTGTGTGCATGTGCATATGTGTGTGTGTGTGTGTGAGAGTGTGTGTGTGTTGGGGGGACACTGTGTAGCACTCCACCAAGTTTGAGGGAACAAACATAGCATTCAGCTAGACCAGTATGGTCCATCCAAAAGTCACTTGGGACAGAGACATAGGCTAATGAATTGTGCATTTCCCAGTATGGAGGCTGAAATGTTTTGAGATTCAGCCCTGAGAAAATCACCATCAGAGGGGAGGGATTTAGAAAGTGGGTGATAGGGGAAAATAAGGGAGAAAAAAGCTGAAATGAACAAAGATTTCAGAACGAAGAAAACTCAAAGATCTTAAACATAAGCAGATAAGCCAACAGGAAAAATATCAACAACAGAAGGAAATATGGCCTCCATATCTAGTAAAGCTGTTCAGGCATTTATAAATAAATATTGCAAAACAAAGGAAAATGATCTTACACTTGATGAGACAGAGGACCCTGTAGAATGTAAAGAGAACATGGAACCACAATATACTATTCCTAAATGATTTGAAAGAATAAGAATTTTGAGAACAGTATGTATGACCTGCACAGAAAAAATAGTGAGCTGAATAAAAAAATCTAGAATCTGTAAGAGAAAATCTTACCAAAGAAACGAGAGAAAATAATAGATTGAGAGTAAAAATTCATAGAAATGAAGGACAACCTAGAAAAATAGAAGTAAAACAATAACATCAAAACTCACTATGCTCACTTTTTGAGCAAAACATACTGCTCTCAAAGATAGGTTGTATAAAAACAACCTAAGGATCATAGGTCCCCTAGAAGAATATAACAAGATGAAAAACCCAAACACCATAATAAAGGAAATAATAGAAGAAAATTGCACAGAACTTTTGATCACAGAAAATTTAATACCAATTGAAAAAATTCATAAGCTCCCTCCAGAAAAAAAGACAACTTCAAACTGCAAGACACGTAGTAGTTAAATTTAAAAATTCAATTCAGAAATGAGTTCTTCAAGTAATATGGGGAGAAAAACCCTTAAAATGAAGGAAAAGAATTTCAATTAACACAGGACTATTCTGCACCCACCAGAAAACTCAGGAGACATGGAATAATGTATTCTGCAAAAACAATGGAACTTAGGATGCAGCCCAGAATGATCTACCCTGAAAATATGAGTTTTTTTACAAAAATGGATGTTTAATAATAAGGAGGAATTTGAAGCACTTTTAGAAAGAAAACCAGAACTGAAGAACTTATTTGCCTCTGGAACATCCCAAACAACAAAAATGCAGGAGGAGTGAATAAATGAAACAGACAAGGACAGTAACAGCAACAGAGCGACAACAGACAGACCAATAAGAGTCTACTTTCTAAATGTACCTAAGAAAACAGAGGTATACAGAAGTCTGGTGATAGGTATCAGTGTAGAGGCAGGTCTGGTGAATTACAGACAGGACCTGATGACACTGTTCATAAGTGAATCAATGTTTTTGGTGTGACTACATTACAAAATGAAAGGACACATGAAAGTGGGGAGGGGAGCAGGGGTATACATAGGAAGGTGTAATGTGCTGGGTCAAATTGAGGGCTAGCAATGAGGGTGACCCCTATGGTTTTAATAAGATGAGTGCCTGAAAGAGAGTAAATGAGGAGGAGGAAGAAAAGACTGAAAGAGAGGAAAAGGAAGGAGGACTTGCTCTGTTGATGGGAAGAGGTTCCACTGATAAATGCTTTTATGAATTAATAGACATATTCTTTGAAAGGAGATGGGAATCGTGCACTAAGTGTGGTCTGGGAACATTTGTTGCTTGAAAAATCTACTCATCCTACCTTGAGAAGGGAGGATTTGGAACTCCTAGATGGTACTGGTACTTAGGAGAGTGAGAGGGCATGAACCCTGGAAGAAGATTTTGAGGCAATTAGTGGAAAAAGTTAATTGGAAGAGGGTGTTGTAAATCAGTAGTGGAATGAATAATCAGGGATATGATGACAGTAGAGGTCATAAGTTACCATGGGACAGTGTTCTCTTGGTCATCTGCATTAATTGTTCTGGGAGAGAGGCACAATGGAAAAGGGGCATACTCAGGATAGGTAATGGTAATGGCAATGGCAAAAACTGCCTAGAGGAGAGAGCCTAGAATGGGTATCTTGGATGCTTTGCATGTTTGAGAAATAAAGTAGAGACTAGTGTAATGGCAAGCAAAGTAGGATCTTTTGCTGTTTTTGTTTCAGTATAAAATATCCCTGATTGAATAATATGATTAAAGAAGATCTTTCCCACCCATTATGGGCCTGGGAAGATTTGTAGGAAGGCCCACACCTTTTGCTAAAGAGGCACTGGTTCTCAAAGATTGTGATGCCCTCTGGCTCCAAAAAAAGTGTATAAATACTCTGAGGTGACATTTTACTTTGGGACTTATTAATAGGAAATGTTTGTTCGGCCAGATGAGACTCTGGGCAGCTGCTAAGGAACCCCATGGCTTTGAAAACCCAGATGTTAGTGCTTCCCTCTGTGGTAGTCAGACAGTTGAACCTATCTCTTGACTTGTGATATATGTGTTGATTATGTTCAGACAGTTGGAAGCTATGTCTGTTGATCTTGATTTCTCTGTATTTTCTCTGAAGTTCAGGGTGCTGACTTGAATGATACATGTGCTTGATTAAAGGAGATTGTTAACCCCTCAAAAAGTACCTTTTCTTTTATAAATGCAGATCCAAGAACCTATCCAAGAAGGCCCGCCTGTGTAAGTCGGAGAGCTTACTGAAACAACTAGGTAATTATAGGGTCATGGAACAGAGAATGAGGATCTAGAGTAGCCAGAAAAAGAGGATGAAAAATGGAGAGAATGAGAGAAATCCTCTCTGGAGAGGGGTACAGAAAAAATGAAATTAAAAAAAAAGAAGGAACAGAACTAGTTGAAGAGGAGGAGAGGAAAGAAAAATCTATTTAATTTAGAAAAACGGGGGGGATGAATCATATGACCAAATAAAAATAAGAGAGGAAAAGTAACTAAAGTAAAACATCAAAGAGAAGGGGGTAACAAATGGGAGTAAGGGACCAGATGTGAGGGGAAGAGAGTCAATGGGAAAGGATGACCTTTTAAAAAGATTAAGGTAAAGTAACCAAAGGAACATAATACTGTGTTTATTTGCAGTAGAAGAAGAAAAAAATCTTAACTTGAAAAAATTCCAATATTAAAAATACATGGAGGAAAATATAAACCTAATTTTCATAATTTTAAATGTGAATGGACTAAGCCACAGATTAGATCAGAAAACAGAACTCTATAATCTGTTGCTTAAAAGAAATGAATTTAAAGGATAAAGACATACACAAAATTAAAAGAACAGGATGGAAAAATGACTGTGTCAAGTGAATCTAAAAAAGAAGGATTTGCAAGCATACTGACAAAGCAAAACACATTCAAAAAATAAAAAAGGGATAAGAAAGAAAATCACTTGATTTTGAAACCATAGACAACAGTATCCGTAATGAAAAAATAGTGTTATAGAAAATTAGTAATAAATTTGTGTGTTCCAAATACTATGACATCCAAATTCATTAAGGAAATATTGTCTGAGCTACAAGAAAACAGAAACAGTAACATGTAACAGTAACAGTGACAGGAGACTTCAATATCCCTCTTTTAGTTTTAGACATATCTAAAAGAAAGATAAACAAAAAGGAAACTATGGAACTGAACAAATTGTTAAAAGATTTGTGGCACCTCCTAAATGGGACTGCAAAAGAACACATACATACATACATACATACATACGTATGTATACATGTATGGTATGTATATACATATATATACATATATATATATATATATATATATATATATATATATATTTCTCAGCACCACATGGAACTTTTACAAAAATTGACTATGTACTCAGGCACAGATACACTACAAGTCAATGTAGAAAGGCACAAATAGTTAATAAATCCTTTACAGATAACAAAATGAAAATAGTTATTAACAAACAAAAGATACAGATCCAAATGAAGACATAACACTTAAACCCCAAATAATGAGTAGGTCAAAGAACAAATAATAGAAACAATTAGTAGCTGTACAAAAGAAAATTGCATTCTATGGTCCTTGGTCTCTTTCCTTTCCTGGGTTTTGGGTTTCTCCTCTGTAAAATGAAGAGTTTGAACGAGCACAAACATTCTATGATGCTATCAATCATTAAATCAAAATATTTTTAAATTGTGCTAGGTGCTTTGTGCACTGTGCTAAGTGGTAGAATTTGAAGAAAGGTAAAAAATAGTCCTTGCTTTAAAGGAGCTCACATTTCAATGAGGGCTTTAACGTGCAAAGGACTATGTATGAACAAGATACAAATGGGATAAATTTGAAATAATCAATAGAGAGAAGGCACTGACATTTAGGAGGATTGGGTAAGGCTTCCTGTAGAAGGTGTGATTTTGGATGGGACCTGAACGAATCCTGGAAAGTCATGAGACAGAGATGAGGAGGGAGACAATTCTAGGCATGGAGGACAAGTCAATGAAAATAGTGATGTTAATCACCTCGATGAGGCAATGGAAAGAATATTGGTTCTATAGTCAAAACAACAGAATTCATCCTCCCTCTCTCATATTTACCTGTGTGACTCTGGGCAGTCAATTAATCATTTACTAAGCACCTTCTATGTGCTGAACACTGTTCTAGGGGCTAGGTATGCAAATACAATTATTGAAACAGATTGCCCTCCAGAAGCTTACATTCTAATGGAGAGATAAAAAGTACATGACAGCTAACCAGAAATTATAATGCTTCCTCAGCATTCAGAGAAACAGAGCAAGAAAGAACATTAAGATAATGGCATGTTAGAGTTGGAAGGGACTGCAGAGACCATGAAGATCAGCTCCTTCATTTGATAGAATAGAAAGTCAAGACTCATACAATTTGAAAAAGTCAGTCAAAGGCCCATTATAACCCAATGGTAGAGCCGGACTAGAGCCTGGGACTCATTTTTACAGGCTAGCTACATCTCTTCCTACTGGCCCCCAAAGCTTCCCAGTCTAGGCCATTTTACACTATGCCAAGGGTTTTAGCTCCACATGAAGGATGAATAAAGATCAGAACATTAGTTTTTAGGACTGAAAGTGATTTGGAAATCATGAAGTTTACTAACCTGCTTTCCCTACTAAACACACACACACACACACACACACACACACACACACACACACACACACACACACACACACACCCTTATACTCATGAGGACACTGAGATCCTTAAAGATGAAATGACTTCCCTAAAGTCACAGGGATGAGGGAATAGAAATGATAAATCACTGAAATTCCCTTCTATATACTCAGTCACAAAACATTTAAGAAGTGCCCACTTGTATGCATGCAGAGTCTTAGACTGCTTAGTTGCTGGGGGAGTAAGTCATGGTCTCTTCCTTCAAGGAATTTCTAATCAAGCAGAAGGATTAGACATGCACATAGAAAACAAATATTCTTTTACATAAGACCTGTGATTTTATTGCTATAGGGAATTCCTAGTGAGGAAATTCCTATTACCAATGCAGATGGGCACCCCAGGACACTGAGAGATTAAGTCACTTAATCTCAGAATCAAGAGGAAGGCCTTGAGATGAATTTTTGTAAGACTCCAAGGCCAGGTATTTGTCCTTTCTGCAGCTTCTGTAACCATAGCAACATCATTTGATATGATTCTTAGCATCTTTAGATCATGTTACACATCCTATCCAGTCATCCAAGTTGGTCATCTGTCCATCAGCCAAGTCTGCTACCAATTCTCTACCCTTCACCTCCACCCCTTTTCCACCTTTTGCTCTAGACTTAGTAATCAAATCACTACTGACATGACCACATTACTATTTTTCCTGGAAAGGGTATGTTAATTGACTTCCCTATGGATCAACACACCACTCCAGTGACTCCTAAGACACTCCCTTCCCTGGGCACCACTCCCATGTATAATTAGTCTCCCCCTCTTAGCATGCAAGTTCCTAGGGTTTCTTTTGTGTTTGTTTCTCCAGTGCTAAGCACAGTGTAGAAAACAAATGAGGACTTAATAAATACCTTTTTATTCAACCATTCACCTATAAACATTAATCGAGTGTATTATCCAGGAACCAAGAAATGGACATATCACTAAAAAAGAGCTGACTGGTATCCATCTTCAAATTCTCAATGTAAATAAAATAAAAACATAAAAATAAGTACTACTAATGTAAGGATAGGGCAGCTAGGTGGTCCAGAGAATAAAGCACTGGCTCTGGAGTCAGAAGGACCTGAGTTCAAATCCAACCTCAGACACTTACCAGCTGTGTGTCTATGGGCAAGTTACTTAATCCTGTTAGCCTCAGTTTCCTCTTCTGTCAAATGAGCTGGAGAAGGAAATGGCAAACTACTCCAGGATCTTTGCCAAGAAAACCCCAAATGGGGTCACAAAGAATTGGACATGACTGAAAATGACTGATCAACAGCAACAATGTAAAAGTGACTCCCAGGTTTTCCCTGGAGAGGCAAAGAAAGGAGCGGGTGGAAATATTGTGCTCCAAAAGATCATTTCATGGAATATTTGGTCATCTCCTAAGTCAATGCCCATGACAAGTATTTGCAAAAAGATTATCTTGAAAATAACTGTAGTTTATGTACTAGCACTGGTTGTGGAATACACCAAGGCAGATATTCTACAAAAATCTCAATAAAAACCCTTAAATTAAATTCTCACAGACTTGGAGATTCTAATATAACAATGAGTGGAGTGGATGGTGGAAAATATGTTGCAGGAGGAAGTAAGGAGAGAAGCTAACAGTGTGGAAACTACAGAGAAACCTCACCCCTATATATCATAAATATTCTCTTCATGGAAGAAATCCAACATCTGAGAGTGCTGGACATGGTGAGCAGCAACATCATAAAAACTTAAATTTATTGTTCTTTTTATATGAACTGATGGGAAATGATCCAGATTTGAAATAGACAGATGACTTGTTAAAGCAAAGATCAAAATGGACACAAAACTAGAAAAAAGAATGGACATGAGGAAAGGATATGACTTACAATGAAAATAACTTCAACCCAATGTATTAAGTAAGTTGTTGATACTGAAAAATGGGAAACTGATAGATGAACCAACAATACCCGTATTATAGCAGTTTGTCAAAAAAAAATTAACTGATTTAAGTCAGTTGGCATAAAGAAGGGAGACCAGAAACTGCCTTATCCGGAAAAACACCTGATCTCCGTCACAATAAAAAAAAATGGCAGCTGATGGCAATACCAGTTTAGAATATTAAATTTTGTAAATCCTATAAAGAAGGATTTATAGAAGAAAGACTAAGCACCATCTCATCTCAGAGAGAAGAAATAGGAAACATAGACCTTTGGGAGAGCTCCTATCCTCCCCCCTCCAATGTCCAGTTTCAGGTCAGTTCTCAGATGATGGTGATAAGCCCAGGTTATGAGTATTCTGTGGGTCCGCATCTGAGGTATGCAATTAGCTCCAAAAACATTTACTGAAATAGCATAATAAAAACTTTCCAATAGAACATTCCCCACCACCACCACCCTCCATAATCTTAAGGCACACTCTTACAAACACTCACTCCACCCATGGTGAAAGTGAAAAAGTATAGAGATCACCCATGAGGGAACCACATGTAGGGAACCCATGTAGATTGACAACTTACACCTCCGTCACTGCCAGGCCCCTGTTGTTTTATTAAAATATTACCCACACTGCTCCTCTGTGTGGAAAGGATGTGTTCTCTTGGGTTCACTGGTCATGCTCTCTCCAGGGCATATTGCTTTTCTGGGCTCATTGAGTCAACACTCTGCTAGGACCACCAGTCAGTTGTACTTTCTATCACCTTGAGATTCTGGCTAAGCTGAAATCTTTGGCTAGAACACTACTAGGATCTTTTCAAAAGAATCAAATTTCTTACTCAAGGACAAGTAGAAAACCTCCCCAGTTCTGCTCCCTCTGAGTTTTGGCTGTGAGGTCTTCTGTGTCCTGAATATCAGGATCCCTACACCCAGCATGAAGTTCTAATCCTTTGAATTTTCCTCCATGAAAGGCAGGAGGTATAAGAGCCATGTCTTTGAATTCCCTTCTCAAGTGGTATGCCTATACCATGTATATTTGTCACAAGGCACTATTATTGAGAGAGTGGAGAAGACAGACTTAAATCCTTCCCTGTGTCCCACCTCAGTATCTTCAAGACTTGCACATCTTCAATGAGCCAAAAACACCCCAAGAGCAGAATGTCCATATTGAACTGTGTCATCAGGGGTAGCTTCTTATTTTGAAATTCAAAGTCTGTTCCCTTTGCCCACATAAATGAGTGGGCAGAGAAGAGGCAATCCATACCAAGAAACAAGTCCACAGTCCCAGCCAATCCCCATCTGTGATTCTTGATCTTAACAAATAGCAAATAGACAACTCAAAATCTAGAGCACTTTTTTGATACTGAAACTTAAATATATAATAATAAAAGAAAAAGAAACATATCATAAACTTAAATATTTAAACTTAAATACAAAATAAGAAAAGAAACAAAAAGCATTGTCATGTGCACAGTGGAACGTAAGAGAGGATTCAAAATATATAGCAATAAATTTCCATTGCAAGAAAGCCTATATAATAAATACTATGTGTTGTGTTGAGAGTTGTCCATCTTTGCTTCTGTTAGTTTTCTTTTGTTCTCTGTTGTGCACTTTTTACTTTGCTCTTTTTTCTCCCTTGCTCCCCCCACCCGCAGAAGGCTACTATTAAGTATGGATATTTTTATTTATAGATATATAGATACACATATACATATATATAGTCATGTACTTTCCCTAACAAATCTTACTCCTGATCTTTGCTTTTATGTTTCTGTGTATCTCTTATTTCCTATCCTTCCTAACTCCTCTACTTTACTTCTACTCACTACTTTGCCCTCCTCCTACTTAACCCACACCCACCTCCAAGGCTCCTTCCCTTATCCTCTCATTCCCATAATCTAAACTTCCTATACCCCCCTTTGATCTATTCCCTCACCCTCCTCTCTAAAGATCCCTCCCTTATCCTCTCCCCCCTTTCCATCACCTTAGTATTTTATTTCTTTCTGAATTTAGAAGACGTTTGCACTCTACTAGATATATGTATATGGTTCCCTCTTGAATCTATTCCCAAAGAAAATGGGGTTCCAGAACTACGAGCCCTCCTCCCTCATCTAATTCTTCCTCTTGTATCTCATTCATATAAAATAATTACTCTTTTTAGCTGTTCCTAAAAGGTTTTACTTTTTAAAAAGTCATACCATACTCAAATCTATCACAATCTTTCTTATAAACTAACCAATTACTAATAACAATGCATTTTACATTTTAATACATGCATTTTACATTTTACATATATAAAAGGTAAATAGTTTGTCCTTATTGAGTCCCTTGTAATTAGTCATTAGCATGTACCATTTATTTCTCTTGACCCTTGCATGTCAAATCTTCTATTAAGTTCAGTTTTTTTAATGAAGTCCTGAAAGTCTGATAATTCACTAAATGTCCATTTATTTTTTTCCCATTCAAATTTTGCTTGGCTTTGTGGGATATATTTTCAGCCAGAACCTCAGTTCTTTTGCCCTTTGCTATATAGTGTTCCAAGACCTGCAATCTTTTAGTATCACCACTGCTAGGTCTTGTGTGATTCTATCTGTGGCATCACCATATTTAAATTGTCTTTTTTCCTCATTATTTGTAATATTTTATCCTTGAGCAGTGAGTTTCTGAATTTGACTATAATATTCCTATGGGTTTTCCTCACAGGATCTCTTTCAGGTAGTGATAGGTAGATTTTTTTCTATTTCTGTTTTCCCCTCTTGTTCTAATGCTTCAGGACAGTTTTCTTTGATTATTTCTTGTATTATTGTATCAAGATTCTTTTTTTCATCATAGCTTTCAGGTACTTTGGTTATTCGTATGTTTTCTCTTCTTGATCTGTTCTCCAGATCAATTGTTTTTCTTATGAGATGTTTCACTTTCTCTTCTGTTTTTCATTGTTTATATTTTGTTTCATTATTTTTGATTTATTATAACTTCACTGGCTTCCCCTTACCCAATTCTGATTTTTAAGGAGTCATTTTCTTCCTTAAGATTCTGGATCTCCTGTTTTAATTGGTTGGCTTTTTTTCATAATCTTCTTGCTTTTCTCTGATTGTTCTGATTTTTTCCCCTCTATTTCTCTCATTTGATTTTTTAAATTCTTCTATGATTTTTTTTTTAGCAAGTGACCATTTGACATTAATCTTTGGGGTAGAAGAGAGTTTCTTTATTTTGGTATCATCCTCTGAAGATGAATCCCAGTCTTCTTTATTCCCATAGTAACTCTGTATGATCGGATTCTTTTCCCTTTGCCTGTGCATTTTTTTTTAATAGCTTAGTTTTTATAATCACCTGTAGTTCAGGGGGATGGTGCCTCTAGTCTCATATCCGCTTTAGTTTTCCCCTCTGGCCTAGAACTGGAACCAAAACCTCCAGCCTCTTGTAAGTGCTCACAGCCAATGTCATCCCTGCCCCACTGCTTCTGTACTCACTGGGCATTCACTGGTTCCTTCTCATCCCCACCATATCCACAACACAACTGTGTCTGGCAATCCTTGTCAGCAGAGGTTCTTTCAATCTTCCCGGCTCAGATGCCCAATATTCTTCACTGTCCCGGGGGTAAACGTTCCTGTGGCTGGAGTCTAGGCAGCCTTCCAACCCAGCTAACTCCAGAGCTTGCCACTTGTTGTGTAAGTGGACCTAGGACCTAGCCTAGAGACACTTATTCTTCACAGGGACCAAACCTCATCCTGGAACTTTTCTTTAGATCTTCTCCAATTGTCCCAGGAGGACTTCTGTTCTGCCCCAACTCTTATTTATTTTTAATTGCTCCATATTGACCCTGATGCATTATTTCATCTCTTTGGTGGGGAAAAATCTTGAGAACTTGAAATTTTCTGACCTACTCTGCCATCTTCCCAGAATCCTCTCCTAACTCAATTATAAGTGCAACAAATGGGCCACTTTAAGATCTGCCCATATAAGCTCTAACTAAGTCACTCAAGATCTAACAATCTGATCAAGTGTATTGGTAGACTCATATTATCAGAGATCTACTGATCTTTGCCTCTCTCTTCTCCACTGTCAGAGAAAGAAAGTCCTCTGGGGGGTCCCAACTTATAAATGCAAGTTAGGGGGAGGAAATTCCCCACACCCTGAGGGCTACTTTTCTCTCCACTGTATCTCTATTTTATGAGGTGATACAACTCAGAGTTTAAAGAAAGCTTGGCTGGAGACTCAACTAAGCAAAGTTTTCCCAAGTGCATTTAAGGATGAAACCAGGAAGACTGCAAACATATGAAATGGAAAAGATCTATAAATATTTTTACAACAAACTTGTTCATCATCAAGGATAGGGGAGCCACCACATTCAGTCTTTTAATATCACTATTCCACATGTGCTTCTGGCAGTAATGGGAATGAGACTGGAGAAAACAAAGATGGGAAAAGTCACTAGCCTAGACAGAATAGAAGCAGAGGAGGGCTGTGCTAGTGGCAATGCATTTTTGAGGACATTTATGGATTGATTCCCAAAAGGGAGAATACCATCAACATGGTGGAGGGAAATCTCAGACTTGGGAAATATCAATACATAGCTACCCACACAGTGACTTTCCTATATGTACAAAAAGGTTAGGATAATAATCACCATGTAGCTCTCTCTTTTATATACCCAAGAACACAAAATATTGGAAGAAGGGCTCCAGTGAATGCTGGAGAAGATGACAATTAGTTTGAAAAAAGATAGGGTTAGAACAGAATTTTTAACACCTACCATGATCAGCTCCAAATATAAAAAAAATCACCTAAACTTAGATGATCACAGGGAAGGAAAAAAGAGGGTAAGGATAAGAAGAAGTCATGAGAGAGGCTAACAGTGTGGAAACTCTACCTATCTATGGTTAGGGAGAGAATTAATAAGGGATATAATGAGTCACAAAAGATAAGCTAAACTATTTTGATTATATGAAATTAAAAGGCTTTTGCATATACAAATCAATGCAGATAAGTTGTCCAGTGGGAAAAATTCTGGGCATAAAACTATCTCTGACAAAAAACAATATCAAAGATGTGTATATGTGCTTGTGTGTGTGCGTGTGCGTGTGTGGGTGTGGGGTGTCTGTCTCAGGTCTCTGTGTGTGAGGTATATATGTGTGTGGAGTCTGTGTATATGCACATATGTGTGTGATGTATGTTTATTTGGTATCTATGTCATATGTACAGTGTGTATTTATCAAAGGGAGGGAAGACACTAAGAAACAGTGAAAGTAAATGAAGATGAACTTGGTGTTGTGGGGAGGAGGAGAGTCCCCAGTTGGTGGTGACTAAGCCCTGGGATTCCACAAGAGTATGCTGGCCTTCCATTGCTCATCACACCAAATCCTTTCCTTACAACAGGCTCACTGCCTTCATTTTTCAGATGAGGAAGTATCTCCAAGAAGGAATTTGGTAGGTAACCTAAGGATTACCTTTCCTGTTCTGAAGGATCGGGACTCTGAGGTAGACAAGAGAAATGATTTGCCCGGTTTCACATGGCTAAGCAGTGGTCAAAAAAAATAAGAGTTGGTAAAGACAAAGGTCTGTAACCAGATAGAAAGCTTGTCCTCAAAGGAGAGCTAGGAGAAGGCAATCTCCTTTGCAGAGGTGGTGTGTACCTCAGGTGAGGAACACTACATATGACATTGGAGTTTTTCCATGGATTAATTGAGTTGGCTGAATTTGTCTCCTCTTATTTAAATCTATGATCCTTTGTCACAGAAGAGAAAATAAAGACCAGATGAGAGAAGAAAATTACCCGAGCTCCCATTTAGCAGAGGCAAGAGCTGAGATTCTCACCTAGGATTCTGCTTCCCTCTCCCAATCCCACCCCATCCCCACCCTTCAGCCTTGCCAGTTTTCCTGGCCTGGATTTATTTGGACTTGGGTGGACAGATCTCCCTTCTAACCATTTCCACGTGGCATTCCCACTCCCTCAAAGCCAAATGAGTCACCCTAACAGTTGGTTGAAGTGTTTACTCCCTCCCAACTCCCCTCCTCCTGCTCCTGTAAAAGCTTTCTAGCCTGGTGCATGAAGAACACACTGTACAACTGAATAATGCATGCTACTTAACCAGTGTGCACCATTGATGCACATTATCTCATTATCATCCCTGTTTTCTTCTTGGTAATGTTGCTAGGGGATAGCTGCTCTTAGCCTCATTATAACCGAGGAAACTGAGGCAAAGAAGAAAGGACTCAGAAGCTAAAGGAATGAAACAATACAACATAAAAAGTTACCTCTCCTTCCTCTGATTTCAAAGCAGTAATTCATTCCCCTTTCCATTGTAAATGTTCTTCTCCTCCACCCTTAAACCCAACTACACCTTAAGATTCTTGAAGACAGGCTTTTTCCAGGGTCTTAAAGACACTGCTTAGTAAATATTTGTTGAGTGAACAAAGTCATCTTTCTAATAAAGAGTTGGGTGGTTGTCTGAAGAGCTGATGCAAGTTTCTGGGTTCCCCAAGGTCAGTCAGTAAACCAGCTATTCATCAAGTATTTAATTAGAATTTCTTATGTACCAGGCACTGTGCTAAGTGCTAAGAAAGGTTAAAAAAAACATGCTTCTTATACTCAAGGAGATCACATTCTAAAGAGGGAGACCGTGCATAAATAATGACATACATTCAAGCTATAGAAAGAATAAATGGAAGGAAATCTCAGAGGGAAGGCAGCATGTGGGCGGGAGGTGGGAAAGAGACAGTCAGAGACAGAGTCAGAGAGACAGAGGGAGAGGGAAGGAGGGAGGGATGGATAGGAGGAGAGAGAGAAAGAGAGAGAACAAGAGACAGAGGAAAGAAGCAGAGGGAGAGAGAGAGAGAGAGAGAGAGAGAGAGAGAGAGAGAGAGAGAGAGAACAAAGAGAAGAGGAGGGGAGAGGAGAGATGAGAGAATGGAAGCGAGAGAAAGGGAGGTAGGAGAAAGAGAGAGAGAGAGAAAAAGATACTGTAGAAAGTAAGATTTGAACTGAGTCTTGAGAGAAGTTAGGCAAGTCAGGAGGAAGAGATGAGGAAGGAGACAATTCCAGGCATGAGGGAGAGTCAGCACAAAGGAGCATAGTTAAGAGGTAGTATGTGATAGAGTGTCCTGTGTGAGGAATAATATGGTAAACCACTGTGACTAAAGCACATGGGTGGGGGTAAAGTTTAAGAAGAAGACTGGAAAGGTATCTCAATAATATATTTATAAAATAATAGTTAATTATTGATTTCTAGTATAATAAAATCATGTAATTATATTTCAATAATATAATCAAACAATTCATATGTATGTAGGGCCAGTAGGTTTAAGGTATTTTCCTCACAACAATCTTGTCTGTATGTAATGTGAGCACTCATCCCCTTTTGTAGATTAGGAAACTGAACCCCAGAGAGGTTTGTGACTTGTTCATTGGCATACAGATAGTATTAGAGACAGGATTTAAACTCAGGTCTCAGCTTGAAGGTTTCCTGTAGAAGGTGGGGTTTTAGTTGAGACTTAAGGGAAGCCAGGAAGGTCAGTAGTCAGTGGAGGAAGGATAGCATTCCAGACATAGGGGACTGCTACAGAGAGTGCCCAGAGCTGAGAGATAGAGGGTCTTGTTCATGGAACAGCCGGGAGGCTAGGGTCACTGATTCCAAGAATACATGAGGGGAATAAGGCATTATTATTGTTGTTACATCCTGGAGGTAATAGGGAGCCAAAGGATTTTATTGAGAAGAGGGGTGCAATGTTCAGACATTTTGTTTTAGGATGATCACTTTGGCAGTCAAATTGGGGATGAATTGGTGCACAGAGAGACTCAAGGCAGAGAGAACAAATAGAAGGCATTAGTGACAAGTGAGAGGTGATGAGGGCCTATACAAGGATGATGGCTGAGAGAACAGAGGAAATAGCATGTGCATGCATGAAGTTATGGGAAAATGGCAATATTTGAGAACATATCAGACATGTTAGGTGAGCAACAGTGTTGAGATGACAATGATACACAAGTTTTGCCCTTGACAGTGTAATAGAAATGTTGGGAAGAGACAAGGTTTTAGATGAAAGATGATGAGTTCAGTCTTAGGTATGTTGAGTTAGACATACCCATAAGACGTCCAGTTTGAAATGTTCAAGAGCCAATCGGCAATGAAGGATGGGAGCTCAGGAGAGATATTTGAAATAGATATAGAGATGTAGGAATCATCTGCAGAGAAATGATAGTTGAATCCATGGGAGCTATTGAAATCACAATCACTACAACATTGAGGGAGAAGAAAAGAGGCCCAGGACAGAGCCTTGGAGAATACTTGCAGTGAGTAGAAATGATCTTGAGGAAGATCTAGCCAAGGAGACTAAGGAATGATTAGACAGCAGAAGAAGAACCAAGAGAGAGTAAGGTCATGAAAACTTAGAGAGAAGAGAGTGTGTGGAAGAGAGAGTGACTAACAGTGTACAGAGGTCAAGAAGGATGAGGTCTGAGAAAAGACAATTGGAATTTGGCAATGAGGAGATCATTAGTAACATTGGAGAGAGTGGTTTCAATTAAATGATGAGGTCAAAAGTCAAATTGCAGTCTTTAGAACTGAAAGGAGACATGGAGACACCAACTGGAGATGACTTCCTAAGAAGCTTACTGGAGAAGGGTAGGAGAGACATAAGGGCAGCTAGGTGGTACTGCAGTGGATAGAGTGCTGGGCCTGAAGTCAGGAAGATCAATATTTGTGAGTTCAAATCTGGACTCAGGCACTTACTAGCTATGTGACCTTGGGCAAGTCATTTCCCCCTGTTTACCTCAATTTCCTCATCTGTAAAATGATCTGGAGAAGGAAATGGCAAACCCCTCCAGTGTCTCTGCCAAGAAAGTCCCAAATGGGGTCATTGAGAGTTAGACATGACTGAAAAATGAATGAGCAAAGGTGAAATGTGACACAAAAACTAACAGGGGTGGTAGGATCAAGAAAGTAGTTGTTTTGGGGAAGGGGGAGACAGGGTATGTTTGTACACATCAGAGGAAGAATGGGGCTTCTTCCAGCATAATATTATGGAAAACAAGCTGGATTTGGAGTCAGAGGTCCTGGGTTCAAATCCCAGTTCTGTTCTTTATTGTCTGTGACCTTTAAAAGCAGTGTGTAGTACCCTGGAAAGGGCATCAGCTCTTGGCTAAGAGAACCCAACTCTGCCACTTACTATCTATGTGACCTTGAGCAAATCACTTTCCTTTCCTTTGACTCAATTTCCTTATTTATTAAAAGTTTTTAGGGGGTGGACTGGATGGCTTCTGAGGGCCATTGGAGTACTAGACTGAGTACTAGATGATATTAGGTGAGCCACTGGGTAAGTCCCTTCCCTTCTCTGTACTTCACTTTCTTCTTCTGGAAAATGATGGAGTTAGAAAGCGACCTCTGAAGTCCTTGCCTGGACTAAATCAAGGATTCCCATGATACATCTCTTCATTCTGTCATCAGTCTGACACTGAAATAACACTCCAACCCATGGCTCTCAGCCACTTATCAGTAAGTCCTCATTCCCTTAATTGAACGAAATATTGTTTGGGGTTAAGATTTACTGAGGAAGCAAGAAAAAGATTGCAAACAGTTAAAAGGAAAAGACCCAAACAACAGAGCTGTCAAGTGCCCAAGTCAGAGGAAGATTCTTTTTTTCAATTTATTTATTTTTAATTTTCAATATTCATTTCCATAAGTTTTAAATTTTCTCCTCCTCCCCAAGGATATGGGCTCCACACATACATTCCTCCTAAACACATTCTCATATTAATCATGTTACATAGAAGAATTATAACAAATGGGAGAGACAATGAGAAAGAAAAACAAAACAAAATAAAGCAAAAAAGAAAATCATCTGCTTTGATCTGCATTCAGACTCCACAGTTCTTTCTCTGGATGTGGATGGCATTTTCTATCATGAATCCTTTGAAATTGTTTTAGGTCCTTGCATTGCTGAGAAGGGCTGAGTCCATCAAAGTCAGTCCTCGCACACTGTGGCTGTTGCTGTGTATAATGTTCTATTGGTTCTGCTCACTTCACTCAGCATCAGATCGTATAAGTCTTTCCGGGATTTTCTGAAGTTCATCTGTTCATCGTTTCTCATAGCACAATAGTATTCCATTACATTCATATACCACAACTTGTTCAGCCATTCTCCCATTGATGGGCATCCCCTCAATTTCCAGTTCTTGGAAAAAGCTATGAATATTTTTGTTTACTAATGAGTCCTTTTCCCATTTTTATAATCTCTTTGGGATACAGTCCTAGAAACGTTATTGCTGGGTTAAAGGGTATGCACATTTCTATAACCCTTCAGACATAGTTCCAAATTGCCCTCCAGAATGGTTGGATCAGCTCACAGCTCCATCAACAATGAATTAGTGCTCCAACTATCCCACATCTCCAACATTTATCATTTTCTTGTTTTGTCATGGTAGCCAATCTGATAGGTGTGATGTGGTACCTCAGAGTTGTTTTGATTTGCATCTCTCTAATCAATAGTGATTTAGAGCATTTTTTCATATGATTACAGATAACTTTCATTTCTTCCTCTGAAAACTGCCTGTTCATATGCTTTGATCATTTATCAATTGGGGAATGACCTGTATTCTTGTAAATTTGACTCAGTTCTCTATATATTTTAGAAATGAAGCCTGTATCATTAGTTGTAAAAATTATTTATTTCCCAGTATTCTGCTTCCCTCCTAATCTTGGTTGCATTGACTTTGTGCAACACCTTTTTAGTTTAATGTAATCAAAATGATCCATTTTGCATTTCATAATGTTCTCTATCTCATTTGGTCATAAATTCCTCCATTTGCCATAAATCTGACAGATAAACTATTCCTTGCTCCCCTAATTTGTTCAGCCTTTATACCTAAATCATGTACCCATTTGGACTTTATTTTGGTGTACTGTGTCAGACGCTGGTCTATGCCCAGTATCTGCCACAATATTTTCCAGTTTTCCCAGCAGTTTTTCTCAAACTGAGTTCTTATCCCAGAAGCTGGGGTCCTTGGGTTTATCAAACAGTAGACTGCTTGATCATTGACTACTGGATCTTGTGTATCTACTCTATTCCACTGATCTACCCCCTCTATTTCTTAGCCAGTATCCAGTGACTTTGATGATTGCTGCTTTATAATACAATTTGATATCTAGTATGGCTAGGTCACCTTCCCTCGCATTTCTTTTCATTAATTTCCTTGATATTCTGGACCTTTTGTTCTTCCAGATGAAATTTGATATTTTTTCTAGCTTTAGAAAGTAATTTTTTGGTAGTTTGATTGGTATGGTACTGCAGAGTGAGATTCTTAACCCTGCCTGGACTTATTTTGAATTAAATTGAATAGAATAGGACTGAAGTGAATTAAATTAGTTTTGATTTGAACTGATTGAATGGAATAGAATCAGTTTAATTGGATTCTTTGGCAGTTTGAATTAGGGCAAGCCTGCACAACCTGTGACACCTGGGAGCTTATGGACCCATGGCCACTTGCATCATGCCAAAGAATGTCCTCTATGTACAGAGGACATACATTTTCTTCTACATTTTTCACTAGCCACCCAAAATCCTTTGGCTTGCAGCAAGTGGCCTGATGGCCATAAGTGGCCCAAGGCTGCAGGCTGTACAGGCCTGAATTGGAGAGACAGTGGGACAGAGTAGGCCTTGGTCTCCAAAGGTTTCGGTGAGAGTCTTGATCCTACCACTTACTCATTGGACACCTCACTTTCCTCCAACCCCCCACCTCCAGCCTCAGTTTCTTCCTCTCTAAAATGGTGGAGTGGTCTAGATCATCTCCAAATTTTCTTCCAAGTCTTAGCATTCTACACCTTTAAGCTGGAATAGATACTGTTGATTTTGCCCAAAGTAAAACTAAGCATTGTTTTCTTTTCCATCTCTTTGAAACTTCTCAGTTTTACTGAAACTCAATCCAAGAGGCTTCAGATCACCAATATTTTAAAAGGCCTGGAGGCCTTTTTGAGTCTGAGAGTCAGTCTTTCCCTCAGGGCTAAGAACTATATAGGCCACTGTCCACTTTCCACTGCTTGACTTCCCAGCTCTACCTACCCCCCCTAACACCTCGTACCCAATTCCAGGGCTTCATCTGCTTTCTTTCTCAGTCAGTTGGTAAATTTGGTAAAAACTGGGTTCAAGGACCAGTTTCTCCCTGTCCTCATGTTTGTTTTTCCTTTTTCTACATTCTCAAATGAGATGACCATTTGTGGTCCATTCAAAGTGGATTCCAATGTTACCAATGAGGGAAACTTGACAGAGAAAGTCACTTTGAAGGAAAATGTCCCTAAACAGTAGGGAGAAAACTCTCATGTGTTGGAAAGAAGCAACATGGCATAATAAAATGCGTACTAGATTTGGAGGCAGAAGACCTGGGTTTGAATCTTGGCTGTGTTAATTACCAGCTGTGTGACCTTGGGCAAGTCACTTCTATTCCGTGGATTTCAGCTTCCTTGTCTGTAACAAAGGAATATGATCCTTCAGGTCAAATCTAACTCTGAAACCTATGACCTAAAGAAAGAAGCATAAATATAGGAAGATTTTGAACAGCTTTTTTCTTTGGTTGTTTGTTTTTGGTGGCAACGAATCAGAAACTGAGGAAGTGCCCATCAATTGGGGGATGGTTGAGCAAGTTACAGTATGGAAATGTGATGGAATATTATTGTATCCCAAGAATGATGGAGGAGATGGTTTCAGAAGCAGTTGGGAAGACAGTACTAATAACGGATTCTAAGTTAAGTGAGCAGAACTAAGACAATTTATACAGTGATAACAACATTGTAGAGAAAAACAAATCTGAAGGACTTTAGAACTCTAAAGAATACAATGAGAGATAAAAGGGAGGCTTGAGTCCAAGTTGATTCTGCCCCTTTTAGCTGTGAATTACCTCTTAGTCTCTCTAAGCCTCAGTCATCTAGTTTATAAAATAAGCTACAGAAGGAAATGGCAAACCACTCCAGTATCTTTACCATGAAAAGATCTAAGTTCAAATCTGGCCTCAGACACTTACTAGCTATGTAACCCTGGACAAGTCACTTGACCCTGTTTGCCTCAGTTTCCTCATCTGTAAAAATGAGCAAGAGAAGGAAATGGGAAATCACTCTAGTACCTTGGCCAACAAAATCCCAAATGGGATCATGAAGGGTCTGAAACGACTGAATAACTAGGACTTACCAATCTCAGAGAAGTCTTGGGAAGAAAGAATTCTACAACTTTCAGGAGATAGAAATACACATTTAGTACCCTCATTTTATTTAAATATATTTAGTGAGACTAATTGACTCAGTGAGGGTAATTGATCAAGGTCACTGGAATAACTGGATTTTGGACTTGAAGATGAGAAACCTAGCCTAAAAGCACCTTTCTTAGTTATAATTTATCAACATCCAGACCAAAGCTAGAGTGAATTTGTATGCCAGTCTGTAGTACAGCCACTCTGATTGGTTTTGCTTTGTTTGTTTGTTTTTGACATAACCCATAGAAGGTGTCCAGCTGTGACAGGAGTGTGTACTGCCCATGGGCAGCAATGAAACATGCCAGATGCCACTGGTTATTTGGCTATTTTTTAAATTGACTTCTTTACTTCATACTCAGGAGCAAAGGGCACTGGCACCCTTTGCCAAAATGACATCATTCTAGGATAACAGACCCCAGCTACTTTCAAATCCGTTACCGAGTAACTGAGATAAGGCTTTGATAGTTCTCATGGTGCTCAGGGATTCCATGGAAAGATTCCCCAGCTGTTCTGCCATTTTTGCTTGTGTTCCTCCTCCTCTCTCTGGGCAAGAAGCCGGGTTTGGACAAAATACCCCAGTCATGGAGCAACAAGTGTCAAGTTCTCCTAACTCCAGGGTTCTTGTCATTGACCCTCAAATCATGCCATTTATATGTGCCTTAATTGAAAAAGGACTAGGAGTCCATTATATTATCTGATCCTTCCTGGATCTGACATTACATATTCTAAGGCCTCACTGAGTTTACTTTCTAGATTCTATGTTTTAAGGCACCACCCAGCTATGACGCTTTAAGTTCTAAGTTCTAAAGATCTTCCTAACTCTAATATCCTATGTTCTTTGTTCCAAAGTTTCTGCCAGCTATAACTTTCTATGTCCTAAGGCTCCTCCCAACTCTGATATTCTATGTTCTGAAAACTTTCCCAGAACTAACATTCTGTGTTCTATATTATAAGCCTTCACTCCCAAGTCTAATATTCTATGTTCTGAGATACTTGACAGCTCCGGCATTTTATTCTCAGGCTCCATTCAGCACTGGTAATCTATGATTTAAGGTCCTTTCCCACTCAGAAATTGTCTGTCCTGAGAAATTATCCAGATTTAAAATGTTATAGCCAATGTTTTAAGGTACCTTCAAGTTCTGAAGCAGCTAGGTGATGCCTGGAGTGGGAAAGATTTTAGTTCAAATCCTACCTTAGAAACTCACTAGCTGTGTGGCCCTGATCAAGTCACTTTACTTCCATTTATCCCAATGTCCTCAATTGTAAAATGGAGGTCAAAATAGCAACTATCTCCCATTTAGTGAGGATCAAATGAGAGAGAATTTGTAAAGCATTCACTACAGTGCCTGGCACAACAGAAGGTGCTTAATGAAGGTTGCCGTCCTTAGCATTCTTTGGTGTACACAGTCTAAAGCCCCTTTTCTATGTTCTATGCTTTAAGGTCCTTCCGGTTCTGAAATTTCTATGGATGATATTCTAAGTCCAACATTCTATGGTTTCTATTTTGAAAATCCTTCCATTTCTGAACTTTCTAGGTCCTTCCAGCTCTGACATTCTAGAGTCTCTATTTTAAGATTCTTTTTGGTTTGAAATATTCTATGTTCTTTGTATTAAGGTTTCTTCTACTTCTAACCACTCTGTGTTCAAGAGTTTAAGTTTCCTTTCTGCTCTGACATTCTATGTTCTGAATTTTTAGGTTCCTTCTGGTTCTAAGCGTTCTATGGTCAATAGTCTAAGGGTCCTTCCAGCTTTGACATTCTATGTTCTCTGTTTTAAGGTTCCTCCCAGTTCTAAATAACCTATGGTCAATAGTGTCAGGGTCCTTCCAACTGGGACATTCCAGCATCTATATTTTTAGATTCCTTATACTTATGAACATTCTATGTTCTCTATTTTAGGATTCCTTCCAGTTCTAAGAATTTTTATAATCAATAATCTAAGGGTCCTTCCAGTTCTGGCATTCTGTGGTCTCTATTCTAGTTCTAATCATTGTATGGTCATTCTTTTAAGGATTCTTCAAACTCTGACATTCTATGGTCCCTATTTTGAGGTTCTTTCCAGTTCCATACATCGAATGGTCTTTATTTCAGGGTTCATTCAAGTTCAAAACATTGTATGAGCAACAATCAAAATGTTCTTCCCTGTATGACATTTTGTGTTCTTTTAAGGGTTCCTTCAGCTTCGAAAAGTCCTATGCCCAATTGTCTAAGTGTCCTTCCAGTTCTAACATACTATGTTCTGTAATTTTGGTTTCTTTAAGTTCTAAATATTCTATGTTCTTTATTTTAAGTTTCTTTCCAATTCTCAACGTTCTGTGACCAATAGTGTTAAGGTTTTTTCCAGGTCTAGCATTTTGTCTTGTCTATTTTAAGATTTCTTCCAGTTTTAACATTCTGTGTTCTCTATTTTAAAGTTCCCTACAGTCTTAAACATTGTATGTTCGATATTTTAAAGATCCTTCCAGTTCTAAACATTCTATGGCCAATAGCCTAAGGGTCCTTCCACCTCTGACATTCTATGCTATCTATTTTAATGTTCCTTCCAGTCCTAAACATTCTGTGTTCTCTATTTTAAGGGTCCTTTGAGTTATAAACTTTCTGTGGTCAATAGTGTAAGGGTCCTTCCAACTGAGACTATCTAATGTCTATATTTTAAAGCTCCTTCATGTTCAGAGAATTCTATGGTCTAAAAAATTAAGAAACATTCCAGTTCTAAAAATTATTTGGCCAACAGTTCAAAGGTTCTTCTAGATCTTGCATTGGGTGTTCTATAATTTAAGGTTCCTTCCAGTTCTAAAGATTCTATGGCCAATAGTCTAAGGGTCCTTCCAGCTCTGACATTCTAAGTTCTCTATTTTAAATTGCTTTCCAGTTCTAAATATTCTATATTTTCTACTTTACAGGTCCTTCCAGTTCTGACATTCTATGGTCTCAATTTTAAGGTTCTTTCCAGTTGTAAACATTCTATGGACAATAGTCTAAGGGTCCTTCCAGTACTCACATTCTATGTTCCATATTTCAATATTCCTTCTAGTTTTAAACATCTATGTTCTCCATTTTAAAGGTCTTTCTAGTTCTAAACATTGTATGATCAATAGTCTAAAGGTCCTTTCAGCTCTAATATTTTTTTCTCTATTTTAAGGTTCTTTAGAGCTCTAACATTCTATGTTCTCTCTTTGATGGGCTCTTCCCATTCTAAGCATTCTGTGGTCAATAGGGTAAACATCCTCCAAGCTCTGTCATTGTACATGTTCCATTTGAAAGGTCCTTCCAGTTCTAAACAGTCTATTTTTTCTACTATAAAATTTCTTCCAGTCCTAAGCAATCTATCTTCTCTACTTTAAGGGTCCTTTCAGTTCTAAGCATTATATGATCAATAGTCTAAGGATCCTTTCAATTAAGATATTCTGTGTCTGGTGCTTTAAACTTACTTAAAATTCTAAATGGTCTATGCTAAATAATCTGAGGTTCCTTCCAGCTTCCAGCTATAACATTCTATGGTCCATATTTTAAAGGTTTAAAGGTTCTAAACATTCTTTTTTTCCCTTTATTTTTAGTTTTCAGCATTCAGTTCCTTCTATAAGATTTTGTAATTTGATATAGACTCTACATATACATTCATATTAAACCTATTTTCACATTAGTCATGTTGTAAAGAAGAATTAGAACCAATGGGGGAAATCATGAGAAATGAGAGAGAGAGAGAGAGAGAGAGAGAGAGAGAGAGAGAGAGAGAGAGAGAGAGAGAGAGAGAGCAAGCAAATAATATGCTTCAATCTGCATTCAGACTATAGTTTTTTGCGTGGATGTGTATAGCATTTTCCATCATGAGAATTTCGGAGTTGTTTTAGAACCTTGTATTGCTAAGAAGAGATAAATCTAACGAAGTTAGTCATCACACTGACTCTTACTGTGTGTAATGTCCCCCTGGTTCTGCTCACTTCACTCGGCATCAGTTCATATAGGTCTTTCCAGGTTTTTCTGAAGTCCACCTGTTTGTCATTTCTTATAGCACAGTAGTATTCCATTACATTCAAATACCACAACTTGTTCAGCCATTCCCCAATTGATGGACATCCCCTCAATTTCCAGTTCTTGGCCACCACAAAAAGAGCTGCTATAAATATTTTTGTACATGTGGGTCCCTTTCCCATTTTTATGATCTCTTTGGGATACAACCCTAGAAGTGGTATTACTGGATCAAAGGGTATGCACAATTTTATATTCCTTTGGACATAGATCCAAATTGCTCTCCAGAATGGTTGAATCAGTTCACAACTCCACTAATAATTCATTAGTGTTCTAATTTTCCCATATCTTCTCTAGCATTTATCATTTTCCTGTTGTGTCATGTTTGCCAATCTGATAGGTGTGATGTGATACCCCAGAGTTGTTTTGATTTGCATTTTTTAATCAATACTGATTTATAGCATTTTTTTCATATGACTATATTGAGATTTAATTTCTTCATCTGAAAATTCCTTTTCATATTCTCTGACCATTTATCAGTTGGGAAATAGTTTGTATTCTTATAAATATGACTCAGTTCTCTCTATATTTTTAAAATAAGGACTTTACCAGAGACATTGGCTACAACAGTTCTTTCCCAGTTTTCTGCTTCCCTCCTAATCTTGACTGTATTGGCTTTGTGCAAAAACTTTTTAATTTAATTCAATCAAAGTTATCCATTTTGTATTTCATAATATTCTCTATCTGTTGTTTTGTCATAAATTCTTCCATTCTGTAAACTGCTCCTTGCTCTCCAAGTTTACTGATATTATCAGCCTTTATACCTAACTCATATACCCATTTTGACTTTATTTTGACATAGGGTGTAAGATGTTGGTCTATGCCTAGTTTCTGCAATACTGTTTTCTTGTTTATTCCCAGCAGTTTTTGTCAAATAGTGAGTTCTTATCCTGGAAGCTGCAGTCTTTGGGTTTGTCAAAACATATTGACTGCTGTATCTTGTATACCTAAACTATTCCACTGATCCACCAATCTATTTCTTAGCCAGTGCCAAGTAGTTTTGATGATTGCTACTTTATAATAGAATTTAAGATCTTTTGTTCTTCTAGATGAATAGTTTTAAAAGTTCTATGGCAAATATTCTAATGGTTCTTCTAATTCCATGATCTGGATTTTAATGTTGCTTTCAATTCTAATGTTTCTATGTTTTATAATAGAAGGTTCTTTCCTCTTCTAAACATTCTATGGCCAATCATCTAAGAGTCCTTTAATCTCTAATATTCTCAGTTTTGTACATTAAGATTCCTTCCAGCTCTCAAGAGTCTATGGTCAATAGTCTAAAGGTCTTTCCAACTCTAACATTCTATTGTTGCTCTTTTTACAATCCTTTGAGTTCTAAATATTTCATACTTAATAATCTAAAGATCCTTCCAGCTCTGACTTTCTATGTTTCATATTTTAAGGTTCCTCCTAGTTTTAAGCATTCTTTGTTCTCTATTTTAACATGCCTTCCAGTTCTAAACACGCTCCCTTCAATAGTCTAAAGGTTCTTTCAAGTCTTATATTCTTATTTCTCTATTTTAAGGTTCTTTCGAGCTTGGACACTTCATGTTCCCTATTTTAAAGTTCCATCTAGTTCTAAACATTATATGGCCACTAGTCTAAGGATCTGTACAGCTTTAACAATCTATCTTCTCACTTTAAAGGTTCTTTCCTTTTCTAAAGACTCTATATTCTCTAGTTTAAAGTTCCTTCTACTTCTAAAAATCCTATGGTCAATAGTAGAGTGGTCCTTCAAGTTTTTACATTCCAGAGTCTCTATTTTTAGGTTTCCTACAGTTCTACACATTCCAAGTTCTTTATTTTAAGGGTCATTTCATTTCTGGAATTCTATTTTCAATAATCTAAAATTCCTTCTATCTCTAATATTCTACGGTCTCCATTATAAGGTTCCTTCCAATACTAAACATTCTATGGACAATTATTTAAGGGTCCTTTTGATGCTAACATTCTAAGGTGCCTATTTAAAGGTTCTTCTAGTTCTGTATACTAAACATTCTATGGACAATTATTTAAGGGTCCTTTTGATGCTAACATTCTAAGGTGCCTATTTAAAGGTTCTTCTAGTTCTAAATAATCTATGTGTAATTGTCTAAGGTTCCTTCCACCTAGGATATTCTTTATTCTCAATTTTAAAATTGCTTCCTGCTCTGAAAATCAAAATTCTTAATTTTAAGATTTCTTCCTGTTCTAAACTTGCTATGTTCTCGATTTTAAGGGTTTTTTCAGTTTTGAAAATTCTATACTTAATGGCCTAAGGGTCCTTCTGGATCTGACATTCTATGTTCTCTATTTTAAGGTTACTTCTTGTTCTGAATTGTCTATACAAAATAATCTAAGGGTCCTTCCAGCTTTGGCATACAATAGTCTATATTAAGGGTTCTTCCGATTCTAAACATTCCATAGTCAATAGTCTAACAGTCTTTGCATCCCTGACATTTTATGTTCTCTATTTTAAAGGTTATTCAATTTCTAACCATTTTATAGATACTACTCTAAGGGTCTCTCTATCTCTGCCATTTTATGATCTCTCTTTTAAGGTTCCTTTCAGTTTCAAACATTCTGTGTTCAATAGTCCCAGGTTCTTCCCAGGTATGATATTTTATGATCTCCAGTTTCAAACACTTTGTGTCCTATCTTTTAAAGTTCCTTCCTCTTCTAAACATTCTATGTTCAATAGTCTAAGGGTTCTTATAGCTCTAATATTCTATGGTAAGCCTGCACAACGTGCAGCCCATGAATTATTTCTCATAGAATATTTAGAATTGGAAGCAACCTTATAAAAGAATATTTTGACCTCAAAATAATCTTAAAATAGAAAACATAGAATAGGAGACCTGAAAATAACCTTAGCTTAGCTATCACAGGATGTTTAGAATTGGAAGGAATCTTAAAATAGGGATCATAGAATGCCAAAGCTGGAAAGGTCCTTAGACTATTGGTGATAGAATGTTAAGAACTGGAAGGACTTTTAAAGTAGAGCACATAAAATGTCAGAGCTAGAAGAACCATTAGATCACAGATTGTTGAGAATTGGAAGGACCCTTAATGTATAGACCATAGAATACCACAACTTGAAGGACCCTTATATTATTGGGTGTTAAATGTTTAGAACTGCAAGGAGCCTTAAAATGGAGAACATAGATTGTCAGAGATGGAAAGAACTTTAACATTGAGAACATAGGATGAGAAGTGGGAGGAACCTTTGATGATTTAACATAGACTGTTTAGAATTAGAAGGACATTTGAACTGGAGGTCATAAAATGTCTGCACAGAAGCAGTCTTTAAATTGTTGACCATACAATGTTTAGAAGTGGAAGACTTTTAAAATTGAGAACAAAGTATGTCAGAGTTGGAAGGATCCTGTGACTCTTAATCACTGAGTGTCAAAAAAAAAATTATTGTTAAAAACAGTTTTGTTTTTGTTAAAAAAAAAGTTAATGTTAAACAAAAGTCAGAGTTGTAAGGATCCTTGGACTAATGGCCATAGAATATATAGGACTTGAAGGACCTTTAAAAGAGAGAATATCAAATGTCAGAGCTAAAAGAACCTTTAGACTATTGATCATAGAACTTTTAGAATGAGATGGAATCTTAAAATATAGAACATAGAATTTTAGAGCTTAAAAATTATTGGCCATAGAATGGTTAGACCTGAAAGAAGCCTTAAAATAACAAACATAGAAAGTTTAGAACTGAAAGGAATCTTAAAATAGAGACCATAGAATGTGAGAGCTGACCCTTACACTATTTGCCATAAAATGTTTAGATCAAGAAAAATACTCAATATGTAGAACGTAGAATGTTTAGAGCTGCATGGAATCTTAAAATAGAGAAGATGCATTATTGGAGTTGGAAGAGCCCTTAAACTATTGGCTGTAGAATGTTTAGAACTGAAAGACAACTAAATTTGAGGACATAAAATGTCAAAGCAAGAAGAACCTCTAGGTTATCAACTGGACCTAACAGACCTCTAACCTGTAGATGGCTGGAGCCACACAGAGCAGCCTAGAGACAGGAAAGACAAAGAGATGTTCAATTTCAAACTAAGGGAAAGAGCTTGCAATCAATGGGGCAGATTAGACACATGTGATATAGCCCCGCCATTGTGGGGGGACCCAAGGTAGAGGGACTGAGCCTTCATTTTTATACTTGTGGCTAGGCAAAGAGTCAAACAATGTAGTGCAGCAAGAGTGGTGAGAGACAATGGCAACAGTGACAACTAACAGCGAGAATAAAGCAAGGCTCTAGTGACAAAAAGTCCATTCACAGCAGGGCTAGATATCTGGACCTGTTGGTGCTTGCCCACACTCGGGGACCATCAGTTCTAGAAGGTGAGTGCAAAGGATTGTTGTTATGCCAACAGGGCACAGCTTGCTTGCTGGGACTTAACTCTGGAAAACAGGGTCTAAACCTTAAAAAAGAATATTTTGACTTCAAAATAATCTTAAAATAGAAAACATAGAATAGGAGACCTGAAAATACCCTTAGCATAGCTATCACAGAATGTTTAGAATTGGAAGGAATCTTAAAATAGGGATCATAGAATGGCAAAGCTGGAAAGGTCCTTAGACTATTGGTGATAGAATGTTAAGAACTGAAAGGACTTTTAAAGTAGAGCACATAAAATGTCAGAGCCCCTTTTTGAGCAAAGGGAGGAGATCTGAAAAAAAAACTTACCCTTCTAGCCAATAAAGGAGAGGCAGGTATAATTCAAGATGGCACAAGAGGCCAGTTGGGCCAGGATGAGATGTCATGCCCAGAGGCTTAGTTTTTTAAGGGGACTTATTGGGGAAATATGTCCCAGATATCATTGCTAGCTATAGTTTACTTGCAAACAGAAAAAGGAGGGGGGGGGTAAGAATGTGGAGGGTAAAATGCAAACATAGCTTGAATCAGTGCCTGGTGGTTGCACACATAACAAAAGGGGAGAGGGGAAAAAAAGAAAAACAAACAAAAACTAGGATGGTATATTCAGCCCTCCTCTGGAATCGTGGAACAGCTGCCTCATCTGGATGTCAACTGCTTCTGGGTCTGTACTAGACAAACCTTGAGGTTCCTGAGGGGTTGCTCTGTTAACTCAGGAGCAGGGGCTTTCTTCAGATGATCCAAGAGTCCACACTCACAAATTTGGCAGCTGTGCAAGTAGTCAGAAGGACCTAGTAGGGGCCCTTAGAAGACATATGGGTTGACAATTGTGGGAAAAAACTCCTTGCATCAATTGACAAAATTTGCCACAATTTCTATGATGGCATAATTGTGTTAAATCATGTACAGATCAAACTACAGAGAGGTCTCATAATGGAATAGTTCTAAGAAGGGAGATTTACATGTCACCAAGGTAACCAAGAAAAGTTAAACATCAAGTCTCCTTGTATCCTAGTAACCCATTCTCAATAACCATTTAAGCAGCACATTTTGAGTCCCAAATGGTTCATGTAGTTATCTGATCCCTGGATATCTTTTCTTGGACAATAGGTTTTATTCTCAGGACCATTATGAAGGGAGCTCTGCTTCTCTGGTTCCAAATCAAGAGGTTCCTAGATAATTCTGACAATATAATTTAGAGCAATCACTTAAATTTGGTTCTCCAATCTTAAACTCAAGAGGATTTCATTTTATGTACCATCGCTATCTGTCTCTATCCTTACCTACATCCTATACCTGATAAAAGAAATTTTTTAAAAAAAATTATGAGAATTCAGCTACAAAATTAATTCTTCTACCCTTTGAGATTATCAGACAGATACCTTAAAAATGGGGAAAGAGTTTCACTTTCTTTACCATTATCCACATAACTTGTGTGTAAAATCTTAATCAAATTTTGAGAACTTATTAGTAAAACATACTCAAAGCTTGAATTTCCATGATGAATTTGGAAGGCGATCATATAATCTTTTTGCTTCTGCAAAATTTACTATTCCATTTATTTAGAAAACTTTCACATTATATCTTTGTCTCATTGCTTTATCTAATCATTTCTCCCTTAGATTGATATCAATCCTATGGTATAATTTGGCCATAAATATAGGATAAAATTGTATGATGTTCATACTTATACCCAATCATACTAACTCAGAGATGTTCCAGTATGAATCTATTATTTAAAAAGCTTAGCATTGTAGTTATAAAACTTCTTGATCATAGAAATTTGCTATAAAATTAAAAAGAAGGACATAGACATAACAATGTATCACAGTAAATTGTAGTGTCAGGAACTTTTGCCTTAAATTGCAAAACTTCACTAACCTTTGCTTATAAATTGAAACTACCCATATTCTGAGGCTTCAGACATACAGCAAATATCTGCTAGTTGACTCATCATTAATATATTGAAACTCCATCTTTAAACCACCAAATACATATTCATAACAGCCAAGAATTTTCAAGTGAAAATTCACTTTTAAACTTATTATCCGTTTTATAACAAATGTACTTTATTAAATATTTAACAATTTTCAAATATCTATTTTTATCACATTCTTTTAAAAGCCTAATTCATGTGTAACACCATCCAGATTTAAAAGCCATTTTGTCCAACAGCATTTCTGTTACAATGGTCTCTCAAATTTCACAATATAAGAGAATATAGTAGTACAATAACACACATCAATTCATTTGACTGCATTTCCAAATCATTCCACATAAAAATCATTAATCTTATTACCTTCGACATTTTAAACCCATTTTAGAGTTACCAGGCATGGACCAATTACATTCAGTTAAAGAAATAAAAATAATGTAGTTCTTCACATGTGTCAGTCATATTAAGTACTTTACAATCATTATGTTGTTTTGATCCTCACAACAATGCTAGGAGATGGGTACCACTGTTATTTATTTCTTTAGAGTTCAAGAAACTGGGATAAACAGAAATAAGACAACTTGTCTAGCATTACACAACTAATACATTCTCTTTTTTGCAAATGGAACATTATTCAAGTTTGCCTATATTTTTCCACCATTTTTAAACACCTGTCGTTCAGAATCTGATTTGAGATGAGAGAGGTTAACAGGGAGAAGGAAAACGTCTCTGACCTGGGAGCGTTACCATAGATCTTTGGTTAAAACTATTTTTTCACAGTCAGAAAACGTCAAAGAAGGGCTTATTTATAAGAGGTGGTTATAAGGTGTGAACCTTTTACTCATTTTTTTCTTTCTCCATTCTGGGATAACTTCCAAACTAGCTGCCTTCCTTCATTGACTTAGAACAATGTGGCTATTAATCTTGTTATTTACTTGGAAATCTTTTATCAAATCTAATCCTTATTTTTCCTTAAAACAAATTCTATAGAACAGTACCCCCCAAAACTTACTAAGTTATTTCAGAAGGGAGTGAGTTCCTGGAATTGCCCCAAATGCTAGGAGTGTTTCTCTGCAATCTTAAAATGATTATTCTCCTAAAATATGCTAAAATACTTTCTAGCAGTTCTATAAATTTTGATTATTTGACCTTTTTTCTTATTACCTAATCTTCTGAGGAAAGCCTAAAGTGGGAGTTAGTCCTGCTTACTGAGAAAATTCCTTCAAGTATGAAAGTTCATCAATCTTTCCCAGTGTTCTAAACAGTTTGGCTACAGTACCTAGAAGATTTTCTGGCTGGCTGAATTTTAAATCTTTCAAGGCAGCAGAATTTACACTGACATTTTTCATTTTACAAAGACACAGACAGACAAAATGACAAGAAAGAAACAAGCAGAATGAAGTGTGAAGTCACAGTCAATACAGAGTCACACACTTAAAAAGTCTTGCAGCTTCAACTTTACAGAGGTATGTAGTTTAAAAAACAACAGAAACACACAGAGGGATAAGAGGCATGCAGTTACAATTTTACAGAAGCATTCAGTTAAAAAAAACAACAACACAGCAGGTCTACTCAGAGAGACTGATTAACAGATGTGTGCAGTTTAAGAAAGGATATCCCTACCAGAGAGATCCAAAATGAACCAGATCACTGGAGGGGACATGGAGATATCCTCACAAAGAATGGCAAGCTCAACTGAGGTGGGGGATTGGAATTGGAGAGGAATTGGATCAGGGAGAAGGAGGAGGACTCAGGACACGAGAGGGGATGAAACTCCAGAGAAATAAAACTCTGGTGGCACCTAGTCCATTCCCATTGGTACCAGAGTCCAAGGGCCTGATTCTGTGGTCAGTCCCACTTCTGACACCAATTAATGTGAACTGGACCAAACCAGCCTCTAACCTGTGGGTTATCGGAGCCAAACAGAACAGGCTACAGACAGGAGAGTCAGGAATCAAACAGAAGTTTAATTTCAAAGTGAGGGAAATTATTTCTGAGCAAGGAAATGGATTAGACACATGTGTTGGAGCTCTGCCCATAGTGGGGGGGGGGAAACCTGAAGCAGTAAGGCTTAACCTTGATTATTATACCTCTGGCTAGGAAAAGAGTCAAGTAGTGTAGTGAAGCAAGGTTGTCTAGTGATAAAAACTCCATTCATGGCAGGGCTTCATGTTTGGACATGTTGGTGCTTACCCAAGCTAAAGGACCATCAGTTCTAAAAGGTGAGTGCAAAGAGTTGTTGCTATGACAAACTCATGGCACAGCTTGCTTGCTGGGCCTTAGTTCTGGAAAACAGGGTCTCTCTTAATATCTGGACATTTCCCCCTTTTGAGCAAAGGGAGGAGATCTGAAAAAACCCTTACCCTTCTGGTCAATAAAGAAGAGACATCTATAAGCCAAGATGGTACAAGACACTAGTTTGTACCAGGATAAGATGCTGTGCCCAGGAGGCTAGTTTTTTGAGAGGACCTATTGGGGAAATGTGTCCCAGGTATCATTGCATTAAATCAGGTACAGACCAAACTACAGAGAGATCTCACAATGGAATAGTTCTAAGAAGGGAGATCCACATGTCACAAAGGTAACCCAGAAAAGTTAAACATCAAGTCTCCTTGTATACTAGTAACCCATTCTCAATATCCATTTAAGCAGCACATTTTGAGTCCCAGATGGTTTATATAGTTATCTGATTCCTAGATATCTTTTCTTGGACAATAGGTTTTATTCTCAGGACAGTTCTGAAGGGAGCTCTGCTTCTCTGGTTCCAAATCTAGAGGTCCCTAGATAATTCTGACAATATAATTTAGTAAAATCACTTAAATTTGGTTCTCCAGTCTTAGATTTAAGAGAATTTAATTTTACATACCATTTGCTGTTTCTATCCTTACCTACATCCTGTACCTAATATAAGAATTTTTCAAATTAATTTGTTTTCAGTTTTATACAATCACTTCCATAAATCTTAGATTTTCTCACCCTCCCTCTCACCTCACTCACCAAGATGTCATTCAGCTTTATATGGGTTCTACATGTACATTCTTACTAAATACATTTTCACCTTAGTCATGTTACATAGAAGAATTAAAATGAATACGAGAAACTGAAAAAAAACCAAAACATGACACAAGAGAAAATAGTCTGCTTCATTCTGCGATCCAATTCCATAGTTTTTTCTCTGGATGTGGAACGCATTTTGCCTTAAAAGACCACTGGGAATTTTTTAGATCCTTGCATTGTTGTGAATGGCTAAGTCTACCAGAAAAATTTCTTGTGCACTGTGTTTGTTACTGTGCACAAAGTTCTCCTGGTTCTGCTCCTTTCACTCAGCATCAGTTCATGTAAGTCTTTGCAGTTTTCTGAAGTTTTCTTGTTCATCACTTCTTATAGCACAATAGTATTCCACTACATTCATATACACATTTTATTCAGGCATTCCCCATTGATGGGCATCCCCTTGATTTCCAGTTCTTGGCCACCACAAAGAGAGCTGCTATAAATATTTTTGTACATGTGGGACCCTTTCCCATTTCTATCATCTCTTTGGGATACAGTCCCAGAAGCAGTATTGCTGGGTCAAAGGATATGCACATTTTTGCAGCCCTTTGGGCATAGTTCCAAATTGCTCTCCAGAATGGTTGGATCAGCTCACAGCTCCACCAGCAATGAATCAGTGTTCCAACGCTTCCACATCTTCTCCAATCTGATAGGTGTGATGTGGTACCTCAAAGCTGTTTTGATTTGAATCTCTCTAATCAATAGTGATTTAGAGCATTTTTTTTCATATAACTATAGATAGCTTTAATTTCTTACTCTGAAAACTGCTTGTTCATATCCTTTGACCATTTATCAATTGGGAAATAATATAAGAATTTTTAAACAAAAGTTATGAGGGTCCAATTGAAAAATGAACTCTTCTACCCTTTAAGATTATCAGACAGATACCTTAAAAATGGGAAAAGAGTTTCACTTTCCTTACCATTATCAACACAATTTATGTATAAATCTTAATCCAGTTTTAAGAGCTTATTACTAAAACATACTCAAAGCCTGAATTTCTATGATAGATAAATTTAGAAGGCAATCTTATAAACCTTTTGCTTCTTCAAAATTTACTATTCCATTTATTTGGAAAACTTTCACATTATATCTTTGTGTTATTACTTTGTCTAATCATTGAATCATCTAATCATCCCTTAGGAGGATATCAACCCTATGTTAAAATTTGGTCACAAATACAGGATGAAATTATACAATGTTCATACTTGTATCCTATTATAGTAACTCAGAGATGTTCCAGTATCAATCTATTATTTAATAGATTTAGTATTGTACTTACAAAACTTCTTGATTATGGAAATTTACTTTAAAATGTAAAAGAAGGACATAGATATAATAATGTCATGTATCATAATAAATTATAGTCTCAGGAATTTTTATTTTAAATTGCAAAACTTCACTGACCTTTACTTATAAATTGAAACTACCCATATTCTGAGGCTTCAGACATACAACAAATATCTGCTAGTTGACTCATCATTAATATCTTGAAACTCCATCTTCAAACCACGAAATACACTTTCATAATAGCCAAGAATTTTCAAATGAAAATGCGCTATTAAACTTATCATTATCTATTTTTATAACAAATGTACCTCATTAAATATTTAGCAGTTTTCAAATATCTGTTTTTATCACATCCTTTTAAAAGCCTAATTCATGTGCAACAACATCCATATTTAAAAGTTATTCTGTCCAACCACATTTCTGTTACAATGGTCTCTCAAATTTCAAAATATAAGGTAATTTAGAAATACAATAATAACATACCAATTTAGTTGACTTCATTTCCAAATCATACGATAAAAAAATCATTAATCTTATTACCTTTGGCATTTTAAACCCATTTTAGAGGCATGGATCAATTACATTCAATTAAAGAAATAAAAATTATGTAGTTCTTCACATATACTAGTCACTATGTTAAGCATTTTACAATCATATTATTTTGATCCTCACAATAATTGTGGGAGGTGGGTCCCATTGTTTTTCTCTTTATGGATCACAAAATGGGGCAAACAGAGATAAGATAAATTGACTAAGATAACACAGCTAATACATTATTTTTTTTTTGCAAATGGAACATTGTTCAAGTTTCTCTATATTTTCCAGCATTTTTTTAAGCATCTGTATTTTGGAATGTGATCTGAGATGAGAGGGGTTAACAGGGAGAAGGAAAGGGGCTCCGACCTGGGGGAGTTACTATCGATCTTTGGTTTAAACAGTCTTTTCTCTTTTTATGGTCAGAAAAGTCAAGGAGGTTGTAAGGTGCAAATCTTTTACTTATTTTTTTCTTTCTTCATTCTTAGATAACTTCCAACCTAGCTGCCTTCCTTCATTTCCCTAGAACAATACAGCTATTAAGCTTGCCCTTTACTTTTAAAATTTTATCAAACATTTATTTTTCCTGAAGTTCTATAGCATGGCACTCCAAAATTAAGTTATTTCAGAAAGGAGTGAGTTCCTGGAACTACCTCCCAAATCCCAGGAGTTCTCCTCTGCAAAGTTAAAATGATACATTTAAAATTATTTAATTTGGGACATTCTATGCTCTCCATTTTAAGATCCCTTCCAATTCTAAACATTCTATGCCAATAAGCTAAGTGTTCTTCCAACTCTGACATTCTATTTCAAGGTTCCTGCCAGTTCTAAACATCCTATGGCCAATAGTCTGAGTCCTTCCTCTATTCCTTCCATTCTTTCCTCTATATTTTAAGGGTCCCTTCAATTCTAAACATCGCATATTCTTTATTTTACGATTCATTCCATTCAAAACATTCCATTGACAAAAGTCTAAGTGTCTTTCCTCCTCTGATTTTTTTTTTATTCTAGGGTTCCTTCCAGTTCTAAATGTTATATTACCAGTAGTCTAAGGGGCCTTCCAATTGTGACATACTCTGTTCTCTATTTTAAGTTTGCTTTCAGCTCTGACATTCTATGTTCTCAATTTTTAGGTTCGTTCCAGTAATAAACATCCTATAGCAAATGATCTAAAGGTCCTTCTCACACTGACATTCTGTGGTCTCTATTTTAAAGTCCCTCAAGTTCCAAACATTCTATGGTCAATACTCTAAGAGTCCTTCCAATTCTTATATTCTATATTCTTTTTTTTTAGGCTCCTTCCAGTTCTTGACATTTTGTGGTCAATAGTCTAAGGGTCCTCATAGCACTGACATTCTGTGGTCCCCATTTTAAAGGTCTACCCAGTTCTAAGCATTCTATGGTCATGTCAAGGTACCAGGAGACAGGAGGACAGAGTTAAGATGGCAAAGAAAAGGCAGAAATTTACCTAAACTCTTCCCCCAAAGTCCTCTGAATACCTTTAAATTTTGCCATAAAACAATTTTTGGAGTAGTAGAACCCAGGAAAGGATGGGGTTAAATAATTTTCCAGCCAAAGACAACTAAGAAAGGTCAGCAGGAAATGTCTATTGCACCTGGGTGAAAGTGGACCACAGTCCAGCACAAACCCAGCCACAGCAAACCAGGAGCAGGACTTGGGAGACACTGAACTGATGGAATGGCATCAGCCATTTCCAGAGCTCTCAGCCCACCAATGATGAGGGGGTGGGATAACTGGCCAGAAGGGTCTCTTTGCTAGCACTGAGACAGAACTCTGTGAATCTACCCATACTTGGATTCAGGTTGAAGTCCGGGGCAGCATTCTCAGAGCAAGGGGGAGCACTAGCACAACAGCACTTGCATACTCAGAACAGCGAGGACCCTTTTCAAAGTTTCAGGGTTGAAAAGAGTGCTTGCAGTCACTCACTGATCAGAGCACAAGCCAGAAGAGTCGTAAACACACCTTTCTTTGATCACAGCACCTTGGAAAAACTGAAAACTTACATATACCTAAAAATATCTCTGAAAACAACTGCACAAGCCCCTGAAGCTTGTGATAGTGTGCCTTTCAATCTGGAAACAGAGTTGTACATTAGCAAAGATTTATAAATCAAGAAATAGACTGGGGAAATGAGCAAACAACAGAAAAAATTCTGACGATAGAAAGTTACTATAGTGAAAAGGAAGATGAAATCACATACTCAGTATATAACAAAATCAAAGCTCCTACTTTCAAAGCCCCCAAGAAGAATATGGATTGGTCTCAGGCCATGGAAGAGCTCAAAAAGGAGTTCAAAAATCAAATAAGAGAAGAGGAAAAATTGGGAAGGAAAATGAAGGTGATGCAAGAAAATCATTAAAAAAAAGTTAACAGCTTAATAAAGGAGACACAAAAAAAATTGAAGAAAAGAACATCCTAAAAAGTAGACTAGGCCAAATGATAAAATAAGTCCAACAATCCAAGGAAGATAAGAATGCTTTAAAAAGCAGAATCGGCCAAACAGAAAAAAGAGGCACAAAAATTCACTGAAGGAAAAAACAAAACATTCCTTAAAACATAGAATTAGCCAAATGGAAAAAGAGGCACAAAATCTTACTAAAGAAAATGACTCCTTAAAAATTATAATTGATCACATGGAAACCAATGATTTTATGAGAAATCAAGAAACAATAGAATAAAACCAGAAGAATGAAAAAAATAGAAGACGTAAACAACTGACCTGGAAAATAGATCCAGAAAAGATAATTTAAAAATTATTGGACTATCTGAAAGTCATGACCAAAGAGCTTAGACATTAACTTTCAAGAAGTTATGAAGCAAAACTTCCCTGATATCCTAGAAACAGAGGGTAAAATAGAAATTGATAGAATCCACTGATCATCTCTTGAAAGACATCCAAAAATGAACTTCCAGATCAAGAAGAAAATAATGCAAGCATACAGAAAGAAACATTTCAAGTATTATGGAGCCAGAGTCAGGATAACACAAGATTTAGTAGTATCTACATTTGAGAATTAGAAGGCTAGGAATATGATATTCTGGAGGGCAAAGGAGACAGGATTACAACCTATAATCACCTACTCAGCAAAACTGAGTATAATTCTTTAAGGGAAAAAATGAAAATTCAATGAAATAGAGCACTTTCAAGCATTCTTGATGACAAGACCAGAGCTGGATAGAAAACCTTACTTTCAAATACAAGACTCAAGAGCAGCATAAAAAGGTAAACAGTAAACTGAAATAATAAAAGACTTAGTAAGGTTCAGCTGTTTACATTCCCATATGGGAAGATTATACTTATAACTCATAAGAACTTTCTTATTATTAGAGCAATTAGAAGAAGCATATGTAGATAGAAGTCACAGGTGTAAGTTGAACATGAAGAATGAATATCCATTAAATAAAAGTAAATACTGAGAGAGTAATGGACTAGGAGATAGGGAAAGGGAAAGGTAGGATGGAGTACATTATCTCACATAAAAGATGCAAGGAAAAGCTTTTACAGTGGAGGGGAATGGAAAGGGGAAGAGGAGTGAGTGAACCTTACTCTCATCAGAATTGGCTTAAAGAGGGAATAACATATACATTCAATTGGATATAGAAATCTATCTTACCTTACAAGAAAGTAGGAGGGGAAAGGAATAAAAGAAAGCAAGGATTGATAGAAGGGAGGGCAGATGAAGGAGGGAGTAGTCAGAAGCAAAACACTTTTGAGGAGGGACAGGGTGAAAGGAAAGACAGAACAGAATAAATGGGAGGAATAGGATGGAGGTAAATACAATCAGTAACAGCTGTGAAAAAGATTTTGAAGCAACCTTCCCTGATAAAGGTCTCATTTCTCAAACATACAGAGATTTTAGTCAACTTTATAAAAGAACCATTCCACAATTGATAAATAATCAAAAGATATGAACAGTTTTCAGATGAAGTTATCAAAGCTATTTATACCTCATGACAAAATGCTCTAACTCCCTGTTGATTGTAGAAATGCAAATTAACACAATTCTGAGGTACTACCTCATACCTATACCTATCAGATTGACTCATAGGACAAAAATGGACAATGACAAATGGTAGAGGGGATGTGGGGAAAATAAGACATTAGTGTACCATTGATGGAGTTGTGAACCCATTCAACCATTCTATAGAGCAATTTGCAAAAAAAGTGCTATGCATGCCCTTTGACCTAGAAATACCACTACTAGGTCTGTATCCCAAAAGAGATTTTTAAAAAACGGGGAAGGACCTATATGTACAAAAATATTTGTAGCAACTCCTTTCTTATGGCAGGGAACTGGAAATTGGGGGGATGCCCATCAACTGGGAATGGCTGAATAAATTGTGATTATGTGATTATAATAGAGTACTATTGTGCTATAAGAAATGATGAGTAGATTGTTCTCAGAAAACCTGGAAAAATTTACGAGTTGATCCAAAGTGAAATGTACTGTGTACAAAGTAATAGCAATATTGTAAGACGATCAGCTGTGAATGACTTAGCTATTCTCAGCAATACAATGATCCAAGACATCTCTGAAGGACTTATGATGAAAGAAGCTCTCCATCCCCAAGAAAAGTACTGATGGTATCTGAGTACAGATTGAAGAATACTTTAAAAAAACTTTTTTCTTGTGGGTGTTTTTGGTCTATGTTTTCTTTTACAACATGACTAATGTGGAAATGTTTTACATGACTACACGTGTATAACCTATATCAAATTGCTTGCTTTCTCAATGAGGGAAGGTGGGAAGGGAAGAAGGGAGAGAATTTGGAGCTCAAGGTTTTAAAAATGAATGCTCAAAATTGTTTTTACATGAAACTGGGGAAAAATAAAATACTTAATAGAGCTGTGAATCAGTACAGCCATTTTGGAAAGCAGTTTGGAATTATGTAAATAAAGTGACTAAAATGTCAAAAAACATAGGAGATACCCTGTTTTCCAGAGCTAAGGCCCAGCTTGGCATAACAACAATCCTTTGCGCTCACTCTCTGGATGATCTCACCCTCTGGCAAAATCACATAATTATTTTATTGCTTTGCCCAGCACCAGGTGTTCTCTGAGCTTGGACAAGTTCTGGTCATGAAACTCTGCTACAAATCAAACTTGTAGCATTGTTGCTGTTACCTCTCGTTGTGAGGAATACAGCCTACTGTGCCACCATTGTTATGAGTATTGAAATCCCCCCACAACTGCCTTGAGTCCCCCACTAGTAGTGGGGCTCCAATACATTTGTCTACATTCCCTCCTTGTTTGCAAGATGTTTCCCTCACTTTGAAATTAACCTGCTGTTTGATTCCTGAGTTTCTTGGCTTTAGCATGCTCTGCTCAGCCCTAGCTATCCACAGGTTAGAAAATGGTTCAGTCCAGTTTACATTAATTGGTGTCAGAAGTAGGATTGGATATGGAACTGGGCCATTGGATTCTCCAGTACCATTGTGATTGGACTAGGCACCACCAAATTTTTATTTTTCCAGAGTCTGATCCTCCCTCATCTGGTGGGATCTTTGCCCTTATTCCTGCTCCAAGATTCCACCTAGGTTGAATTCATCATTCTTTGTGAGGAAAACTCCATGGGTCCTCTGGTGACCTGTTTCATCTTGGATCACTTTGGTAAGGATATCCTTTCTTAAGCAGCAGTCCTCTGTTAATTGTCCTCTCTCTTTTTCTATTGTTATTGTTGTTTTCCTGTATGACGCTGTAAAATTGTAACTATATGCCTCTTGTCCTCCTGCATGCCTCTGTTGTATTTTAAACTACACACCTCTGTAAAGTTATAACTATATGCCTTAGTAACCTTGTGCCTCTCTACAGACTGTAACTTCATGCTTTGTTAAAACTATCTGTGTTTGTTTCTATCTGCCTTATAGTTTTGTCTGTGTTTGTGCCTTTGTTAAACATAAAATGTCTTTGCTGTGTTTGTGTTGTGAGATAAATTCTGTGACCTTGAAAGGTTTAAAAAATAGTGAGCTAGAAAAATTTCTAAGGGCTGTAGCCAGAGAATTTAGAACACTGGAAAAGATCAATGAATTTTCATAGTTGAAGCAATTGTCCCAGTAAGCAGAACTAAATTCTACCTTAGACTTTCCATGGGAGATTAACTTATGAGAAAAGAGAAAAAGAAAACACCAACAAGATACTTTTTTCCTCCTACTTCAGCTTTGGCTATGTTACAATTACTGAAATAAAGTCAGATAATCAGAGTTTGTAGAACTGATAAAAACACCTTGGGAGATTAAGGAGTTTGAAAATTAATAATTTTAAGACTATAGGGGAGAACTCCTGAGACTTTGGGGATAATTCCAGGAACTCACTCCCTTCTCATACATCTTAGTAAGTTTTAGGGTACCAATCTGTCAAATTTTTATATGGAAAAATAAGAATTAGATTTTATAAAAGTTTTAAAAGTAAGTGGAAAATTAATAGCTTCACTATCAATGGAGGAAGACAGCTAGTTTGGAAGCAATTCCAGAGTGAAGAAAAAAAATAGGTAAAAGATTTGCACCTCATAGTCTCCTCATACTAAACCTTCTTTGACATATTTGACCATGAAAATACAAAAGATTGTTTAAACCAGGCAGACTCTTATGATTCCCCAAGGTCAGAAACACTCTCCCTGTTAATCCTTCTCATCCCAGATCAGATTTCCAAATACAGGTGTTGGAAAAATTCTGGAAAAATGAAGGGAAACTTGAATTGCATTCTAGTTGCAGAAATTTATTAGCGGTGTAATCTTAGGCAAGCTATCTAATCTCTGTCTGCCCCAGTTTTCCGATCTGTAAAGAGAAAAATAATATTGGTACCCACCTTCCAGGGTTGTTGTAAAGATCAAAATAATATAATGATTGTAAAGTGCTTATCATAGTGACAGGCATATGCTAAGTACTAGATTATAGTTTCTTTAATTTAATATAATTGTTCCCTACCCAATGACTTTAAGATAGTTTTAAAATGTAAAGGCTGATAAGAGCAATGATTTTATATATGATAATTTCAAAATGCAATTGATGCCATCTTAAATCACTGTATTTATAAATTCTCTTATATTGCAAAATTTGAGATATCATTGTAACAGAAATGCTATTAGAAAAATCAATTATTTAAGCTGGATGCTGTTACATATGAATTGGGCATTTAAAGGGATATGATAAAAATAGAATTTTTTAAAAATTGATATTTGAAAATTGTTAAATATTTAATGAGAAATATTTTGTTCTAAAGCAGGTAATAATATATAATAGCAAATTTTCATTTGAAATTCTTGGCTAAAATGAAAGTGTAGAGGGTGGTTTAAAAATATAATTTCAAAATATTGATGATGAGTCAACCCTCATGTATTTGCTGTATGTTTGAGGCCCCAAAATATGGGAGCTTAAATGTATAAATTACAGATAAAAGAAATGCTAACTATTAGGGAAATAATAGGAAAAATATTCAAGCCCTAAGTTGTGTTTAGTGAAATTTTGTTATTTAAGGTAAAAATTCCTGGGACTATAATTTACTATTATTTTCAGTTTTGATTGCACTCATAGTTGACAGAATTGTCTTTAAGCCAACAATAGAAAATGACATGTGTTGCCATCTGGGAATTGCTAAAACTGGATGTCTGGGGGGAGGAGCCAAGATGGCGGAGTAGAAAGATACACATATGCTAGCTCCGAAACTCACAGCCCATAAAATACCTGTAAAGAAGAACTCCCAACAAATTCTGGAGCAGCAGAAGCCACAAAACAACAGAGTTGAGGAGATTTCTGTTCCAGAGAGCCCTGAAAAGAGACACCAAAGGTCTGTCACACACCGGACCCGGAGCAGAGCCCAGCCCTGCCTTAGCTATGCAGCACCAAGAGGAGGGGATCTGAGCAGGCTTCGGGGACGGAATTTCCAGCAGCCACGCAGGTCCCTCCACCCACAGGTGCCGAAGGTTGGTGAGAGGGTCTCTTTGGCTGGTCAACTGGGGAGTGGGGTGTCCCCATAATTCAGGCCCCCTTGGGAGGCAGCAGTGGAGGCGGTAGCACACCAGGGCTCCCAAAGCAGGCAGGAGCCAGGATCCATTGTTGAAGGTCTCTGAATAAACCCCCCAGGGAACTGAGCCCTGTGAGGTGGCCCTGCCTCCACCTGAGTACCTGAACTTAATCTCACACTGAATAGCAGCCCCATCCCCGCTGAAAGCCCTGAGGCTGGGGAGCAGCATTTGAATCTCAGACCCCTGGCTGGGTGGATCTGAAGGAAAGGTGGGGGTGGACAGGACACTCAGAAGTCAAGTCACTTGCTGGGAAAATGACCAGAAAAGGGAAAAAAAATAAGACCATAGAAGGTTACTTTCTTGGTGAACAGGCATCTCCTCCCATCCTTTCAGATGAGGAAGAACAATGCTTACCATCAGGGAAAGACACAGAAGTCAAAGCTTCTGTATCCCAAACATCCAGAATAAATATTCCATGGGCTCTGGCCATGGAAGAGCTCAAAAAGGATTTTGAAACTCAAGTTAGAGAGGTGGAGGAAAAACTAGGAAGAGAAATGAGAGAGATGCAAGAAAAGCATAAAAAGCAGGTCAATACCTTGCTAAAGGAGACCCAAAAAAATGCTGAAGAAAATAACACCTTGAAAAATAGGCTAACTCAATTGGCAAAAGAGGTTCAAAAAGCCAATGAGGAGAAGAATGCTTTCAAAAGCAGAATTAGCCAAATGGAAAAGGAGGTTCAAAAGCTCACTGAAGAAAATAGTTCTTTCAAAATTAGAATGGAACAGATGGAGGCTAATGACTTTAGGAGAAACCAAGAAATCACAAAACAAAACCAAAAGAATGAAAAAATGGAAGATAATGTGAAATATCTCATTGGAAAAACAACTGACCTGGAAAATAGATCCAGGAGAGACAATTTAAAAATTATGGGACTGCCTGAATGCCATGATCAAAAAAAGAGCCTAGACATCATCTTTCATGAAATTATCAAGGAAAAATGACCTGAGATTCTAGAACCAGAGGGCAAAATAAGTATTCAAGGAATCCACAGATCACTGCCTGGAAGAGATCTAAAAAGAGAAACTCCTAGGAATATTGTGGCCAAATTCCAGAGTTCTCTGGTCAAGGAGAAAATATTGCAAGCAGCTAGAAAGAAACAATTCAAGTATTGTGGAAATACAATCAGGATAACACAAGATCTAGCAGCTTCTATATTAAGGGATCAAAGGCGTGGAATAGGATATTCCAGAAGTCAAAGGAACTAGGACTAAAACCAAGAATCACCTACCCAGCAAAACTGAGTATAATACTTCAGGGGAAAAAAGGGTCTTTCAATGAAATCAAGGACTTTCAAGCATTCTTGATGAAAAGACCAGAGCTGAAAAGAAAATTTGACTTTCAAACACAAGAATGAAGAGAAGCATGAAAAGGTAAACAGCAAAGAGAAGTCATAAGGGACTTACTAAAGTTGAACTGTTTACATTCCTAAATGGAAAGACAATATTTGTAACTCTTGAAACTTTTCAGTATCTGGGTAGTTGGTGGGATTACATACACACACACACACACACACATGCGTGCGTGTGCACGCACGCACGTGCTCGCACGCACACACAGAGACAGAGAGCACAGAGTGAATGGAATAGGATGGGATCATATCTTTAAAAAAAATGAAATTAAGCAGTAAGAGAGAAATATATTGGGAGGAGAAAGGGAGAAATGGAATGGGGCAAATTATCTCTCAGAAAAGAGGCAGGCAAAAGACTTTTTAGTGGAGAGAAAAAGAGGGGAGGTGAGAGAAAAACATGAAGTTTACTCTCATCACACTTGACTCAAGGAAGGAACAAAATGCACACTCATTTTGGTATGAAAACCTATCTTAAAATACAGGAAAGTGGGGGAGAAGGGGATAAGCAGGGTGGGGGAGGATGATGGAAGGGGAAGAGGGAGCAATCTGAAGTCAGCACTCTTGGGGAGGGACAGGATCAAAAGACAGAATAGAAGCAATGGGGGGCAGGATAGGATGGAGGGAAATATAGTTAGTCTTACACAGCATGACTATTATGGAAGTCATTTGCAAAACTACACAGATATGGCCTATATTGAATTGCTTGCCTTCCAAAGGGAATGGGTGGGGAGGGAGGGATGAAGAGAAGTTGGAACTCAAAGTTATAGGAACAACTGTGGAGTACTGTTCTTGCTACTAAGAAATAAGAAATACAGGTAATGGGGTATAGAAAGTTATCTGGCCCTACAGGACAAAAGAGAAGATGGGGATAAGGGAAGGGAGGGATGACAGAAGAGAGGGCAGATTGGTGATAGGGGCAATCAGAATGCTTGGTGTTTTGGGGTGGGGGAGGGGACAAATAGGGAGAAAATTTGGAACCCAAAATTTTTTGAAAATGAATGTTAAAAGTTAAATAAATAAATTTAAAAAAAATTTTTAAAAAGAAAATAAATAAATAAATGAAACTGGATGTCTGAGCCTATGAGAAGTTTTGGAGATGACTTTGGCACAGATTGGGTAGGAACTTCCTGACTCTATTTTCCTTCCCATGGTGCTATTTCTTTTCTGATAAGGAAAATTCCAACCTGATTAATCCTGAGCCTTGCTTTTAATACCCTGTGACTGTATGATTAGCTGTCAGATATGATTCATGCCTTGAACTAAAAAGAGCTAAGGGAGATTTTCACTCTGTTGTGATACATGACATGGTTATAACTATGTTCCCCTTTTTCCTTTTATAGCAAATTCCTATAATCAAGAAGTTTTGTAAGTATAATACTAAATCTGTTAAATAACAGATTGATACTGGAACATCTTTGAGTTACTATAATAAGATGCCAGTATGAATATCTTATAGTTTAACTTATTTTTGTGGTAAAATTATAGTATAGGGATGATATCCTCCTAAGGGGAAAATAATTAGACAAGATAATAGGACAAAGATGTAAGATCAAAGTTTTCTAAATAAATGGAATGGTAAATTTTGAGAAAGCAACAGTATTAAACTTTTCTCTAAGAGGTATATACATACATATATGATTGACATCCAAACTTATCTAGCAAGGAAATTCAGGCTTTCTGTGTATGGTTTAGCAATAAAGTTCTCAAAATTAGATTAAGGATTTTACAGAGATTGTGTTGATAATGGTAAAGAAATTGAAATTATTTTAAAGTATCTGATCACTTTAAAGGGCAGAGTTGGACCCTCATAAATTTTTTTAAAGATTCTCATATCAACTCTAGCATTTAAGTAAGGATAGAAACAACAAATGAAATTCTCTGAGGTTTCAAAGTAGGAGTACCAAATTTAAATTCTGTTAAATCAGAATTATCTAGCAACCACTAGATTTAGAAATAGAGAAGCAAAGTCCCCTTTAGAACCATTCTTAGAATAGAACCTATTGTCTGTGAAAAGATATATAGGGACCAGATAACTACATCAGGCGTCTGGAACTCAAAACGTACTGATTAAATGGACGTTGAGATTGGGTTACTAGGATACAAGAAGTTAGTTAATATTAGTGATAATCATTGTATTGCTTTGGTCTTTTGTTTCTAGATGTCTAGGTTTTAAGTTTTCTTGGTTCCCTTGGTAACATGTAAAGTTGCCTTCTCAAAACTAGTCTACTGTGAGCCCTCTAATATTTTGATCTGTAATGTAACATTATTGTGACATAACTTAATGTAATTATGATTATGAAAAAAACATTATTGCATGTTTTGAACCGAGCCTTGCTTGGCTGGGAAACTGTAACATCTCTATGTCCTATTTAAAGATCCTTAACCAAGGACCTATGTTATGCTGACCAGAAACTCACATTCTAAGACTGATGCAAGTAGTTTTTACTAAGCACCCCTACCAAGTTCTTCATGCTATTCTCACAGCTGTAAAACTTGCGAATGTGGACTTCTGGATCCTCAGAAGAAAGCCCCTGTTCTTGAGTGGATGGCAGAACCCTACACGGTTCCCTAGTGCATCTAGTATGGACCTCAAAATGGCCAACATCCAGGGAAGATGCCTGTTCAAAGATTCCAGACGAAGGTTGAATATACTGCCCTAGTCTGTGTTTTTTCTCTTCCATTTTGTAATGTACCCAAAACCAAGGCCCTGATTGAAGCATGTGTTGGCATTTTCTCCCTCTACAGAATTGTTCCCTCCCTTTTTCTGCTTGCTAGCAAACAATGGCTAGCAATGATACCTAGGACATACTTCCCCAATAGATCCCCTGAAAGAACTTACCTCCTGGGATAAAAATGCTTGTCCTAGCCCAACTGACCCCTCATGGCATCTTCTTATACCTGCCTGTTCTTTATTGGCCAGAAGGATGGGGTTCTTTCAGACCCTCTCCCTTCGGCCAAAACGGGGAAATGTCAAGATATTAGGAGACATCTTGTTTTCCAGAACTAAGGCCTAGCAAGCAAGCTGTGCCCTGAGCTTGACATAGCAAAAATACTTTGTGCTCACCCTCTGGTAAAATCACATAATTACTGTACTACTTTGACCAGCACCAGGTGTTCTCTGAGCTCAGGCAAGTTCTGCTCATGGATCCCTGCTATGAATAAAAATTGTGCATTGTTGTTTTTATCCCTCATTGTGAGGGTTACAGCTCACTGTGCTACCACTGATGCAAGTACCGAGACCTCCCTACACTCCCTTGGGTCTGCCCATTAGGGGCATGCCCCAGATTTTGTGTCTAGATCTTCTCCTTGTCACCAATCTATTTCCCTCACTTAGAAATTAGTTTTCTTTATGATAGCTAACTCTCCTGTCTCTAGCCTGCTCTGTTCCACTCTAGCAATCCACAGATTGGAGGCTGGTTCAGGTCAATTGGCAGTAACTACTCGAAGGCTCCATCCACCTCTGACATTCTGTGGTTTTTATTTTAAGATTACTTTTAATTCCAATCATTTGATTCTTTATTTAAAGGTTGCTTCCAGTTCTAAAATTTCTACAGCCAACAGTCTAATGGTCCTTCAAACTTGGAAATCTGTGTTCTGTACTTTAAAGTTCCTTCCAATTCTAAACATTCGATGTTCTCTATTTTAAAGTTCCTTCAAGTTCTAAGCATTCCATACTCGGTATCTAAACATTCTTTCCAATCTGACACATTCTACGTTATCTATTTTAAGGGTCTTTCCAGTTCAGGACATTCTATCGTCAATAGTCTGTGGTTTATCAGTTTTCACATTCTATGACCACATTTTTAAGATTCTTTTAAGTTCTAAACATTCTATAGTCATTACTCTAATTGCTCTTCCTGTTCTGACATTGTGTAACCTATTTTAAGGTTATCCCCAGTTCTAAAGATTCTGTATTATCTATTTTAAAATTTCTCTAGTTCTAAACATTCAATTGCCAACAGTGTAATTGTCCTTTGAGGCCTGGCATTCTATGTTCTGTATTTTAAGTTTCCTTTTATTTTAAAGACTCTGTGTTCTATATTTTGAGATTCATTCTATCTCTAAACATTTTATACTCAAAAGTCTAAAGTTCCTTCCAGTTATGACATTGTATGTTTTTTTTTATTTTAAGATTACTTGTACTTCCAAACATTCTCTGTTCTTAGTTTTAGAGTCCTTCCAGTTCTAAACATTCTATGTGCTGTATTTTAAGTTTACTTTCAATTCTAAATATTTTTTGTTCTCTATTTTATGGTTACTTCCACTGCTAAACATTGTATAATCAAAATCTTAAAGTTCCCTCTAGATCTAACATTCTATGGTAGCTATTTTAGGGTTACCTCTAGTTATAAAGATTCTATAGTCTCTATTTTAATGCATGTCTAGTTCTAAACATTCTATTGCCAATAGAATAATGGTTCTTTGAGGTCTGACATTCTAGGTTCTGTGCTTTAAAGTTCTTTTTGTTATAAACACTCTATGTTCTATATTTTATGGTTCCTTCCATTTCTAAACATCTATACTCAACATTCTAGAGTTCCTTCCAGCTCTGACATCCTATTTTCTACTTTAAGCTTCCCTCCACTTCTAAACATTCTTTGTCTTCTAGTTTTAAGGTCTTTCCAGTTCTAAATATTGTATGGCCAATTGTCTAAAGATCCTTTGAGGCCTGGCATTCTATGCTCAGCATTTTAACTTTCCTTTTCATTCTAAACATTCCATGTTCTCTATTTTATGGTTACTTCCACTACTAAACACTCTATACCCAATACCCTAAGTTCCTTCCAGGCCTGACATTCTATGGCCCCTATTTTAAGGATACTTCCAGTTCTAAAGATTCTATATTATCTATTTTAAAGTTCATCTAATTCTAAACATTCAATGGCCATTAGTCTAACGATCCTTTGAGGCTTGACTTTCTATGGTCTCTATTTTGAGGTTCATTTTATTCTAAACGCTCTGTGTTCTATATTTTATGTTTCCTTCTACTTCTAAACATTCTATACTCAATATTCTAAAGTTCCTTCAGGCTCTAACATTCTGTATTTTCTATTTTAAGGTCTCTTGCAGTTCTAAACATTCTCTGTATTCTAGTTTGAAGGTCCTTCTAATTCTAAATATTCTACTGTCAATTGGCTAAGAGTCCTTTGAGTCATGACATTCTATATTCTGTATTTTTAGTTTACTGATAATAGGAAACATTCTATATTGCATAATTTGAGTTATTCCACTGCTAAACATTCTATACCCAATAACCTTAAGTTCCTTCCAGGGCTGACATTCTATGGTCAATATTTTAAAGTTATTTTCAGTTATAAAGAATGTATATTCTCAGGAACAGAGCCAAAATGGTGGTGTGAAAGCAGGAACTCACCTGGGCTCTTCCACAAATTACTTCAGATACCTTTAGGAAGTGAAACTGAACAAATTTGAGAGTGGCAGAATCCACTAGGAGACAGAGTCTGGCAGATTTTCAGCCCAGGACAACCTGGAAGATCAATGGGAAGGATCAGTTATGCTGAGCTGGGGGAGCACAGAACCTATGAGCTGTACCAGCACAGACTCAGCCATAGTGAACAGGGAACAGCCCTAGGTGGTCTGAGTCGCTAGCAGCAGTGTTGATTCCCAAACCTCTCAGCACAGGACAAGAGTCGGTCAGAGTTGGGTGAGAGAGAAACATGTAGCCCATGGCAATAACTGTGACTGCTCTTGGAGCTATCGGCTCACAGACTGAATGTCTGAAAGTCACCCACTTGAACGTCTGGGAATCAAGATGTTGGAGCCAACTGTAAGTGTTCTCACCCTCCCTTGTTCACCTTGAAAAACACAGAGAATAATGCACCAGGGGAAAAAAACCTGGAGTAGTGGAGCCAACAGAAGGGGTGCAGGAGACTTTTAGCTTGGGAGTCTGGGGAGACTGATAGGAAGAGGCCCTCTTGCTGTGCCTAAAGAGGACAAATACAGGACAGGAGACATATCAGCAAGCCCTACCTCAACAGACAAGCACGAGATCCATAGCACCAGTTGGAGCTGTAAGCATCAACACCAGGACCCCAGGCACAGCCAGGAGAATGGGGCAGACACCAGTACAGATGGGTTCACAAGCCACTGAGCCTGCCTGTGCTCTAGCAAAGCTCTAGGGCCAATGGACAGACCACCTCTCACCCACACTTCACTCCATGAGCTTCAGTGTAACCCTGGGGAAACTCAGACACTTTTCACCTGGTCTTGTCCTTGGCACACACAAGCTAGCTCAGTATCAGGTAAGCTGCAGCATTATATAGCTTTTAGCTGAAAGAACCAGAAGGGAGAGAGATTTCCAGCCCAAGACAGCCTGGAAGGCTGACAGGAAGAGTTTATTGGACTGGGTTCAGAGTGGAACACAGCCCAGTCTTGGTCGTGAGCACAGCAAAAACAGGACTGGACCAGCGCCCCCCCCCCCCCCATTTCCCAGCACAAGAAACTGTGTTGGAGCCCAAGAAACAGAGATGCACTTTAAAAACCAGGGAAAAAAGCAATCACCATGAGGAAGAAACAAATTAGAAAAGCAAAGGCCATTGAATCTTATGGGAAGATAAAAATACAAATTCAGAAGAGGACAGTATTGACACTATACCCACATCTGAAACCTCAAAATGGAGTATGAACAGGTCTCAAGCCCAAAGAGCATTCTTGGAAGAACTCAGGACGGATATTAAAAGCCAAATTAGAGAGGTAGAAGAAAAATTGACCAAAGATTTTAAAAATGCAATCACTTCCTTAAAAAGAAAATTGGCCAAATGGATAAGGAGGTACAAAACCTAACTGAAGAAACTCCTTAAAAGGAAAAGTTGGACAAATGGAAAAGGAAGTACAAAAACTAAGTGAAGAAAACACTTTGCTAAAAATTAGAATTGAACAAGTAGAAGCTAATGACTACAAGGAATCAAGAATCAGTCAAACAAAAGCTAAAGAATGAAAAAATGGAAAAAGACATAAAATATCTCATTGTAAAAACAACTGACCTGGAAAATGAATCCAGTAGAGAAAAGCTAAGAATTATTGATCTACCAGAAAGCCATGGTGAAAAAAGAGCCTGAACAGTATCTTCCAAGAAACCATCAAGGAAAACTGTCCTGAGGTCTTCAATTCAGAGGGTAAAATAGTCATTGAAAGAATCCACCTATCACCTCCTGAAAGAGATGCCAAATTGAAAATGACAAGCAATATTTTTTCCAAATCCCAGAACTATCAGGTCAAGGAGAATATACTACAAGCAGCCAGAAAGAAACAATTCAAATATCAAGGAACTACAGTCAGGATCACATAAGACCTTGAAGCTTCTACATTGAAAAATCAGAGGGATTGGAATATGATATTCCATAAGTCAATGGAGCTTGGAATACAACCACGGATGAATTACCCAGCAAAAATAGCATAATCTTTGAGGTAAGGAGATGGACATTCAATGAAATAATGTTTTCAGACCTTCCTGATGAAAAGGCCAAATACAAAATTTGATCTTCAAATGCAAGATTCAAGAGAGGCATAAAAAGGTAAATAGGAAAAATAAGAAAAAAAAAAAAAACACTTGCTATTCAATATGGGCAAACTTTTTACATCCCTAAATGGGAGGATGATACTTGTTAATCTTGAGAACTGTATATTTACTACAACACTTAAAAGGGATATACATAGAGTGTGTGGGTATAAATTAAATGATGTGATTATAGAAAAAAACTAAGGGGGGGGCGAAGGAAGAAGAGGAGAGGAAGTGGCAGAAAAAGGTTAATTACATCACATAAACAAAAACATAATAGTACAGGGAAAGAAGGGAGAGAAATGAGCATTGATTGAGCTTTATCCTCTTCTGATTTGATTCAAGGAGGATTACCTTCTCAGTTAAGTTTAGAAATCTAACTTGTACTATAGGCAGTAGGAGGGGAAAGTGGAAAAGGGAGGGAGTTGTTAAAAGGGAGGAAAGAAGTAGTAAGGGAAAAAGGAAAGAAAAGGGAAGGGGTAATGAGAGAAGGGAGGGAAAACTGAGGGAGGCAGTGATCGAAAATAAAACATCTTTGAGGAGGAGAAGGGAGAAATAAAGGCATAAATGGGAGGGATAGGATGGAGAGAAAGATATAGATGGTAATCATAACTGTGAATGTGAATGGGATGAACTCCCCCAAAAAACAGAGGCAGATAGTAGAATGAATTTAAGACCATAATCCTACAACTTATTGTTTACAAGGAAAACATTTGAAAAGAGGATGCGCACAGAGTAAATGGAAAAGGCTGGAGTAGAATTATGTTTCAGCTGAAGGAAAAAAAGCAGGGGTAGCAACCCTAACCTCATACAAAACAAAAGCAAAAATAGATCTAATCAAAAGAGATAAGGAAGAAAAGTATATCCTGCTAAAAGGCACCATAGACAATGAAGTAATATCATTACTAAACATATATGCACCAAGTGGTATAGCACCCAAATTCTTAGAGGAGAAGTTAAAGGAGTTACAAGAAGAAATATACAGCAAAACTGTACTAGTGGGGGACCTCAACCTCCCCCTTTCTTTACTTGATAAATCTAACCTCAAAATAAACAAGAAAGAAGTTAAGGAAATGAATAGAATTCTGGAAAAGGAAGTTGTGATGGACCTCTGGAGAAAATTGAGTGGGGATAGAAAGGAATATACCTTTTTCTCAGTGGTACATGGCACATACACAAAATTTGACCATGTAGTAGGGCATAAAAACCTCGCAATCTAGTGCAGAAAGGCAGAAATAGTCGGTGCCTCCTTTTCAGATCATGATGCAATAAAAATTATATGTAATAAATGGCCATGGAAAGATAGATGAAAGGTTAATTGGAAACTAAATAATTTAATACTAAAGCATGAGTGGGTCAAACAACAAATCATAGAAATAATCAATAATTTCATCCAAGAGAATGATAATAATGAGACAACCTACCAAAACTTATGGGATGCTGCAAAAGCAATTCTTAGGGGAAGTTTTATATCTTTGAGTGTCTACATGAATAAAATAGAGAAAGAGGAGATCAATGAATTGGGCATGCAGCTAAAAAAGCTAGAAAAAGAACAAATTGAAAATCTCCAAGTAAATACCAAATTAGAAATACTGAAAACCAAAAGAGAGATTAATAAAATTGAAGTTAAGAAAACTTTTGAACTAATAAATAAAACTAAGAATTTTTTTATGAAAAAACTAATAAAACTGGCAAACCTTTAGTCAACTTGATTTAAAAAAAAGAAAGAAGAAAATCAAATGACCAATACCAAAAATAAATGGATGAATTAACCTCCAATGAGGAGGAAATTAAAACAACAATTAGAAATTGCTTTGCCTAACTGTATGCCCATAAACTCGACAATCTAAATGAGATGGATGATTATATAAAAAAAAATATAAGTTGTCCAGATTAACAGAAGAGGAAGTTGAATACTTAAATAATCTCATCTCAGAAACAGAAATTGAACAAGCAAGCAATGAACTCCCAAGGAAAAAATCTCCAGGGCCGGATGGATTTGCAAGTGAATTCTATCAAACATTTAAAAAACAGTTAATTCCAATACTATATGGATTCTTTGGGAAAATTGCCAAAGAAGGATTCTTTAAAGGAGTAAACCTTTAAATAGGGACTATGGAATGTCACAATTGTAAGGACTCTTAGGTTATAGGGCATAGAAAGTTTAGAACTGAAAGGAAACTTAAAATAAAGAACTTAGGAGGTCAGAGCTGGAATTAAATTTAGATTATTTGGTATAGAATGTGAGAGCTTGAAGGACCCTTAAGATAAAGAACATAAAATGTTTAGAACTGGAAGGAACTTTAAAATAGAGACCATAGATTGTCAGACCCAGAAGGACCTTTAGGGAATTTGGTATAGAATGCTTAGAAATTTAAGTAACAGTAAAATATAGACCATAGAATGTTTAGAACTAAAATGAAACGTAAAATACAGAGAATATCGGGGCTCAAAGAACCCTTAGACTACTAGCTATAGAGAGTTTTGAACTGGAGAAATTTTATAAGCTAGCATATGGAATGTTTAGAACTGGAGTGAACCTTAAAATAGGGACCACAGAATGCCACAGCTCTATGTTATAGAGCACAGGAGGTTTAGAACTGAAAGGAAACTCAGAGAATGTAGAACTTCAGAGTTGGAAGTACACTTAGTTATTCAGTACAGAATGTGAGAATTAGAAGATCCCTTAAGTTACAGAATACAGAATATGTAGAACTGAAAGGAACTTTAAGAGAAAACAGTTTGTTTAGAACTGGAAGGAACAATAAAATAGAGATCCTAGAATGTCAGACCCAGAAGGATCTTCAGGGTATTGGGTATAGAATGTTTAGAACTAGAAACAACCTTAAAATAGAAAAGATAGCATGTCAGAGCTGGAAGAACCTTTATAGTATTGAGTATAAAATGTTTAGAGGGAAAAGATTCATAGTATATAGTACCTAGAAAGTTTAGAAGTAAAAGGAACCTTAAAATACAGAACATAGAATGGCAGGTATCAAAGAACATTAGACTATTGGCCATAGAATGTTTAGAACTAGATGAATATTAAAATAGAAAATTTAGAATCTTTAAAACTGTTAACCTTAAAATAGGAATCATAGAATGTAAGGTCTGGAAAGAACTTTAGGGTATTGGGTATATAATATTTAAAAGTGGAAGTAACCATAAAATACAGAACCTGCAATGTTTAGAATTAAAAAGAAACTAGAAATAAAAAATATCGATAGAGTTCAAAGGACCCTTAGACAATTGACCACAGAATGTTTAGAATTGGAAGGACCCTAATAGTAGGGTACAGAGAATGTTTAGAACTGGAAGTAACCTCAAAAGAGAAAACATATAACGTCAGAGCTGAAGAAACATTAGACTACTGAGTATAGAATGTTTAGAAATGGAAGGACACAAAATATAGATAATAAAGTGTTTAGAATAAAAGAAAATTTAAAATATAGAACATAAAATGTCAGACCTCAATGAACAATTAGACTATTGACCACAGAATATTTAGAACTAGACAAACTTTGAAATACAAAATATAAAATCTTTGGAAATGGAAGGATCCTTAAAATAGGGACCACACAATGCCAGTCATTGTAGGAACTTTAGGTTATTAGGGATAGAATGTTTACCAGTGGAAGCAACCATAAAATAGAAAACATAGAATGTTTAAAATTGAAAGAAAAATTAAAATACAGAATATGGAATGTCAGGGCTTAAAGCATGCTTAGACAATCAACCATAGACTATTTAGAACTGGAAGAACCTTAATACTAGAGTATAGAGGATGTTTACAACTGGAAATCACCTTAAAATAGAAAGCATTGAATGTCAGAGCTGGAAGGAACTTAAGACTATTGAGTATCGTGTTTAGAAGTGGAAGGAACCATAAAATATAGAAAATGGAGTGCTTAGAATAAAAAGAACCTTAAAATACAGACCATCGAATGTCAGGCCTCAAAGGACCATTAGACCACTGGCTATAGAACGTTTAGAACTAGATGAACTTTAAAATGGAGACTACAGAATCGTTAGAACTTCAAGTAAACTTCAAATAGCCACCATGCAATGTCAGGTCTGGACAGAACTTTAAGATATTGGTTATACAATGTTTAGTAGTGGAAGTAACCATTAAATGGAGAATATGGAATGTTTAGAATTTAAAGTAAACCTAAAATACAGAACACAGAATGTCAAGACTCAAAGGACCCCTAGACAATTGAATATAAAATGTTTAGAAGTAGAAGGATCCTAGAACTAGAGACCAGAGGATGTTAAAACTAGAAGCAACTTTAAAAATGAAAACACAATACCAGAGCTGCAAGGATCTTTAGAATAAAGAGTATAGAGGGTTTAGAAGTGGAAGAAAACAAAAAAAAATAGAATGCAGAATGTTTACAACTAAAAGGAACCTTAAAATACAGAACATAGAATGTCAAACCTGGAAGGAACTTTAAGATATTGGTTATAGCATGTTTATTAGTGGAAGTAACTATAAAATATGGAACATAGAATGTTTAGTATTAAAAACAAACTAAAAATATAGAAGATAGAATAACATTTCTCAACAGATCCTTAGGTTATTAGCCATATAATATTTAGAATTGGAAGGAACTTTAAAATAGAGAACCTAGAACATTTCTAATTAAACGAAACCTTAAAATACCAAACATGGAATATGAGGCCTCAGAGAACCATTAGACTACTGGCCATAGAATGTTTCGAACTATACAAACTTTAAAATAGAGAATATACATACTTTTCCCTAAAATTTATTAATTGATTTGTTTTCATTTTTCAACAATAACTTCCACAAGTTCCAAATTTTGTCCTTCATCCTTTTCCCTCTCTCCTCAAGATGACATGCAATCTTATATGGGTTCTACACATACATTCCTATGAAACACATTTTCACATTAGTCATATGGCATAGAAGAATTAAAACAAATGGGAGAAACCATGAGAAAAACAAAACAAAATATAACAAAAAAGAAAATAGTCTACTTCTTTCTGAGTTCCAACTTCATAGTTCTTTCTCTGGATGTGGAAGGCATTTTGCATCATGAGTCCTTTGGAAATGTTTTATGTTCTTGCATTGCTGTGAAAGGCTACATCTATCAAAAACAGTCCTTGCACACTGTGGTTGTTACTGTGTAAAATGTTCTCCTGACTTAGTTCACTTCATCAGTTTATATAACTCTTCCCAGGTTTTTCTTAAGTTCTCCTGTTTGTCATTTCTTATAGCACAACAGTGTTCGATTACATTCATATACGACAATCTGTTCAGCCATTTCCATTTGATGGGCATCCCTTCAATTTCCAGTTCTTGGCCACCACAAAAAGAACTGCTATAAATGTGGGTCCTTTTCCTATTTTTATGATCTCTTTGGGATAGAACCCTAGAAGTGATATTGCTGGTATGCACATTATTGTAGCTTTTTGGACATAATTCCAAATTGCTCTCCAGAATCGTTGGATCAGCTCACAGCTCCACCAACAACGAATTAGTGTTCCAACTCTCCCACACCTTCAACATTTTTCGTTTTCCTGTTTTGACGTTTGCCAATCTAATCAGTGTGACGTGATGTGGTGCCTCAGAGTTGTTTTGATTTGTATCTCTGTAATCAATAGTAGTATAGAGCATTTTTTCATATGACTATAGATAGCTTTCATTTCTTCCTCTGAACACTGCCTGTTCATATCCTCTGACCATTTATCAGTTGGGAAATGGTTTATATTCTTGTAAATTTTACCCAGTTCTCTCTATATTTTTGAAATGAGACCTTTATCAGAGACATTGGTTATAAAAATTCTTTTCCAGTTTTCTGCTTCCCTCCTAACCTTGGTTATATTGGCTTTGTGCAAAACCTTTTTAATTTAATGCAGTCAAAGTTATCCATTTTGCATTTCATACTGTTTCCTATCTCTTGTTTGGTTATAAATTCCTCCGTTCTCCATAAATCTGACAATTAGCTATTCCTTACTCCCCTAGTTTGTTTATAGAATCAGCCTTTATACCTAGATTGTCTATTCATTTAGACATTATTCTGGTATACAGTGTCAGGCATTGGTCTGTTCCCAGTTTCTGCCACTCTATTATCCAGTTTTCCCAGTAGTTTTTGTCAAACAGTGAGTTCTTATCCCAGAAGCTGGGTCCTTGGGTTTATCAAACAGTATACTGTTGTAGTCATTGACTTCTGTACATATCCTATTCCACTGATCTACCCCTTTATTTCTTAGCCATTACAAGTGGGTTTGATGGTTGATGCTTTATAATAAAATTTGAGATCTAGTATGGCTAGGCCACCTTCCCTAGCATTTTTTTTCATTAATTCTATTGAAATATTGGACCTTTTGTTCTTCCAGATGAATTTTGATATTTTTTCTAGCTCTAGGAAATAATTTTTTGGTATTTTGATTGGTATGGCACTGAATAATTAAATTAATTTAGGTAGAATTGTCATTTTTTATTATATTAGCTTGGCCTACCCATGAGCACCTGCTGCTTTTCGAATTATTTAGATCTAACTTTATTTGTGTGAAAAGTATTTTGTAATTGTGTCCCCTGAATGGAGACCCAGCTAGCTGGGTAACTCAGCTCTTTCTCTCCTGTCTGTCTCCATCTCCCTTCCTTCTCCTATCCAAAGGAAGGTAAATTTGGATGGCCAGAGGATACCCAGCTAACTTGGGGTTTATTGACTATATTTCTTTCTTCCTTTCCCTTTCCTTTTCCTTTTCCAAAACCTTAAACCTACTACAATCTGAAGCCTATAGATTGGACAACACTAGGCCCCACCCAAGCTCCACTTAAGGGCTGTTTTCTGGACCCTCCTGGTTTAAGAGTAATTATCAATAGTAGCTGTTGCTATTTCCATTCCAGATTGATTTAGTTATTTTTTTCTTTGGTTGATTGAAGGGGCCATCCCCTGACTACTTCTTAAACAGGCCTAATCACTGAATGGGTATTACCTCACCCTAAGTGAGTACCTGAATAGGCCTTGATCTGAAGGGGCAAAGGTCTCTCATTGCATCCTGGGCCACCTTCATTCATGCTGATAAATATCTGGTCACTGGATTCAGATGGCTCAGGAGGAGAAAGTGAGGTTGATAAAACCTTGCACAGCCCTCCCTCACACAAAGCAAAGTCAAGTGCAAATCATGTCATCATTTTTCTGAAGGCATGGTCTTCTTCGGCAATTAAGGAGGAACACAACAGCAACAACAATAGTTTTTCTAATATTGAACCAGCACTGAATTCCTGATATAAATCCTATCTGATCTAAATGTATTATTCTCGTGATAATTTGCTGTAATCTTTTTGATAATATTTAAAATTTTTGTGTCTCTATTCATTAGGGAAATTGGTCTATAATTTTCTTTCATTGTTTTGGGTCTTCCCGGCTTATGTACCAGCACCATATTTGTATCATAAAAAGAACTTGGTAGGACTCCTTCTTTCCAATTTTCCCAAATAGTCTATATAGTATTGGAATTAACTGTTCTTTAAATATTTGATAGAAGTTGCTTGTAAATCTATCTGGCCCTGGAGATTTTTTCCTAGGGAGCTTATTGAGGGCTTGTTCAATTGCATTTACTGAGATGTGGTTATGTATTTCCTCTTCTGTCAATCTGGCCAATTTACATTTTTGTAAATATTCATCTATTTCACTGATTGTCAAATTTATGGGCATACAATTGGGCAGAATAATTTCTAATATTGTTTAAATTTTCTCTTCATTGGAGGTGAATTTATGCTTTTCATTTTGATACTAGTAATTTGGTTTTCTTCTTTCTTTTTTTTTTAAATCAAACTGACCAAAGGTTTATAAATTACATTCTTTTTTTCATGAAAGTGGCTCTTAGTTTTATTTGTTAGTTCAATAGTTTTCTTAATTTCAATTTTATTAATCTGTCCTTTGGTTTTCTCTGTTTATAATTTGTTATTTAACTGGGAATTTTCTCTTTTTTATGTTTTTTTTTTACTTTATTTTTCTTCAAGGTTTTTTTGTCCGTATTTTCTTTTACAACATGACTATTATAGAATCAAATTGTTTGCCTTCTCAATGGTGTGGGGATAGAGATAATTGTATTAAAGTACATAGCATAGCAAAATAAACAGTTGCAAATAAACTGAGGAATAATAGACCCAAAAAAATGACCATAAGAAGTCCCTGCATTGATACTTTCCAAAAATCGCTCCACATGAGATGAGGAACAGTTAGTTTTCATTTTATTCCTTCACCAAATCCTCCAAAAAGAAAATAACTCCAGAATAGAGAGCAACATAGCATTAACAATAAGGAATCATGATGTCCAGTAGTGCACATCTAACCAATCCCAGGCAAATTCAGTAATAAATTCGTATGGAAAGAAAGAATATTTATAAAGGAATTCATTCTAATGCTTCCAAAAGGGATCTTTAACGTCAAAAAACATTGTTATGATATCCTCGTTTTTGCATACAGATATTGTATGAATGAAAGGTAAGAAGGTTTCTGTATGATCAAACAAGTAGAGATACAACATACTTAGTCCTGGGGGACTCTTCAGGGCAAACAAGAGGAATAATGATTTCCCTGGATTGACAACCTGCCAGTAACTATTTTTTATTTAAATTCAATTTTATTTTTATTAAATTATTTTGTTTGATTTCAGTGTTCTAAAATCACTTCCACATATCTTAGATTTTCCCCTCCCTCCTCTTACCTTCCCCTCTCACTCCCTGAGATGGCATATAATCCTATATAGGTTCTACATGTACATTCCTATTAAATACATTTTCACCTTAGTCATGTTGCATAGAAGCAAAATGAACAGGAGAAACCATAAAACAAAACAAAACATAATACAAAAGAAAATGGTCTGCTTTTATCTGTGATCAAATTCCATAGTTCTTTCTCTGGCTGTGGAAGGCATTTTGCCTCAAGTATCCATTGGGAATTTTTTAAGTTCTTGCATTGTAGTGAAGTACTAAGTCTACCAGACTAAAACTGTGGTGCTACTATATATAAAGTTCTCCTGGTGCTTCACCTTTCACTCAGCATCAGTTCATATAAGTCTTTCCAGGCCTCTCTGAAGTATCATCATTTCCTATAACACAATAGTATTCCATTACATTCATATACAACAACTTTATCAGCCATTCCCCAGTTGATGTGCATCCCCTTGAATTCCAGTTCTTGGCCACCAAAAAGAGAGCTGCTATAAATAGTTTTGTACATGTGTGACCCTTTCCCATTTCTATGATCTCTTTGGGAGTGGCCCAGAAGTGATATTGCTGGTCAAAGGGTATGCAGAATTTTTTTAAATGGTAATTTATTTATTTTTAGTTTTCAACATTAATTTCAACAAAATTTTGAGTTCCAAATTTTCTCCCCATCTCTCCCTTCCACCACGCCATAACATCTTGCATTCTGATTACCCCTTCCCTCAATGTGCCCTCCCTTCAATTACACCCCTCCCTTTCCTTATCCCCATCTTCTCTCTTTTCTTGTAGGTCAAGATAGAGTTCTATACACCATTACCCGTATTTCTTATTTCCCAATTCTATGCAGAAACGTTTCTCAGCATTTGTTTCCAGTACTTTGAACTCCAACTTCTCTCCCTTCCTCCCTCTCCAAGCCATTCAATATCGGCTATATATAGCCTATAGAGTGTAGTTTTTCAAAAGACTTCCATAATAGTCATGTTGGAAGTTGGAGTTCAAAGTATTATCCATGAACAACTGATGTTTTTCCACTTACTTAGATCTGACTTTATTTGTGTGAGAAGTGGTTTTTAACTGTGTTCATATAGTCCCTGGGTTTATTTTGGCAGGTAGAATCCCAGATATTTTATAGTGTCTACCCTAGCTTTAAATGGGATTTCTCTTTCTTTCTCTTGATGTTGGGCTTTATTAGTAATATATGGAAATGCAGGTGGTTTATGTGGGTTCATTTTGTAACCTGAAACTTTGCCAAAGTTGTTTATTATTTCAAGTAGTTTTTTACTTGAATCTCTGGGATTCTCTAAGTATATCATCATAGCATCTGCAAAGAGTGATAACTTAGTTTCTCCTTTGCCTATTCTAATTCCTTCAATTTCTTTTTCTTCTCTTATTTCTAAAGCTAACATTTCTAATACCATACTGGATAATAGTGGTGATAATGGACATCCTTGTTAAATCTCTGATCTTACTGAAAATGCATCTAGCTTATCCCCATTGCAAGTAACACTTCCTGATGGTTTTAGGTAGATACTTCTTATTATTTTATGAAAAGTTCCATTTATTTCTGTGCTCTATAGTGTTTTCAATAGGAATAGGTGTTGTATTTTGTCAAAAGCTTTTTCTGCATCTCTTGAGATGTGGTTTCTCTTAGTTTTGTTGTTGATATGATTAATAATGCTGATAGTGTTCCTAATATTGAACCAGCCCTGCATTCCTAGTATAAATCTTACCTGATTATAATGCATTATTCTTTTGATAACTTGCTGTATTCTTTTTGCTAATATCTCATTTAAAATTTTTGCATCTATATTCACTAGAGAAATAGGTCTAAATTTTTCTTTCTTTGTTTTGGCTCTTCCTGGTTTAGGTATCAGAACAATATTTTTATCATAAAAAGAATTTTGTAGAACTCCTTCACCAGTTTTCCCAAATAGTTCATATAGTGTTGGAATTAGTTGTTCTTTAAATCTTTGATGGAATTCATTCGTAAATCCATCTGGCCCAGGAGATTTTTTTCTCAGGGATTTACATTGATGGTTTGTTCAATTTCTTTTTCTCAGATGGGGTTATTTAAGTATTAAACTTCCTCTCATCTCATTCCATCTCATTTATATTGTCAAATTTATGGGCATACAGTTGGGCAAAGTAATTTGTAATTATTGTAATTTCCTCCTCATTAGAGGTGAGTTCACCTTTTTCATTTTTGATATTGGTAATTTGATTTCCTTCTTTTTTTTAAATCAAATTGACCAAAGGCTTACCAATTTTATTAATTTTTTCATAAAACCAATTCTTAGTTTTATTTATTGGTTCAATAGTTATCTTAATTTCAATTTCATTAATCTCTCCTTTGGTTTTCTGTATTTCTAATTTGGTATTTAACTGGGGATTTTCAGTTTGTTCTTTTTCTACCTTTTTCAGTGGCAAGCCCAATTCATTGATCTCCTTTTTCTCTATTTTGTTCAACAAGGCATTCAATGATATAAAACTTCCCCTAAGGACTGCTTTTGCAGTGTCCCATAAGTTTTGGTAGGTTGTCTCATTATTATCATTCTCTTGAATGAAGTTGTTGGTTGTTTCAATGATTTGTTGTTTAACCCACTCATTCATTAGGATTAGATTATTGAATTTCCAATTAATTTTTGGTTTATTTTTCTATGGCTTTTTATTACATGTAATTTTTATTACATTACTATCTGAGAAGGATGCATTTCCTATCTCTGCCTTTCTATACTACGTTGTGATGTTTTTATGCCCCAGTATATGGTCAATTTTTGTATATGTGCCATGTGTCACTGAGAAAAAGCTATATTCCTTTCTATCCCCATTCAGTTTTCTCTGGAGATCTATCATATCTACCTTATCCGGAGTTTTATTCACCTTCTTAGCTTCTTTCTTGCTTATTTTGAGGTTAGATTTATCAAGTTCAGAAAGGGGGAGGTTGAGGTCCCCCACTAGTATAGTTTTGCTGTCTATTCCTGTAACTTCCTTAACTTCTCCTCTAAGAATTTGAATGCTATGCCACTTGGAGTATATATGTTTAGTAATGATATTTTTTTTCATTGTCTATGGTGCCTTTTAGCAGGATATAGTTTCCTTCCTTATCTTTGGTGATTAGATCTATTTCTGCTTTTGTGTTGTATGAGAATAGGAATGCTACCTCTGCTTTTTTTACATCAGCTGAATCACAATATATTCTGCTCCAACCTTTTACCTTTACCCTGTGTGTATCCCTCTGCTTTAAATGTGTTTCTTGTAAACAACATATTGTTGGATTATGGTTTTTAATCCATTCTGCTATCCACCTTCCTTTTATGAGAGTTCATCCCATACACATTCAGAGTTATGATTACTATCTGTGTCTTTCCCTCCATCCTCTTTCCCCCCATTTATACTTTTAGTTCTCTTTTCTTCCTTATCCTCCACAATAGAGTTTTAATTTTTGACCACCACCTGCCACAGTCTTCCCTTCCTTCTTTCAGCTCCCCTCCCTTTTACTCCCCTTTTCCCTAACTACTTCTTCCCTCCCTTTTAGCCTCCCCTCCCTTTTCTCTCCCCCTTCACCTCCTACTGCCTATAGAGCTGGTTAGATTTCTATACTTAACTGAGTTTGTTGTTTCCTCCTTGAACCAAATCAGATGAGAGTACGTCTCAAAGGATGTTCATCTCCCTCCCCTATTTCCCTCTACTATAATATATTTTTGAGCCTCTTCCTGTTATGTCATTTACCTTTTTCTGCCTCCTCCTTTTCACATCTCCTGTTACAATCCCTTCGTATCCTTAAATCACATTTTTATCATCACTTAATTTAATTTATGCCCATTCCTTCTATCTATGTATATCCCTTTTAAATATCATAAGTATCCAGTTCTCAAGATGAACAGGTATCATCTTCCCTTATAGGTATGTAAACAGTTTGTCCATATTGAATAACAAGATTCCCCCACCCAATTTATCTTTTTATGCCTCTCTTCTGACTTGTATTTGAAGGTCGAATTTTCTGTTGAGCTCTGGCCTTTTCATCAGGAAGGTCTGGAAATCCCTTATTTCATTGAATGTCAACTCCTTGCCTGAAATATTATGCTCAATTTTGCTGGATAATTGATCCTTGGTTGCAGTCCCAGCTCCTTTGCCTTACAGAGTATCTTATTCCAATTCCTCTGATCATTCATGTAGAAGTTGCAAGGTCATGTGTGATCCTGACTGTAGCTTCTTGAGATTTGAATTGTTTCTTTCTGGCTGGCTGCAGTATTTTCTCCTTCACTTGATCATTCTGGAATTTTGCAATGATAGTCCTTGGTGTTTTCCGTTTAGGATCCCTTTTAGGAGGTGAATGGTGGATTCTTTTGATGACTATTTTGTCCTAGGGATGTAGGACCTCTGGGCAGTTTTTCTTGATGATTTCTTGGAAGGTATTTTCCAGGCTCTTTTTTTCATCATGGCTTTCTGTTAGACCAATAATCCATAGATTTTTCTCTCCTGGATCTATTTTCCAGGTCAGTTGTTTTTCCAATGAGATATTTTACATTTTCTTCTATTGTTTCATTCTTTAGATTGTTTAACTCATTCTTGATGTCTCATTGAGTCTTTAGCTTCTACTTGTCCAATTCTAATTTTTAATAGATTGTTTTCTCCAGTTAACTTTTGCATCTCCTTTTCCATTTGCCCAATTGATTCTTTTATGGAGTTATTTTTTTCCAGTTAAGCTTTGGACTTCGTTTTCCATTTGTCCAATTTTCCTTTATAAGGAGCTGTTCTCTTCAGTGAATTCTTTTTTTTCATATTTTTAAAATCATTGGCCAGTTTTTCTTCTACTTCTCTAATTTGACTTTTAAAATCCTTCTTGATCTCTTCCAAGAATGCTCTTTGGACTTCTGAAGTTTCATATGAATGTTGACCTCTTTGGTATTCATGTTTAGGTCCTTGTCCCCATAAAAAGATTCTATGGTCTTTTCTTTTCTGGTTTGCTTCTTGCTCATGATGCTCACCCTTTTCCTGACTTTTAAAATGGATCTCTGCTTCTGTGGCACAGGGGGTTCTGTCCCATGGTTCTTGTGCTTAGAACTTCAGGCTTTGTGTTCTGTGGCCTCTGATTCTTTCATCTAGAAGCTAAAATGCTGCAGCTTACCTGGTACTGAGCAGCTGGTGTGCCACAGCAGAGGCCAGGTGAAGTCTTTCTGGGTTTCCCCAGAGTTACCCTGGAGTTATCCTGCATTAAGTGTGGGGGAGGGGTGGTCTGGCCACAGGAAGTCTCTTCTGCTGAACTGGAATATAGGCAAGGTAATTGATTGGTGAGCTCCATGTGCACAAGTGTCCTCCCAATTGCCTTGGGGTGCTGAGGCACCCCTGAGGTCCTGATGTTGCCAGTTATGGGGCTTCACCCCCCTGGCACTCAGGATCTCCTTCTGGTTTGCTGAGATGGGGCTTTCTGAGACTGCTCCAATCTTGTACTGGTCCCCTTTCACCAAAGCAAGAGGGACTCCTCTTTGTGATTTTCCTAGCCTCATGGGCTAAGAGACTGTTTACCCCTTCAACTGATCCCACTGTTCCAGGATTTTTCCTGGGGAAATATTCCTTGGGTTTTTCAAGGTCAACAAGGTGGGGGGGATAGCATTTACCAATCATTCTGCCATCTTGGCTCCCAGAAGTTCAAGTAGGTGAGTTACAGACATTTAATCTGTGGGCTGATAGTGTCAGGAATGACTGCTGCAGTTACCTGAGTTTCTGCTGTTCTCTTTCACTCACTTTCACTGGATTCCTGTCCTGAGCTGATATGCAGCTTCAGACCACCCAGGGCTTCCTGCTTAGATTTTTGGAACTAAGAGGAAAATTAAAATATAGAACATACAATGTTAGAGCTCTAAAGACACTTAGACCATGAGCCATAGGATATTTAAAACTACATGGAACCTTAAATTTAAGAACATAGGATGACAGGGCTTAAATGAACCTTAGAAGATTGACCACAGAATGTTAAAAACTGGAAGGACCCTAAAAATAGAAAATAGAGAATGTTTAGAACTGGAAATAATCTTAAAATAGAAAAAGATAGCATGTCACAGCTGTTAGGACCTTTAGGTTGTTGGGTATAGAATGTTTAGCAGTAGAAGTAACCATAAAATATAGAACGCAGGTTATTTAGAATTAAAGGGAAACAAAATACAGAACACAGAATGTCAGGGCTCAATGGACCTTAGAATATTGGACATGGAATGTTTAGGATTGGAAGGAAAGTTAAAATGGAGATCCTAGAATATTTGGAGCAAAACAACTTCTTAAAATAAAGAACATAGAATGACAGGTCTCAAAAGACCTTTAGATGATTGACAATACAATGTTTAGAACTGAAAATAATCTTCAAAGAGGGACCATAGAATATGAGATCCAGGAGGACCATTAGGGTATCAAGTATAGAATGTTTAGAAGTAGAAGTAACCATTAAAATACAGAACATAGAATGGTTCAAAGGACCCCTAGACTCTTGGCCATAAAATCTTTAAAACTGGAAGGAACTGTAAAATAGAGAACCCAGAATGTTTAAAACTAAAAGGAACCTTAAAATAGAGAATATAGAATGTCAGGCCTCAAATGATCATTAGATTATTGGACATAGAATGCTTAGCATTAGACAAAATTAAAATAGAGAATAAAGAAGGTTTAGAACTGGAAGTAACCTTAAAATGGAGACCATAGAGTGTCAAACCTGGAAGGAACTTTAGAGTATTGGTTATAGAATGTTGAGCAATGGAAGTAACCATATAATAAAGAACATGGAATGTTTAGAATTAAAAGAAAACTTAAAATACAGAACATAGAATGTCAGGGCTCCAAGGATCCTATTGGCTATAGAATATTTAGAACTGGAAGTAACTTTGAAATGGAGAACCTAGAATGTTTACAACAAAAAAAACCCTTAAAATAAAGAAAATAGAATGACAGGTATCAAATGACCACTGGACTTTTGGCAATAGAATTTTAGAATGGCAGATTTTAGAATTTTAGAATTGGCAATAGAATGCTTAGAACTGGAGGAACCCTAATATTAGGGTACAGAGAATGCTTTGAATTGGAAGTAACTTTAAAACAGGAAACATAGAATGTCAGAGCTGGAAGTACCTTGAGGGTATTGGATATAAAATGTTTAGAAGTGGAAGGAACCATAAAAGGAAGCTTTGACCCAGCAATATCGCTTCTAGGACTGTATCTCAAAGAGATCATAAAAATGGGAAAGGGTCCCACATATACAAAAATATTTAGAGTAGCTTTCCTTGTGGTGGCCAAGAACTGGAAATCAAGGGGGTGCCCATCAATTGGGGAATGGCTGAATAAGTTGTGGTATGTGAATGTAATGGAATACTCTTGTGCTGAGAAACAATGAACAGGAACACCTCAGAGAAGTCTGGAAAGGCTTATATGAACTGATGCTGAGTGAAAGGTGCAGAACCAGGAGAACTTTGTACACAACAACAACCACAGTGTGAGAGGAATTTTTCTGGTAGATTTAGTACTTCATTGCAATGCATGGACTTAATAAATTTCCAATGGATTCTTGAGGCAAAACAACTTCCACATCCAGAGAAAGAACTATGGAATTGGATTGCAAATAGAAACAGACCATTTTCTTTTGTATTATGTTTTGTTCTGTTTTATGGTTTCTCCCATTCATTTTAATTCTTCTATGCAACATGACTAAAGTGAAAATGTATTTAATAATAGTATATGTGTAGAACCCATACAAGATTGCATGCCATCTTGGGGAGAAAGGGGGGAAGGGGAGAGGAAGAATAATCTAAGATATATGGAAGTGATTGTAGAAAACTGAAAACAAAATAATTTTTAAAAAAATATTCTATGCCCAATAAACTAAGGGTCCTTCCATTAATGAGATACTGTGGTCTATAAATTAAGATTCCTTCCAATTCCAAACAATCTATGCTTAATAGTCTAAAGCCTTTTCAGTTCTGACATTTTTTTTGTTCTCTATTTTTAAGGTCCTTGCCATTCTAAACAATTTATGGCCAATACACTACTGGTCAATGTCCTTCCAGGTCTGAAATTTTATGGTCTCTATTTTAAGGTTCCTTTCAGTTCTAAATCTTCTCACTTCTTTTTTTTTTAACATTCCTTCCAGTTCCAAACATTCTATGGCCAATAGTCTAAGAGTCCTTCCAGTTATGTCATTCTATAGTCTGTATTTTAAGAGTCCTTCCAGTTCTAATTATTCTATGTTCTCTATTTTAAAATCCCTTCCAGTACTACACATTTTATATTCTTTATTTTAAGTGTTCTTCACCTTTTAATCATTCTGGATCCAATAATATAAGGGTTTTTCCAACTCTGACATTCTATGATCTTTAGTATAAGATTGCTTTCACTTCTAAGTATTCTGTTCTGCTATTTTATAGTTCCTTCCAGTTGTAAACATTCTTTACCCAATAGTCTAAGGTACTTCCAGCTCTGACATTCTAACTCTATTTTATGGGGTCTAACATTTCTAAACATTCTATGTTCAATAGTCTAAAGGTGCTTCTACCTCTGCCATTCTATATTTCTCTATTTTAAGGATCCATCCAGTTTCAACCAATGGTCTAAGTGAACGTTTAGCTCTGAGTCTATCCTCTCTATTTCAAGATTCCTTCCAGTTTTAAACATCCCATAGTCACTCTTCTAAGGATTTTTTCAGCTCTGACCTTTTGTGATCTTGATAATAATGTTGCTTTCAGTTCTAAATAGTCTATGTTCTGTGTTTTATTATTCCTTCCAGTTCTAAACATTCTATATTCTTGATTTTAAATTTGTCCTATTCTAAACATTCTATGATCAACAGTCTAAGGGTCCTTTGAGACCTGAAGTCTAATTCCATTTGCCACATTCTATGTTCCATCTTGTAAGGATCCTTCCCATTCTGATATATACTCAGTTCTTGATTTCAAAGAGCCTTCCACTTTTTCAACTTGTAACAAGGTCACTCCAAGCACAGCAATTCCAAGTTCTATGTTTTAAGAACTCTTTTGACTCTACCACTCTATACTACGTCCTTTAGACCCTCTCCTGGTTCTGACATTCTCTTTTTTAATGTTTTAACAATCCTTTGAACTCTTAACATGCTAATGCCAATAGTTAATGACTCCTATTTCTATTCATCTATATTCTATTTTTAGGGCCTCTTTGTTCTCTGACATTTTAAATTTTATGCTCCTTTTTGGTTTTTACATTTTATATTCAATAGTCTAAAATCTTTTCCAGTTCTAACATTCTGTGTTCTATGCTTTCAGGTCCCTTTCAGCTCTGACATTTTATTTTCTGTCTTTTAAAAACCCTTCCACTTCTTAAATTCTATTTTTGAAGGCTTCTTTCCTTTTCTAACCTTCTATGTTCCTTATTATACAGTACCTTTCAGTTCTAAACCTTCTATGGTAAATAGTCTCAGGCTCCTTCCAAGTCTGAAATTTTATTTTCTATATTTAAAGATCACTTCCAATTCTTACTAATCAGCAATCAATAGTACAAGGACTCTTACATCTCAGATATCCTGTTTTATATTTTAATATTTATATTTTATTCATATTTTAATTTAATTTAACACTTTATATTTTAAGACCCTTAAGATATAGCATTTTATGTCCTCCAGAGTGAACATCCCACATTCCACAGTCTCTAGTCAATATCTTAAGATCTCTTCCAGCTTTGATATCCTTTGTTCTATATTTTAGAATCCTTCCCAGGTCTTTTAAAAGTCTAAGTCAATAATCTAAGACTCTTCCTGCTCTGATACTCTCTATTCTGTTTTTTGGCCACTTGCCAACTGTGACATTCTTTTTTCTGTATTTTGCATTCCTTTCTAGTTTTTAACATTCCACGTTTGATAACCTAAAGCTGTTTCCAGCTCTGACATTCTATATTCTGTGTTTTGAGGCTTGTCTAGCTCTTACATTCTGTGTTACATTTCTTTTTTGCCACCTTCCAACTCTGACTCTCTATGTGCTCTATTTCATGTTACTTTCCAGTTTTAAATATTCTATCTTTAATTATCTAAGGTCCTTTCCAACTTTAACATTCTTGGTTCTATAGTGTATTGTCCCTTCCAGTTCATAATCTGCAAATGTCCATAGCTTAAGGCTTGTCTCAGCTCTCTGATTTATTTTTCTACTCACCTTCCAATTTTGAGATTTGATGTTCTAGGTTTTAATACTCCTTACATCTCTTACAATTTCTTTTCTTTTAAGATTCCTTTTAGTTCTAACATTCTAGGGTCAATAATTTTAGCTTCTTTGAAGGCCCTTTCCATCTCTGAAATTCTGTGTTCTATGTTTTAAAGTCTCTTCCACTTCTCAACATTCTATGTCTTGATAGGCTAAGGAACCTCACAAATCTGATATTCTGTGTTCTAAGTTTTAAGACACCTTCCTGTTCTGACAGCTAATATTCTATGATTTAAGGCTCCTAACGACTTTGAATTCTATACCCATTAGTTCATAGCCCCTTAGAGATCTGACATTCTGCGTGCTATGTTTTAAGGCCCCTTCCAACTAGAAATTCCAACTTCTAAACATTCTATGATAAAATTCTAAAGCTATTTCCGGTTCTCACATTCTATATTCTTTGTTTTAAGGTTCTTTCCATCTCTAATCTTCTATGTTCTATATTTTAAAAGCCTTTCCAGCTCCAAGATCTTGTGTGTTTAAGTCTCCCACCATTTCTAACATTCTATATTCTGCTTTAAAATCTCTTCCTATTCTTAGTAATCTATAGTTAATATTCCAAGACCCTTGCCCTCTCTGATATCCTGTTCCATGTTTTAAGCTCTCTTCCATTTATTAGTATTCTATGGCTAAGATCTCTTTTAACTCTAACAGTTTATATTCTAAGAATTCATGCCCTTTCCATTTCTGACATACTATGTTCTATGTGTTAAGGTCCATTCCAGTTCTTAATATGTGAATGTCAGTAATCTAAGGTCTCTTCCAGCTCATGTTTTCTATGTTCTATTTTTAAGTGCCCTTTGAACTCTAACATTCCATGTTCTATATTTTAAGGTACCTTCCAGTTATTAATGTTCAGTATCTGATAGTCTAAGGCTCCTTCCAGCTTGGATATTCTATATTCTACGTACTAAGTTTCCTTTCATCTTTAACATTCTTTGTTTTAAGGTTCCTTCCAGATCTTGCATTATTTGTGTGATGCTTAAAAACCCCTTTCATCTCTGATATTCTATGTATTATGACCCCATTCAGCTCTGACAATCTATATTCAAAGCCCATTCTGGTCCTAAACATTCTATGGTTGACATTCTAAGGTCCCTTCTAGGTCTGACATTCTGTGTTCTATGCTTTAAGTTCCCTTCTAGTTCTTACCATTCTATGGTGAATAATAATAATAATAATAATAATAATAATAATAATGTAAACATTTATATAACACCTACTATGTGCCAGGTTATATATGAGGTGTTGATGGAGGACTAGTACCTCTCATATGAGGGCTTGCCAAGCCCTTTTCAAGACTGTTCATCCACCTTTGGTGTCCACCTTCTACTCACATCTCACCTGTGACTCCAAGAAGCTGCAGCATGTACAGCAACCACACCCTGGTAAAGCCATCTTGGCATCATGTTGAGGGTAACTGACAGAACTAAAAGCCATCAGTAAGTTAGAGGGGTGTCTACCCTAAGCATGTGGAGATTTGCCCGGCAGAATGTGTAGATGAGAATAATTTGTTCCAATGGCCATGAAGGCAACTGAAGAAGGCTCTGTGGAGTTCTTAGAACTTGGTCAGACTTTGAAGACAGCAAAGGTATCCACTACCAATCGTCCTGACTTTTGTCTTGCTACCGGACTTCAGTGACTCTGGAAGGAAGAGTGAGGCTGACAATTTTTCACAACTCTGCCTCACTTAAATCCAATTCACACACAACTCAAGATATTACCCTGTGACATCACTGGTTCTTTTTGAAAATGAAATACCCAAAACAAAAACGATAACAATTTTCCAGGAACTATGTTAAGTACTTTATAAATGTTATCTCATTTGATTCTCAGAACAACCCTTCTAAGTCTATATACTAAGGTCTCTCTTAAGAACTTTGGAGTTGATTGTGTGGCATAGGAGACACTGGCACAGGACTGCTCAGCATGGCATGCCCACATCAGAGAAGATGCTGTGCTCTACAGAATTGAGACAGCACAAAGGAAACACAGGATGCGCAAATTTAGAGTATCCATCCCAAATGCTGACACGGACTATTTGTGCCCAACCTGTGGTAGAGCATTCCAAGCTCCTATTGATCTGATCAGTCATAGTTGGACACATTGAAACCCAATTCTAGCATAGTGATATCATTTTGGTCCTCTTTGAGAATGAAGGTTCATTGAATCTCTGTCATTCTGGTTATATTCAAAATGTTTCTCCCCTATTCAGCAAACATTTATTAAGCTCTTATTAAGCAAAAGGTCCTGGGATGGAATATAAATAAAACAGTGACAGCTGGGTGGTGCAAGGAATACAGCATTGGGTTTGGATCCAGGAAAACCTGAATTCAAATCCAGTCTCATATACTTACATAGCCGTGTGACTCTGGACTATTCATTTAACCTCTGTCTGCTTCAGTTGCCTCAAGAATAAAATGAGTGCAGTAATAACAGCACCTAAAACCCAGAGTAATTTACAGAATCCAATGAGATGATGTCTGTAATGTACTTAGTAAGTGCCTGGCACATAGTAAGCACTTCATAAATATACATTCTTTCCCCCTTCCTTAAGTGGGGTGGGGACCTGGGGACTCAAGGCCACATATGGCCTTCCAGGTCCTTGAGTGTGGTCTTTTGACTCAGTCTAGATTTTTACAGAACCAATCTTTTTATTAAGGGAATTTGTTCTGTGAAGTTTAGATTCGGTCAAAGAGCCACACTTGAGGACCTAGAGGGCTACATGTGGTCTCAAGGCTGCAGGTTCCCCAACCCTGCTCAAGGAGTTTATGCTCTCACAGGGAAGATAAGAAATGTATGCCACACACACTACATACGGTGAAGCATGACTGGTGCCAAAGATGATTATTAGCATACACCCTGACTTATCTGTGATTTGACTCTAAGAATTAAGCCAGTAATCTCTGGTGATGTACAAGTGGCACTCTGGGATAACTCTCATCATTAGAAGGGTTTTTACTGACATTAATTCTAAATATACCTCTGTAGATGCCACCCCATTGCTCCAGCTTCTGTCCTCCACTGCCAGAGAGAACAAAGCTAGTCTCTCTTCCATGTTTTCAAAAAGTTGCAAACAGTAATCCAGTTCCCCTCCTCCCTTTAGTCTTCTCTTCTCCAACTAAGATATTTACTGACCTTATACAGTGTGATCTTGAATCCTCTCACCATCCTGGTCACCCTACTCTAGGCATTTTTCAGCTTTGATATTTAAATATATTTTCTAAAGCATGTCACTGAACTTTTCTAAACATCTTCCTAAAGCATGGCACTCGGAAGTCAGCACTGTCCCTAAGGACAGTAGTCTTACCAGGATCAATACAGTTAGCAAGAACCTTCCTGGTTCTACAAAATGTCTCTCAGCTTGCAATTGGTGGCCACTCCATATGGGCATTTGCTTCCTCAGCTTATCTATTAGATCTGTAATGAGGAAAGATAGCAACATAGCATGGAAGACCTTGAAGGGACTTTAGAAAACAGGACAATGGTAGACAAGTGATGAAAGGCTAAGAACAAGCACTTTTCACAGCAACAAAAACAAACAAAAAATAAAGGTCTTATATTAAATATTTCTCCCAATCACTAATAATATGACAAATGCAAATCAGAACAACCCTGAAGTTTTACTAAACATCCCAAAATGTGGAAAAGATGAAAAAAGATGACAATACTAGATGCTGGAGGGGCTGTGGGAAGACAGGCATGTTGGGACACTGTTGGTGGAACTGGAATTTGATCCAACCATTCTGGAAAGAAATTCAGAACTGTACAAATAAGTGACCAAAATGTCACTTTGCAGTGACAAGAAGGTAGGAAGATGAAAAGAAAGTCACCAAAATGACCCTTTGACCCAGTGGTCCCACTGATAGAATTGATCATGGATTGATGCAGAGCAAAGAAAATAGAACCAGGAAAGCAATATAAAGACTAAAATGATGTAAATGAAAATAAGGAAAGAAAGAAAGAAGGAAGGAGGAAGGAAAGGATTGAGAAGGAAGGATGGAGGAAAAGAAGGATGGAAAGAAGGAAAGAGGGAAAGAAGGAAGGAAGGAAGAAAGGAAGGAGGAAAGGAAGGAAGGAAGCAAGCATTTATGAACAAACACAACTTCTATGCCAGGCACTGTGCTAAGAACTTTGCATATATATATCATTTGATCCTCCTAATAGCCCTGGAAGGCTTTTTATCTCTGTTTTTACAGGTGAGAAAATTGAAGCAAAAAAAGTTAAGTGTCACATAGCTAGTAAGTACTTGAATTTGGATGAAGATCCAGCTATTGGCCCTTGTATTCCTTCCTGTGGTCCAGCCCAGGAGCTGTAGCAAGAGAGCTAAAATCCCAGAAAGAGCAGTGGTAGGGGTCCTGCATTCATCTGAAATCTAGCAATTGGCATTATATCTTGTAAATTTTATTTGTTTTTGTTCTGATCTGTGATTTAAATAATAAAATCATATCAGCAGAGAGTAGGCTATGAAGAGTCAAGTTGGGACCAGGTGGAGAACTATTGAAGCTTCCAAACACCTCAGTAGTATCTTTCAAACCCTGGCAATCTTCCCTGTGACACTGCTTTCACTCCTTTTGTGCAGGATGAAGGATTGAATGCTGAAACATCTCCCTTATTCCTATTTCATCACCTTGGCCCAGTGCGGGGAAACCAGAAGGGGTTGGAAGATAATTAGGTATAGGGGACAGAGCCAAGATGGCAGAGGAGAAACAGGGACCTGCTACAGCTATACCCCCAAACCTCTTAAAAAACTTGTAAAAAAAATTACTCTAAACAAATTCTAGAGTAGAAGAAGCCACAAAATGATAGACTGAAGCAAATTTCCAGCCCAAGACAATATGGAAGGTCAACAGGAAGGATTTATTTCCCCAGGTTGTGAGTGGAGCACAGTTCAGTGTGGGCCACACCAGCATGAACTGAGTAGGAGTAGGCCTTAGGGGACTGAATCGCTTGGGGTTGCTGTGGATTCCTGACTTCTCAAGCCACAAGCACTAAAGACAGATTCAAATGTCAGTGGAAAGGGTCTCTCACCTGGCTGAGAGGGGAGCATGATCCAGCCCCAGCCCCAACTTCAGCCCCAGCATGGACCCAGGACCATTCCCAGCACCAGTCCTAGCTCCAGGGAGGCTGCTGAAGTGGAGGCAGCTTCTGGAGCCCTCCATTGAACAAAGCTTAAAACTCAAGTAATTGGCTGGGAAAATGAGCAAATATGGGAAAAGAAACAGGCTATAGATTCTTACTTTCTCAGTAAAGAGATATTTTCTTAAGTCATCGATGTTGAGGAAGATCAAAATATACAGCCAGAAGAAGACAACAAAGTCAAAGCTCCTGCATCCAAAGCCTCTAAGAAAAATAGTAATTGCTCTTAGGTCATGGAAGAGCTCAAAAATGATTTTGAAAGTCAAATAAGAGAAGTAGAGGAAAAATCAGGAAGAGAACTGAGAATGATGCAAGAAAATGATGAAAAACTAATGAATCAAGAGCTTGCTAAAAGAAACCCCCAAAATGCTGAAGAAAATAACAACTTTAAAATTAGACTAACCCAAATGGCAAAAGAGGTCCAAAAAGTCAATGAGGAAAAGAATGCCTGAAAAAGCAAAGTGAGCCAAATGGAAAAAGAGGTCCAAAATCTCACTGAAGTAAATAATTCTTTAAAAATTAGAATGGAGCAAATGGAAGCTAATGACTTTATGAGAAATCAAGATATTATAAAACAAAGCCAAAATAATGAAAAAATAGAAGAAAATGTGAAGCATTTCACTGGGAAAACAACTGACCTGGAAAATGGATCCAGGAAAGATAATTTAAAAATTATTAGACTACCTGACAGCCATGATCAAAAGAAGAACCTAGACATCATCTTTCAAGAAATTATCAAGGAAAACTGCCCTGATATTCTAGAACCAGAAGGAAAATTAGAAATGGAAAGAATTCACCTATCATCTCCTGAAAGAAATCCCAAAAAGGAAAACTCCCAGGATATTGTAGCCAAATTCCAGAGTTTCCAGGTCAAGGAGAAAATACTACAAGGAGCCAGAAAGAAACAATTCAAGTATTGTGGAAACAAAAGCAGGATAACACAGGTTATAGCAACTTCTACAGTAAGGGATGAAAGGATTCCCATCTGAATTGGTCTCAGGCTATGGAAGATCTCAAAAAGAATTTCGAAAATCAGTAAGAGAAGTGGAGGAAAAATTGGGAAGAGAAATGAGAGTGATGCAAGAAAATCATGAAAAAGAAGAGAGAGAGAAACAGAGAGAGAGGGAGGGAAGAAGGAGGGGTACACACAGTGAGCTGAATATGAAGGGATGTTACGTAAAAAAGGAAAATTGAGCATTGAAAAGAATGTACTAGGAGAAAGGGAAAGGGAGAGGTTTAATGTAGTAAATCATCTCACAAAAAAGAGGAAAGAAAAAGCTTTTACAGTGGAGAAGGGGAAGATGAGAGGGAATAAGTGAGCTTTCCTTTCATCAGGAGGGAATAACCTACACATTCAATTGCGTATGAAAGTCTATCTTACCCTACAGGAAACCAGGGGGTAAGGGGATAAGAGGGGGGTGGATAATAGAAGGGATGACAGATTGTGGGAAGGGATAATCAGAAGCAAACACTTTGGTAAGAGGGACAGGGTCACAGGAGAGAATTGAATAAATGAAGGGCGGGGCAGGATAGAGGGAAATATAGTCTCTCACAACATGACAGTTATGAAGGTGTTTTGCATGATTACTTGCCTTCTCAATGAGGGTGGGTGGGGAGGGGGAAAGGGAGAGAGTGTGGAACTCAAAGCTTTAAAAATGAATGTTAGAGGTTGTTTTTACATGCAGCTAGGAAATAAGATACACAGACAATAGGGTATAGAAATGTATCTTACCTTACAGGAAAATAGAAAGGAAGGGGATAGGGCAGGGATGGGGTGATAAAATGGAGGAGAAATTGGAGGGAAAAAATAGAATACATGCTGTCCTGGGGTGGGGGAACAGGGAGAGATGGGGAGAAAATTTGAAATTCAAAATTTTGTGGAAGTGAATGTTGAAAACTGAAAACAAATAGACATGAAAAAAAGATAATGGGGTATACATATATATACACACACATATATATAGGAGGCTATTGACAGTTTCTTTGCAATTTTATTATATCTAATCAACCAGGGAAACAGAAAATTTGGTTACCTATGTCATATCAATATCTGGGGTTAAGACAACCAGGAAATATTCAAGACAGCTGGGATGGGGCTTCTAGATGATGATGATAACAATAAATAGGTGGCTGCATAGCATTAATATGTAATTATTTTCAGTTTTCCAAGGTTCTTTATATATGTTATTTTACTCGATCCTTACAACTTTGGGAAATGGATTCCTTTTTTTATTCCCATTTTACCAATAAATCATCCTATTTGCATAATGCAGAATTAAACTTATATATGTATAATCTAGATTCCTTTTTAAACCTAAATGGGCCTTTTTCCTTCCTGGTCTTTGAAAGCTGTTGGTTTGGAGGAGCTGGGCTGCCTGCCCGTGTACATAGAGGGAAACTTTTGCATCCACCTCCAAGATGCTTTGACTACTAGGTTGAATTTGAGTGCCACCTAGTGGGCAAAATGGTAAAGTACACTCCCTTTGCTGATAAATGGAAAAGTGACACCCTAATTTTCTATAAGTCTCTGGGAGGCAGGCTATGAGCTGGTATAGGTTGCATTTGCTACTTCAGCTCATCAAGCATCACCTGGGATGCCCACTAAGCACACACTGTCACACGCACAAAGGATATGAGAAGCTCCTTTTCAAAAGAAGAAATACAAGCTGTCAGAATCCAATTAGGGAAATACTCCAACTTTCTAAGAGAAATACAAACTAAAACCACTCTGAGGTTTCAACTCACATGCATCAAGCTGACAGAGATGATAAAATAATGGCTGGAAACAACTTCTGACAATAACTGAGGCTGGCAGACTGTGGGAAGCTATTCAAATGCATATACTGATTGAACTGAGAATTGTCTACCCATTTTGGAAAATAATTTGGGATTCGGGGGGGAGAAGTTACCAAACTATTCCTACCTTTTGACTCACAATTATAAATCAACTTCTTTTGGAACAGGGGACACGTTGAGTTTGTACAAGTTATTTTATCCCTGGAAGTATCATTAGCATTCTGGAGAACTTAAAGAATGATCACTACTCCTAATTGGTCTCTTAGCTTTTAGGCTCTCTCCACCCCAATCTTTGGTATATATCAAAATAATTTTCCTAAGGTAGGATCTGACCATGGAGCTCTGCTGCTCAAAATTCTTCAGTGGCTCCCTATTGGCTATCAGATGAAACAGGAACTCCTTAGCCTAGCATTCAAGACCTTACAATTTGTGGCTCTCACTTTCCTGTATTTGACATGCTAGCCCAACTGGACTACTCTTAATATGTCAATCTCCTCCTGCCCCCCTCCACTTTGGCCATTCTCATAGGCAAGTCCTGTGCAGATTCTCTTCTATCACCTTGTCAAGACTATTCCTTTTTCTCCTCCAAATTCTGTCTTATAGTAAGCTTATCTGTGTGCATGGTGGATATTATAGTTCCCTAGAGAGTGGAGATTGGTGAGGACAGAGACACCATATAATTTTGATCTTTGTATTTCCAATGTTGAATACAGGATCCTATGTGTAGAAGAAACTCAGTAAGTTAGATGAACTGAATTACAATAAAAAATCCTCACAGCTGGGCTGATGGAGTGTCATTCACCCATTGTTTCAGTCTGGGGGTCAGAGAAATTAGTTTGTGGAGCACTGACCCTAGTTCCTGTGCAAAAATGGAAGAAAAGTATTCTACAAAGCATAGAATGTTATAACTGAAAGCTTCTTTAGAGACTATTTAATCCAGCCCAATCCTTGACAAATGAAGGCCCAGGCAGGGAAGTTGACTTGACCAGGGTCATAAAGTTGCTAAATGTCTTAGACAGGATTTAAACATAGGTTTCTTGATTATATATTCGGGGTTATTGTCATTATGCCCCTGTGACAGTGCTACTTTTTCCCCACCCTTTCCTGACCCATTGGTCAGGCCATACCAATATGAAGAAAGTGTATGTCTATTCTGTAGTGTAGGCAGTTCTATAAAAGTCCCTGGCATCCCCTCGGGGTGAAATCCATCCTCACTGGACTCTTCATATCCCTGCTCTGGAGATCAGTTATGGGAGATTGCTAAGCACCTTCAGTGACCATCAGTCACAGAATTCCCAAGGACTAAGAAAACAGAGCTTCAGAGTTGATAAGTTGTTTGGAACTTCAATCATAGAATAGCAAAGCTGGAAGGGGATGGAGACAGAGGTAAGTCTGGCAAGACTTGGCAGCTTTTGCAATTACCAGGTCATGTAACCAGAAATGGTCACCATGGGGAAGTGAAGGTGCCCTATAAAGCATGTCTGAGCTAATTTTCCCAAAAAAAGAAAAGGCACCAAATCCAGACCCAGGTACCATGTTGCTGGGCAGCTCTGACATTAATAGGTTGAGCTGACATTTCAGCTCAGCCAGGACTGGGGCTCCGCACCTGGGGCAAATTGGAAGTGGGTTGCTTGGCAGGCCAGTGTGAGCAGATGGCTGCAATATGATAGTGGGTGGAGGACTCGAGGAATATTAAAATGAACTGTTGAAAGAAGATGATGCCTGTTGGGCTCCAAAAGTGGGAGCTTTTACGATGTAAGAGGTGCTAATCTCCTAGCTGTGCTCACAGAGACAGATGAAGATATTCCTAAAACATTTAAGGATCAACCTGGACTTGATGGTTTTGATGGTGGTATATGAAGAACCTTTACAGAGAAGTTAGGAATGGTACAACCTGGCCACTTTAGCAAACATGCATTTGGAAATGTTTCACTCACTTCCACTTCTGAAGGTTGTAGAATGAACTTGTTGGGGATCAGGGAATAGAGGTAAAAAAATAAAAAAGAGCCCTTGAAATGCATCATCAAAAGAATGCTAGACTGGCATATTTTTAAAAGAACATGGAGCACAGAATGTCAAAGACAGAAGGGACTTTATAATACAAAATATCAGAGCTAAATTGGACCTTATAATAGAGGGTGTCAGAGTTAGGAGAGACCTTATAACATGGAATGACAGATGGACCTTAGAACATAGACTGTCAGAGCTGGAAGGGTCATTAGAATATCAAATGTTACAACTAGGAGGAACTTTAGAGCCCAGAAAATAAAATGATAGACCTGAAAATGACCCTTAGAAATCATGTAATCTCTTTTACTTACCCAGATAGTTGACAGATACATGCCTAGAGTCCCTGCTCCTGGGGGAGGCTGAGGGTAGTGGATTGCTTAAGTTCAGGAGTTCTGAGCTGCAGTTGGGCTTAAGTCAATCAGGAGTACTCACTAAATCTAGCATAGATATGGTGAACCCCTGGAAACAGAGCAGGTAAAAGCTTCCATGTCAATTAGTATTGGAATCAGGCCAGTGAGTGGCTTCCAGCTTGGGCTAAGATGAAAAGATTCAGTCTCTCCCATCCTTATTGCCACCCCAATTCCCAAAGATATCTAATCCAACCCTTTCATTTTCCAGAGAAAAAAACTGAGGCACATAGATAATAAGTGACCTGTACAATGTCACGTGGGTAGAAACAGAGTAGAATTTAAACGTAGGCCATTTTATAGGTAATCCATGTCTTTTTAGATTGATTGAGGGCAGCTAGATAGCATCATAGTGGATAGACCACTGATCCTGCAGTCAGGAGAACTTGAGTTCAAATCTGACCTCAGACACTCACTAGATATGGGGTCCTATGCAAATCACTTAACCCTGTTTGCCTCAGTTTCCTCATTTGCAAAATGAGTTGGAGAAGGAAATGACAAACCACTCAAGCATCTTTGCTAAGAAAATCTCAAATGGGGTCACAGAGAGTGGAACATGACTGAAATAAAACAACAACAAAATAGATTGATAGGCAAAGCATGTAATAAATGCTTATTATATGTCAGGCACCAAGCTAAATATTTGGGGCTGCAAATAAAGGCAAACAAGAAAGTCCTTGCCCTCAAGAAGCTCTAATGAGGGAAGACAATTCCTAGAGGGGGGATTAGGAAGGAGTGGGCTAGAGAATAGTCTGAGCAGAGTGACTTGGTTAATAGCTGGGTTCTAGGTAATAAAATGAAACTTTACCTTGAGGAGGTCCAAGGGGTTGAGGCCAAGATTTGTGTAGGGGAGAGGTAAAGATTCTGACCAGAATCCAGGCAGATGTAAAGAGTACCAAAAATGTGCTTATTTCCATGTTAGATACAAAAGAGCTATAAATCAGTTCTCCTGACTGCAAACTCCTCCCTCTTTCTATCGTCCTATATAGCTCCCCTACAGGATCCCTGAAGGTTCTTCCTCAGTATTTTCTTTAGTAGACCCTTCCATCCCTGCCCTTGAGCTATTACAAGTTGAGTATGTAGTTATCAGTATAGACTCCACTCCTAATAAGATTACGTTTGTAAAGCCCTCAACACAGTGTCTGGCACATAGTAGGTGCTTACTAAATGTTTCCTGACTTAGTTACAAAGTATCCCTAGTAGTTATACTGACTGGGATCCACACAAAGGGAGAATGCAAACACAATAAGTCTCCTTCCCCCAACACTTCTGACCCTGAGGGTTTATTCTACTTGGCATGGACCAATAGCCGCAGCTATAAATGTGAGATTTAGGAACTGGACAAAACATTAGAGGTTAATGAATCCAATCCAGAACGGACATTAAGAAATAAAGTAATTTACGTAAGGTCACACAGGTAATATATGGCAGATTTTGGATTCACGTTGGAGGATTTTTACTCCAAGTACAATGATCTTACCACTATATCACAGAAATGATCTGGAAAGGCCCTCCCAGCCCTGGCATCCTGTGTTCTAAGGCACTTTCCAGCTCTAAGGTCCCTGACAGTTCTGACATTTGCTGTTTGTTTTTGAATTTTTTTATTTTCTTTTACAGATTTTCTCTCCCTGCGTCTATTCCCTCCCCAACCCATTGAGAAGGCAAGAAATATGGTACCCATTATACAACTGAAGTCATGCAAAGCATGTTTCCACATTAGCCATGTTCTAGAAAAAAAAGAGAAGAAAAATAGCGAAAGAGAAAAAAAAATATATGCTTCGATCTGCACTCTGAGTCTATCAGTTCTCTACCTGGAGGTAGAAAGCATGTTTCATCATGAGTCCTTTGGAGTTTTCATAGATCATTGTATTGATCTTGCTGTTACTTTGTAAATTGTTTTTTCTGGTTATTCTCATTTCACTTTGTTTCAGTTCAAAGAAGTCTTCCCAGATTTTCCTAAAACCATCCCCTTCATCATTTCTTACAGCACCATAGTATTCAATCACATTAATATACCATAACTTGTTTAGGTATCCTCCAATTGATGGCCATCTGCTTTCCAATTGTTTGTCACCAATTCCATGTTCAAAGGCCCCTCCCAGTCTCATATTCTCTGTTCTAAGGCCCCTTCCAAATCTTACATTCTATGTTCTCAGGTCCTACCAAGCTCTGGAATCCTATATCTAAGGTCATTCCTAATTCTGGTTTTCTCTGGTATAAGGCCTTTTTCCAGCTCAGGCTTTCTATGATTGTATAAGTCCAGGCTTCCTTTCCTGTTGCTTCTGAAGCAGCAACCATCCTATTTGCTCTCCCTCCATTAGGTAGGTAACCAGGACAGGTTGGGGGACTCCCTGCCAAGCCCCTGGGCTCCTTTCTGACTACAACCACCAGACCCTGAAATAACTACTTTTCAGCCATCCTTGGCTGGTTTCGTTTTCTCACTATTGAGCTTTGCTCCGTGGGTGGTACTAATGACTCCCAGGGCTCCTTGAAGGGGCCGCCCTAGCATCTAGGTTTTGTGTATGTGTGTGTGTGTGTGTGTGTGTGTGTGTGTGTATAAAGAACAGCAGGAGGGAGAAGACTGGAGACAAGGGTGAAGGCCCAAAGCCCAAGAGCCTCAGACAGGACAGGCAACTTACCAACCTCTGGCCTACCAAAGGGCAGTTTGGGGGCTTCTAAATTCTCTACCCTATTGCTTGTCTGGGACAGTTACAGTTTAGAACCAGACACCATGCAATTTTTTGTGACTTTTGGACAATGACTAATTCAGGAAGCTTCTATTATGTAGAATAAGTAAGTAATATGCTCTTCTGACTAAATAAACATTCCACAGAATATTTATCACCTCCCCCTAAAGAATTAGAATGCAGTAAAATCAACTTCCAAATTAAGCCATAGGACAGCTAACTCACCTTTTCTTTAATGTTCTCCAAATAATAGGTCCAATAACTCATGTCACCGGAACTTCAAAGTTTACAAAACAACTTGTCTCTTCACAACAAATCAGAGGTCAAAGTGGGACAAGAATTCTTACTACTATTTTACAGATGAGGAAACCAAGAACCAAAGTGCTTTTTAAAAAGTACATATATCTACCACCTTAAAGATTACAAAGCTTTTGTCCTACAACAAACAGCATGGTGAGGGGAATAGTGTGAGAGTTATTATACCCATTTTATAGATGATAAAAATGAGAGGCAGAGTGACGTGACAAAGATCAGGCAGTCAAACAGTTGATGTTGCTGTTGAGTTCTTTCAGTTGTGTCTGACTCATGGCCCCATTTGGGGGTTTTCTAGGCAGAGATACTGGAGTAGTTTGCCATTTCCTTCTCCAGCTCATTTTACGAATAAGGAAACTGAGGTAAACGAGGTGAAGTGATTTGCCCAGGGTCACACTGCTAGTAAATATAAAAACACCAAATTTGAACTCATGATCTCCTGACTTCTGGCCCGGAGTTCTATTCACTGAGTCACCTCACTGCTCATTAGTCAATCAATAAACATATATTAAGTACCTATTACATTCCAGACACTGTACTAAGTGCTAAGGATACAGAAAGGTAAAAGATAGTCCCTGACCTCAGGAAGTTCACAGTCTTATAGGGAGACAACATGATATCCAAACAAGCTGTAGACAGGATACACTGTAGGTAATCAATAGAAAGAAGGCCCAAGCAATAAGGAGGTTCAATGGACAAAGGCCTCCTACAGAAGATGGGATTTTAGCTGGGGCTTAAAAGAAGTCTGGGAAGTCAGCAGGTAGAGATGAAGAAAGAGAGCTTTCAAAATAAAGGTTTTCTTTACTATCAATAACATTCTTTATCATGTTGTCATGAGCCCTTTCTAATTCACTTGGGATCACTACTGCAAATATTTCATTAGTTCTCAATGTGTGAGACAGATGATTAGAGACGGAGATGGAGAAGGTATAAGGGCTTGAGTTAAGTGCTTACAAGTCCCCAGGGATAATTTTTTAGACTAAATCCTTTGGAATCATGTTGGTTTACTGGTTCATTGTCTTTTCCTCATAAAAGCAGAGTACAGAATAATAATAATTACTGTTGTTTATTCATTAATTCATTGGCAGACCCTACAAATTGAGGCTTGATTCATATTTTTGATGAATGTCAAGACTTAAGAAAGTGCTGGTAGGGTTGTTAGGTGGTGCTGGGAAACCTAGAGTGCCGGGTCTAGAGTCAGGAAACCTGAGTTCAAATCTGACCTCAGATACATCCTAACTGTGCGACTTTGGGCAAGTTATTTCACCCTCTTTGCCTCAGTTTTCGCATCTGTATAATGAGCTGTATAATGAGCTTGTCTCAGCCAAGAAAACACCAAATTGGATCATGGAGAGTCAGACATGACTGAAAAATGACTGAACAACAACAAAATTAAGAAAGTGATGGAGAAAATGCTGCTAATGGCAGAATAAATTTAAAAGTGTGTCCTGCGTACTTTTTTTCACAGAGCTAGTTGTGAAATACTAACCAGCACATTTCTGGCTTGGAGTCTTTTAAAAGCCAAATGATTTGGGATTTTTCTCTCTGGAAACAAGAAAATGATCTTAGATTGGTTACAGGTCTCATAGTGAAAAGGGATCTTAGAACATAAAATGTCATACCTAAAAGGACCTTAGTGATAATTTATTTCAACCCCTTTCATTTTACAGATGAGGAAATTAATATCCAAAGAAAGGAACTGAATGTCCCAAGGTCTTATTGGGAATAAATTAGAAGAGCTGAGCTGAGAGGCCTACTTTTCCAAGGTCCAATTATTTTCACAAAGATAAAGTACTCCATGTCCCCACTCCCAGCCAACTACAGAGTGGTAGAATGGACAGAATGCTGAATTTGGAGTCAGAGGACCAGAGTCAGAGTTCAAGTTCTGCTTTGACTTAGCTGTGTTACCTTGGGCAAGTCACTCCTCCTCTCTTGGCCTCTGTTTCTCCCTCTTTAAAATGAAGGAATTAGCAGACCCAAAATGGCAGAATAGAAAGACAGACTGGTAGAAGCTCCCCCCATAGCCCATAAAATACCTGTAAAAAATGATTTTTAACAAATTCTAGAGCAGCAGAAACCACAAAACAACAGAGTGAAAGAGATTTCCAGTCCAAGGCAGCCTGGGAGACTGACAGGAAAGGTTTATCACACTGGTGTGGAGCAGAGTGCAGCCCAGGATGAGTCATGCAGCATGGCAGGGACAGAACCCAGAACAGGCTTCAGGGCACCACTGGTAGCAGCAGTTCCTAGATTACTCAACCCACAAGCTCCAAAGATAGCTTGAAAGATCAGTGAGAAAGCTCTTTCACCTAGAGGAGAAGAGAACATGGTCTAGACCTACCAGCAGCAGCCACTGCAGCAACAGTACCCATTTTTGGAGCTCTCCACTTAAAGCCTCTGGGGGAAATGAGCAGCTGATCTGAGTTGCAGCCCCAAGTGGCTCTCCTGGGTTGAGGAACAGTGCTGGCAGTAGAGCTAGTGGAGACTCTGGAGAGGGAACCCTATTGGCAGATGCTGGGGAGAACAGAGTACTTGTAGTTGCTACCAGACCAGAGTGCTGGCTAGGAAAGGAGTAAACTCCTCTCCCTTGATTCTGTCACCATGGAGGAACTGAGAACTTACAGTGCACAGAGTACACCCCCCTCTTGATGAAGGACTCAAAAGTCAACTAACTGGTTGGGAAAATGTTCAAAAAAGGGGAAAAATAAGATTATAGAAGGCTACTTTCTTGGTGAACAGGTGTTTTCTTCCATGCTTTCAGATGAGGAAGAACAATGCATATCAACAGAGGAATACCTAAAAGTCAGGGCTTCTGCATCCAAAACCTCCAAAATAAACATGCAATGGTCTCAGGTCATAGAAGAGCTCAAAAAGGATTTTGAAAATCAAGTAAGAGAGATGGAGAAAAAATTGGGAAGAGAAATGAGAGCAATGCAAAATCAGTCAACAGCTTGATAAGGAGACTCAGAAAAATGCTAAAGAAAATAACACCTTTAAAAATAGGCAACTCAATTGACAAAAGGGGTCTAAAAATACAATGAGGAGAAGAATGCTTTAAAAAGCATAATTAGCCAAATGGAAAGGGAGGAGGTTCAAAAACTCACTGAAGAAAATAGTTCTTTAAAACTTAGAATGGAACAGATGGAAGTTAATGACTTTATGAGAAACCAAGAAATTACAAAACAAAACCAAGAGAATGAAAAAATAGAAGATCACGTGAAATATCTCATTGGAAAAACAACTGACCTGGAAAATAGATCCAAGAGAAACAATTTTAAAATTATGGGACTACCTGAAAACCATGATCAAAAAAGAGCCTAGACATCATCTTTCATGAAATTATCAAAGAAAACTGCCCTGATATTCTAGAACCAGAGGGTAAAATAAATATTGAAAGAATCCACCAATCACCTCCTGAAAGAGATCCCAAAAGAACAATTTCTAGGAATATTGTAGCATAATTCCAGAGTTCCCAGGTCAAGGAGAAAATATTGCAAACAGCTAGAAAGAAACAATTCGAGTGTTCTGGAAATACAATCAGGATAACACAAGATCTAGCAACTTCTACATTAAGGGATCGAAGGGCGTGAAATATGATATTCCAGAAATCAAAGGAACTAGGATTAAAACCAAGAATCACCTACCCAGCAAAACTGAGCATACTACTTCAGGGGAAAAATGGTCATTCAATGAAATAGAGGACTTTCAAGCATTCTTGATGAAGAGATCAGAGCTGAATAGAAAATTTGACTTTCGAACACAAGAATCAAGAGAAGCATGAAAAGGTAAATGGGAAAGAGAAATCATTGGGAACTTACTAAAGTTGAACTGTTTACATGCCTACATGGAAAGATAATATTTGTAACTCTTGAAACTTTTCTTAGTATTTGGATAGTTGGAGAAAGTATACACAAACACACACACACACACACACACACACACACACACACATATATATATATATATATATATATATATATATATATATATATATATATATATATATAGAGAGAGAGAGAGAGAGAGAGAGAGAGAGAGAGAGAGAGAGAGAGAGAGAGAGAGAGCACAGAATGAGTTGAATAGGAAGGGGTGAGAGAGGAATATATTGGGAGGAGAAAAGGAGAAATGGAATGGGGAAAATTATCTCTCACAAAAGAGGCAAGAAAAAGCTTTTTCAATGGAGGAGAAAAGAGAGGAGGTGAAAGGGAAAAAGTGAAGCTTGCTCTAATCACTTTTGGCTTAAGAAGGGAATAACATGCTCACTCAATTTGGTAGGAAAATCTATCTTACACTACACAAAATTAGGAGAGAAAGGGGTAAGTGGGGTGGGGGATGAAGAAGAGAAGGCAAATGGCAGGAGGGAATAATTAGAAGTAAACACTTTTGGGGAGAGACAAGGTCAAAAGAGAGAATAGAATAAATGATAGGCAGGATAGAATGGAGGAAAACATAGTTAGTCTTACACAACATGACTATTATGGAAGTCTTTTGCAATACTACACATGTATAGCCTATATTGAATTGCTTGCCTACTCAGTGGGGATGAGTGGGGAGGGAGGAAGGGAGAGAAGTTGGAACTCAAAGTCTTAGGAATGAATGTTGAGAACTGTTTTTGCAAACAACTGGCAAATAAGAAATACAGGTATTGGGGTATAGAAATCTATCTTTCCCTACAAGAAAAGAGAGAAAATGAGGATAAAGGAATGGAGGGGTGTGATAGAAGGGAGGGCAGATTGGGGAAGGGGTTAATCAGAATGCATGGCATTTTGGGATCAGGGAGAAGGGAGATGGGGAGAAAATTTGGAACTCAAAATTTTGTGGAAATAGATGTTAAAAACTAAAAATAAATAAAATAAACATTAAAAAAATGCGGGTGTTACAATCACTGATATCTAAGGTTCCTTACCAGCTCTAATGTTTCTTACCACATAATATTACTAGATCTATGTTTCAATATAACTCTATTCTATTTGTTAATGCTACACAGACTCCTACCTAAGTACCATGTACCTTGACTTCACTACTGGGGTAGGAGTGGAGAGAAGGGATAAGTTGTTCCATGACACTCCCCAGGCTGAGATCTGAAGCTTAGGCCATGGTTACTCCCTTTTTGGGCAGCTGAGTGGCACTGCAGTGGGCCCCTGGGCCTAGAGTCAGGAAGACCTGAGTTCAAATATGACCTCAGACAGGTCCTAGCTGTGGGACCCTGGACAAGTCAATTAAACCTCTGTCTGCCTCAGTTTCCTCATCTGTAAAGTGAACTGGGGAAAGAAATGGCAAACCACTCCACGATCTCTTCCAAGAAATCCCCACATTGGGTCATGAAGAGTCGGACATGACTCAACAATAGCATTCCCTTTTAAGTATATGGAGGCTCTCTCAGATACTAGCAAGCAGAAGGCTAATTACTCTCAAGGGAGTGTAGCCGGATCCATCCAAAGGAATTGACTTTACTATGGACTCAAATTTATCAAGGGGCTAAAATAAAGAGTTAGTTACTCAATAAATATTTATTAAGTCCCTGCTATGTTCCAGGGACTGTGTTGAGTACTGAAGATATAAAGAAAGGCAAAAGACAATCCTTGCCCTCAATTAGAGAAGTCCAGAGAAGGAGAGACAGATATGAAATTGACTGAGTAACACTAATAGGAACTGAATGTTTTACAATTATTTTATACAGGCAATTTAATTCAATCCTCATTGCAATCTGTTCACATATGTAAGGGAAACATTATCACCATTTTACAGCTGGGCAAACTGAAGTGTGAAGAGGCAAGTGACTTGGTCAAAGTCGCAAAGTATGTGGCAGGGCCAGAACTAGAATCCAGGTTTCTTAACTTCTACTACAATGCTCTTTGTCCCACTCCCCACTGCCTCTCAGAGTATAAAGATGAATAAGATATCTGTTAAGTGCTTTCTTTAGGTTCTCGTTTAGATAGAAGAACATCTGTAGTTTTCTGTTTAGTGTGTGTTTGGGTACTGGGTTTGCCAAATCTCCATTTTGTTCGGTGCCTTGTTCCCCTTTCCAGTCAATTTTATTCAATTTTGCATTCATTCTGAGCAGGGCAATTTTGGTGAAGCCCAGGATGGTTCCCAAGGGATAACCAAATGTGAAATACAGCAGAAGCCTGTCTCCATGACCGGGTTACATCCTACAAATCTTCCCCCATCACCATTTTTAGTGTACAATGGTAGAATCAGTCCCTTGGAGACCAGGAACTGAACAGTGCCATGTCAATATGGAACATACAAAGGGTAGGCACACTTTACACAATTTGGAATGGATTGAGCTCTTTCTAGATTCTCCCTAACCTTCAAAGCAGCTAACTTTCTAGACCATCAGAAGTTAGCATGCTAGAAAAAAGCAAAGTAGTCTCATAAAATATCAAATGTCAGAGCTGGGGAAGACTTCAGGACAGGAAATGTCAGAGCTTGAACAGGCCTTAGAAAAGAGAAGGTTGGGGCTGGGAGGGGCCTTAGAACAGGGAAATGTGAAAGCTGAGAGAGAGGCCTTAGAACCCAGGGAATGTCAGAGCTGGAGGGGTCTTAGAACAGGGAATGTCAGAGTTGAGAAGGACCTTAGAACAGAAGAGATTGGGGCTGCAAGGGGCTTTAGATCCAATCCCAAATTAGCCTCTAATCTCAAATGCAGTGCTAGAGCTGAGGCAATATCTACAAAGAATGAAATAAGCTTTGCTTTCAAGGAGTTCACATCATAGCAGGGAAGGACAATTTTAGGAATGAGGCATAGGGAGAGATGGAAAGAAAGAGCCTGTGATTAAGTAAAGTCATTCCCAAGTCCTTGATCTTGGAAGTGAAACCAAAAAGAAGCAGAAGTGCCAATTCCTGTGTGGAGCTTCAGTGAAGCGAATCTGAGGATACTGAATAACTTGGATTAGTTTGTTTGAGGGAGCATCAACATGGATTTTCAAGTACTTTAGTAGAAGGGCAGGAGATGAGGCGGAGAGTGAAACTGTGAGCAAAGTAATTCAAGTCTATTGGGTTCCCAAAGACAAGACAAGGAGGCTCACATTACATTGATTTCAGTTTGAACTGCAACTTCAACAGAGATCCACTTAAATTTTCCAACCCTAAGTTAAAGGGAAAACTCTCTCACACAGTTGCAAGCCCCAATGACTAAGAAACACAAATCAAAAAATAATGTTATTTCTGAAGGCACTACCTGAAGCAGTTAGTAGTATAGTGGATAGCATGTTAGATCTAGAGTCAGGAAGACCGAAATTTGAATCCTGCCTTAGATGCTTACTAGCTGTGTTACCCTGGGCAAATCACTTCATCACTGTTTGCCTCAGTTTCCTCATCTGTAAAATGGGGATAAGAATAGTACCTATCTCCTAGGATTGCTGTGAGAATAAAATGAGAAAATATTTGCAAAGTCCTATGTACAGGGTCAATTCAATAAATGCTTATTCATTATAGCTTCCTTATAGCTAACCAGCTCCATATTACACTGTCCTCTGTTCTTAAATCCCTTGTCTCTTTGCCTTATGCTCATGCCTAACCAAAACCCCAACTTTGGATTACTTCTTTGCTGCTGAATAGAGTCCAAGGGAATTTTACAACCCCACGAATAGGGTCCACTGCAAATGTCTGTTATCTCATCTCCAATGGGCTCTCACTGCAGCAAGGCAATCCTGTTTCTCCTCCCTAATTGAAGGGTAGTACAGTAAAGTAAGAAAGTGATGAGACAGAGTCAAAGGACCTGATTTATAATCCTAGTTTTGCCACTTGCTAGTTCTGTGAATTTGCCCTGACTGGGCCTCAGTTTCCTCACCTGGAAAATGCAGAGGTTGGACTTGATAATCTCTAAGATGCCTCCTACCTTCAAATCCTATGAAGTATGAGTGGTACAAACATTAAATGCCACAATCATGGAAAGGAAAGTAAATATACTATAGGGGGATTTACATGCATGGAAAGGGAAAGAACACTAAACTCAAGGTCATGGGCCTGGGTTCAAAATTCTGTACTACTTATTCCTGTGACTTAGAGAAACTCATTTAAGTTCCCTGTGCCTTATCTTCCCCATTTGCAAAATGAGAGGCTTGTCCTTCCTAGCTCTAGACCCATGATTCTATGTGTGACTTTGGGCAAGCCACTCAATGTTCCTGAGCCTCAGGTTCCCTGTCTGTGAAATGAGAATGTTAGACTAGCTGGCCTCAGAAGTCATTTCAAAGTCCAGGGCTAGAATCCTATGACCAGGGTAGTCCCGACAGCCTTGTCTCAGAAGGTAGAACTTGAGTTGTGTCTGGAAGGATGAGTAGGATCTGGACCAGTAGACAGGCATCTGATGAAAGTAACAACAGTAACAACAGAATAGATTTGCCTAAGACCCCATAACTAAGAGGGGGCTGTTAAGTCAAGTTCTTGAAGATAAGAACCCAGGCTCTCACTGTGGATATGGTTAGGTCTGTTTGCAAAACGTGACCCAGACCCTTGAGTCTCAGCAGATTTCTCTGGTGCTATACCAATATGAATTATTGTTATTCATAACAAAGTCATTGCTATCACCTTTAAACTGGAAACCACAAATATAATGGCCTTCATTTTCGTCATCAGGAAATTGCTTTGAGCTTCTGAGATAAAAGACACCTTACCTCTAAGGAGCCCAAAGCAAACACTGATCTACTGACAACACTCAGGCCAATATTGTAATAACAATCTGGTTGTTTCCATCACATTTGCCTTTTGAAGAGCTCAAAGCTCCTTTGTCAGCTATGGATTAACCCCTCCCATAGCCTTTTCCAGTGGGTCAAAGTCACTAATCCTATCCCTATTATACAAAGAAACAGAGACCCAGAGAAGAGGAGCACTAGACCCAAGGTCACATAGCCTGGTTCTGGTGAAGCTGGGACTCCAAGTCAGATCTTCTGGCTCGACCAGGCTTCCACCCTCTATCCACTATGTAACCCATGGCAGAATGTGGAAGTTGGAAGGCACCTCAGAGATCAACAGGCACACAACACCATTTTTCAGGGAAAGAAACTGAAACTGACACAGTGTGCGATGACTAACTTTGATAGACTTGGCTCTTCTTAGGAATGCAAGGTCCTAAAACAATTCCAAAGGACTCGTGATGGATAATGCCATTCACATCCAGAGAAAGGACTGTGGCCTCAGAATGCAGAGTGAGCCAAACTATTTTCTTTTGTTTTCTTTTCCATTCTCATGGTTTTTCCCATTCATTCTAATTTTTCTACACAACATGACTAATGTGAAAATATGTTTAATAGGAATGTATTTGTAGAGCCTATTTCAGATTGCATGCTGTCTTGGGGAGGGGGAGAAAATTTTAAACTTATGAAAGTGAATGTTGAAATTAACTTATAAAAAAAGAAATTGAGGCTGAGAGAAGGGAAGGGAAGTGATTTGCCCAAGGTCACAAAGCTAGCAAATAGCAGATCCAGGATTTGAATTCACTACTCTCATAATTAGCCCATAAGACATGGAAGTATGGCAAATTCAGGGCTGCAGTCTGTCAACAAGTGTTTATTAAGCACCTACTTTATGCTAACAACCGTTTCATTCCAATACTATGCCATGTATCAGCTGAGGACAAAGGACAAATCCTTTTAAAAAGAGGAGACAACCCTTTTCCCTTTGGCGTGCTTATAGTGTCAAGGGTGGTCATGTGAGGGGTGTCAGACTCTGAGAAAATCTGGAGCAAAGGGGTAGCAATCTTCTTACACTTCAATGTCTCATTTGTTTTAGGAGGGACATTGACAGGCCTGAGTCCATCCAGAATAGGACAGCCGGGATGACAGCAGTAGTAGAGTGACCCCCAGTGATCATTGAAGTCACCCAACAATAGACTATCAACTCTGTGGATTTTAGCTCATAGATTCAGAGCCAAGAGGGATCAAAGAAGTCATCTAGCCTATGGATGTCAAGCCTGCAGGCCTCAGCCTGAGTAGAGCTAACATATAATTGCTAGATGACAGGGAATGGGCCTGGAGTCAGGAAGACTTCAGTTCAAATCCAGCCTCACACACTTATAAAGCTGAGTGACCCTGAGAAAATATTCAGAAATGAGGGTGATTTCAAAACAAAAGAGATCAATAAGAATTTGTTAAATAATCACAACAGCATGGGAATTTTTCATCTGAAAATAGCTCGTGATCTTTAAAGTGGAGTTCACTAAATGAAATGCCATCTAACCTCCTAGACCATCAGGAGTTTTAACCATGTCCAATGCCTCTCTGTTATATCCCCCACGATCCACTCTCTGCTAGGCACTTTGATAAGTGATTGGTATACAAAGACCAATCAGAAAAGCAGGCCTTTGCCAGTAAGGAACTTATTTACAACATATAAAAGGATAAACGAGTACAAGGGAATTGAGAAAAGGAGTGAGCACTAACAGCTCAGAGGGATCAGAAAGAGCTTAGGAGGAAGCAATTCTTTTATCTTGTACAAAGGGCCAATCCAACCCAGTTGCCAGTTATAATCAAGACCAGGGGTGGAGAACCTACAGTCTCCAGGTCACATGTGGCCCTCTAGGTCCTCAAGTGTAGCCCTTTGACTGAATCCAAACTTCACAGAACAAATCCTTGCCCTCTAAGTCCTCAAGTGTGGTCCTCTGACTGTATCCAAACTTCACAGAACAAATCCCCTTAATTAAAGGATTTGTTCTATAAAACTTGGAGTCAGACAGTGCCTAAAAGGAGGCTACAGGTTCCCCACACCAATCTAGATACTATGTGGTTTTTGTTCACTTAGGGGTTATTTTTTGTGTCTTTTTTCAGTGCTGGTTAAAATTATGTTTTGAATAATTCTGGATTTTACTAAGGAGGTTTTATAGCATTTCAGACTTTGATGCAATTACTACCAAGTAATTTGCGATACAAAAGTTCAAGTGTAGAGATGTTATTCTAGTTCATCACAGTGCTTGGCACATACATAATATGTGCTTAATAAACCCTTCTTGATTGACTGGTTGGCAAACCCTCAAAATCTACCACCTGAGCCTTTTTCCATGAGGAACAGGCTTCCCTTTAAATGAAGGAATCAACAAAGATGATTTCTTGAGAATTTTATAATTTACAAGCAGTTTTTCTCATCGGGTGCCTAAGAGATTGGATTATTATCCTGATTTGTAAATAAAGAAACTGAGGCCAAGAGAGAGGAAAGACACTTGCCCGAAGGTCACACAGTAAGTAAATGGCAGAGTTATAAATTGATCAATACTTTTTTCACTGTTTATAAAATGCTTTCATGGAATCATAGAATCTTGGGCCTAAAGCTAGAAGGGATATCAAACCTAACATTCTCATTGTACAGAGGAGGAAACCAAGGCCCAAGGAAGCTAAGTGAATTACTCAGGGTCACAGAGCTAGTAAATATCTGAGGTGGAGCTTGAACCCTGGTCTTCCTGACTCTTGGCCTAATGCTTACTTCAAAAGCACCATTGTGGTTCTGTATCCATGAACTGTCACGTGATGCCATGGAAAAAAGCACTGATGTAGGAATTAATGACATTGGGGGACTTCCCAAATACTTGCTCAATCATGGGCAACCATCACAAGGGTCCATTGTGGGCAGCAGGAAACTCAGAGGCAATGTCTTGGTCTCTCTTGGTTGATTTCATATCTCCATATTACTTTTTAACTGTATAGTTAATTTATTCTTTGTGAGAATCCATTATTTTTATCTCTCTTTAGGTCACTCAGGGCATTCAGAGTAAATGGGCTAATTATGTGATGAACTTCATTGTTTAATCTGCTTGATTGCATTTTGTTTTTATACTGAGTGAATTAGAGATCTTGGAAGTGATACAGAGGAAGCCACTATCAGGCCCTTAGGATATGGTGATCTGGGAGGTGGTCTGGTCCAGTACAAAGAGCCCTGATCTGGGAGTCCAGTTGTATAGCTAGGTGGTATAGTGCTGGTCTGGAGTCAGGAAGAACTGAGTCAAATCCTGCCTCAGACACTTAGTAGCTGAGTGACCCTGAACAAGTCACTTAACCTCTGGCTTCCTCATTTGTAAAATGAGCTGGAGAAGGAAATGGCAAACTACTCCAGTATCGCTGCCAAGAAAACCACAAATGTGGTCACGGAGAGTCAGACACAATTGAAAAACTACTGAACAATAACAAACGTGGGAGTCCAGAGCTTGGGATTCAATTCTGAGCTCCACTTCTTATGATGAGACTCTGGAGAAAATCATTGAGTCCCTCTGGGTCCAGGTTGCTTCCTCTGCAAAATATAGGGCTTGGACATCGTGCAATGAAAAGAATGGTGCTAAATGGGTATTCAGCAAACCTGAGTTTTAAATCCAACTCTATCATGGGCAAATCACTTAAGCTCACTGGGCTTTACCTTACTCAGATATATAAGACAGACCAAATGACTTGTAAGGTACCTTTCAGCTCGAAATCTGGATACTATCTAAGGTCCTGAATCAATTGTCCTGCGATCCTATGACCATATATTTATAGCTGAAGGACACTTTAGAGGACATTGTGTTCAACAACTTCATTTTACAAATGAGGAAACTTAGCTACAGAGAAGTTAAGGATTTGCCCAGAGTCACAAAGCAAATCAGTATCTGCGGTAAGATTTGAACCCAAGTCTTGCTCATTGCCCTCAGCACCCCATCCACTAAATGATATTGCTTCTCAATAATCTTCTGAGTAGGATTATAAGATGATCTAGGAAATCTCTCAGGTAGCTCCCAGTTCTAATATTCTATGTCTCCTGAGGTTGCTTCCAGTGTTTCTATATTTGAAGGCTGGGGTGGGGAACCTGCGGCCAGGAAGCCACATGTGGCTTGATCCTTGGGTGTGACAGAGTTCAAGTTTTACGGGACAAATCCTTTCATTAAGAACAAATCGTGGAGGATCAGGAGGTGAGGTGGGTGTGAAGAGAATATTCAGAAGTCAAATCATTGGCTGGGAAAATGCCCAGAAAAGGGAAAAGAAATAAGACTATAGAAGGTTACTTTCTTGGGGAACAGGCATTTCCTCCCTTCCTTTCTGATGAGGGAGAACAATGCTTACCATCAGGCAAAGACACAGAAGTCAAGGCCTCTATATCCCAGCCCACTCAATGGGCTCAGGCCATAGAAGAGCTCATAGAAAATCAAGTTAGAGAGGTGGAAGAAAAGCTGGGAAGAGAAATGAGAGACATGCAGTCAAAGCATGAACAGCAGATCAGCTCCCTGCTAAAGGAGACCCAAAAAAATGCTGAAGAAAATAACACCCTGAAAAATGGCTAACTCAATTGGCAAAGGAGGTTCAAGAAGCCAAATGAGGAGAAGAATGCTTTCAAAAGCAGAATTAGCCAAATGGAAAAGGAGATTCAAAAGCTCACTGAAGAAAATAGTTCTTTCAAAATTAGAATGGAACAGATGGAGGCTAATGACTTTCTGAGAAACCAAGAAATCACAAAACAAAACCAAAAGAATGAAAAAATGGAAGATAATGTGAAATATCTCATTGGAAAAACAACTGACTTGGAGAATAGATCCAGGAGAGACAATTTAAAAATTATGGGACTACCTGAAAGCCATGATCCAAAAAAGAGCCTAGACATCATCTTTCATGAAATTATCAAGGAAAACTGCCCTGAGATTCTAGAACCAGAGGGCAAAATAAGTATTCAAGGAATCCACAGATCACCACCTGAAAGAGATCCAAAAAGAGAAACTCCTAGGAACATTGTGGCCAAATTCCAGAGTTCCCAGATCAAGGAGAAAATATTGCAAGCAGCTAGAAAGAAACAATTCAAGTATTGTGGAAATACAATCAGAATAACACAAGATCTAGCAGCTTCCACATTAAGGGATCGAAGGGCATGGAATAGGATATTTCAGAAGTCAAAGGAACTAGGACTAAAACCAAGAATCACCTACCCAGCAAAACTGAGTCTAATACTTCAGGGGGAAAAACGGTCTTTCAATGAAATAGAGGACTTTCAAGCATTCTTGATGAAAAGACCAGAGCTGAAAAGAAAATTTGACTTTCAAACACAAGAATGAAGAGAAGCATGAAAAAGTAAATAGCAAAGAGAAGTCATAAGGGACTTTACAAAAGTTGAACTGTTTACATTCCTACATGGAAAGACAATATTTGTAACTCTTGAAACTATTCAGCATCTGGGTGCAGGGTGGGATAACACACACACACATGCACACGCACACGCACACACACATAGAGACAGAGTGCACAGAGTGAACTGAAGAGGAGGGGATCATATCTTAAAAAAAAAAATGAAATCAAGCAGTGAGAGAGAAATAAATTGGGAGGAGAAAGGGAGAAATGGAATGGGGCAAAATATCTCTCGTAAAAGAGGCAAGCAAAAGACTTTTTAGTGAAGGGAAAAAGAGGGGAGGTGAGAGAAAAACATGAAGTTTACTCTCATCACATTCCACTAAAGGAAGGAATAAAATGCACACTCATTTTGGTATGAAAACCTATCTTACAATACAGAAAAGTGGGGAATAAGGGGATAAGCAGGGTGGGGGGGATGACGGAAGGGAGGGCACGTGGAGGAGGGAGCAATTTGAGGTCAACACTCATGGGGAGGGTCAGGATCAAAAGAGAGAACAGAAGTAATGGGGGACAGGATAGGATGGAGAGAAATATAATTAGTTCTTACACAACACTACTATTATGGAAGTTATTTGCAAAACTGCACAGATCTGGCCTATATTGAATTGCTTGCCTTCCAAAGGGAAGGGGTGGGGAGGGAGGGAGGACAGATTGGCAGACAGGGGCAATTAGAACGCTCGGTGTTTTGGGGTGGGGGGAGGGGACAAAAGGGGAGAAAATGTGGAACCCAAAATTTTGTGAAAATGAATGTTAAAAGTTAAATAAATTAATAAAAAAAATATACAAAAAAAAAAAGAACAAATCGTTCTGTGAAGTTTGGACTCAGTCAAAGGGCCACACTTAAGGACTTCAAGGGCCACATGTGGCCACAAGATCACAGGTTCCCCATCCCTACAAGGTCTTTTTCACCTCTGATGATTCAATAGAATGAAACCTCCTGGGAGACAGGAAATTTCATTTTTGTCTATGTATCTTCAACACCTACCACAGTGCTATGTATATTAGTAGGTACTAAATGAATGTTTCTTGAGTTGTTTTTCGATGCTTTGAGATCCCTCTCATCCGTCATCTCAACATTCTATATTCTTTTCTTTCAGGTTCCTCTAAGCTCTGACATTCAACAACAGATCTGATAAGATCACTTTCAGCTCTACAACACCATGATCTTAGAACAAGGTGGTAGGTTCCCCTCATATTAGAGGCCTTCAAGAAATGAATGGATCACCATTTATTGGGTATACATGTTACAGGGTATATTCCTGTTAAATATGGATTAGACTGGGTGAAGTCTTAAATGGTCCCTTCCACTTCTAAAATTCTTTGAATCCATTCATCTAAGAGATGATATGCTATGTCAGGAGGACCCTATGAAGTACTAAAGATAAGGGATGAGATCTAGGGAAGAGAAGGAGAAAGATGCTGAAAATTAAGGTTGTGGTTATTGGGGTAAATTCAGAAGAAGCTGCTCAAAAAACATCACCATCATTTTCCAAAGGACTGGATGCTTACTATGCTGACAGAGAATATCAGGACACAAACTCAGAAGAAGACAATGATGTGAAAACAGGTACAAGTAAAGCTTCAAAGGAAAAATAAAGTGACAGAAACCCAACAAGAATTCCTGGAAGTGCTCAAAGAAATTTAAATCAAATAAGAATGGTAGAAGAAAAGTGGGAAAGAAATGATAGTGATGGAAGAAAATTTATGAAAAGATCATTTACAGGTTGGAAAAAGAGGCAAAAAAGAACCGAAAGAAGACCTTAAAAAACCATAACTGTCCAAATAGGACAAGAGGTACAAAAGCTCACTGAAGAAAATAATTCATTAAAAATTGGAATTGCCCAAGTGGAAGCTAATGATTCCATGAGACAACAACAAATAATAAAACAAAGTTTTGAAAAATGGAGAAAAAAAGGAATTGTTAATATCTCATCAAAAAAATCTGGAGAATAGATTAGAAAAAAAATAATTTAAGAATTATTAGACTATCTGAAAACTACGATCAAATCAAGAAAAAGCCTAGACATCATATTTCAAAAAATTATGAAGGAAAACTATCCTGATATTCTAGAACTACAGAGTAAAACAGAAATGGAAAGAATCCAAACTGAAAGAGATCCTAAAATGAAAATTCCCCAGGAATATTAAAGTCAAATTCCGGAGTTTCCAGGTCAAAGAGAAAGTACTTCAAACGGTCAGAGAGAAACCATTCAAATATCATGAAGCCACAGGCAGGACCACACAACATTTAGCAGCTACCATATTAAAGAAGCAGAGGGCTTGGAATATGATATTCCAGAAGGCAAAGGAGCTAGGACTATAACCATGAATAACCCACCCAGGAAAACTGACCAAAGCTAAATGGAAAATTTGACTTTTCAATACAAGACTCAAAAGAAACATAAAAAGGTAAACATGAAAGAAAAATCATAAGGAAATCAATAAGGTTAAATGGTTTACATTCCTATATGAGAAAATGATTCCAGCAATTTTTAAGAACTTTATTATTAGGACAGTTGGAAGGACTCTACAGAGACAGATGACATGGGTGTGAATTGATTATGTTGAGATGATCTCAAAAGATGGATAGGTGAGAATAAAAAAAGTACTGAAGTGGGGAAAGAGGGTGGAAGAATGGGAAAAATATCTCACATAAAAAGGATACACAAGCAAGAAAGAAAGGAAAGGGAAAATGCAGGGAGCAAGCAAGGATTGAAACTCATTCTTATCTAAATAGGTTCAAAGAGGGAAAAAAGATTGTATATGTGTGTGTTTAAGTATATGTGCATGTATATATGTGTGTGTATGCAGTATATGTGTATGACTAGGTATAGAAATCTATCTTACTCAAGAAAGTAAGAGAGGAAGCGGAGGAGAGGGGAGTAATAATAAAAGGGAGGGAGGATTAAGATAGGCAGTGATCATAAGCAAAACACAGTTTTGAGGGGGAACAAGATATAAAGAGAGAGAAAAGGATAGAGGAAAATAGGATAGAGGGAAATGCACAATTAGCTATCATAACTGTGAATGTGAATGAGAAAAAGTCACCCATAAAATGAAAGCAAATAGAAGAATGGATTGGAAACCAGAATCCAAAAATAAGCTGTTTATAACACACTTGAAACAAAGAGACACACATATATTTAAATAAAGGGCTGGAGCAGAATTTATCACACTTCAGCTGAAATGAAAGAGGCAGGGGTAGCAATCCTGATCTCAGACAAAGCAAAGGCAAAAGTGGACCTGATTAAAAGAGATAAGCAAGGAAACGGCGTTTTGCTAAAAGGCACCATAGACGGTGAAGTAAAATCAATACTAAGTATATATGCACCAAATGGTATAGCATCTAAATACTTAAAGGAAAAGTTAAGTGAATTATAGGAGGAAATAAACAGTAAAATTATAGTAGTGAGGGACCACAACTTTCCCCTCTCAGAGGTAGATAAATCTAATCATAAAATAAGAAAAAAAGGAGATAAATAGAATTTTAGAAGAGTTAGATACGACAGACCTCTGGAGAAAAATTTATGAAAAAATAGATAGGCTATTAGTAAAATTTATTTTAAAAAACAAAGAAGAAAACTAGACTACCAATGTCCAAAAAAAAAAAAAAAAGAGTGAATACATCACTAATGAAGATAAAATTAAAGCAGTAATTAGGAGTTATTTTGCCTAATTACATGACAGTAACACTGCCAATCCAAGTGAAATGGATGAATATTTACAAAAATTTAAGTTATCCAGATTAACAGAAGGGGAAGTAAAATATTTAAGTAAAGCTACTTTAGAAAAAGAAATTGAGTAAGTCATAAACGATCTCCTTTAGAAAAAATCCCTACAGCCAGATGGATTTACAAATGAATTCTACCAAACATTTAAGAGATAATTAATACCAGTACTATATAAATTATGTGGAAAAAATAGATAAGAAAGGAGTCCTATCAAATTCCTTTTATGACACAAATATTGTTTTGATACCTAAACCAAAGAGAGCAAAAACAGAGAAAGAGAATTATATTCCAATTTCCCTAATGAATATTGAAGTAAAAATGTTAAATGACATACTAGCAAGGAGATTACAGAAATATGTCACAACGATCTTACACTATGACCAAGTGGGATTTATAACAGAAATGCAGGGCTGGTTTCATATTAGGAAAACTATCAACATAATTGACTATGTCAATAACAAAAGCAGAAGAAATCACATTATTATCTCCATAGATGTAGAAAAGACTTTTGACAAAACATGATACCCATTACCATTAAAAAAAAAAAAACAGTAGAAAGCGTAAGAATATAGTCCTTTTTTAAATGATAAATTGTATCTAAAACCAAGAGCTAGCATTATCTGTAATAAGGATAAGCAGGATGTCTTCCCAAAAGATGAAGGTTGTGAAGGAAGGATGTCTGGTATCACCATTATTATTCAACATTGTGCTGGAAATGCTAGCTATTGCAATAAGAAAAGAAAAAGAAATCATAGGAATAAAAATAAGCAATGAAGAAATAAATCTATCATTCTTTGTAAATGATATGGTAGCATACTTAAAGAAACCTGGAGAATCAATTTGAAAACCAGTTGAGACAATTAACAACTTTAGCAAAGTTGCAGGACGTAGAATAAATCCACGTAAATCATGAGCATTTTTCTATATTACCAACAAACTCCAACAGCATGATAAAGAAAGAAATTCAATTTAAAACAACTGTAGACATTATAAAATACCTGGGAGTCAACCTGCTAAGACAAACCCAGGGACTATATGAACACAATTACACTTTGCACACAAATAAAGTCAGATTTAAACAATTGAAGACATCTTAATTACTCATGCATAGGCCAAGTCAATGAAATAAAATTACAATTCTACCCAAGTTAACTTGTTTACTCAGCCCCATACCAATCAAACTACCAAAGATTATTTTATAAGGTTAGGAAAAAATAGTAACAACATCCATCTGGAAGAAGAAAAGGTCAAGAATATCAAGAGAACCAACGGAGGTAGGAGGGAATGCCAAGGAAGGTGTCCTGGCAGTACCAGATTTCAAACTATATTACAAAGTGGTAATCATCAAAACAATTTGATACTTGCCAAGAAATAGAATGGTAAATCAGAGGAGTAGGTTAGGTACACAATACACAGTAATAAATGACCACAGTAATCTAGTGTTTGGTAAATCCAAAGATCTGAGCTATTGAGGCAAGAACTCATCACATGAGAAAAAGTGTTGAAAAACTGGAAAGGAGTTTGGCAGAAACCAGGTGCAGAAAAAGCCTGTAATACATTTATGGTAACAAAAATACTTACAAAGCATAGGCATAAAAGGGAAATTTTAAAAACTATTTTACTTTTTTTCAATTATTCAGCATTTCTTTTTTTCTCCCTCACACTCCCTCCCCATTGAAAAGGAAAGACAAACAAAACTTTTGCAACAAATATTTATAGTCAAATCAAAGATATTACTGTATGAGCCATGCTCAAAAATGTGTCTCAAATTACAGTTTTTGTCTGTCACCTGTCTGTCAGGATTTGAGTATCAGTCTTCATCACCAGTCCTTTGGAAACATAGTTGATTATTTCATTAATCACAGTCCTTAACCGCAGACCACCATCTCACACTATATACCAAAATAAGATCAAAAGGTGCATGTGATTTAGACATGAAGGGTGATATCATAAGTAAATTACAGGAGCGTTGAAATATTTACCTGTCAGATTTATGGATAAAAGATTTTGTGACCAAATAAAAGGTACAGGGGATCACAGGAAGTAAAATGGATAATTTTGATTATATTAAATTGCAAAGGGTTTGCACAAACAAAACTGATGCAACCAAATTTAGAAGAAAATCAGGAAGATGGGGAAAAATTTTGCAGTAAGTTTCTCTGATAAAAGCTTCATTTCTCAAATGTATAGGGAACTGAGGCAAATTTATAAAAATAAAAGTTAGGGAGATTCCTCAGGTTGATAGATTGTCAAATGATATGAACAGACAATTTTCAGACAAATTAATCAAAGCTGTGTATAGTCATACAAAAATGCTCTAAATCACTATTAATTAGATTAATGAAAATTCAGAAAACTCAGGGGTACCACCTTACTCCTATCAAATTGGCTAACAAGACAGAATTGGAAAATTATAAATGCTGGGGGGGGGATGTGGTAAAAATGGGGACATTGTTGCTGGAGTTGTGAACTACTCCGATCACTCAAGAGAACAATTTAGAACAATATCCAAAGGACTTTAAAACCGTGCCTACCCCTTGACCAAGCAATACCAGTATTAGGTCTGTATCCCAAAGTAATCAAAGAAAAGGAAAAAGGATTTATGTTTACAGAAACATTTATAGCAGCTCTTTTTCTAGTGGAGAAGAATTGGACATTGAGAGGATGCCTATCAATTGGGGAATGGCTAAACAAGTTGTGATATGTGATTGTGATAGAATACTTTTGTGTTATAAGAAATGATGAGCATAATGGTTTCAGAAAAATCTGGAAAGACAAATATAAACTGATGCAAAGTGCAGTGAACAGAACCAGGAGAACATTTTACACAGTAACAGCAATGTTATGACTATGATCAACTCTAAAAGACTTAGCTACTCTGATCAACACAATGATCCAAGACAATTCCAAAGGACTTATGATTAAAAATCCTATAAATCTATAGACACTTCTCAGTATGTTTGCAATTATCTTATTTTTTTCTTTTTTGAAAAATTCTAGCAGAAAGACTATAACAATGCATAAAAATTTATTCACCCTGTCAGATTCACACTGACGTTAGATGTAAAGATGGTTCAGTAACAGAAGAACAATTAACTTATTTATCTACATTAAAAACAAAAAAATCAAAATCATATTTAGGTGCAGAAAAAGTCTGTAACACATTTATGATAACAAAAAAACTTACAAAGCATAAGCATAATAGGGAAATTTTAAAAAGTGTTTTACTTTTTTTCCAATTATTCAGTATTTATTTTTTTCTCCCTCACACTCCCTCCCCACTGAAAAGGAAAGACAAACAAAACTTTTGCAATAAATACTTATAGTCAAAACAAAGATATTACTGCACAAGCTATGTTCAAAAATGTGTCTCAAATTACACTTTTTGTCTCTCACCTGTCTGTCAGAATTTGAGTATCATTCTTCATCACCAGTCCTTTGGAATCATAGTTGATTATTTCATTAATCACAGTCCTTAAGTCTTTGAAATTGTTTTCATTCTTATGTTGTTTTACAGAATAAAATGTTCACTTAGTTCTCAATTTACTCTGCATCAGTTCATAGTCTTCCCAGATTTTTCTGAAATCATCTCTTTCATCATTTCTTATAGCACAAGAGTATTACAATATATTCATATACCATAATTTGTTCAGTTATTTTTCAATTGATGGGAACCCTAGGGTAATTCTTTTAATCATTAAAGTGTACATCTAAAACCAAAAGCTGACATTTTTTGTCATTTGAAAACCATTAGAAGCATTTATAATAAACAAAAAGGTAAATCAAGGATGCTCTCCTCTCCACTATTATTTGACATAATTATAGAAATGTTAATAATGACAATAAGATAAGAGAAAGAAATTAGAGTTGTAAACATTAGCAGAAGGATTCCAGCAATCAGCTTGTTCAACTCACTACCTGGTGGATGGATCAGTCCCCTGTAAACATCCCTAACCAAACTGTCAGACCTAGATGCTTATTTCACCTATGTGATTTGCACTAGGGAATGATCTCCCCCGCAAAAAAACTTACACACTCATCTCTCCAGAGGTATTAGGTGCCCCAATTCTATATAGGAATTTCACCCTTATGCCAGCCTACCTGTCCATTCAAATGTGATCAATTAGATCCTCCTGTTGGCTACTCACCACCCATTGCTACCTACTTCTCTCCTTCTAAGCTCCTGCCCCATGGGGATTTGAGGGGAGGAGGAATAATAATGGAACCCCTGCTTCAGTTCCTGCCAACACTTCCAACACTTCTGTGCTTAGCCCCCTAATTTCCCTGGATGTTTCTGGATAGAGAAAAGCACTGCTGTGCCCTCAGACCTATAAGGCTGTGCCAGTCTGGGCAGAGTCTTGCCCAAATACTGAAAGCCAAGACTGGTTCTAAATGAGTGAACAGCTACAAAAGACACATTTAATTAATAAGGAGAGGAATAAATCAAAAGAAGTTTGTTCTCACAGAAGTTTAAAAGGTCAGGACTGTTTTCTTTTTTTGTTTGTATAAATTATGTTTTTGCCTCAGAAAAATCGGTCAAGTCAAGGGTATGAGTGATGATAAGTCAAGGAATTAGCACATCACCCCCACACAATGCTCTCTCAGAGCCAGGCAGAACCTGGGGAGGCAGCTAAGATCCAACAGAAGGAAAATGGGAGACTGGTTCCTCAAGGCTGTTCAGAATAAAGCTTCCCTACCTCTCCTCACCCAGCTAAGCCAGGACACAGGCATTCTACTCTCAGAAACAGACAGTCCTCAGCAGAAGTGAGTTTCAAGTGAGGGTTGGGAGCATACAATCTGAGCCAGTCTGAGGATGTAGGCTGTGAGAACAAGAGGCGAGCAGTCAAAATGTATAAGAAAAGTGGCCCAGGCCCTCCCACCCCAAGTAATGTAACTAACAAGCTACAGTAAGCCATTATACCAATGAAGTGATGACACCTCCTTGACTATCAAAATTTACCAATCAATCACAAGCGCAGATATTGTTGTCATTGTTTGCCATCACAGGGTGATGTGTTGGACTCCTGCATGAATTAGATTGGATTTAAGTGAGGCAGAGTTGCTCAAAGTTGTCAGGTTCATTCTCTCTTCCCAAGTCCAATGGCAAGAGAAAAGCCAAGATGACTGGCAATGACCTGGAATAAATTGTTCTCATGGAGGACTAGCAGCTCTGATGTGAGGTCTTCTGAGCCCTTTTCAGGTCTGCTCATCCAGGAGTTCACCTGGAACCCAACTCTCACTCCAACAAACTGTAGCATGTGCAGAAGCCACATCTGGGTCAAACCATCTCAGCAGATGGGTCTCAAACCCATTGATAAGTCAAGCATAACTCCAAGCATACCCCAAGCATGAGAAGAATTCCCATAAAATGGATGGATGAGAAGTGTAGGTGTGAAGATTTATTGAACCATTTAATCAGAGGCATAAACTTAGGTGTGAGCAAGTGTTTAATCAATTTGAGAGGAATGAAGAGCCATGAAATAAAGTCAGATGATGGTGCACAGGAAATGTATTGAGATTGGTTGAAAGATTGAGACCCACTTTTAAGCCTGTACATATCAGAGGAAGGAATCCAACAAATCAAGCTAAGTTTCAGGAACACTTTGAGGAGCTGGACTCCTAAGCCTGTCACCAGATGGGCAGAAATGAGTCTCTTTCAAGATGCCCCGCTCTCCTTGAACAGATGACAATTTTGTGAGCTATGAAAAGGTTAGAAGATTTGAACTTCTCAGTGAAGAGCTGGCACCAGTTGGCACCAGAGTTGGCAACAAGACAAATTAGAAATACCAATGGAAGGACACTTTCAGGGCGTGTGACTTTCAGGACAGAGAAACGCACAGCTATGGATTTTTACAAAAATGTACTGATCCTTGAAGCCCTGAAGAAAGCTGTACTTCAAAGGTCAAAAGGACTCTATGAAGTGAGAAAAGTAATAATATTAATAGCTAGCATTTATATAGCATTTTAAGGTTTGTAATGCAAATTACAAATACCTCATTTGATCCTCACCATAATTCTGGGAAGTAGGTGCTACTATTATCCCCATTCTATAGATGAGCAAACTGAAGCAAGGAGTGGTGAAGTGACTTGCCCAGGGTCTCACAACTAGTAAGTGTCTGAGGCTGGTTTTGAATTTAGGTCTTCCAGATTCTAGGCCCAGCACCCTGTACCCTGAGCCACTTAGCCATCCTGCACGGACTCAACCTGCCAAGCCTAGTAGGAGTTGGCAGAATGGGCCCAGAAAGGACGTTATGAAAATATGAGTCCAAAGAACTCTAGAGTTAGAAGAAACCATCATAAAGATGCTGTTTTTACAGTAATTTCAAAGTTTATAAAGCATCGTCTTAACCAGAGTCCTAGTTACCAAGGATGACACACAGCTAGTCTGTTTCAGTCTGAATTTTTATTTAATTTTAAACTTTTCACTTGTAGTTTATGTTTTTGCATCACCTTCATTCCCTCCCCATTCCAAAGAGCCAGCCCAAGGAAGAAAGAGTAAAAAAGAAATGGAAGGGAGAAACAAAAGAAACAAACAGCTCAGCAATGCTGGTCAAAACAGGAATTGTATTTGATGTTACGTGTAAGGTTTTACATCCATCATCGGGTCTCACGATGTGCATTTTTCTCTTCATCAGAGCCACTTAATAGTTAGAATTCCATCATATTCAATTTCATGGAGTATTTTTGGTATTTACATATAAAATGTTATATTATATGTATATGTGCATGTGTATATATAAATATGCATATGTGTGTAAACATATGTATATATGCATATACATACAGGTACATGTAGATACATATACGTGCGCATGTACTCATGCATGCACACATATATACACATACACACATACATACTCATATGCATACATGCACATATGCATATACACACATACATACACATGCATATATACATATACACATACACATAGATATACATATATACATCCATACACACATGTATCTGCACATTTACATACATACACATACACATATACATACACATATATATGCATATACACATATTCATACATAATGCATATATACACATGCACATACATATGCATGCACGCATACATGTGCATGCACATATATACATATACATGCATATACATATACACACATACACATATACATACATATATGCGTATACATATGGTTGGCTGTTGTCCTTTGTTCTTGAAGAGGACCAAAGTGACATCACCATGATAAAGTGAAGCTTCAGTGTGTCTGACTGTGGTTGATCAGAACAATACGAGCTTGGAATGCTCTACCACAGATAGGGCATAGATAGTCCGTGTGAATATTTGGGGTGGTTACTCCAAATTTGCGCATCCTACATTTCTTTTGTGCTGTCTCAATTCTACCTTGCTCATAGAGCACAGCACCTTTTCTGACGTGGGCACACCATGCTGAGCGGTCCTGTGCCAGTGTCTCCCATGTTGCATGGTCAAATTCAAAGTTCTTGAGAGTGTCTTTGTATTGCTTCTTCTCATCACCATGTGATTGCCTGTCCCATGTGAGTTCTTCATAAAATAGTCTTTTTGACAAGGGTACATTTTGCATTCGAACAACATAGCCAATCCATCAGAGTTGCACTCTCAGAAGCATAGTTTGAATGCTTGGCAGTTCAACTCGAGCAAGGACTTGTGTCTGGTACCTTATCCTGCCACGTGATCCTCAGAATCTTCCTAAGACAGTTCTAATGGAAGCGATTAAGTTTCCTTGCATGGCATTGGTAGACTGTCCATGTTTCACAAGCATATAACAATGAGGTCAGCACAGTGGCTCTGTAGACCTTCAGTTTGGTAATCAGTTTAATACCTCTTCTCTCCCAAATTTTTCTTCAGAGCCTCCCAAACACTGAGCTAGCTCTGGCAATGTGTGCGTCAACCTCATTGTCAGTGTGTACATCCCTGGAAAGTACCCTACTAAGGTAAGTGAAGTTATCCACAACATTCAAAACTTCTCCATTTGTTGTAACCAATGGTTCCACATATGGATGATGTAGTGGTGTCTGATGGAGCACCTATGTTTTCTTGGTGTTAATTATTAGTCCAAAATTAGCACAGGAAGCAAGGAATTGATCCATACTTTGTTGCATCTCAGCTTTGGAGGCTGAATTGAGTGCACAACCATCTGCAAACAGAAAATGATGCGCCAACATTCCCTCCACTTTGATCTTGGCTTGTAGCCTTTTCAAATTGAGGAACTTAACATCAGTACAGTAGCTGACCTTGATGCCATGTTCATCCTCATTGAAAGCACTTGACAACATATATACATATACATACATAAACATGCATACACATATACACACACATAAATACATATGCACACATGCATACATATGCACATATGTATATGCATATACATGCACATACATACATATTGACATGCATGTGCATGCATATATACATACATATGCATATACATGTACACACATACATACACATACATACATATACATACACACATATACTTATACACATATATGCATACACATATACATACATACACACACATATATGCATATGTATATTTGCTTCACTCTGGATCATTTCATGCAAATCAGGGCCAAGTTTTTAACCCAACTTCTCTGAGATGGAGGGTACCTAAGAACACAGAATGTCAGTGCTAAGAAGGAACCTTAGGACATAGAATGTCAGACTTGGACTTAGAACACAGCATGTCAGTCAGCAAACATTTATTAAGTACTTACTATGCACCAAGCACTGTATTAAGAGCTGGAGATACAAAAAGAGGCAAAAGAACAGTCCCTGAGTTCAAGGAACTTACGATCTAATGGGGGAGACAATCTGCAAATAAATAACCAGTAATGGGATGTCTACACATGCACCACAATCTCTCCAAAGTCCTTCACTTCACTTCACATCATCATTATACTCCCAGAGGCAAGATTCCCAGGTTCTCCATGTGGGGAAATGCTTTCCCAAGCATTCTGCACATACACCAAGCCCCCATTCCAGAAATAAAACTAGTATTTTTACATTTTCATTGGTATCTTTTGTTCTCACGTAACCTCTTCCAAATATGTTCCCTTCTCTCTCACTTATGCAGTCAGTCAGCCATGCCTTGCAAAAACAGAATAATTTTAAGGGGAAAAAATGAAGTTCAGCTAAAAATAACTAACATATCAACTGAGCTTGACGGTGTATACAATGTTCCACAACCATAGTCCTCCACCTCTAGAGAGGAACATGTTCTATTCTCTTCTCCATGGGTTTGCCATTATACTGACATACAACTTAGCTGCAGGACTTTTTGTTGGTGCATTCTTGCCATTTACATTCTATTAGCCACTTTATTGTTACGTTTTTGCTGCTGTAGTTTTTCCCAGTCCACATTAAGTCTTCCTATACTTTTAAATGCATGTTTCAATTAGTGAAATCTTCCAAATAAATTTATGTCAGCCATGATACCTGATAACTCTTAAAGCTAAGCTAAAGTATTTGAAAGCTCTTTTAAAAGAGTGGGGAGGAATAAATTCTAATAAAAGCTAGTGGTTCTATATTTCTTTCAAATCTAATGCTTCCAAATAATAGCTGTCATTTTACATACACTTTAAGTCAGGATTTATTAACTTGAGATCTGCGAACCCCCAAGGGTCTGACAGATCGCAGGGAGCTATGTGAACTTAAGGGAAAACTACATTTTTCTTTTCACTAACCCTCTGTTTCCTTTGAATTTTATTTTATGCATTTGAAAATATGATTCAGAGAAAGGGCCCATAGACTTCATCAGACTGCCAGAAGGGTCCATAATACAAAAAAGGCTAAGAATTCCTGTTATACAGTGCATGACAATCCCATCACAGTATCACAACAATCTTATGAGGTAGATAGCACAAGAAATATTATTTCCATTTCACAGATGAGTAAACTGAGGCTGAGAGAGGGAAATTAACCTGGGTCAGGTGGATACTTTTGGTCTTTACTACATCAGAAGCTCTTTTATTTTCATGCTGGCCTTTCCTAAAGTCTTGGTAAGAAGATCAGGTGAGGACTTGGGGATGGATGGTGCTTTTGCGAAACAAACATCATAATATATTGGATAAAACCATAAACTGTTTCCTTTTTTGACAAAAAAATATATATACTTTCCAAGACTCTGGTATTCCCTAGGAACATTTGACAAAGTCAGCTAACCTGAGTCAATGAAGTCCTTTGTGGAGACCACAGGCAAGTTCCCTCAGTTTTTTATGTCTTTGTTTAGTGATGTTTCCTGGCATAGAAATACCAAGTGGGTACAGGCCAGAAGCTGTGGTACATAGAATCATAAATGTAAAGCTTCCAGGGAACTTCAGAAGCTGTTGAATCCAATGCCCCCCTCATTTTACAATGGGGAAACTGGTCTAGTCATGTGACAGGATTTACTGAAAGCCACACAAAGGATCTAGAGAAGGAAATGACAAAACCACTGCATTATCTTTGCCAAAACAAAACCCAAAAATCCAAATCGGATCACAGAGTCAGACACAACTGAAATGACTGAACAGCAAAATTTCAAGGCAGCTAGGTGGTACCAAAGAAAACAGAGCATCCCAGATCCTCCTAGCTGTCAGTCTTCCCTTCACCCCACATATTCTTTTAAAATTAATTTTAAATATATATAACATATATTATAATATATATATAGAAAATATTTTCTGTTGACTTATGAGTGCACATGCTAGTTTTCTGCAGTATAATGTAAACACCTCGAGATCATAAACTGTCTCTTTTGTAGTTGTATTGCCACTGCCTGGCATCTTTGCTTATTGATTCATCGTCAAGAAACTATTTCATTAATTTCATTCTCTCTACTTGTGCTCTATTCCTGGAATGCTCTGCCTCCTCCATTCAGTAGTTAGGGTTAGAGCATTTAGGGTTGGGGTTAGAATTGCATGTATTTAGGGTTAGAGTTAGGACTACTGACCTCCCTGACTTACTTTAAGCCCTAACTAAGATCCCACCTCCTATAGAAGAGGTGCAAACTCCAGGACTGTGTTCATCCTTCATTTGATGACATGACTTGCACTTGACTTTGTTTTGAGTGAGGGAGAGCTGTGCGGGTCGCCAGACTCACTTCTCCTCCAGAGCCATCTGAATCCAGTGACCAGATATTCATCAGAAGGAGTGAAAATGACCCAGGATGCACTGGGAGGCCTTGGGCCCTTTAGGCCAAGATCTTTGCAGGTACTCACTTAGGGTGAGGCGATGTCCATTCATTGAATAGGCCTATTTAAGAAGTAGCCATGGCATGGCCCCTTTAATGAGGCCAAGAAAAAGAAAGACATCAGGCTGGGTGGGAAACAGCCATAATTGCTATTGATAATCACTCTAATGCTAGGAGAGTCAAGAGGAGCCCTTAGGCAGGCACCCATTGGCATCCCAGTTTCAGAGTTCAGTAGATTTGGGGAGAGGACAGGACAGGACAGAACAAGAGAAAGGGAAGAGAAGGGAAGGGAAGGGAAGGAAAGGGAAGGAAAGGGGCCAGTAAGTCCCAAGTCAACTGGGCATCTTTTGGCCATCCAAATTTACTGTACTTTGGAGAGGAGAAGGAAGGGGAGGGGGAGGCAGACAGGAGAGGAGGAGTTGAGTTACCCAGCTAGCTGGGTCCCCATTCAGCCAGCTGCATCTACTCACAAGATTGTGTTCATCCTTCACTGCCAAAGAAGACCATGCCATGAAAGAAATGATGACATGACTTGAACCTGACTTTGTTTTGAGTGAAGGAGGGCTGTGCAGATCACCAGCCTCACTTCTCCTCCAGAGCCATCTGAATCCAGTGACCAGTGCATCCTGGATCATTTCCACTCATCCTGATGAGGTATAAACCCACATTAGTAGTAGAAAGAGTTTCCCACACCATTGAAATCAAATGTTCAATCCCTAGGTCTATTATAGTGGAAAGGGGCTGGAGTTTTGGTGTCTTGCTTTCCCACTTACTCCCTAACCTTGGACAAGTCACCCTCTCTGTGCCTCAGTTTCCATATCTGACTAGAGGACCTCTGAGATCCCTTCCAGTGTTTATCCCATGAGTTTATAATTTGGAGAATATTGGTATTTTCACTATATTAATCCAATTTATCAAGAAATATTGAATATCCCTGTCACTTAATGAGCTCATTTCTTACATCTATTAATTTGAGGATTCAAGGCATTTTATTTTTCTTGCTATACTTTCTATATATTAATATTTTGTCCTCTTCATTTCCAATTTTACTCTTGTTTTCTCTGCCTCTTGCAAAGGTTAAAATTTCCAATACTAGATCAAATGAAAGCAAGGAGAATGGCACTCTGGAGTGTTACCTGCTCTTAGTTGGAGTACTTCTAAAAAGAGAGAAAGAACCTTTCTGCCACTGGCCAGGTGGGTGCACAGGATGCTGCTTCTGACCTCTTTCAGCTTCCTCTTAGTGCTGACTTTTATCTTTGTCAAACAGTATCAAAATGAAATTATATTTGTAAAGCACTTAGGACAGTGCTGGGCCCAGATCGAGGTGCATAATAAAGGTCCATTCCATCCTAACTTACCTTCTTCAGTGAGACAGCATTCCTCGAATCCAAGTCCTTGAGAGGATGAGACAGAGCTGGGTCTCCCATCAAGCAACCACGAAGCATTATTTAGTACTTACTCCCTATGTACCAGACCTTGTGCTAAGCCTTGAATGGACACTATCAAATCCACCCAAACAGAACAAAACCCAACCCACAGCCCTTGCCCCCAAGGAGCTTATATGCTATCATCTTACAGAAATCTGCCCCTGGGATGGCCAGCTCCAAGAGGTTAGCCTTCACCCTGATTTGACCAGAACCAGGCCTTCATGCTACTTCCCAGTCATCTCCATACTGTCCTAATCCTCCCCAACCTCCATTCACCCACAGTCTTCCAGCTTCATTCATTGAGATGCAAGCTCTTTCAGGACAAGGATTATTTTCCTTGCTTAAATTAATATCCTCAGCTCTTAGTGCAGAGTCTGGAGTATAGTAAGTACTTAGCAAGAACTTTCTATCTATCTGTGTATCTATCTTTCTATCTGTCTTTCTTGTCTGTCTGTCTATCTATCTATTTATCTATCTATCTACCTATCTATCTAATCTTTCTATCTATCCGCAGCAAGGTGGTGCTGCAGGGATAGAGTGTCAGGCCTGGAGTCAGGAAAACTCATTTTCTTGAGGTGAAATCCAGCTTCAAACATTTACTATGTGACCCTGGAAAGTTCCTTAACTCTGTTTGCCTTAGTTTCCTCATCTGTAAAATGAGCTAGAGAAAGAAATGGCAAACTGTTCCAGAATCTTTGCTAAGAAAACTCCAAATGAATTCACAAAGAGATGAGCATGTCTGAAAACACTGAATAACAACAATCTATCTATCTATCTATCTATCTATCTATCTATCTATCTATCTACTACTGATGAAGTAGATATCACCCCTTCACTCACCATCTCCACCTCACTTTCTTGGCCTTTAATTTTTCTTTTGTTTCCTGAAGACTGTTGCTTTTATCTCTGTACACCTAAAACTTAACATTGTGCCTTGTATATGGTACATGCTTAATAAATGCTTTTTCACTCATCCATCCATCCATTCATTTATTTATTCTTTTTTTCTTTTTGGAAAATCAATAATTTGTCCTCTTCTAATCTCATATCCCCTCTCCTATCCTCCATGATCTTTCAAAGATCACTGATGGGGGTGCTCTCCACAATCCTAGGACCATAGGTCCTTCAGTACAAGAGGATGTAGTTCAGCTGGCCCAGGTGACCTGAACTCATCAAGGGCACCTCTTACTAGCTCCCTAACTACCTTGAGATTCAACTCCATAACAGCCATTTTTGTACTATCTTGTAAAATTCAAATGAGTTCACATTGCTTTGGGGTCAGCAGAAAAATAATTGAAATGAAGAATGCTCAGATTATTCTATCCCTATTTCTTCTTGCATTTGCCCTTTAACTGAGTGATTCTGTGATAAATGCAGCACCGCACTCAAGGAAGAAAGAAACAGTCCACACACAGAAAAACTCTACATATCCTAATGCAGTTAATTGAAGGCTATTTTGTGCATCCAGAAGAGATTGTAGGAGGCCTGGGGATGAGATGGGACACTTCTCAGGTCTATGTCTTCAGTTGGATCTCAACCAGCTATCTGGATAGTGCTGAGGCCTATCATCCCAGATCAGCTAATGGGGGATGGCAGCTCCCAGAAGTTTGGAGAGGGTTGCAGTACCAAAGATACTTCACCAGGCTATCTGTTTTATACAGGAAAAGTCACATCCCGGACACATGTGACGAATGTATCAATTTTATGATTCCCAGGGATTCTAGGGTAGAGATGAGCTGAATGGGATGTCTAGGAAAGGATCATACAGTTCATCCTTATCTCTGCCTAGGATGTGGAAATCTGTTATCTCTGGTCTCAGGGACTCTGGTAATACAAAAACCCTCCTTTGCTTGGGCTGAGCTCAGCATTATCACACTTTTGGAAACAGAGAGAGATGTTCCCAGCCATTCATGGATGCATGAAAAAGTTGTGATATTGCAATAAGTTGAATGGATTAGGAGTGGGGGGTAGAGTGGGATCAGTAAACAGCAGACCTCCTAACAAAGTTATTTTCTCTCTCTAAATAATGTGATCACTGCCAAAGGGAAGAATGGCCTTGAGACTTATTCTTTGGCGTAAGGACAATAGAGTCTTGACTTAAGGAGTTCCAGCTCTCCTTGGATACATTTGTAGCAAGCAATGCCTATTTATTCACTAAAGGGAATGATATCTCTTTGAGGTGGCCAAAGTGCTAAAGGGAAAACATCCAGATATACCTTATTAAAGGAAGATATCATTATGGAAACAGCCTGCCTCAATCACAGTTGTGTTAGCACCAGTACAGAGATATACATAGTAGGATGACCAAATCATAGAGCTTGTTCCACCCATATATCCTGTACTTCAAAAGAATAATGAGCCAGGTCCACAATTAAATAGCTGGAGGAAAGTCAGTTGGGTTAATTTGGGCATAGGATGCAGTCCTTCTATTGACCTGGCCCAGTGTAAAGATCAATGGATTCAGAGTCACAGGACATAAGTTCAAATTCTGACTCTGCTATTTTCTGCTGTGGGACCATGGACAAGTCACTTATTTCTCTGGGTCTCAGTTTATTCATCTGTAAAATTATGAGGAATTGAATTAGATGGCTTTTAAGGTCCCTTTCACCTCTATGGCCTATTACCCAAAATAGCTCTCTGTTATATAAAAAGGCCCATCTTTTAACATCAGTATTCCTCAGTAGTTTTGTATGACTGTTAGCTATGGAATTCTTGTTCTCAAAGAATCAAAATTGAAGATTTCTTAAAGGGCAACAGAGAGGTTCATGGCGGATTAAGCAAACTGGAGAGGAATTATACAAGAACAACAGTATAAAGTGTATCATAGAAATTCAGGAGGAGAGGAAAGAGGAGGAGGACACAGAGCATAAGGAGAAGAAAAAGAAAGAGAAGGAAGAAAAGAGAAGGAGGAGCAGGAGGAAGAGGAGGAGGAGGGAGGAGCAGGAGGAAGAGGAGGAGGAGGGAGGAGCAGGAAGAAGAGGAGAAGATTGACTTGTCATGTAATGAGTGGAATAACATGAACAACCCTTGTGGTCCACTGGTATCCACACAATCTCAAGAATGGAACAGAGGCCCTCAGTATTTGGGGTAGATGCCCTATGAAAGATGTACCTCCATGTCCAAGGATGTTCAGGCATAGATAGGCAGAGGTCTATATCAATGGAGGGAGTATTTGCATTGATGAACTACATGATACATCATACATAATACAAAATACACGAGAGTTTCAGAAAATTGAGCCCAAATCTTAGTGATGCTTATAATGACTCCTTTCCTTGGAATTTCTAGTTCAATTTGCTTATTTCTTATTGGTTGTACATTTCTATATAGATCATAATGTGGCCCACCCGATGATTCTGATCCCCAATCAATCAACTTTTATTAAGCACCTACTATGTGTCAGGTACTGTGCTAAGTTCTAGGAATTACAAAAGGAGGCAAAAGATAGCTCCTGCTAAAAGGAGCTCACAATCCGCTCCCACTTTCACAGATGACTCTTGAATTACAGACAAAATTCAGCATTTGGAGAGACCTGGGGTCAAAGCCTGGCTGTGACACTAGGGATAAGACCTTGGTAAAGTCACTTAGACTCTCTGAGTCCTCAATTTCTTCATCTGTAATATGGAGGTAATTTATTTGCAATAATGCTTTATAGAATAATAGGGTTTCAGAGCTGGAAAACACCTCAGAGGATAATAATCATCGTCATGTTCATATGGATTATTTGTGCCTGACCTGTGGTAGAGGCTTCCAAGCTCATACTGGTCTGATCAGCCACAGTCGGACACATTGCACCTTGACCCCAATATAGTGATGTCACTTTGGTCTTCTTTGAGCACGAAGGACAACAACCAACCAATTATCATAAATAGAATACTATTTCTATAGAGCTTTGAGTTTTACAAAGCACTTTTTATCTGTTGTCGCATTTGATCCTCACAACAGCTCTTTGTTTATAAAGCTAGGTGCTTTATAAATGCTATTACTTATAAGTAACCTTACTTCTTTGGTTTTTTCCCCAAGAGGAAAACAGTGTTGGGGACACCCAGGAGTCCCAGACCACATTTTGAGAATTGTTGATCTCCTAATTTTATAGAAGGGGAAGCTGTGGGCCAAAGAATGAATATCATTCCAATACTACCTAGGGAGCTGGCAGTAGAACTTAGACAAGATAGATTAAGCTAACTTCAACTCCAAGGTCAATGGTCTTATCTTATAGCAATCTGTTTTTGACTGTAGTTCAAATTTTCCCTTGCCCCCATTTCATAGACGAGAAAATTGAGGACGATTAAGTGAAAATGACTTGTTCCAAGTCATCCAGCTTGTGAGTGGCAACAGACTTCAAATCCAGATCTGCTTACCACCTCCACCCAACTTCCCTGGCTCAGGAGCATCCTGCAGCTGCCTTCTGAGGAGCTGAGGCCCGGACAGAAAAGACTGCTACTACAGCAACTAATAGCTTTGCCTTGAAATTGGGAGTGGAAGTCAAAATGAATTTATAAGGAAAGATAAAGTGACTTCAAGCTGGCTTAAGGGATGAAACAAGAAGCAGGAGTCTGATCCGTGTGTTAGCCTGGGTCTAGCCAACAAATGCTCCTAATTTACCTTTAAGCTGCAGAAAATTCATTTTTGCACTCAATCATAATGTAGGGTTGTGCTGTCTTGGGCTCAATGGGAAGAGGAGATAGGGAGAAGTGAGGGGCTAAAGAAAGCTGGATAAAGTGGAAGGAGAAAAAGCAAAATTCTGATGAAGGAGAGAATAGGGAAAATGAACATGAAACCCACTGATCAATAAAGATTTTTTTTTTTAATTCACAAAAGACAGATTCAAGAACAAACCATAGAAAAGGACTACAATTGTGCATATAATTTTGATGGATTGTGTCAGGGAGTCTAAAGGTTAGAATAAGCTGAGGTGGGCAAGAAAAACTAAAGGTAACAACTAGGGCTATTTAGTTTTCTTTGTTATTAGCTATATTGAGGGAAAGAGGAGTATCAAAGCTAATGCCTGGGGTGGATGGTTTAATGGTAACTGACAGATGAGTGAAGGCAGAACTACTCAACTTTAAGCTTCAATATTCTCTGCCAAAAAAAGTATCATTGTTTGACATAACCGAAGGACATCAACATAATAGGACATAACAAAAATGATTAATTGGACATGGAATGGCATAGAAAGTGGGAAGACAGTAAGAGAGCACCTAACTTCATGAGCCCAAGTCAAGAGGCCCAGATGAATTATATCACAGGATACTGAAATATCTGGCAAATGCGATTGTTGTGCCACTGTCAATAACCTTTGAAAGATCCTGGAAAACAGGAGAAGTGGTAGAAGGCTCTTTTTTTGTTTTTCCAGGTTGACTTCAAGCTGATTCAAAGCCAGAAGTATGGTAGCCAAAAAAATTGACGCAATATCATTAAGAGACATAGTAGACTGCCCTGTTTAGACAACATGTGAAGATTTACATTCGGTTCTGGGTGCCAGTTGCTAGGAAGGACATTGATGAGCTGGAGAGTGTCCAGAGGAGCACAATCAGGATGATGAAGGACCTTTATATTCATATTCTATAATGACCTGCTGAAGGAACAATGAATGATTACTCATAAGAAGAGGAGACTTAAGGAATATATAACTGCTGTCATTGAGTATGAGAAGGGCTATCAAAGAGAGAGGAACTTGATATCTCAGAGGAGCAGATCTTATCAAATAGAATGGGCTGCCTCAGGAGGCAGGGGCACTAGCTTATTGGAGGTCTACAAGTAGAGGCTGGCTATGACTAGTCAGGATTCTCCTGTTCAGCTACAAGTTGGATTAGTGGCCTTTAAGGTCCTTGCCAAACTCTGAAATTCTATAATACTCTGACCTAATCCAATCCTTTCATTTGACAAGTGAGGAAACTGAGACCCAGAAGAGTTATATAAATTACTCAATTATCACACAGCTTATAAGGAGAAGAGCTGAGATTGAAACCCATGTGTCCTGAGTCCTTGACTCAATGCAGCATAATTCCTAATCCCTGAAAACAAGGGATCAAGCCAGCAGCAAAGGGAGATAAGAGAAACGCAGGGTAGTCACTAGTTGTATGACTTTGGGCAAATTATTTAACTTCCCTTCCCTTTGATAGCCTCTAAGGGTTCTTCTAGCAGCAAATTTATGATCATCCTAGATCTCATCTTTTTCTTCTTCCTTCATCAGCTCATAGATCTAATGCTGAAAAGTCAACAAGTCCAACACCCTTATTTTACAGAGAAGGAAACTGAGGCAGACAGAAGTGAAGTGTCTTACTCAGGGTTACAAAGTGAGTAAGTATCTGAACAGGGTCCATGAAAGATAGGATGCCCTCTCCTCCTCCAATAACCTTGCCCCATGACCCCAGGAGCTGTAACTTGGAGTATCAGACAATGAACCTTTTTCTCTGCGTCTGTGTGTGTGTGTGTGTGTGTGTGTGTATGTCTCTGTATATATATAATATACATATATATATGTAGAGAGAGAGAGAGAGAGAGAGAGAGAGAGAGAGAGAGAGAGAGAGAGAGAGAGAGAGAGAGAGAGAGAGAGAGAGAGAGAGAGATTGTCTGACTCCTTTTAGGAGTCAGTAGAAATCAGAGATCCTGAGACTGGTGTTTAATCGACACTTTCACCTCACTAGCCATTTTCCCCTCCCACATTGCCCCAAGGAAGTTTCACATAAGCTCTGATTTTATGCCTCCTAAAATAGCCTTACAGTTTTCACAAAGGGAGCATTTCCATTTCCTCCTCTGCAAAATATGGGGAAAAGATTTAGTGACTGAGTGATCGCTAAGATCTCTTCCCAATACATAGGTCTTCTTTCTCCCCTTTTTCTTATAGCCCTAAAGGTTGGCTTTAGCATGGTCAACTTTAGTTATTCATTTCTGCATTTGCCTAAGAAAAAAGCCACTCAGCAGAAAGGGATTGTGGGAAGACATGAGGAATTGTGGGATAGACAAGGACTCCTTTCTAGTTACAAATTATTTCTCTCAATTGCCAAATCCAATAGCCTTTTCCCGATCTTTATCCTTCTTAACCTCTTTACAGACTTTGACCCTGTTGGTCATATCTTTTCTTTGATACCTGTCCCATCTGAGTTTCATGGTACTGTTGTCTCTCAGTTCTCCTCCTACCTGTCTGACTTCACCTCAGTCCCCAGTGCTGTCTCACATACAAGTCATGACCTCCACTTGTGGGTATACCCCATGACTCTTCTCCTGGACTCTTTTCTTCTCTCTCTTTCCCGCTTGGTAAATTCAACTTCCATGGATTTAATTATCATCTGAATGCAAATAACTTCTAGTTCTACAAACTCTACCCTAGTGCCTTTCATGAGCTCTGGATGGACTTTTGAAATTGAATGTCTGATAAAAATCTCAAACTCACTATGTTCAGAATAGGACTCTATCTTTTTGACCAAATCCATCCCTCTTCCAGACTTCCCTAATTCTATCTAGAGCACCACTATCCAGTAACCCAGGTACAGAACTTTGGTTTCATCCCTAACTCTTCGCTCTCCTTCATCCCACAATGCACATAGTTGCCAAGTCTTATTGATTCTGCCTCCATAGCAGTTCTCTCACATTTTCACTCATTCAGCCACCATCCCAGATCAGATCCTCATCACCATTTGCCTGGGTGATTTCAATAGGCTCTTAATTGGCCTTCTTGCATCAAGTTTCTCCTCATTCCAGTCCATCCTCCACTCAGCTGCCCAAATGTTATCTAGTGTTCAGGTCTGACCATATTACTCCCCTCCTCAATAAACTCCCATGTCTCCCTATCATCTCCAGGATCAAATATATACCCTCCTATGCCCTTCACAACTTCATTCCAGTCTACCTTGCCAGTCTTGGAAAAGTGAATTACTCCCCTACATTCAATCTTTAGTCTAGACAAAGTGGCTTTCTTACTACTCATCACTCCATTTCCCATTTATTTAACTTTACATTGGCTGTACTCCATCCATGCCTCACTTCCAGCTTTGAATTACTAGGCTCAGCTCAAGTTCTGCTTTCTACAGGAAGCCTTTCTACAGACTTTCCCACCAAAACTTCATTGTTTATTGCCTTGTTTATGCTTGTGTAACAGGGAGACTGGCCAATAAGGGCTCAGTCCTGGGAGCAGGTTCAGTAGGGTCTACCTGCTGACAACTCATGGAGGAGGTTTGGTGAGTCTATTTCCAGGAGTACAAGAGGGGAGCTCCTAGATTCCAACATCTCCCCCAGATCCTCATTGTTCTTCTCTTTGGTTTTTATATTCTTGATGCCTTTCACTTTTAAATTCAATTTTTTCCAGTTCCAATTTTTTCCTTCCCTCATCTCCTTCCCCTACTTTTTGAGAAGGCAAGAAAAACAAGACCTATTATAAATATGTATAGTCATACAAAACAAATCTCTGCATTAGCCATATTCTTAAAACAAATTTAAAAAAGCAAAAATATGAAAGTGAAAAATATGCTTCCAATTTTTTTTTTGCCACCATGAAAACTTCTACTGTTTTTGTACACATGGATTCTTTTTATTTTTCTTTGGCCTCTTTGGGGTATGGACCTAGTAGCACAATCCCTGGGTCAAAGACTGCACAGTTTCATAGCTTTTTGGACAGAGCTCCAAATTATATTCCAGAATGGTTGAAGTAGTTCAGAACTCTACCAACTGTGTATTAGTGTACTTATTTTCCCAATCCCCTCTAGCATTTGCCATTTTCCTTTTCTGCCATCTTAGCCAATCTGAAAGATATAAGATGGTACTGCAGAATTGTTTTAATAAACATTTCTCTCTAAATAGTGATTTAGAGTCTTTTTTCATATGGTCATTGACAGCTTTGATTTCTTCCTCTCAAATCTACCTATTCATATCCCTTGACCATTTATCAATTGGAAAATGGCTTTTATTCTTGAGAATTTGACTCAGTTCCTTATATATTCTTAAAATCAGACTTTTAACAGAGAAACTTGCTACAAAGATTCCTCTCACACACACTAGTTTCATGTTTTCTTTCAAATTTTACTTGCAATGGCTTTTTTTGAATTTTTTCAACTTTGTGTAATCAAAATTATCCATTTATCCTTCTGTAAAACTCTCCATTTCTAATTTGGCCACAAATTCTTCCGCTCTTCATAGATCTGACCAGTTATTTCTTCCAAGTTCCACTAATTTGCTTGTGATATTGTCCTTGGATATTTGGGTTTAAAAAACATGAGGTTACTATACTTATTTTTGTCTATGTATTATAATCTTAATCTGTTCCACTGATCAAACTCTCTTTTTCTTACCCAGTACCAAAGTGCTTTGATGATTATTGCTTTGTAGTGGAGTTTGAGATCAGGTATCATGATGCCCTCTTACTTCCTTTTTTAATCATTAATTTCCTTGGTATTCTTGATCTTTTGTTTCTCTAGATGATTTTTGTCATTTTTTCTAGCTTTATAAAGTAATTTTTGGAAGTTTGATTGGTATGGCATTAAATATTTAAATCAACCAATAAACATTTATTAAGTTCCTACTATGTGTCAGACACTGTGCTAAGCATTAGGGATACAAAGAGGCAAAAGACAGTCCTTGACCTCAAGGAGCTTACCATCAAATAGAGGCAGCAATGTGCAAACAGGTATGTACAAACAAGCTATAGAGAGGATAAATAGAAAATAATTAGCAGAAGGAGGGCACTAAAATTCAGAGGGTTTGGGAAGGGCTTTCTTTAGAAGGTGGGATTTTAGTTGGGATTTAAAGAAAGCTAGAGAATGGAAGAGGGAGAATGTTCCAGAAATGGAAAACAGTCAGAGAAAAAGCCAGTAGCTAAATGATGTATCATCTTATTCACGACCAATGTCACTGGATCAAAGAGTACTGGTCAGGAAATAAGATGTAAGATGACTGGAAAAGTAGGAAGGAGCTTGATTATGAAGGGTCTTGAATGTCAAACAGAGCACATTGTATTTGATCCTGGAGGTAATAGGGAGCCACAAGAATTTGAGTAGAAGAGGTGACAAGATCAGATCTGTACTTTAAGAAAACCATTTTAATGGCTGAATAAAGAGATCTGAGACAAGTGGACCCACCAGCATTGATAAGTTTGATAGGAAGGGTTTTAATAAAGTAGTAGAGACAGATAATGGCTTGGAAGGGGCCAGGAAATGGACGGGAGTTAAAGAAGTGAAGAAATTAAAGAAACTGCGTTTGCTAGGACTTTCAATCCTAAATTTTCAATTTTTGTTAAAATAATGTGTTAGAGAATATTCTGGTGCTTTGGCTGTGAACAGGAGAGACATAGGATGATAACTTGAGGGAACTTTAGGTTCAAGTGAAGGGTTTTTGACTATATGGAAGGTCTAGACATGTTAGTAGTGAACAAGGAATGAGTCAGTAGATGAAAAGAGACTGGAGATTAGATAAGGAAGGGGGGACAACAGGCAAGTCAAGTTCCTAGAAGACAAAGGGTGGGATGGCATTATGAGTGAGTTAATCTTCATGTGAATCAGGGACCCATAGCAAACGTAGGGAATCATCAAATGCCAGACAAGGACAGGAATGTGCCAAACTGGGAGGCTGAAAGAGATCACACAGACACTGCCCTCTCTGTTTATCAAGACTCTTTCTGGGTCTGAATGCCAAAATCAAGGTTATTTTACCTGAATTCACAGAACCTCCCCCCCCCCCCCAAGGAGTCCATAGATAGGTTTTGGGACTTCTATCAACTTAGAATTTTTAATATGATTTTAATTGTATCTAAATATACTTGATTTCATTTGGAATCTTGTTTCTTTAACTTTATGCCTTTAAAGTAGTTATTTGGAGAAGAGATGTCTAGGCCTCATCAACTGCTCAAGGGGTCCATGACCCTAAAAAGGTAAAGAATCCTCATTCTAGCTGATGCTGTGAAACAGGTTTATGTAAAAATGTGCCTCTTTTAGTCTTCAGCAATTTTAAAAAAATTCAATATATTTTACTTTTTCCCCAGTTACAGGTTTAGACTTGAGCAAATCTGTGAGTCAAAAGGGGAACAGAAACAGTGAGATTTAAGATGACATGAATGAATTTCTCTCACTGTGAGAAGCAAGCCCAACCTAGCGGCAGAGCAACCACTCTGTGAGAGGATTCTAGGGAAGAGGGGAAGGGCATCAAGGCCCTAATGCCACTATTAAAGGGGCAGGAACTGCCTGGTCTCACCTTTTCATGATTGAAATGCCCAGAGAGATGAAGTGAGTTGTAGAATTTGAACTCAGGTCCTTCAGATTCAATAACTTTCCCTTGTCAATAACTTGCCACCTCCCTGTTACTCCCCAAGTCCTTCTGCTCAGTGTGCTTTAGACTTTAGGCCAAGACATTAGACATCTAGGTCAAGAGAAGATAGTGGAACTAGGAAAAAATAGAGGGTCCTAAGTTCAAATGATGGAAAATGACTTTAGGAAGTGAGAGGACTGTGTTTGACTTGTTCAAAGGAACAAGTTCATTCATCCAGCTCACTTGGAGAGGGTGAATGTAGTAGGATTTTGGAATGTCAATGTAAGGCCTTTATAAATAGAAGAAGAAAGAAAGGATGAGCAAAGTGTGATAGGTCATTGTCACTAACATGTAGAGATACATACACCTAGGAACTGGAAAACTTCTCCACTTGCTTAGAAGTGCTGGAGACCAGGGAAAGCAGGATAAAGGACTGGTTGAAAGCCAGTCCATACTCTAAGACCTTTGAGATCCTTGAGTACAACACACTCATTTTACACAGTTGTCCCTTCTACATCATGGGGGTTAGGAGTGCAGTGCCCTTGTAATCTGGAAAAATCTGTGTAAAGTTTTTGACCCTCCCTTCATACTAGGGAATAAGTCTGAGTTTTTTCTTTTTCTTTTATGGAGTGTTTACAATACCTTATTGTAAAATTTGGGTTGATCTTATATAATAGTACACATATATTTAATGCACTTCTAAGTTTCTAAACTCGTTCTGTGTCGTCTACTGGCCTCTACATGTCATCCCTCAAAATTCCAATTTCATTTCTTGTGCTGATCCGTGATGTATCAAAACCTCAATGGAGAAAGTCAAGATGTGGAAGAAGTAATTGTAGATGAGTTAACTGAGGCCAAAGTAGCAGTGACTCACACAGCTAGTAAGTGTTTGAAGTTGGATTTGAACCCACTGACCTGGAGTCTAGTGCCCCAGCCAAAGTATCCTTAGCATCTTTCATCAAGTAGCAAAAAAGCTGATGATCTGCAAGGATAGAAAATAATTCCTGGGAATGGTCAAGACCCTGCAAAGAAAAGCCACCAGGACTACCTATTGACTTTTGGGGGGTTGGTCAAAATCCCTGGTGAGCACGAAGAGGAGAAAGATGGAGAATTTCACAAGATTTGGTGCCAGGCAGGGTGGGGATGTCTCTGAAGTAGTAGGTTTTTAAAGGAGCACTGGGGAAGCCAGAAGATGATTGAGAAAGAAGCACTAGTTTCTGTTCTGCTATGGATTAGGGGGAAAATGCTACACTTTGAGTTGGAGAACTTGGGTTCAAATCCATTGCCACTTACCATCTATCTTTGTGACCTTGGGCAAGTGACTATACCAGCTCAGGACTCATTTTCCTCCTCTGCAAAATGAAGGGTTTAGACTAAGACTAAAGTCTCTGAGATTTATTCTAGCTCTATATCTAGAATCCTATGTGTGACCTTAGGCAAGTCCCTTCCCTTCCCTGCGCCTTACTTTCCTCTTCTGTAAAACAAGAGGGTTGGATTAAGAGTAAAATCTCTGAGGTCTCTTCCACCTCTAAAATTAAGATCCTATATTTGATCTCAGACAAAGCTCTTCCCTTCCCTGGGCCTCAGTTTTCTCTTCTGTAAAATGAGAGTGCTAGACTCTGAGGTGGAGTTCAAGACTACATCTGTGATCCTATGTTCTTCCTTCCTACCAAAGTTGCAGGCATTGAGGCTTCCTCCTTTCCTTCAGGCCATATTTTGGAGCATCAATGCAGTAGCATTAACCTTGAAGGTTTCCCCTGACTTCTAATGCCAGACTCTGGGTTTGAGGTAGTAGCCATGTGAGACTTTATCCCTCCATGCCAGGAGCAGCAGAATCCTGATGGTACCCCAGCTATGGAGACCAAACACTTTGCATGGTCATCCATTGAGCATCATGTCGGCCTACTATGTTCTACTCCTCTAGGATATACCCTGGGTTATTTGCTTTGGTATGAGGCCAGGACCCACTGGACTCTCAACCTTTCATTGCTTGGTTTCTTTCAGCCTCAGTGTTAAGAATTGTTGCTATTGAATGTAGTGTCTTTTTAAGTAAATTGGTTTTCCCATTACTACAGTGTGACACCATGTGATTGGAACTGACATAGTGGTGCTTAATAAATGCTTACTGACTTGGCTTGGCTTGACGTGACTATCTTACTGCTTCCTTTATGGCATAAGCTGGTCAAAGGGAGGGGATGTGCAAATTACACAGTTAGGAGCTGGCAGAGGAAGGACCTGAACCTAAGTCTTGCCGGGTCTAGATTCCAGTCTGTTCTCTTTCTATTGAGCCAAGTTGCCCTCCTCCTTGGTGGCTCCTCCCAGGTCCCCAGGGCCTTATTGCCAAGTCCCAGTTCTTTGCCTTCTCTCCCCATAATGGACAAGTATTTCCCTGGGGTCTCTCGGGTTCCTAATGCCCCACAGCCAGCGCTCACATAATCATACCCATTTACTGACACTCTCCTCCCCCCAAAAAGAAGAGAAGGGCCATTTCTTCATCCTGTCTGGCTGTACTCTCTTTCCAGTCTCTGTTCTTAATTGATGACCTAGGAATCCTAGGGCCTGCCAGCCCTAGCAGGCGCCTGGCAAGGGTCACTCCAACCCCTTGCCCCCCCATTGTCCTACTTGAGAAATGGAGGTACTTCTAAGCTCCCCAAGTAGGGCCCCAGGTCTCCCTGGCCCAGCCACAGTCCAGCCTGGATTGGCTCTCTGCCCATTGCCTGTTGCTGGCATGGAAGCCTCAGGATCACTCCCCTGGGATTTTTTTTTCTGTTTCCTGAGGAACACAGTTGGGCCTTTGAGCTACAGGCTTTTGGGCCCTTAAACCAAACACAACCCCTTTGAGACTAGGTATCCATTTACTGAGCAAAACCACAACATCTCCTTTCAAAGAAAGTAGGAGTATGTGTTTTTTAAAGACCTCTCCACCCCCCCCCCCAAAACACCTAATCCACAAAATCTCAGGGAGATTTATATTATAGTCTCCTAAGACTTCTTGGAGCTAAGTGTGTTCTTACAACAGAGCCCTTGGATGACTCCAGTATAAGTGAATCAGACAGGGCCTGATCAGATTTCCCTTGAAATACACCAAGTTTAGAGAAGGAAGAGGCCAACGCCAGGCCAAATGCACTCTGGGTTTTGGGCAAGGCCCTTAGGATGGCTAGAATCACGCAGGCTCAGCCAAAATTTTCACAGAGATGAAGACTAGAGTGAGCTGTGAGGATTGGGAGAGGAGGGTCTGGAGACAGCCTGAGAGGACCTGGTCTAGGACAGACCCTCACTACCTCCCTGGTTTACAACTCCCCAAATCCCTTCACCTTATACACACACAAGCCCACAGCCAAATCTCCATCAGAAACTGGAGCTCAAATCACTTTTCTGAGGCAGGCCAGGCCTGGGATTCCTGCTTGCTGTGGCACCCTCCCAAATCAGCCCCTCTGCATGCAAAACCACCTACACACTCCCAGCTAAGGGCCCCTTGGAAAAATACTGCAGAGGAACAGGGAATAATCAGAAGTCCAATTTCACAAGCGCTGTACATCCACCCTCTCTTTGGAGACTCCCAAGGTCCCATTTTAAAAATAAGAAAACTGAGGCACAGAGAGAGGAAATGACTTGCCCAAGATCACAGAGTTAGTTACTAGCAGAACCAAGATTGGAATTCAGGTGTTTTGACTCTAAGACCAGCAGCTTGTAGTGGCAAAAGTGTAGTTCTTGGAGTCAGAAAACCAGACCTCAACATTTGAGTTCTGACACTTTCCACCTTCCTGTATGAGTCTGTGCAAGCATCTTCTAACTGGACCTTACCTAGAATCATGGCATTTAGGTTCTGGAGACTCCTCCACATCTCTGTGCCACATGTTGATACATTTCAAATTATCTTTTCTTATCCCGTGGCTAGTAAACTCCCTTCTGTGCCTCTCTCCTTACTGTTGTGATCCAGAGCTATAGGGACATAGGAATGACTCCTGGTCACTATATACTACACCTTAGGCTTTTCTCCCCATTTACCATAGGCAAGTCCCACTGGAATCTCCATCTTGTTTTTCTCTTCCCTTTCATGGTTCCCACAAACCTCCCACCCTATTCCATTCTCTCCTCTCTTTCTCTCTTTTGTTTTTTTACATCATTTTCATTTCCAAATATAGCCCTTCCCTCTCCCTGACATATGGAGACATTCCTGGCAACAAAGAATAAGAAAGAAAGAGAAAATGAGTAGTTCAGCAAAATTAACCAACTCATCAACTAAGTCTGGCAGTATGTGCAATGTTTTATACCCATAGTCCCCCACATCTCTAAAGAAAGGTAGATCCATTCTCTCATCTTTTCTCTATAGTCAAGTCAGTATAATAGCAGTGTTCAGTTTCATTGTTTTTCCATTTCCATTGTTAAAATCAATGTTTATATTGTTCTCATGATTCTGCTAACTTCAATCTATATCTGTTCATGTATCTTCTCATGCTTCTCTTCGTTCTTTGTCATTGCTTACTACACAGTGATCTTCCATGATATTCTCATACTGGTATTTAGTTTGGCCAATCTCCACTCAAACAGCATCTATTTTGTTTCTAATACTTCACTACCACCAAATGTGCTGGAATCAATGCTTGCTGTATATGGCACCTTTTTTTCTGTCTTTGACCTCCTTGGGGTATATTCTTAGCAATGGGTATGGACATGTTAGTCATTTTAACATAGTTCCAAATTGTTTTCCAGAAGAGTTGGCCCAATTCAGAGCTCTACAAACAACACATCAATGTACCCACCTTTCCACAGCTCCTCCAATATTCATTTTCTATGTGTGAGCTCAAAGTTCAAGGTTGTTCTGATTGACTTTTTTAAAATTATTATTAATTTGAAATAATATTTCATAAGTTTGTTAATATTTTGCAATTCTATTGATAACTTAATATTTTTCAAACACATTCACTGATAAATTCCCAATACATCTTTGGTGATTGTTTCCAGTTATATTTGATGCAAAGATCCCCCTCCCCATAGTCTTCATTCTTATTCTATCTGGAATTGGGGGTATGTGTATGTTTGTGTAGGGGAGTATGTATGTGTGTGTGTGTGCAAAATCTTCCAGTTTCATGTAATTGAAATGCTCCATTTCATCTTTTGTGATTGCCTCCATCACCCCTTTGGTCAGAACGTCCCCTCCCCCAGTCTTAGCAATGATTGATGCCTCCATCCATTTACCTTTAACTAATTTTGTGATGTAAACTTTACAGTTTAAGTCAAATATACATTTGTAACTTATTGTGGTGTATGGTGTAGGTTTCTGGCTTTAACCTAATTTCTGTCACACTCTTTTCTGGTTTTCCCTGTAAATCTTCTCAAATAGAGTGTGTTTCCCAAGTAATTTATGTTCTCAGGCTTATCAAACACTGAGTTGTTGAATTCCATTGTTTCTGATTCTTATCTAGCCTGTATCACTGGTGTACTTTCCTTTCCTTCAGCCAGTTTAAATACTTACTGCTCTGTAATATAATTTGGCATATGGAATTGCTGTTATCTCATCATTCTTACTTTCCCCCCGTTATTTACCTTGAGATTCTAGACCTTTGGTTTTCCTTCAAAATGAATTGTTATAGAGCTAGATAGATATATAAAGTGCTCCTTTATATTTTGGTTGGTACTGTAATAAATCTGTAAATTAATTTAGTTCTTGTCATCACGTTTTATTATATTGGTGTGGCCAACCATGAACAATGAATATCCCACCAGGTGTTTTTTAAAATGAGAGGCATTTAGGTGGTGTGTAGTTAACATCAGGATTTGGAGTTAGGGAAAACCTGAATTCAAGTCCTGTTTCAGGTGCTTATGAGCTATTCTATTCTGAGCAAGTGGTTTAACTTCCGTCAGTCTCACTTTCCTCATCTGTAAAAAGGGGATCATAACAGTACTTACCTTCCAGAGTTGTTATGAGGAACAAATTAGATTATTCACACACATACACACACACCCCATATATTATATATACACACACATATATACATATATCACATATATTATACAATACACATATATACACACGTGTACATGCATATACACATATATGTACATATGTTTTGTGTGTATGGACACATGCATCTCTCTCAAATATATACATATATACATACATATATATCCTTAAAATGTTATACAAATGTTAGGTAGCTACATAAGCAAAGGATGACTATTTAGAATGTATTTTATAACTGTTTTCATGTATATTGATGTATATTGACTCACATATAGCTTATGTATTCTGTGGCAATTTTGAATGAAAAATCCTTTCCCACTATTATTCCTTAGATTTTGTTATCGCTATATAGAAAAACTGTTTATTTTGTAGACTTATCTTTTGTATCGTGCCACTTTACTAAAACTAAAAGTCCGTGTGGCATAGGAGTTACAGAGCTGACCTCTGATTCAGGAAGACCTGGGTTCATGCCCTTACTCTAACACATACTGACTATATGACCCTGGACAAGTCACTTAACCTCTCCATAGTTGAGGTAGCTCTCTGAGCCTAGAAGTTATGGAACAGTTGCTTACCTGAATTGGCAGAAGGGCTTTCCTCACCCATGATTTCTCTGTACCAATGAAATAATATGTTCAGTCCCCATACCTATTAACTTGTTTGCTCATACTCTGAGATTTTCTAATCAAATTATCATGTCACCAGCAATTGGGGATAATTTTGTCTCCTCTTTTCCAACATGTATGACTTCAATTTCTCTTTCTTGTCATGTTTGCTGTGTCTAGAATTTCTAGAATCATTTCAAATGATAGTGGGACATAAGGGTGTCCTTGCTCTCTTGGATTCGTGGGGAAAGCTTCTAGGGTTTATCCATTTCAAATAATACCAGCTTTGGGCTTTAGGTGTATGATTTTCATCCTTCCAAGACAAGACAAATCAACAAGTATTTATTAAACTATTATTATGTGCTAAGTGCTGGGGATACGAAGAAAAGCAAAAAGAGTCCTTGCCTTCAAGAAGTTCAGTCTGATGGGGGAGATGACATGCAAAGAACTAAGTGTATACATGATATAAGTTCTATAAGATTTTAAGCATAAATAAGCTTTATGCTTCATTAAAGGTTTTTCCTTCATTTACACATTGTTTAGATTATATATTATCTAGATGCTATATAGTTATATGTATGCGTGTCATATGTAATTATACAGACACAAAATGTTTTGGCATCTAATTATGTGATTTGGGATATTTTTGTTTTTAATATGGTTACTAGAGAGTAACTCGGTGGCACAGTGGATAAAGCACTGGGCCTGCAGTCAGCAGGACCTGAGTTCAAATTTAATCTCAGACACTTACTGGCTGTGTGATCCTGGGCAAGTCACTTCATCCAATTTGCCTCACTTTCTCCATCTGTCAAATGAGATGGAGAAGGAAATGACAAACCACTCCAGTCTCTTTGCCAAGAAAACCACAGATGGAATCATGAATAGTCGGACATGACTGAACAATAACAACATGGTTATTTAATCCTTCCCTAATGTTAAACTGTCATTGCATTACTGGTATAGATCTAGTTTGGTGATAGTAAATAATTTTGTGACTATATTACTGCAGTCTTTTTGCCAGCATTTAATTTTAAAATTTTGCAATAATATTCATTAGTAATGTTGGTATAGTTTTCCCTTACTGGCTTAGGTACTAGTTAAGTCAACAAACATTTATCAAACATTTACTATGTCCCAGGCACTGTGCTAAGTGGTAGGGTTACAAAGAAGGGCAAAAAGTAGGCCCTGCTCTCACAGAGCTCCCAGTCTAATGGGGGAGACAATAGGTAAACAACTATGTAGAAACAAGCTATATATAGGATCAGTTGGAGGTAATCAAGGGAGGGAAAGCACCAACATTAAAGAGAGCTGGAAGACACTTCTTTTTTCCTATTTATAATATTTTATTTTCTCCCCAATTACATGTAAAACAATTTTTAAATATTTTTGAAAATTGTTGAGTTCCAAATTCTATCCCTCCTACCTGCCTGAAAAAGTAAGCAATCTGATATAGGTTATATATGCGCAATCATGCAAAATATTTCTGGCAGAGACTTGTTGTAGACTATGAGGAGTTTAGTTAAGACTTGAGGCAAATTAGGGAAGACAGGAGAGGGGGTAAGAAGAGGGAATTCCATGCATGGAGCACTGCCAGGGAAAATGTCCAGAGCTTGGAGATGGACTATAAAGTCAAAGAGGCCAATATCACTGAATCATGGAGTATGAAAAGGAAAGTGAGGTTTAAGAAGACTGGACCAGGGATAGCAGGTTATGGAGAGCTTCGAACACTGAACAGAGGATCTTATATTTGATCCTGAAGTTAATAGGGAGCTACTGGAGTTTATTGAGTCAGGGGGGAGGGGAAACATCTGCATTTTAGGAAAGGCCACTTGACAGTAGAGTGGATTAGAGTAGGGAGGACCTTGTGGCAGGCGGCCCCACCAGCAGCTACTGCAATAGTCCAGGCATGAGGTGAGCAGAACCTGCACAAGGGTGAGGGTCATGTCAGAGGAGAGAAAGGGGCACATCTGAGAGATATTTAGAAGATATAATTGACAGGACTAGGCAAATGATTGAGTATCAGTGAAAGAGAGTAAGAAGAAAGGATGACACTTAGGCTGTGAGCCTGGGTGACTAGGAAAATGGTGGTGGTACGGATGGTAATAAGAAAGGAAGAGGGAAAGTTTGGAAGGAGGGAAATAATGAGTTCAGTTTTGGATGTGTCTGATTTAAGATGTCTTTAGGATGGCCTTGGATGCTGATACGGAAATAACAGGGAAGATGAGCTAAAGAGTCTAAAACAATGCAGCAAATTGGAGCTCATAGGTATCAATAAGATGTGGGATGGGACCCATGACAGTAATATGGCTCCAGCTGGGTGTACTTCTTATAAAAAGAATAGCCAAAATCGGGATGGGAAGGAGGTGGTGAGTCACAGAATAACATTGTATATGTTATTGCACATGATTTCATCATTTTGCATGAGAAAATATACTCATGTTAAGAAATCCAGCAACCATAGGAGAGCTTCATAGAGGGCATTTGGAGGAAGATAAAGAGAGGCAGAATTAGAAATGAGATTGTCATCTGAGTATACTATAGAACACCTGGAAAGAAAAAGGAAACAGATGAAGAGTTCAATAAACATATCACTATCCTGGCGAAGAGGCATGATATGTTAGTGTTGGGGGATTTCAATTAGCCAAACATCTGTTGGAGCTAAAAGCAGAGCCACTAATCATTTTTTGACTTGCTGTATTGATTGTTTCATCCTTCAAAAGGTGGAAGAATAAACAAAAGGGAATTCTATTCTGGATCTGATTCTCACCAGCAGAGAGGAACTGGTTAACGAGGTGGAAATGATGGGGAAGTGTGCACTTCATCTTATAATTTGTGAAAGAGAATCAGAGGAATGCTGGAAAGCCTGGCATTTGGGGAAAACAGATTTCAGAGTTCAGAGAGAGGTTAGGTCCAATACACTCAGATTCTGTAGGAAAAATCAGGCCAAGATGGATGGGAAATTCTCAAGAATGGAATTCTGTGGAGCCCCTGTGCAGTCAGGCAGATTATCACCTCAATGTTCTGCTGGTTTCCAACCAGAACAGCATGTTCTGTGGACTGTGAACAGGGGGTTTTGAGGAAGTATTGGGAACTCTAAAGTGACAAGACTGTTGTAAAATTATCACACTGAGTCGAGTAGTCCAAAACCACAGGAAAGTAGACTGCTTGGTGACATAAGGCATCACCAAGAGGGAGGTTTACCAAAATGAGCAGTGCAATTCAACAAGGTAATCCATCCTGTCTACCACACACACACACACACACACACACACACACACACACACACACACACACACACACACTTTGCTTCCTGCTCCATGAGCTTTTTTCACTTTCCGGTCCATCCTTATGGTGGAGGTGGCAGCCTCCAAAATTCTGACAGATAGAAGCTGACTCACCAGGAAAAGCCACCTAACATATAGCAGACACCCTTTCTTGCATGACAGCCTTTGGGACCCTAAGCAATAGAAGCTGGAGTGGATGGTGTTGAAATGATTCCTTCCCTCTCTCCTTGAGTCTTTCCTTAATAAACATTCAGGGTTACCGTAATATACTTGTTGAAGGCAGGGAACAGGGAAGGAAAGAAGTTTGGACACATCTATATTCAGTGTTCCCTCAGGGGAAGTATAATCATGAACTTCTTCATTGTTTGAGGTTGTGCCTATGGATAGTAATGGAAATGTCTGACCCTTTAGCTGAGAGGCACATAGCTGATGAGAGATGTAATACCCTGCTGTAATAATTGCCTTGTTTTAAGCCCAGCGCAATATAATATCTCTGAAGGTCCACGTGACTCTCGTTTCTTTACTTCTTGATTTTACTTCTTGACTTTTCTTTTTCTTTATTTTAGATGCAGTTATATATTCAGTCAAAATTGCTAGAGGTCCCAGTTAGGTTGGGATCTCTGTCTTCATATACTTTTATATTCGTTTCTAATTAATTCCTGGCCTCTTTGTTATTGAGGCAAAATTTGGTTACTAGAAACTGCTGGATAATAAAACAGCAGCTTATATGATAGTGTCTGTGAATAGACAGGCACCGGGAAGAAAATCTAGGGAAAGAGTAGACTTTTTCTGGGAACTTCCTTCAGTCTTTCACCAGGTTTTGATGGCCAGAAGTTGCTCTTAGAGTTTACTGGCTAGATTTCTTTCCTTCTTTCTTAAAACCTTAGATCCAGTGTACTCTGAAGCCCACAGATTGAACAACAACGGGTCCCTGCCCAAGTTCCATTCAATGGCTGTTTTTTGGACCCTTCTGGCTTAGAGTGAATGTCAATAGTAACTGTTTCTCTTCAAAACAACAACCCTGAGGCTCCTACCCCTCTCAGCTTGCTTTATTTATTTTTTCTTTTCTATTATAAAGGAGCCATCCCCCTGACTACTTTTTAAGATGTGTGTGTGTGTGTGTGTGTGTGTTCATCCTTCCTGAAGAAGACCATGTCATCAAAGAAATAATGACATGACTTGCACTTGACTTTGTTTTGAGCGAGGGAGGTCTGTGCAGGTCACCAGCCTCACTTCTCCTCCAGAGCCATCTGAATCCAGAGACCAGATATTCATCAGGATGACTGGAGATGTCCCAGGATGAGGCAATTGGGGTTAAGTGACTTGCTCAAGGTCACACAGCTAGTGAGTGTCAAGTGTCTGAGGTGAGGTTTGAACTCAGGCCCTCCTGACTCCTGCACTGGTGTTCTATCCACTGAACCACCTAGCTGCCTCTTTTTAAAGAGGCCTATTCACTGAATGAGCATTATCTCACTTTAAGTGAGTACCTGAAAAGGCCTTAGCTTAAAAGGCCAAAGTCTCCAATTGCATCCTGGATTGTTTCCTGATGAATATCTGGTTACTGGATCCAGATGGTTCAGGAGGAAAGAGTGAGGCTGATGACCTTGCATAGTTCTCCCTCACTGAAAATGAAGTCAAGTACAAGTTATGTCATTATTTCTCTGACGTCATGATCCTCTTCAAAAATGAGGGATGAACATAACACTGGTGGTATATACCTGAGTCTATCTGATTCTGAAATTGTTTCTCTCTTTTACACAAATTCCTTTGGATGTCATCAAGTTTCTCACACAATGGCTTTGATTGATTCAAGGTGATCTACAGGCTTCCTTCACTCTTGGCTCTGATTGATTGATTCAAGCAAGAAGTGTTCTTACCTAACAAAAGCAATTACTTTATTTGTCAACTTGAAGAATCTAGGTGATATAGTAAAAAGAACTCTGGATCTGGAGTCAGGATGCCCCGTTTCAGACACTTACTAGTTGTGTGACCCTGAGCAAGTCACTTAACCTCCTGTCTGCCTCAAGTTTATCATCTGTAAAAAAGGAACAGTAATAGCACTCACCTCCCAAAGATGTGAAAATGAAACAAGATATTTGTAAAGCAATTGGAAAACTTAAAGTACAATATAAATGCTAGAGATGGTGATGATGATGATGATGATGATGATGATGATGATGATGATGACAATGACGATGATGTGAGTGGGATAATCAACAGAACCTCACTCGCACACCTGTCTTTTTATTCTAATTTCTTGCAGTAAAGGTTCCTAGGCTCAGAGATTTAAAACTATAAAGGCCCTTAAAGATCTTCATGTTCAAGCCACTCATTTTAAAGATGAGGAAAGTGAGATGCAGGTTGTGGTTTTGTGTTTGTCCTTCATTCTCAAAGAGGACCATGACATCATAGCGGTGATACCATGTCTTGCAAGTGAATTGGATTTAAGTGAGGGAGGGCTGTGCAAAGACATCAGCCTTACTCTCTCTTCCTAAACCATCTGGGTCCAGTGACCAGATATAGAACAGGACAACTGGAGATGGTCCATCGAGATACAGAATGGACCTTAAATGACTTACCTAGGTTCTCACAGCTGATAATCTTCTGAGGTAGAATTCAAACCTATGTCTTCTGGACTCTGTGACCAGAGCTCTCCACACACTCCACACATAACACAGTGACTCCATATTACACTGGCCCTACTATAATGGGGGCACATTGGGATTAAACATGATCAATCTCTAGATCAGATTGTGAAGATTTTCTAAAAGATTTTGGTGGGGACAAATGAATGAGTCAATTTGTGGCAATTTAATGAAATATTATGCAACCATTTTTACATTATAAATCCTAGAGGGAACTGAGAGGAAAATGGGTCAGGGTGGTGGATTGGTGGGTGAAACAATTATGAAAAACTCTCATGAGTTCTTATATATTCATAGACCATATCACCAGTCTACTAAACTTTCATGTGGGGCCTAGGTTAGCCTTTGGGACACTCCTCCTACTGTTCATAGGATATACTCTGCTTTGTGTAACATCAAAATATGTTAGAAAAAACAAGTTCAACAAAAAAGAGAAAGAGGAGTTGTCTGAACAGATTAATGTGGATGCATAGGGAGCTCGCCAATCAACTTTGATTCTGAAAAGACTGTACAAAAGATGGAAGAAAGGGTAGAGAATGGAGAACAAATCTGTTCAAAGCACAGCATGGTCCTATAACAATAGTGTCAGTAGGGCAAGTGTTCAGAATGAGCTGAGGAAATGAAATCACAACCAAAAAGATGATATACAAGAAAATGGGGGGAAGGGGAAAAACTGGATGGGGGGATGATAGAAAGGAGGGCGAATGGGAAGGGGGTAATTAGAACTAAACACTTTTGAGGAGGGATAAGGTCAATAGAGAAAATAGAATAAATTGGGGGGCAGGATAGGATAGAGGGAAATATGGTTAGTCTTTCACAACATGACTGTTATGGAAGTGTTTTGCATGACTACACATGTATACCCTATATTGCATTGCTTGCTTTCTGAATGGGGGTAGGTGGGGAGTTTTAAAAATGAATGTTAAAATTTGTTTTTACATGCAACTGGGAAATAAGACACAGGCAATGGGGTATAGAAATCTATCTTGCCCTACAAGAAAATAGAGGGGAAGGGGAGAAGAGAAGGGGCAGGGGGGGTGATAGAAGAGAAGGGGAAGAGCTAATTGGAATGCACACTGTCTTGGGATGGGCAGAGGGGAGAGATGGGGAGAAAATTTTGGAACTCAAAACCTTGTGGAAGTGAATGTTGAAAACTAAAAATAAATAAATTTTTAAAAAATGAAATAAATGTATATGATTGATTGATTGAATGACAAATAACTTTGGTGGCCCTCAGCAGGGAGGCAGCAACCACCACTATTCAACTTTCTTTCTTTGACTCTTTCTTCTCAATGGCACTTTGGATGTAGATCGTGGTTCTTTGGAGAGTAAAGAAGCTCTGTGCACTCAGCTTTTTTCTTTGCAGATAAAGTCTTGCGTGTCTTATTTAGCTCCTAGTGTTCTGTGCTCCCTCTTCCTTTTCCACCTCTATGTCATATTATCCCATTCTCCAAATTCCTGACCCAGGCTTAGATTCCTTTCTGCCTCTTCAGAATCTTTTTTTGTCCTTTGTTTTTGGCTTGAAACCATTCCCCCACTTTTTGAAAGAACGCTTCCTTTACCTTGATAACAGGTCCTTCCCTAGACAGACCTTCTTTGAATTCCTTGACCTTCTCTTTGATGAACAAGAACAACCTGTATTTTTAGTGACGGTGACAACTAATTGGCCACTGCAGGAACACAATGCCTTGTTCTCTGTGGAGGGCACTACAAAGTTCTAACTTGAACCAAAATATTCAGTAATTCCTCAGTCTGGCATTGAAGGTTCTCCCCAATTTGACTCCAGCCTTTTGGCCTATGACTTCCCTTGACACATTCTATGTTCCAGGCAGTCTGGACTACCCTCAATTTCCTAGATGATCCTGTAAATCTCCCACCCCCTATGCACTTAGGTAGGCCATCCTCCAAATTTATAATGTGCTTCCTCTCCACCTCTTGAGCTTTTCCTTCCTTCAAAGCTTATGTCAGGATCCTACATCCTCCCAGGAATCTTGCTGGTAGATACTACCTCTAGCTGAAAGCATTCTTTCCTTACTCCAGCTATCCCAGAGCACTCCCTCTGCTATATTATACCCATCTGTGGACGCGTTGGACTAACCCTCCCCCAATGTAAGGTTCTTGCTGACTAGAGCTGCACCATTCTTTCTCTTTTTCTCCCTAGTGCCTAGCACAGTGCCTGGTACTTGGCAGAAAAGTAAACATTTTCCATTTTATGCTGGGTACTTCACAATCCGCCCCCTTCTTATGTTCCCTATCTCCTGGAAGAGAGATCCTTAGTTTTCCAGTCCTGAACATAAAGGAGAAGTACATGGTAGCTGTTGTAGAATAGAAAGAAGCCTAGATTGAAAGTCTGAAGGCCTGGGCTGGATGCCTGACTGGCTCTGTACAGCTTACTAGCTGTGTGACCTTGGGAAAGTCATTACACAACACTGAGGCTCAGTTGTCTCACTTGTAAAGTGACTACCTACCAGGTACCCTAAGGGATAATTAAATGAGATGGTATGCTTTGGAAACCCAAAGCCTCCATAGAGATAGGTGCTATTAGATGAGCCTTGAGGAAATTATCTTCTCAAAGGCCCCTGAAGACAAAGCCCAAGCCACAATTAAAGTTGTTGGCTGACTTGAATCAGTTTAAGGGCCCATTAGCATAGGTGCTAATTGAGTGGCTTTTTGAAGTTTGCTTTTTGCTCCAGATCCAGAAAAACCCAGATACTGGCAGCCTTCAGAAAGTTGGTTTGAAATGTGTTGGGGTATTTGAGAGCTTCCTCTGGAGGATGGCAGCTGGAGGTCACTAATTTAAAAGGCCTGTAATTTGAGACTTCCCATCTGTAAGGCAGATGAGTGCCATTGTTTAGGAAATGCACAACAGGGAAACTGCACTTGGCGATTGGGCTTCTAGTGAGGTCCACCAAGAGGAAAACTGCCTCTCCCCAGGCTGGTGGCAGAATCACACAAGTAATCTCTCCTGAGATCCCACTTCCCTGAACATAAACACGACACAGAACCTCAAATGCACAATGTTAGTGTCAGAAAAGTCCTTCAAAGAAAGAGCTAGAAAGACCACACACCACAGAATGCCAGAACTAGAAAGGAACATAGAGTTGTGGTTCAGTCCCTCACTTGACAGGTGAGGAAACTGAGTCTGAAACAAGTTAAGTGATTGGCCCAAGGTTACCTGGTTATCCCAGATTTCATGACCTTTAATCTAGTCCTTCAGTCTTGACAACATGGCCCTTTTACCTTGTATTAGATCTGAAGTTCTTTGAGGGGATCCCCCTATCCCCAGCCCAAAGCCTGGTGCCTTCCTTGCCCCTTGAAAATCAGACAAAATACTTGTGGAAATGGAAGAGATTGAGAATTCTCTCAAAGCAGAGAGATGATTTATTCAAATAAATATATCTTTCCCCTTTCTCAAGAGCTCTGACCTTCGAGAACAGCAAATAACACTTTTATTTGCTTCATCCTCCACAGGGTAAAAGCGCTAATGCCTGGGAATTTTAAGGTAGATTTCATTTTCTCAGACAGGGCCAAACCAATACTAATAGACATTCATAAAGGTCAGCTGGGAAGTAAATATTTCCAAGTATCTATCTCTTTGCCACTTTGTGAGAGCTCAATTGGCATAAGAATTATTTTTTTCCCCCATCTATTCACATCTGTTCAAAGTAATGGAGACTGCCAGTGAGTTTGATTTTATTTTATGGAGTCCTCCATAACTGAACTCCTCCTTCTCCCTTTTCATACTCCCAAACTTTCCCATCTCCAGGCCTTTGTCTACTATATTTCCTAGACCTGGGTTGCCCTTCTTGTCACCCTTGAAATCTTACCCATTCTGACAAAAACAACTCAAATATCACTGCCTCCATAAAGGGTCCCCTATTCCTCCTGTAAGTAGCGACCTTCCCCTAAGTCTTTACATCCCCTTTAAGTATTATTGCGTATTTTTACTCTAGTATTCTGTGTGTGTGTGTCATCCCACTCCCAATAGAATAGATGTCCCATGAAGTCAAGGATTGTTTGATCTAAATCAGACCTGCACAACTTGGCAATACGTAGGGGCCAAAATTAAAATAGGCTAAATGTCTTTGAGCCTCAGATAGGTTAGACTAGAGGCAGATTGACCATGGTTGGTTGCCATAGGTCGTGTGACAAACAGGAGAGAGTGTGCCGTGGCAACCCTACATTTTTTGCAGGCAAGTTGCTTACAACCCACAGGCCCTATGTTGTGCAGGCCTGTATTAAACAGTCAAAACAGTGTTTGTATAGCAGGGTATCTGAATGAATGTTTTTTAATTGAATTGAATTAGGAGCTGTCTTTTGAACATGCTAAGTTTGGGGCAGCCTCATATCCTCTCATGTTTATTCTTTTAGGTACTCCTCTGGACTCTTCCTTGTCCATCCTGGGGCTTTTTCAGATCTCTGGGAGGAGGACCAGAATAGCTGAGTCTCTCTAATATTCTCTGTTCCTAAGCATCAGGCTCTGGGTGAGGAGGAATTCTGAGACTGGCATCAGAGTCTTTTCTGTGCATGTCAACTTCACTGGCCCAGGACAAGAGAAGATTCTAGCTCAATTTTGACATAAATCAGGACCATAGGATTTTAGAGCTGAAAGGGACCTCAGAGGCCATCTAAACCAACTCCCTCATTTTGCAGAAGTGAAAACTGAGGCCCAGGGAGGAGAAAGTGACTTGTCCAAATCAACACACAGGATCCTAGCTCTAAAGGTAGCAGGTACCTTAGAATCCATCTAGTCCAGGAATTATTAAGTTGGACCTTCCCCCTCCCTCCTTCCTTTCTTCCTTCTTTCCTTTCTTTCCCTCTCTCCTTTTTTCTTCCTTCCCTCCCTTTCTTTCTTCCTTCCCTCCTTTGTTTCTTTCCTCCCTCCCTCTTCTCTTTATTCCCTTCCTTATTTTCCTTTCCCCTTTCCCCTCCTCTCCTCTCCTCTCCTTTCTTTCCTTTCTTTCCTCTGTCTACATGGGGAATCATGAACTTCTATGTGGGTGCTCTGCCCAAAGGATAAGTGGATTTCTTTAAATAGAGCTCTGAAAAACCCAAGCTTTGGTAAGGCCCATTGGGTATTCAAATGGAACCACTTGAATATGCTTTCAACCCAAATCACTCTGGCTCTCACTGATTGGCCAATAATAGGACCCAGCTGAAGCATCTGTTGGTCACTGTTGGGGTTTTTGATGGCTCAGAGTGAGTGTAAATAGCAATTGTTTCTGTTCTGGCCAGAAATCCTGAAAGTCTGCCTCTCTCAGATTGACTTTTTTTTGAGTAGGTGAAAGAGGCTATCTTTTGCTTCATTTCTTACCTAGCCTTAAATCATTGACTGGGTGCTGTCTCAGACAAACTGAGATCTGGGAATGACCTTAGTTTAAAAAGGCCAAGTTCTCCCACTGCATTGGGGGATATCTCCAGTTGTCCTGATCTATATCTTGCCACTGGGCCCAGATGTCTCTGGAGTAGAAAGTGAGGCTGGTGACTTTCTACAGACCTTCCTCACTTAAATCCAAATCACTTGCAAGGCAAGACATCACCTTCCTGATGTCACTGGTCTTTTTCCATCAATGACAATATTAGCCTGGGGTCCACAATGTTAGTAGATTTAGGGGAGGGAGAAATCTGTGAACTTGCATGGGAAAAATACATCTTTTTTTCCATATGGTGTCCTTTGTAATACTATGCATTTTATTGTATTCATTTTCAAAACTTCTGAGAAGGGGTCCTTCAACTGCCTGCCAAAGGAGTCTGTAGTTCAAAATATGATATTGATCTAGTTCAATCCCCTCTTTCTAGTCATGGAGAAACTGAGATCCAGGAAAGTGAAGCAACTTGCCCAAGGTCAGTTACATGGGTAGCTAGCAGCAAAGTCACCATTCCAAGCCAGCCCCTCTGACTCCAAAGTTAGCATTCTTTCTACTGTACCAGGCAAAGAAAAGATGAAAGGAACTGAGATTGTCCTCCACGTTCCTAGTATGGAGTAAATCCAAAGGACTTTGGAAGTAGAGTCAAAATCACTGATGCCTCCATGAGAAGCAGGAGGTCATTCCTTTTGTGGGGTGTAGAGCTGACTCTCACCCAGCCATTCATACCTCAATGAGGAAGGGTGAATGATTCTCAACAATGGAATGATTTGATAATGGATTGGAGTATATTGGATCAGAGCCATCTGTTTCATACTATGTCAATCAAAGGGAACAGATAGATTTGCCAGTTAGTAGATCTAATTAGAGCTTAGCATGATAAGGCTAAGAGCAGATACCAAGCCTTGGGCAGGTCTGGACAGAAGTTGGTCCTTCTTCATATCTCTACTGCTACCACCATGATCCCACTCCACCACCACCTCCATCCCCAATTATGGTCATGATGTAGAAAAAGCAGCCTTTTTGCCTCTTGGTCAGAGATGGCACCTGTGTTGAGGGCAATCACATTGTAGGAGTTCCTGAACTCCAGATTTCTAGGATAATGGGGAGATTTCCTGAACCCGGCATTTCATAGTGGCAAAAGTTTCCAAAGTCCAGTTTCTGGCAGAATGTCAATAGTTCCTGGATTAAGGATCCTATATGTAGACCTCAGAACTGGAGGAGCAGCAAGAAAAATGAGCCATGAGAAGGGGGAACATTTGTTGACTTGTATCCTTGTATCCTTGACTTTGTATCCCTTTATTACCATGAGTTATTCTGAGAGTACAGATCGATTTGGCAAGGAGATAGCCTTGTTAGCAATCCCAAATTTATTTTTCTTAAGGGGAGGGGGTTCAAAACCTTTGGCTATTAGTAGAAGCTTAGAGAGACCTGTATAAATCAATGAGATAAAAGTGGGAATCATTGAAGGAGAGACATTTTCTTTTATTGCTGTTCAATCATGTCCAACTCTGTGACCCCATTTAGGGTTTTCTTGATAGAGCTACTGGAGTGATTTGCCATTTCCTTCTCCACTCATTTTACAGATGAAGAAACTGAAGGAAACAGGGTGAAATGACTTGCCCAGGGTCACACAGCTACTAAGTATCTGAGGTCACATTTGAACTCAGGAAGATGAGTCTTCTTGACTGGAGGTCCATCTCTTCATTCACTGCAGCTCAACCTAATTGCCCTATTAAGGAGAGTATGTCAATGGTTATGGACTCTTGTGTGTTGTTTGTGTTCTCTGTTGTTAATGCGCTGCTCCTGCGAATCCTTGGTATTTGTAGTTTGTTTTCCCTCCTGTGGAGTGAAATGAAGTAAGCCTTAGATTTTACATGCATTCAGTTCAGCTCAATGTTCTTCCATTCCCTTCTGTTCCATTGAATTCAACCATCATTTGCAAAATGCTTATTATGTGCCAGGCTTACTATGTGCCACATATAAGGAGTACAAAGAGAATGTTACCATGAATGCTTGCAGGGGAGCTGAGACCCTTTTTGTCTTTAGTATTTTTTCCAATTACATGTAAAGATAGTTTCCAATATTTATTTTTGCAAAATTTTAAGTTCCATATTTTTCTCCCTCCCTCCCTTCCTTCCTTCCTCCCCTGGAAAGCAAGCAATCTAATATAGGTTATACATGTACAATCGTATCAAACATATCTCCACATTAATCATGTTGTGAAAGAAGAATCAAAGGAAAAAAACAAGAAGCAAAAAATGAAAAACAACAAAAAAGTGAAAATAGTCAACTTCAATATGCATTCAGACTCTGAAGTTCTCTCTCTGGAAGTGGATGACTTTTTCCATCAAAAATCTTTTGAAATTATCTTGGATCATTGTATTTCTATGAAGGGCTAACTCTATCAAAAACAGTCCTCAAACACTGCATCTGTTATTGTATACAGTGTTCTCCTGGTTCTGCTCACTTCACTCAACGTCAGTTCACATAAGTCTTTCCAGGTTTTTCTGAAATCCACCTACTGATCATTTCTTATAGTACAATAGTATTCCATTTACATTCCTATACCATAACTTGTTAAGCCATTCCCCAATTAGTGGACATCCCTTCAATTTCCAATTCTTTGCCATAACGAAAAACTGCTACAAATATTTTCATACATGTAGGTCTTTTTCCCTCTTTTTATGGTCTCTTTGGGATACAGGCCTAGCAGTGGTATACACATTTTTACAGCCCTTTGGGTAATAGTTCCAAATTGTTTTCCAGAATGGTTGGATCAGTTTACAACTGAGGCCCCTTTATCCATGTCTGTGAAGGCCTAGATATGATCTGTATTCTGAGGTTCAAAGACAGTGTAGGTGAGAACAAAACAAATGAAGGTGATATTATTTGGGGGGAGTAGTAGTTCCCCCCCAAGACTGCATATCCTTTATATATACTCAGAGTTTGATTTTCTAGATCATAGGTTACACAACCATCCTCTCTCAACTATTTCCAATTTTACCACCATAGCTTAGGACTTCATTACTGGTTGCCTAGATCAGAGATATCAAACGCCCTGGGCAGCATGAAGGCCACAAAACTCCCAAGTGTACCAGAACCAGATTAAAATGAGATTAGAAAATATTTAGCAAAATAAATGAAAATACAATGAACACTGATGTTCATTTGTGGTTTCCTTGTCAAAATGTAGCCTACAGGGACTTTTACCTATGGTTTAGTGGCCTCTGTTTCTATTTGAGTTTGATACCATTGGCCTAAACATTTTCAATAGCTTTCTAACAGGGCTTCACTCTTTTCCTTCTCAAATTCATCCTCCATCCTACAGCCAGACTAATTTTTCTTTGCAAAAAAGTGGCCATGTCACTGCTTTGCTCAAAGATCTTTAGTGGCTCCTGATTGTCTCCTGAGTTCAAATGCCTCTCTACAAGGCTCTCCACAGTTTGGCACCACTCTACCCTTCCAGTCTTATGTCAAATTATTCCCCAATACATACCTTCCATATATTCTTGTGTTACTCCTATGTGTGACCCCTGAAGGCCTATACCCTATGTATAGAAAATCCTTCTCTCCCTCTCCCCTCCCCACCCCCATTAAATTCCTACCCATCCTTCAACTTCCATACTTCCTCTTCTAGGAATACTCCTCTCATTCCCCCAAATATTAATGGCCTTTCCTCTCAGCCCTCACCGACACTTTCCTTACTGCTACCTCTAACAGACTTAACATGCATTTTTATAGTTATTTGTGTATGGACCATAACCCTCCGTAGAATCACAGAAGGCTTAGAGATCACATAGTCCAAGCTCCTTATTTCAGAAAGGAGGAAACTGAGGCCTAGACAAGCACCATGATTTCTCCTAGCAAGTTATAAAATCAAGACTTGAACTTAGGTCTGCTGCTTCTAAGTCTATGCTGAGTAGCTCCTCCAAAAACTGAATATAATGCTCTCCTCCCAGTCCTCAGATATGCTAATGAACCTGTGATCTCATTTATCCCTCCAATGATAATGGTCCCAAGACATGCATACCTGCCTAGCCTAAGCTAGCCTGGCCCATGACAATGTATCAGTGTGCACAGAGGTCTTCCTGTAGACCTCAGGAGGGTACATACCAATGGAACTTAGAAGCTGTCCATCAGTTACACGTCACCCTCCCTGAATGACCATTGTATCTTTTTGGTTCAAATATAGATATAGATATAGATATATTTACCTCCTCTTCACTATATCTTGTTTGTAATGTGTTGTATCTTGCTCATGCTCACAGGAAATATTTCAGAAATGATCATTGAAAGGGTTTGAATGACCTGAACCACCTTCCCCTAATAGGAGGTGAGAAAAGTGGAGTTTGGGGTGAGGATGTGGAGAGAATTGTTGTTTTTTTCCAAAACATTAGTGGAACAGCTAAAAGGGACTGAGAAGCACTTACAGAGAGGAAGAGTGGAAGAGAGGAAGAGAAGAGTCCAGGATTGTTAGCTAGGAGATAGTGAGGTGTATTGGAAAGTACTGAATTGGAATCAGAGCTATTCACACTGGTTGTACCACTTGGCTCACCATCTTCCTCTCCTTTCCATTCTATTGGTCAGTTGTTTCGGTCATGTCCAACTCTTCATGACCCTATTTAGGTTTACTTGGGAAAGCTACTGGAGTGCTTTGCCATTTCTTTCCCATGATCCCCCTAGTCAACCTGTTCCAGTGACTTTCTGTGATGTATAGAATCAAATCTAAATTCTTGTGTTTAGGTTGGAAAGCCCTTCACAACTTAATCACCATCTTTATAGCCTTATTGGACGTTACTGCATCATCCCTCGCCCCCCCCCCCCAAACTCCTTTCCCTTAATTCCTCACACATAACACTTCATGATACATTTCTGTGCCTTTCCATTGGCCATCCCCCATGCCTTGAATGCACTCTCTCCTTACCTCTGCTCCACCATTCCTTTGGCATGAAACCTTTTCTGATTCCCCCAACTTCCCCAATTCTGTTGTGTTGAACTATTTTGTATGTATTTGCATTGATTTAGTTGATGTTGATGCTGTACATATCTTTAGATATACTTGTGACCTCCCCCACTAGAATGTGAGTTCCATGAGGGTAGGGCTGGTTGACTTCTCATATCCAGAACCTAGTGCAGGGCCTGGCACAGAGTTGGTACATAATAAACACTTGTTCATCAAATGATAGATTGCCTCTGCCTCTTATCCTAAAGTCTTGGCCCCCAGAGCTGGGAATCCCCTGCTAGGGAGAAGAAAGCCCTCAGGAGCCAAGACTCTCAGAGGACAAGGGAGAACAGACTCTTTGCTGGTCCTCCTCATGGGCATTTCTTGCTTTTCTAAAGAGCTGGAGGAGGGAGCAGAGAGGAAGCTTATGTACGAATTTTAAGATGAGAAAGCAAGGCAGCACCTGCTCCCTTCTGGGGAAGTTAGCCAAGGATTTCAGCTCACCCCCAACCTGGAGGTAGAAGGAACCCAGTAGGTCAGTATCTGGTGGCAGGGACTACATGCCCAGAAGAGCAGGGCTTGACACAGCCAAGGGAAAGGAGCCCCCAACAGCCCTGCAGCATGGGGGGCCCTGAGGTACTCACCCCTGCATGGTACCCACATGTGGCCCCTTTGCACCAGCCCCTCCACACATGAGCTGTGGCCTCTTGGCTTCCCTGGGCGTGTGATTCACCACATGTGTTGGCTCGCTCTGGACCTCGGCCACTCGCGTTCACTCCCTGTGTCCCTCTCCATGTGTGTTCCCTAAATGTGGGGCTGCTCTTCCCGCTGATGTCATGTGCATTTATGACAGAGTAAACCTAGGTTTATTGGGGACATGCTTTGTTACTACTTTTCTTACTCTGTCTTTCCATGAAAAGCCTTGACTTTGAACTCATTGTGTCCTTTGGCTGACCAGAAGAGGTAAACATGGTGGTGGAGCTCATCAGCATCTTGTTGAGTGGAGGCATATTGGCAAATCTTCCCATCAGGCCACATTTGGGGGACCCACAGGGCAGGAAGGTGCACCAAAGTGCTCCACATGGCAATCCCAGAGAAAGGTCTTCCTCCTTCTCTTTGGCCCAGGAGACAGAAGCAGCAGTAAAGGCTTCTGGGGTCAAGAGGCCAGTGAGGACTCCATGTCAGGCAAATCTTCTGAGCAATTGGAGCCCTACCCTAGTGGAAGAGGCTGACCTGCAGAAGTAGACACTGCTGACTGCCCATCCTTCTTACTACTCTGTCTGAAGGAAGTTAGGGATGCTCTCAGGGACAGATGAGGAGGATGTACATTCCAGACATGGGAGACTTTGAGTAAAGGTGGAAGGAGAAGCAAATAGGCCAAATTGACTGAAATTGAGAGCGCAAGGGGGGAGAAGTTTGCAATAAGCCTAGAAAAATGGGTGGGAATCATATGAGGAAGGGTTTTACCTGCCAAACAGAGGAGTTTGCGTTTTATCCTAAAGGCAATAGAAAGCTACTGAAAATTTGGTTTTTTAGTATGGAGAAAATGACATGATGCATTAGGTGTTTGAAAAACATCCATTTAGCAGAGGTGTAGAGAACAGAAAGCCTGGGGGGGGGGGGGCAGGGGGAAGGGCTGCTGGCAATCATCCAGGTAAGAGGGGATAAATGCCCAAACTAAGACAGAGCCTGTGAGTGGAGCGAAAAGGATTTATGGGAAAGACATGGAGATGGGATCTTTAAGACTTGCCAACTGACTTTGTCATTTTGTTTAAAAAAGAATTTATAGATTTTGATTGAGCTGGAAATTTCCTGAAAGTGCATGTGCTGTTAAGGCTTTATAAAATCTTTTTTTTTCTCCCTTTCTCCAGCAAAATCACTTCTTTTATCAGTGGTGTTTGACCTTCTAAGCATCTTATTGTCTATAAGACCCCAAGTTACTGGCCAAAAATAAGGAAAGGAGGCAGTTGTATACCCAATCCCTACTCACAGGACTAGGGCTATTAACAGATGTGGGAGAGAATATAATATTTGATGATAAGTACAGCAAGAACAAAACCCAGTATTTATAAAGTACATTAAGTTTTGCAAAGCATTTTATAAATATTCTCTCATTTGACCCTTACAATAATCTTTGGAGGTAGGTGCTATTATTACTCTCATTTTTTTACAGATGAGTAAACTAAGGCAGGCAGAGGTTAGATGATTTTCACAGGGTCATATGCTAGTCCATGTCACAGGCTGATTTTGAACTCAGGTCTTCCTCACTCCAAGTCTAGCACTCTATTGACTGCACCGTCTAGGTGCCTTTGATGGATACAAGGCCAAAGTGTTTTAAAGAGAAGTGAGAGGTTTTGTCTGGAGCACTCATTGACCAACTAGGGAAACAAGCGTCTTAATAAGAAGCATTTTTAATAAGTGATGCAAGTGTCCAGATGAGGTGGGGAACTTGCTCTGGATAAGAGGGACAGGCAGTCAGCAGTGTCTGCTTCTGGGGGGCAGCCTCTTCCACTAGGGTAGGGCTCCAATTGTTCAGAAGTTTTGCCTGACATGGAGCCCTCACTGGCCTCTTGACCCCAGAAGCCTTTGCTGCTGCTTCTGTCTCCTGGGCCAAGGAAAAGAAGGAGAAAGGCCTTTCTCTGGGATTGCCATGTGGAGCACTTTGGTGCACCTTCCTGCCCTGTGGGTCCCCCAAATGTGGCCTGATGGGAAGATTTGCCAATATGCCTCCACTCAACAAGATGCTGATGAGCTCCACCACCATGTTTACCTCTTCTGGTCAGCCAAAGGACACAATGAGTTCAAAGTCAAGGCTTTTCATGGAAAGACAGAGTAAGAAAAGTAGTAACAAAGCATGTCCCCAATAAACCTAGGTTTACTCTGTCATAAATGCACATGACATCAGCGGGAAGAGCAGCCCCACATTTAGGGAACACACATGGAGAGGGACACAGGGAGTGAACGCGAGTGGCCGAGGTCCAGAGCGAGCCAACACATGTGGTGAATCACACGCCCAGGGAAGCCAAGAGGCCACAGCTCATGTGTGGAGGGGCTGGTGCAAAGGGGCCACATGTGGGTACCATGCAGGGGTGAGTACCTCAGGGCCCCCCATGCTGCAGGGCTGTTGGGGGCTCCTTTCCCTTGGCTGTGTCAAGCCCTGCTCTTCTGGGCATGTAGTCCCTGCCACCAGATACTGACCTACTGGGTTCCTTCTACCTCCAGGTTGGGGGTGAGCTGAAATCCTTGGCTAACTTCCCCAGAAGGGAGCAGGTGCTGCCTTGCTTTCTCATCTTAAAATTCGTACATAAGCTTCCTCTCTGCTCCCTCCTCCAGCTCTTTAGAAAAGCAAGAAATGCCCATGAGGAGGACCAGCAGAGAGTCTGTTCTCCCTTGTCCTCTGAGAGTCTTGGCTCCTGAGGGCTTTCTTCTCCCTAGCAGGGGATTCCCAGCTCTGGGGGCCAAGACTTTAGGATAAGAGGCAGAGGCAATCTATCATTTGATGAACAAGTGTTTATTATGTACCAACTCTGTGCCAGGCCCTGCACTAGGTTCTGGATATGAGAAGTCAACCAGCCCTACCCTCATGGAACTCACATTCTAGTGGGGGAGGTCACAAGTATATCTAAAGATATGTACAGCATCAACATCAACTAAATCAATGCAAATACATACAAAATAGTTCAACACAACAGAATTGGGGAAGTTGGGGGAATCAGAAAAGGTTTCATGCCAAAGGAATGGTGGAGCAGAGGTAAGGAGAGAGTGCATTCAAGGCATAGTGGAAAGGCGCAGAGATAAGAGTATTATGGGTAAGCAACAGAGATAAGGCCTGTTTGGCTGAACTGCACAGAGAGAGAGAGAGAGAGAGAGAGAGAGAGAGAGAGAGAGAGAGAGAGAGAGAGAGAGAATAATGTCCAATAAGTTTGAAAAGATAGGTTGGTACTAGGTTGTGAATATATCAATCTGGTTGTCATATGCCCAGAGTTATTCTTTAAATCCATGGGAACTGATGAGAGCACAAAGTAAGAGAGTATTGGGAAAGGGGGAAAGGAAGAGAGGAGAGAGAAAAGGGAAGGGGATAAGCATTTATTAAGAATCTATGATGTACCAGAAACTATGTGAAGTGCTTTACAAATATTATCTCACCTAATCTTCACAGATACTTTCATTTTCTTCATTTTATAATTGAGGAAATTGAGACTAAGAGGTTAAGTGACTTGCCCAGAGTCACATAGGTAGTAAGTGTCAGAAGTCAGATTTGAACTTAGGTCTTCCTGATTCCAGAGCTAGCATTGTATCCAGTGCAATACCTACATGCCTCAAGAGAAGAAAAGAAAAGAGAGAGGAGAGCAAAGTAGAGGAGAGGTGAGGAGAGAGAAGTGGGCCAAGGACAGAGCCTCTGAGGGATATCCACAGTTAGTAGTCATGATGTAGACGAATATCCATAAAGAGATGAAGGAGCCGAAATGTACAAGAACCAAGAGAGCAGAGGCTTGAAACTTCAGAGAAAAGAAAGTATCCAGGAGAACAGGGTGGTCATAAGTGTTAAATGTGGCAGAGAGGCTGGGGACTCAGAAAGTCTTGAAGTAATTAAGAAATCATTGATAACTTTGGAGAAAGCATTTTCAGTTGAGAACCAGGCTACAGAGCATTCAGAACTGAGTGAGAAAAGAGGAAGAAGAGGGAGGCACTGATTATAGATGGTTTACTCCAGGAGTTTAGGATGGTATCTGGAAGGCAAGAAGATGGGTAGAGAGGAAGGAAGGAAGGAAGGAAGGAAGGAAGGAAGGAAGGAAGGAAGGAAGGAAGGAAGGGAAAAAAACATTGATCAATCATTTTTACTATGTGAAAAACCCTCTTGTAAGCACTGGGGAGCTGACGAGAAAAGCAAGACAACAGGCGCTGTCAGAGAGTTCACATTCTCATGGGGCAGATACACAAGTAAGAGGGTTAAGCCACAGGGCAAACAGAAAGAGCCAGAGGTCCTTAGGGCATCACTGTAAGGTAGACAGTCTTGCTTCTTCTGTAATGGTATTTCCAGATAAAATTAGATCCATTCCTGATGTTGAACCACCTGAGAGGGGAAGGGCATTGGTGGCGTGGTCGCATCTGGTGAGGGTTTTTAATGGGCCTGGAAAAGGCTTACAGCCTTGGCTGCACTCTGATTCTCCTCTCTTCCTGCATCCTGCCCTTTCCAGCTAGAGATTGGCTTCAGGGGACAGAGACCCTTTCATGGGACAGAGCAGCATTAAGGCCAACTTTCAATTTGTTTAAAAAAAGTTTTTATAAGACCAACTTTGAAAAGATTTTGTGTTTGTACATAAGTTCCCTATACATGAAGTGCCACTTTCTAAGGGAAAACATTGGCTGTTGAGCCAAAATCAAGCTCCATTTCTCACTTTGTGTATTCTGGTGACATCTTCCGGTTATTTGGCAATTCAATATAGTCTTTCTCTGAAAATATTTGTGGTACAATGTAATAATGAGAAGATCCACTGGATGGCAGCAGAGACCATACACGTTAGTGTAAACTTATGCAAATCAGCTCTCCTTCCCTAGAGTCAGGTAATCTCAATGCTGAAAGACACCTCAGAGACTATCTAGTAGTTTTCTTAATCATAAACTTGAGAAATGGTCACCCATTATTTGCCTGAAGACCTTAAATGAGGGAGAAGCAATGTCCATCATGAAAAAAGATTATATTATTATCTTTTGTTTTTATAGTACCTTCATTTCTGAGTTTTTCCTTCTCCCTCCCCAAAGGTAAATGGGGTGGGAAAACAATTCAGCAAAATGAAACGAAACATCAGGCGAGTTTCACAATCTATGCAATGTTTCATACCCATAGTCCCTCACTTCTGCAAAGAAGAAAGAAGTGAATTTTCTCAATTTGTCACTGTTACAATTAGTGAGGAAGGAAGGAAGGAAGGAAGGAAGGAAGGAAGGAAGGAAGGAAGGAAGGAAGGAAGGAAGGAAGGAAGGAAGGAAGGAAGGAAGGAAGGAAGAGAGGGGGGAAAGTTACAATTAATGTTGTTATTGTTCTCCTCATTGGAATTGTTTGATTCATGGTGGATATTCTTTCGCTAGTTCTGCTTCATTCACTGACATCAATTCATCGATGCCTTCTCAAGGCTCCCCACATTTGCCCTATTCCTTATTTCTTCCAGTCTGTTCATGGAGCACAATTTGTTCACACGCTGCTACTACTACTACTACTACTACTACTACTACTACTACTACTACTACTACTACTACTACTACTATGAATACTTTAGGGAACATGGAATTTTCCTTTCTGTCTTTGGACTTCCTTGGACTATTTGCCAAGCAATATCCTCTATCCTTCTATTTCAATATATGAATGTGATTTCATCCATGAGGATGCCCCTTGCAAAGTGTCTATCCATCCTGGCAACTGTTGTTATCATCTTCCGGTAAATCTTAAGGGGTGAGGGGTGAAGAGAGGGTCTAGTCATTCAGTTAACAAGCACTTATTAAACACTTACCATGTGCCAGGCATTGTGTCAAGCTGGTAAGAGTTAGGGATACAAAGAAATGCCCCAAACAGTCCCTTCTCTCCAAGAAGTCACATTGTAATGGAAGGAGATGATGTGCAAATCAGTATGTATAGATGTGATAAAGTGCAAATGGGAGGTAATCTCAAAGGGAAGTCACTAGCAATGGAGAACTCTGAAAGGCTTCTTGCAAAATGTAGGATTGGAGGTCAATCTTGAAGGAAGCCAAGTGGCAGAGGCATGGAGAGAGGGCATTCTAGACAAAGGCTCAGCAGTCCTATGGGAGGATGTCAGTGCTGTTGGATCATACATGGAGGGGAGTAAGGGATGAAAAGATAGAAAACTAGGAAGTAGCCAGACTGTTGTGGACTTTCCAAGCCAAACAGAGGATTTTATGGTTGATCCTGGAGGTAACGGGGAGCCCTAGAAGAATACTGAGTAAAGGAGTGATATGGTCATACTTGTGTTACTGGAAGATCCATTTGGCAGCTGAATGTGGATAAAATGGATGGAAGAGAGACTTGAGGCAGGCAGACCCATCAAAAGGCTGCTACAATTTTCTGAACATTCATTTCTCAAATATATAGAGAACTGAGTCAAATTTCTAAGAATACAAGTCATTCATCAATTGATAAAAGGTCAAAGGATATGAACAGGCAGTTTTTAGGTGAAGAAATCAAAGCTATCTATAGTTATATGAAAAAATCCTCAAAATCACTATTGATTAGAGAAACACAAATTAAAACAACTCTGAGGTATCACCCCCACACCAATCAGATTGGCTAACATGATAGAAAAGACAAAATGATAAATGTTGGACATATGGGGAAATTGGAACACTAATGTCCTGTTAGTGGAGTTGTGAACTGATCTAACCATTCTGGAGAGCAATTTGGAACTATGCCCAAAAGTCTATAAAATTGTGCATACCCTTTGATCCAGCAATAACATTAATAAGTCTGTATCCTAAAGAGATCAAAAAAGAGGGGAAAGGACATAAATGTGCAAAAATATTTGTAGACCTTTTTTTTTTTAGAATTGGAAGTCGAGAGGATGCCCTTCAGTTCTTTGAGGAATGGCTGAACAAGTTGTGGTATATGAATGTAGTGGAATACTAGTGTGCCATAAGAAATGACAAGCAGGCAGATTTCAGAAAAACCTGGAAAGATTTACATAAATTGATGCAACGCAAAGTGAGCAGAACCAGGAGAACATTGTACATGGTAACAGAAACATTGTGTGATGATTAATTATGAATGACTTGACTCTTCTCAGCAATATAGTGACCCTAGACAATTCCAAAGAACTCATAATGGAAGTGCTATCCACATCCACAGAAAGACCTAATGGAATCTGAATGCAGATCAAAGTATACTTTTTAAAACTTTATTTTTTCTTAGTTTTTTTCCCCTTTTGTTGTGTGTCTTCTTCTACATGTGTAATATGGGAATATGTTTTATACGATTGCACACATATAATCTGTATCAAATTGCTTATCATCTCAGGGATGGAAAGAAAAAAAGAATTCAAAATTTATTAAAAATGAATGCTAAAATTATCTTTACATGTAATTGGAAAAAAAATGAAATACTATTTAAAAGAAGAAAAACAACAGTAATCCAGGCATGAGGTGACAAGGGCCTGCACGAGTATGGGAGCTTCATGAGTAAAGACAAGAGGACATAAACAAGTTATGTTGAGAAGGTAGAAATGACAAGTTTGACAACAAATTAGATGTTTGGGGTGAGTCAAAATGAGGAGGTGAGGATGATCCTTAGGTTTTAAGCCTGGCTAATGGAGAGATGGCAGTACCTTACACAGCAAAAGAACAAAAAACAAGAGTGGAAGAAATGTGATTAATTTTGGTTTAGATGTGTTGATGGAATATTCGATAGGAAATGCTCAATAAATAGTGATTTGAGATTGAGCTCAGTAGAAAAACTAGGGCTGTGTATATATATCTTTCTAGAGACAGTGATTGAACCCACAGGAATTTAGGAGATCATCAAGCTAGATCATATAGAAAGAGAGGAGAGCCCAAGACGGAGCCCTAGGAGACTCCCATGCTTTGTGAGTGTGAGCTGGATGAACGTCCAACAAAAGACAGAGAAAGAATGCAGAGGGCAAGGAGGTCAACCAGGAGAGAACCGAGTCATGGAAACCTAGAGAGAAGAGAATATCAAGGTGGACAGGGTGCCCCACCGTGCCAAAGGCTGCAGAGAGGTCTGGGATAATGAGGACTGAGAAAAGGTCTTTGGATTTGGCAGTTAGGAGGCCACTGGTAACTTTGGAGAGAGCAGTTTTACAAAATGGAGGTGAGGAGTGGATTCTAAGCATGGAGAATAGTCTGCATTAAGCCACTGAGATGGGGGATGGGGAAAGACTGGGTCCCAGCTCTAAACTAGCTGATCTATGTAGTGATCAATTCCCCCTCCAGTTAACCTTTCACCCCTTTCCACCTCTACTAATTAGTGACCCATGAGTCTTTGCCAAGATCCTCCATATAAAAAGATCCAGACATGCTGCTCCTTCTCCAGCCTTGGTTGCCCTGCCCCCTGGGGGATGATAACCTTCCCAAACTCAGTTCTCAACAATGAACTTAACGCCACCTCACTATGCCTTCCCCATCTCAATGATTCTCACCCCTCTGTGTTACTCCCTGTCCTCCACTGTTCACTTCCTTGTTCTTATCCATTTAAGCCAATTCTCCCTCCTACAACATCCCACTCCAGATCTATCTAGCCCTTCTGGAATGCCTGCTCTGTAGGAAACAGACTTGCTTTTATCTGAATTCTTTTCCTTTCTCATTCCCTCCATCTTCCTGAATTTCCCGAGACATGGCTCCCTCTTGATGACACTGATCCCCGTTTATGTTAAAGGCTCCACTACCATTCTGGTCACTTACAACTCCCAAACTAGGTGTCATCCTCAACTTCTTAATATCTCTTACCCCATATATAATATTTTCTGAACTCCTGTCAAGTTTCTTTTCATGTAGTTTCTCATATAGGTCCCCTTCTCTCTACTCACATAGTTACCCACTGAGGGAGGTCCTAATTACCCCCCACCTGGACTACTGTAACAGCTAGGGTGAATCTTCCTGCCTCAAGCCCCTCCCCTTGCCAGTCCATCTTCCTCTCAGCTGCAAAGGGATCTTCCTAAAGCATCAGTCCAACAGTGGCACTCCTTTATTCCACAAATTCTAATGGCTCCCTAGTGCCTCCAGTATCAAATATAAAAGTCTTCTGTTTGGTTTTTAAAGCCATTCGCAAGCTGGCCCCTTCCTACCTTTCCAATCTATTTATGACCTTCAACCACCTACCTTGTCCCATCTACTCTAGAAGGTCCTCACACAAGCCACTCTAGACTCCAAGTACTTTCCTTGGCTGCCTCCTATGCCTAGAATCCTCTCTGTCCTCACCTCCACCTCCTGGATTCCTTCAAGACTCCACTAAAATCTCACCTTCTAACAGAAGTCTTTCTCTATCCCTCTTAAGGACAGTGCCCTCCCTCTAATTTATCCATCTGATTTATCCTGTTTGTACATGTTGTCCCTCCCTGTTACATTGTGAACTCCATGAAGGCCGCAGCTGTTTTTTTGCCTTCCTTTGCATCCACAGTACTCGTATCCAAGCAATGCCTATTGATTTGACTGGATAACACACAGTGGGCCTGCTGTCTTACAGCGATGAGCAGGAGCAGAAGGAGAATCAAGACAACAGGGCTGTGATGCAGACAACGAGAATTCCAACTGAGTCACCAAAGGGGGTGGCCTTGAATTCTCCCCTCCCCTAGGCCCCAGACTGCCCAGGAATCAGTGTGCAAGAAATAGTGTGCAAGAAGGTCTTAATCGTCTCATCTCTCAAGGGTCTTGTACTTGCCAGCTTAACTCATTGGGAAGACTTTTCAGATCCTCTATCCTTCAAGGTATGTTCTCCATTTACAGAACTGAGGTGACTCTGAGACCTCTCTCATAGTAGATAGAGCCATTAGGGAACCTGGAGAAATAGCAATTCTCCTGTGCAGGGGCCTCTTCATTTAGCAGAGAAGGAAGGCCAGGACCAATGATCTGAACCTCAGAGTCACATCTTGTTGAATACTACCAGCCATACCTAGAGGTAGCTAGGTGGCTCAGTCAATAGAGCTCTGAGCCTAGAGTCAGGAAGACCTGAGTTCAAATACAGTCTCAGATACTTACTAGCTGTATGAGCCCAGGCAAGTCACTTAACGTCTGTCTGCCTCAGATTCCTCACCTGTAAAATGGGGATAATAATACCTCCCAAGGTTGTAAGCATCAAATAAGATATTGTAAAGCTCTTAGACCAGTGCCTGGGAATTAGGCAAGAAATGCTTGTTTTCTTCCTTTCTACCCACCACTGGTACCCATGACATTGCCCTGTGTCTCAGGGCCTACACTTTAGCTGCTGCTCTTTCTATGGGAGAGGAATCGCTTCTAGTTCTGCTGCACGGTACCCACTGCCTACTGCTTGTATTCATCATGCTGCCCAGTAGTCTGAGGCCATGCTGCCTCTTTTGGACAGTGCCAGCGTCTGTTGTTCTGATAAGTGTCAATACTTTTTTCTTGACTGTGTCCAGAACCAATTTGGCTCTCCCCATCCCCTCTATTTCCCCAAATTTGCCTGAATGAGCCAGACCTTTGACTTTCCTAGAGGTGATCTCCTGTCCCTTGTTCCTTGGCCCCTGTCCAACTGAAAGTCTCTCCTACCTCATCTTACCCAGTCAACATTACATAAGTGGTGTAGTGATGGCCATCAGCACTGTTAGGTATGGGGGCCTCACCCAGCTCATGTTCACCAGACTTTGGCAATGAGAAAAAAAGTTAAGGTAGCCCAAGATATAGTGTGATCCTTCCCATGTCAGCTCCCCTGACCAGTGTCAGCTGTAAGAACAGACAAAAATGCATTAAGAAGGTCAATGACCCAAAACCACTTGCCTGGACTGGAGACTGACTGATCCACAACCTAGAAGATTCCTAAGATCCACTGGAAATCTCTAGGTGCCATCTGCCTCAAAAGGAGGGTTATCATAAGGGGAGTTGGCATCAGAAAGTTCTCAGACCTCCTTCTTCTCCATCACCCCTCCTGGGTACCCAATATTATTTAGTGTTAAGTACATGGGATGGCTGGGGCAAATCCAAGTGTTTCCATTTAGTTCCACCCACAGTATCTGGCATAAAGGTTGCCATAAATGCCTGTATAGGTACCTTTCCTTCCCTCCAAGATTTTATAACGATTTTTTCTTTTATGTTCTCTCCTCTGCCCAACCCCATGGAAACAGGGATGCTCCTGAACTGGCATGATGACAATCTTGTTTTTATGTATCAGTACTTTATATTGAAATGGCATGGGGAATTTAGAGAATGTCTTATGCCTTGGTAGTCTTATACTTTGTTTCGAAGGGGACCAATGACTCTCATGCTAGATGTCAAGGTACATGTCGAGTTTTACCAGCACACCCCTAAAAGAACCATCGATCTCCTTACCAGCATTATGGACTTGACCTTGCTGCTACCCACAAGTATTTTACTTCTACATTTCATGAACTTGGAAAGTCCTTTATTTGATCATGATCTTTTATCATTCTAACTATCATTCTAGTAATCTTCCTAAGTACGCCAGCCCTTTTCTTCCTCACCATAACCCCCAGACCCTTTACCTCTCACTTCTTACCCAAGTCAGTTTCCCCACACTGGCTACACCCACTTTCCTTTCCTAGCTCTACTTCTTGGTGAATCAGCTCAAATCTTCCCCATCTCCTTCTCTCCTGTGCCCTGATCTTTATCTTATTCCCAATCTTACCAAGTCTTAACTTTGGATCACTCCTAATATCTGTTCCTACTAAACAAAGCTGGAGGAAATTACAAAACTGTTGTAACTGGGTCCATTACAAAAGGATTACAGATTTTCAACTGGGACCTCAATGGAGGCTTCATCCTCTGTACCAGTGAAATCTTAGGAAGGTTACCCTGCTTTAGGGGAAAGGGGAGGGACTAGTACAAGAATGTCAGAACTTGGAGAGAAGAACTACGACATCGGAGGGGCTGACTACAATATCAGTGTTCATTTCACTAAGCCACAAAATCAGACCCACCTCACGCTGCAAATTTTGGTGCCTAAGACAAGTGATATTTACTGAGTGCCCAGGTAGAATAACAGCTAGCATTCCTATGCTCATCAAAACAACACTGGGATGTAGGTACTATTACCATCCCCACTATACAGATGAGAAAACTGAGATCCACATGGGTCAAGTGTTGTGTCCAAAGTCATACAATGATAATGATAATAAAACAAGAGAAGAATTGTAACAATGATAGTAATGATGATAGCTAGTATTCATATAGTGTTTCTAAGATTAGCAAAGTACTTTATAAATATGATTTCATTTGATCCTTACAACAATCCCATAAGGTAAGTGCTATAATCATTTCCCTTTTACACATGAGGAAACTGAGGTAAGTAAAAGGAAACTGAGGTAAGGTAAAGTGACTTGCCCAAGGACATACAGCTAGGATTTGCTGGACCACCCAGCATGGCATGTGCACATCAAAGAAGTCTGTGTGCTCTCTGAGCAAAGCAGAATTACAGTAGCTCAAAGGAAACATAAGATGTGTAATAAGAGTGGAAGCAACGATATTAACAACATTTATCATTAGTTAAAAGTATGCAGACAGGCAGACAGATGTTAAGTCAGAGTCACACAGCTGGTAAGAAGAACAATGAAATTAACAACAATTGTAATAACAATAGCTAATATTTCAAGAGTGTTACAAGGTTTGCAAATTGCTTTACAAATAAGGCTTTCTTTGCTACTCAGAACAATGTTGAGAATTAGGTGTTATTAGTGTTCTTGCTTTACGGATGAGAAAACCGAGGTACGCAGAGGTCAAGCAAATTGCCCAAGGTCACTTAGCAAGTCACAATTGTACTGGAAATGATCATAATAAAAACAACAATAACAACTATAATAAAAATAATGGATGATATGATATAATAATATTACATTATTATAATATAATGTAATACAATACAATATAATACAATATTATTTAATAAAATACAACATAATATAATAATATATAATAATTATTATAATAATATAATAATAATGATAATGAATGATAATGATAACAGTGGTCAACACTTCCACAACACTTTAAGTTTTCTTTTTTTTTTTTGAGGGGTTAAGAATCACTTTAATCAAGCATATGTATCATCCCTTTAATCAAGCACATATATCATTCACCTAATTCAGGGGAGTCAGCACCCTGAACTTCAAAGAAAATACAGAGAAATCAAAAGATCAGCAGACATGGCTTCCTCTGTCTGAATTCAACAGACAATTGGACCCCAACTGTCTGAACATAGTTATAGAGAGGGAAGCATGACATCTGGGTTCTCAAAGCCAGAGGGCTCCTTAGTGGTTTCCCAGAGTCCTCCTGTAGTCAAACAAACACCTCCAGTCAGTACACCCCAAAGTAATCAACAGACAAGGCTTTCTCTGCCTGACCATAATTCAATAGACAGGTACAGCTGTCTTACCATAGTCACCAGAGAGGGAAGCACCACGTCTGAGTTCTCAAAGCCAGGGGGCTCCTTAAAGTGGCTTCCCAGGGTCATCATCTGGCACTCAAACCTTCTTGTAAAAACTAAGCCCTGCCTTTAAATTTTCCAAAGAGCTTTACAAATACTATTTCTTTTTTCCTCATAACAGTGCTGGGAGTTTGGTGATGATATTATCCCCACTTTACAGATAAGGAAACTGAGGTAGGGATCAAGTGACTTGTCCAGGGTTATGCAACCATTATCTTCTCTCTGAAGAATTTTAGAATTGATTGTGTGATATGGGAGATGCTGGCGCAGGACCACCTAGAATGGTGTGCCTGCCTCATCAGAGAAGGTGCTAAAGGAAACATGAGGTGCATAAATCTAGAGAATCCATCCCAAATGTTCACACTTACTATTTGTGCCCAACTGGTGGTAAGCATTCTGAACTCATATTGGTCTGGTCAGACACACGGTAACTCGATTCCAATGAAGTGATGTCATTTTGATCCTCCTCGAGCATGAAGGTCAACAACTCATTCACCAACCAGTGTCACAGAGCTATTAGTAGAAGAAACAGGAAGGGTGATGTAAAGGAAGATCAGGAACAATACCAGTAGCAGAAACAACAACAACAGTAATATTAGCAATAATAGTCACCATTCACATAGGGCTCTAAGGTTTACAAACATTATTTCATATGATTCTTGCAAGTGGGTGTTTTAACTATCCTCAATTGACATATGACAAGCCTGAAGTAGAGGTCAAGTGATTAGCCCTGGGTCATACAATTAGTCATAGTTGTAAAAATAATAGCAAAGATAATTGTAATAGAAATGGTGATATTAATAAATTTTAATTTATTTAATAATAATTTGTTTATTTAAATATTATAAATAAATTTATAAATATTTAAAATGATATTTAATAATTAATAAAAAGATACCTAAATTAAAATGATCATAGGAATATTGTAATAGTAATAAAAAATAATCTGGCATTCAGAGAGCACTTTCAGCTTGAAAAGCATTTTACCAGCATTATCTCATTTTATTCTCAGAACAACCCTGGAATGTAGGAGTTATCAATGTGCCCACTTTAAAGATGAGAAAACTGAGACAGATCTAAGTCAAGAGACTCAGCCAGAGTCACATAGCAAATAATAACGATAGAAACCATAACAAACAAAATAACAGTAGTCATGACAATAGCTAACATCTACGTATCATTTTAATATTTACAAAGCAATTTACCAATGTCTAATTTTATCTTTATAAAACCCCAAGGAGGTGGTTGCTGTTATTATAATTACTTTACAGATGAAGAAACTGAGGCAGAGAATGGTTAAGTGATCTACCCAGAGTCATAAAGCAATTATAACAGTAGTTTTATTTTTACTCTTAAGAATTATTATGTTATTATTATATCCAGCATATATTGAGTATCATAAAGTTTGAAAAGCACTGTATAAATATTATTTCATTGTATCCTCAGCACAAGCTTAGAATGCAAATGTTTATTATTCCCATTGTACAGAAGAAAAGAACTGAAGGACCCATAGATAAAAGAAATTGTCCTGGGTCACACAACAAAGAAGTAGAACAACGATAAGAATTAAAACATCAATAGCAAAAATGATAATCACATTATTATTTAAATAATAGTATATAGAGTTCGTGGTAACACCTTAATGTTTACAAAGAGTTTTATAAATACGATTTCATTTTGTCTCACAACAACCCAGAAAGGCGAGGCCTTGTCTTCACTTTACAGATGTGGAAACTGATGGACGCAGAGGTGAGTTGACTTGTCCAGAGTCACATAGCTCATAACAACAATAGAAATGTTAACAGTAACAGTAATAATTGTAAAAACAGTCATGGAGTTACAAGGTTTGCCAATCATTTTACAAATATAACTCCATTTGATACTCAAAATAAACCTGGGCCAGAGTTTCTATTCTTATTCTCACTTTACAAATGAGAAGACTGAGGCAGTCACAGATAAAGTAACTTGCCCACAGTCATATGGCAAGTTACAATGATACTAGAAATGTTATTCTAGGAGTAACAGCAATTAAAAGCAACAACAGAAAGAATAAAAAAATAATGAATGGAATGATGATGATGATGATGAAGATGATGATGATGATAATACAGGCCAGAATTTATACAGCACTTTAAGCATTCCAAAATACTTTACAATTTTCACTTCATTTTATTATCACAGCAACCTTAGGAATTTGGCTGTTTTATTATCCCCACTTTATAGATAAAGAAACTGAGGTAGAGATCAAGTGACATCCAAGGACACACAGCAATTAGCAAGAGTAAAAGTGATGATGATGATGGTGATACTAATGATAATAACTATAGTCAACACTCATGCAGTACTTTAAAGTTTACAAAGTTCATTACAAAAATATATGATTCTCTGAATGATTTTTAGAGCTAGGTGCTTTGATTTTATCTGTGATGAACCTGAGGCAGAGTTCAAATGATTTGCCCAAGGCCCCAACAGAGCTAGCTGTAGTTATAATAGTCATAGCAAAATAATAGTCCCAAAATACCAATATTTGGTCATTCATAGTTATACATATGTAGTCATATGTAGATATAGATAGTTATATAGAGATAGTTATGTATATAGTTATATTATATATAGTTTTATATATATCGTTATATTATTCATTCATATTATTGTTAACAACAATAATAAATAGATAATAGTTAACAATGACCATAGCCAAAATCACAGTAAGAGTAGGATAGTGGTAGGAATAGCTGACATTCTCTAAGCACTTCAAGGTTTGGGAAGCCCTTTATAAGGGTTAGCTCATTGAATCTTAGAACAACACTGAGATGAAGTTGATATAAGCATGCCCACTTTACAGCTGAGAAATAAAAAGTAGAACTCAGTAAAGGGGCTCACCCAGAATGACACAACCAGACTTGCCTAGGGTCACACAGCAAGTCATAGTCATAAAAGTAATAGTAATTAGAATGGCCAGGTTAATAGTAATGATAATGATCACGGCAATAGCAATAGTCACAGGAACACCTGGCATTCCCAGAGTGCTTTGATGTTTGTAAAGTACTGTACAAAGTACAAAAGTACTTTACCTCTTTTTATTCTCAGAACCACACTGGGATGCAGTTGTTACAAGTATCCTATTTTACAGATGAGACAATTGAGGCACATATAAATCCAGGTTAACACTATAAGTTACAAAGATACCAGAAGTGATAATAAGAAAAACAACCAAAATTAAGTTAATAAATAGAATGATAATGTCAATAATGACTACCATTCATCTACTGCTTTATGTTCTCCAAGTGCATTATTCATATTTTTTCCTTACTACAATCATGGAAGTTTGGTGATGTTATTATCTTCACATTACAGGGAGGGAAACTGAGGCAGTTGTCAAGTGCTATCATCATAAAGCTATAATGACAATGATTATAACACTAATAGTAATAAATTGTCAACACTCATGAAAGGTATTAAGGTTTACAAAGATCTGGACAAATATTTCATCTGATTATCAGAACAATTCTTGGAAGTACATGCTCTGAATAACCCTACTTCATATGTCAAAAAAACTGACATAGAGGTCAAGTGACTTGCCCAGGGTCTCCTAGCTAGTCAAAGTTTTAATAGTCATGTTAATAGAAATAGGAAAAGGAACAGGAAAAGTTGGCATTCATAAAGCACTTTGAGGTTGGTGAAGCTCTTTACAAATGTCAGCTCATTGAATCTTAGAACAGCACTAAGATGAAGGTGATATCCCAGCTTTACAGTTCAGAAAAATAAGGCAGACATAGGTAAAGTGGTGACCCGGATTAACAGAGCTAGCCATTGCTGTAACAAAAACGAAAGTAGTACTAGTCAAGGTAATAGGATAATGATGGTAGCCAGAATGCCAGCAGTGATAACAATAGTGTTGGTAATAGTCATCAAAGGAGTAATGACATATTAATAGGAGCAGTGAAACTCGTAGTAATAGTAATCAAAATCATAAGAACATTGACAGCAACTGTGAAAGTGACAAGAACAGCCAAAGCAGCAGCAAACGCAACAGAAATAGCAACTGTTATAATGAGAACTACAGTAAAAGTAAGAGCAGCCACAATCGTGGTAGTAATAGAACAATAACTATCAACAAAAGGAAGAACCAAAGTCCATGCAAAAACAGTAACAACAGAATCAGCAACAACAAAAGTACCATAATTGTAACAGAATAGCAAGAAGAAATGTAACAGCAACAGTAACTGTAAAAGTAACAGCAACAGCAACAATAACTATCAACGAAAGGAAGAACCAAAGTCCATGAAACAACAGTCACAAAAACAACAGCATCAGTAACAACAAAAAGTACCACAATAGTAACAGAATAGCAAAAAGTAAAAGTAACAGCAACAGCACACAGTAACCACAACAGCAACAATAACTATCAACGAAAGGAAGAACCAAAGTCCATGTAACAACAGTCACAAAAACAACAGCATCAGTAACAACAAAAGTACCACAATAATAACAGAATACCAGGAGCAAAAGTAACAATAACAGTAACTATAAAAGTAACAGCAACAGCAACAATAACAACAAAAGGAAGAACCAAAGTCCATGTAACAATAGTAACAAAAACAACAGTATCCGTAACCACAAAAGCACAGGAACAACAAAAGTACCATAATAGTAACAGAATCGCAGGAGCAAAAGTAACAATAACAGTAACTATAAAAATAATAGTACCAGCAACAGCAACAATAACAACAAAAGGAAGAACCAAAGTCAATGTAACAAGTCACAAAAACAACAGTATCAGTAACAACAAGAGCACAGTAACAACAAAAAGTAACATAATAGTAACAGAATAGTGAAGTAAATGCAATAGCAACAGTAACTATAAAAGTAACAGTAACAGGAACGATAATTATTAACAAAAAGAACCAAAATCAATTTAACAACAGTCACAGAAACAACAGCATCAGCAACAACAAAAAGTATCATAATACAAACAGAAAATCAAAACGCAAATGTAACAGCAACAGTAACTATAAAAGTAACAGTAACAGCAACAATAATTATCAACAAAAGGAAGAACTAAAGTCAATGTAACAACAGTAACAAAAGCAACAGTATCCGTAACAACAAGAGCACAATAACAACAAAATGTACCATAATAGTAACAGAATAGCAAGAGGAAATGCAATAGCAACAGTAACTATAAAAGTAACAGTAGCAGCAACAATAATTATCAACAAAACGAAGAACCAAAGTCATTGTAACAACAGTAACAAAACGACAGTATCAATAACAAGTAACAACAAAAGGTACCATAATAGTAACAGAATAGCAAGAGGAAATGTAACAGCAACAGCAATTATAAAAGTAACAGTAACAGCAACAGCAATTATCAACAAAACAAAGAACAGTAACAATGTAACAACAGTAACAAAACAACAGTATCAGTAACAACAAAAAGTACCATAATAGTAACAGAATACCAGGAGCGAAAGTAACAGCAACAGCAGCAATAATTGCATCCACAATAGCAACAGGAACAACAACAGAAGCAAATGCAACAGCAACAATAAAAGCAACACTACCAGCAATAATAACGCAACAGTAACAGGAAAAACAAAAGGAAATGCAAAAGCACCACCAACAGTAACAGTACAAGTTTGCATTCTTAGAATATTCTTAGGTCTGAGAACTACTGGACAGAGATAATTATTGTTGTAATATTAATAGCAATGTTATTAGCTGTATTTATGGTATTGATGATCTCCTATTATTCTCAGAACAATCCTTGGGAGTAGTTATTACTAATGTCCCCACTTGACAGATGAGAAAATTGAGGCAGATGTAGGACAAGTGACTGGCCCAAGGTCACATGGAAAGTGACAATGACACTAGAAATTTTAACAATAAGACAGCATCAAGAATAGTAATAAAATAATGAATAGAAAAATAATTGTCAGTATTGATAGAGTGCTTTAAGTTTTTCTAAGTGTTTTATTTAAAAAATCATTTGATTCTCATAACAAATCTAAGAGTTCAATGATATTGTAATCCCCACTATAAAGATAAGGAAATTGAGGCAATTGTCAAGCGATTTGGCTAGGTTCACACAGCTATTCATAAGAATAATAGTAGTGATCATAATGATAATTAAGATAACAATAATGACAGTTAACACTCATGAAAGCTAATAAGGTTTACAAAGTTCTTTTAAAATATTATTTCTCGTGATTCTCAGAAAAATTCTTGGAAGCACATGCTCTGATTTGCTCCACTTTAACATATGAGAAATCTGAAGCAGAGATCAAATGACTTGCTCAAGGTCACACAGCTAGTCCTGGTTGTAATAGTAATAGCAATGATAATAGTAGTAATAATGTTTATAGTAGTAATAATTGTATTAATAGTACTAATAACAACAGAAATAGAAATAATAGGAATAGGATTGATGAAGGTCTAGAAAGAGGGATAGTTGCCATTCATAGAGCAATTCGATTTTTTTAAAGTGTTTTACAGGTATTATCTCATTGTATTCTAAGAACAAGCCCAGGATGTAGCTACTAATAGTTTCTTTGTTTTACAAATGAAAATAAAATGGGATCATGTTTGTAAAGGACTTTGGGAAACATCATAGCCACCAACCATGGGAATTTTTTAATGTGATTATTCCCACTTTACAGACAAAGAAACTAAGTCAGAGATCAAGTGTCTGGTCCAGGATCACAAAACTATTAGGAGGAGTGATTAGTAATGATGATGATGATGATGTAATAATAAGAAGAACTAGCCAATACTCATGAAAGAGATTAAAGTTTACAGATATCTTTACAAATATGCCATTTCATTCTCAGAATGATTTTTTCAGGTAGGAACTCTGATTGTCTCTACTTTACATGCGATAAAAGTGAGGCAGATGTCAAGGGACTTGTCCAGGGTCACACAGCAAGTTATGATAATAAAAGTGAGAGCAATGACCATTGTAATAGTAAAGGGAATGGTCATAGGAATGGTGATGACAGCACCAACACCACCAGCAGTAGGAACTACAGGACTAGGAACAGGAAGATGAATGATTGGCATTCAGAGAAGGCTTTGGGAATTCATAGAAGGTCTGTGAAATGCTTTACAAATATTATCTAACTTCATTCTCAGAACCCCAAAAGGTAACTATTAGTATCCCCACTTTCCAGATAAGAAAACTGAGGTAGATGTAGGGCAAGTGACTCAAGCAGGGTCACATGGCTCATTGTAGTAACCAAAATATTAGCAATGATCATAGCAGTGGGATTGGTCGCTGTAACAACGTCAACACTATTAACGACAAGAATAGGAATCCTAGGCATTCACAGAGTGTGTTGTTGCAAAGTCTTCTGCCTCATTTTATTCTCTCAAAAGCTTGTCCAAATTTTACAGATCAGACAACTGAGGCAGATATAAATTCAGGTTAACACAATAAGTTACAATGATACTGGAGATGAAAATAAAAACAACAGCAACAACAATAAAATGAAGATAATGAATAGAATAATAATGATTATAATGAGCAACATTCATCCAGTGCTTCATATTTTCTGAAGTCTTTTATGAATATTACATCATCTTATCCTCACCTTGGGAGTGTAGTGATGTTATCTCCACCTTGCAGATAAGGAAGAGGTCAGGTGACTTGTCCAGGGTCACAAAGTTATTTACTAATAGTGATAATGACAATGATGACAATGAAAATAATGCTAATAGCAATAAATCATCAACACTCATAAAGGGGATTATCAAGGTTTCCAAAGTTATTGACAAATATTTCATCTGGTTATCAAAATGATTCTTAGAGGTATATACTCTGAATATCTCCACTTTCTATATTAAAAAACTGAGGCAGAGGTCAAGTGACTTGCCCAAGGTCACACAGCTGGTCATAGTTATAACAATAATATGAACAGAAATAGTTGGTATTCAAAACTCACTTTGAGACTTGTGAAGTGCTTTATAAATGTTATCTCATTCTACTCTCATAACAACCCTAGGATGTAGCTGCTATCAGTATCTCCATTTTGCAGATGAGAAAACAGAGGCAGACATGGGTCAAGTGACTTGCCTAGGGTCACACAGCTAGTCATAGTTATAATAGTAATAGGAATGATAATAATAATAGAAACAATCAATATGGAATTGTTAATAGTCTATTGACTTCCTCTGAGTCACACAGATAGGCATAATTATAATAATATTACAAAGATAATAATTAAAATAAGGGTAATAATAATTGCAATCATAGTAATAGGAATGGGATTGGAAATAGAAATAGGAAAAACAATAGGAATAATTAGCTTTCCCAATATCATCTCATTTCCTTCTCAAAACAACCCTAGGTTGGTGTTAGTACTAAACCATTATTAGCATTAAATATATTAAATTAATTTAAATAATGGTAAATAGTATAATAATAGTATTAAATTAAATATATAGTATTAAATGCTCGTATTAGCAGCCCCATTTTGCAGATGAGAAAATAGAGGCAAACATGGGTCAAATGACTTGCCTAGGGTCACATAGCAAGTCATAGTCATAAAAGTAATAGCAATGGTGACAGTAATAAGACTGGCCATGATGATAGTAATGGTGATGATCGTGGTAATAGGAATCATAGGAATACTTGGCATTCATAAAGTATTTGGGGATTTGTGATGTGCTTTACCAATATTATCCCAATTTATTCTTAGAATAGCCCTGGAATATAGGTACTGTTAGTCTTCTTCACTATAAAGATGAGAAAACTGAGGCATACATAGCAAATGACTTGCTCAGGGTCGCATAGCTGATTATATTATATTATTATATTATATTATTATTATATAATAGCACTAATAACAGAAATGGCAACAGTTAGAGTTAGAGCATTAACCACAAAAGTAGCAAAATGAATAGTTATATTAATGGTTGTAGTATTCGAAACACCAATAACAAGAGTTGTAATCATTATTAGTCAGAGAACACTGAGGTTTATGAAGTGCTTTACAAATATTCTCTCCTTTTATTCTCAGAACAACCCTGGGATGCAGTTGTTAGGAGTAACCCCATTTTATAGATGAGCCAACTGAGGCAGACATAGGTCAAGCTACTCGAGCACAGTAACACAATAAGTTATGGTGATACTGGAAATTCAAATGATAACAGCAAATAATAGCATTAACAGCATGAACAATAATAAAAAGAATGATTATTATTATATAATATAACATATAATTATATATTATGTAATAATCATTAGCTTTCTAAAAGCATTTTAGGTTTTCCAAAGCGCTTTACAAATCATTTCATTCTCACAGTGTTTGATGGTTTGTTTCCATTTTACAGGCAAGAAAACTGAGGCAAAAGCTACTTGTCCAGGATCACATAGCTCTTTGTACAAGTTATGCTAGTGATGATTAAGATTAAAATAATAATTATGACAATAATAATAATACTATACACGTAGGGCTTTTATCTTTATGTAGTTCTCTACCAATATTCTTTCATCTGACTGAGAATTACCCTAGAGGTAGATGCTCCAATTATCCCCACTTTACATATGACAAAATTAAGGTAGAGGTCAAATGACTTCCCCTGGGTCACAGCTATTTATTTGTAGAACCCTCTGAAGTTTGCAAGGTGCTTTCCAAATATCATCTCATTTTATTCTCAGAATAACTCTCAGATTTTGGTGCTGTTAATGTCTACCCTTTACAGGTCAAGCAATTTGCTATGGTCACACAGCAAGTTGTACTGATACCTTGAATTGACAGTAATAAAAATGTCAATAACAAAGAAACAGGACAGACAGAATGATAATAGTGGTGAGCATCCATACGGAATTTTGTTATCCAAAGTGATTTATAAATATTACTTCTTTTTATCCTCATTACAACCTTGGGAGTTTGCTAGTGCCATCATCCCCATTTTATAGATAAGAAAACTAAGGATGAAATCAAGTGACTTGTCCAGGGTCACACAGCAATTAGTAGGAATAATTGTGATGACTGTAGTAGTATTAGTCATACTAGTAGTAACAGGAATATTTGGCATTCATATTTCACCTCAAATTTTCCAAAGTGCTTCTCACAACAACCCTGAGAGTTTAGTGATGTTATTATGCCCTTTTTTACAGAGAAGGAAACTGAGGCAACAGTCAGGTGACTCATCCAGGGACACACAGAATGCTATAGGAATTATAGTGGTAGTGATGAGGATAAAGATAACAATCACCATTCATGGAGCTTTACTTAATTCTTTACAAATATTATTTCTTTTTATCCTCACAAGAACTTGGGCATTTGGGTATGTTATTATCTCCACTTTCCAGATAATGAAATTGAGGGATTGGACAAGTGCCTGTTTTAGGGTCATACAGCTAAGGGTAATCCTAGTGATGATGATAAAGATACTGATAAATAGTCAACATACATGTATTGTGTTAAGGTTTCAAAGCCACTTTGAAAATCTCATCTCATTTTTTGCTCAAAACAGCCCTGGGTTCTACGTGCTATTTTTATCCCCTCTCTACAGATGCAAAAACCAAGGCAGACACAGGTCAAGTGATGTCTTCAGGGTCACATAGCAAACAATAAAGCTGATTGTTCAGAAAATAATTAACATGGGAAGAAAAAGAACAAAAAACCAACAAGCCCCCCTACAATGCCAGCTAGGATTCATATAGTGCTCTCATATTTCACTGGTTTTCAGTCATGTCTGACGCTTTGTGATCCCAATGGTGGTTTTCTCGGCAGAAATACTGGAGGATTTCCTTCTCCAGCTCATTTTACAAATGAGGAAACTGAGGCACACAAGGTGAAGTGACTTGCCTAGGGTCATGCTGCTAGTAAGTAAGACTCATCTTCTGATCAGGCCCAGCACTCCATCCATTGCAGCACCACCTAGCTGTCTCTCCCTTCCTATATCCAAAATATTTTACAAATATTATTATCTCATTTTTTTCATCATAACAACCTAGGAAAGCAGGTGTCATTATTATTGAAACTTTACAGATGTAGAAATTGAGGCAGACTCAGGTCAAATGACATGCTCAATGTCACACCACCAAGTCATAATGATGATGATGATACTAACATTAAAAACAATAACCACAGCTGGACTTCATATTCTGCCTTCTGGTTTGCAAAGGGCTTTATAAATGTTATCATCTCAATAGCCCTTACATTTCATGCTGTTATTATTCCTACTTTACAAATAAGGAAATTGAACTTAAGGTCAAATGACTTACCCAGGGTCACGCAAGAAGTAATAATTAGAAAGTTTACAATCGTACCACCAAAAACAACCACCACCAAAACCTCAACAATAATAGTCAACATTCAATGAGGGCTTTGAGGTGTGCAAAGTGTTTTATAAATGTTATCTCATTTTATCCTTAGAAAAATCCAAGGAGGTAGGTGATCTTATTATCCCCACTTTATAGATGAGAAGACTGAGGTAGACAGCGGTCAAGCAACTCATACAGGGTCACACAAGTTGCAATTACAATTGAAATAGCAAGAGTAATGCAAATAATTAAGATAATAATGAGAATAATGGCCAGCATTCCTATAGTGCTTTTAGGTTTCCAAAAGGCTTTACAAAAATTATGTCATTTTATCCTCATAACAATCCTGAGAATTGGGAGATGTTATTTTCCCCACTTTAGAGATAAGGAGACTGAGATAGAGGCCAAGTGATTTGTTCAGGGTCACACAGCTAGTAATTATACAAACACTATCAGGGATAAAGGACTAATAGTTGACAATTACATTACAATTATGGATTTAATTTTTGCTATATGCTTTACAAATATTACTTCATTTTATCCTCAGAAGAATCCAGGGAAAGAGGTACCTTTAGAATCTCCATTTTACAAATAAGAAAACTGAGGCAGTCATAGGCCAAGTGACTTACCCAGGGTCATCTGGGAAGTACTAATGATAATGAGAACAACAGTGGGGCTACTGCAGTGGACAGAGCACCAGGTCTGGAAGTCAGGAAGATTCACCTTCCTGAGTTCAAATCTGGCCTCATACAATTCCCTAGCTGTGTGACCCTGGGCAAGTCACTTAATTCTGTTTGCCTCAGTTTCTTCATCTGTAAAATGAGCTGGGGAAGGAAGTGGCAAATGACTGCTATCTCTACCAAGAAAATCCCAAGTGGACTCATAGCCAGACATGACTGAAGTCACCAAACAACAACAAACATAACAATAAGCAAAAAAATAATAGCCAGCATTTGTATCGTGCTTTATAATTTATCAAGAATTTTACAAATATTATCTCATTTGATCATCATGAACATCATCAGTGCTGTTATGATTCCTATTTCAGATAAGGAAACTGAGACAGAGAGAGAGGTGCAGTGACATCACACAGCTAGGGTCTGGGCCAGATGTGAACTCATTTGTCCCTGACTCCAGGCCCAGTGTTCTGCCCACTGCTCCACCTTAGCTACACTGTGATGGGATATCTGCCAGGTATGATCAGTACCAATTCAGTGGGTTGGTGGGCCAGCAATCTTATGTGCTAGGAGCCCAGGAAAAGACATCCACACCTCAAACCTTCACCCTCTAGCTCAATGAACTCTACGGTACATTTTTAATATAATATTTTATTTTTTCCCTTCAATACATGTTAATACAATTTTTCCTCTAAGGAACAGGTTGATGCCTTTTAGGAAAAATTAAAAACAGCCTGGCCTACATGCAGGTAACGTAATAGATATCATTCCTGATATACCAGCCTTATAGGGGAGACAGGAAAAACAAACATTTATTACATACCTACTACATACAGGCCACTGTTCTGGGCATCGCAGAAGACCCAGAGCATGGGTTTAAAAAAAAAACAAATGTCCCTATTTCTGTGGTAAGAAACAATATTCAAATGGGTCTTCGATCTCATTGATTCCAGTGTTCCCCCAAGTTCACCACCAAGGGTGTCTCCCAAAGTGCTTGGAAGCCTTGTTTTCTCACTGTCTCCCCAGTGGGAGGTGGGGTTGGTGGAGCACTCTCCCTGGTCATGTGCCCCCCCCCCCCCCCGCCACATGCCAACAGATATCTCTTCCTCCTCTTCTTCTCCCTCTATATGTTCCCACTTGCTGACCTCATCAGCTCCCATGGATTCAATGATCATTTCTATGCAGATGATTCTCAGATCCATTTGTCCAGACATAACCTCTCTCTTGGCCCTGGGTTTTACATCAACAGTGCTTATTAGACATCTGTAACTGGGCATCATGTAAATCTCTTGAACAACATAGCCAAAGATGAATTCACTATGTCCCCCCCCCCCCAAACCCTCCCCTGTTTGGAATTTCTCTATCACTAATAACAACACCACTTTCCTCTCCAGCAATGCCCTCCTATGACCAAGTCTTGTTCTCACTACTTTTTGCACTCTCTCTCCTGGTTTCCACCCACCCACCCAACACAGCCAACACCCTGGTGCTGGCCCCCTCACTGCCTCCCTCCTGGATTCTTGCAATATCCTGCTGGTGGGTCTATCTGCTTCAAGCCTCTCCCCACTGCACTGTAGCTGCCTCTCAGCTGTCAAATTGATCTTCATAAAGCTCAGACCCGACCATGTCACTTGCCTAATCGATACACTCCTCTAGCTCCCGATTACCTTCAGGATAAAATGTAAAAATTTTCCATTTTCCTTTGAAAAACCGTTCACAAACTGGTGCCTTTTTCCCCTATCTTTCCAGCTTCACTCCCCCCCTCCCGTCCCCCCATGAGCCAGTGACATTAGCTTTCAGGCTGCTCTTCATACAGGACACTCCATCTCCCGCCGACTTCGTGTCTTTTCAGTGGTTGCCCCCCAATGCCTGCATGCTTCCCCCCCCCCATCTCTACCTCCTGACTTGTTTCAAATCTCAGCTCAAATCCTGCCTTCTGCAGGAGGCCCTTCCCAGACCCCCTCAATGCTTCTAGCTTCCTTCTCGATTGTCTGATTTTCCCTGAATATATCATACATATACATAGTCACTTCCATGTCGTCTGTCCCCCTATAATGGGGGCTCCTTGAGAGCAGAGCCTGTCATCTTTTTACATCCCTGGCCCTCAGTACTATGGCTGCTACATAGGACTGCTTATATAATATATGCTTGGCGATTTGACTTGATTTTCTTTTCCCAAGTTCCTATATTATTTTTAAGTTGTAATATCTTGCCTCTCTCCATTGCCCCCCAAGTGATGGCCCCATTTAGCTTTCTAGAAGCAGCTGTGTTCTAAGCCTCGTTGTTGTGTTTCAACACCAGGAGACCATAGGGAATGAAAAGCGAGGTCTTTGCTTTCATGAGCAGGTAGGGGGCAGCATAGACACATCATGATTTCCGAAAAGTACTTGAGCCAGGATTGGTCTGTTATTGTATTTTTCTTCTTCTGCTCCAATTTGGGCCTCAAATCTTGTCCATCGATACAGTCTCTTCCAAATATACATGCCGTCTAGCTGACAGGAGACATGCACAAACAAGGATGATTATAATTTAGAATCTATTTTGAAATTTTGAATCGTCTGGGATATGGTGCAAAGAGCACTGGACCTGGAGTCAGAGACACTGAGGTTCAAATATTGCCTCCTAGATCTAGAGCTGGAAAGGACTTCTGAGGCCATGGAAAATGAGGAAACTGAGACCCAGGAAGGGAAGGAACTTGCCCAGGGTCACTCAGGCAATAAGTAGTAGAACTGGGATTACTCCAAATGAAATCCTCCTTGAGGTCCCATTTACTACCTGGGTGAACATGAGGAAGTCACTTACTGAACCTCAATGTTCTCATCTGCAAAACAGGGAGAATTAAGCGAAAAAAAGGAATATAAAGTAGATGACAAATCTTAAAATGCCATAGAAATGTCAGTCATTCCTGTGATTCTAAATGCATTTAAGAGATCCAAAGTCAAGAGCCCATGGTCAACATGACAATAAGAAGTCAATCAACAAACACTTATTAAACATCTACTCTGTGCCAGGTCAAGCTCTGAGAATGAAAATGCAAGCAGAAAGAAAGACAGTCCTTGCTCCAATTCAAATGGAGGCTGAAAATTCAAAAGGAAATGAAGGTTTCCAGTGCAGGACACAGTAGAAGGAGAAAGAAAGGAGAAGAAAGAGTACTTCCTCTTAGAAACAAAACCCACACAAAACAACTCAGTCCTCTGATCACCTGACTGTGTAGTCCTTCATGTTTCAGCATGTCTACAGGGTTTTAAGATTCATTATCTCTTGTGTTCTCACAAACCCTTGAGAAGGAAGTAGTAGGGATAGTCTTCTCTCCATTTGATGGACCATACTCAGGGAGCATCAGTGAGGGTGAGAGCAGGACTCCAAGGCAGGGATTGAGATTCCTTGCCTAGGGTTCTTGTGACAGTCCCAGGCTTTTCATGCAAAGAGAAGTTTTTTGGAGAGAAAGAAATTTCCACAGATAACATAATAGACTCTTCTGGATATATTATATACATTATACATTATTTATTATTATTATTTTTATTACATTATTATTATGTATATATAATGATCTATGGCACTGTTCTATCACCCATTAAAATGTACACCTCTTGAGGGCAGAGAAGTCAGCAGCCATCTGGTTCAGGATAACTGGACAAGAATTCCTCTCTGTTATACCCAGAAAACAAAACAAACGAGCACTTCTGAGATTTGGAACTAGCTATCAAGACCCCAGTCAGGTGGCCTTAATCTGAAGAAACAGCTTTGATTCATTCAAACAGCCCTTACCATCCCTAAGGCCTTGTGCCTTGTGTTTGTCCTTCATTTTCAAAGAGAACCATGCCATGAAAGAAATAATGGCATGACTTGCACTTGGCTTTGTTTTGAGAGAGGGAGGGCTGTGCAAGGGCACCAGCCTCACTTTCAGCTCCTGAGTCATCTGGATCCAATGACCAGATATTCATCAGAATGACTGGAGATGGCCCAAGATGCCATGGGAGACCTTGGCCTCTTTGGCCTTGGGTTTATTCAGGTACTCCCTTAGGGTGAGGTAAGGCCCATACAGCGAATAAGCCTGTTTAAGAAGTAGTCTGGGAGTGGCCCTTGTAATGAGCAAAAGAAAAATAACTAAATCAAGATGGAAGAGAAGGGAAACGGTTACAATTGATGATCACTCTTTAGCCAGGAGGGGTCCAGGAAACAGCCTTTAAGTGGAGTTTGGGCAGGGACCCAGTCTATGGGCTTCAGAGTGCAGTAGGTTTAAGGTTTAAGATCAGGAGGGGAAATATCTCAGTGGCCCTTTTCTGGACATTCCACCTTATCAACATCCTTCCTAAAATGCAGTGCCAGATAGAGCAGGCACTTAGTCAGGACTAAGGCAGGGGTCAATGAGTCTAGCACCTCCCTAGATTTGGACTCTTAGTTGGCATGGTGACTAGAGTGCTGCACCTGGAGTCAGGAAGCTCTGAATTCAGATGTGCCTTCACTTCTGAGCTGTGGGACCCTGGGCAAGTTACTTAACCCTATATGCCCCAGTTTCTTCATCTGTAAAATGGGAGCAATAAAAGCACCAACTTCCCTAGGTTGTTGGGAAGATAAGGAAGATAATATTTGCAAAAGCACTTAGCATGGTGTTTGGCACATAGTAAGCATCTAATGCTTACTCCTTTCTTCCTCTAGTCTTCCCTCCCTTCTTTCTTTTACTTCTTTCCTTCTCTCCTTCATTCTTCTCTCCATCCCTTCCTTCACTTCTTTCTTTACTTCCTTCCATATCACACTATTGATTCATTTTGAGCACACAGTCTACTAGCCCCCCTCAGGTCTTTTTCAGACAGACTGCCACATGGCTCCCCATTTTGTGCCTGTGATTGTTTTTTAATTTTACATGCATACATTTTCATCATGCCAATCTAGGCTACCAAGAATTTTTTGTCATCCAGTGCCGTGGCTAAGCTTCCATCTTTGTATTATCTGTGTGACCTTGCACAGCCCTCCCTCACTCAAAACAAAGTCAAGTGCAAGTCATATCATTATTTCTCTGATGGCATGGTTTCTTCAGCAACAAAGGACGAACACAATCCGTGAACATAATAAGCATGCCATCTTTGTCTTCAGCTAAGTCAATGGTACACAGCTAAATTGCACAGCACCACAGGAACAAGCACAGATCCCTGAGGCCCTCCACTGAAGACCTCCACCAAGTTCCTAGGTTCATAGATATAGTTCAATCGCTTCCTTTGATAGTTGATATTAACCAAGTGATTGTCTACTATTTGGGTTCAGTCACTCCATCTGTCCAGATTCTGCCTCCCTGCACTATCTTTTAGTCTAGGGGTTGGCACACTAAGGAATCCTGTCTGTAGTTTGCTCTGGTGGAGGATAGGAGCTAAGAATGTTTGGGGTTTATTTTTACATTTAAGATACAAGAAGACTTTATTTTAAAATATGGCTACCATCCTTGGCTTGCAGGGTCAAACAAAAATAGGATAGAGCTGGATTTGGCCTGTGGGCTCTAGTTGATAGAGCAGTTCTAGCCCATATTTCTCTACCTGGTCCACATAACATAAGCTGTTTTGCTGAAATCTAGAAAAAATATATATCTATAGCATTCCCTTGATCAATCAAGCTAATAACTTTGTCAAAAAAGGAAATGGAGTTAGCTTGGCTTTATGTATTCTTCATCAATCACCATGGATTTTTTAAGCATCTGCCACATGCTAGACACTGGGAAAGCAAAACTAAAAATGATTCCCTGCCCTCAAGGAACTTATATTCTATTGAGGGAGACAACTGGCTGACCTACAAGCATATACATGGTAAATACAAGGTCATTTTGTCAGGGTTGAGGGAAATACTAGCAGTCACTAGTAGATTCGAAAAGACTTAAACTAGTAGATAGTATTGGAGACAGTCAGTCAGTTAGTCAACAAGCATTTTTCATAAGTACTTACTATATGTCTGACACTGCCAGGCCCTGAGGATATAAAACAAGTCCAAAGCATGGATTTTACCCTCCAGAAGTTCCCATTCTAATGGAGGAGATACCACATAAACACCCATGTACATCCTAGGTATCTGCACAGTACTAATGAAAGGGAGACTCATTGGAAAGGTCCCAGCAGCTAGGAGAGGTGAGGACTAGGAAAAGCCTTCTGAGAAAGAAGGGATTTAGGCTGAAACATAAAAAAGGTCAAAGAAGTTAAGAGTCAAGAGAGAATTCTAGGTGTAGAGGAGAGTCTAGGAGTGAAATGCACCAAGTTGGCAACTGATGGCCAAGTAAAGAGAGAATTGGACCTGAAATTCAAGAAGACTTGAATTTGAATCTAGGCTCAGCCACTGTGTGACCTTGGGCAAGTCTTTTAATTTGTTTTCTTCCTTAATTTCTTCATTTGAAAAATGCGGATCATAACAGCATCTAGTTCCTGGGATTTTTGTGAGGATCAAATGAGATATCTGGAAAGCACTTAACACAATGTTTGGTGCTTCATAAATGCTTGTTAATTGAATTTTGCCCCCAAATTTGCATGCAAAGAATGTAAAGGGGATTGAGGTGTAGCAAGACTACAAAGGTAGGAAGGTACCAAGTTGTGAAGGGCTTTAAATGCCAAACAGCATCCTCAAGATAATAAGGAGCCACTGGAGTTTGTTGAGTAGGGGAGTAATGGGATCCCACCTGGTCTTTGGTAAAATCTCTTTGGCAACTGAGTGGAGGATGGATTGAAATGCCCTATTGGTGTGGGAGACAGTATCTGCAAAGACATGATTAGAGCAGATAGATGGATGTACGTGAGGACCAGTTTGAGTGGCTCACCAAGTGTGTGAAGGGAAGTTATGTGTAATAAGCCTGGAAAGGTAGGTTGGAGGGCAGGTTGTGAAGAGCTTGAAATGCCATACAGATGAGTCTTAATTCCATCCTAGAAGCAATAAGGAGCCCCTGGAGTCTACTGAGCAGGAAAATACCAAAATCAACATGACTGTCACTTTGACAGTGAGGAGAATGGATTGATGAAGGCAGCTTTCCTCTGTGTCTGTGGCTTTCTTTTTCAGATGTTCACTGGTAATCTCTTTAATATGGATAGAGGGACCAGACCTGTGATTTGGATTGGTATTGAGGACGACTAGGTCCCTCCACCAATGCAAATTAGCACATTCTCTTTAACTTTTAGCCTTCAAGATTGAAGTCTTGTAAGGTTCAATGACTTGCCCAGGGTCACACAGCCAGTGAGTGTCAGAGGCCTCCCAGGCCTCCCTATCTTTCAGATCAGCTCTCTATGCCCTGTGCCACATGGTGCTTCTAAATGTTCACTAACTATCCCATTAATGTCCTAGGATTTGATAATTAATCAGAATGAAGAAAGAGTAACCTGTCATTTTCAGACTACATTTTTCTTCCCTTATCAGCCTTACCTATCCATGGACACACACACAGTGACTCAGTCAGACTCAGGGGAGAAAACAGATCTGCTGATCAAACCATTTATCCACATTCTGGGGCCTAACCCTAACCTTGAACGGACATATTGTATGGGAAGATCACAGCAGCTCCTTCTTTTTACCCCTCCAAAGTCAGCTCCCCCAGTCCAGCCTTACTGGGCCAAAATATCCCTTGCCTCTGAAAGGAAGAATCCCTTCCCTGCCCCCTCCCATCCCATTAATACACCAAACAGTTTGATGCTTTATTGGCCAATACGCTTATCACATGGTTAACAACTTAATGCAGAAGGTAATCATTTGGGGAAAGAATAGGTGACATCCTACCAGATTGGAAGTAAGCAAATGTCCCAGCGTCTTAAATATAACCCTTCTTTGGCCGTACCCATTGAGTTCAGAATTGAGAGAGACTTGGGGGAAGGAGCCAACCTGCTGGCCCAGTGACTCCCCCAACATTCCCAAGTTCCAGGATCCACCCCTGACCTTGAACTACAATGGGTTTGTGAGGAGAACAAAAGAGGAAAGTGTCCAGATCTGTCTTGGGCCACTGCCAGAAGGAACTGTTTGAATTTGTTTGTTGTGTGAAGACTTTTCCGATCCTCTACTTGTCTGTACTTTGTCTCTCTCCCTCCCTCCCCAAGTTCTCTTATATATAGTCACCTATGCTTATGTCATCTCCTCAGGAGAATGGAAGACCAGGCATCCCCAATGCCTAACACAGTGCCTTTGTACAATAAAACTCATTGCTCTTAATAGAGTTTGTTGAATTGAATTGTTTAGGCTGGAGTGAACTTTTAACATAGCCTGTTAAAAAGCTTATTTTCTTATGATCTTAGAAATCTAATCTAGTGTTTTAAATCAGAAAAGGATAGGTAGATAGAGAGCTGTCCAAATAGATCTAACAAGCTTGCTACCCTGGAGAGTAGCAGGTGTTTCAAAAGAGAAAGAACAGCAGAAAAGAGGACCAGTAATTCACAGGAGATAATATCCGGAAAAAGAAATAGCAATAAAACCTATGGCCTCAGATGTCTATACACAATGTACAAATTATGGGTAATAAACAGGATGAACCAGATAGCCTAATGCAAAGAGGCCAATTTAACCTCATAGGCAGCACTGAGATGTGGTTTGATGATTGGAATATGGATTTGAAAAGGTCTATTTTATTCAAAAGGGACAGGATAGATAAAAGGGAGGATTGGAACAGGATTGTATATTAAGAGAGCACCACGTGAGCTTAGGACACGGCTCCCCTCTCTCTCCAACATATGCCCACAGGTTGCAAATATTTTTATGCAGCTGCTCTCATAGATGATAAGCCTCTGGCAATATGTTTACTCTTACTAAGATGACCTGAAAGGATTAGTTCTAGGTTCCAAGTTGGAAAGTACTAGTTCAAAGCAAATAACATTTAATGATAGCCAATTGAGGGACCACAAGAAAAAAAATATTCCATCTACAACAACAGGAGCACAATTTCCCACAGGTTACCACAGTGTCACTGGGATGAGAACACACAAGCCAAGAACACAGGTGACTGAGGTCTTCCTCCTCTGTGCCTCAGTTTCCCCACCTATTTTGGGGGGGATAATAATACTCACTAGGTTGACCATACACTTAATTGTTGTGGGGATTATACTTAATTAAGGCAGAATGACAAAGAATAGAATCCTAGACTTGAAATCAAGAAGACCTAGATTTGTATCCCACCTGAGACATTTGCTAGCTATGAGACCATGGGCAAGTTATTTATGGTTCTTGGAGGCTCCATTACCTCGACTGAAAATAGTAATAGTAATAATAACCCCTACCTCAATACCGCAAAGTCAACCAACAGTATATGCAATATTACACACTCCTTGAAGGTCCATGCATGCAAGAAGGGGAAGAGATTTCACTCTGCTTTTTTCCTCTCTGTCTCTTCACTGTCAGCCATGGAACTTTTCCTCAGAGCTACTTGCCCAGTAGGAGATATCACACATGTCAGGGAGCAGAGGGGTCCCTAAAGAACATGATTCCTGGCATCAGAGAAAAGAGCAACCTATGAATCTGAGAGAATTAGCTTTGGCAGTCAAGGGTTAAGCTGCTGAGAAGAGCTGACCCAGATGAGTGACTGCTTAGCAGAGATGTTGTTGTGCCCAGTGGGGATCAATGTGAAGAAAAAAGACAGGTCAGGTGATACTGGAGAAAGGAGTTTCTTGGACCACCATATGTCCTATATGTACAATGAATTACCAGTATACTCTCAGTTTGGGCCCATTCTTCACACTGAGGTTCTGTATATATGTGCCAAAGTGCATTCTAGGTTTATGTGGAGAAGGGTTCATAGTTCCTGCTCTTACTATACCATCTTAGTAAATGTATCTTGAGTTAATTGTATCTACTAACTGACTTTTTAAAAAAATACTGACTAAATAAAAGTTTTTGTTTTGAGTTAGTCATCTCTACTGACTGAATATTAAAGGTAAATGCACTGGTAGGGGCTCCTAAGCTATAGTTTTATCAGTGTGGATGCACAGAGTACTTTTGAACATGGCATAATAGTTGTTCTCTGCAAGTATGTGTTGGTGGTGAGAGAAGGGAAAAGTAGCTGGTGGAGAGAGTACTGCATGCTCTGTAGACATTAGACATTATGATATAACCCTGACCCATAAACCCTCCATTATCACAACAGAAAACAATTAAGCAAGACCAACCAACACAGAAATCTCACTGGACAATCAATGTACCCCATCTATAGTCTTCCCTCTCTCTGCCAGAGGAGAGAGGCAGATTTCATAGACTTTCATCCAGAACTAGTTTAGATTGTTGCCTAAAGTGTGAGTTCATCCCCCTTAGAATGCACAGCTATGTGCTATGGTAGAGTGCTGGGTTGAGAGTCAGAAAAACCTGAATTCAAATCCAGCCTCAGATACTTCCAAGCCATGTGATTCTGGGTACTTTTACTTAACCTCTGTCTGTCTGTTTCCTCACCTCTAGAATGGGGATAGTGATAACAGCTCCTTCCCAGGATTGGCATCAGGATAAAATGAGATAATATTTAAAAGCTGCTTTGCCCAGAGCATAGCATATAGTAGGTGCTTAATAAATGCTTGTTTCCTTCCTTCCTTCTTTATATTTCTCTCCTTTCTTCTTTCCTTCCTTCCTCCCTTTCTCCCTCCCTTCTTTTTTTCCTTCCTTCTTTTGATTTACATCATTTAAATCATTGTGTATATTGCTCTCCTGGCTCTGTTTTCCTTGCTCTGCATAAGTTCATGAAAGTCTAGCCAAGTTTCTCTGAATTCCTGACATCAGTATTTCTTACTGCACAAAATACTGAAATATTTTACATGCCACAGTTTGTTCAACAGCTTCCCAATCGATGGCTACCCATTTTGTTTCTAGTTTGGTTTTTGTTTTTGTTTTCTACCGCTACAGTGTTGCTAGGAATATTCAGGAGTGTTATGAGGCTTTTTGTGATTGATCATCTCAATTCCTTGTGGATCAGTCTAAGACCAAGAGAAAATGGTCGACATTTGCACACAGAGACTTTAGCAAAGACTTGGCTTGTGGCCAAGGTGTTGAGGTATGGCCCAGGAGATGGTACAATGATGTGAATTCATCACTGATTGAACAGTCAACCAGTCCCCCAAAGTTATCCTTTTGGGGTAGCTGTCAGCCTGGAAGTAAGGTTCTAGTGGAGTACCCCAGGAATTTGTCCCCAGTTCTGTCTTGTTTAACTTCCTTTTTAAAAAAAAAAAATCAGTACCTTGGCTGATGGCCTAGTTAGTCAGCCTCTAACACTTGCAGAGCTATGAAACTGGGAGGGATCAGTAACAAGCTGGATGATGGGGTCACGATTCAAAATTATCTTTTCTGTACAAGGATGATGAGCTAAATTGCATAAAATGAACTTCACTAAGGATCATTGTGGTCTGATACAATTGAGTCTGAAACACAGTACAAGTAGAAGACTGGGTTGGGCTGCAAGCTTGAGAGTTTAATATGTGGCAATAATGTGACCCAGCAGCCCTGAATCCCCAGGGTGGCTTTAGACTGCATTAATAGGGGGAAAATGTACAGACAGAGGACAATAAGAGGTGTGCTGGCCTCCGTCTTGGTCAGAACTCATCTAACTTACGGGGTTCTGTTCGGGCACACAGCTAATTAGCAAATATGTCAGGCAGAATTCTAAACTGTCTTACTGACTCCAAATCTAGGGTCCTCTCCACTGGCTTCTCTGTTTTTTGTCTGGGAGGCTCTGGCCCCTACATCCACAGACCTTAGAGATAAAGTCTGGCATAATAAGGATATGGTAGCAAAAATTATCATATGGAATAAAATGGAAGAAAACTGTAGAAATCTTTCACTCAAATTACCCACTTAAGAGATGATTCATAAGTGTACTGCTGATCAGTTGGAACCTCCTACATCTCACCAAAAGCCTTGAATACCTCCCTAAAAAAGAATACATCAATTTAAAACAGAATTAATGTGAGATGAATTGCAATCTTGAAAAATGGACAATGTACGTTGAGAAGTGGAGTAATAGCAGAAGTTTGGGGTATCTGATTAGCATGATGAAAGAGAGCTGGGTGGAAAAGTTTGCCAGGATTTTTCTAGCATTTTCCAGAGGAAATGGAACTCTGATCATCCAACCACAATGTACAGGTCAATTTGGCAAGGCTACTTCTCAGCAAATAGATATCTGGTCTATACTGAGAATAGCTAATATGTGTACAATGATTACAGGCATCATTTCATTTGATCCTCACCGCAACCTGGAGAGGTAGAGGGTGCAATTTTGTTATTCCCATTTGTTTCGGGACCAGATCTAGGATTCCACTGATATAAGGAAAATATGGTAAGAAATATAGGTCAGAGGGGCAGTTAGGTTGCACAGTGGAGTCAGGAGGCCCTGAGTTCAAATTCAGCCTCAGACACTTGACACTTCCTAGCTGTATGACCTTGGGAAAGTCACTTAACCCCAATTTCCCTGCCTTCTCCCCTCTGAGAGAGAGAGAGAGAGAGAGAGAGAGAGAGAGAGAGAGAGAGAGAGAGAGAGAGAGAGAGAAATAAGAAGAGAGAGAGAAATAAGGAGAAAAAGAAAGAAAGAGAGAAATGCAATCATTCTAACATTTATGCTCTTAGAGTCTTGCTTTGGGCATTGGGAGGTTCAGTGATTTACACAAGGTTGCATAACTAAGGTATGTCAGAGGACCAAAGGCTCCTGAACCTAGAGCTAAAAGAGAACCGAGAGGCCAGCTTGGCTAAGCTCTTCATTTTACAGAAGGGAAAACTGAGGCCCAGTGAGGGATTTGTCCAAGGTCATATAGGTAGTGACAGAAGTTGGACTTGAACCCATGTTTGCTGACTATAGTTCTTCCTACAACAGCACAGCAATCAATATCTTGGTTCTAGAGGCACAGTAGATAAAGCACTGAACTTGGAGTCAGAATGAACTGGGCTTGTCTCACCTCTGGTACTTATTAGCCATATGACATTAGACAAGTCATTTTGCCTCTCTAAGCCTCATTTTCCCCATTGTAAAATGAAAGGAGTAAATTAGACGGCAGCTGAGGTCCCTTCCAGCTCTTTCTTTTGTATCCTAGGCATTTATGATTTTTGGTATATGTGAGCCAGTTGCCCAGTGCCTGGTTCCCTGTCCTAATTCCTGAATGTGCAAAGCTGAAAATCAGAGCCTGGAAAATAAGGATTCTACCTAAGCCCAGCCTGTTTGTTTCCTTCTTAGTCATCATCTCAATTGTCATGCAGGTCACAGTTTTCGCTTCATAGGCTCCTGTCATCTTATCACCTCAACTCTAACACACATTTATTAAATACCTAGGATATGTAGAGCATCGTGCTGGGTGCCAGGGAAGATGCAAAAGATGGATAAGACAGGATCTCTGCCCTCAGTAAGTTTATTATCTATTAAGGGTAGGGGGAGGGTGGGAGCTGGGAGGGACAGTCTGTGACACATTTGGCCCATTTGCCTATTGATCCTGATTCTAACCACACATGCAGTCTACAACCTTTTCAAAAAGTCAGAATCCAAGAATCTCTCACAGAGGTCATTTAGTCCCAGACCAAGAATGGCCACTACAACATATGTGACAAGTAGTTGTTCATCCTTTGCTAGACCTCCCAGCTTGAGGGTATCTGCAAATTTGAGAAGGATGTTATCTATATACCTTAAAGCAAATCATTGCTAAAAATATTTTTTAAAAAAATACAAGAGGCCAAGCATAGATTCCTGAGATGTTCCACTGGAGACCCCCTGTCATGTTGATGTATAACAATTAAGACTGCTCTTTGAGTCTGATCATTGAACAAGTCCAAAATCCATGGAATTTTACTGTCATCTAAGGCCAGATTGCTTGTCTTGTTGACAAGCACAGCATGAAAGACTGTGGTACAATAGATGGATCGATTTCATAGACAATAGATAGATAAATAGACAGACAGAAAGACAGATAGATAGACAGGTAGATAGATAGACAGACAGAAAGACAGACAGACAGACAGACACATAGCATTTGTTAAATTCCTACTATGTGCCAGGCATGGAGCTTTGTTAAATGCTTTAAAAAGCACCTAGGTAAACTCTTTATCTAGAGAGTTTCCCTAATCTACAGCAGTTTAGTGACACAGTCAAAAAGGAAATTAGTTTTGCTGGCATGAGCTGTTTTGATGAAAGCCTGCGTGAACTTTGTGATCACGCTTCCTTTTCTAGATGGTCACTTACTGTCTCTTTAATAATAAACTGCAGATCGAGGCTTCTGAACCTTTTTGTGTCCTAAAGCCCTTGGGCAGTCTGGGGAAGTCTCTGGACCCCTTCTCAGAATCATATTTTTAATTGCATAAAATAAAACACAAGGATTGCAAAGGAAATCAATGATAAAGAAATGCAGTTATTAAAATGTTTAAAAAAAACAAGTTCCCAGACCACAGGATAAAAATCCCTGCTCTAATATTTTGATAGTTATCAAAGCCAATCTCACTGTTCTGTAGTTTGCAGACTTGAACAACAAAATAACAACTTGAGATAACATTTGCCCTTCTCCAGGCCTGTGGTACTTCCCCAGATAGTTACAAATATTTTCAAAAATTGTGACCCAGCCATCATACCTGCCAGTGCATTACATACAGTTGGACACATTTTATCTGGACTATGTGACTTGAAATTGTCAAAAGCAACCAGATGCTTTCTTACTATCTTCTTGGTTTTCTTGAATATTATTATTCCATTAGTCAATTTCACTGTCCTCTCTAGTGCAAAGATAATTCTGTATAGCCATGTAGTTGCCACACATGGTTGCCACATGTGGTAGCCATGTAGTAGAGTAGCTACAGAGTCAGAGTTTAAACACTGTTTCTAGTGCTTATTATCTGTGTGACTGAATAATCAATCGAATAACAAATATTTACTAAACACATACTGTGTGGCAGGCCCTGTCCTAGGTGCTAGGGGAACAAAGACAAAAATGAGCATGTCTCTGTTCTCAAGGAACTCATGCCCACATATAAGTATACACAAAATATATACCTTCCTAAACATGTGCTTCTGTAAATATGTACAAGGTTACCTGGAGTGGATCAGAAAGGCCTTATAGAAAAGATAGTCCTTGAAACTGAGTTTTAGAGAAAGCAAGACATTCTACGAGGCAGAGGTAAAGAGGGGGTGCATTCCAGGTGTGGGGGACAGTCCAATGCAAAGACATGGGAAAGACATGGAAAAAAGAGAAGGAGTATCAAGCAAGAAAGACAATTTGACTTAATCATAGAAGGCAAGGAATAATGTATGATAAAGTTGAAAAGGCAGGTTGGGTCTGGATTGGAAATAGCTTTAAAAGTTGAACAGAGGAGTTTAAATCTGACTCTAGAAGTAATAAAAAACCACTGGAGTTTATTGGATTATTGGGTTCAGTGAGTGACCACGTGATCACATCTGCACCTTGGCAACTGGGCGGAGGATTGGAATGGGGAGAGATTAGAGGCAGGGAGACCAACTGGCAGGTCATTGCAATAATCCAGGCACATGGTGATTTAGGGCCTGGAGCAGGGTGGTGATTCTATGAGTGGACAGAGACAGATGCCAGAGATGTTGCGGATGGAAAAATCAAGATTTGTCAAATGGTTGGCTATGTGAGATGACAGAGAGGGCAGAGTCTAGGACAGCACTAAGGTTGCCCATCTGGATAACTGGAAGGATGACGGTGCTCTCAGCAGTAAGAGAAAAAGTAAGAAGTCGATAGACTTGGGAGAAAGCCAATGAACTGTTTTAGACATGTTGAGTTTGAGATGCCTATGAGACATTCAGTTGAAAATGTCTGAGAGAGATGGAAATGTACAATGTGAGTTACTTAACATATCTAGTGCCCAATTTCCACATCTGAAAAATGAGAGTATTGACAAGATTTCTCTGTTATATAACTATGATCTGGAATGAACAATCTGCCCTTTGTTCTTGTTTTCTCACTTCTCCTTTGCTTGCCAAGGATATTGGCCACTTTCCCCAAACAACAGTCACCTTTTTGCAGCCAGGTGATGCCATAGTGCACAGAGTGACAGACTCAGAGTCAGAAAGAACCGAATTCAAATTCTGAACCAGACACTTCCTAGCTGTGTGACCCTGGGCAAGTCTCTTCACCTCTATCTGCCTCAGTTTCTTTACCTGTAAAAAGGGGATAATAGTAGCACCTCCCTTCACAGTGCCATTGTGAGGATCAAATGAGATAATACTTTTCAAGTGCTTAGAACAGTTCCTGACACATAGGAGACGCTATATCAATATTAACTGTTGTTGTTTTGGCTCAATGCAGCACACACACAAAAAAATCTATTTTATTGTCCTTAGCCTTTCTTGCCAGCATTAGCTGCTTTTGAGCTAATCCTGATGCACCTGACTTTGCCCTTAATCGTGTTATGTTATGTAGTCATCCTTCATTGAGTGGTCTTGCTTCCATCTTCTATACAAGTCTTATAAGAATCTAAGCAGATGGCTAGGTCCCTGTACATCCTCACAGTCCACTTTACACATCTCCCTCCTTTTCTCCTCTTTGGAATTGTCTCTGTATCTTCAGACTTCCATTTTTAAGAGTTTTCTATCCTTCCTGGGCTAAAACAGTCAGATGAGACTGGTCATCTTAATGACTTTGTCATGTCAATTCCCTGATATGTGTTATCCTTCAAGGCCTATTCCCAACTATTCACCTCCACCAAAAACCTGTCCGTTGTTCTTTGGGTATCTTGTCACTGCAGTGGTCACAAGATTGTGGTGGGCCATGATTTCTGGCCACCTAGCATCATCAGAGGAATGTTGATGCTAAAGAGATGGGTTTGCCTTTGGGTATTTAATTGCTTGGAGTATGTACTTTCATATTTGTTTTTGGTTGAAATGGAGGCTTCATGGGATGCTGGGAAGAATGCTGCTTTTTGAGTCAGTATACCTGGGCTGGATTCCTAACCTAGCCACTTAGTCCCTATGTGACTTGAAATGAGTGCTCTCCTCTCCCAAGGCTTCACTTTCCTCATCTGTAAGGTGAAGGAATTGAACTGTATGATTTTAAAGGTCCTTTTCAAAACTTAACACCAGGAACTGAATCCTGATCATGGAGACTGGAAAAATTGCTCTGATGCCCTTGGCAGATGGCTTCTCTTCCCCAGCCCCTCACTACCTTGGGCAAGTGCTGATCATCGCCATGAGCCCCCAGGAAAGGATACAAAGACCCTCTGAGAGATCTGATCCAATATTTTCTTGACTTTTGTCAAGTCATATGCCAGTGGGCATGACACATGGGCAGCCACCTACAAGACTAGTTATTTTCCTCTGACACATATTTAATGAGGAGCTTAAGAATGATTGTGCTATGTGGGAACCAGTTATAAATGGTCAACAAATACACAAATGACTAAGTCCCAATTCCCTGCACAAAGGCTTTCCATGGTTTCCCATTGAATTAAGTCCAAAGGACTCAGCTTAACATTTCAGGTGCCCTAAAATAACTTTTGTCTGATCTTTCCAGCAAAATTTCCCCCTGTGCTGATACATATGCCTTATGTGTTTGATCCCAACCAATCTGAGCTATTCATGGGCCCCAAACTGGAACTGAAATTTCTTCCCTCTCTGATGGCTCCAACTATCCCTCATGCCCAGAATGTCTCCCCATTGAGCACTAGGGAAGGAGGGAAAGTTGGAGGTCATCGAGTGCTTTCAATTTACAAATGAGGAGACTGAGGTTCAGGCAAAGGAAGTAATTACCAAGGTCACACATAGGATCACAACTCGGTTGCTCTAAGGGACATCAGAGGTCATCTACTCCAATCTACTCATTTGAAAGAAGTATAAACTGAGGGTCATGGAGGGGAAATGACTTGCTTATAGTTATAGATAATGATGATAACGATGATAATGATATTTATATAGTGCCTATTATATGTGAGATATTTTTAACAAATATTAACTCATTTGATCCTCACAATAACCCTGGAAGTAGGTGCTATTATTGGTCCCATTTTACAGGTGGGAAAACTGAGGTACACAGTGCTTAAGTGATTTGCCCGGGCTCACACAGCTAGTAAGTGCCTCATACTGAATTTGTCTTCAGTTTGATCTGACTCCAAACCCTCCACTCTTATCTACTGTGTCACCTAGCTGCCCTTGGTCTAGATTGAAATGGACCTCAGATACCATCTAGTCAAACTCATTCATTTTACGGGAGAGGAAATTGAGGCCCAGGGAGATTAAAGTCACTTTTCCTGTATCACACAAAGGATTCTAGATCTAGAACAAGAAATGGTCACAGAGGCCATCTATTCCAAAGTCATAATTTTACATATGGGGAAATTGAAACCTGGAGAATTGTCCACAGTCTCACATTGGATCCCAGCACTAGAGATGGAAGACACATACATCTAAGGTCTTTGAGTCTGGTCCCATCGTTTTTAAAGTTAATTTATTTATTTTTAGTTTTCAACATTTACTTCCATATGTTTTAATTTTTCCCCCTCCTCCCCAAGACAGCCTGCAATCTGATACAGGCTTTATATATACATTCCTATTAAACATATTTTCACATTAGTCATCTTGTATAGAAGAATTGTAATGAATGGGAGAAACCATGAGAACAAAAAGACAAAACAAAGCAACAAAAAAGAAAACAGTCCGCTTCGCTCTGCATTCTGACGCCATAGTTCTTTCTCTGGATGTGGATGACATTTTCCATCATGAGTCTTTTGGAATTGTTTTAGGTTCTTGCATTGCTAAGAAGGGTTAAGTCTATCAAAGTCTGCCACTGCATAATGTGGCTATCAGTTCATATAAGTCCTTCCAGGTTTTTCTGAATCCACCTGCTCATCATTTCTTATAGCACAATAGTATTCCATTACATTCATATACCATAACTTGTTCAGTCATTCACCAACTGATGGGTATCTCCTCAATTTCTAGTTCTTGGTCAGCACAAAGAGAGCTGCTATAAATATTTTGGTACATGTGGGGCATTTTCCCATTTTTATGATCTCTTTGGGGTATAGCCCTAGAAGTGGTATTGCTGGATCAAAGGGAATATACATTTTTATAGCCTTTTGGGCATAGTTCCAAATTGCTCTCCAGAATGGTTGGATCAGCTCACAGCTCCACCAGAAATGAATTAGTGTTCCAACTTTCCCACTTCTTCTCCAACATTTATCATCTTCCTGTTTTGTCATGTTAGCCAATCTAATAGGTGTGATGTGGTATCTCAGGGTTGTTTTGATTTGCATCTCCCTAATCAATAGCCATTTAGAGCATTTTTTCATATGACTATAGATAGCTTTAATTTCTTCCTCTGAAAACTGCCTATTTGTATCCTTTGATCCAATGGGTTAAGTAGGGAATGAGTTGTATTCATGTAAATTTGACATATTTTTCTATGTATTTTAGAAATGAGGCCCTTATCAGAGATATTAGTTGTAAAAATTCTTTCCCAGTTTTCTGCTTGCCTCCTAATCTTGATTGCATTGGCTTTGTTTGTGCAAAAACTTTTCAATTCAGTGTAATCAAAATTAAGCATTTTTCATTTCATAATATTCTCTATCTCTTGTTTTGTCATAAATTCTTCTGTTCTCCATAAATCTGACAGATAAAGTATTCTTTGCTCCCTTAATCTGTTTATAGTATCTAACTATCTAAATCGTACCCATTTGGATTTTATTATATGATCCCCTCATTTTTTTAGAAAGTAAGAAACTGAGACCCACAGAGGTGAAGTTAATTGACCAAAATCACACATAGGATCATAGAACTAGAGCTGCAAGTGACCTTAGAGCCCATCTGGTACAAACCACTCATTTGACAAAGGGCGAAACTGAGACCCACAGAGGGAAAAGGGATTTGCCCCAGGTTTCACATAGATCTTGAGCTTTAAGGGATTTGAGAGACTACCTAATCCAACTCCTTCATTTTAAAGAAGAGAAAAATGAGGCCCAGGCTGGTGACATAAGTTGCCCAGAGCCCCCAAATTGGAAGGGACCTCAGAGATGATCAATCCCAAACCCCTTAGATTACAGATGAAGAAACTGAGGCCAAGCAAGGTCAAGTGACCTGGCCCATATGTAGAATCCTACACCTAGAAGCCATGTAATCCAACCTCCTCATTTCAGAGTTGAAAAAATTGAGGCCTAGAGGGGGAAAGTGAAACCCCAGGTCACAATAAGATCCTACAAATAGAGATATAAAGGACACCTGTGGCCATTGATTCCAAACCATTATTTAATAAAATTGGAAACTGAGGCCCAAGGAGAATATGTGACTTACTCAGGACCATCCTAGCTCTAGAGCTGGAAGGGACCTCAGAGACCAGCTAGTCCAAGTGCCCCCCTCCATTTTATAAGGGGGAAACTGAGGACCAGGGAGGGGAAATAATTTTTCCAGGGTCACACAGGATCCTAGATTTAAAGCTCTGAAGATACATATTCCAAATTCCTAATTTTACAAATGAAGAAACTGAGGCCCAGTGAAGTAAAGTAAGTTAGGCAAGGTTCCACATAAAACCATAGATCTGGGGCTGGTAGCAACCTCACAGGTCAACACCCACATTTTTTCAGAAGAAGGAAAAGGGAAGGGAAGTCACTTGCCCTGAGTTACATGCAGGGTCCTAGATCCAGAGTGGAAAGGCCCTCAGAGGTCATCTAATTTAGTTCCCTCATTTTACAGAGGAGGAAACTGAGCCCAGGAAAGGGATGGGACTTTCTCTGAATCGCAGAGGCAGATCATAGATGCAGCTAAGTGATATAGTGGATAGAGTGCTGGACCTGGAGTCAGGAAGACCTGAGTTCAAAATCTGCTTAAGACAATTATTAGGTATGTGACCCTGGGAATGTCACTTCACCTCTGTCTGTCTCAGTGTTATCATTTGCAAAATGAGGGTAGCAATAGAATTTACCTCACAGGCTGTCAAGAGGATCAAATGAGATAATATTTGTGAACAGCTTAAGGTGCTATATAAATGGATAGAGTAATGAGCTTAGAACCAGGAAGACTCATCCTCAAGTTCAAATCTGGCCTCAGACACTGACTAGCTGTGTGACCTTGGGCAAGTCACTTCACTATATTTGCCTCAGTTTCCCCATCAGTACAATAAGTTGGAAAAGGAAATGGTGAACCACTCCAGTATCTTTACCAAGAAAATCTCAAATGGTGTCACAGAAAGTCAGACACGACTGAAATGACTCAACAGCAACAAACAGGAACAATTATTACTATTATCATGTATATACCTATTTATGTATATGCTGCCTCTCTCGTTACATCAAAAACCTCTTGAATGCAAGAGCTGCCTTGTGTGGATAGTTATAAGGGACTGCAGAGGCTATCCTTCCCAATCACCTTATATTACAAATGAGGAAACTGAGGCCCAGAGAGATGGTGTGATGGCCCAAGGTCACACAAGTTATTGCAAGCAAAACCATAATTTCAAAGCTCTGACTTCAAATCCTGATGGTTAGAAAACTCACACCATTGGAAACTGGGCCATGAAGCCCATAATGACCATGTGGTCAAGTCATTGAACATATGACAAGGCATGGAGAGTGAGAATGGACTCTGGATTCATGGTGTCTTGCTTTTTGACATAGGATATAGCTTCATGGAGGGAGGAGGGGTGTGAGAATAGAGAATGGACCTGGGAAGGGTCATGACTCCGTGATATCTTCCATGATGAACCTAATGAGAATACTGGATGTCAACAATATCTCAGAAGGTAATGTCAAGAATGCAGGTACCCAAAAGGCAAAGGTCCAAGGGGTGAGGAGGCACCTGAAGGCCAGAGTAGGAGAGCCGCATCCTACCAAGGCCTCCAACTCTATAGCCACAAAGACCCAGAGTCATCTGGGGGGCCTTGACTCCAAAGATTGGGAGGTCAGTCTTTGCCTCTGGCTTATCATGCCATCACCCCACAGTACAACTGGGAAAAATCTGAAACAAAGCTCAGGTATGGTTCTAGGCTCTCCTTTAAAAAAACAGGGACATAATGGTACTCAATGTATAATAAAGATGTACAGTACAGATTTTAAAAAATATCCTCCACCATAGCAAATACTTAAGGTAGTTCAGTAGAGTCAGGAAGGCCTGAATTCAAATCTAACCTGAGGTACTAACTAGCTGTGTGACCCTGGGCAAGTCACTTAACCTCTACCTCAGTTTTCTCATCTGCACAGTAGAGATTATAATGGCACCTACCTCCTGGGACTATTGTGAGGATCAAATGAGATGACATTTGTAATTTACATCCACACATAATTCATAAAATTATCCATTTATAAATGACACTTATAAAACCCAGTGCCTGGCACATAGTAGGTGTTAAAAACAAAGTTTGTTCCTTTCCCCCTGTCCCAAAGGATTCAAAGGAGCACATGAAGGAATAAATACAGCAAGCACAAAACATCTCAAATAATATATCCCATTGAACACGTTCCCTGCCAAAGTAAGAAACCCTTTGGGGCTTGAGAACCATATATTTAGGATGTTTCACATTCATGTCAGACCGTCACTCTCTAAGCAATACACAAGGCCCTGACCTGTTGACCAGACAAGGCATGACTTGGGTTTTCTTTATTCAATTAGCCTGAGGTTGGTCTAGCAGCAGTCACCCCTGCCCCCAAGAAACAGTGCTGTTGGGGAAATCGCCTCCTGCTGGGTACCTAGGGCACTGCGCAGAAGCTCCTCACCTCTCAAACTGCCACACAGCACCAGGACTGAAAAATGACATTGTCTTGGTGCTTGGTCTATTCTCAGAGAAGAAAACAGACGGATCTCTCCCCTCACCTTCACTTCCTGGCTTCACAAGCTTCCTTCAAGTCCCAGCTAAAACCCCCCTTCTCCAAGAAATTTGTCTGGTCCTCCTTAATACCAGCACCCGCCATCTGCCCATCAGCTCCAAGTTCTCTTGTCTAGAGCTAGCTTGAACATAGTTGTTTGCATGTTGTCTTCTCTATTAAACTGAGAGCTCCTTGGAGGAAGGAACTTGCTTTTCTCTTCCTTTGTGTCCTTGCTTCTTAGCATAGTGCCTGGCACTTACTAAATGTTTATTGACTGACTGACAAAAGAAGGTGACCAGAGACTCAGGTTGTAGGTGCTACTGCTGATGAGGAAGTGAGTAGAGTGAGAAGAGAAATACCCTCCCTGCTGGAAGTCTGAAAGAGAAACAATCACAAGACAATGTGTCCCAAGAGGTGGACTGTTCCTCCTCAACTGATAACCCACAGAGTGGGCAGCTCAGCTATACAACTGCCCCTCACCCTACCCAACCATGGAAGTACCATCAATTCTATTTCCATGACATCTTTCATGTGTGTCCTCTTCACCTCGGAGGCTACCACTCTGACCAGAAATTCTGAGGTTCTTTTCCTCCCAGATTGATTCTTTTGGGAAGTCAAACTGGGCCATTCTTTGCCTCATTTCTTACCTAGCCTTAATCACTGAATGGGTGTTTCCTCACACAATCTGAGCCCTGGGAAAGACCTTAGCTTAAAAAGACCAAGGCCCCCCAGTGCATCCTGGGACATCTCCAGTCATCCTGATGGATATCTTGCCACTGGACCCAGATGGCTGCAAGGACCCACAACATTCTGGAGAGCAACCTGAAGCAGATTAAAGTATAATTGCAAAATATTTAACAAAATAAGCAAAAATGCAATAGAACATAGATAATGTGAATATGAGGTTTTCTAAGCTAATATGGGGCCCACAGGGATGCTTAGGTATGGTTTCATGGCCTCCATTTCCATTTGAGCTTGACACCCCTGCTTTCAGGCATTGATAGGAAGATGGGAAGTCTCCAATCCAAACTTTGAATCTACAAGGGGGTGGAGGAGAGATGCCTTTCTCAGGCCCAAACTAAACCTTCTCCTCTCCCAGGAAGACTCCTGCTAAAAAGAGGGAGATAGAGCTGATGGTTAGAAAATCACCTCCTCTCTGAAAACTACAGACCTTTACTGCAGAAAGGACCACCAGGAAGCTTGGAGTCCCTTCCCAAAGAACTAGCTCCACTTAGAAGCTAGTATTACTGCCTGATGGTTTAATTCACAGAACTAGATGATTTGATAGAGGGAACTCCCTCTGCCAACACAGGTAGGCACCTTCTCTGCAAACAGTTTTCAAGATTTGCCTGGGAGCAATAAAAGGTTAAGTCAGGGATGGGGAACCAGCAGCCTTGAGACTACTTGTGGCCTTCTAGGTCCTCAGGTGAGGCTTTTTGACTGAGTCCAAGTTTGACGGATCAAATCCTTTTATTAAAGGGATTTGTTCTGTGAAGTGGGGAATTCAGTCAAAGGGATGCACTTCAGGACCTAGAGGGCCACAGGTTCCCCACCCTTAGGTTAAGTGACTTTCCCCAGGATCACAAAACAGGCTGTATGTGTCAGAAGTGGAGCGCCAGATCAAGGTCTTGGGATGCATTTCTATTCATTGTACCACACTGCTTCTGTCAAATGCCTGACAAACTGTTATCATCCTAATTCATCTGGAGAAACAGTGGGGAAAGGTACTGATTTTGAAGTCTAAGATCTGGATTTGAATCCCCACCCTTTCTAGCAAATCATTGAATCTACCTGAGCCATGTTTAAAACAGGGATAGTAATATTTACCACAGCAACGTCATGACATTGAGGATCAAATGAGATGAAGCCCAGGTTTGCTGGGACCCAGGAAGAGTCAGGAGTGCTGAATATGATAAAGGTACAATGGGCCAGATTGTGTGTAGACCACATGTTCTCCCAGGTCCTTTTGACCTTGAAGATGCCTTTATGAAGGCCTTTTTGGTCCACATTAGAGGTGAGGAGGAGAAGAAGAGGGAAGGAGAGTTACTCCAGGGCTTCCCGTGCTCATCTTGCCAAGCAACAAGGAGTGAGGAGAGGAAAGCAGAGGCAGCAAGGCTGGGAGAGGATAAAAGGTGAAGGCTGCAGAGCCAGACCCAGAGTCCTAGAGTAGAGACTGCCAGGGACAAAGAGCTTCTAAGACTTGCAGGTGCAGATCATCAAGTTGCTTCAGCAGCTTCAGGTGTGGAAAGCCAGGGGTGCCTAATCCCCTCCCTCTTTCTCTTCCTACTTCCCCAGAGTGACAGGGAATCTCCCACTCTCTTTTCCTACCAAATCCCTTCCCCCTCCCCCAGAACGACAGAAGTGCCTTCAAGGATTGTGTCCATCCTTCGTTGCCTAAGAAGACCATGTCATCAGAGGAATGATGACATGACTTGCACCTGACTTTGTTTTGAGTGACGGAGGGCTGTGCAGGTCACCAGCCTCACTTCTCCTCCAGAGCCATCTGAGTCCAGTGACCTGATATTCCTCAGGATGACTGGAGATGACCCAGGATGCAGTGGGAGGCCTTGGGACCTTCAGGTGAGTTCGAGGCTTAAAGGAACCAGCAACCTGTGAGCTGGAAGAATCTCTGGCCTGTTCACCTTCCAGCCCACCAAACTTCTGCCACCGCTGGTTCCCCTGAAATTTCTTGCATTTAGGACAACCTGAGCCATAGAAATGATATATGGGAAGCTCTTTGCAATCCTATAATCCCTATAGGAGAGATGTCCATGTTATTTTCTCTAATTGTGAATAACTGATCTTTCCTTGCTTTGATAGAAGGAAGGAATATAGCAAACAAGATGCCACTGTTCATTGAGGGGAGTAATGATCATATCCATAGCACCTACTATGTGCCCAACACTGCCAAATACTTTTTGATAAATATTATCTGATTTGATCCTTACAACCACCCTGAGAGGTAGGTGCTCTTATCACCATTTCACAGGTGGGGAAACCGAGGTAAACAGAGGTTAAGTGACTTGTCCAAGGTCACATAGCTAGCACATGTCAGAAGTCCAATATGAACTCAGGAGTTCCTGCCCCCAGGTCTGGTGCTCTATTCATTGCAGCACCAGTTGCCTCTGATCATTCAGTCAATAAGCACTTAAATAGTGCTTACTAAGCACCAGGCAAGAGTTAAACACTGGGGAACGAAGGCATAAACAGTCTCTGGCCTCAAGGAGTATAAATTCCAGGGAGGAGCATGTAAATGACCAGGTACATATAAGATATAGAAAGTTGATGAAAGGTGGTCTGAGCAAAGGGCCTGGGAGGACTATCAAAGTCCTCCTGTGGAAAGTGCAATTGGAGCTGTCTTTTTTTGCGGGGGGGGGGGGGGAGCAATCAGGGTTAAGTGTCTTGTCCAGGGTCACACAGCTAGTAAGTGCCAAGTGTCTATGGTCAGATTTGACCTCAGGTCCTCCTGATTCCAGGGCTGGTGCTCTATCCACTGCAGCTATACCTAGCTGCCCCATTGAATTAAGTCTTAAAGGAATGTGGGAGGATTAAGTGGCAGGAATGAAGAAAGAGGCCATTCCAGGCAGGTGGGACAACCAGGGCAAAGGGTGCCTAGATAGCAGGTGGGCTGCCATGTTTGAAGAATGCCAAGAAAGCCAATGAAACTGGAGCTTCCAGTGGATGGAGTGGAGGGCAATTAGGTGTAAGGAGAATGGAAAGGTAGGTTGTAAAGAGATTTCAGTGCCCAAAAGAGTTTATATCTGATCCTAGAGGTAGGTCCTAGAACTCACTGCAAACTGGTGTGCTAGTAAATGTTTAACAACCAGCTCTGTATGGAGTGTACATAGGGCACACTTTTACACCTAATCTGCATCATTCACATTTCCTCCATCACTTTATAAAATCTAGACAATGAGGCAACTGGATCTTCCACTGCATCCCAGACCATTTCCAGTTGTCCTGACCTATGTCTTGCCTCTGGACCCTGATGATTCTGGAGGAGAGAGTGAGGCTGATGACTTGGCACAGACCTGCCTCACTTAAATCTAATTCACTTGTAAGCCAAGACATCACCCTCCTGATGTCATTGTTCCTCTTCAAGAATGAGGGGACCACAACAACAAGCCCTGGACCTCACTGAGCAGTGGTGTGCCAGCAAACATTTAACAACCAGGTCTTGTGAGGGCATGTCCATAGAACACACTTGTCCATTTAATCTGCACCATTCACATTTTCCTCATCACTTTATAAAGTCTGGACAATGAGGCAACTAGATGATACAGTGGATAGAGGGCTGAGCCTAGAGTCAGAATAAAATTGTGTTCAAATCTGGCCTCAAACACCTCCCAGTGGGATCACTCTGAGCAAGCCACTTAACATTTGTTTGCCTTAATTTCCTCAACTGTAACATGGTTGAAATTATTTCATTTGATTCTCACAACAACCCTGTGAGGAAAACCCTAATACTAACATTTTCCTCACAGGGTTGTTGTGAGGATCAAATGAAATCATGTTTGTAAAGCTCTTAGTGTAGTGCCTGCCATGTGGTAAGTGCTATATAAATGCTAGCTTTTATTAAGTATTATTCTTATTCAATCAAGCCCTGATTTGTAGCATTTGCTGACTTCCAAGGTGTAAATGCACATGCTGAAATCTGAACATTGGTTTCATTGACCATAGCAGAAGCAGTTATAGCTGGCTGGCTCCATCATATCTCTGAAACTGCCATCAGACCTAGCCTTTAGGGAAGGCATTTTGGCAACTTTCAAGATCTGGTCTATAGACTGGACCCATGGGATGAGAAAGAATGATGACTCATGGATGACACTTAGGTTGTGAGACTGGCTGCCTGGGAATGTGGTGGTCCCAATGGTAGTAATAGAGAATTTCAGAAAATGAGAGAGCTCACTGAGCACTGTTGTACCAGTAAAAATTAAACAACCAGATCTTGTGAGGGGATGTCCATAGGACATACTTTTCTATTTAATCTGTGTTATTCACCTTTTCCCCATCACTTCATAAAGTCTAGATGATGAGAAAGCTAGATGATACAATGGATAAAGGACTGAGCCTGGAGTTAGGATAAAACTGAGTTTAAATCTGGTCTCAGATACTTCCTAGCGGGGTCACTCTGAGTGAATGACTTAACATATGTTTTTGACTGAAATACAGGACATCCATTTGGAAATGTTCAGTAAAGAGAGAGGTAGAGCCAAGATAGGGGAGTAAAAGCAGGGATTCACCTGAGCTCTTCCCCAAACTCCTCCAGATACCATTAATAATGACTCTAAACAAATTCTAAAGTAGCAGAACCCACATAAAGAGGGAGTGAAACAAATTTCCAGTATAAGACAATATGGAAGGTCATGTAAAAGGTCTGTCACACCTGGGGGAGAATAGAGCACAGTCCAGCATAGGTTGTACCACCACAAACCTGGCCCCAGTAAACCAGGAGCAGGCTTTGGGAGTGACTGATTCAACACTGACACTGGCTTCCTCCAGATCTCTCAGCCCAAAGATGGTAAGGGGGGCGGAACAACTGGTCAGAAGGAGATTACAGAAATTTCTCTTCTAGCACTGAGGCAGGACTGTTGCTTTGCCCATACTTGGAGCCAGGGTATAGTCCTGGGTGGCAGTCCTGGAGTGAGGAGGAGCACTAACATAGCAGAGCTTGCTGCAGCAGTGGAGGAAGGACCCTCCTCACAGTTCCAGGACAGAAAAGAGTGCTGGTGGTTGCTCACAGACCACAGCACAGGTCAGGAGAGGGTAAACACCACTCCTTTGATCATACCATGTTGAAACAACTGAAAACTTACAGTTTACTAGAAGTAGCTCAGAAAACAGCTGCACAAAACCCTTGAAGTTTGGGACACTGTGCCCCCCACCCTGGAGCAGAACCGTACTTTAACAAAGAATTAAAATTCAACTAATAGGCTGGGGAAATGAGCAAACAATGGGAAAAAATCTGTATGGAAAGTTACTATACTGACAAAGAAAATCAAAATGCACACTCTGGAGAAAACAACAAAGTCAAAGCTCCTACATCAAACACCTCCAAGAAAAATATGAATTGATCTCAGGCCATGGAAGAGTTCAAAAAGAATTTTGAAAATCAAAAAGGATTTTGAAAATCATTTAAGAGAGGTAGAGGAAAAATTAGGAAGAGAAATGAGAGTGGTGCAAGAAAATCATGAAAAATGGGTCAATAGCTTGGTAAAAGACACACACACACACACACACACACACACACACACACACATAATACTGAAGAAATTTGCACCCTAAAAACCAGACTAGACCAAATGTTAAAAGAGGTCAAAAAAACCAACGAGGAGAAGAATGTCTTTAAAAGCAGAATTGGTCAAATGGAAAAGGAGGTCCAAAAGCTTACTGAAGAAAATAATTACTTAAAAATTCAAATTGAGAAAGAGGAAGCTAATGATTTTATGAAAAGCCAAGAAATAATAAAACCAAAAGAATTAAAAAATAAAAGGCAATGTGAAATATCTCATTGGAAAAACAGCTAGAAAATAGATCCAGGAGAGATAATTTAAAAATTATTGGACTAAAAGAGCCTAGACATCATCTTTCAAGAAATTATCAAGGATAACTGCCCTGATATTCTAGAACCAGAGGGCAAAATAAAAATTGATAGAATCCATTGATCACCTCATGAAGGAGATCGCAAAATCAAAACTTCCATGAATGTTATAGCCATATTCCAGAGTTCCCAGGTCAAGGAGAAAATATTACAAGCAGCCAGAAAGAAACAATTTGAGTATTGTGGAGCTACAATCAGAATAACACAAGATTTAGCAGCTTCTACATTAAAGGATTGGAGGACTTGGAATTCCAGAGGGCGAAGGAGCTAGGATTACAACCAAGAATCATTTACCCAGCAAAACTGAGTATAATCCTTCAAGGGGGAAAAAAATGAACATTAAATGAGCGAGGCCTTTTAAGCATTCTTGATGAAAAGACCAGAGCTGAATAGAAAATTGGACTTTCAAATACAAAACTCAAGAGAACCATAAAAAGGTACACAGAAAAGGGAAATAAGAAGAGACTTAATAAAGTTGAATTGTCTACATTCCTATATGGGAAGGTGTTATTTGTAACTCATAAGACTTTTCTCATTATTCATGTAATTAGAAGTAGTATATATAGACAGAGGACACAGGTGTGAGTTGAATATGAAGGCATGACAACTAAAAAATGAAGTTAAGGGGTGAGAGAGAACAATGCATTGGGAGAAAGAGAAAGGAAGAGGTAGAATGTGGTAAATTATCTCACATAAAAGAGGCAAGAAAAAGCTTTTACAGTGGAGGGAAGGGGGAAAGCGAGGGGGAGTGAGTGAACCTTACTCTCATCAGAATTGGCTTAAAGAAGGAATAATATACAGATGCAATTGTGTATAAAAATCTATCTTACCCAAAAGAAATGGGATAAGAGAAGGGGGGGCAGTGATAGAAGAGAGGGCATATTGGGGAAGGGGTAGTCAGAAGCAAAATACTTTTGAGGAGGGATAGGGTAAAAGGGGAGAGAGAATAGAATAAATGGAGGGAGATAGGATGGAGGGAAATAAAAAATTTGAAGCAAGTTTCTTTGATAAAGGCCTCATTTCTCAAATATATAGAGAGAACTGAGTCAAATCTATAAAAATAAGGACCATTCCCCAATTGACAAATGATCAAAAGATATGATCAGTTTTCAGATGAAGTTAATCAAAGCTATCTATAGCCATATGAAAAAATAAGCTAATTCACTATTAATAGGAGAAATGTAAATGAAAACAAGTCTGAAGTACTGCCTCATACCTATCAGATTGACTAAGAGGACAGAAAAGATGAGTGATAAATGTTGGAGGGGATATGGGAAAAATGAAATATTAATGCACGATTGGTGGACTTGTGAACTGATTCAACCACTCTGTAGAGCAATTTGAAACCATGCCCAAAGGATTGACCTAGCAATACTGCTACTAGGTATGTATCCCAAAAGAGATAAAAAGAGGAAAAGATCCTATATGTACAAAAGTACCTATAATACCTCATTTCTGGGGGCAAAGAATTAGAAATTGAGGGAATACCCATCAATTGGGGAATAGTTGAACAAGCCATGGTATGTGATTATGATGGAATACTACTGTACTATAAGAAATGATAAGCAGGATGCTCTCATAAAAACTTGAAAAGACTTGCATGGGTTGATATAAAGTGAAATGTAGTATGCGCAAAGTGACAGCCATATTATATGATGATCATCTGTGAATGACTTAACTATTCTCAGCAGTACAACGATCCAAGACAACTCGGAATGACTTATGATGAAAAATGCTCTCCATCCTCAGAGAAAGAACTGATGGTGTCTGAATACAGATCGAAGCAAACCTTTTTTTTGGCTTTCTTTCTTTTTCTTGAGGTTTTTTCTCTCTATGTTTTCTTTCAAAATGTGAATTTATTATTATGGATATATTTTGTATGACTACACATGTATAACTCCTATCAAGCTGCTTGGCTTCTCAATGGCAGTGGAAAGGAAGAAGGGAGAGAATTTGGAAGTCAAAGTTTTAAGAACGAATATAAATAATTGTTTTTACATGTTACTGGGGAAAAATCAAAATAAAATACTCTGAAAACAAAAAACAAAAAAAGGAAATGTTTAATATGTAAGTTAGTGATGTGAGACTAGAACTCAGGAGAAAGACTGGCTAATAATATATATGACATATAATATATCGTATGTGTGTATACACATACTTATAGGAATTATCTTCATAGAAATATGACAGTTGGATCCATGGGAGCCAATTAGATCACCAAGTCACATACAATTGAAGGAAGATAAAAGAACTCCTAGGACAAAGCCTTGGGGGGTACCCATAGTTAGTGGGCATGACTTTGATGAAGAGCCAACTAAGGAGACTAAGGACTAAGACTAGTCAGTCAGAGAGGAAGAGAACCAGGAGAGAACATTATTGTGAATATTAGAAAGAAGGGAGTACCCAGGAGGAAAAAGTGATCAATGATGTCCAGTGCTGCAGAGAGCTTGAGAAGGATGAGGACTGGGAAGACAGCATTCAGTTTGGCAAAGAAGAAATTACTGGTAACCTTGGAGAGAGCAGTCTTAGATGAACGATCTAGGTCAAAAGCCAGATTGCAGAGGATTTAAAAGAGAGAGAGGTGGGAGAGGAATTGGAGATGTCTAATACAAATAGCTTTCTCTAGGAGCATGGCCAAGAATTTACGAGTAGAAATAGAACAGCTAACAGGGATCGTAGGATCAATTCCACACCTTAAAGATCTCGCCTGATGATCCCATTCTCTATTGCTTTGCTCCAGTTTCCAACACAGAATATGGACTTATTATCACCAAAACCCACCCCTTGACTTGTCCCACTCATCCCAAATCCTTCTGTCTCCTCACAGGACCTTGTCCTCTTTTTTCAGGCTTCCCTGCTCTTGATTCACTTCCTATCCACTGGCTCCTTTTCTGCTGCTTACAAACTCCCAAGTCTCCCCCATCCTTATAGAGCATTCCTCACAGGTTCATTCCTCCAATCTCAACTCAGAAGACTGGCAGGAAAAGTTGCAAAAGGCAGCTGCTTTCTTAGACCTCTAGAAGTAACTTTATGATCCCCCATCTGATTTGTTCCTCAGTATCAATTAACCAGTTGATATCAGTTTGCTTAAGGATAGTTCCTAGTAAAAATTTACTCAGAAAGAGGGAAAGAAGTACCAGAATCACCCCTCCCCCAAATCAGAGACACGCTCTCCTCTTTGCACAAACTTTATCTTTGCAGAGAATGACTCAATCTTCTGGTGGTGTGGACAAAACATCTCCCTCCAACATAGATATCTCTTCATATAAGGAACATATGGGGCCTTGGGAGACTTTTCTTCCTTTGAGGAGTCCCCACCAAGTTCACCCCTGCGTGAGTCATCTCCAGTGGATGAATGGCTTCCTTGCTTGAAAGACGAAGTGTTTTGACTGCCAGGTCAATTTGATTCACTGCTCAAACACAGTTAAGCGGGCCCTCCTCAGGACTGGTCCTTTACCCATCTACACCATTGCAGTTACCAGCACACCCTGTTACAAATTGTCTTTCCAGATAAAATAATGTAAACTTCCTGAGATCAGGGATTATTTCCCTCTCTTCCCTTTCTTTTCTTTTTTTTGTCTTTTATCCCCAGTAACTGGCACGTTGTAGGCACTTAATACATGCTGATAGAGTGTCTCTCCAAAGCCTCTAGCTCCTCCCTTCTCGTTCTAATATTCCAGCCCCACTTCTCAATAATATGAAATATACACATTCATCATGGCACTCCACAAACCAGCTTTTGGGGGTGGAACACAAGGAGGAAGAGAAGGAGGAGGAGGAGGAGGAGGAGGAAAGCTGCTACTTAATCAAAGTCAACTGCAAGTCATGTCATCATCTTGATATCATGGACCTCTTCGAGAAGGAAGGACGAACACAACCTGTGAGTGAGTAGCAGCACTCCTCCTCCTTCTCCTCCTCCTCCACCGCTCTACTCCCAAAAGTCACCTTTTTCCCTCTGGGTTTACTGGCTACACTTCTTGCTCAAAAATCAAGCCTCAAACCCAATTCACTCTAGAGCTCTTAGACTGGACAACAAGTCCTCACCCACCAAGCACAGAGTGGATTTAAATACTAAATAGTAATTGTTTCTCTTTTACCCAGGAACCCTGAGGGTCTTCTCCCAGTTTGTTTTTTTTTTTTTATTAAAGGGGCCATTCCTTGACCAACTACTTAAAGAAGCCTATTCATTGAATGGGTGTATCTCACTCAAAGTGAGAATGCTATTAAGACCTTAACCTGAAAGGGCCAGAGTCTCCCAATGCATCCTGGCCCATCTCCAGTCGTCCTGATGAATATCAGGCCACTGGACCCAGGTGGCTCAGCAGAAGAAAGTGAGGTTGGTGACCTTGCACAGACCTCCCTCACTCAAATCAAAGTCAACTGCAAGTCATGTCATCATCTTGATGTCATAGTCCTCTTCAAGAATGAAGGACAAACACGACAACAACAACCCCAAACCAAATGTCAGTAGGAAAAAATTGAAAACAACAAAAAGGCAAGTTTCAAAAGGGTCCAAGTGCTAACCAGTTTGTGATCAGTTGTAGAGTGATTGGCCTGATGTGCTTCCTGACTTCTCAAGGTCTCTTGTCTAATACAAGGATACAAGGATATTTCCAAATGTGCCTCAGTGAAATGAAGCAAATAAGATAATATTTGCAAAACACTTAGCCCAGTGCCTAGTATATAGTAAGCACTAAGTAAATGAGTGTTCCCTTCCTCTTTCCCAGTGAAATGACACTTAACAAATATTAGAAGCCTACCCAATGGGCTAGTGGTCTAGAATGGCAGGGGTGGGCAGGGATAGGAATGCATCATGCCATTGCAGAACAAAAAGTTCTTTAGCTAAAGGATTCAGAAAAAGAATAAGATCATAAGAATTGGTATCTCTCTGGTATCAATTCCAATACCAATATATGTACAGAATATCAGCTCCTTGTGAGCAGAGATTGTTTCATTACTAATACTTATATTTATCCCCACACAGGCCTGGTACAGAGTAAACATTTATAAAAATGCTTATGGATTTCATTGAAGGCACTTCACATATCTCATCACACTCAATCCTACTACAAGCTACAAATGAGGAAACCACAGCTCAAGGATAAAAGATAGCCTAGATAGACAGAGATATATGGATGTATATACATATCCCATATCCATACATTTGTGTACATAAATATGTACTTATATATTTATCATATATCATATATTTTTACATATCCCATATCTATCTATATACATATATATCAAACTATATCTGTATCTATCTCTATTTATCTTTCTGTCTACCACCTACTACCTGTTTTGTTCAGTCCCTGAGCAAAGAAGGGTTTTTTTACATTTTACAATAAAGCAGATTTAAACAATTTTAAGTAAAGTGCATTTTAAACTGTAAAGGCCATTCTTGACTTATGGGCTGTGTTAAATCTTAGAGCTTACACAGAGTTGGAATGCATAAGGTTTTTAAATTTTTAATTAATTAATTTTTATTTTTAATATTTATTTTTTTGAAAATTTGAATTCTGACTTCTTTCCCTCCTCCCACCCAGATTTGACCAATAGGCTGTGGTTTGCTGATCCGTGCTATAGAGACCAAATAATCTGACTGTGGTACCATTGCTAATAGGTATTTTGTTGCTGTGTTCATCCTTTGTTTTTGAAGACAACCATGACATCAGAGAAATGGTGACATGAATCGTGCTTCACTTTGTTTTGAGTGAGGGAGGGCTGAACAGATATAGGAGTCAGGGCTTGAATTACTGATTCTCTCAGGTCCAAGTCTGGCAATCCTTTCCATTACACTATTGCCTCATTAATTTATATTTTCGTTTTGTAGGCATTCCATTTCCTCACTCACTAGATACGACAAGATTTCAAGGTTAAGTTGTCAAGCACCTGGGAGAAGCTTCCCTGTTGTCAGGTTTTCATAGACAAAGCTGTTATCTTATAGACTGAAAATTCCTGTGGTTTGATTTTTCTCAGTTTTGACTCTTCTATTTAACACTTTCCATGAGCTCAGACTGAAAAAAAAGCTTCAGACCAAGGCTCTAAATTTTCCTAGTCACTACAAGAACTCTATTTTCCAATATTAGGATTGTCCTTTTTATTTAAATTTTCCTTTACACAAATGGTATATGGAGTCTAAGTTGCATCTTTACACTACTTACTTTCTGATTTAAAAATTAAAATGTAACCATTAGAGTTATTCCCCAATTTTCAAACGGTCAAAAGATATAAACAGGTAGTTTTCAGAAGAAGAAATCAAAGCTGTCAATAGTCAAAGGAAAAATGCTCTAAATCACTATTGATTAGAGAAATGCAAATTAAAACAACTTAGGTATCACCTCATGCCTATCAGATTGATTCACATGACAGAAAAGGAAAATGACAAATGTTGGTGGGGATGTGGACACATTGGGACACTAATGCACTGTTGGTGAAGTTGTAAACTGGCTCAACTATTCTGGCAAACAATTTGGAACTATAAAACTGTGTATATCCTTTGACCCAGCAATATCACTACTAGGTCTATATCTCAAAGAGATCAAAGAAAGGGGAAAGGATCCTATAAGTACAAAAAATGTTTATAGTAGCTCCTTTTGTGGTGACAAAAAATTGGAAATTGAGGGGATGTCCATCAATTGGGAAATGGCTGAACAAGTTGTGGTATATCACTGTGACGGAATACTATTGTGCTAAAAGAAATGATGAGCAGGATGGTTTCAGAGAATCCTGGGAAGACTTATATTAACTGATGCAAAGGGTCATGAGCAGAACCAAGAGAACATTGTAACACAGTAACAGCAATAGTGTTAACAATGTTCAACTGTAAAAGATTTAACTACTCTGATCAAGACAATGATCCAATACAGTTCCAAAGGACCTATGATGAAAAATGCTATCCATACCAGGAGAGAGAATTCATAAACTCTAAGTGCAGATTTAAACATGCTTTTTTTCATTTTCTTTAAATTTCTTGCTTTTATTTTTTTTTGCAACATGGCTAATATGGAAATAGGTTTCACATGACTTCCACATGTATAATTGATATCATATTGCTTGACAATTTGTGGGAGAGAGGTGAGAGGAAGGGAGAGAAGCTGGAATTCAAAATTTTCAAAAAAATGAATGTTACAAATAAAAATGAATAAAAGTAATCTTATGCATTCCAAGTCTGTGTAAGCTCTAAGATCAAATGGAGCAACAAATCAGAGCAGCAAAAGTGGAAAGAGAGAAAAGAAGAATCCATTCTGGATACCAGGGTCCAAATTCTTTAATATTTCACTTACCAACTTAACAACCCAAGGTGGGTAAGTACATATAGAAAAATATACTGTATAGTAAAACATGAAGTCCAGAATATAACAATTTCTTATTTATCTATTAGGACTATGCAGTTAAATGTCAAAGAGACTTGAAGGGGATATTCAATCTAACCTGCTCACTTTACAGATGAGGAACAGAGTGGTTCAGTGACTTACCAAAGGTCACACAACTAGTAAGTGGCAGTGACAAGACTGGAATTCAAACTCTCTGCCTCCAAATCTAATACTCTTTCTACTGTACTACACTCCCTCACATCATACCTTTTAAAAATAAATTTGTATTGATTTGATATCTTTTGCATTTATGTGACAGACATTTCCCAATATCCCTCTCCTCCCTTTCCCAGAAAGTCCTCTCTTACATCAAGATGAAAAATGAGGTAGGGGATAAGGGTGAAGAAAAACAGAACTAAACAGTGCATTGAACAAGTCCAACTATTACATACAGTGTGCCACATTCCCATTAAAAAAATTCAGAAAAATTTCAAATTTATCATTTAAAAAGTCTTGCCTGAGTCTATAATTCTTAAGCACCAGGAGTTTCTTTTCCAGGCACAAATTTAGTCCTCCCTTCAATGCAACAAGTCTTGGAAGCAAGGAATCTTCTCTTCCCCTTCTTTCCAGGTCAGAGGGAAAAATTAGTCTGCTCAAATCAGACTTGAACCCTAATCAGCTAGTTTCAATTTGTTTACTGATGTAACACACACTCTGAGGCTATTCTACTAACCCCACTCAGATTGGCACCAAGAGTTTGACAGATACAGTTTCCTTCAGAATTTTTAGGGGTAACCTTGAAAGCTGGGGTTCTTTTCTAATATGATCACTTTTGAGTCTCCAGCTAGTATGTTTCCTCTCCCCCACCTCCTACCCACATCAATCACCAGTTAATATCTTTCAATCAATCAACATCAATTAGCTTTTACAAAGGGATATTTACTGGGAAGGTATAACAAGAAATGAAGGACAAACTAAGAGTGTACACTCCTCTACCACTCTAGCCTCTAGAGAGAGTGGGTTCAAATCTCTGCCACAAAACATTCACCCCACAAAGTTGACTTCTGGGCCTAAGATCAATAAAGAATGAAACACAAAAGAGAGAAGCAACAGTGAGGCCATGTGTTCATGTCCACATGGTGGGGGAGATGAGACCATCTGCAGAAGGTGAAAGGCTATCTCTCCTTCCACCCAGAGGCTTCCAGCAGTTCCTCCTTCAATTGCTACCAGGGAAGAGAAAGAGAGTTCATCTGTTCAAACCTTTTTATGAATACTCAGTTTGGGCTCAGCGACCAATTAGAAAGCTTTTGATCGCCAGGCAGCAAGCCAACAAGAAAAATGTTAGAGGATATCTGCTTATGTTCTGAAGCAAGGAGGGAAAGGACCCCTCATTAGGCATGTAGATTGGCAGCAGACAGAGCATATTGCCTGAGCTCGAAGGACTTGACCCTCAGTGGCCATTCTGCATGTCCCTCCCCACCCATTATACTGAAGAGCTTGCTTTTCCTCCTTTCCCTGGCTCCAACTTCATTGAAGGTTATTTTCCCTTCTTATTGACTGGCACAGACCTAAAAAAAAGTATCATGGTAATCATTTTAAAAAGGAAAAAATGAAACCATTTAACTGTTTCTGTGCCACAGCCCTTAAATCCAGGCCAATCCTTGCCAATTTTCTCTGTTCCTTTCCCACCTCCCCCAGACAATACGAGATGTGGGAAGGGGAAAAGGAAGAAAAGAAGGAGAAGGAGAACAGGAGCAGGGAGGAAAGGTGACTCATCTCAGAATTTCTTTTTATTCCCTAATTGCTAGTCAAGTTGTTAAGCACTAATCTGAGGGTCGACTGGGTTTGTCGGTCCCTGAAATAGTTAACTCCCTTAACTCTGTTGTTTTGCAGACTCAGTCATGCCAAGGCTTTTCCTTGTACAGCTGTTTGCATTTTTCTTTCCTTAAGCCAGGCAAGTGCTCTGAACTCCTGGGGGTGGTGGAGGCGGTACCCTTCCTACATTCCCAAAATACAACCCAAAACAATTAGTCCTAAGCAACATTCAGGGACTAAGTAAGTAGCATTCTTCTCCTAGGACCCATTACCTTTCTAGGGAGAAAAGGCAAGTGGGTTTTGCCATTGGTCTTCTGGAACCTAGATGGATTACTACATTTAATCTCAATTCGCTGTGGTTTTCCTTTTCATTATTGTATCCTTTTTATTATTATTCACCTGGTTCTGCTTTCTTCTCTCTGTATCAGTTTATACAAAATTTGTTGTAGTTCTCTGAAATACTCTATTTGTTGCTTCTGCCAGTATAATAGTATTTCATTACATCCATAAAGGAAAATTTGTTCCGCCACTTTCCAATTGATGGGCACATAATTAAAAAAAAATATCCTTTGCACTACCATGAAAAATAAGTATCAGCTGCTGCAAGTATTTTGTTATATCAGGGGCATTTCTTTCTTCCTTTCATCTCCTTGGGTCATATGACCAGTAGTTGAATCCCTGGGAAAGGGGGGTTCTTAGAGTTCAGTCCCTTTTCTCATATAATTTGAAATAATGTTGCAGAATATTTGTCTTCCACACCCCCTTCCACGTTGACTATTTATCTTTTATCACCTTGGACAGTTGAATGGGACTGAGGTGAAGCCACAAAGTTGTTTTAGCTTGCAATTCTCTTATTATTAGAGAATTGAAACATTTGATGTAGTTGTTAATGATCTACATTTCTTCCTATGAACCTTGATATCCTTTGTCAACTTAGCTATTGGGAGAAGTTAGCCCTGTGTCCGTGGTCTGCATATAGTCAGACCATCGACTTGTCTGAGCTAAAATCAAAATGAGTAAAAAGGAAAGAAGAATGATGAGGAAAAGAGATGGCAGAAAATTGAACAACTCATTCCTGAGCTATTTAAACAAATAATTAAAAATCAAATGAGGAGGAATGGACAATATAAATGACATCAATGCCAATTATGATCATCTTGAGTAGTTTAACCAATGCAAGGCAATGGCCTTAACAAAAAAAAAAGAATCCCAGAATGTGTATTTGCCAACAAACATCTGACTTACTTGCCAGAGAGAGATGGCTGCCAACAGCAACAGCAAGTTAGAATATGAAATTGTTTATAAAACTTACTAAGAACTATGATGAATGATTATGAGCGGTAGCATCTCACAAAGCAGAGGGAATCAATGGAGGATAAAACCAGTTTAAAGACTGCTTGGCAGGATATCTAACTAAACAAAATCATCCCAAAGACATTTAAGGATGGTAACAGAAAAAAGAAAATTGAAAAAAAAATTATAAAAATTATTATAGCAACCTGTTTTATCCATTAAAGACAATGGAACCACCATCCTTGGACCCTGGAAGTTATATACGGGAGGTCAAAATGGCAATAAAGAGAAGAAAGACAAAGAAAAGCAGGTAGATTGAATTAAGTCTAGGTAGAGACTGGTACTTGAGATGAAACAATTGTGTGAGTGTTGATCTATAACAATACTCTTACAGATGAAGAAACTTGTGTTGAAGTCAGTTAGGCAAATTAGCCAAGGACTCAAAACTAGTAAGTGTCTCAGACAGAATTTGAATGCATTTAAATTCCTCGGTTCCATCTACTATACTACTTAGATGCCAAGTAAGACTAGATACCTGCAGGAATGGAAACTAGCAAAAATGTGGGAAAAAATCTTGGATTTTATTAATATTGGAGGAGAAAGGGTGAGAAAGAAATCACTGCTATCCTGTGTCCTTTCCTCCCAACTACACACAGTCTTTATGAGGATCAGCTATACATGAATTAGAGCTATCAGTCAGGAACAAAAAGGCTTACTTATATAAGTGATAGTCAACAGTGGACCACATCTTTGCCATCTTATATGTAACTGAAAGACATAGAGAATATAAGATCCCAATGTGTTTATTATTTATTGATTATGAAAAAATCCTTTGACTTGATAGAACAAAATGTTCCCTTATAGTCTCTTTTACAAGGTGAAATTTCCATACATTGAAATCATTTAAGATTTTTTGAAAAATAAACAGAAACAATCCTACTCAATAGGTCTCTGATTATAAACATCAGGCGAGGCATGTAATGGGTCAATATACGCTAGCCAAAGGTGTTCAGCACTGTAATGGAGGAGATGCAATGCCAAGTCTAAGCTGAAGAAGAATTCCCCATTGATCGGGAGGTACTCTGGATACTGATTTTTATAAAAAAAACTATGCTGATTTCATCAAGTTCTGAAAACATACAGCACTCACCAGTATGGTACACCTTACCTGTTGCTCCTTTTTGGAGAACAGTAAATGATGATTGGAGCTTGCATGACACATGATTAATGTCTCTGCAGCAGCTCAGAGATAGCGACAAACTTCTTGTTGCTCCTGAGTCCCTCAAAAGAATTTTGCCTGACCACTCATACAGGAAAGATCAAATGGAAGAAGAATATATTTTGCCAAACTTATAACATGTAATTAGATGGATAACCCAGAACACCCTCCCCCCAGATAATACCAATAGACAGTGAGCTGGGCCCGGAGTGGAACAGGAGGAGCAGAGGGACCTGGATTGTTTTCAGGAAATTGCAAACTCTTTTATTGACCTCAAATTTCCAAAAATAAAGAACAATCTTTGAAATTCTAACATTCTACTGGTGTTGTTTTATCACGGGGAGAATGAGACTGCTTCTGAAGAACTAAAGATGAGTATCACACAGAGGACAATGATAGGTGTGAGTAGGCTGCAACAAATAACCAACAAGGAATTCTAAAGAATAACGAGGGTAAATGATGTCATCAAAGAGAAGTCCTGTGGCTGAGTCCTGAGTCCTGTGGCAAGGGTGAGGGATGATAGGCAGACAGCCAGTGTGCTCAACTCCCTAACAATGTCAGGAAAAATTGAGGAAGGCTTTCAGCATGAGGTATGAACACATAGAGGTGAAGATCTTCCTATCTTTGGGCCTAGTGCTCTATCTACTGTGTCTTCTAGTTGCTTGGCATGGCTGGATCATTGGTGGGAACTTCCAGATCAATCAGATCACAGACTCATTTGATTATTTAAGTACCAGACTTTTACTGGATGTATTTGACACAAAACTTTTTTTTCTCACTTGAAAGCTTCTCTTCTTATTTTATCTACATTAATTTTGTTTGCACAAGGGCTTTTCAATTTTACATAATTAAAAAATGTCTATTTTATCCTTTGTGGTCTTTCTTCCCTGTATGATTATACAAATTTCCCCCTAATCATAGTTGTGATCTCCTTTCATTCTTTCTCCCTACCTCCCCAGGTGATTTCTCCCACAATAATCACAGTTTTCAGTATGAGCATCTACACCTCAGAAATCAATTAATACTACAAATCAAGATTTGATTGTTCTGTTAATTGTCTATACTTTAAAAGTATGAAGGAAATATTAATACAGATTAAGCTTAAAAGTGTGCCATGCATACTTTTTTTCCCTAGAGATACTAACCATTTACCATTATTTTTATATTTATATAAATTTACATATATAAATTTATGTATATTCATTTATATATTTATAAATATAAATTTTAAATATATATTTATATGTATTTATAAATATAAATAAATTTATACATACATACATGTATATATATATATATTTACCATTATCCCAAGGCTACATCTTCTCTCCAGGGTTCTAGGGATACCCCTGAGGATTCTAATACCACTGGCTCAAGCAGCCCCAACCACCTAAGCTTTCACCTAAGCTTATCAGTTGTGAATCAATTTAGTAAGCCAACTTTAAGTGCCTTTTAAAAAGGGATATTTACTATGGTGATACAGTAAGAACAATTGTTAAAAAAAAAAAAACATCCCCCCAAAAGTGTGTTACATACTCTCCCATAAATACATACAGATTCCAGGGAAAAGTGGATTGAAGTTTAGAGGGTATATGCGGCAAATGGTATAACTCACAAATTCTGGTTTCTGGAAATACTTTTCTCTGATTTATGGAATGCTCAAGAGGTTCCCCTTAGGCATGGTATAGTTTCTTTACTAGACTCTTTGTATAGCCATGAATGTATATTCAGACTGCCCTTGGCTTCTAAAACAGACACTGCTGCCAGCTAATCCAGGGGCACCACTAAGGGGAAAATGGGAAGTCTAACAACTTTTGGACCCTTCAAATGTAGAAGCTCCTCCTCTAGCCAAAGGGAGTGAAAATGGAGTCCTAGGCCAAGTCTAAAGCTGAGGCCTTTCCTTCCTTACTCCAAGAATTTCTCCTCAGAGGGTTTGGCTAAGAAGGCCCCATTTTGTTCCAACATCTTGAATGACTCTATTTCTAGACTAGCTTGATAATGGTAAGCCCTGGGGGGTAAGCAAGTTTCCTCAGTCTATCCAAACACGATTCCTGTTCAGTGTCATAGAGTTCCAAGGACTTTTCACACTTAGTTTAGGATTGAGACTTATGTACTGAGCATCTTATCATTTCCTTGAAGTGGGGTAGGGGGTGACTTGATTGAATAAATCAATCAACCCACACCCTTACACTGGCCTTAATGTCTTTTCTGCCAAATTATATTCCAATTTTCTCAACTCATCTTGTCGACTCCAGACATTCCCCATTCAGTTTGTTTTCTTGAGTTTATCAGACATAAAGCTACTGTATTCACTGTGTTCATTATCTAGTCCATTTCACTGAACTACTTTTCATTCTTTTTTCTAGTACCAAATACATTTGACAATTATTGTATTTGGATACATTTTCAGATGTGTTCATCTATGAAACCCATCATTCCTACAGCTTTTCCTTATCCCACTTGAGCTTTATCCCTCTCAGTGAATTTTGTTATTATGTTGTATATTCTATAAAATTATACCTTAGTATTGGTGTAGCACTAAATCTCTAAGTCAATTTATACTCAGATCACCATTTTTATCATAATAGCATGACTGAGCTATGAGCCAAGGATATCCCTCTAATTATTTAAATCTTTTATTTCTGTAAAGAATATTTTGGAGTCATGGCTATTTAAATTCTGAATGTGCTTTAGTTGGTTAATTCTCAGATAGTTTGTCCATTTTATAGTTATTTTGAATGGAATTTCTCTTTCTTTGTCTCCCTCCTGAGGTTCCTTGGTGATTTTTGTCAATTTATTTTATGTTCTGCTATTAGTGAAACTATTCATTGTAATTGGGTGAGGTTCTTTAACTACTCCTCAAGAACATTTGTAGATGAACTGAAAAGGATGACAATATGTCAGTGAAAAATAGAACAGATTTGCCAGCAAGTCTATAATGATCTCGTCTCATCATCAACAATACCAGAACCAGCACATTTGGACTCTACCACCTCAATACCTTACTTAACATATGAGGAAGCAGAAATAACACATGAGAAAATGAAGAACACTCAGATTTAATGAAATCTTCAATGACTCCCATGGTTCTATGATCTCCTCAATCAGGATGGTCCCTCCAATGATTCTGATCTCTGCCTATTCTTTATGACTCTTTCTTGGCCATGGCCTCCCCTAAGTTTGCCTCAAGGAGTTCCACTCAACATGCTGGGGTTTTTCTTCCTTTTTTCCTAAAGAAGAAATCTGCACTCAAGGTGACAACTTGAAAGGCACCTTGGAATCCATTTGGGGGATATCTCAAAAAAGAAATTATTCCAAAAGAATGGAAAATATTACAGATGATCACTATTTTTAAAATGTTGTCAAAGACACAGCAATAGACAGCAACATTGGGCAATGAGGAACTTTGGTAGACTTGGTTCTTTAATGATCTTAGACAATTCCAAAAGACTCATGATGGAAAATCCTATCCACATGCAGTGAAAGAACTATGAGGTCTGAATGCAGATTGAAGCAGACAATTTTCATTTGTTTTTTGATTTTTCTTTCTAGTCATCTTCCCCTTTTGTTCTGATTCGTCTTTCACAACAGGACTAATGTGGAAAGAAGAGTGGGGGCAGCTAGGTGGTGGTGCAGTGGATAGAGCATCAGTGCAAGAGTCAGGAGGACCTAAGTTCAAATCTCACCTCAGACACTTGACACTCACTAGCTCTGTGACCTTGGGCAAGTCACTTAACCCCAATTGCCTCATCCTGGGTCATCTCCAGTCATCCTGATGAATATCTGCTCACTAGATTCAGATGACTCTGGAGGAGAAGTGAGGCTGGTGACCTGCACAGCCCTCCCTCACTCAAAACAATGTCAAGTGCAAGTCATCTCATTATTTCTCTGATGGCATGGTCTTCTTTGGCAATGAAGGATGAACACACATGATGTGGAAATATATTCAATATGAGTGTATATGTATAACCTATATCAGATTGCTTGCTGACTTGAGGAGGGAGAAAAACAATTGGAACTCAAAATCTTATAAAAGTGAATGTTGAAAATGATCTTTACATGTAATTGGAAAAAAATAAAATACTCTTAAGCGGGGGGTTGGGGGAGGAATAGCAATAATTAGAGACTCAGGAAAATGTTCACAGGAATTCTCTGGACACTGAGCTTAGAGAAGGAAAATGTGAATTCAAAACCTGTCTCAGACACTTAGCTGTGCGATCCTGGTCAAGTCACTTAACTTATCTCAGCATCAATTTCCTCCTCTGTAAAATGAGGAGGTTGGATTCAATGGTTTCTAAGTTCCCTTACTTCATTAAATCTACGATCCTATGATCCTGTGAGTTCCCATTCTTTCATTGCCACTTATTATCTATTGAACCTCATCTCAAAACAAAGACCAAAAATGTTTAGACTACACAGAAACCTCATGGCTATATCTCATGAATACCTTCTTTGAGAAAAGAGTTGGATTGAAAAACTTACATTTCAGAGGATTGTCAATACAGAATTCCTCCCATCTCTCATTCGAGAACTGGCCAAATATAGGTGCAGAATGAGGCAAATCTAGTCAGACAGACAGCAAATGTGTTTAGTTATGTGGTTCTTTGTTCCAGTAGATGATTCTTTGAGATGAAGGAGGAGTCATTCACTGGAAAGTGACAATGAATTTTTAAAGAGATAGGAGGTTCTAAAACATGAGATTCTGAACAAAAATACTCCCTTAAAGGTGGAGAAAGGGAGAGAGAGAGAGAGAGAGAGAGAGAGAGAGAGAGAGAGAGAGAGAGAGAGAGAGAGAGAGAGAGAGAGAGAGAAGAAAGTCAGGAGGAGGTGGACATGGTGAGCACCAAATAACAAAACAAAAAATGAAATCGATTAGATTTTAACAGATAGGAAATTACTTGCTACTGAGTCATTCCTGAACTAGTTTTCTGTGTACAGGCAGACCACCGACTTGTTAAAGCAAAGATCGAAAAGGGCAGTAGCAGTTTAGAATAGAAATTTTTTTGCAACATTTTATAGTAGAAGTAGTAGAAGATTATAAGCAATATCACCTTATAAAATACCAAAAAAAGCCGCACAGGGAAAAACATATTTAAAGATCACTTGGTGAGAGACCCAACTAAATAAAATTTTCCCAAAGGCATTTAAGGATGAAAATTGAAAGATGACAACAAATAGATAGAAAATGGAAAAGATCTGTAACAGTTTTTATAACAAACTCTTTTCATCATCAAGGACAGTGGAGCCACCACATTTGGACTTTTAATATCACAGTTCCACATGTGCTGCATGTGGAAGTGTAAATAGCATTGAAGGAAGCAAAGATGGGACAGACACTTGAAATAAACCAAGTAGACATAGAGGAGGTCTGTACTGACAGCGACACAATTCTGAGGGTGTCGGGCAATCAATTCTCAATGTATCTAAAAGTGGGTAGGATATCAGAGAAGTGGGAAAAATTGGGGGCTGTATTATAACTGCCAAAGAACTGACTCAACCACTGGGTACTGATATGTGTCTCTTTCCTATCTATTCTAAAAGAATAGTTTATGCACATTGAAAGCATGGTTGATGAAGGCATATGAAGAGAAGAGGCAAGTTTACCAAGACAATATTCTACAGCAGACCCTATCTGTACACAAAGGGATGACATTGAATAAAACACAAGATTACCCTGCCCCTGTGTTTACTGTTTGATGATATAAAAACATACATAAAGACTCTTTTCAAAGGTTCTACCACACATATATCAAAATCATATAAGATTCTGTGAAAGTTGCAGAACAGAGAGGTCCTTTCTTAATGAGCTTTTGATCATCAAAATCAAGCAAGGCACAACCAATGGAGCGATACTCACCAAAGCTGAGTAGAGTCTTTGAAATTGAAACAAAACAATCCAGAGGAACCTAGAAAGGGAAATACATTGTGAGCAATTGGAAGGAACTGTGGGATGATGTAGGGCTAACATTTAAATAAGGGGAAAAGGAACAAGTATCTCTTCAGAACCTTAATGTCTTCAAAGGGGAGTAAGGGAGTTCAATAAGAAAAACAAAATGGAGGATCTGAGGATGGGTTGGTTCTGTTTTGAGAGTCTGAAGAGAAGAAAAAGAAAGGAGAAGAAAAATGAAGAAGAAGAGAATAGAACTTGGGATGTATGAAAAGAAACAAATACTTATGAACATGATGAAAGAGTGGGGGAAGTGAACATCCAATGAACTTGACCCATTTGTTTTGCTTTCTGAGGCAGTGGGGTTTATGTGACTTGCCCAGGGTCACACAGCTAGCAAGTAAGGCTGGATTTGAACTCAGGTCCACCTGCCCCCAGGACTGGTCTTCTATCCACTGAGCCATGTAGCTACCACCTACCTGCCCACCCACTGCCCCCCCCTTCACCCTTATCTGAAACAAACAATAGAAGACTGAACACACATTTTAGCAAAAAAAAACATTTTAGCATAGAAATAGATTGAACTCCACAGGGAAACAAGGGAAGGGAAGGAGGAAAAGAGCAAAAAGGAGTGATAATATTGGTCAGAGAATAATCAATAACAATAACAATAATCACAAGCAAAACAAACTTCCTGACCCTGAAGCTGTAATCCAAAGGGGGAGGGGTGAGAAAAGAATTAAAGAATTAAACTCTAAGGGGAGGGTGCCTTTGATGGGCTCTTAGACATTCACTTGTTTTTTTCTTTTGCTCTTTAAAGGGGTCATTTCCTGATTACTTCTTAAAGAGGCCTATTCACTGAATGGGTGTTACCTCACTCTAAGTGAGTACCTGCATAGGCCAAGGTGTCCCATTGCATCCTGGGCCTTCTCCAGTCATCCTGATGAATATCTGGTCACTGGATCCAAATGGCTCAGGAGGGGAAAGTGAGGTTAGTGACCTTGCACAGCCCTCCCTCACTCAAAACAAAGTCAAGTGCAAGGCATGTCATCATTCTCTGATGTCATGGTCTTCTTCAGAAATGTAGGACAAACACAGACAGACAGATAGACAATTAGTACAGCACATTGTACTTGAATGTATGGAATATTATTGCATTGTAAGAAATTATGAAATAGATGATTTCAGAGAACCATAGGTGGTATGAACTGATGCACAGGGAAGTGACGAAGAACCAGATCAGTTTATACAGTGACAGCATTGTAAAGACAAACTAAGAGACTTAAGAACTCTCATCAATAAATATCCAATCGTGTCTTCAAAGAACCTATAGTAATAGGCATATTACCCATCTCCTGACAGTGCAGTGATATCCACAGAGTGCCAAAAGAAATGTGCATGTTTGGACAAGGCCACTGGATGGATTTGTTTTGCTTGATCATGTTTATTTTTTACAAGATTTTTTCCCTTTTACTCTTGATTAATGGCGGTGGTGGGAAGTGGTGGGAAACAGTGTGTGTGAGGGGTTAGTTCTATGGGGAAAGGGAGAAGGAAGGGTATGCTGGTAAATGTTTAATAACAAGATTTCTGAGGGGGGAAATGTACACACAATACACTTTTAAATTTAATTTGCATTATTAACATTTTCTCCATCACTTTCTTAAGTCTAGACAATCAATAAAATAATAAATCAAGCCTTAATTTGTAGCATTTGCAGATTTCTGAGGTACACATGCTCATGCTGAAAATCAATCTGTTTTCTAGAGCCGATTTGAGCTCCCCTAAGGGGAAGTTAGTAATAGTGATGCTACTGTAGGGGACTGCTACAACATGTTTTTAAAAGACCCAGAGTTCAGAAAGAAATGAAGACAAGGAGAGTTTTGAAAGTAACACACAGATTTTTTTTTCTATATTTTAAAAAAAGCAAGCAGTGTTAAATGTAGATTCATGGTTTCGTAAGGAATCCCCCTTTTTAGGTTCTGCTATGTTCCCTTTGAGGGCTTAAGATTAGAATTTTAAAAAATTAAAGCACTTATATGCCTTTTTAAAAAGCAAGATATGTGAAATGGAAATTCATTGTTTCATATAAAATGCTATTTTCATGTTCTGTTGGGTAAATGGAAACGCTATCTTTTTCATATTTACATTAACCATAATTTTATAGACCAATATTCCTAATGAACTGGTTGATGCAATTATTTGCCATAAAATATTACCAAATAGACTACAATAGTTTTATTTTAAAAGATGACATTCTGTCACCAGTTTGGATTTAAACCAGAAATGCAAAGTTTTGTTCAATATAAGGAGAACTACAAACATAATAATTCATATTAATAACAAAAGTAATAAATTATTATTAATATTAATATAGTAACAATATTATTAATATTAATATAGTAACAATAATCACAAGCAAAACAAACTTCCTGACCCTGAAGCAGTAATCCAAAGGGGGAGGGGTGAGAAAAGAATTAAAAAATTAAACTCTAAGGGGAGGGTGCCTTCGATGGGCTCTTAGACATTCACTTGTTTTTTTCTTTTGCTCTTTAAAGGGGTCATTTCCTGATTACTTCTTAAAGAGGCCTATTCACTGAATGGGTGTTACCCCATTAATAGATGCTGAAAAAAGACTTTTGATGAAATCCAATGCCTATTTCTGTTAAACACTAGAAAGCACACCAATAAATGAACTCTACTTTAATATAGTAAGTAGTATCTATCTAAAATCAAGAGCAAATATAATATGCAATGGAAAACTCAGAGACCTTTCCAATAAGATCAGGAATATGGCAAGAATGCCCATTGCCACCACTACTATTCAACATAGTACTGGAAGTGTTAGCTAGAGCAAGAAGATGAGGAAAACACAAGGGGAGGAAATAAACCCAGGCGAAGATGAAACAAAGCTATAACGTTTTGCAGATGGTACTATGTTCTATCTAAAGAACCCTAAAGTATCAACAAAAATTAATTGAAACAATTAATAAATTCACTGATATTGCAGGACACAAAACAAGTCCACATGAATCCCTAACATTTCTGTGTATCACCAACAAAACCCAGTAAGAAGAGAAAGATAAATTTCATTCAAAATAGAATACAGAAGTATGCAAGAAATATGGAGGTCTATGGACCAAGACAAGCATGAGAACTGTATGAAAACACCTGCAAAACCCTCTTTAAAGGATGGATCAAAATAATTGGAGAACTATTAATTGCTCATGAACGAATCAACATAATAAAATGGCAACTACTTAAATTATTTACTTATTCAGCACCATACAATTCAAACTACCAAAGGATTATTTATAAATAGAATAAATAATAAAATTTATCTGGAGGAACAAAAGGTCAAGAATCTCAAGGGAAATAATGACCAAAAAAGTGGGAAATGTGATTTTAGCAGTGCTAGGTCTTAAACAGGCAATTAGGCAGCTCAGTGGGAGCCTGGAATCAGGCTCCTGGGCCTGGAGTCAGGAAGACCTGAGTTCAAATTTGACCTCAAACACTCATTAGCTGTGTGACTCTGGGCAAAGCATTTCACCTCTGTTTGCCTTAATCCACTGGAGAAGGAAATGGCTAACCACTCCAGAATCTTTTCCAAGAAAACCCCCTACAGGGTCACAAAGAGTCAGACACTCCTGAACAAAACAGCCATAAGGTCTTAAACTATATTCTACAAATAGTAATCATCAAAATGATTTAGTAGTGATCAAAAACATGTGTGTGTAAATATACATATATACATATATATACACCTGTGTGTGTGAATTTATAGGAAATCAATGTGTATGTGTGTGTATGTATGTATGTATACATATGAAATAAGTATAGTTGCATAGTGTTTGATAAACCCAAAAACTGCAGTTAGAGGGATAAGGACTCACTATCTCAGAAAAAAAAAACTGCAGGGAAAACAGGAAAAGCAACTCGGCAGAAATCAGGTATAGTTTTTCAAGATAAACTCCAAATGAATACATGGTTTAGATATAAAATGTGGCATCATAAGCAAATTAAAGGATCAAAAAATAAATTACTTCTCTGTTCTAATGGCTAGGAGAACAATTAAATGACTAAAAGAAGAGGGATGGTGAGGACCACAGAAGAAAAAGTAGGCCATTTTGATTATATAAAATGGAAAAAATTTTGAATTAACCAAAGAAATGTAGGTAAAATTAGAAGGGAAACAGGTAACTGGGGGAAAATCTTTGCAGCAAGTTTCTCTGAGAAAGGTCTTACTTTGAAAATACATAAGGTATTTATTCAAATTTGTAAGCACAGAAGTCATTCCTCAATAGACAAATGGTCAGAGAATATAAATAGGCAGTTTTGAAAGGAAGAAATTCAAACTAGTAAAAAGCCATATAAAAATGCTCCAAATCATCAGTAATTAGAGAAATGTAAATTAAAGCAACTCTGAGGTTTCACTTCATGCCCATTAGATTGGTAAGGATGCTTTTTTTAAACCAGGAAAATAGCAATTGTTGGATGGACTGCAAGAAAACAAGCACATTGTTGATATAGCTGTGAATTGGTCCAGCCCTTTGGGAAAGCAACACGGAATTATGAACAAGAAGTCACTAAACTGTGTATACCCTTTGATCCAACAATACCATGTATAGACTTCTACTACAAAGAGATCAAAGGAAGAGAAATAGAAGCCATATATACAAAATTGTTTTTAGTAGCAGTTTTGGTAGAAGAAAGAAAACCCAGGAAATTTAGAGAGTACCCATAATTTGGAGGATGACTGAACCAATTATGGTCTATACATGTAATGATTTTGTAAATGTCTCATTAGAAATAGTGAAATGGATAGTTTCAAGGACAAATGAGAAGATTTGTATAAACTGATGAAGTGAGTAGAACCAGGAGAATTGATACAATAACAACATTGTAAAAAGAAACAATTTTGAAAAACAAGCATTCTGATCAATGCAATGATGAACCAGGATTCCAGAGACTTGATTATGAAATATGCTACCTGCCTCCTGAGAGAGGCAATAGAGTCAGAATGCAGAATGAGACATTTTTCTGGACAGTCAATGATGCAATTTTTTTTTGCAAAGACTTTTGTTCTTCCTTCTTTCCCTCCCTTTATCCTTCCTTCCTTCCTTCCTCCTTTACTTTCTTCTTCCCCTTCCTTCATCCCTCCTTCCTTCCTTCCGTCCTTCCCTTCTTTTTCTTTCTTCAATGGGAAATGGGAGGTGGTAAAGAGAGAAAATAAATGCTTGTTAATTGAAAAGAATTAAAATTTAAAAGTTTAAAAATAAAGGAAGAATGTTAACTTTTAGGGTGCTACTACCCTATGTGATCAACTTTCAAGGAGACATTATGAAGTGTAATCAAAAATGGACCATTGTGGGCAATGTTATGACCTCCATCTTTGAAAGTAGCATTTACATCAAAGGTTATGAACTTGTTTTTGAAAAATATTTTGATAACTGTATTTCAATGTAATTGGTTTCCTTTGTAATCCAATGCTTTTGAAATTTTTAAAACATCTAAAAACCTGATTCTGAAGGGATCTAAAGGCTTCACCAGATTCACGGCCAAAGGGACTGTCCATGATATACAAAAAGTTGGGAATCCTCCATCTAGGTCAACCACTCAGTTATTTTTCATTTTTATTGAGGTTCTTTTTTTTACATCACCTTCATTTGCAAATACTTTTGGTCTCCATTTCCTCTTAAGCAAGATGTCATTTGCAATAAAGTTTTTTTAAGAGAGGAGAGAATAGTGGGTCAGTAACACTAATCAACATATTACCCATATCTGCCAGCATATGCCATGCTCCTCACTCATAGTTCCCCACCTCTGCAAAGAGAGAAGGGAGATGCCTGGCACATAGTAGGCATTTAATAAATGCCTACCAATTGATAGGATGATTGAGTAAGGATCCATTTTCTCATCACTTCTTCTTGGCAGCATTCATTTCCTGCTTTTGTTTACTTCTTTCCAACTACACTGTTGTTGTCATTACATGTGAGAAGAAGGGAACTGGAGTCAAGAAGACTTGGGTTCAAATTCTACTTCAGTTACTTACTGGCTGTATGACTTTGGACAAGTTACTCGACCTCTCTGTATGTCAGTTTTCTCCTCTATAAAATGAGGGGATTGGATTAAATGGCCTAGGACCCTGTATGAGTAGTTTCAGGAATTTCATTTTATCTTTCACTTCATAGTAGCCAGGTTGTGGAAGCCTATCTTAAACTCTCATTTGATTAGTTCAATTGGATGGATGGATGAATTGTGCTAAGCACTGAAGATACAAATAGCAAAGTAAGACTGTCTCTGCTCTCAAAGAGCTCACATCCGAATGGGGGAGACAATCCCAGGAATGTATTGGAGAGAGCTCTCTGAATGAGAGAGTCAATTGTTAAATTTTCACTGAAAACATTTACATCTCAGAAATCAACAAACCCTACAAACTGATGCTTGTTTTATTATTTTCTGGGTTGTCTAGATTTCAGAAAGTCATGGAGAAAATGTTCACGATGCTGATTAAATTTAGAAGTCTATCATGTCCGTGTTTTGGAGACCCAGTTGTTAAACATTTGCCAACACACCCTCCTTAGGATGCAGCAGCAAATCAAATACTAATGCATCTTCTTTAATGTTATTTCTACTGATAAAATGATGAGTTTCTGATGTTGAATCGTTTGACAGTGTGAAAGACTTGGGAGATAAGAACTTGCTTTTCTGGGTCTTTCCTAGATGTGTCTGTGACACCTTCAGGAAGAGTCGACATGTTCTGTCCCAAGCACAAGGTCGGCTTCCCAGAATGTTCACTGCAGACAATGGGCTGGAAATATTGCTAGGCTAAAAGGCCTTGGGTTTAGTTTCTGAAACCACTGAAACACATCTTCATTTATTCATATCAACACTTGCATTTAATCACTTAATAATCATTTATATTATTAAGCACCTACTATGTGCAAATCAGTGTGTTAGGTTCTAGGGTAGTGGGCATAAAAATAGATAAGTGGGAGGAAGTCCCTAATCCACATGAGGTGACAGGGGGAGAGGTTTTGTTTGGAGACATCAATTGGGTATCACCTTCCCATAGAGAGTATGAGCATGCCTTGGTGAAAGGATATAGAGCTCTTCATTGGTTTCAAGGGCTTGGGGCTGCCTCCAGGCTGATTGATTGATGTGGAAAGGGGAAGGCAGAATTTTGTAGGAGAGATCACCCAAAAGCCATGGTTCATAAAAGCAAGCTGACAGACATTGTCTTTTGGACTACCTCGTTTCATTCCCTTATTCAAAAGTCAAGCCAGACCAGCACATAGCAGAACAGGCCTGAAGGAAAGAAGTTCTATGCCTGTGTAGAAACAATCTTTCCCCCATGAATTGGAAATGGCTGCTTTGAGGCAGTTATATGGGCTTGCAGGTAGCTGCCTCAATAGAAAGATCCAGAACTTTTCTAGCCCCAAAAAGAACAGCAATCAAGGCACTTATGGATTTTCTGCAGAAGCCCATAGCAGAGGCAGATGTTTGCCTCTGTGCCCTCTGAGCCTGAGAGATCAGGTCATAGACAATGTCCTTAACCCCAACTTTATGTGGAGAGTAGGAGAGATTTCCATTCTTCAGGTCCTGTTGGTCTTAGAGGTTGCTTCTTGGATAACCCCAAGTTCAAAGAACTGGCTGATCAGACCTTCTAGAGAACAGATATCCTGATACAATATGGTCCTTGGAGAAAGAAGGGGATTTCCCCCATAGTTCCTGAAAAGTGCCTTTAAGGAACAAAACCGGTGAGTTATTTGGACAGTGCAGGTCCAGCAGGAAGGGGTTCATTTATTTATCAGTTCTCCCAAATATGTTTGTTTTCTGTGAGTAATCCAAACCATTGAGTTACATTTTGAGTCTGGGAAGGACCGTATAGGACCTTGAGGGAGGGTCTATCTTCTGTTGTCCAAGAGCTGTCTCAATGACCAACTCTGAGTTCAGTTTCCCTCGGAGGGGAGCTGATGTGTGATTTGAGTCTTTTATGTTTTTGTATCTGTTTATGAGTTCTTTATATCTTCTGCCTGGCAAAATGAAAGCTGTCCTACCAATATGTATTGCTAGCTAGCTTTGGCACCTCTCCAGGAGCTGGGACCCTGTCACTCACATTTGGGGAAAGTGAGACTCAAGCTCAAAGCTAGACTCAACTTAGATGTTTTCTTATAATAATTTCATGTGGGGCCAATATGCCAAAGAGATGCAGAGCCTCTTGGGTCAGTCCTTAGGACTATATTCATGTGAGCACACATATGTGGGGGGAGCAGGCACCCTGGGGTTAACACAGACCCTACTTTCATGGAATTCTCAATCTGGTAAATGTTCAGTTCAATTCAACAAATATTTGCGTCTTTGACATGCCGGGCCTCCTTGGATATCCCAGCTCTTCCATTCCACCTGGTCCTTGGATGCCGTAGACCTTATTCCAGGGAATCATAAGCACAGATGCCAAGCTCTAACAGCGTATGTCCCAGGTACTAAAGTCCCTCCAAGCTCCAACATTCTATGATTAAGGTCTCTTCCAACTCTGACAGTCTATACTCAAAACTAAAAGATTTAAATCTAGAAAGAATCCACAGCTCAGCCAATCCAACCTTCTCATTTTACAGAAGAGGAAACTGAGGCCCAGGGGAGTGAAATGCCTTGCCCAAAGTCACATAGGTGGATAGGTAAGTGAAGCAGGATTCTAACAAGGTCCTCTGGTTCTGTGGAAATCACCACTCTTTCCACTGTCTCTCCTAGCTCTGATATTCTCTGTTCCAAGGTCCACAGGCCTTGAAATTCTTGACCAACATCAATGGATTTTATTTCTTCCTAGTCTTTGTTGCTGATTCTCCCTTGTCTCCTTTTTCATAAACTCCCCGAGTGCCTCTTCATCGAGGTCACGGCTGAGACACGACATGATCTATGTAGGCCTTGGATGCCTTCCCAAACATTCCCATGGCTCATTCAGTTTCAGCTGGAGACTCAGTGTTTACCCAGCCCATGGGTCACGCCCACTTGGAGAGAAGAGGCGGAGACCTCTTTTGGATAGTCCCTCCCAAGTAGGGAGAGAGGACCAATGGTTCTGGGGCTAGGCCTGGCCTGGGCCAGGGCGGGGCTGGAGGCTGGGGCTACACGTGGATGAGTCAATCGAATATTTGCTGAGGATTCAATCCCCTGCCAGTTGAGTGTGTTAAGGGGCAAACTGCGAGCTGGGCAGAGTAGGGGGTCTGCCTGCTTCTCTGTCCATCAGCCTGCCCGTCTGCCCGACTGCCAGATTGCAGATCCTGTCTGACTCAGCCGCTGAGGCCACCACCTCCTAGACCGGTAGGGAGGGGACAGGCAGGTGTGGTGACTGCCCCTGGAGGGTAGTGGGTGGAAGGCTGGAATTACGCACGGACTTTGGTGGGGGGGGTTGGGGGGCTTCCGGGCAGGCTACCTACTGTAGATAATGTTCAGGACCTGGAAACGAGGCTGCTTTCCAGAGCGTCTCCCAGCTCTAGCTCCGCAGGGAGGTCCCGGCCTGAATGGGGAGGAAAGTGGAAGCCATTGTCTCTCCCTGGGCTTGGGCAGCTGTGGCCAGAATGAGTTGGCGGGCAGGGGCGCATTGGGGGGTTTGGGGGAAGGGGAGTCAGACTCGACCCCTGCCTTTGTGGCCCTAGGCAAGTTCTCCCTCTCAATTCTCCCTCTCTCGGCCTCAGTTTCCTCCTTTGTAAATGGGCTGGAGGGTCTGTAAGAGTCTTCTAGTTCAGAACTACATTCTAAGCGTCCTGAAAGCTCGAGATTTTTAAATTTCCTTTCCAACTTAAACATTCTGTGTTCCAATATCCCTTCCAGCTGTAACGTTAGACGTTTTAACATTCTGTGTCCTAACATTCCTGGACCCAAAGTCCCTTCTTTCTCTGATGTCCAGTGTCCTAACATTCCAGAACCCAAGGTCCCTTCTCTCTCTGATGTCCAGTGTCCTAACAATCCAGGACCCAAAGTCCCTTCTTTCTCTGATGTCCAGTGTCCTAACAATCCAGGACCCAAGGTCCCTTCTCTCCCTGATGTCCAGTGTCCTAACATTCCAGAACCCAAGGTCCCTTCTCTCTCTGATGTCCAGAATCTTAACATTCCAGAACCCAAGGTCCCTTCTCTCTCTGATGTCCAGTGTCCTAACATTCCAGAACCCAAGGTCCCTTCTCTCTCTGATGTCCAGAGTCCTAACATTCCAGAACCCAAGGTCCCTTCTCTCTCTGATGTCCAGAATCCTAACATTCCAGAACCCAAGGTCCCTTCTCTCTCTGATGTCCAGAATCCTAACATTCCAGAACCCAAGGTCCCTTCTCTCTCTGATGTCTGGTGTCCTAACTATCTAGGGCCCAAGGTCCCTTCTCTCTTTGATGTCTGATGTCCTAATATTCCAGAACCCACGGTCCCTTCCCTCTCTGATGTCCAATATGTTAACATTTCAGAACCCAAGGTCCCTTCTTTCTCTGATGTACAGCATCCTGAAAATCCAGGGCCCAAAGTTCCTTTCTAGGTCTCACATCAGGTTTTCTAAGGTCCCTCCCAGCTCTGACATTCTGTGATTCCATGACCTGGAGGCTGCAAAAGGAGCGGGCTTGGGAACATGCCTGGGCGCATCCCGCATCCTTAAGCATCCCAGCCTCTGGGAGGCCTGAGGGGGCGGGGAGGGTTGGAGCTAGAGGGAGGCGGGTTGGGGCATGGAGACTGAGAGGCCAGAGGCGGGCCTGGGTACTGGGATGGAGCTGGAGAGAGGCAGGGGTGGGCCAAGCATCCTCGGCATCCTGAAGGGAAGCTGAGCTTTCTGGCCGCCCACGTGGGCCTCTGGACAAGTCAGGGCTTGTCTGTCTGGGGGCTCTCCACTTGCTGGCAGCCTCTCTCTTTCTCTTGGCTAAGTTTCTCTCTCTCTCTCTCCCTCCCTCCCCCTCCCTCCCCCTCCCCTTCTCCCTTCTCTCTCTCTGTCTCTCTGTCTCTCTCTCCCTCCTCCCCCCCCCCCCCCCCCGTCTCTGTCTCTCTCTTTCTCTCCCTCCTCTCTCTCTCTCTCTCTCTCTCTCTCTCTCTCTCTCTCTCTCTCTCTCTCTCTCTCTCTCTCTCTCTCTCTCTCTCTCCTTCCCTCCCTCCCTCCCTCTCTGCCTGTAAGGCTGGACAAGGGCGATATTTTGATCTTCCCTCATCCCCCTCCCCCTCTTCAGACACTGACCTGGGCCAGGCAGCTGTCAGGCTTTGGAGAGGAGAGCTGCCTAGCCTGGACAGGTGTTGACCATGGAGTAATCTGAAGTGGGATTGGTTGGCGAAGAGGGGTGGCATCTCTCTCAAGCTATAATCTTAGGAGCAGGATTTACAGGTGGCAGGAAACTTAGTCATCATCTAGCCCACCCTCATTTTACAGAGGAGGGAACTGAGGCCCAGAGATGTCAAATGACTTTCTCAAGGTCACACAGATAGTGAGAATTCAATAGAGCAAGGTCTTCAGACTCCAAAGTCTAATTTAAAGGCTCTCTACCAGGCTGTAATTTAAAGGTCTTTTCGTTAGGGTTTCCTGTTCTCATCCACTTATCACTTAATGGTACTTCTAGTCTTTAGACTAGAACTAAGCTCTGCTTCAGAACTGAATCTCAGTTCCCCAAATCTCTATGACTTCCCTTTCTCTGCTTTAGGGAAAAGGACCTGTCTTAGCTAAACTCTTCCTTTGGGAGCTAAACAACAACAAATGTATTGGGCTTGTCTTTGAAAAAGAGAAGTTTGGGGGGAAATAAGCAGAAGTCTTTGGAAAGGGTCATTAGAACCACAAGTCATCCAATGGCTAGAAACTTGCACAAAGTAGCTATCCCTTTTCTTAAGGTGCACCCAAGTCACTAGTTTCTTTTCTTACTACAGCAACTCACTCTGCCATCCCTGGTCCAGACAAGAAAAAGAGAGGAAGAGGAGAGAGAGGCAGTGAAAGATAGGGAGAGAGAGGGGAGGGAGGATGGATGGAGAGACAGAGACAGGCAGGGAGGGAGAGAGAGGGAGAGACAGAGAGATACACAGAGAGAAGAGGAGAGGAGAGACAGAGAAGAAAGAGATCAAGCCAGTCTGAGTAATGCATAGGGAATGAAACTCCACATGCCACCTAAGCAGCTGCCTATAGGGTCAGCTCTGGAGAAGTGTAGAGTGGAAAGAGGAATTGGGGACAGCAAAGCCAGTAGGGAAGTTTGGAGCCAGATTCTGGGGTGGCCTTAAATACCAGGATCAGGAGTCTGCATTTTCACCCAGAGTCAATAGGGAACTAGAAGACAGCTATAAACAGGGGATCTTAAGGAAGATTAATCAGTTGGCTTTGTGAAGGATGGACTGGTGAGCTGGAAAGCAGAGAGAGGAGGAGGAGCAGGAGGGCTAGTCTAATAAATATTCTAGGCCAGGGGTGCAGAAGGCCTGTATTTACCAGAGTAGAGGCCTACTCTAAAGTGCTTTCCAGCTCTGAACCCTATGATGGGGAGCTCACAGTGTTCCAGAGGTCCAGTGAGACCTGTGATATGTGAATTGGAGTCCAGAGCTCCGGTGAGAACTGATGGGCTGTCTCTCTATATTCCAGGAGTGGTATTTCACTCTAGGACCCAGACTGAGTGAAGTTGGCAAGCAAGAGGGAAAAGGTCCAGTTTAGATGACAAGAATGGTGGTGACCCCCCCTAAAAAATAACAAATAAAAATGTAAGGTTCAAGGCTAACAGTCCCAAATGCATCCATACGATTCTCATCCTCTGGAGGAGTCCTAGAATTATTGACTCATGGATGGATGGAAAGGGACCTTAGGGATTGTTGTTAAATCCAGATCATTGTGTAGACAGGCAAACTCTGAGCTAGAAGGGCTCTAGAGGGAAGGGGGCCTTGCTTAGAGGTCACAAAGTCACTTAATCTCCACAAACCCTATGTCTTCCAGTACTCAACATCTTCCCTTTGCCCTCCCTCGATGATCAGGGTTCTGCTTTTCTTTGAGATGGAATTCTAGCATTTCTTCTCACCTCTGATGGTGGGTGCTTTGTGGCCCTAGAGGTAGAGCTGGATTCAAAGCCTAGCTGTGTGACCATGGACAAGTAACAAAGCTGCAGATTCCTCATCTATACAAAGAGGAATAAGAGTCTCCTCTCTGCCTCCCCTCCCCAGACGGAGATGTGGAAATAGATGGTTGAGTCCACTAGTAGGGAATGGCCATGTGATTGTAGAAAGAGCACTGAAGGTAGAGTCAGATGACCCTGGATGGGGTCCTGACTTGGCCTAAGTGACTTTGGGCATTTTGCCTTCTCTGAACCTCAGTATCTTTATCTGTAAAATGGAGATAATGAGACTTGTACCCCTTCACTGGTTGGTTGGGAAGAAAATGCTCCATCAAGGCACTAAAAGTATCCTATAATAATAACCAAAACAATAATAACTAGCATTTATGTAGCTCTTTAAGGTTTGCAAAGATATATATATATATATGTATGTAGAATATAGATTTTGTGTGTGTGTGTGTATGTATGTAGAAGGGGAAGGCAGACAGACTTATTTGATTCTCACAACAAGTCTGAAGTGGGTTTTATTATCCCCATTTTACAACTGAGGAAACGGGTGAAGTGATTTGCCCAGGTTCACACAGCCATTATGTGTGTGAGGCAGAATTTGAACTCAGGTCTCCTTGACTCCAGGCCCAAGTGGCACTCTTGCCACTTGGCCACTTGGCCTCTTGGCCTCTTATTATCCGTGTGTTAGAGTATGGATGCAAAGATGGCCTGGGACTCAGGAAGACCTGAGTTTAAGTCCCACCAATGATAAATCCTGGCAGAATGACCCTGGGGAAATCACCTACCCTCAGCACCCCAGGGAACTTGATAAGACTGTTCATCAAGTTGCAGAGAAGGTACTGATCTTCATTTAGGATGAAATCAGAAATCTGATTTAAAAAAAAAACAGTATAAACTACTTAATTATTTCCATCAGCTATAATAGTATCAGAGATCAGAGGAACCTCAGAGGTCATATAGTCAGTCAGTGAACATTTGTTAAGTGCCTGCTATGGGCCAGGGACTGTGTTAAGCACTGGGGATATAAAGAGGCAAAATACAGTCCCTGTCCTCCATGAACTTACTTTAAAATGGGTAGGGGAGGAACAATAAACAAATAAATCTGTACAAACAAGCTCTGTACAGGATAAATAGGAAATAATGAATGGAGGGAAGGCACTGGAATGAAGAGGGGTTGGGGAAGGCTTCCTGTAGAAGGTGGGACTTTAACTGGGACTTAAAGGAAGCCGGGGAGGTCAGTAGTCAGGCATGAAGGACAATCAGAGAAAATGTGAGGAGAAGGAAGGGAAGGGAGGGCAGACTGAGGCCCAAGGCAATGAAGTGAATTGTCCAAGGTCACCTGTAGGATCCTAGATCCCATGCTGGAATACCATCTAGTGCGAGCCTCTCATTTTTTACAGATGAGGAAACGGAAACTCAGGGAGGGGAAAGGACTTGTCCAAGGTCACAAATAGTAAAGAACAGAAGTGGGATTTGAACTCAGGTCCTCTTACACTACAACCAATACTCTTTCCACTTTGTCAGCTGTGAAGGCAACAGTCCAAACCAGGGAGTCCATAACCTCCCCTCTTCTACCATGCCCTATCTCATTATAGTGAGACAGAATAAGGGCAGGAGAAATCTCTGAGACCTTCCAGCTACTTTTCTCTGTCTTTCCTCGTTTTGGGGTGTGGGTTCAACACAGTGGGCTCCAGGCTGGGTGTTCATCACTGCCTTGCATTTGATCTTGTGATTTTTAATAATTACATCCCTATGTCCCAGGCTATGAAATTTCACTTTCTCTCACGTCGAGAGAACTCCTTCTCAACAGTTGCCATACTCAACCCAAATATTTATGTCTTTTCACTTTTTCTCCCACTCTCCTCATAAGCTTATGTTGTGTTTATCTTTCGGGGGGGGGGGGTGCGCGCACGCATGTGTAAGTGTAAGGAATTTAAACCATATGGCAAGCATCTGCTTCTGGCTGGGCAGAGAGGGCTGGCTCCTCCTGGCACACTGACTGCTTTTAATAAGGGTCCTCAGCACTCTAGCCTCTTGCTGGCACCGACCACCCTTCTGCTGTGAGGAGCTGGCAGCAGAAATTGTGTGGTAATTGGGTGAGGGTCCCTCAAGGCAGATATGCCAGGGTGCTGATCTTGGAATATTAAAGCCCGCTTCCCACACGTACTCAGTTAAAATTCTACTGTCACTTTGGAAACTGGAGGGACTCTCAAGCACTCCCCAAGAGTTGAGCCAGATACACAGAATTACTGTGGCTTTTCTTTTGTTTCTCTCTTCCTCACTTCTCTCCTTTCTTCTCTTTATCTTTCTTTATAATTAGGGCAAAATGGAGTTAAAGATTTTTCCTGTGACTCCAGATTAACATTCCACGCATACAAGAGAAAACTATACTGCCACGTCCCAAATCCTCATTTTTCTCTCTGAAGCATTTGTAGCTCTCAGAGTTGCCTTTCTTGTGATGTTCTGGCATGTGCCTCTGTGTGTGTGTGTGTGTGTGTGTGTGTGTGTGTGTGTGTGTATGTGCGCGTGCGCATGTACATGCTCACGGCTGAAAACCTGGCTTCTCTCAGTAAGTCAATAAGCATTCCAAAGCACCCACTATGTTCCAGACTCTGTGGAAGGCTAAGTGTTGGGGCTACAAAGACAAAAGTTAAACATTTCCCTGTTTTCTAGGAGTTTACAGTATCCAACTGGGGTGGGGGTAAGGGGCATAATATAAGTCTACAAGAAGCAAATACAAAGTAATTTGTGGAGGCCAAGAGCAGTAACAACTTGGGAAATCTGAGTCTTCCTTAGCTGTACCTCCTGAGCTGTGGTTTTCAAAGAGACAGAAAGGAGGAGGAGGGAGTGTGCTCCAGACATTGGAGGTGGGGTGGGGGGTGGGGTGTGTCACTTAAACAAAGGCTCAAATTCAGGATATGGAATGTTGTGTGCTGGCCCAAGGAGCAGCCCAATGTGACTAAAATGTAGACATATAAGTAAAGGTAGGTAGGAACAGGAAGGGTCTTGGAAGCCATGGAAAAGTCCATGAAAGATCATTTTCCAACTGTCCCACTCCAGGCTTAGCAATAGATCGGTGCAAAATTTTACCAACTTTTCTACTTCAAACCTGTAACCCTGAAAACAAACAGACAGAAAACAAAGATGGTTCGTTTTCATCTCCCTTGTTCTCAAGCTTTCAAAGGGCGAAGCAGTCTAAAGTAAATGGATAACTCCCATCTCTCTGGTGTTCTGCAGTGGACAAAGTAATTCCTCCTGGCAACTGTTCATAGAGAAACTTCAGCATTTTTCTCCCCCAGTTTCTAGGGGGAACTGAGCCTCAGAGAGGTGAAGTGACTCCTCTACAGTCAACACAGCTCCTGGTAGGGTCCTGGAAAATGCACTGGCTTTGGAGAGGGAGTCTCAGTTCTGTCACTTACTAGATGACAGTTGGCCAAGTTCATTTCCCTGTCAGTTTCTTCCTATGGGAAATGAGATGAGTTCTGACTAAGCCAGGGGTGGGGAACCTGCATCCTTGAGGCCATGTGTGGGCTTCTAGGTCCTCAGGTGTGGCCTTTTGACAGAGTCCAAGTTTGACAGAACAAATCCTTTTATTGAGGGGATCTGTGCTGTGAAGTTGGGATTCAGTCAAAGGGCCATACTTGAGGACCTAGAGGGGATTTGTGGTGTGAAGTTGGGAGTCAATCAAAGGGCCTCATTTGAGGACCTAGAGGGCCACATGTGGCCTCGAGGCTGCAGGTTCCTCATGCGTGGGCTAGATGATTTCAAAGCTACCCCTTTCTCATGGCTCTAAATCTAGGACCCTGAAGGTCAGGATCAAGACTTGGTCTTGGCCTAGGTCTCTGGCCCCCACGTCCTTTATTTGTTCTACTTCCTCATAAGAATTTAGTTCTTTTCTCTGATGCACAAGGTAGCTTAGTTTGGGAAACACCATTCTTGTCAAGCTCTCTACTTTTATCAAAGAAGAAAATGAGGCCGGGAGAATCCAAGTGAGTTGGCTTATCATACATCTGTCAAATCCAGATCTCCTGGCAAGTATTTCAGTGCTCTTTCCACCGTGCTGCCAATATTGTACCCTGATACTGGCTCGCAATTGTCACCGTGGGGATACGTGGGGATAGTGTTAATGGGAGAAATGAGCTTGGCCCATGAAAGGAGAATGGGACACCCTGTCCACGTGTCAAAACTAACTTCGTGAATTGCATGGGGGATCCAACGACCCACACCTGGAAGAGACAAACGCCTTGTGCAGTTCACAAGAGGGATCCCTGGGTCCTGCCTCTCCCTAGATCACTCTCTGCTTTGGTTTTGCAAGAAGAGGTGCAAACACTCTTGGGCTTGAGGGAGGGAAAGAATGAGAGTAGTTAAAGAATTGAGCAATGATGGGCAGGGTGCAGGGCTGCTACCTTGGGTGTTGTTTTCCACACCCGGTTTAATCCCCACCAAGTGCACTGTCCAGGAAAAGCAAATATCTTCCTTTAGGCATGGGGGCTTAATTTAGACCTGTCATCCCACCCTCTGCTTGGGATAGACAAAGTGTTTCACCCCCTAGGCATGCAGCAAACTGAGAATAGGCTGGGGCTGGGGGCGGGGGTGGGGTAGGGGTGGGGGTGATGGCCCCAATGACTGCACTGCCACTGCCCAGACCAGTAGGGCATTTCATGTGGAAAGAAGTTTGGACTTGATATCACAGGATTTTGAGGAGAGAGGGACCTTAGAAATCATGTAGCCCAAGGATTCTGAACCTGGGGTCTTTGAACTTAAATATATATGTACTATATGTATAAGTGTGTATATGTGTGTGTATATATGTATATGTGTGTATATATATGTGTGTGTGTGTGTGTAGATGTGTGTATGTATTTATGTGTGTTTATGTGTGTGTGTGTACATATGTATGTATATGTGTGTATATATACATCTATACACATATAAATATACATACATATATACATACACACACACACACACACACACAGAACTGAAAAGGAGTCTAGAGTCTTGACCAGACTGACTACTGAGGACTCCATTATACAAAGAAAAAGATTAAAAACTCCTGCTCTGCTCCCCCATTTTATAAAGGAGGAAATGGAGGTCCAGAGAAGGAAAGTGACTTGACAGAGGTTGCACAGTAATTGACAGAACCAGGATTTGAATGCAGACCCTCAGCTTCCACATCCTTACTCTTCACCCTATAGTTGTAATTACCATCAACACAAAGTTATTAAGCACCTGGCCTGTGCAGAGCACTGTCCAGGGTGCTGAGAGAGAGACAAAGCACCAAAGTATGTAAGATATGCTCACTGTCTTCATGGACCTTACAGTCTTTGACAAGATGTGACCCATGGAAAGAGAATTCTAACACATAACATTACTGGATTTGTGATGTTATCAAGAGAACCTTGGACCTTGAGTTCAAAAACCTAGGTTCCAGTGCTATTTCTACCTGTGTGACCTTGAGTGAGTCTCTTCTCTGGGCTTGAGTTTCCTCATCTGAGATCCTTCCAATTTTGGGTATCTCCCATTCCTGAAATATTTTCTATTTTTTGTTTATATTTTGTACTTATGTCTGTTTTTTTCTCGTTAGTCCCTTTGTAGGCATGGACTGTTTCATGTTTTGCCTTTTTATCTTCAGTGTCTGGCACTTAGTTGACACTTAGTGCATGCTTGTTGAATGTGATGGAATTGGACCTGTAAAAAGGCAGGTCATATGGTGGGAAAAAGTCACTGGATTTGGAGTCATGGGACTTGGGATGAGGAAGTTTCATCCCTGACAGTTGCCTATACCAGTGAAATCATAAATACAGTCCTCCCAAAAGAAAATTCCATCATCTAATTTTATAAAGAAACTCCTTGGTATTTTGATTGGTAATGAATTAAACATTAAAGAATTTGAGCAAGGTATATTATCCTTTTTTGTGTATTCATTCAGCCCATCCATGAAAGTTGACTGTCCCTCACGTTATTTAGGTCCTACTTTATTTCGGTCTTTCTAGGTTTATAGTTGCCCTTTTTTAAAGTAAGTTCTGTATATTTCTAGGTCAGTTAATTCCCAAGTATTTGATGGGTTTTGTTGTAAATGAGGTTTCATTTTTATGTTTCCTTCATCTTTATTGCTAGTAAATAAGAACACTAATGATATCTTGTGGCCTAATCTCATATTTGGTGACTTTGTTGAATTTCTTGAGGTCTCCGTTAATTTTTTTTTGGTTGAGACAGTTGACTTGTCCCTGAAATGCTCCCAACAAAATTATTCCTGAAATTTAATAGACTGTCTGAGCTGGAAGGTGTCACTTCTTGAGATCACCTACCTTCCCCTTACCTCTTCTTTTTACTGAGGAGCGAAAAGACCTAGAACAGTGAAGTGACTTACAATCACATAGCTAGTGAGCCACAGAGCCAGGGACCCTTTCCAATAGTCTGTGCTGTCTACTCCACATGAAGAAACTGAGGCCCAGAGAGGTGAGGATACTTGCCAAAGGTCGCACAGTTACTTGGCATCAGAGCCAGAATTTCATTCTGACTCCTATTCCACCGTTCTTTCTGCTGCATCATTCTGCCTTTTAAAACTTTCTTTTAAGAGAAACCAGGGTTTTACTTAAGGGATTGCTTGCAAATGTTTAACAATCAGCTTTCCAGGGGGAGAAATCAAAACACTTTTATGTTTAATTTTCATTGTCAACATTTTCTTCGGCACGACAATCGATGGAACAATCGGCCAAGCCCTAATTTGTAGTATTTCCCAATTTCTAAGGTGTAAATGCTCCCACAGAAAACTTACCAATCAGCTCTCAGGGAGGATCAGAGCTGGCTTCCACACCCTTGCCCCACCTAATATACTGTTACTCACTTTAGAGCAGGATTTGTATAAGGTACGTCTGACTCGGCCTTCCTCCCAAAGGCTCTGCCATTTAATAATACTGGCTGACATTTGTATATAACTTTTACATGTCATCTCATGATCTGCCCAGCAGCCTTGTGAGCCAGGTGCTATTATTATCATCACCATTTTACAGATGTTATTTAGACTGAGTCTCAGAGAGGTTAAGTGATCTGCCATGCATCACACAGCTAATGTGTCAAAGGCAGGATTCCAACCCAGATCTCACTGACTTCAAGGCTGCCACTTTATCCACTATATCAGGTGGTCTCCATTAATTAGTAGTACAACTGCAGCAGAGTCGCTTCTCTTCTTTGGCCTCAGTGTCTCCGTCTGATGATTTCCAAGGTTTCTTCCGGGTCTGATTTTCTGTGATGAATTAATTATTCTAAGGAGAACACAACTGGTAAATGGTCCGTATGGCCAAAATTGGGAGCAAGATAGTAGAGAAGAGAACTGGAAGTATGGAGGGGGATACCACTCTTGGTGTCCATTCTTGGGAAAGGGAAGAAAGAGAAATAGGTAGATTCATGGCAGAGACAGCACCAAGATCTGGAGATTATTGATAATACTTGCCTCCCTGGTACCCCAAGTCTAGTTATCTAGACTTGTCAACTTTGCTCGGTTTTTTTCTTTTTGTTTTGCATTTTTTGTGTGTGCCTGGGTGTAGATTGTCATGTAGTCTTGGGTGAGGTAGGTCTGTTTCCAGGGAGGGTTTGTCATACATTGATTTGGGAAGTACCAAAAAGGAGCAGTGGTGCAGGCCACTCCAAGAAAATAATAGCCCACTAATTGGGCAGCTCTAGGAACCTATAGGTAGCTAGGAGGCTCAGTGGGTAGAGCGCTGGGCCTGGAATCAGCAAGACCTGAGTTCAAATCCAGCTTCAGACGCTTAGTAGCTGTATGACCCTAGGCAAGTCACTTCACCTCTGTCTGCCTTAATCCACTGGAAAAGTAAATGGCAAACCACTTCAGTTTCTTTGCCGAGGAAACCCTAGGGACAGTATTGGTATGCTATGGTCCATGGGGTCACAGAGTCAGATATCACTGAACAGCAGTGACAATGAGGAACCTATAAATAGTGTTGCATGGCTAGTGCTCAAAGGATCCTAGTTCTTGAGCTGGAAGGGACATCAGAGGCCATCTACTCCAATCCCCCCATTTTCAAGAGGAGTAAAGCAAAGCCCAAAGAGGGCAAGTAACTTGCCTAAGGTCCCAGAGCTTGGACCCCCAAGGCCCTAGGACATGGACAATGCAGTATAGTGGAAATAAGACTGTCTTAGGAATAATAATACCTGACTGTAAATCCTAGTCATGTTACACCTTGGAGTAACAGTTTCCCCCTGTGTAAAATGAGGATTGTATCTCAGAGTGCTGTTAGGAAAACTCACCATAAATCACAAAGTGCTTTATGAATCCTACAGTGTTAGAGAAAGGGAAATTTGTCATTAAGAAGTTACAATTTCTATGGCCTGGGCCAGGGGTGGGGAACCTACAGTCTCAAGGACCCTCTAGGTCCTCAAGTGTGGCCCTTTGAATCCAAACTTCACAGAAAAAATCCCCTCTAGGTCCTCTAGTGGGGCCCTTTGACTGAATCCAAACTTCACAGAACAAATCCCCTTCATAAAAGGATTTATTCTGTCAAACTTGGACTTGATCAAAAGGTGGCACCCAAGGACCTAGAGGGCCACATGTGACCTCGAGGCTGCAGGTTCCCCACCCCTGGCCTGGGCACTTTGAGAACAGATTGTGGAAAGCTGATGATGATTCCTGTTCCAGTTTTGCCACCTTCTTCCTCTGTGCCCTAGGGGCAGTTAATGAGCCTCTCTGGACCTCCTAGGATGTTCTGCTTTAGAGATGGAAGAGTTCTTACAAATCCTTTAGTCACAGGACCATAGATTCTAGGTTAGAAGGGACCTCAAAGGTCATAATCATCTAGCCCCCTCATTTTACAGATGAGGAAACTGGGTACAGACTGGGGAAGGGACTTGTTCATGGTCCCAAAGCTCGGAAGTGGCAGAGCTGAGACCACACCCAGGCATCTCAGATCCAAGGCCAGGGCTCTTTCCAATATCTGCTGCTGTAGCTGCTTCTCAGTTGCCCCCAGTGTGAAATAAGGCTGTTGGACTAGAAAAACCCTTCCAGCTCAAATACCCTATGATCTGGATGACCTTGTGAAGCCCTTCCAAGTCCACAATCCTCTAAGAAATCATACTAGATCAAGTGTCTCCCCTCCCAAAGGCTAGGAGTCACCACCCTGGAGATTTGAATACCACTGTCCAGAGCTCACCCCAAGGACACTGTTGGTGGGCCACTTCGGGAAGCCTCTTTCTATTTCTGTGAGGAGAAGGATATAGGGGTACTGTCCAGACCAGTAGGTTGGCTCCCAGCCTCTGGCACTGAATCCTATTTGTCATGAGTGAGGCCTGCAAAATACTGAATTAATTTCTTTCCCTCCCTCTCTTCTTTTTCCCTCCCTCTTTCTCCTTCCCCTTACCTCTCTTTTTCATCCTCCTCCTCTTACACCTCCTGTGTGTGTCTTTCTCCCTCTCCTCTTCCTCCTCCTGATCTCCCCCTCTCCCCTTCCATTCCATTTTCTCTCTCCTTACTTCCTCTGTTTCAGTGGGGGGATGAAGATAATGGTTCCCCTGAGCCTCAGGTTAGATGTAGGGGCTACCAGTTGAGTTTAAGAAGTCAATAACTTCATTAAACGTAAAGTGAATTACAGACAGAGCACAGTAGAGTATATGTGTAATCCTGTCTCACAGGGCAGCTAAGGCTAGTGGACTTCTTTTTCTTTAGCTCAGGAGTTCTAAGCTGCAGTCATGTGTCTGTACTAAGTTTGGCATAAATCCAGTGAGCCCTCAGGAGCAGGAGATGCCACCATGTTGCCTAAGGAGTAAATCAGTCCAGGGCAGGTGAATGATCAAAGTGGGACTGGAGCAATGAGTAGTCCACTTACTTCCAGCTTGCATGAGATGGGGAGAGGAAGAAGAGAGGGAAGGCGGAAGGGAGGAAGGAAGATAGATTTGTCCAGTGGTTCAAGCTGGGTATAAATACTATCTTGTCCACTTACTACTTATGTGACACTTGACAAGTTGCTCCATTTCTTTAGGCCTCAGTTTCTTCATCTGTAAAACGAAGGATTTGGACCAGATAACCTTGGGGGTCTCTCCCAGCTCCAAATCTATGGGTCTATGACAGCTGTAGGGAGAAAGATTTTCCCTTTTCAGGAATGCCATTAGGGGTAGCTTTATCATGGAGGTTTTATTCTCCACACTCAATCCCCTCCTCTGACAGTAGGGTCAAACTTGTTCTATTTGTCTAGTGATTTTGAGTTTCTCACTCCAGCCTTGTGAAACAGAAAATGTTCATCTCATTAGTTCCTTTTTACAGATAAGCAAACCAAGATTCGAAGAGGACTTGTCTGTAGTCACAAAGATTAAACAGGTCTTCTGATTTCAATTCCAGCATTTTTTAAAAATTGCACCACATTGTATCAAGGGACAAAATTATGAGCCATTCTTATTTGTAGAACAATTTACAGTTTTAAAAAAAACATGCTTTGCTGGAAGTATCTTTAGAAGGCAAGGAGTAAAAGTATAATTGCAGCCATTTTACAGAGAAGAAGACTGAGGTTGAGGAAATTTAAGTGGTTTTCTCATAACCATGAGACAGTAGTGATGGTATGAAGGGATTCTAAATCAAGTCATCCAACATCAAATCCAATGTTCTTGCCATCGTGGTGTGCTGGTGTTTCCTAGTCTCAAACACATACAGACCCCCCCCCCCTTAAAAAAGAAATTAGTTTATTCCCCTTGGTGTGGGCTCAGAAAGGGCCTAACCAAAGAATCTTACTTCTTTATTTCCTAAGTCTTCTAAATGCCTTGAGTCTCTTATCTGGGCTTCTCTCACTGAATCCTGAGGACAATAGATTGGAGCAGATATTTGTGCAGATGAAGGAAATGGGAGTGGGAGTGGGTTACTAGGTTTGCCCCCATCCTCTGTGAGCTAAAGCTGAGTCTGAGATGGCCCCACTCCCTCCCCTGACATTACCCCCCACAGCTCTCTTGGCAGTACACCAGGCTATTTCTGCACCTCACTTGTTGCCAAGAGCATAGTCCCTAATTCTGGGTGGCATTTGACAGAGAAGGAAGCCGCCCCACAGCTAGTTAAATAGCAGTAACCCTGGACCTCAAACCCAAGGCCAGTGTTCTTCCCTCTGCACTGTGAGCAGCCACATCTCTCCTTGTTTCCATCTCAGACCTTTCCTTGGTGTCCGCTCCCAGCTTCCCCACTCCTAGACCAGACCATGGAGTGCCAAGAGAATCAGTACCGGGACCAGTGGGGACACTGTGTCACTTGCCAACAGTGTGGCCCTGGCCAGGAGCTCTCCAAGGTAAGATCAGCTAGTAGATCTTTTTTCTTCTGCCCTGAAAACAGTTGGGAGGGGGAAGGAAGTTGAAGGGGTACAGAACCAACCAGTGTCCAAATCAGGCAACCCCAAGCCAGAAGGTTGAACACATTCCCATGGTCCTGTGGGGAACTTCTTTTTGGGAAGGAGGCTTCTACAAATTAGAAAGAGAGAGAAACTTCCCAGTTGTTTTTTTTTCCTGCCCTAGGAAGGTAACTGTTCCTCTCTGGGGTCTGGGACAAATGGCCAGATATCAGAGAGGGTCTATTTTGGCCCAGCACTGAGAATTGTCTCTGGTTATTGACCGTGCAAGAGCCTTCTCTTGAAACAACTTTTAGAACTAGAAAGAGCCTTAGAGATCCTAGAATCTAGAATCTAGACCAAGCTGAATTTCCTAGAGAAGTCCCCACCCTCCCCAAGGTCAGAAAGGTAATGAGCAGCAGAGCCAAACTACATTACTCCAAGAGATCTCAGAGGGCACCTAGTCCCACAGGTATCTTAGCATGAATCCCCTCCATGAAAGCAGGATCTTAGGATTTAGAGCTGGAAGGAACCTTGGGAGATGATCAAGTCTGACTCATTTCATAAATAAGGAAACTGAGGCTCAGCAAGGTGAGTGACTTGCCCAAAGTCACAGAGGTGGTAACTGACAGAGCCAGGTTCTACTCCTCAACACATGATGCTGAAGACCTTCCATGATGAGGGCTTTGGGAGACAATGAGGACACATGGTGATGGGGAACTTCCCCAAATACTCCTTTCTACTTTGGGTCAGATACCATTAATAGAAATGTATTTTTCTAATTTATCTATATTGAGTGAAAACTTGGTTCTTTGCACTGTCTCTCCATTGTCCTTGGTCTTGCCTGCCCCTTTCTGTATGAGAGTGGAGATCTGGACTTGGAGTCCAAAAGACCTGGGTTAAAATGCTGCCTGTTGCACTTATTAGACCATAACCCTGGGCAGGTGACTTAACCGCTCTGCGCTGTAATTTCTGCAACTGTAAAATGCTGGGTTTAACATACATACATACATGTACACATATGTACATACATACACATATACATATATATATATATACACATACACACACATATATAGGGTCCCTTCCAGTTCCAAATCTATGATAGTGATCATATCCTCCATTAAGTCCTCTCTCAGCTAAAATCCTCCTACCCTGCCCACCCACTCCCATTTCCTCCAATTGCACCTAGTTCTGGCCTGATTTTCATCCCGGACACTCTCATGATCTGTTTCAACTTGTCAACATCCTTTGCAAAAAGGAATGCTTATTACTGAGCACAGTAAGCCAGATGAGATCTGAGCCTAGCAGCATATAGAGGCACTGGCCTGTCATCTCTCTAGGGTAGGGAGCTGACCCTTTCTGAATACAACCTAAGATGGTGGCATCTTTTGGTCTTCCATGTTCTAATGTCATTTCATAGCTCCACTAAAATCCTTAGATTTTTTTACATGTCTACGCTTGCCCAACCTCATCTTCTCTACCTTGTACTACACCCTTACACACGCACTGTTGCCACCACATACTAGCCTCTCTCCCATCACCACCACATCCCCCACTTCTGCCTCCCCAGGTACCATTTCTGGGAGGCCATACCATATCCCATTTGTATCCTGGGTCATTTCCAGTCATCCTGATAAATATCTGGCCACTGGACCCAGATGGCTCTGGAGGAGAAAGTGAGGCTGGTGACCTTGCACAGCCCTCCCTCAGTCAAAAGAAAGTCAAGTGCAAATCATGTCATCATTTCTCTGATGTCATGGTCCTCCTCAAGAACAAAGGGCAAACACAACCATATGCCATACCAAAGCAAGGGGGTTACATGGCTTGTCCTTCTCATCTGGATGATGTAGCATAAGGGACAAACAGTAATTCTGGATTGAAAGCCTTGCTAATCCCCAACTGTGTGATCATTTTTGAAATCTTTAAGAGGAAGTTGAGTTAGATAGCCTCCCAGCTCCCCAGGGAGAATAAATGCCTCCAATCTATGTCCTGTGTCCATTTCCTGCCAGGAATGTGGCTATGGGGAAGGAGGAGATGCATTCTGCACCCCTTGTCCCCCCAGAAGATACAAGAGTGGCTGGGGCCACCATAGCTGTCAAGCCTGCCTAACTTGTTCTGTCATCAACCGAGTCCAGAAAGTCAACTGCACTGCCACTTCTAATGGAGTCTGCGGAGACTGTCTCCCCAGGTAAGTTGATTCCTAGCTTTTTAGCAACAGGAAGGAAACTAAGCACTCCCATTTTTAGAGGACTTTATGCCTTTTCAAATACTTTCATGTATTTAGCCCTGCTTGAACAGCAACTTAACAACTTTCTGAAATGATGGCCATGTGCTTGCAGTAGCACTGTTGGCAAATGACTTTGCTGCCACAGACCTCTGCCTTCTCATCTGCATAATCTTCAACTTTGGGCCTCCCGATGTTCCTTCAGAACTGAGCATTCATCTATAAACCCATGACCTTGGGTTCAGAGACTTTCTTGGGTGTTTACTGATTGTGTGGCATTGGACAAATCTCTTGGCCTTTCCTTGGCGGCCATACTAAATGACTCCTGGGGTCCCTTTCACTGTTGACATTCTGTGTTCTAGATATACCCTCGTGTGGCCATGTCTCCTCCAAGGTAGCATGGCTTAGGGAAGAGAGAGCCAGCCATGGAGTCATTAAGACCTGGGCTCAAGGCCAACCTACATGCTATATATACTTACATGTGAACATGTCTCCTCCAAAGCAGCCTGGCTTGGGGGAGAGAGAGGACATTGTTAAGCTGTCCTCCAGGTGCAGAATAAATGGACTGATTAAGTCTCATGTCCTGTCTGTCATTAACATTCTACATTTTATGAAATTTGCATCCCCAACATTTCTCGATTCAGGAATAAAAACCTATTCCTTCCTTCATTCTTGCAGAAAACATTTATTAAGTGACTGTTGTATTAGTAGCCAGGCAAGATGGAGTTTAGATAAGACATAGTCTTTGTTCCCATGAAGTAAGGGATATGACACAAACACAGATAATAGGGATACACAGTATAACACATTACAGGACCTTGGGAGTGCTGTGTATCAACAGTATTATTGTCCACATTTTACAGATAAAGAAGTGGAGGTGACTTTCCGAAAGTCAAATCAAGTAAGTGGCAGAATCTGGTCTCCAACACATGTCTTCTGCCTTCTAATATATCATTCTTTCTGGAAATTCCACTCCATGTGAGAAAAAAAGTACAATCCTGGCCTCCACTGAGTGGCCATCAGTACATACTTATACAGTGGAAATAGTTCTTTAACATCAATCCAGCTTATGCCCAAGTAGGGGTTGATTTTCCTCTTTGGCTGATCATAATAGTAACAAAGGGTAACCATGGGTACTTGATGGTGAGGCCAGATCCTACAAAGTTGGAAAAGGTGATAGGATCTTAGATGTGGAAGCAACCTCAGAGGCCAACTAGTGAGAGACCAAGGTCCCCCATGGGATCATTGGTTTAGAACCAGAATTGATGTCAGAGGCCAGTTAGTCTAACTTTTACTTTACAGGGAAGGAATCTGAAGCTGAGGGAGGGAGAGTGACTTGCCCCAGGTCAGGTAGTAAGTGGAAGAAGCCATATTTGAAGTCAAGTTCTCTGACTCTAGGCTTCAAGGGCAGGTCTGGAAATGGAGCATCTATGGATCTTTGGGAAGCTTTCTACTGTCTTCAAGTTCATTTCCTATTTCCTCACCTACAGGTTCTACTGTAAGACTCGAATCGGTGGCCTTCAGGACCAGGAGTGCATCTCATGCACCAAGCAAACCCCTGTGTCAGAGGTTCAATGTATGTTATCTTTTCTCCTTCCCTCCTGGGGAAGGGCAGAGTTAGCCAACCAGGGAGGTGGGGGCCTAGAAAGTATGGTAAGGGATCTTAGGATGGACACGCAGGAGAGCCTCAAAATATCAGCTGGGCAAAGCCAGAGAGACCTCAAGCCATAGAAATCGGAGCCATGAAGAGAGGACTTTAGAGCATTGTTGTATAGCGAACACAGTGTAGCTCTGGAGTCTGGTGATGTAACTTCAAATCCAAGCATCGGGAGACCTCTGCTGAGTCACTTGGGCCCTGAGGCCATAGACCTCCATGATAAGGAAAAGAAGGGCTTTGGACCAGGTCTAAAAATAACAGAACTGGAGAACACTAAGGGACCTCAGCAGCCATCTAGAATAACCTCTGCCCAAAAGGAATCCCGATGTTAACATAGCCAACAAGGGCTGGTCCATCCTCTGCTTGAAAAGGACCTGTGAGGATACTTTGGGTTCTAGATCCAGGCTCCACTGAGCATCACGGTTAGAAGGAACTTTGGATATTTTCAAGTCTAAGAAACTCATTTTGCTGGTAGTGTGAGAAGGTCAATGACCTGCCCATGTTACTAGGTCTTGTGACCATATAGTGAGCAAATGGAAGCAGAGATGGACCCAGAACTCATGCTTTCTCACCTCCCAAGTCCAGTGCTCTTTCCAGGGCACCATGCTGCCCTGTTACTCTACCCCAGTGGGAAGGGGATCTCAATGCAATAACCTACAGGTAACCAGGATGAAGAGAGGCCTTTGGCACTAGGACTTGTGAGAGCCACAATAAAAATAGGGCTCTGGCTTGGAGAAGCCTCCCTCATGGCAGGAGCTGTACCCAGCAAAGATAGGAGACTACTACCTTACTCCTTGCCCCATTCTGATGGTCCTTTCCATCTTGTATCACAGGTGCCTTCAGATTGAGCTCCATGAAGCTCGAGGTACCTACAGCGCCCCCCCAGGAAGCCACACTCATGGTGCTAACAAGCAGTGTGCTAATTGTTTTTGCCCTGGCCCTCATATCCTTTGCCATCATCTACTGTAAGCGTTTCATCAAGCGCCAATTCCGGCATGGTAAGACATGATGCTGATGATGTTCATGTAGCTCTAGATGGTTTACAAAATGTTTTCCCTTTATTCTCTTATTTGATCCATCCTCACAATAACCCTGGGAGGTAAGTGCTATTATTATCTACAGTTTATAGATGAGGAAACTCACGTTGAGTGACTTTGCCCATGTTCACACAGATAGAAAATGTCTGAGACAGGAATGGAACTCAGGTCTTCCTGCCTCCGTGTCCAGATGCTCTGTTCACCACTCCACCTGCTACCTCTTGGGTGGCATGAATGAGGTCCAATAGACTGAGGAACACTCTGGGACTTGGAAACAAATTAGACCCACAGACGTAAGCAAGGTGGAAATTGTACTTGATTTAGAATCAGTGGACCTAAGATCAAATCCTGACTTTGCTGCTTCCTACCTGTGTGATCTCGGGCAAGTCATTTTCCTTCCCTGAACCTATTTCTTATTTTGTAGAATGGGGGTTTAGACTAGATGACCACTAAAATCCCTCCCAGTACTATCTATGAGGCTGTGTGTTAAGATCATACTTTAATAAAGAAACTGAATCCTATCTGCATTGGCATTCCAGGTGAAAATGAAACTGAAAGATGTAAAGTATAATTTTTAGCTAAATGGAAGATCTTCTCAAAATGGGAATAAAAGTTTGCTTATGGTAGACTCATAATGTTCCTACATTATGAGTGAAATAACATTTCATGAGCTACTTGGTAACTTTGTAATGTTTCATTCACTTTGTAATGTTTATGATGAGTGATCATGAACAGGCCACCATGAAGAAAATCTTAGCTTATGAAGCAGAATTGGATGAGGTGGAGAGATTCTCAGAAAAAAACTTGAGAAACCAAGGTATATATATATCTGTGTTTTAATGTGAAGTTGGACACTGGGGAGAGTGGCAGAAAATATGTTTAGGATTAAGACATAAAAGACACCAAAGGCTTGTAGAGTGCCCTCAATGGTCTCAGCTCTGTCGATCATGAATACTTTCACAAGAGTATGAGAAGGATCTCAATGTAGTTAGCCCCAAACAACATCATGAAAAAATGAAATTGACAAACAGAAAACAGCTGGTTACTCATGTGGGAGTCATTTTTAGCATCAGGTGTCTGTGCAATCAGATCATTGACTGGTTAAAGTAAAGGTCAAAACCCAAACCAAATTAGAAGAAAGGATGAACATGAGAAGACACTGTGTACAATTATAGCAGCTCCATCCTGAGAGGTATTCAAGTAACTGTTGACCCTGAAACATGAGCAATGGATAAAGAAAAAGAAAATGACATTGACCATCACCATTTGCTACAGAAGTGTAGCAGATGTAAAGCAGCGCCATAATGAGGAGGTCAAAAGAGCCCAGAAACCACTTTAACAAAGTGTATGCTCATCTTGCCAAGAGGAGAAACACCGTCATCAAGGATTTAGAATAAACTCATATTAAAAAACATTGTTGAAATAGTATAACCTCACATAACAGAGGAAAGCAGTAGAGGGGATTTGTTGTTAAACTTACCTGAACCAGGTTACCCCATTAACCTTTGCAGATGGAACTGAAAGGAGAACAATAAATAGATGTGATATATAATAGATTTTCATTCATTTGTATAGCAAGCTTTTCTCATCACTGATGATAGTAGAGCCATCATAGAGTAAACTCAACTAATTTAGGAAGTGATGTACTAGAATAGTACTAGAAATGGTACTTAAGATAAAACTGGTTACAGATCCCTCAGTCAATAAACATTTATTAAGTACTGTCTATGGGGTGGGCTCTGTGCTAAATGCTGAGGATACAAATGCAAATTAAAACAAAAGATAAACCCTGCCCTCAAGGAGCTTATGAGCTAAAGAGGGAAGACAATACACAAACAGAAATTGTAGGCAGGGTGAGAAGGCACCCTGCTGAGGATATCTTGGAGATTTCTGGAGAAGTCTCAGAGCTATATAGCTAGTGGGAAATGGGGAGAAAGACTTGCTGAACCCCCTCCTTAAACAGAGACCAAGAGCGTTGCATTGCCCTACAACTGCACCTAACTGAATTGTGTCCTTTCTTTTCAAAAAAATCTCAGTGGAGCTAATTCTAAAGTAGAAAAAATGGCACTACCTATAGGGCTAGTATAGTCAAGATAAATAAGAATCTGAGGTATCCTGAATCCAGCATGTACAGAACAGATTGTTAAATTTTCCAGCTTTGCATTGGCACCTCAGAAATCAGCAAATGCTCCAAATCAGGGATTGATCGATGGTTTTGTTGATTGTCTAGACTTAAAGTGAGGGAGAGAATAATAATAATGCAAATTCTTACATTTTCAAGAGAGCCTGAAGTTAAACATTTACCAGCATGTCCTCTAGCAAATTTTAGGGGGAAAGCTAATGAGCATTTGTTTGACTGTGTTGAGTTCAAGTGTTAGCTGGACAAACAAGAGGAGATGTCTGGATGGTGATTGGAGAGATGTAGGTCCAGGGCTCAGAGGAGATGTGAGAAATGGGGCTAGAGATTTGGGAGTCATCTGCTTGGAGGTGGTAGTTAAAGTGGTGGAAGTGACTAAGATTCCCAGGGAAGAGGAGAGAGAGAGAGAGAGGGAGGGAGGGAGGGAGAGAGAGAAAGGGGAATAGAGGAGGGGAATCATCAACAGAACCTTGGGGGAAAATGTGAGGTCTGAAAAAAGGATGGGGAACTGGCATAGAAAAGTGGTTTGCAAAGCTCTTTATAAATATTATTTCATTTGATCCTTATAACTCTAGGAGGTAGGTGTTATTATTATCCCCATTTTGCAGATATGCAGAGGTTAAGTGACTTTGCTTAGGGTCACCCAGGTAGGTAGTTTTAGAAGCAGGATTTGAACTTGGCTCTTCCTGACTCTAAATCCTGCACTCTATCCTTGGCACCACATAACTGCATGAGAGAGAGAGAGACAGAGAGACAGACTCTAAGAGAGTATAACCTCTCTGAGGTTGGGGACCAAGAGGTAGTCGTGATTAAAAGGTGGTCATCATTGTCCCAAAGTTGTTGAGGTCAAGGAAAATGAGAAGTGAAACAATGATGGTTGAAATTTGCATCAGGAAATCATTGGTAACCTAGTAAGTATCAGATCTGGGGCAGAGTTCAGTTCAAGAAATTCACCAAAACACACGTTAAGCACTTTCCAGGTCTACTGACTGACCCTCCAACTTCGCTTCTCTACACATGGCCCCTAGAAAACAATTACTAATAGCTCACCTTATAGTCGGCAAAGTGCTTTTCCAAATCGCAGCCCCCTGTCATGTAAGGCAATGTCACTATTCACAGTTTATAGACAAGAAACATAGGGCCGAAACAAATTAAGTGACTTCTCCCTTGCCCATATTCTCACTGCCAATCAGTTAAACCCAAGAACCCAAGATTTGTTCTGTAAAACTTGGACTCAGTCAAAAGGCCACACCCAAGGACCTAGAAGGCCACATGTGGCCTCAAGGCCACAGGTTTCCCATCCCTGCAATAGATAGTCTTTGAAATCTTTTGCAGTTCTGAGAATGTGGTTAAGAGGTAGTGTGGTGCAATAGAGAGAGTTTGGACTCAGGAGTCAGAGGCCCTTAGTTGAAACCCTGACTCTACCATTTACTTGCTGTATGACTTTGGGCAAGTCCCTTCCTGTTCCTGGGCCTCAGTTTTCTTATCTGTAAAATAAGGGAATTGGACTAGCTGACATCTAGGGTTCTTTGTTGATCTCGAATTCCAGATCCATTGCTTATGATCTCTCAGCTTCTACTACACTGGTTGACATCTAGTAGGTGCTTAGTAAATGCTTGTTGATTGATTGCTTGATTCCAGCAATCTTTCCACTTGGTTACTCAGTCTTTCACACCACTCTCAGTGACACAGTATCACCTGTGCTAATAATAATAGCAGCTAGTATTTATTTGGCATTCACTATGTGCCAGGTATTATGTTAAACACTTTACAAATAATATCCCATTTGATCCTCACAACAATCCTGAGAGGCAGGTGCTATTATTATCCTCATTTTACAGATGGGGAACTGAGGCAGACAGAGGGTAAGTAATTTACTCAAAGTCACACAGCTAGTAAGTATCTTAGGCTGGATTGAACCCAGGTCTTCCCGACTCCAGGCCCAGCACTCTATTCACTGCATCCCCCACATGCCTCAGCCAGTCTCTGGGTGGTCACTGCAAGTAGTCTTGGGTTAGCCAGTAGGAGGAGACCTATTGAGACAGGCCTCTCAGACTCATCATGGGTGGCCTTGACAGAGCTACCTAGAGGCTGGAAATAGCACTGGATTGGAAGTCAGAAGATCTGGATTCAAATGCTCACTCTGTGTCTATGTGGTCTCACTGCTTTTCTTTCGGCCTCTGTTTCTTCATCTGTAAAATAGGACCCAGAGGTTTGGGTCAGCTGATCTCTAAGGTCCCTTCTATCCCTATTGTTCACCTTTTAGATTTTAAAAAATGATAAGAGAGTTTGCCTCCTTTGGTTTAGGCTTAATCCTGCCAGGCGGCTGATAGTTGGGGAACCTAGGAGCATAGGATAAATTTCATTTGGATCAGTGAATATTTAAGGAGCCCCTCTGCTCTGGGCGGAACAGAGATGCTAAATGGGCAATCCAGAGATGCTAAATTAATCAACTGACAAATATTTATTAAATGCCTACTGTGTACTAGGCACTAGGGTGCAAAACCAAAAGTGAATGTGTCTGTGTTCCCAAGGAGCTTAGGTTCTTTCAGAAAAGGCCATCTTTGCCCACAAGGCGCTTAATGCAATTTTGGGGGGGGGGGGAGGGCTGCTGTACTTGACAAGACAACTAGGAGTACAGGGAGGTGGGTAATTGCTTAGCAGAAGTCGAGGCTGCTGCAAATAGCTGGAGGAGAGAACATGGGGGGTCCCCTTGTCTCTGCCTCTGCTAATCTAACCTTTGAGTAACTAGAACACTAGATTGGAAGGCAGCTGTGTGACCTTGGACGCTCCCCTCTTTGGGCTTGCTTCCTCATCTGTAAAACTAGTGGGTTGGATCTGGTGAACTCTAAGGTCACTGCCAACTTTACGTCATCTGATCCTGGTCACCTTGGGGCTGAGGATTGCACATTGATGGGGAATCGGGGCCTTGCTTGCGAGGTAGTCAGAGAGGCACAAAGTTGAATGTTGAAGAGATGAGCAAGGTGACCCAGCTGGAACCATGTGGCCAATGGAAGGCTAGGTATGGGAAGTGAGCAAGAGATGTGTGAGAGTTCCCCATGAAAGTGTCACTCATGGTCATACATGTCACATAGTGAGTCACTAGGGAAAGGATTGAGTTCTCCAGGGGAGCTAAGGACAGGGCAGACTTCCATTTTTCTCCAGCTCAGTCACTGTCTTTCCTTGAAGGGCAGCCAGCTGAGTCAAAATAGCCCACTGGTGCCCAGTGGGTCTGGATAGAGGGCACTGGCTTTATATCCAAGTCAGGGTCTGACACTGGCGTAAGGATGACTTGGGTAGCAGCAACATGGACCCCACTTGGGGCAGCTGAGCACTTGAGAATCAGACCTACCCTCTATAGTCTACAGCTATTAGCAGGGTGCCCTACTTCTCAAAGCCTCATCTATCAAACAAGGATAACATTCAAGGAAGGGCAAGTTAAATGACTCAAAGGTTGGTGGGACTGAATATGCCAATAAAAGAGCCTGTTATCATTCCTTAAGTACCATAGAATGTAACATCCTTGAGAGCAGGGATCATTCCATTTTGTCTGGAATCAGGAAAACTAGAGTTCATATCCAGTCTCAGACACTTACTAGCTGCCTGACCCTCAGCAAGTTACTTAAACTGTTTGCCTCAGTTTCCTCTTCTATGAAATGGGATGATAATAGCCCCTACCCGCCCCCCGCCCCCCAGAGCTGCTGGAAGAATCAAATGAAATAATACGTACAAAGCACACGATAGCTACTTAATAAACATTTATTCCCTTCATCCCTCCCCTTACCCATATATCTTGTGTGTTTCCAACTGTCATCTCTCCCATTAGCTCTTTGAGGGCAGGGGCTGAGTCTGAGGGTTTTGTATCCCTAGGGCCTAAATGCCTATCAACTGACTGGTGTCCTTTCCTCTAAGTGGAATATAAGCTTCTGAAAGGCAGGGATGTTCTGTTTTGGATTTTGTACACCCAGTTCCTAGTAAAGGGCTTGTTACATAGTAGGTACTATATAGTGCTTCCTGTGTGCTGTGCACTATGCTAAGCATTATACAAATATTACCTTAAATAATTCTTACAACAACCCAAGAAGCAGGTGCTAGTATTATCTCCATTTTGCAGATCAGGAAACTGAGGCAAAGGGACATGAAGACATCCTCATCCTTGTTCTCCTCATCCCGTTCTTTTCTTCTTTCCCTTCTTGTCCTTGCCCTCCTCCTCCTCCTCCTCCCATTCTTGTCCTTGTCCTCCTCCTATTCTCATTCTCAAACTTACCCTCATCCTTTTCTCATAATCACCCTTTCTTGTCCTCATCCTCCTCTCATTCTTGTCCTCATCTTCCTCCTGTTCTCATCCTCATCCTCCTCCCATTCTCATCCTCATCCTCCTCTGAATCTCTTCCTTGTTTTATCCTCATTCTTCTCTTGTTCTCATCTTCGTTCTCCTCCCATTCTCATCCTTGTCTTCATCCTCATCCCTTTCTCATCATCATCCTCCTCTTTCTCTTGTCCTCGTCCTCCCATTCTCATCCTTCTCCTCATCCTCCTTCCATTCCCATCTTCATCCTCGTTCCTTCTGTTCTCGACCTCATTTGCGTCCTCATCCTCCACCCGTTCTCATCCTGTCATCATCCTACTTCCATTTTCATCATCGGCCTCGTAATACTCCTCCTCCCATTCTTGTCCTCATCCTCATCCTCTTCCTCACCCTCCCCCCTTCTTTTCCTCCTACCATTCTTGTCCACATCCTCCTCCTCCTGTTCTTGTTCTCGTCCTGCTCCCATTCTCATCCTTATCCTCATCCTTGTTCCTCCTGTTCTTGTCCTCATCCTTGTCCTACTCTTGTTCTCATCCTCATCTTTGTCCTCATCCTCCTCCCATTCTTGTGCTTGTCCTCCTCCCATTCTTGTCCTCATCCTCCTACCTTTCTCATCCTCATTCTTTTCTCCTATCATTCTCATCCTCATCTGCATCCTCCTCCCATTCTCATCCTCATCCTGGTCCTCATCCTCCTCCTCTTCTTGTCCTTGTCCTCATCCTCCTCCCATTCTTGTCTTTGTCCTCCTCCTGTTCTTGTCCTCATCCTCCTACCTTTCTCATCCTCATTGTTTTCTCCTATCATCCTCATCCTCATCCACATCCTCCTCCCATTCTCATCCTCATCCTGGTCCTCATCCTCCTCCTCTTCTTGTCCTTGTCCTCATCCCCCTTCCATCCTTGTCCTTGTCCTCATCCTTGTCCTCCTCGCATTCTCATCCTCATCCTTATCCACTCCGTTCTCATCTTGTCCTCATCCTCAAGAGGATGAGAATGGGTTGAGGAGGAGGAGGAGGATACTTAGACACACAGAATCATGGCTTGGGGAGCTGATAGTATGAGCCATTAGCAGGTAGGGATCTAGTTGAGGGGGAGGAGAAGAATGAGGAGGGGGGAAAGACCCTCTTCCATTTTGTCTGCCTTCATCCTCACTCATTACCTTCTTTCCTTTCCCTGCAGGCTTTATTGGGTCACCAGACTTTCGGGGGCAGAGAGAACTATCTCAGGTTTCTGATTATGTAGGCCCACATCCCAGCAGAGAGCTAGGCATGAAGAATTTGTGTCCTGTTGTCGAGCAAAATGGAGGTGAGTATCTCTTACTCCTGTGTTAATGCTTTTGAAGTAGCTTATACAGTGGGGCATCTCCCTACCAAAGCCCCCTGGGAAGGGCCCCCTTAAGAAGGGGTGATCTGAGCATTTCAGCCCATATTCATTAGCTCTCTAGATGCCACATCTACCTTCTTTGGTAGGTAGGCTGAGCTCAGCCTTCTCCTTGAGGCTAATAGCACGTGGAACTCCTTACCTGATTCTGTCTGTCCGTCCCACCACATCCCAGCTAGAGCATGGTCAGTGAAAGACTTTGCCAAAGTGAAAAAGGAGGGTAAAGGGGGGATTCTGTCATTGGCAAAAGATCCAGGGTTCAAATCCTCCCAGCTTTTGTCCTATTGAGGAGATGTTAGTTCCTGTACCTGTAATAGCCACCCCATCAGGATGGTTGGTTGTGAGGAAATTATAATGCCCTAGCGGGAATCAGGTGCTATGGTCTCATCTGTGGGAGCAAGTCTTTGACTTCAATATAGGGTGGCTTTTCCCATTTCTAGCCCCTGAGGATTTGGTGCAGTTTGTGGCTGATAGTCCAACATCCAGAACTGAGGGAAATGAGCATCATCATCACCTACATGGCAACCTTGAGCCTTCCCCTGGGCAGCTGGCCTGCAATACCACTGATGCCCAGGTGCTCATCCATACCTGCCCACCTTCTGAGGTCCAACCCGATCCAACGGGGCAACCCCCGACACTCCCTTCCTGTGCTTCAGAAACACAGTCATGCTGGGCCCATGCCCCCGTCGAATGCACCGAGCTGGACCTTCACAAATTTTCGAGCTGCAGTCCTTACACCAGTTCAGAAGAGCACAGGGAAGCTATCATCTGGGCCATGCCAGGGGGCACCGGAGATAGAGTGGGGTTCACCCCTTCCTTATACCACTTAGAGGGAAAGTCTCCTGCACCGGATTCTTCCTTTAAGGTAACTACATAAGCCCAACCTCACAAGAGGGTAAGCGTACTGGGGACACACCGAGAATGATGGGTAAGAGATCCTAAGGGTCTAACCTGGCTTCTTTGCTTCCTCCCTAGGTCTCTTCGGCCAGTGGTGGCCACATGTCCTGGTAAACTGTCAAGTCACATACTGGACTTCCAGCCCCAGTATTGATGACTTATTCCATATCTGCTCTGCAAGTCTGGGGGGTACAACTCAGCTCCCCAAGTCTCCCTCCATTTTCCAAAAACAACTGGTTTAACTATTTGAATGGTCTTTTTTGTGTCTGGGCAAGGGGGAAGTAGGTTGCTACCACAACGCTGCTTGGATGTTTCTTGGTTTTTTTGTTTGTTTTGTTTTGTTTTGAACTAAGTTCTGCAAAAGAACCTAGAAGTCTAGGGGAGGGTTGGTAAAAGGGAGGAATTGAGATTTTCAATAGCAAGTAGAACCCTGACCACAACCCCTCCTCTTCTCCCATCCTCCTGAGGTACTTCAGAGGTTGGTGAAGGATCTGAATTTAGATGGGTTTGAACATTCACTTGAAAAACTCTTGGTAGCTCTGACTGCCAAAACAGTGGTGGGCCCTGGGAGGAAAAAAAACATATGAGAACCCAGGGCCAGATGGTTTCCATGAGCCAGTTGATTTCCACTGCCCATCCCCACCAACTCAGGAAGTGCCCATCCTGTGGGCCTCACCTTCTTGACTCCTTCTGGCCTTGGGTCCCCTGTGCTTTCCTGGTGTTATTCCCAGCTACTTCTGGGGTCCCCCAACTATAGCCTGGGTCAAAGACTTTTTTTTTCCTTTGGCTGCTGGAAAATGGAATGCCAGCATTGGATACCTCAGAAGAGGCACTGGGGTATTGAGATTGAGGTGTCCCTTGTGGGGCTCAGGGATCATATTTATGGTGCTTTCATGAATTCAAAAGACTTCTGCCTCACATGTCTGTCAGTTACAAGAACAGTCATCTCCCCAAGATTCTAGAGTGTCGCTTTGCAAAGACCAGCCAGCCCGCTGACTTGCACTGTTTTTTCTACTTCCCCTGTGCCCTGTCAGCTCTGACAAGCCTAACAATTATTGAGCACCTTCTTTTACAAGGCCCTGTGACTATTCTGATGGATGGAAATGATGTAAGGACTTAATTTATATAGGAAGTTGCTCAGAAGCTTAATAAGCCCTGAAATATTCAGGTTCTGCCCTAACCCCCGGGGATGTTGGGGGAGGAGCAGGAGTTTGGGGGGGCTCCCCATCCCCTCGTCCCAGTTGTGCTCCAGAAGCCCCAGGGAGACTGCACAACACGTTACCATCTGAACGGGCCCTGATCCCCAGCAGGCACCCTCTTAACAGAGCCTAGCAACACTGCAGGAGGTTTCCTTTTTCCTTCTGGTTTGAATTACTCAATCCCTCTCTGCTTTTAGGGATCTGTGCCGTGCTGGAGCGCGAATATGTAAATGTGTGTGTTGGGAGGGGGGGGAGCAGCCTGCTCAGGGGCTGGAAGGAGTGTCAAGACTGCATTTTTGAAACTTTGTTCTAGATACTCCAATATCCAGTCTCACCAACCCAGACTTCCCCACACCTCTGCCCTGTCCTTGCCCCACTTCTCTGTCTTTCAGATGTGATGTGAGTGAGGCTTTGAATTGGGGATGGGGGAGAATTGATAAAGTATTACCTGACTTTGCTCCATGGAGTTGAAGACATTTCCAGTTTTTGTTTTTTATAGTCATTCGTAGGAAGCCTTGAGATTGTCCTTTTTTCCCCAGTTGTAAGGGATCAAAGCACACTTGACTCTGCTCCAGAGCTGAAGACATTTCATGGTTTTGTTTTTATAACTGAGACATTTGAAAAAAGCCTGAAAACGGTTTTGAGGTTCTCGTTTTTCCAGAATTTCAAGAGGCTGTGAGGGGAATGGCGATGACGTTGGGGTTGTAGTGGAGCTTGGGTATAAATTTAGGGACAGCATCCAGCCTGGAACATTGCCAGGGACTTACCAGCCCCAGCAGATTCTGTATGCTTAGCTCACTGTGTGCAATGGGGGCAAGAGGGAGGCAGAGAAGCTCTGGAGGAATGCCAGCAACCCAGTGGCCCCCAGGAAGATTTGAGGACAGTTCTAGAACAATTTTTGATCAACTTTTTTTCACTTGTTTCTAGACTCCTATAGAAGGGGAGGGGAGGGGCGCTAACTTTGGAAGTGATAAGCTGCAAGTTCCTTCCCTCACTGGGCCTCAGTTTCCCTCTTGATAAATTAGAGATTTGGAGGACAGGTAGGATCCCCCCTTTCCAGCTCCGAATCCAAAATTATTTTCCATATTGTCTCTTCATTTTAGTCTCTTTTTTGCATAGCATAATTTCTTATTTAATGTCATTGAGGGAAAAATATATATTTTTCCCCTTTGTGGGTTTGGGAGTGGCAATTCAGACTACATAGTTCTTAGTTTTCAAGGCTTATAATTTGTGAATATGTTTTCAGAGAGGATTGTATCAAGCTATATTTTGCCACATTTTGGTGAGGACAGGGCAGAAGGAGCCCTTATCTCTTCCTCCTCCTCCTCTCCTCCCCTACTCCTCCCTCCTCCTCCTGGCTAGTTGCCAAGCTGCTGTGCTTTCTTTTCCGGAGCCTTAGGAGCAGCCAACTTGGCCAAGAGGCCCAGTTTCCCCTTTCCCAAAAGCCTGTTCAGGTGCTCAAGTCTCTGCTCTCAGAAAGGGGGGTATGTACGTATGTACTGTAGGGGATGTTATTGCCAGAGGTGCTCTTGGACTCTTAGGGGACAAGGAGCGTTTTTCCAAATAAATGTGACTCTTAACTCACCTTGGAGCCTTTACTAGGGCCAAATTAATTCCCCATCAGACTGGTGCTAGGTCATCCAAACTCATCCCCTCCACCCTCATTCCCCATTTGGGGCCAGCTGGAGCATGAGGAGGGGGGTGGAAGAGGGAGACCTTCTACTTTTTTGTATAAATACTATAACTCAGGGCTTTCCAACTGGTCACTAGGGAACTTTGCCTCCCTTTGCTGGGATCTGTTTAGAGTTTGTTATTCCTGAATCCAAACTTACGGGTTCTATGGAGCCATTGGCTAATATAGAATGTGGGCAACTGAATCACTGAGGTACTTGACCGTGAGGTTGTCAGGCAGAACATAGCCATGGACCAAGGATTTCAGGACTAGATTGATTCATTTGGGATAAACCAAGCTAGCCTATAGGCTAGATCCACTGGACCAGGATAGGAGGGGTTACCTGAAGAAAAATCACTTGGGTGTTTGGCAATACAGCCAAGCCCACTGCAGGCACTGGGAGCAAGGTCTTTTTAAATGTTTTTTTTTTCTTTTTTTGCAGGTACTGTATCCCCTCATCCCCTTTTTCTCTAATAATGGGGATGTGTTTTGTTTGTTTTTTTTTCCTTTCCAGTCCCACCCCCTTGTTTTTTCATCTACTGGTAAATGATGATGAGCAAACCAGAATGCCATTGACATGAATGATTATTCCTAAGTCCTTCATGAAAATTGTAACCACAGTGCACACTGTATTAGCTGAATGGTCAAGGAGTCAAGTCCCAGTACTGCTGAATGCTGGAAGATGGAACACTGTGTATATAAACTGGGGGAATACACAAGCTTGTATGTATGATTTCCCTACCTCGCAGGGGATGTTGTGAGGACTTTGCTTAGTTAGAAGTGTGTATAAGCTGAGTGATTATTATATTATTAATTATCATTGTTGTTAAATATTATATTGTGCTTTCCCTGGAAGGGTTTTTTTTTTATTGGTGAGATTCATGCCTATGAAAGATTCCCCAAGTGGCTGGCATTAAGGATTCAACCCCTTGGTTGGCTTTGCTTAAAAGTGCCCTCTGCATTGTCATCAAGTGGGATTTGAACCAAGTTGTAACTATTTCTACACTTGTGAGAAGGGTTTGGGTGGTATCGTGGTTGAAATGCTCTGGTGGGGGCTTCTATAGGGAGGGGAGGAGAGAAGGGGAAGGAAGGGAGGAGGAGAGAGAGGGGAGAGAAGGAAGGAGAGGGGGAGAGGGAAAGAAGGGGAGGTGGAGAGGAGAAAAGAAAAGGAAGAGAAAAAAGAGATAGAGAAGAGAAAAGGAGAGAAGGAAAAGAGTAGAAGGAGAGGGGAGTGCAGGAGAAGGAGGAGAGAGGGCAGAAGAAGGGAGGAGAGAAGGGGGCAGAAGCTGGCCTCCATTTGCCAGAACTATCTTCTCTCTCTGTTTATCTCTCTCCCTAACACCCTCCATAGCTCCCCTACCCCACCCACCTCATATCCCAAGGACCCTTCTCCCCACCATTTTCTTCTTTGACCCTTCCCAGGTGAAATTAAGGGGTCAGCAAAGGCCTTCCATTTGTTAATATAACACTATTGGCTTAAGAGTTTATTGATAAATCTGGCTCCTAGACTATAAATAAGGTGGAGTTTTGTTGATGTTTTTTTTTGTTGTTGTTCATGATTTTTCTTGTCATTGTTTTCATTAGTTTTGTAGATGTGGAGTTAGAAGGGTGCTCAGAGTCTACATGGGTGAGACCTAAGATATAAAGTAATGAAGTGAGCCCCAGTCACACTGGTATGGATAGTGGAAGAGCTGGCCCTGGGTCCTGCAAGGCTCCAGGTTCACTTGGATCTCTATAGGGTCTCTGCTCTTGCCTTTTTTGGGGAAAATTGTGATATGTGTGAGGGGTGCTGTTAGGGGCAACGTTGCCTGCCAGCTCTGGGATTTACTTGGAGTTCAAAAATCTCAGTTCAAATCCTGGCTGAGCAATTCATGTGAACTGGACCTCACTTTCCTTATTGATAAAGAAAAGGCCTCTAGAGTGTCTTTGTGACTCGAAATTCTAATAAATAGCCATTTGGGCTATTTTGTGAAGCAGGGGGCGCAAGCAGGGAACCCCAGTGGGGGATGGAATGTCTGCTACATATTTATTTTGGCAGCATTTCCAGGGAATTATTAGATAGTTTGAGATTTGAAGGCTTGTCCTCAAACCAGAGGTTATGTGGGGTGGAAAAGGAGTTTGGAAGGTTTTCAAATCCTCCTACCCATGGTTCTTCCCCCAGAGCTTCCCATCTTGGGTTGCTTATTCTTACCTCCTCTAGGGGCTCAGTGACTTGAGCAGGAGCTCCCTTACTTTTGGACAAGCCTGGGGATTTTATATTAAATGTAAATGATTTTCTGTTGTAATCTGTATTTATGGAGGTTCTACACATCTTTGGACATCTTGCATGTTTGACTCCAGTATGTTGGATTTGGCTTTCTGATACTCTTTAAATAACCTCCTTAATTGTCCATGAAATAAAGAAACAAAGCAACATTGGTGGTTTGATTGAGTTTCTGTGTCTTCACGTGGCAACAGGGTTACATGGATGGGGAAGGGGGTAAACTTGGATCTCCAGAGGGATGTGAGAATTGGGAAAGAGAACTGGGAAACTGACCAGCAAGATCATGAAAATTATTTTCCTTTAAAGCTCACATGGGACATTGAGGAGAGAAAAGGTAGAATTAAGAAATTGAATAAAGAAAAGTTGAACCATTACAGGGATATCTTATTAGGAAAGAAAGTTAAGAGTTGAGAGAAAGGACCTTATATAATCATGGATACTGAAGCTAAACCAGGCCAGGCAGGGCTACCCTTAGCACCAGTGCCAGACTGTGCTGAATTCAGTCCACCTCCCTACTCCTGACGAGCACGCAAGCCCTCCTGAGTCTGATGGATGGAGGCATCGAAGTTGCTCTTTAAAATGTTGTGCTGGGAGATTCTTGCCTGATTGTTAATGATCCTTTTATATGGTCCAGGAACACTTGCATATTTCTGGACTGATTCAGTATGCTCCTCTCGCCTTGGAGTCAGTGTTGGACCTGGATATTTGCCCTGGATTCAGCCATCCAGCCCCCACAGAGGCATTCCACTAAAGGCCTCAGAATAACTTCAGGGGGGAGGTCGGATGGCTCAGTAGAGTGATCAGCTTATCCGGGGAGATGGTGGGGACCCCCCCCCCCGAGGCAGTGCAGAAAGAGCTACATCTGCAACTGGTGATTACGTGGCATCTCAAGCTGAGAGGGTCTACAGACACCACCTGGCTAGCCAACTGGAGAGCTCTGAGGTCAAGGTCATACTTATAAAATCATATATTGGGAGCAGAACTGGACCTTAGAAACCCCTATTCAGAGATCCTTATTAACCTTTTTTGTATGAGACTCTTTTGAGCATGAAGCCTACAGAACCACCCTTCCTTAGAATTATATTTTTAAATGCATAAAATAAAAAAAATATGAAAAACCCTTGATAGTCCAATCCCTTCATTTTAGAGAGAAGGAACTAAGACCCAGGGAGGTCACATGTTTTTATACCGAAGGGCTCACATAAGATTATAAGATGACATTTTGAGTGGACCTCAGTGGGTCACCCTTTATTCTACAGATGAGAGCAGGCACCAGGGAATGAATTATAAATCTAAAGCTGGGGGGAGGGGAGGATTCCAGAGATCAGTTCCAAATCTCATTTTTCATTTGAGGAAACTGAGGCTCCAGAGAGGTTGAAGTGGGGACAGGTAGGTAGCACAGAGGAAACTCAGGTCAGGGAGTTTAATTTCTGTGCCAAATTCACACATATGAGCAATATGAAGGCAGGATTTGAACTCACTGGTTTCTGCCCATGCCTTTTCTACTGGCAAAATCAGTGACCAAGAAGTCATTTGACCTCTCCAGGGGGAAGTGTGACTCCCCCGCCTCTACAAAATTTGGGATATTCTCTTAGATATCTCTTATACCTAGAATCAGGGGTCTTCACAGAACAAAACCCTCCAACTCTTATCAAGTACTGTCCTTAGAGTTCTGTGAAGTTTGGATTCGGTCAAAGGGTGGCACTTGAGGACCTCAAGGCCACAGATTCCCCACCCCTGAAATCTTTTGGTTCTCATCCAGTAGACTAGACTGAACTGGTCCTTCTTCCATATCCTAGAATCTCAGTACTGGAATGAATGGACCTCCAGGGATCATCTTGTCCAGCTCAACCAACAGGAATTCTCTGAATATCTCTTATAAAGAGGTCACCCAGCATCTGCTGGAAGGCCTTCAGTGACAGGAAAGCAGCCTGTTCCAATTTTGAACAGACCTAACACATCAGGAAAGTATTTCTCTCCTCTAAAGTGTTTTACATCAAGCATAAACTTGCTTCTTTGCATTCCCCAGCCCCCCCCTCCAGGCCTCCCTTCCCCCACATCTCCTAGTTCAGCCACTGCTGAACAGCAGGACAATATGTATCCCTTTTCCATGTGGCAAATGTATCCTGATGATGGCATCTTCAGGCCGAGCATAGTGGGCTTTTCAGCTGATACTTATGGCAAATTTTCCCCCTTCTCCTTATCTGAGTCCCCTTCTTTAGGACACAATCCAGCTATCCAAAGTCTGCCCCAGAATCTGGTGCCTCAAATTGGATATATTATTCCAAATGTACTCTGTCATCAATCAAATTGATCAACAAGCATTATAAAATGCCCACTATGTGCCAGGCACAATCCAATACTTGGCTCAGCATATTAGAGCTGAACTATCCGTAGCCTTCAGAATCAAGTCAAATCACATGCACATATGGAGGCAACTAGGAGGCGAATGAACGAATGGGATAGATGGATGACCCTACTATGTGCAACACTGTGAGGGAGATACAAATAGAAAAGTAATCGTCCCTGCCCTGAAGGAGTGCTCACATTCGAATGGAGGAGATAATATGAGGAAGGCAAGTCATAAAAATGTCCTATGGTCCCTTGGGGTCCCTTAGCAACAAACACATGGCTTTTAAAGCCTGTTTTTAAGTGCCTTTTCCTCTGAGAAATCATATCATTTTCTGATTTTGAATCACTTGAGACAGTGTCCAGGATGGTGGAATCAGGAAACCTGAATTAGAACTAATCCTCTCTCAAACGTCTACTTACTAAGCCATGTGGGCAGCTAGGTGGTGCAGTGGATAGAGCACCAGTGCAGGAGTCAGGAGGACCTGAGTTCAGATCTCACCTCAGACACTTGACACTCACTAGCTGTGTGATCTTGGGCAAGTCACTTAACCCCAATTGCCTCATCCTGATGAATATCTGGTCACTGGATTCAGATGGCTCTAGAAGAGAAGTGAGGCTAGTGACCTGCACAGCCCTCTCTCACTCAAAGCAAAGTCAAGTGCAAGTCATGTCATCATTTCTCTGATGGCATGGTCTTCTTTGGCAACGAAGGATGAACATACATAACTTACTAAGCCATGTGTGACAAGTCACTTAATTTTTCTGAACCTCAGTTTCATCCTCTGTAAAATGGGAGGTAATAATAGAAATTCTCTCACAGCCTTGTTGTAAGGATCTCATGAAATTTAAGCTCACAGAGTGATGGGCCTGGAATCAGGAGGACCTGAGTTCAAATCTGGTTTCAGATATGTTACTAGCTGTGAGACTCCAAGCAAGTTTCACTTCCCTTCTGTTTCCTCATCTGTAATAATAACATCTACCTTCCAGGGTTGTTAGGAAAATTGAGAGAGATGGTATTTGTAAAGTGCTTTTAACACAGTCCTGGCACATAGTGTTATATAAATGTTGGCTATTATTATCTATTATTAAACACACAAAGCATTTTTGAACATCTAAAAGTACTATATAACTTTTTAATTAGTTTTCCTTATTTGCTTAGCGATATATCATTAAGATATAGAAAGACACAAAATACTGAGGATAATGCGGGGGTCAAAGGCACTAAGCAGCTTGGGAAATCAGGAAAGATTTCATGTTCCTATTGAGAGAAATACACAAATAGGTAATTAGGGTTTGAACTTTGTCTTGAAAGAAAAAAGAGCTCTAAAAGGAGGCAGGCACTGCATACCAGGAGGGACAAAACCAAACAAAAAGCAAAAACCAGAACAAAAGCAAAGACATAGGAGAAGGGTTCTGTGTGCACAGAAAAAGTAAGAGGGTTGGTTTGGCTGAACCATACCTTGCATGAAGGAGATGCATTAACCACTAAGTCTATACTAAATATTAATGCATATTAAGGCTGAAAAGCTGCCCGATGGACCCAGGTTGTGAAGAGTTTAGGGGTAGAGTTTACTAAGTAGGAGAATAATGACAATTAGTCGAACCATTAGAAAAATCACTTTTTGTGGCTGTGTAATGGAAGGAAGGGAGGAAAAGAGATTTGGGGTAATGAGATAAAATTAGGAATATTGAAATAGTCTGATCAAGAAGTGAAAAGGGCCTGAAAGGGCCTTGACCAATATCCAAGGGGAGAGGGTGGCATGATCCCACAAAACTTGAGTGCTGCCTAAACAGATTCAAATTTGTCTTTGGGAAATATTTAACAAAACAAATCAAAATACAATACAACAGAGATAATGTTCATTTGTGGTTTCCCAAGTCAGTATGTGACCCACATAAATCTGTTTCTATTAAGTTTGAGACTGTTGGTCAACCGTGCTAAATATTGTGGAGGGGGTCAAGAAGGATGGGGACTGAGGAAAAGGCTATGAAATTTGACAATTAAGAAATTATTGGTAACTCTGGAAGGAGCAGCAGCTTCAGCTTTGTGATGCTGGAAGCCATATTACAAGGGGCTGAAAGGAGAATGAGATGAGATAAAGTCACGGCAGAGAATATAAACAATATAAAAATATAAACAAGGTGTTTGTCTTAGAGAAGGAGGTAAAATATAGGCTGATTAGTAGAAATGACTGGATCTAATGAGGGTTCCTATTAAAGGATGAGGAAGACCTGGATAGCCGTTATCATTTTTGTTTGGAGGCTGAAGAGAAAGACCCAATAGATAAGGAAATATTGAAGATAAGGAAAAGAAAGGAGATCAATTATGAGGGTAATTTGCTGATGGAGACAAGAAGGGATGACATCAGGTGTCAGTCTTGGCAAGGAAAATGGGTCACCTCTTCCTCAGATACTGGAATAAAGGGTGAATGATGGGGATGATATCAAAAGTCAGTCAATAAATATCAATCAAATGCCTACTGTGTGTCAGACCTGGAGCTAAACACTGGGGACACAAAAAGAGGCAAAGGGGTTTGTACCATATAAAGAGTGAAAGAATAGGATGTTCATGATAAATATGCTCTATTTTCTGAGTCAATTGTAAGGTGTAGTTCCCAGCTGAGAGGGAGGGAGGAGAAGAAGAGTGATTCTGCAGGAAGCTTAAAGAGAGAGGAACCTTAAGGAGAGAAGAGTCAGGATCAGTCTCTGCAAGCAGACTAAAAAAGGAATTAAGGAATAGTAAGCATATGTGCCTGGCTGCAGTGAGGACCCCAGGGTGAGGTGATACTGCATCAATCTGTGGTGGATCCAGCTTGGTTGAATGATTTCCTCCTGCTCCTTTTAGCAGCATGTCAGCAAGAGAAAAAGAGGTAGTAGGAATAATTCAGGTTAGTGTTTGACAAGGTATAGAGAGTGATTATTCAAGAGAGACCTTGTTAAATCCTACTCAGTTTTCACCAGGTTGCTCCAACTTGAAAAGGTAGAAAAGAGGGTCTTGATTGGCATTACCTTGAGGGTTCCAGTGAACAGGGGGCCTCTGCAGTCTTCTAACACTGGCAGATGTCACTATAGGGGGTCTAGTTGGCCATTTAGTATTCAAGGTATTTCTGCCCCCTTCTCCCTGCTAGATGGGGGCAAAGCTAAATACTTTCTCAAGCTTTTCTTAGCTCACCCCTGGGTAGTAGAAGGATAGAGTGGTTTTAGGATATGATCTTTTCCCTAGTTCTAATCACCTCCCTTCCTTATCCTTTCTGTCTCTGGAGAGTTATGTTAGAAACATATCTATTAATTTTTCATCTTCAGTCCTCAAGACCATGTGGTCCCTGTCTCTGTTTTATGGTGTTTATAGACAATAAAACATTTTAACAAAAGTTTGAAGTCACTACTTAAGCAAGTTTCCACCATTCAGACAGAAGTTTAGTTCTCTGTCCTAATTTAAATATTTGTGTATTGTAGAAAACCTCTGACCTTTTTATGTTTGAGACAAAAATCAGGACACAGGAAATGTTTAGTTAGTGAATGAGCATAAGAAGTGAGCACAGTATATTATAGTATCCAATATTACACCAGCATGGAGAGAGGAAGTTGGGGAAAAAGCTGGGTTTTTTTGGGGGGGGGAAATTCCAAGCCCACCCTTTGTAGCCAGTGCAGTCAGTTGTGTCTTCTGCTTCCAGATGCCTAGAGAAGCCCAATGGCTTGCCTCAGTCTCTCTGTTTTCTGCCACAGCTGAGCCCTACGTTTACTTTCTCCTTTCAAAATCTTTATTTTTACTTGTATTTGTTGTCCATATGCTACTGATTCTTTCTGACTAGGGTCTCTGGTGGGGTCAGGGACTTTGTCTCCTCTTAGCTTTCAGTGAAACCATAAACCTGGAGCCCTGGATTCTAATAGTGGCTATACCACTAACCTGGGTGACCTTCATAAGGTTCTTACAACAATCCCTATTTTATAGTTGAGCTAACTGAGACAGACAGAGGTTGTGACTCATTCAGGGTCATACAACTAGTAAGTTTCTAAAACCAAATTTGAACCCAGGTCTTCCTGACTCTAGGGATATAGCACTGTGTCACCTAGCTGTCTCAGACTGTTGTTTGTCCTTCATTCTGGAAAAGGACCATGACTTGCAAATGAATTGGATTCAAGTGAGGCAGGGCTGTGCAAAGTCACCAGCCCCACTTTCTCCTACTGAGCCATCTGGGTCCAGTGGCACGATATAAATCAGGAAGACTGGAGATGGCCCTCAGCTGTCTTAGAGTTAAAGAAAAAGGGTAACAGGTCTTCTCTGTGTTCTGAAAGAAATTAAAAAATGCAGTTCTTTCATTTCGATCCACTAGCTATCTGAATGGACTTGTTCTAGAGAAGTTATTCATCACGTCTGTCACTCCACTGTTCAAGAAGTTCAAGTATTTCCCTCTTACATCTAGGATAAAATATATACCCCTCTGATTGGCATTCAAGGCTTCTAATAGTCTTGCTTCAGTTGGTCTTTCCAAGCCTACTGCACCCCATGTTCTAGCCAAACTGGCTTGTTTTCAATTCTCACACCCTATGTTCCATTTCTACCTCCAAACATTTGCCCAGGTGTTCCCCTGTTCCTCAAATGCTCTTTTGTCTTACCTACACCTCATAGATTTCCCTAGTTTTCTTCAAAGGTGAGCTCAAAAGCCACCTCCTACAGGAAGCCTTCCCTAATCCTCCACTTCCTAGTACCTCCACCCAGTCATTTATTTCTGTTGACTTTGTATGTATTTTGTATTTATTTTTCTAAATAAATGAAAAGATCACTCTAAACCTCAGATTCTTCATCTGTTACATGAAGGACTGATCACGATGGCCTTTAAAGTCTCTTCTAGCTGAAAATCTATGATGCTAGGCTCTGCATAATACAGACAGGCTGGCTTCTTCTGGCCATCAATCAAAGACTGGTGATGACCTTTAATACATCTCTGTGAGCTACCAATACCAATAGAATGGCTCAAGCTCATACACAAATTTATTATACAAACATATATATTACATGTGTATGTGTGTATGTGGATGCACATATACACACATGCATAAATAGATATAAATAGCTGAGCGGCCTAAGTGTTACTATAGATAGATGATAGAAAGATATGTACAAACACACATCATATGTATACATACATACATACATACACACATATATATATATTCAATAGCTGGCCAACCTAAGTGTTTTTATAGATAGATGATAGATATGTACAAACACACATATTACATATATATGTATGTGTGTGTATATATATGCAATAGCTGAGCAGCCTAAGTGTTACTACAGATACATCATAGAGTATATATCATACATGCACATGCATACACACATATTACATACACATGAATACACACATGTACTACACACACGTGTATATATAGTATATACCTATGTACCTATATATATTGGGGAAGGAAATGGCAAATCACTCTAATATCTTTGCCAAGAAAACCTCAAATGGGGTCATGAAGAGTCAGACACAACTGAATAACATTCATACATACATGTAAACATGCATACACATATACACATGTTTGTGTATGTATTATATGTGCATTTGGTACACATCGATATGTGTGTATTATATATATGTGTGTGTATATATATATTTAAATCCATACTAAGACTGGATTTAAATATATAGCTCCAGCTCTTGGGGGAATCCTTTGTTGCAGTTACTGTCCAGTAATACAAAGAAGTGCACCAATCCAGGTGGGAAAGGAGTAAGGGTATTGGATATTCACTGCGTACCAACCAGCTGAGAGAACCCTCTTACCAATGAAATGTATCTAAATGTCCATCACTGTAAGTCTAGCCAAGAACTTTCAAACAGTTGGACTGGAAACTCCATTAGAGCAGGGATGGAGACTTGGCCCAATTTTTATCTCAAGAAGTATCTTGCAAAGAGAGTTCCCTGTGCACAGTAGGCATTTCATCAATGTACATTAAGGGCATTGGAGCTGTCCAACATTGGAGTATGCTGCCTTATAAGGTGATGAGTCAGGGGAGGCCTTCAATGTTAAAGGAATGTCAAAACAGGGATTCTCGCTTCAGTTAGGGATTGAGCTAGAGGGTGTTTTCCATCTCCAAGATTCCTGGGCTTCTGTGATTTTCTCTGTGATTCCTTCAAGAAGTGATTTTTTTTTTTTTTTTTTTGGCTGCTAGGGAAGGGGAGAAATATTCTTCAAATTTTAGCATAGGTAGTAAATGTGTTTCATCCCAATACAAGTATAAGGGGTTTCAAGGACTACCATAAGGAAACTGAGTGGGAAATGAGCCAATAGCAGAACCACTCGAGCAAAAGACTAACATGTGTGAGAGGTTGACCGGAGATTTTGTATGTGGGCATACAACTCTCCCCTTCCCTCCTTGGCTATTTGCGGCTTTTTGCCCTGGGATGAGACTTACGTCTCATCATTCCAATCTTGCAAGTGGTCAGAAAAGAGAGCATCCTAGGGCTGGGAACTCTAAGTGGGCCAGGTGACCGGCAGCCACATGCTACTTACAACTACTGTCGTTGCTGAGCAGTGCGCTATTTGGTGACAGCAGAGATGGAATAGGTCCTGGGGAGGGAGGGGGGGGCACAGTGGAGATTCAGACCTAGAATAGAGATACTTACTGGGACTAATCAAGCTAGCACAAGAGGGCAAGAGTTGAGCCAGACTTATGAGGGTATCATATTCTCTGCTGAGATGAAAGAGGACAAATTGTCTTCTCACAGCATTTCCCTTGCTCCTAGATGAAATAAAGCATTGACCCTTGAAAAGAGGGGTCCAGACATTTAATTCCTCCTCCTCTCCTCCCATGAGCAACAAGGGTAGTTGGGAATATCTGAGGAAGATAACATTGAACAAAACAATTTCTTTATAGTTTGACTATATGACAGCTCCTATACCATGTTTTAATAAATCATGTGATTAATTTTACAAGAATGTGGCCACTGAAGAGACCATCTTCTATACCTTATGAATAAAGCTGGACAATGAGAAAAGCAGATTTCCCAAATGAGTGGTGGTAGTACAGCCATTATTTCCATAATTTTAATATTTCAGTGATCATCTATTTTCCTATTCCTAGATTAATATTGAATTGAGGCTAATACCTAGGTGCCATGGACTGAACTAGCTTGGGGTGGTGGGAATGGGGAATACCATAAAAGTTTATAAGCAAGCACCTCTTCGTGAATATACTGTAGGGATATTGGGGCTTTGGGGAAATTTAGTGCGTGAGCACTGAATGCCTTTTGATGAAACCACTGGGTTGATGAGCAAAATATGCACTACATTCCCTAGATGATCGGTTAATTAATTAAGTGACAGTGTGTCTTTTTGTAGATGGCATAAAGCAAGGAAATGAACCTATGATGGACAGATATTTTTATGGTAGCAACGCCAACATTACTGATCAGCCAGAAATAAGTCTCTACCCAGTTTCACTCTGATTCTCTTATTAGCTAGATGTATGACCTTGGATAAGTCATTTTCTATCTCTGAGGCTCAGTTTCCTCATCTGAAAAATAAGTGGCATGGAGCTGATGACCTCAAAAAGCCCTTCTAACTTAAATATCCCTCTGGTCCTCCTCCCCCTAGCTATCGCTTGTCCCTCCGGCCTTGGGCAGAGGCTGTCATGCCTGGACTTTGCCACCAGGAAACTCCTATGAAACTAGTGATTGCTGTAACCAGAAGGGAATGCTTTTCCCTTTTAAATCTAGCTCTTCACCTTGTGAAACTGTATTTCAGCTTATTCCTAATCTCCAGGGAATGCTCCCTTAGCAACCATTCCATTTAGAGGATCAGGTTCCAAACTGTACACTGGTGCATACTGTCCTTCTGTTTGTTTTCTGCGCAAGGTCTGGAGTAATAAATTGGAGCTACAGGAAAACTTTGAAAAAATACATGCCACTTTGTAAATAGAGGCATAAAGTAGTAGCTTTCCAGGTCTAGTCCTTGGTTGTCCCATTCTCTGACCTGACTCCTAGTGAGCTAAGATGCTTGATGAGTAGCTTTAACTGGGCCCTAATTTTCCCAGGGTACTTTAGCTAAGCAGTGACAGGTTGGGCCTTTAATAGGGTCTTCCTTTCCCAAAAAGGCAGTAGTCAGGTTGTACCCTTCAAGTAAGGAAAGGAAAAAGGACTAGTTGGTGGGGCTGGGTCAGAAAAATCTCTATTCCTCATTTTTCCATTGGTTCTCTCAGTGATTTCTCATTTTCCCTCTCTAGACCTCAGTTTCTCCCCTCTGTAAAAAAGAGAATGGGGAGAATAAACCACATAATCTCCAACATTCCATCTAGCTCTTAACTTTGCCTTATTGACCTGTAGGAAGACAAGGGTTATTTTTCACTCCTCTATTTCCCTCTTTTTAGAGTCACTTCTGATCCATTGATAAATCCAGAAAGTCAAGTGACCTTAGTGTTCAGTTCCAAGATCTGGGGACCGGGGGCTGGTGAAGTAAGATTGACTTATGTTCATCTCCGGATTCTATCTCTGCTCCCCCTACTGCCTTCCCCTTTTTCTCCTCTCTCCCCATCCCCCACCCCAACCCCCATGACTGTTATATGTTCTCAGCTCAACTAAGGCCAGAGCTATTGGAACCCTTATGACCCCACTACTCCTGAATGTAGTATCGCCAAAGTGAGTTAGAAAAGGTACCTAAGCTTACTCCATATTCTGCCCCAAGATGTATCTCAGCTATACTTTGGTGGAATTAGAGTCAAGAGTAGAGGGTTATAGCCTCTGAGAGTCATATATAAAGTGGGGCAGCTAGGTGGTGCAGTGGATAGAGCACCAGTGCAGGAGTCAGGAGGACTTGAGTTCAAATCTCACCTCAGACACTTGACACTCACTAGCTGTATGACCTTGGGCAAGTCACTTAACCCCAATTGCCTCATCCTGATGAATATTTGGTCACTGGATTCAGATGGCTCTGGAGGAGAAATGAGGCTGGTGACCTACACAGGCCTCCCTCATTCAAAACAAAGTCAAGTGCAAGTCATGTCATTATTTCTCTGATGGCATGGTCTTCTTCAGCAATGAAGGATGAACACACATATATGAAGTATGGCTAGCAAGCCAAATGACCCAGGAGGAAATGGAACAACCATTTATCAAGTGCCTACAATATGCCAGATACTATGCTAAGTGATTTACAAATACTATCTCATTTGATAATATTGGTGAAAACTAGAGATTCTGATTGCAAGAAGACAAATTTGACCTCATGCATGCTACTGAAAATTGTCTCAATCCTACATCACAGTGTTGGAGCTAGAGAAGACCTTGGAGATCATCTAGACCAACTCCACTTAGTCAAAGGGGTTGAGAAAATGGGCCCAGAGCTTGCTTAAGGTCACAAAGATAGTAAGGGGCAGGGTCAGAACTTGGAATGGGTCCTTGCATGGTTTGGGAAGGGAGAAATGTCCCTTATTCAAAAGAAACAGGATAGATAAAAGGGTGGGGGAAGGATGTATCATTGTATATTAAGACATTAAACTCATGAAAAGAAATCCAGGAATCCAAAAAAGGGAGGGATGTTGGAGAATATTGGAATAAAAGAGGCAAAAATGAAAGCGATATTATCATTAGAGTATACTACAGACCACCTGGACAGAATGAAGACATAGATGAGGAGTTCGGGAAACACAAACCTGAAGTAGAGGTCTATAGTAGTGACAGAGATTTCAATTATTCAGAGATCTGCTGGAGCTCTCTCTACCAAAACTGAGCAATTCATAATTTCTTGACTTCATCATAATTCAAACTTTTAAAAAGGTTGGAGACATCAGCATGGGGAATATCTGTCCTGGATCTTATTTCCACTAACAGTGAGAAAATTGCTTCTAGGATGGAAATTATTGAAACCTTGAAGATAAGTGGCTACTCCTTAGAATTTGTGATAGGGGAGAGAAAAACAGGCATTGCTTGAAATGCACCATAGATTTTGGGAGGGCCAGAGAAAACATAGATAGGATCCTATGACCTGAAATTCTGTAGGGGAAATCATTCCAAGAGGGAGAGGAAGTTCTCAAGTATGATATTCTGAAAACACAAAGTGTAGGGGAAAAATCCAATGGGAGAAAACAAGGAATTGTCTGGTTGTGGATTGTTAGAAGATTTCTGCTGAAGACAAGCCAGGGTAGGCAATGACAGATGAATACAAAAGCATGGCAGTGTTGTAATAATAGTGTGTTCAGAGTGCTAACACTCAGAATGACTTTTATGTTGGGGAGAAGAAACTTACAAGAAGAAAAAGGGAGTTTTTGTTTATTTGGTTGATTGTAGGGATTTTTGTTTTTGTGGGGAAAAGGTATTTAGAGCACCAGTTCAGGAGTCAAGAAGATTCATCTTTGTGAATTCAAACCTGGCCTCAGACACTTACTAGCTGTGTGGCCCTGGGCAAGTCACTCAACCTCATTTGCCTCAGTTCCTCATCTGCAAAACGAGCTGGAGGAGGAAATGGCAAACCGTTTTAGTATCTTTGCCAAGAAAATCCCAAACGGGTTCATGAAGAGTTGAACATGACTGAAAAATGACTGAACAACTATTTTTTTTAGCTATGTCTGGAGAAATGAAGGCTAGGACGTGGGCAGAGGATGGATGGGACAATGAGAACCAACTGTTTAACTCTTATTTGGCTTCTAGTTTCTCTTCCAAGGAAAATGGTTTTGGGGCACAGAGAAAAGAAAGAGACTGAACTGAAAGTTTATATTAAAGAGAAATTAGGTGCTGGGAAAAGAGTATCTGACCACTCTTGATGAGTTCATCACCTGACCCCCATCAATGACATTCTCAGGCACTGAAAGATTCAGCAGATACAATGACCAAGATGATGTCAATGATCTTTGAAAGATGGTGATGAGGAAGCAAGGTGTCATGGGAGCATGTAAAGGCAAGCATCCTCCTAATTTTCAAAAAAGGGAAAAGAATGGAGCCTTCCTACTCCAGGCCAGGGAATTTGACTTTCTCTTCTGGACAAAATTCAAGAACATAATCTTAGGCCATCGATACCATAGATACCAAACATCTTTTGATGGTTAACACAAAGGCTTCATCAAGAACAGGTCATGTTAGGCTAATCTTACTCCTTTGCAGACAGGGCTACTAGGATTACTGATCAGGCAAGAATGCTGTAGATAAGAATTTGCTGCAATTTTAGGAAAGTATTTGATATAGTAGCAATACTAGCTTAAATCTTTAAGTTCTTTACAAATGTTCATGCTTATAATACTCACTACATCTCTGGGAGGTAGGTTCCCCATTTTACAGATAAAAAAAACTGAAGCAGACAAAAGTGAAGTGACTTGCCCAGGGTCACATAGCTAGGAAATGTCTGAGGCTGGATTAGAACTCTGATCTTCCCGATTCTGGGTCCAGTGTCCAGCTGCCTAGTTTCATTTAATAATAAGCACACTGCGTTCCAGCTCAGCAATTTATGAGTCATTAGTCTTTTCAAATTTTCAGCCAACTGGAAGACTTTTTATCATCACACAGCACCAATCCTGCAGTTACTCATGGCTGGAAGCAAACTCAATAAGCTGCCATTTTGGAATCAGGCAGAGAATATCTGGACATGCTCTGTATCACTGTAAGAGGAAGAGCAATTCTGAATACGCTTAAAGGTTTGAGTCTTCGTTGGCCAGTTCCCCCTTCTGTATATGTGTGTATGTGTATTTATGTGTATGTATATATGTATATATGCATACATGTATATATGTGTGTATGTATGTATGTATGTATGTATGTATGTAAGTATGTATATCTGTTGTCTCCCTGATAGAATGCCTTAAGGGCACTTTTTGTCTTTATACTACCCACTCACCCCTACCTCCCTGTCCACCTCCACCCTCCCCCTCTCTGGTCTCCCCCTTCCCCCTCAGCAAGACCCCTGGCACATGGCAGGTGCCTGTTTAATAAAAAATACTTGTCATTTGATAATGGAAAGAGTTCTAACTGGAGTGTCATGGACAAGTCAGCCCCTGAGATTCTCAGTTTCTACATCTGTAAAATGGGAATAAACTGCTTGTTCTACCTTCCTCCCAGGGCTATTGCTAGTAGAGCTCATCATATCCTTTAAAATGCAGACATTGTTACAACCTCATTCTTTTGGTGCTATTGGAAAAGACCAAATGCTTTCTCTTTTCTTCCAAGTAGCTGCCATCTGCTACAACCCCCTAAGGACATCACAAGCATCTAGCTTCATTTTTCCCCATGCAAAATGGAGATAATTGGGAACAGCATGGCGTGAGTGGAAAGAAAGACCATGGGCCAATTAGAAAGAACTTGGCTTAAGCAGTCAACAGAGTGTTGGTCTGGAGTCAGAAAGACCTAGGCTCAAATTTGGCTTCTGACACTTGTTAGCTAGGCGATCCTGGGCAAGTTATTTGGGCCCTAACCAGCAGTTCAGCCACATATATCAGAGGTGACAAATACACCACCCAGATCCATATCACCTGCACCACTCTGCTTAGATCGGAACCAAATTGAAATGTCATTGAAAAATACTCTACAAAATAAATACAAATACAACCTAGACAGCATATTTTACAACAGTAAATATGCCACCCACAGGGATTTTAGTATATGGATTTGTGGTCCTCATTTCTATTTGAATTTGACACTCCTGATCAACATCCTTGGGCCTGTGGAAAAGTCATTTCCCTTCTCTGAGACTCAGTTTTCTCATCTTCAAATGGGGCTATACAATGTTAATGTAGTTTCCATGTCATCTGCCTTGGAGTCTAAGGGGCTGAGTCATGGCCCTGCTATTTTTAAGGCCTGGTGGCCTTACATGAATCACTTTGCCTGATCTGTAAAATAAAGGTATTAGGCTAGTCAAGGGTGGGGAAGCTGCAGCCTCGAGGCCACATGTGGCCCTCTAGGTCCTGAATCCAAACTTCATAGAACAAATCCTCTTAATAAAAAGCTGAACCCAAGGACCTGGAAGGCTACATGTGGCCTTGAGGCTGAGGGTTCCTCTGCCCCTGGACTAGCTAATCCTTACTATGTCTTCTAGCTCAAAATCTGGGCCTATAAATTATTATAGGGATATGTGGTTTCATTATTATTCCTCCAACATACTTTCTATCCTAAGGTGGATGGTGAGAGAAAGGAATAGTGAAATCGGACCTAGGGAACATGTCTGGAACATGAGAAGACAGGAAAACATGCCTGAAGGACATTGAGCTTGGAGAAGAGAAAATTTAGGACAGACTATGATAGATGCCTTCAAGTACAGGCTTTCTCAATTATACTTATTTAAATAGCTTAAAACAATTATAAGACTTTGGGGACATCCTGTACTGAAGCAGCAGAGAACAGTGGAAAGAGTGCTGTCTTTAGCATCTGAGGATGTGAATTCAAATCTCACCTGTGTCCGTACCTATGTGTCCTTGGGTGAGTTGCTCCCTTTCTCTGGGTCTCAGTTTCTTTTTCTGTAAAATGGAGGGGTTGGATTTCTGAAGTACCTTCTGGCTCTCAGTCTGTGATCCCTGATGACAAAGGATTAGTCTGGTTCTGCCTGGCCCCAGAGGGCAGAATCAGGAGTAATTAAGGGAAGCCCCAGAGAGACAGATTTAGGTTAATTATAAAGAAAAATTGCCTGAGGTTGAGAACTATCCCAGAGTAGAAGGAGCTGCCTGCCTCCCAAAGGTGGTAGTTGCAATCCATAAATCAATCAAGCATTTATTAAGTCCTTACTATGAGCTGGGCAGCAGATACAATGAAAGCCAAAAACACGGTCCTTGCCTTCAGGGACCTCATATTCTAACGAGAAAGATAACATGCAAACAAAGTGTGTCCATACAAAATATATTCAGCGTAAATGGGAGATGAGTGCAAAGGGAAGTCACTAGCAGCAAGGGGACCCAGGAAATGATTCCTGCAGAAGGTGAGAGTGGAGCCCTTTTTACCAGAAGCTAAGAGGTGGATGTGATGTGCAAGGGCATTCCAGGTAGGGGGGGCAGTCAGTGAAAATGCCCGGAGGCTGTGCCACGGGATTTCAGAGCTTAGCAGGGAGTAAATAAGGTGGAAGACAACTGGAAAGGTCAGAAGGATGTCGATTAGGAACATCTTTAAAAGTCAAATAGAGTGTTTAAAATTTTATCCTGGAGGGAATCACTGGAGGTGATTGAATGGGGTGGGGGTAGGGGGTGTCATCCAAACACTTGTTGGGTGACCCTTAAAGAAAAGTTTTGCTCACTTACAGATTTTAGTGCAGGTCCCCTGCCAGTTTTTCTGACTTCCAGATCTTCCGATTCTGTACTTCACAGGGCCTCAATTTCCTCCTCATCTCTAAAACTTGGTCCCTTCTAGCTCCCGATTCTCCTCTCTGATTCCTGAATCCTTTACAATTTGTGTGTGTGAATTTTTCACTATTTTTCCCAGAGAAGGCTGTAATGGAAGAAAGATGACATAGGACAGTAGACTCCTCTGGCCTCTCACTTGGACAGTACCCTCTTTCCTCTGGGGTCTTGAAGGAAGGAGTCTGAGCTGGATTTTTTTGGGGTGGATGACAAGGGACCCTTTTCTAGTAATTGCCAGGGGCAGGAGGGATGACTGGTTCAGGGATCTCTGCCAGGGAAGGAAAAAAAAATCCTTGAAGCCCTTCCTTTAGGTCCCCAGGGAGCTGTCCAGCAGGCTAAGAGAAATATCAGCAGCTGTATGGGCATCAAGCAAAAGGCTAAAATATTCCACTGGCATTGATTCTTGTGGGGGAAAGTGATTTTGTACGTCTCTGCCCAATCCAAGAGATGTATCAACTGCTTCAGGAGCAAAGAATGTATTTTCTTTAACAAAGCCCAGAAGAGACCTCATTCTCTCTCTAGTCTCAACCCCTCCCGTCTTATAGTCCGTCCTCTCCAGTTAGCCCCAGAGAGGAGGAAAGTGAAAATGAGTTTCTGAAACTCAGACTAGAGGTTCACTTAAGAGATCATAGCACCCATTTCCCAGTCTCCCCCATGGTCTGGGCAGAGGGTGATAGTGGAAAAGTTGTTGCCCTTGTTGTCTAGAAGGACAGGTTTTGCCAGCCTTTACCAGCTATGTGACTATGGGCAAGTCACTGAATCTCAGGTTTCCTCATCTGTTAAGAGAGGAGCTTGGCCTCAGTGATCCCAGAGGTGTCCTCCAGCTCTAACAGGCTGGGTTTCTGTGATTATACCTGCTCTGTTCTGAGCCAGGGTAGAAGTAGTTTTATTTAAGACTCTGCGGGAGCTAAGTGTGAGCTTTAAACACTATGGGGATTTACCCACCCAGGATCTCCCAGTCCTTTCCAGAAACTGACAATTCCAAGAGACAGGATTGAGGTGAGGCATAACCACAAACTTCCCGGGAGTGGCAGCTGTTAAATAATGAAATAGGAACCAAGAGAGGTTGTGGAAGGACTTTAAATATAGGATATTGAAAAATGAAAACAGGTAATGGATTGTTGTTGTCAATGTTCAGTTGTTTCACTTGTATCTGACTCTTCATGATCCCAGTTGGGGTTTGCTTAGCAGAGATACTGAAGTGGTTTGCCGTTTCCTCCTCCAGCTCATTTTGCAGATGATGAAACTGAGGCAAACAGGGTAAAATGACCTGCCCAAGGTCGCACAGCAAGGAAATGTCTGAGACTGGATTTGAACCCAGGTCTTCCTGATTCCAGGTGCAGCGATTTATCCATCATGGTGCCACCTAGCTGCCCTGACAATACTGGAGTTGATTTTAAAAAACAATCCTGCTTCTTTAAAGACAGGATATAACATGGTAGAGTAGAAAAGATGCCAGAGAACAAGCAAAACATTCCAGGTTTAAATTGCACTTTATGGAATGTATGACTCTGAGCAAGTCACCTGACAAGTTCAAATTCGAGCTCTGTCATTCACTGCCTGTGTGACTAAGTCACATAATGATAATAAATACACATATATAATTTATATATCACTTTAGGGTTTGCTAAGCATTTTTCAAATTATATCTCATTTGATTTTCACAACAATCCTGGGAGGGAGGTGTGATTATCAGCCCCATTTTACAGATGAGTAAACTGACAACAATCAAGTGACTTGCCTGCAGTCAAGTGTCTGAGTCTCCATCTGAATTTGGGTCTTCCCAATTCCAAGCCCATCTATAAAATTAGACACTTGGATTAGGTGACCTTTAATGTTCCTCCTAGTTCTAAATCTAGGCCCCTATGATTCTACGGTCCTAAGTTAACCTGTGTGAACCTCAGTTTTCTTATCTGTAAAATGGGGAATTGGCCTAGGCCCCCTCTAAGCTCCCTTTCAGCTCTAGATCCTGGATCCTAGGATGCTCTGAAGTTGGATGGAAGCAGGAGCTATTTATTTTACAGATGGAACTACTGAGTCCCAGAATGAATGACTGATTTGTCCAAGATGTAAGTGTCAGAATTACAGTCCATGTTTCTTGACTTTCAGTCTGAGAGGAGGAGCTATACAATCACAGAGGTGAATAGAGCCTACAGGTCACCTAACCCTGTATCGTGGCTATGCCAGAAGTTCAGAGCTGAAAGGGCCCTTAGAATTCTTAGAACACAGGATGTCAGAGCTGGGAGGAACCTTAAAAATAGATTTGTAAGAGCTATGAGAGACCTCATCTAATCTACCTCAGGGATTTTCAGATGGGGAGACTGGAGCCCTGAGAAGTGGTACTACTTGTCCAAGATCGGGACATTGTAACTTTGGCCTAGGACTAGAATTCAGATCTCCTGATGCCTGAAGGACATGAAATGTTCTGACATAGCAGAACCATTTCCATTACACCATTACATTTCCATTGCCTCTCAATAAGAATCCCTTTAGGCTCTCTCTGACATATGGTCATCCAACCCTTATCTGATCCTCTAGTGACAGGGAGCACACTTCTCTACTCATTCCATTGTTAGATAGTGCCAGGTGTTAAACAAGTCTGAAGTTGAGTTGAACTCTGCTTGTTTATGCCTTCCCTTCCCCTGCCCCTAAGCCTCACCCCATATTACTAGTTCTGCCTTCTGGGGTCAAGGTTACTACTTTTTCTCCATCACAGCTCTTTGGCTATGGGCAGTGTGATAGCAGGAACCCTGCAAGGAGTGAGGGGTCCTCGGAGAATTTGGGTTGGAATCCTGGCCCTTCTCTGCTTCATACTAATTGCACATTGTTTAGTTTCTGTTCTCCGGGATGCTTTCCTGATCTTAAAAATGAAAGGATTGTGTTTGATGACCTTCAGGCCACCTTGAAACTTCAAGCCTCATGAGCCTAGGAAAGGAGCAGGCACATCCTCCCTTTGCTCCACAAAGCACATGGTCTCCCTTTCCACAGCTGTCTAGAGTTCAGAGCCTGGTTGGCAGGGGATAAGGGGAGTTTGGGACAGAAAAAGACCTGGAGAATACCATGTAGGGAGCAGGCCTGTCTCAGCGGGCCAGGACAGGATGGCAAGGATCTCTCCCATTCCTCTGGTGTTGCTTCTGGGGCTCATGAGTGCCCAGGCAGTCACGAGATAAGGGTGAGGACTTTAGAATGACCCCAGAGGGCACAGACTGAAACCAAAGAAGTCCACACAGCTGTTGAAAATTGTTGCCCCTCATGTCTTCTCTATCAGACCTAGTTTGCCTCTGACCTACTGAAGAGCTCCAAGGGCAGGCGGGCCTGTGTCCCATCATGCTCTATAAATGACCCATCAGTGGCTGCCAAGGCTGGGACTCCAAAGGCCAGGCACCTGGCAGTCATCCTAGGCAACAATGCCAGCTCAAGTAATAATAAGGATTATAGTTACATGTATGTAACAATCGGTATTCTTTATTTTGGGAATGAAAGACAAATAGATTGGGTTAAGAATATAGAATGTCAGAACAGGAAAGGACCCTTGAACATAAAACATAGGGTGCCAGACTTGAATGGACCTTAGAACACAGAATGTGAGAGTCGGGAGAGGCCTTAGAACAGGGAATGTCAGAGCTGGGAGAGATCTGAGAACAGAGAATGTCAGAGTTGGGAGGGGCCTTAGAACAGGGAATATTAAATTAAGGAGACCTTAAAGATAATCCAGCGGCACACATACACACACCCCATTTGACAGAGGAGGAAGATGAGACCCAGGAAAGTGAAATGACTTATTGTTGGCCCAATAGACAGCAAGTAGTACAATCAATATTGGAATCGAAGTCCCCTGACCCCAAGTATAATGTTATTTGCACTATCCCACAATGCCTTTGTCATAATAAGGTAACATTATTTTTATAGTGGGAGGACATATGGAGGTTCTTTTTTTTCTCTCCTTTGCTTTAATATTTGTACAACTTCATAGTTGTGGTTACTTTCCCTCGTCCTCCCCCCACAGTGGAGATTGCATGGCCTCCATACTTTTTCCTCCTGTGCAATTCTTATCCTCAAATCCTACCTTCCAGGGCTGAGGCCAACCCTCACCCCCAACCCCAGAAGATTCACCCAAAGATTCACCCCAGAAGTGGGGGGGGGGAGGCTTCCTTGAATTATTTTGGCCTCTTGATGACACCATGAATTCCTTAGACTTTCATTTTCTCCCTTTTCTAGTTCCACAAGGCTTCAATGATGCCTCTTATAGCACTTAGCATGCATATGTAATATGCCTGCTTCCACCTGCCAAGTGTCTTTCCCCTGCCCATTGGCTTCTTCCCCATTGCAATTCCTCTGATGTGTGCTGTTATCTGAATCATGGACAAGTTAGCTTTACTGAGCAAACATTTCAATATTTTAACTTTAAGGACTGGCCATTTCAATGTCATGAATAACCTCTCCAAGGATGAAGATCACCTTCTTGGCAGGTGGTTTTCTGCTATGGCTAAAGCATCCATCCTTCTGTGGCTACTTTGGTGAGGAGACTCTTGGAGCTAAGATACAGTGGTCTCAAGATGGCAGATGTACATTCCACTCATTGACTGGCCCATGCTTGAAACTTGTCCAGCTTAAGGGAATCTTCCAGTACTTGTTCTCTGCGACCATAGACTTTGAGGATCTGGGGTTACCAGCAGAATATTTAATGGGTTTGAGATCACTGAAACTTTTTAAAATGTTATCCTAATGTAAATCTAATTCTTCCACTTTCATTTTGGGCCCCTTCTATTGGGGTCCATGGCAGCTCATGTCTAATAGAGATATACTGCTCAAGTATATTCATACACACACACACATACACACACACACACACACACACACACACACAAGCTCAACAGGATGCCCACCCAACCCTAGGGCATCCTTTGGGCATTGGAGAGGCAAGGGGTGGAGACGGCAGACCTTTGATTTCATTGGTGTAGATTATAAAGAATTCCCCAGTGAAAAAACTCCCTTCACGGTGCAGATCTGAACCTGCTCTGCAATTTTGTAGTCTTAGAGAATTGCCTGGAAGCAATGAGAGATTAGGTGACTTACCCAGAGTCACGCAGCTAGTGTATGTTAGAGATGAAATCAGAACCCAGGTCATGTTGGTTCCAAGTCCAGCTCTCTGCTCAACATACCTTGCCACTCCATCAATGTGGGCAGGAGACATTTTTCCAATATTTTGTTTTTCTAGTGTAGATGGTTAAACCAATTTCTTTCATTTTACTGTAGACTTCACTGAAGAGACTTTTTATTGCTCTGAGACCCAATGCAATTAGTATGATGTCATATGTAAATTGGAGCATTCTGCGAATCTTGCTACCAATGGGAAATCCTCTTATTTAGACTATGTAAAACAGTCTCCAAGACACTGTTGAACATATAAGTTCTTGTTTAACACCTCATTTGATTTCAATGTTCAGTGAATCAATAAACAAAGCTTTCCACTGTCAATCAATCAGCTAGTACCTGCTGTGCACCAGGCACAGAGACACAGACAGAAATGAACCAAGCCCTGCACTAAGGGAGATTGTGTTCTACTGGGAGAGACAACCTGTAGATTGCTAAGTATACATGCAATAAATAGCTGTTCAAATTGGAGGGCAGGAGGAGAATGGGTGGGGGGGGGTAGGGATAAGTGAGGGGAAGCCAGGCATCAGTAAGGGCTCCATGAGCAAAATTGTGAAGCAAATAAGAGATTCTAGGGTAAGGGGTTGAGGAGGCAGTGCTATGAATTCTTGTGTGAATTTAGCTACTATCCATATAAAAAACATCTACTCTAAGGAGGGGATTCAAGTCTCCACTTTGCTCTAGCAAGGGCATTGATTTCTCAAAATCAATAGAGTCAATACAGTGGGACCTCATCATCTTCATACCTTAAAGTCCATTATACAAATAAAGACAGTCAGTCAATAAGCATTTCTTAAGTGTTGACTGTGTAGTCAGGCATTGTGCTAAGTCCTGGGTATACGGAGAAGGACAAAAGAAGCCCTGCCTCAAGAAGCTCTCAGACTAATGGGACAGACAATAACTTTGTACAAACGAGCTAGAGACAGGATGAACTGATGAGAACTGACAAAGGTAAGGGGGATCCATGTAAGAAATTCCTGAAAGGAATGGGGATATCATCCTGTAAGAGGTAGAATTTTAGCTGAGCTTGAAGGATGCCAGGAGAAAGAGGAATGAGAGTACTCCAGGCATGGGGACAGCCAGAGAAAAGGCCCACAGCTGAGACATAAAACAGCAAAAGAGGCCAGTGTCATGGGATGGAAGAGTGTTGTTGAAAATGCTAGTCTCAGATCACCAACTGCCTCTGGGACATCTCAACTAGATACCTCCCAGATAGCTTAAATTCTATTTGTCCAAGGTAACAAACTTGTTATCCTTCCCATGAAGGCCTCCCCTCTTGCTTAGTTCCCTCTTGCTGTTGATGGTACTACCATCCTCCAGTCACCCAGGCTCTCTCTCACCCTCCATATATAACTATATGCCAAGTCCTCTTGCTCCTATCTTTGTAACACCTATGGGATCCAAGCCCTTTTCTCCTCTGACCCTGCCACCACTTTGGAGGAGACCCTCATCGCTCACACCCATACTCTTGTTATAGCCTGCTGTCTGGCCTCCTGACTCCAAGTGTTTCCCTATTTGCAGCTGTCTGATTGATCTCACTAAAGCACACTGACCATGCTATCCCTCCCTCCTCCATTCAATAAACTCTGGTGGCTTCCTATGACCTCCAGCATCAAATATCAAAATCCTCTGGTTGGCTTTGAAAGCCCTTTATGAACTGGCCCCATCCTACCTTTCCACTGTTATCACAACAGACTCCCCTGCATGTACTCTGAAATTCGGTGACACTGGTCTTTTTCATGTTCCTTACACACACAACTCTCCATTACTGGACTGGGCATTTTCACTGGATGGCTTTCATCCCAGGAATGCTCTCCCTCCTCATCTCTGCCTTCTGGTTTCCCTCAGATCCTAGCTAAAATCCCACCTTCTGCAAAAAGTCTTTCCCAGTCAGCCCTCCCTAATTTTGGGCGCATTTTTTTTTCTGTTAGTTATCTCTAATTTCCCCTCCATTAGAAGGTGAGCTCCTTGAGTTTGAGGGCAGAGACATTGAGTGGGGGGAGGCTTTCATTTTTATCCCCAGCTCTTAGCATTCTGTCTGGCACATAGTAGGTGCTAAATAAATGCTTGTTCATGAATTTCCCTCTTCGAGGCCTCAGTTTCCTCTCTGTGAAATGAATCCTCCAACATTCTATGTTCTATGTTCTATGATTTTTGTGATAAGAGGACTTTGTCGTCTGCTGTAGATCATCTCCCCTTTCTCAGCTTTCAGTATTTGTCTTTTTTCTACTCTGGGTAAAGTCAATACTCTTTGGACGACCCTACTGAAAAAGCTGCTCTCTTATATCAGCAATAAGAATGCACACAAGAATTGTCCTTAGATAATAGACAGTCAACTGAGTTGACTAGCTAGATCTCAGTAGGCCATAGATGTGGAGTTCAAATCTGGGGCCTTGGATCATTCTAGAATCCAACACTTCACAGCTGTGTGGCCAAGTAAAAATCACTTAGCCTCTTTGAGAACAATAACAGCTAGTATCATTTAGTGTTTTAAAGACCTTTACAAATACAATCTCCTTTGATTCTCACAACAAGCTTGTGAGGAGGGAGCTATTCTCATCCTCATTTGACAAATGAGGAAACTGAGGCAGACAAGTTAAGTGACTTACCCAGGGTCATGCAGCTCATAAGTATCTGAGGCAGGATTTCAATCTGTGTCTTCCTCAACTCCAGGCCCAGTGCTCTGTCTGCTGTTGTCTCATCTATAAGTGAAGATAATAATTTCACTCCTTACCTCCTGGGAGGAGATAGGAGAGAGTCTTTTATAAACTTCAAAGCACTAGATCAGGGATTCTTAACTTTTGTAGTATCAGAGAACCTTCTGGCAGTCTGGGGAAACCTAGTAACCTCTTCTCAGAATCATATTTTTAAATAGAAATAAAATCCATGGGATTACAAGGGAAACCAACTATACTGAAATAGTTATTGAGATTTTTTTTTTAATTCATGGACTTCAAGTCAAGTATTCTTGAACTAGAGAAATCTGTCATTTAGTTGTTTCAGTCATGTTCGATACTTCATGACCCCATATGGGGTTTCCTTGGCAGAGATACTGGAGTGGTTTGCCATTTCCTTCTCCAGCTCATTTTATAGATGAGGAAAATGAGGTAAGCAGGGTGAAGTAACTTGCCCAAGAGTCTGAGGTCAGATTAGAACTCAAGAATGTGGGTCTTTCTGATTTCAAGCCCAGTGCTCTATCCACTGTGCCACATAGCTGCCCCAGGATGAGGTTATTCATAAAGAATGATGGATGTGGTGTAGCGGAAAGAACGCTATCTCTGAAGTAAAAAAAATCTGGATGCAAATCTGCCTTCTGATGCTGTATGACTTTGGCAAATCCCTGAGCCACCATTTTCTCATCTGAAAAAAGAGGGTTTTGGTGGCCTCTGAGGTCCCTTCCAGCTCTAAATCTAGGATCTGATGTGTGATTTCATGCCTCAGTTTCCTCACCTGTAAAATGAGAGGGGTTGGAATAAATAACTGGCCTCTGATGTCCCCCTCCCCAGCTCTAGATCTTTGCTATCTGAACCTACATCCCAGCCCCGCCACTTACTGGCCTCATGACATTAGACAAATGCACTCAACCTTCCAATTTTCTCTTCTCTGGAATAGTACTTACACTATATAGCCCATGAGGTTGTGGAGGAGTACTTTATAAAGCCTAAAACACCCTATAAATGTGAGCTCTTATTATTATGGGCATCATCTCAGTCATTAAGAAAGCTGCCTCTGTGCCTTCTTGTTAGGAGCAGCACAGACAAAGACGAAGAAGATGCGCCAAGAGCATGAGCCCGAGTTCTGCAGTCGGCTCGGAACTTTGCCCATGACATGCCTGATGGATGGGTGGCCTTTCGTTCCTCCCCTCCCTTCTCCCTGAGCCTCCTGACACTTTGCAATCTTCCATCCTTCTCATTTCAAGAAAGAAACATTTGAGCCCAGACTCAGCAATTAGGATTATAGATCAAGAGACCTGAAGAGGGACATGAGAGGTCTTTTAACCCAACCTCCTTGTTTGGCAGAGGAGGAGACTGAGGCTCAGAGAGGGGCAGGCACTTGATCAAAGTCACACGGGCAGCAAGTGGCTGAGCTGGCATGCCAATTGAAATGATTTACTTCAAATCTGGCATTCTTTCCAATGCAGTGTTTGTTTCTCTCTCTCTCTCTCTCTTTCTGTCTCTGTCTCTCTCTTTCTCTGTCTCTGTCTCTCTTCTTCTCTTCTGAATCTCTCTCTGACTGTCTCTCACCATTTCTCTCTCCTCTCTGTCTCTCTTCTCTCTCTCTTTTCCTGTCTCTCTGTATTTTTCTGTCTCTTTCTATTTCTCTGTGTGTCTCTCTATTTCTGTCTCTCTGTCTCTGTCTCTCTCTGTCTCGCTCTCTGTCTCTCTCTGTCTCTCTCTTTCTCTCCCTGTCTCTCTCTGTTTCTCTCTTTCTTTCTCTCTTTCTCTCGCTCTCTCTCTCCTCAGACTCTCAGTTACCAAGTTCTCATATACATCTCTCAACACCGTGAAACAAAGAGAAAAGTTTTCCTTTATGCAAGTAGCTCATTTTTTAAGAGCATTCACAGCATCAGTGGGTGTTTTGTTGGTAGGAGAGAATCTGTTGGAATCTTAATGTACTGTTTAGATAGTTCACATCAATTGAAATGTTCTATGTGATGGCAAAATCCCTCCCTCCCCCGCCCAATCTAATTTAGCCAAAGATGTTTTTTTTATTAAAAGAAACTTTCTGAGGATGAAATACAAACAGATAATAATTCATTCATTCAACCAATATTTATCAAGCTTGATTTCGAATGCTCTCAAACCCCAATCTTGTCCTCCCAGCTGAATCACCCATCTTTGCAGAGTTGCCTGATGGATTTTGTTGTAAGTATCAACTTCCTTAATTGTGACAGAAAAGAACAATGTGAAAATAAATGTTTTGGCCTCTCTCCACCCCTATTCCCCCTCCTTATTCCTCAGTGTCTGTCTCTCCACTGAGCTCCCATTGAGAAAACCTGGTAATTGACTCTGTTACCTTTCTGTTACTAATGTGCTAGCAAAAACAACTGGTTGCTGAGCCTTCATTTTCACAGGAAGCACTGTGTGACAGAGCTGGAAGTAGTGACCAGGGAGTGGTAGAAGCTGGGGGAGACCTTAGATGCCACCCAATTTCACATGTTCATTTTGCATGGAAAAGCTCAGAAAACTGAGGCCTGGAGAGACGAGTGAATTTCTCCATGTTGCATAAACAATTCCAAGATTCGTGTTGCTTATCATTCATTTTAAAAGTCAGCTTCTTAATTCACTATTCTTTTCACTATTAAAGTTGAACCATATCTTCCCCAAGTCAAGTCAAGAAACATTCATGAAGCCCTTGTGCCAGGCACTGTGCTAAGCTCTAGGTATACAAATAGAAGCAAATAAACTGTCCCTGATCTCAAGAAGTTGATATTCTAAAGGGGAAGACAGTACACAAAATGGCCCTGAAAGGGAGAGGAGAGGGAGGAAAGAAAGTACCCATGTGAAGGCATGGTAGCAAAGTCCGGAGAGTCAGAAGCAGAGCCAGAAAAAGAATGAAAGATGACCAGTCTGGATGCTTTCTCAAAATGGAGGCCATGGGAGGAACAAGCCAGTGGGAGAAGGGGACCGAAGGAATGGAGGGATGTTCAAGAGTGAGGACCTAGGGACACTGAGTGAGCTGCAGTAAAGTCTAGAGAGTCAGAAGTAGGGCTGGAAGAGAAATGAAGGATGGCAGGCCTGGACCCCAGGAGATTTCATGAGCCATTGCTAAGTTGGGTAGCTGGTTCATGGCAAGGAAAGCAAAAATATATCTTGCTCCTCTCCACCTGGTAAAATCCTACTCATCCTTCAAGGTCCAATTAAGGTACTGACTGTGAAGCCTTCACTCATCTCCCCCAGGCTGAAAATTATTTCTTCCTCTTCAAATTGTCCTGTGTATGGCTTTCTCTGTTGCCCCATCACATTCTATCTTGTTTCATGCTTATATGGGAATTTATTAATCTTATTAATGCCTTCTAAGAGTTCACTTGGGGAAACTGAGGCAATGAGGGAAACACAAACACACATATACATTTCTTATTTCACTCATTGTACGTGTAAATATATATGTGTATATATATAAAATATATATGTAATGTATGTATTTCTTATGTATGCATGCATACATGTATGTATGTATATATAGGTGTACATTTCCCAACATGCTAAGGTTTCCTTTTCTCTTTGCCCTTCTCGAGACTTCTGGCCTTTTTTTTTTTGGCTTCAATCCCAGGCAACTCCTAATGCAGAGACTTCAGTGATGTCCCCTGAGGAATAAGGTGGCCCATTGTCACCTGCTGGTTATAATTCTGGCTCAAGTTTCTTCTCACCCTCACCCCCTCCACTGGAGGAACTGGGATGGATCCTGGAACACACCGTGGAGATCCATCATGGAAAAGTGACCAAGATGATGTGAGACAAACAGATAATCCACACCGGGGCCTGGTAAGCCTGATGGTTTGCTCAACTTACCTAATTCAGTAAGTTCCAAGCATTCAGTCCTTTCCTTATTCTTTCTTCTATCTCCCAATTGTAAGGAGGCATGGAAGGAGGAGAGACCACCAGGCCAAGTAACCCCGTGCCAGCCCTGGAGTCAGAAAGACTCATCTTCCTGGGTTCAAATCCAGCCTCAGACTGTATGACCCTGGGCAAGTCACTTCACCCTGTTTGCCTCAGTTTCCTCATCTGTACAATGAACTGGAGAAGAAAATGGCAAACCACTCTAGCATCTTTGCCAAACAAACAAACAAATGGGGCCACAAAGAATTAGAGACAACTAAAAAACAACTCAACAATAACAACAAAGTACCACAAATAAGGTTGGTTGACATGAGAGCAAGAAAAGAGTAGGAGCCTAGGAGTAGAGCATAGGAGCCAATAAGAAATTTTCCCATTTTAGTAACTATGGAACAAGCTCTTTATCACATTCTATACCAGTATCAACACTGGGGTCAGGCCTCGCCACCCAGGCTTTGTGAGCTTGGGCAGTAGGGAAGGGGAATGGCACAAGAGTTTGAAGGTTGAGACCTTCTTGTTAAGCATGGGTCTACTACGAGCTTTGTGCACTGAGGAAAACTCCTGGCTGGTGACATGGGTATACCACAGCTTAGCCAGGCTGATATTACTCTCCTTGAACGGTTAGTTAATTAACTAAGTGAAAGTCTACTTCCCTGCTGGGCATTGAAAACAGGGAAGTGAGCCAGATGGGACTTGGATTGCCTTTGAAGTAGCCCCAAATGTGCATATCACCCATACCAGGTTTTGTAACCCCAGTTACAAAGACCCCAGCACATCTTGTGTGGAAAGCCAATGAGAAGCTCATTTATATAGAACAGGGTAGAGAACCTGCGGCCTCCAAGCTACATGTGGCCACAAGGGCATAGGTTCCCCACCCCTGAAGAACTTTCTAAAGTTTTTTGCATTCATGATCTCATAGATTTATAGACTTTGGGAGCTGGAAGGGACTATATAAATCATGTATTCTCTACTTCTTAGCCTACCTTCCCATTTCTCAAGTGAGAAAACTGAGTTTCACAGGGCTACCTAACCAGATTAAAATGTAACTGGGAAATATTTAACCAATTAAGAAAAAGACAACAGAACTTAAGATCATAAGATTTAGAGATGGGAGTTTCTCTAGCCCACATCTCATTTTACAGATAAGGAAATTCATTAGTAAGGAACAGAGCTGGGATTTGAACTTGGGTCTTCTGACCGTAAATCAAAAGTTCTTCTCTTCATACCCTTTTGTCTCCTTGTCTTTCCTTCCTAGTAAGAGACAGTCCAGTATATAGAGTGATGAGACTAGAATCAGGAAAACATGATCTCAAATTTGACTTCAAACACTTACTAGCTAAATGAACTTGGGCAAGTCATTTAACCCTGTTTGCCTCAGTTTCCTTAATTATAAAATGAGGATAATAACTGGGTTGTTATGAAGATCAAATGAGATAATATTTGTGGAAAAAACGCTTAGTGCATCTTAGTAGGTACTTAGTACCACTTAGTAGGTACTATATAAATAAAATCTATAAACTCTCAAACTCTTTCAACAGCTTCCTACATGGACTCTTGGCTTCTAGTCTTTTCTCTAATCCATCCTTCATACACCTGCCAAAATCATCTTGTAATAGAACAAGTCTGACTATGATACTATACTGCTCAATAGCCTTCAATGGATCGCTATTTATCTGAAAATTAAATACAACTATCTTGGCGTGTGGAGCCCTTCATTGCAAGAATCCAGTCTACCTTCTAGGCTTTCCTCACCTTACTTACTTCCCCTTCACATACATCTAGCTAAACTTGCCCTGTCGCTTGCTCTCAGACAAACTCAAAACTCCAAAATTCTACCTCTGAGCCTTTGCACTCAACTGTCCATATGCCAGAAATGCCCTCTCTCCTCACCTTTGCCTCCTTCAGTGTGCTCCCTCCTACAAAAAAGTCTTTCCTGATCTCCCCACTTGTTCATTCTGTTCTCTCCTTCCTCAAGGTCTATTGGATTTCTCTGTTTAAATGTTGTGTCTCCAAGTAGGATGAAATCTTCAAGGTAGGAGTAGTTCTTTATAATAGGTCTTTATAACCTCAGTGCCTTGTATACAGTAAGCACTTAATAAATATCCATTAGATTGGACTTGGAACTATCAGATGATTTGTAGAGGTAAACCTCACACCTTGCCCTTCACTACTACATCTTGGGTATCTATATACTTTCCATCTGTCTCTCCCCTCATTCCCTAAGTGAGGACATCTTTTCTACCTCTTTCCCAAAATTCAAAAGTCCCTAGTTATGACAGACAGGAAAATTGATAGATTTAGAGGCACCAGGAGAAGAAATGAGCCTCTCCCATAATCCTGTCCTCAAGCCTAGGAGCTGGTGAAAGCAATGTGTGAGATCGGATCCTTTCTGTGGACCCTGGATACATTCCTCAGCACCAACTCAATCTTTCCACCTTCCCATACTGGCACAGAATTGAAACCTGAGGAAAGTGGTGACTCACCCATCTGTATTCATCCTGGAAGGCATGTCAGATGCTCAGAGTCAGGGGAACTATGCAGCTGGGAATAGGGCATTAGGCCCACCCTCTTGCTCTGGGCCAATAAGTATTTTCAGCACTGTTACCCCCTCATCTTACCAATACAGGCAGATCTCATGTCAGGAGCCAATGAAAAGCTCAGATGTACATAGAGTTTTCCAGAGCCCTTTTACATGTATGACTTCATAGATTCATAGACTTTTGGAGCTAGGATCATGTAGTCTCTATCCCCTATACTACCTTCCCATTGGATAGATGAGAAAACTGAGTTTCACAGCTACCTGACCAGATTAAAATGTAACTGGGAAATACTCAGAAAAATTAACAATGATGCAACAGAACACAGATAATGTTCATTGACAGATGTTCATATGCAGTTTTCTTAGTCAATATGTACCCACTGGGATCCATATGTACAACTTAGTGGCCCCTCTTTCTGTTGAAATTTAATACTGATACCTTAGAGCACAGAATGACAGAACTGCAAGGTGGTGCAGTAGACAGAACAGTGGACTAGGAGTCAGGGAACCCTGAGTTCAAATCCAGCCTCAGACACTGTGTCCCTGGGGAAGTCACTTAACCTCTGTTTGCTTCCGTTTCCTCAACTGTAAAATAGAGATAAAAATAACACTTACCTCTTAGTGTTGTTGTGAGGATCACAACCAGGCGATATTCGTAAAAAGTGCCAAGCACAGTGCCTGGCACATAGTAGGTATAAATGTTTATTCCTTATCTGTTGTTATTATTACAGGTTACCTTAAAATACCAAAAATAGAATATCATTGCTGAAAAGGACCTTAAAACAGGCTATCAGAGCTAGGAGGGGGCTTACTATGTGTTTAGCACATAGTAGGTAGTATGTACATGCTTATTTTTTACCCATTCTTCATTATTATTTTTACAAGGACTCTTAAAACATTGAAGGTTGAATATCAGTGCTGAAAAGGACCTTAGAAGAGACTGTCAGAGCTTGGAGGGTCTTTAGCATGGTGAGTGATCCTTAATGAATGTTAATTGACTGACTGATAAGAGGGACCCTAGCCCATATAACATATAATGTTATGCTTCCAAAGGATCTAAGAATACAGAATGTCAGAAGAGGACAGGTCCTTCCAGCACAGTGTCAGAGTTAGAAGGGACGCTTGAGCAGATAACCTAGAAAGCTCCACTTTGGAGGCCCTCAAGAATATGGTTATGCCCATGATGGGAGGGGGTAAGAACATCAAATGTCAGTGCTAAAAGGGGCCTGAGAGCATGTAGTATCAAAGCTGCAAAGCTCCTTTGAGACTGATGGATTGCACCTGAATATTCTCACTCTCTGCACCCCCTCTTTCCCTGCTAATTTTGTTTCTAAGCATGACACCTTGTGTCCCTTTTCATAATTTCAGTCTTTAGCATCCCTGAAAACACAAATCAGATCAGTCTCTTGGCTGGTTGCCATGACAACCCCATACACAGAGGAGCTGCTCAAAAGGCTGGGAAATGCTAGGAGCCATTACCAACTTTCTTCCTCTTCACACCTTGCTTTCCTCAGGGGGACACAAAGGCAAGATCTAGCATTATTACTGGGTAATTGAGGGCTAGATTGGCTGTGTCCAAACTGCTGACATCAGGCTTAAGCCTCTGTTAATGACTATTTACAGGTGGAAGGGGGAGGGCCATGTGATCCATGTGCTATGTGCTTGTTATCCAGGCCCTGACTGGAGGACTGGCAGGTAAATGATTTGTTCAGTCAGCCATAGGCATGAACTCCTTGCAACCCCATAGCAAAAGTCAGAGACTTGAGTCTCAAAGCTTTATGATCAAATTAGGGAGACAGGAAAAGGAACATATACCCCTGCCCCCACCCCCAGTGACCCAAAGGAAGGGAAAGGGGGAGGGAATAAAGTGATGAGTATTTACGAAGTTCTTACCATACTATACTATACTGTACTAAATACTTATATTTTTACAAATATCGCCTCTGTGATTATGTGTCCCTCAGAGATGAGGACTTGGCGGGCTTACAGAAATTAGTCAAAGTGTCCACATTTTTAGGCTTTTTGGCTTTTGGAAGGAATTTTCCACAGCCACAGGGCTGAGATGTGGACAAACCATATGGAGAGACGGTAAAGGAAGAGAATCACATTCCATGCTGGTTTCCCAGGGTTCTTCTGCTGAGCTACTGGGGATTCTTGTTGTTGTCATTGTTGCTGGTTCTTCATTCTTGAAGAGTGCCAGTGACATCAGGAGGGTGATGTCTTGACTGGTAAGTGAGATGGATCTAAGTAACATCATCAGTCTCACTCTATTCTCCAGTCATCTGAGTCCAGTGGCAAGACATAGGTCAGGACAACTGGAAAGACCTCAGATGCAGTGAGAGACCTTGACCTTTTTAACCTAAGGTCTGTCCCAGCTCTCAGTTTGTCTGAGGCAACACCCAGTCAGCAGTGATTTAAGGCTAGATCAGGCTAGATAAGAAATGAGACAAAAGATGGCCTAGTTTGCTTACTCAAAAAAAAAATGACCACTGTCTCTACAAAATAAAAGGGGGAAAGTGAGTGGAACTAAGACCTTGTGACATGGCTTGACAATATGAAGATAGGTCAGAAGATTGGGGTTGGTGAGACTGCTGAAATCATTCTTGTTTTCTTCCTACTTCTTTGAGGCATTACCCAGGAAAAAGTTCAAGTTCCTGTCATCTTTCTGACCACTTCATTTCTCATTTCTCCTCTGATTCATGAGAATAAAGGGCTGTGTGTGTGTGTGTGTGTGTGTGTGTGTGTGTGTGTAGGGAGAGGTTCAAAACTCCCCCCACTTCCTCTATCATGGCCCTGCATATGGAAACCTCCTCCTTTAAATGTTTATTGCAGCTAGGTGGTGCAGTGGATAGAGCACCAGTGCAGGAGTAAGGAGGACCTGAGTTCAAATCTCACCTCAGGCACTTGACACTCACTAGCTGTGTGACCTTGGGCAAGTTACTTAACCCCAAATGCCTCATCCTGGGTCATCTCCAGTCATCCTGATGAATATCTGGTCACTGGATTCAGATGGCTCTGGAGGAGATGTGAGGCTGGTGACCTGCACAGCCCTTCCTCACTCAAAACAAAGTCAAGTGCAAATCATGTCATTATTTCTCTGATGGCATGGTCTTCTTTGGCAATGAAGGACAAACACACACATACATTTCTGTTCGAAATTGTTATTAAAGGGGTCGGCCAGTTACAGTTATTTGTCCCTGGACCCATAAGTTCTCAATTTGGGATTATAAGACAGGAACTTAACCCAAAGAGGAAAACAGATTTTCCTCAGTTCAGGTTGAGGTGGAAGGCAAGTTGATTAAAGAGAATTTCTACAGAGTTAATAATCTTCAAGCTGTTTCTACCTGCTAAGCTGTTCAGAATCCAGAGGGAGAGATATAACAAAGAAACAAGTCATTAGCAGTGAGCAGTAGAGGTTGGTGTATTTATTCAGGCCAGCTCAATCACCTAATTTTAGTGTTGAGGGGTACCTTAACAGCAATCTAGTTATACTCGTTTCTGACAAAGGATCTCTATAAGATCCCTGATGCATGGTCATTCAGCCTTTGCCCAAAGGAGGAAACTGCCACTTTCAGAGGCAGCCCACTCCACTTTTAGACAATGCTGTTATGAAGGTGGTATTTTTTCCCCTTGATACCAAGCCTAAATCTGACTCTCTGCCCCAATAACCCTGGGATGTAGGTGCTTTTATTATCCCTATCTTACAGAGGAGGAAACAGAGGCAGAGGTGAAGTGACTTGCTCAGGGTCACAGCTGGAAAGTGTCTGAGGCTGGATTTGAACTCAAGTCTTCCTCACTTGAGGCCCATTGCTCTGGGCCCTGTGCCACCTTGTAGGTTTGTCATTCTGCATTCTAAGGGCCTGTACAGCTCTGACATCCTGTGTTCTAAGGTCTCTCCCAGCTCTGACATTCTCTGTTCTACAACTTCTCCCAGCTCTGCCATTCCATGCTCTAAGATGTTCTAATACATGTTCTAAGATATATTCTACTCTGACACTCTGTGTTCTAATATTGATATCCCAGTATAGGTTGACTGTATGTTAAACGACTGGGGCAGCAGGGTGGGTAAAGAATGGGGAAATAGCTTGAGTCATCATTATCCTGGTCCACATGATCATTATCCACACATTAGCTGCCTTGGGTTCAAATTCTGGTTCAGCTAGATAATACTTCTGCAGCTGTCTCGGAGTCTCAGTTTCCTATTCTGAAAAATGCTCGCTTTGGACCACCTGGTGTCTAAGATCGCATCCCAGCTCTGAATCCTAGGCAGCTTTTTCTGTGTATCAACCCTGTCATTGCTATTAAATTCCACTGAATATCCGAGTGCAATTTTCCCGATTGGAATGTCCAAGCCCCACACTTCATTTCTGCTTCTTCCCTCTCAGGGGTAAATGAATCGTCAAGCAATTGATTGACCCAGGTACTGAGAATAATGTCAACAATGCTGCAGGGGAGCAACAGGTAAGATAATTAAGCTGGAACATTTCTCTTCCATTGAGGGACATGGTTAAAATAAATCAATTAGTCAGCCTGGCAAACAAGGGATTCAAAGACCCTCAAGTCACTCTATGGGATGTCTGGGCAGGCTGATTGAACAATAAATAGCCTGGCATGTTCAGACCTCTGGACTTAACAAGCTTGGTTTAGTGGGAGGCCAGCCTGCTGGAGAAAAAAGAAAGCAGAGTGAGCCACTGCCTGGCTATGAGAAAAACTGGCAATTAGTCCCAGCTCTACCGGTTAGGGGGTTAAGTTAGCCAACCCCCGCCCTCCTCCCCAGGCCTAATATTTCTCCTCTATAAAATGAAAGCATTGGACAAGGCCATGTCCAAGTCTCTTTCCTGTTTCCAGTCCAATTCTCCAAGTGCCAGAGCTGGATTTGTGCCTAGGTTCTGCTGTTCACTGACTGGGTAACCACGGATAGGTTGTTTTCCCTCTCTGGGTTTCCTCAACTGTAAAAAGAGGGGTTTTGCTAGCCAATGAACCCCTCCAGCCATATTCTGAGACCCTTTCATCCTGTACTGTTCCGGGACCTTTCTCTACCTGCTGATTTCAGGGTGCTACTTTATTGCTAGACACACTTGGCACATAAATCCAATCAAATGTTTAATTAAAACATGAGGCAGGATAAATAACAAGAGAAGTAAATCAGATAGTTAGTGAGGGGCGGGGGTACCCATACCCAGAGGACTGCCTCCTTCCCCCATCACTCCCACCCCTAAGGCAACTGGTGAGTCATGGTCGAATGCAATTCTCTGGTATCCCAGTCCCTCAGGAGAAGGGCACAGTTCATCTCAACTCAGGACCAGGTGTTAGAGCAAATCGGCTCTACTCTACACCTCCTTCTCAGTCTTGGAGCAGCTGCTCCAGTGTGTCTTCCCCTCTGGCACACTAGAGTCCCAAGCACAAGGGCCACATTAGTTCCGCCTTATCTCTCTCTCTCTCTCTCTCTCTCTCTCTCTCTCTCTCTCTCTCTCTCTCTCTCTCTCTCTCTCTCTCTCTCTCTCTCTCTCTCTCTCTCTCTCGCTTCCCCCCCCCCCCCCCAGCTGGCTTTCCTTTTCATAGCCTTTCCCTGATTAACATTTGCTCTATCACCTTCTTAAGTCTAAACAATCAACCAAACAATCTGTAGTGTTTACCTATTTGAGCATTTAACAATTGGCTTTCCCACTTTCACAAGCTGATTGGAACACCTCTGCTCCAGTCCTAGTTTTTAAAATATTTGCATTCCCTGTAAATCACAAAATCAAAGAATTTAAGAATTGGGAGGGACCTCAGAAGCCATCTACTCTATCCCATACCCAAAAGAACATCCCCCTATAGCCACACTTGACAAATGATCAGCCAGTTTTTGGTGGAAGACCTCCAATGAAGAGAAATGTACTGCCTTCCAAGGCAACCAGAACAAGCTTAATCATTATTACAAATGACAGTCTTTCCCTTACAGATTGTTAACATGCCCCTCCTTACCCTCAGCCTTCTCTTCCCCAGGCTAAACATTCCCAGTTCTCGGAACCAGTCCTCTCATAACCCCAATTTGAATCTTGTCAATATCTTTCCTAAAACGTGGCACCCAGTAGGGTGCCCCCGAGGGGATCTTCAATGTTAAATTGAAAATGAATATTCATGATGAATAGCATGGGGATGGTCACCTCAATATCCATGCCCCTGGGCAATTCACCAGAGACTATTTTCCTAGTTGACAAGGAGATATCAAATGCTCTTAGAGACTGCTTATCCAATGAGCTCTGACTCTATCTACTTCTGCCCTTTTTAGCTGATATCTCCCCAACTTTTCCATAAAAAAACTGGAGTTATTTTATCAGATGTAAATGCTACATCACTCCCTTATTCTAGCAGATTTGTCACATTATTATAAAAAGAAACAATTAATCTAGCCCACTCTGTTTTTCCTGAAGTCATGGCCATGCCTTGTGATCAATCCTTTTCTTTCAGAATGTTCATTAACCTTTCTAATAATATAGTCAAGCATTTTCCCAGGAATTAAAGTAAAGCTTACTTGCCTACACAATTCTAATACCATTCTCTTTGACTTTTTCGCAAATTAGAAGCTTTTTTAATCCAGAATCAGTCCTGGAGCGCCTATCCATGATCTTTCAAATATTGCTGAAAGAGGGTTAGCAATCACAATTTCCATTTCCTCTGGTGCCCAAGGATGCAGTTAATGTGGACCAGGTGACACGTACATCATAAAGATTCATCAGTGGGCACACTGCATCCTCTCAGGTAATTATCCTGTATAAACTGTACATATGCAGGCAAATAGTATATAACATCTACACAGGAGTGTATGCATCAGACCAGGCACATATACGGCATGGAGAAATAGAATTTATACTGCCACATAAAGCACAAAGCATCACATATTGGGGCTACATATGAAGTGTCCCCTCCGAACTACCCCCACAGCACTCACAGTCTGCAGCTTGGAGCACTGGAGGCAACTGATACTCCAGGTTCAAGATATTCGGTGAACATTCTACTCCTGAAACTACAGATCATGACCCCCTACTGGTGTTCGTCCATCCAATAGACAGCAATTAGACAGAAATTAGACAATATGCAAGGACAGCTACAAAATGTTACCCATGTAATCCCGGGGTACATATTCCCACAAATTCAAAGTTTCAGTAGGAAGAGGATGTAAAAGAAATTTTTATAGAGAGCTGGTACTAAGGCACAAAGCTAGGGAGCTTACATGGCCAAGAAAGCTCACACCCTTACTGAATGAAGAGCCCTGATATATTTTCTCATCATAAAGTCCTCACATCATTCCACCTTAAGCGTAGCATCTCCTATAGTCAGACCACTCAGTTCGGGCTCCCGGGGCCTGTCCTTCTCTATGGGTTAAAGCCCAATGCTGAGGTTAATTCTCTCTTTAATTCATATCCCTAACTCTAATCCTAAATCCACAGGCATGTCTTCTCTGCTGCCAGAAATCACATTCCTCAAAGCTGTATCACCTCACTTTTATCAGTTGTCCAGTTTACCACTGGGCTCAGTTTACCTGAGTGGCTAAAGGCAGTAGGAAGGTCAAAGAAATCCCTTTCTCCCCTTGCTACTCTCTGGGAGAGACATAAGGAAAAAAAAAACAAAAAAGCAATTCCTTCCAGAGATTGGGGGGTCTTCCTCCATTGATGGCCCTCTTCTCTGCTATAAGAGGTTCCCACTGTTCAGAGCTTTTACTGACCCCCCCCCCCCAAAACTAGAAAGCTTGCTTTTGCAAGGCTCTCAGTGGAAAACATCTGCCAGGCAATGAATGACAAGCTGCTCTCCAATTCTCATATACTTTATACTTTATGGAGGAAGGAATAGCAAAATGAAAACTCTTATTACCTGTCTTGGTTACTTTCCCCTTACTTTTTGTCATTATATCAGCTGGATCAGGGAAAATCAATTGATCAGGGGTGTTCTGAGACAATAGAGTCAACTGAGTGAATCAGATCAAGGGAGTTTGTACCTACTTGGTTCCATGGCAACACCCAGAAACACCTCCCTCTTTATTCCCCCCACCCACCCCTGTGTGCTTGCTGATACGGACTTCAGCAAAATTCTCAAGAATAAAGTACACTTTTTCCTCTCTTTCCTGCCCATTCTATTAGCCCAGGGGTGGGGAACCTGCAGCCTCGAGGTCACATGTGGCCTTCTAGGTCCTCAGGTGCAGCCTTTTGAGTGAGTCCAAGTTTGACAGAACAAATCCTCTTATTAAGGGGATTTGTTCTCTTTTAAATTCAAAGGGCTGCACCTGAGGACCTAGAGGGACATATGTGGTGTCCAGACCCTAGGTTCCCCATCCCTGGACTAGAAGTGAGGATGGCAAGACAGTATTATTGAAGCAAATTCTGGGAGTTTGCTGCTTGTATACATTCTACATTTTGTTTGCCATAACAACAACAACAATGGCTATAACTTTCTATATTTCAATAAATCACATGCCTATTGGGTGAATTATCAGTCCTGGACAAGATGGAGCTATATAGGAAAATGCAATCAAACATTTGAAGAAATATCTACACTTCAATAAATATCTACAGAGCATTAATTAGTCTCCAAATTTCAGAAAGGAGGCATTCTGCCCAAATTCTTTTAAAAGGCAAATATAGGTCTATCATCTAAACCAGGGACAGATAAAGGAGAGAGAGAGAGAGAGAGACAGAGAGACAGAGAGAGACAGAGACAGAGAGAGACAGAGACAGAGAGACAGAGAGAGACAGAGACAGAGAGAGAGCTAGAGACAGAGAGAGACAGAGACAGAGACAGAAACAGAGAGACAGAGAGACAGAGACAGAGAGAGACAGAGACAGAGAGAGAGCTAGAGACAGAGACAGAGACAGAGAGAGACAGAGAGAGACAGAGACAGAGAGAGAGCTAGAGACAGAGACAGAGACAGAGACAGAAACAGAGAGACAGAGAGACAGAGACAGAGAGAGACAGAGAGAGACAGAGACAGAGAGAGAGCTAGAGACAGAGAGAGACAGAGACAGAGACAGAAACAGAGAGACAGAGAGACAGAGAGAGACAGAGAGACAGAGAGAGACAGAGAGACAGAGAGAGAGACAGAGAGACACAGAGAGAGAGAGCTATTGGCCAGTATTTGCTCATTAATGTCTATTCAAACCTTTTAAAAACCCTAGCCAAAAGACTATAACAATACAACCACTTTTGATTACACTATGATCAAATTGGATTTATACCAAGGATGCTAGGATAATTCAACATTAGGAAAACAATTAACATATTTAATCATATTAAAACCAAAAGTACCCCCTCAAATTGCACAATTATATCAATAGCTGCAGAAAAAGCCTTTGACAAAATACATAACTCATTATGAAGGCTAAAAACTCTACAAAGCCTACACATAAAAGGGAGATTTTAATAGGAGAAAAATAAACATTTAAATCCAAAAGATAACAAGCATTGTTTTCAAAGAGGACACATTGGAAGCGTTCCCATTAAATATAGGCATTTTCCTATACTTTTTAAAGTAGGAATAAGCTTTCAACCTATTTGATTTCACATCATCTGAAAAATGTTAGCAAAGGCAACAAGATGAGAAAGAAAGGAAAACGAAACAATTAAAGATATAAACACAGTCAAGGAGGAGACAAAATTATCCCAAACTGCTGGTGACATGATTATTTACTTAGGAAACTCTAGAGAATCAGTGGAGGAGCTAATTAACACAATAGCTTCAGTAAGTACCATGACACAAAATAAATCCACACAATCAACAGCATTTCAATATGGCAATAACAAAACCCAGAAGGCAATCACTGAAGAGGAAATCCCATTCAAAATCACTACAAGATGCAAAAAAATAAAACAAACCAGTAAGGCTCATTCAAGTTTTATAAAGATAAAATTACAAGATGCTCTTTAAAGAAATGAAGAACTTACATAAAAAGACATTCAGTGGTCAAGTCTGATCTGTGCTAATAGAATGAAAATGGAGATATTATCTAAACTAACTTATAGGTTTAATGCTTTATACCAATCAGCTACAAAGGGGATATGTCGCAGAGCTGGACAAAATAACAAAATGTATTTGAAAGAACAAGAGACCTAGAATCTCAAGAAAATGCAAGGAAAAGTAGGAATGAAGGGAAAATGGTAATTCCAGCTTCAAATTATACTATAAAATGGTCAGTATCACAACTATTTGGTACTGGCTTAACAACAAAAGTGGAGATAGGTGGAACAGACAAGATTAAGCAGAATCAAAATGAACAGAATTCTATAACTCAAGGTTCAATAAACCTGAGAACATAAATTAATTACTCAAGGAAAAAAGTTCCTATTTGACAAGAATTGCTGGAAAGTTGAAAACATTCTGGGGAAAAAATGTTTAGACCAATGTCTTACACCAGAAATGTCAAACTAGTGCCAAGTGAAACCAGAACCAGATTAAAGTAGAATTGGGGAAAAGTTAGCAAAATAAATAAAAATACAACAAAGCATAAATAGTATATTACACTTTCAAACTAAGTCAATATGTAGCCTGCAGGGATCCTTATGAATGGATTAGGGACTCCATTTCTATTGTTTCTTTTTGTGTTTGATAGAACTATCTTATGCTATATGCCAAGATAAGCTCCAAAATGAACACATGCCTGAATATTAAAGGTTAAAAAAAATCTGAAAAGAACCAGATCAGATACCTTTTGCACAGTGAAAATTAAAAAATCGACTCTCCAAATCTGGCTCCAGTACATCCCTGGGCAAACTGCCGCATCTTGGTGGTGTTACGAATTGGTCCAATCATTCTCATAAACAATTTGGAATTATCCTAAGAAAGTGACTAAAACGGTTATGCCCTTTGACCTAGAGATTCCACTAACAGTCACGTATCTCACAGAGGTTAAAGACAGAAAGAAAGCCCCCCCAACACACCAAATGTTTATAACATCACTTTCTGTAGTAGCAAAGAACTGGATACAAAGTAGATCACAAACCATTGGGTGAATGATTAATTATAATAACGGAATATTACTCTGCTATAAAAAATTATTAATGAGGAAGTCAGAGAAGCACGAGAAGACTTACATGAACTGATGCAAAGTGAAGTAAGCAGAACCAAGAAAACAGTATACACAATGTTTACAACAATATAAATGGAAAGTGGGAGAAAAAATCTGATTGACATGCAATTATTCTAACCAAACGATCCAGAAAAAAAAAAGAAAAGAATATGTCTCCTTCCTTTTTTTTTTTTTTTTTAATAGATATGGAACGATGGGTATTTATGCTGTCAGATTTGGTTAAAATGTTGGCTAGTTTTATTCAACACCTTTTTTTGTCTTTCTTTTTATTCTTTGTTGTAAGTAAAGAACTGCTGAGAAGGGGTAGAGGTGTGTATTTGGAAATTAATGGGATATAAAAAACAAAATGTAGCAACGAAAATTTTTAATGCACATACACACACGTAATCTTTTAAAAGAGTGAATTGTCAAATCCTAAGAATGGGACAGGTGTGAATGAGTAGGAAAGAGTCCAAACATAGGATGAGGGCTTAAAGTTCACAGATGACAAGGATCTTCTATTATGGGTAATTCACTTTTGAGGGAGTCATATTTCAGTTCACACCAGCTGGGGAAGGAGACAAGTGATGAGAAGATTGATGTTTTGGAGACAGACTTAACAAGACTCTAAAATGATTAGTAATGTGGGAGGAGGGAGGTTGTTCACAGGTAGTCAGAGCACCATCTACTGGTCTAATTATATATCACACCCCTTCCCCTGATTAATTACTTTATCACCTAACAGTCAATCTATTCAACCAGCTAGAATTTCTTTATGTACCAGACACTATATGTTGAGTACTGAGGATACAAAGACAAAAGTGAAACAGTCTCTACTCTCAAGGAGCTTATATTCTATTAGGAGAGATATGTTCATGTATTTTGATCTCATTGATTCAAGAGCTCCCAACAACGATGCAGACCATGCCTTATCCATGCCAGCCCATCCTATGTAACTCTTGTCCTTGTCTAACTAAAAGTTTTCTACAAAAAGTCCACCCAATGTGACTTCTAGGTCTTTCTCTCTTGCAAGCTAGTACCAGTGGATCATTCCAGCCATCCCTGTGTCATTTCTTACATGGTCTTCCTTTCATACAGTTGCTTGGTGATGTTCCTTATTCCTGTTCTTCAGAATTCTTCATTGGTTGTGTGCTACAGCAGCCCACTGACACCCACCATGCACCTCAGCATTGCCTTCTTTGTGCTATTCATACTAAGTTCAGAGGCAGTAGTGTTCCATGTCTTACTGCCTTAGAGTAACAATGGCAAATGAGAAGAATAGTATTGCAAAACAGCCTCATCAGCTCTCCTCCTCTCCTATTCAACTTTGGGCCCAATCCATTTTTCATCAGCAAGATCTAGATGGTGTTCATCTAAATGCATGTTGCAGTCTAGACAGTAGACATTTATCATCCACTTGGTTTTTCCAGTGTGGATGGACAGACAGGACAAGCTCCCTTGAGTGATTACAGATCTCTTCCATGAGGCACAGCAAATGTTTGCAATAAACATGATGGCATCAATAAATAAGGGCATCTGGAGGACCTCAATATCCAAAGGGAATTGAGGTAGCATAGTGGCATGGTGGTTACAGTGTTGAATTTGGAGTCATGAAGATCTGCGTCCAAGATGTGAGATAGGATTTGTACTGTGTGACTCTGGGGAAGTCATTTAACATTTCTGTGCTTCAGTTTCCTTATCAGTAAAATTAGGGGGTGGAATCCAATAATCTCTAAAGCCCCTACTTTCTGTAAGTCTCTGACCTTATGATCCTATGAATTCCTCCTAGACCAAGGCTCAGCACTAGATCTCTTCCAGCAGTGTCAACTATCTTTGGCAAATCTACACCTCCCTAGTTTTCCCATAACCTGATGTTGATTATTTTAGGGTCACTGAATAGAATTGTTTCTCTTTGATACCTTCCAAGGAATCCTTAATGATCTCAAGATATAAATGGGAAATGCCTTGCAATGAAGCAGGCTATAAGAAGCTTTGTTCCACCAAATCAAATATTTTCTACTATAATTAGCAATCATTAAGTGCAATAGGTTCTCATATTCTCTACATCTTTCAGTTAGTGGTAAGGTTGGAAAGATGTAATCTATTGCCAAATATCACTTGCAAAAGCTTGGATATTCCATACAATGCCCTCATTTAGAATACCTTCAATCCACATATAGCTGGTACTCATAAAGAATTTGTATAAATAGAAAATGTAGTTTGGTCATTATTGGTGTTCTCTTAGTCCCCTTTTTTGGGGAGAGGGGCATATTAATAAGGTCTAAGATTTTCTTCTGCATCTTTTTTATGTTCCCCTCCTTCCTTGTATATATTCTTTAATGCCCTCCCAATTGTATCAGATTCAGCATGGATCTCCTATATGTATACACTTAGTCCAATCTGGCTGCTTTTCTACAGTACATTTCTTTCATATTATATATATGTATGTATGTGTGTGTGTGTATGAATTTTATTTATTTTTAGTGTTCTACAATCACTACCATAAAAATTAGGTTTTTCCCCCCTACCTACCCCCTACCACCCCCCCTCCCTCCCCGAGACGGCATGCAATTCTATATAGGATCTACACATACATTCCTATTGAATACATTTTTACTATAGTCATGCTGTGTAGAAGAACTAAAATAAATGGTAGAAATCATATAACAAACCAAAACATTAAACACACACACACACACACACACACACACACACACAGATGATCTGCTACATTCTGCGATTGAATTCCATAGTTCTTTCTCTGGATGTGGAAGGCATTTTGCCTTAGAAGATCATTGGGAATTTTTTTTTAGGTCCTTACATTGCTATGAAGATCCAAGTCTACCAGAAAAATCTCTCACACACCGTGGTCATTGCTGTGCACAAAGTTCTCCTGGTTCTGCTCCTTTCGCTCAGCATCAGATCATATAAGTCTTTCCAGGCCTCTCTGAAGTCTTCTTGTTCATCATTTCTTATAGCACAATAGTATTCCATTATATTCATATACCATAATTTATTCAGTCATTCCCCAATTGATAGGCATCCCTTTGATTTCCAGTTCTTGGCTACTACAAAGAGTGCTGCTATAAATATTTTTGTACATGTGGGACCCTTTCCCATTTTTATGATCTCTTGGGGATACAGTCCTAGAAGTGATATTGCTGGGTCAAAGGGTATGCACATTTTTGTAGCCCTTTGGGCATAGTTCCAAATTGCTCTCCAGAATGGTTGGATGCGCTCGCAGCTCCACCAACAATGAATTAGTGTTCCAACTCTCTCACATCCTCTCCAACATTTATCATTTTCCTGTTCTGTCATGTTTGCCTATCTGATAGGTGTGATGTGGTACCTCAGAGTTGTTTTGATTTGCATCTCTCTAATCAGCTACAGTACATTTTGACCTGAAACACTGGAAGGAGTGGGCTGTGAGGGTCCATTTTTATCTTTGGGATGTCACTCTTGGGGATGACTTTGCATTCTTGGATATTTTACCAAGCTTTCTTTAGACCAGTCTTACCTTCCACTGCTCCTTTCTGCTTTGTGCCACTACTGACAATTGTCCATTGTCTTTCTTCATAAAACTGTACAAAGGCATTTATATTCCAACTTGGTGTTGTCTTTGGCAGCCATCACTGGTTCATTTGGCAAATAAGTCAGAAGTTTGTTGGCCAAGGCTCTTTCTGGGCTCTTTTGATCTCTTTGTTTGAGAAATTATTGTACTTGGGTTAAATTTCTGATGAAATTATTATAATCGATGTTGATGTCACTTATGTTGTTTATTTACCATTTTTTATTTTTAATACCTTGTTTATTCAAGATTAAGTAGTTTTAATTATATGCCATAAATTGTCTCATTATTACTACTACTACAGTACCACTGCGGCTGCTACCGTTACTCGTGATCTTAGCTCTAATGAGTTGATTGTCTCACCAATAGCTGACTCAGGGACTACTCCCACGGCAATATTCAATCTGTTCCTTTTGGTAATATGGAGTCAATTTAATTCTTTATGGTGTTACGTAGTTCCCACCATATTTGGTGTCTGCCGGTGCTTTTTTAAGAAAACATTTATGAATTAGAGATATAAGATTTCTATTTTTTACATAACATCTAAGTCATTGTCACCTCTCAATTATTTCTCCTGAACCTTACTTTCTCAAATATTTCTTCCTACCTTCACTTTTTTCCCTATCTCATTAAAGCAGAGGTATTTGGCCTTCTATCCCTCTCCCTCTCCTTCTCTCTCTCTCTCTCTCTCTCACTCTCTCTCTCTGTTTCTTTCTCTGTCAGTCTCTGACTCTCTGGAGAGAAAGGACAGTTTTTCCCATTTTTATTGATATATTTTAGTTTAAATCACCTCCTCTCTCCTCTCTCTCTCTCTCTCTCTCTCTCTCTCTCTCTCTCTCTCTCGCTCTCTCTCTCTCTCTCTCCCTCTCTCTCTCTCTCCTCTTTCTCTGTGTGTGTGAGTGATAGACCCCTTTGACAATCTGGGGAAGCCCCTTCTCAGAAGGAGATTTTTGAACACACATAGCAAAACACACAGGATCACATCACAAAGGCAATGAATTATACTGAAATACAATTATCAAAATATCATTTTACAAAACAAGCTCATGGATTCCAGATTAAAAATGCCTGATGAAGGCACCAACTATCAGAGAGTGTTTTGATTTAGTTTGGAGGGTGTAAATAAAGATTTTCTCCCACTTCCTTCTCAGCAACTGATCTGAACATTTTATGGTGGTCTTTTAAAAAAAAATCCTCATCAGTACTGCAATTCACATCAGTCAAATGTCCTGTGAAATAATATTTCTTGTTGATTCTGAACATATGATGAAACCCACTTCAAAATTTCCTTCCTTTGACTCTCTAAAGAGTAGCTTTGAGTCATTCTTCCATTTAGCTCCAACTGCTTTCTTCTGATTTCATTTACTGTAAGAATGTCAAGAATGATATGATTCAGTTCCTTGATCAAAATGTCCACTCAAGTCATTGGATAAGGATTTCACATTTCAAGTTATAATAATCAAAGTTTTTTGAAAGTCTTAAAGATGAGTTTTTCTCAATACCTTCTGCTCCATTGTGCCACCATCCCTGCAGATATAAGTATTTGGTATGAGTGCAAAGAAAATAAATACAAAGCGATGAAGGTCTCACATAAAGACAGCATTTGAGCTAAGCCTTGAAGGATAAAGAATCTGAAGAGGCAGAGTGAGGCATTTCAGACATAAGGAAAAGTCTGGGGAAAAAATATTGAGATGAGATGTGGGGTGTTGTATGTAACCAATAAGAAAGGTCAGTTTGACTGGACTGAAGAGTGTGTGAAAGCAAGTCATATATTATAATAAAGTTGGAAAGGTCGATTGGAGGCAGCTTGTGAAAAGCTTTAGATGACAGAGTTTATTTTCAATTCTAGAAGGAATGGGGCATGACTGAATTTTACTGAGCAGGGGAGCAACATGGAGCAAGATAGAATTTTCAGGAATATCACTCTGGGAGTTGTGTGGAGGATATACTGAAGAGGGAAGAGACTGGAAGCAAAGAAAGC